>NC_133126.1:134511947-135761947 GCF_048418815.1 Hemitrygon akajei
TTGAAACAAAGGAAATAGCCAATGCAAAGTAAGTGCCAGTTTTGTAATAGGTGGGGCGGACCAAAGTCAAGATGGCGCTAAAGGGCAACTCCATCGCTTAAGTCTTCAGAACGAGCTCTATTTCTATCTTGGATGTCTCTGTTTTCTCCTTTTCAAAGTTCTTTTGAAGATTCTGACCTGGAGTTACACTCTGACTTCAGTTCTTTGCAGGAATGGGACCAGCTCTCAGGGCCTCACAACCAGCCGCTGTTTGATATTCCAGGGACGTGGCCTGGAAGGTGAGTGCCCTTTCAGGGTTCCAGATTTTTGTGGCTCTGGAGACATGCTGATTCTGGGCTGGTGCCCCTGACCGAAGCATCGCAGGAGAACAGCGGGAGCAGCGGGTTAGCTGTCGGGGTTTGTGTGTCCGGAGAGCTGTGCCTTCTGGGCGCAGAGTTCGGAAGAAGCGACAAAATAGACTTTTAACATCGTAAATCAGTGAGTTGTTTATTATGTCGCCCTCTCACTGTAAAACGGGGACACCTCATTTTCCCTTATTAGGGAGGGAGAGAGAGCCTGTGGTATGTCGAGTACCGAGTGAACGAGTAGTCTTTGGGGTACTGAAAGTCTGTGTCTTTATTATTGCTTTGCTGCAAGCTTGAGTGCTCGGTGGAGAGCGCTGATGCATTTTTTGCTGCGGGGGAGGAGAGGTTATTACCTTGCTGCTGCTTGTGTGTGGGAGGGGAGAGCTGGAGGGGGGCTTTGGGTTCCCGTGCTTAACTAGCAATCATTCTTTGGGGCATTCTTCTGTTTTCCTGGATGTTTGTGAAGAAAAAGAATTTCAGGATGTATATTGTATACATTTCTCTGCCATTAAATGTACCTATTGAACCTATTGAGGGGGACGAGTGTACAGTTTGCTTATAAGCATAACAGCTCCAACCAAACCAACCAAAATGAACTCTGCTGATATCATGAAAGTAATGCAGGACCATTTAAAACCAAAAACAGTGTTGAATGTAGAGTGCTTTAGATTTCAATAGCAGAATCAAAAGAAAGAGGAGTCCATTTCAGCCTACTGGATGAATTGAAGAGATTCTCTGAGCATTGTCAGTTCAGTGATGAGCTTAATGATGCACTGAGAGAGTATTTATTTTAAGGAAACTTACAAGAAAGAATTCAAAAAGGGCTCGTAATTGAATCACAACTCACATTTAAAAGAGCAGTTGAAATCGAGGTATCAATGGAAACAGCAGCCAGAGATGCAAGTGAGTTGCAGTCAGGAATGGAAGTGAGCATGAACAAAATTGCAACACCTAAACAGCAACCGGCCTGGTGGAACAAATCGTGATACCATTGTGGCAGTGGTCCACGCACAGCAGGTCAAAGCTGGTTTAAAGGCAAAACTTACAGAAAATGCAACAAAGTGGGACACATGCAAACAGTATGTCGGACAGACAAAAATAGATGGTCAGCACAGGGAAGAGCAGAAGATAAAAAGTCAAGTTGCAGTTTCAGATAGAGCACTAATTTGGAAGCAGCCGATCAAAAATCAGGTAAGAGTGACACAGGACTGTATAGCTTTGAGGTTTACAATGTCAAATCAAATCCAAGTTTAATTATCATTCAACCAAAATGAATTCAGCTGAATGAAACTGTATTCCTCTGGGATCAAGGTGCAAAGCATACAGCACGTTCAAAATAGCAAGAAAAAACAAAGGCAGGCAAAAAGAAAATGAATATGTAGCCCAAGACCTTGAGCGATATGTCCTGGAACTGATGGTGCTGTTCCCAGCAGTGTGCAGATACATACATATGAAATCCAGGCTGTCATTCCACCAATCATACACTGGAGGGCAGCACCAATGGCAGACTCCAGCCTCAAACTGAGCACGGATGCCAAGCTGCACCACCTCTGGCGTCTCCTCTCCTGAACTGCAGAAGCAGGCAAGCCCACAGTTTGAGGCCTAGTCCTCGCAACACCTGAGGCTATGCAGCTTCCTCATCACCTGTCATATCACCAAACAAGGTAAACGGGCCTGCAGCATTTTACATTCACTTTCGAGTAGCGGGCACCAACGTGGTCTGCACCCAGGCCAGCTCCTCCGACACCCAGTGAAAACTAACAATAGACAAGCAATACAGCTGACAGCAGGAAAGAACGGCAAATTAATTCAAATAGGACACTGGCTCTGCTGTTCTCTGATTCCACAGAATGAGTTTGAACCGCATTTCAAAGGTACTGAACTGAAGCCTGCTGATATCCAAGTAAGGACTTATACTGTGGAAGTAGCATTCAGAACAGGGAAATGCAACAGCTAACAAGCCACATCAGAGGGGGTTCAAAGGAGGCTCATGAAACTGATCCTAAGATTGTCATATGAAGAGAGTTTGATGGCTCTGGGCCTGTATACACTGGAATTCAGAAGAATGAGGGGTGATCTCATTGAAACTATCAAATGGTGAAAGGCCTTGATAGAGTGGATGTGGAGAGAATGGTGAGGGAATCTAAGACCAGAGGACACAACCCCGGAATAGAGAGGTGTCCTTTTAGAACAGAGATAAGGAGGAATTTCATTAACCAGTGATTGGTGAATCTGTGGAATTCTTCACCACAGGCAGCTGTGGGGGCCAAGTCTTTATGTATATTTAAGGCAGAGGTTGATAGAGTTGCAATTGGTCAGGGCATGAGGGTTTAGCGGGAGAAGGCAAGAGACTGGGTCTGAGAGGAAAATTGGATCGACCATGATGAAATGATGGATCAGACTTAATGGGCCAAATGGCCTAATTCTGCTCCTATATCTTATCTTATGATAACATTGGGCTTGTCAGTGGTAAAAGCATTATGGGGTCATGATCAGCTGAGACAACTACAACTTGCTTGGAGATCTGTCAATCGTTTGCATGCCCCCCCCCCCCGCCCACCACAAAATAATCAACTTAGATCGAATTAAGAATGGTACTGGATGATGCCACAGCAGTGTTCAGGGGTGGCATTAGAAAACTCAAACATTTCAAGGGTAAAATAGTGTTAAATGAGAATGCCACACCTAAGATTTACAAAGCCCATTAGGTTCTTTATACCATCTGTTAGAAGATAGAGAGTGAGCTATATCGCATGAAGGTTGAATGAATTATTTGAAAGGTTGACAGGAGCCTATAGGCATCGCCAGGGGTCCCAGTAGCCAAGAAGGATGGGTCTGTCAGGTTCTGTGGTGATTTTAAGGTCAGCATCAACCTAATACTGAAAGTAGATCAATACCTTCTGTCCAGGATAGAGGACATCTTTGCAAACTTCTCTGGAGGGAAAAAACTTCAGTAAGGTGGACTTAGCTGAGGTGAGGCCTGCCTACCGATGGGGATGGAAGAAGAGTCCAAAGTGTTTCTCACCATAAACACAACCAAAGGCTTAATTTTGGAGTGGCATCTGCATTTGCACTCTGGCAGAAAGCTATGGACCAGGTGCTGCAAGTTTGCCAGGCAGTCAGTATTTCCGGGGTTACATCATTGTTACTAGAAAGGATTACAAGAAACATCTCTGAAATCTCAAGAGAGTGATAAAAATATTAGAAGACTATGGACTTAGAGCACATCACAAAGGTGAATTCTTTAAAACAAGTATCACTTGTTGTGATCACACCATTGATGCACAGAGATTACTCAAGTGTTCTGAGAAAATTTGAGCAGTAGTGGATGCCCCAGGGCCAAAGGATGTGTCACAGTTGTGGTCCTTTTTAGGATTTGTCAATTACTATACCAGGTTCCTGCCAAACCTGGCTACCGTGCTCCACCTCTGAACTCATTACCACAGGAAAGGAAGAAACGGTAATAGACAAAGCAATGTGAGTTGGTTTGCCAAATGTCAAAGGAAATGGTGGTGTCAGACACTCTATTCACACATTATGATCCACATCGTCCAGTGAAGCTTGCCATTTAGGCCTTGCCTTATGGTGTGGTACAGTCATGTCACATGTTATGAGTGATGGAAATGAATGCCTCCAAAATGCTGGAGGAACTCAGCAGGCCAGGCAGCATCTATGGAAAAAAGTACAGAAACATCTACTGTACTATTTTCCATAGATGCTCCCTGGCCTGCTGAGTTCTTCCAGCACTTTGTGTGTGTTGCTTGGATTTCCAGCATTGGAAGATTTTCTCTTGGTTGTGAAATGAACGCCCCAGAGCCTTTCCATCATATTCTCTTACCACTGCAGAGTTAAATTCCACAGAGATTGACACAGATTGAGTCTGTTTTGGGGTATAAAATGTTTCAACCAGTATGTGTATGGGAGAGAGTTTACTGATCACCAACCACTAGTGTCCATTTTCAATCCACAGATGGGCACTCCACTAACAACAGCAGCATAAATGCAGAGATTTGCTCTGTCCTTGGGGGACACAACTACAAGATCGAATTCAAGAGGACTGCTAATCATAGAAATGCTGATGGATTATCCACTTCACCCTTAGAAAAGGAAATACCTGAAAAATTACAAAATATTTCTCAATGTATATCCCCTAAAGGAAATTGTAAGTCTCCTTATTACAGCAGAGATAATCTAAAGGAAAACCAGATAAGACCCCACATATCTCTGGTCTACATGCCCACCCAAAATGGTTGAAATATGCAGCAGAAATTCCACTTCCAACTGTTTTAGCAGGTACTGAACTTGCCATTGACAGAGATTATCTTATGCGGGGATAGAGAGATGTTGTATCATACAAGCTGAGAGCTAAAGTGTTGGAGGAGCTACATTTCAGGATCAAAATGAAAGTATTGGCTTGACATTTTGTCTTGTGTTCTAGAATTGATTAGCAGATTAAGCATCTTGCCATGCACTGTTCAGAATGCCAACAAGTCCACAAGATGCCAAGAGTAGTGCCTCTCCATCCCTGGAAATGGCCTGTATTGACTTGGCAGGAGAGTCACGTGGATTTTGCCAGACAATTCATTTCTTGGTAGAAATGGATACAGTTACAAAGTGGCCAGAAGTGTTCCCGATAGCCTCCGGTACAGCCTCACACACTGCTGATGTGTTGAGAAGCCTCTTCTCAATGACCTCAATGACTGATGTTCCAGACAATGACAATGGACCATTGTTTGTTGCAGAACAATTTTGGCTTTACTTCTTCCTAAAATTCTGAAGATCAAAGATTCAAAGGTTCAAAGCAATGTATTATCAAAGTACATATATGTCACATATATAATCCTGAGAATCATTTTCCTGTGGACTTGCTCAGAAAATCTACAGGATAGTAACTATAACAGGATCAATGAAAGACAATAAAAGATAATGAAAGACAGGATCAATGAAACAAATTGTACAAATGCAAATATAAATAAATAGCAATAAATAACGACAACATGAGATAATGAGATAACCAAGTCCATAAAGTGAGATTAAAAAGCAAACACGAGGAAATCTGCAGATGCTGGAAATTCAAGCAACACATACAAAATGCTGGTGGAACACAGCAGGCCAGGCAGCAACTATAGGGAGAAGCACTGTCGACATTTCGGGCCGAGATCCCTAGTCAGGACTAACTGAAAGGAAAGATAGTAAGAGATTTGAAAGTAGGAGGGGGAGGGGGAAATGCAAAATATAGTTTCTTAAAAAAAGTTCATCTGTATTGTGCTCATTTTAATCAACTAAAGCAATGACTTTAACAGTAAAATTACTGCTTCATTTCATTTTCCTAAACATGGAATTATTAGAGGGAAGAAGCCAAAGTTCAACCACAAAAATACTATTTTGAAATTGAGAATAATATGTTAACAAGTTACTAATAATTTGCCTTGTCTCTGCAGCAACCATGTTGAAAAATTACCTTTTGCCTTTGTTATAATTAGCTATTAGAACAGTAGGGATTAACATCACCATACATCTGTGGTCAACAATAAAGATAATGTGGCCAAGAGGACATCCATCTTGTGTGAGGCGAGTATAGTGGACATGTAAAAGATGTAACAATGTTATGACAATGCAGACCCAAAGCACGTGTACATTAAGCACATTAATAAAAATGCAACAAAGGGAAATCTCACTCTGGAAATGTATACCATTTGGGAAAACAGCAAAAGAAGTTATATTAATATTTACATTCCTTTTTAAAGAAAGGTCTTAAACATTTTAAAATGGGACAAGAAAACTATCTTTCTATGGTCCAATATTTTGTATCCTCACATAGTAGTGATGAGGGGTTAATGTTTTGTCTTCATACAATAATTATTTTCTAGTAATTTTGTTGTTGAGTTTTAATATATTCATAATGGGACCATATTAAACTAAAAAGCTTCCTCTAGGACTGCTGCTGAAATCTCATCCTTCAATGTTTAAGACTATTGTTTAGTGCATATATTGCCAATATGCTGATAGTGTTTGCTTTTAATTGGTAAACACTGTGACAGATGTAACAGTACAGTGGAATGTTCTGAAACTTTCCTGCAAAGATTTCATATAGATATGACAAAACTCTACTTGGTGTAGTAACCAGGGTAAAATGTTTAAGCTAGCTTTGAACTGACTGGACTTTTATTGCTAAATTTACTTGAAATTAAGGATCGAGGGATGAAGTCAATAATTGTTGTTACTTTTCCATAGAACTTTCTCTGCTCAAGTTGGACGTTGATAATTAGTGCCTGTGAAGATGAGAGGAAGTTGAAAATCAGATTGGCAAAGCCTGACATTCAAGTTCATGCATAGCTTATGAAAGTCTGCAGTCTTCATCCTTTAACAACAAAATGTGAGGTTCAGAGGTTTAGAACATAAATTAAGCTATTTTCTTAAATGCTGTGAGCCGTGATGGGAACTGTGGTGCTTCCGAAAAGCTACTTTCAAATGCAGTAAAGCAGCATCAAGGTTTTATACTTCTTCAGCAGTAGTTCATTATGTTCAAGTAGCAGGCACTTAAACATGAAGGCCTTCATTCATTATAAAACTAAGAGATTCTTCAGGTGCTGGAAATCCAGAGCAACACACACAAAACCAGCTGGAACTCAGTATGTCAGGCAGCATCTACAGAGAAGAATAAACTGTCGATGTTTTGGCCAAGACCCTTCTTCAGGACTGGAAAGGAAGGAGAAAGATGCCAGAATAAAAAGTGGGGGGAGGGGAAGGAGGATTTCTAGAAGGTGGTAGAAACATAGAAAACCTAGAACACAATACAGGCCCTTCAGCCCACAATGCTGTGTCGTACATGTCCTTACTTTAGAAATTACCTAGGGTTACCCTTAGCCCTCTATTTTTCTAAGCTCCATGTACCTATCCAGGAGTCTCCTAAATGACTCTATCGTATCCGCCTCCACCACCATCGCCAGCAGCCCATTCCGTGCACTCAACTCTCTGCATAAAAAACATCCTTCCTGCAGTGAGGCGACCAGAACTGAGCACAGTACTCCAAGAGAGGTCTGACCAGGTTCCTATATAGCTGCAACATTCCCTCTTGGCTCTTAAACTCAATCCTACGATTGATGAAGGCCAATACACCGTATGCCTCCTTAACCACACAGTCAACCTGTGCAGCAGCTTTGGGTATCCTATGGACTCCGGCCCCAAGATCCCTCAGATCCTTCACACTGCCAGGAGTCTTACCATTAATACTATATTCTGCCATCATATTTGACTTACCAGAATGAAACACCTCACACTTATCTGGGTTGAACTCCATCTGCCACTTCTCAGCCCAGTTTTTGCATCCTATCAATGTCCCACTGTAATCTCTGACAACCCTCCACACTATTCACAACACACCCAACCTTTGTGTCATCAGCAAATTTACTAACCCATCCCTCCACTTCCTCATCCAGCTCATTTATAAAAATCACAAAGAGTAGGGGTCCCAGAGCAGATCTCTGAGGCACCCCACTGGTCACCAACCTCCATGCAGAATATGACCCACCTATAACCACTCTTTACCTTCTGTGGGCAAGCCAGTTCTGGATCCATAAAGCAATGTCCCCTTGGATCTAATGCCTCCTTACTTTCTCAATAAGCCTTGCATGGGGTACCTTGTCAAATGATAGGTGAAGCCAGGTGGTGCAAAATGGCTGGTGAAGAAGAAATCTGATTGGACAGGCAAGAGTATTATGGGAGAAATGGAAGAAGAAGGGGCATCGGGAAGGTATTAGACAAGTGAGAAGAAGAGGTAAGAGGCCAGAGAGGGGAATAGAAGAAGAGAGAAGGGGAAGGGGAAAATACTGGAAGGAGAAATCAATGTTCTTGGCATTAGGTTGGAGTCTCACTAGACAGAATATGTGATGTTGCTCCTCCAGTCTGAAGGTGTCCTCATCATGGCAAAAGAAGAGGCCATGAACAGGAATCTGGATAGGAATTAAAACGGTTGGCAGCCAGGATATTCTGTTTTTAGTGGATGGAACAGAGGTGCTCAATAAAGTGGTCCCCCAACTTACATAGGGCCTGACCAATGCAGAGGAGGCATTGGGCATTGGGAGCACTGGATGTAATAGATGACCCCAAAAGATTTGTAGGTGAAATGTTGCCTCACCTGGAAGGACTGCTTGGCGCCCTGAATGGAGATGAATGGGCAAGTCGCTTGCGTGGGTGTATGCCAGAGCAGAAATGAGTGAGAAGAGACAAATGGATAAGGGAGTCATGTAACACAGAGAGTTGGAGGAGGGAGGTAAAGAAGTGTTTTGCAGTAGAATTCTGTTGCAGAGGATGTGGAGAATGTTGTGATGGATGTGGAGGCTTATGCAGTGGTAGGTGTAGATAAGAGGAACTCCATCACTGTTAAAGTGGCGGGAAGATGAGTGAGCACACATACCTGGGAAATAGCAGAGATGTGGGTGATGGCAGCATCAACTATGGAGGAAGGGATACACTGTTCTTCGAAAAAGGAGGACATCTCTGATGTCCTGAAAAGGAAAGTCTCATATCGGGAACAGATACGATGGAGACAAATGAACTGAGAAAAGAGAGTAGCATTTTTACAGGAGACTGGATGGGAAGAGGTATGGTCAAGATAACCATGGGAATTAGTAGGCTTATAAAAGGGGGTTGAGGTGTCAGAAAAGGACCGAGTGAATTTAAGCAGGGTTGAAGTTGGAGGCAAAGCTGATGAAACTAATCAGTTCAGCATGGACGCTCGAAGCAGCATCAATGCAGTCGTCAATGTAGCACAGGAAGAGTTTTATTCTGAACTCTTCCCCCTTCCTTTCCAGTCCTGAGAAAGGGGCTTGGCCCAAAAAGTTGACCGTTTTCCATAATGCTGCCTAACCTGCTGAGTTCCTCCGTTTTGTGTGTGTAGCCCTCATTAATTGCTTTGTGGGCTGGAAAGACCACGCGTCTTGGTGTAATGATCTTGGGCAAGGAAAGAAAAATATTGTGGGGGGGGGGGATACAGGGAAAGGAAATGGTGGAATGAGAGAAGCCCTGACAATGCTGATCTAAATCTGAAGAACTAATTGGGAATTAATCACTAGAGCTGCAAAAGAATGTCTCTGCCAGGCAGTATGTGGTTAATGAACTCTGACATGACTATTAAGTAACACGTTTTGGTATGAGATGCATGAATAAGTATACCTATGGACGCTAGCAAAATGCTTTTGTTCATTTCACTGAACAAAGGCCAGTTTTCTGAGATACAGTACAACGTACCTTCTGCTGTTGCATGGGGAAACGGTCTCGGTCTCTTACCCTTCTTCTCATACATGATGCCTTTAGTGTGCACTAGTGTGCATAAATTTGAATTCCACAGTGATGCATACCATTGTATATTTTGGTTGAGCCTTATGATGATCAGGGAAAGTGAGGACGTGATAGAGAGGAGCTATAGGCAAGTAGTCACACCGGGGCCACGGGAAACAGATAAGTGGGTAACAGTCAGGACAGGGAAGGGCAAGAGTCAGATATTAGAGAGTACCTCCATGGCTGTACCCCTTAACAATAAGTACTCCTGTTTAAGTACTGTTGGGGGGACATCGTACCTGGGGGAAGCAACAGTGGTCACACCTCTGGCACAGAGTCTGGCCCTGTGGCTCACAAAGGCAGGGAAAGGAAGAAGGCAGCAGTGATAGGGGACTGTATAGTTAGGGGTTCAGACAGGCGATTCTGTGGATGCAGGAAAGAAGCACGCATGGTTCTTTGCCTCCCAGGTGCCAGGGTCTGGGGTTGTTTCTGATCGCATTGCAATATCCTGAAGTGGGAAGGTGAACAGCCAGAGGTCGTGGTATATATTGGTACCAATGATATAGGTAGGAAAAGGGAGGAGGTCCTGAAAACAGACTACAGGAAACAGAAAACAACTAAAGGAAGTTGAGAAGCAGGACCGCAAAGGTAGTAATCTCGGGATTACTGCCTGTGCCACGCGACAGTGAGAATAGGAATAGAGTGAGGTGGAGGATAAATGTGTGGCTGAGAGATTGGAGCGGGGGCAGAGATTCAGATTTCTAGATCATTGGGACCTCTTTTGGGGCAGGTGTGACCTGTACAAAAAGAACGGGTTGAACTTGGATCTCAGGGGGACCAATATCCTGGCGGGGGGTTTTGCTAAGGCTATTGGGGAGAATTTAAACTAGAATTGTTAGGGGGTGGGAACCGAACTGAAGAGACGGAGAAAGCTCGGAGACAGTGTGAGAGGAAGGATAGGCAGGTGATAGAGAAGGGATACACTCAGACCAATGGTTTGAGTTGTGTCTATTTTAATGCAAGAGGCATAATGAACAAAGAAGAGCATGGATCAATACGTGAGCTATGATGTTGTGGCCATTACAGAGACTTGGATGGCTCAGGGGCAGGAAAGGATACTTGGAGTACCAGGTTTTAGATGTTTCTGAAAGGACAGGGAAGGAGGCAAAAGAGGTGGGTGTGGCACTGCTGATCAGAGATAGTGTCACGGCTGCAGAAAAGGAGGAAGTCATGGAGGGATTGTCTACCGAGTCTCTGTGGGTGAAAGTTAGGAACAGGAAGGGGTCAATAACTCTACTGGGTGTTTTTTAGAGATCACCCAATAGAAACAGGGACATCGAGGAGCAGATAGGGAGACAGATTCTGGAAAAATGCAATAATAAGTGTTGTCATGATGGGAGATCTTAATTTCCAAAATATTGATAGGCATCTATCTCCCTAGAGAAAGAGGTTTAGATGGGATGGAGTTTGTTATGTGTGTTCAGGAAGGTTTCCTGATACAATATTTAGATAAGCCTACAGGAGGAGAGGCTGTACTTGATCTGGTATTAGCAAATGAACCTGGTCAGGTGTCAGGTCTCTCAGTGGGAGAGCATTTTGGAGATAGTGATCACAATTCTATCTCCTTTACCATAGCATTGGAGAGGGATAGGTACCAACAAGTTAGGAAAGTGTTTAATTGGAGTAAGGGGAAATATAAGGCTATCAGGCAGGAACTTGGAACCATAAATTGGGAACAGATGTTCTCAGGGAAATATATGGCAGAAATCTGGCAAATGTTCAGGGGATATTTGTGTGGAGTTCTGCATAGGTATGTTCCAATGAGTCAGGGAAAGGATGGTAGGGTACAGGAACCGTGGTGTACAAAGGCTGTTGTAAATCTCGTCAAGAAAAGCTTACAAAAGGTTCAAAAAACTAGGCAATGATAGAGATCTAGAAGATTATAAGGCTAACAGGGAGGAGCTAAAGAATGAAATTAGGAGAGCCAGAAGGGCCATGAGAAGGCCTTGGCAAGCAGGATTAAGGAAAACCCCAAGTCATTCTTTGAATTCTGTGAAGAGCAAGAGGCTAAGATGTGAGAGAATAGGACCAATCAAGTGTGACAGTGGAAAAGTGTGTATGGAACCGGAGGAGATAGCTAAGGTACTTAATGAATACTTTGCTTCAGTATTCAATACAGAAAAGGATCATGGCGATTGTAGGGATGACTTGCAGTGGACTGAAAAGCTTGAGCATGTAGATATTAAGGAAGAAGATGTGCTAGAGCTTTTGGAAAGCATCCATTAGATAAGTCACCAGGACTGGACGAAATATACCCCAGGCTACTATGGGAGACAAGGGAGGAGATTGCTGAGCCTCTGGCAATGATCTTTGCATCATCAATGGGGACGGGAGAGGTTCCAGAGGATTGGAGGGCTGCAGAACTTTCTCCCTTATTCAAGAAAGGGAGTAGAGATATCCCAGGAAATTATAGACCAGCGAGTCTTGCTTAAGTGGTTGGTAAGTTAATGGAAAAGATCCTGAGAATGAATCAGGATTTATGAACATTTGGTGAGGCATAATATGATTAGGAAGAGCCAGCATGGTTTTGTCAAAGGAAGAGCGTGCCTTAAGAACCTGATTGAATTTTTTTAAGGATGTGGCTAAACACATTGATGAAGGTAGAGCGGTAAATGTAGTGTATATGGATTTCAACAAAGCATTTGATAAGGTACCCCATGCAAGGCTTATTGCGAAAGTAAGAAGGTATGGGATCCAAGGGAACATTGCTTTGTGGATCCAGAATTGGTTTGTCCACAGAAGGCAAAGACTGGTTGTAGATAGGTCACATTCTGCATGTAAGTTGGTGACCATTGCTGTGCCTCAGGGATCTGTTCTGTGACCATTTCTCTTCATGATTTTTATAAATGAGCTCGATGAGGAAGTGGAGGGATGACACAAAGGTTGGGTGTGTTGTGGATAGTGTGGAGGGCTGTCAGAGGTTACAGCAGGACATTGATAGGATGCAAAACTGGGCTGAGAAGTGGCAGATAGAGTTCAACCCAGGTAAGTGTAAGGTGGTTCATTTTGGTAGGTCAAATATGATGGCAGAATATAGCATTAATGGTAAGAATCTTGGCCGTGTGGAGGATCAGTGGGATCTTGGGGTCCGAGTCCATAGGACGCTCCTGCGCAGGTTGACAGTGTGGTTAAGAAGGAATACGGTGCATTGGCCTTTATCAATCATGGGATTGAGTTTAAGAGCCGAGAAGTAACCTTACAGCTATCTCAGACACTGGTCAGAGCCCACTTGGAGTACTGTGCTCAGTACTAGTCACCTCACTACAGGAAGGAGGTGGAAACCATAGAAAAGGTGCAGAGATTTACAAGGATGGTGTCTGGATTGGGGAGCATACCTTATGAGAGCAGGTTGAGTGAACTTGGCCTTTTCTCCTTGGAGCGGCAAAGGATGAGAGGTGACCTAATAGAGGTGTATAAGATGATGAGAAGCATTAATCACATGAATAGTCAGAGGCTTTTCCCCCAGGGCTGAAATGGCTAACATGAGAGGGCACAATGTTAAGGTGCTTGGAAGCAGGTACAGTGGAGATATCAGGGGTAAGTTTTTTTTAACGTAGAGTGGTGAGTGCGTGGAATGGGCTGGCAGCGACGGTGCTTGAGGCAGATACAATAGGGTCTTTTTAGAGACTCCAGGATAGGTACATGGGGCTTAAAAATAGAGGACTATGGGTAAACCTAGGTAATTTCTGAAGTAAATACATGCTTGGGTAAAAGGGTTTGTATTGTGTTGTAGGTTTTCTGTTTCTATGATAACACCCTGTCTTATCTGACTTCTGATATGACTGTAATAAACATTGGATGAGCAGTAATTTCCTAAAACTAAATAGATAGATAGATAGATAGATAGATAGATAGATAGATACTTTATTCATCCCCATGGGGAAATTCAACTTTTTTCCAATGTCCCATACACTTGTTGTAGCAAAACTAATTACATACAATACTTAACTCAGTAAAAAATATGATATGCATCTAAATCACTATCTCAAAAAGCATTAATAATAGCTTTTAAAAAGTTCTTAAGTCCTGGCGGTAGAATTGTAAAGCCTAATGGCATTGGGGAGTATTGACCTCTTCATCCTGTCTGAGGAGCATTGCATCAATAGTAACCTGTCGCTGAAACTGCTTCTCTGTCTCTGGATGGTGCTATGTAGAGGATGTTCAGTTATCCATAATTGACCGTAGCCTACTCAGCGCCCTTCGCTCAGCTACCGATGTTAAACTCTCCAGTACTTTGCCCACGACAGAGCCCGCCTTCCTTACCAGCTTATTAAGACGTGAGGCGTCCCTCTTCTTAATGCTTCCTCCCCAACACGCCACCACAAAGAAGAGGGCGCTCTCCACAACTGACCTATAGAACATCTTCAGCATCTCACTACAGACATTGAATGATGCCAACCTTCTTAGGAAGTACAGTCGACTCTGTGCCTTCCTGCACAAGGCATCTGTGTTGGCAGTCCAGTCTAGCTTCTCGTCTAACTGTACTCCCAGATACTTGTAGGTCTTAACCTGCTCCACACATTCTCCATTAATGATCACTGGCTCCATATGAGGCCTAGATCTCCTAAAGTCCACCACCATCTCCTTGGTCTTGGTGATATTGAGACGCAGGTAGTTTGAGTTGCACCATATCACAAAGTCCTGTATCAGTTTCCTATACTCCTCCTCCTGTCCATTCCTGACACACCCCACTATGGCCGTGTCATCAGCGAACTTCTGCACATGGCAGGACTCCGAGTTATATTGGAAATCTGATGTGTACAGGGTGAACAGGACCGGAGAGAGTACGGTTCCCTGCGGCACCCCTGAGCTGCTGACCACCGTGTCAGACCTACAGTCTCCCAACCGCACATACTGAGGTCTATCTGTCAAGTAGTCCACTATCCAATCCACCATGTGAGAGTCTACTCCCATCTCCATTAGTTTGTGCCTTAAGATCTTGGGCTGGATGGTGTTAAAGGCACTAGAGAAGTCAAGGAATGTAATCCTCACAGCACAACTGACCCCCTCTAGGTGAGAGAGTGATTTATGCAGCAAATACGTGATAGCATCCTCCACTCCCACCTTCTCCTTATACGCAAACTGAAGAGGATCCTGGGCGTGCCTGGTTTGTGGCCTCAGATTCTGTATTATCAGCCGCTCCATGGTCTTCATCACGTGCGACGTCAAGGCAACAGGTCTGAAGTCATTCAACTCCTTTGGTTGTGGTTTCTTCGGTACCGGGACAATACAGGATGTCTTCCACTGTCTGGGTACTCTTCTCTGCTCCAGGCTCATGTTGAAGATGCGCTGTAGTGGTTCTCCCAGCTCAGTCGCACAGGCCCTCAGGTTATCGTGGGGAAACTCCATCCGGTCCAGCCGGTAAAGGTAAAACTTTGGTTGGACCTAAAGCCAAGGGATAAACTTGGGAATTTGGCTCCCCTTGTAAAATCAGAAGTAGCAAGCCTGTGTGCTCTCCTTGATTCAGATTTGAATTTTAAATTGACCAACAAAGTGACCACAGCAGCATTTCTATACTTAAGAAACATAGCAAAGGTACGTCCATTTCAGTCACATAATGATGGCTAAAAAGTATTCATGCCTTTATATCCAATAGACTAGATAACTGTAGTTCACTTTTTACTGGCCCTCCAAAGCAATCTATTGACAAAATTCAACTCATTCAGTGGACTGCTTCTAAACTTTTAACCAAAACAAGGACAAGGGAACATGTCATTCCCATACTAGCTACTCTGCATCTGCTTCTTTTATCTTTTAGAATTGATTTTAAAGTTCTTTTACCTTTTAAAAACCTCTTAATGGTCTGGGACCATACAACATTACAGAATAGTTTTCGTTTTATAATCATGCTGGAGCTCTCAGATCAGTTAATAACTTTTAAATGCCAGCTCAAAACTTAAATAAACTTGCTTTTAACTAACATCATTTTATCTTTTATTTTCATGTTTTTACTTAATCTATTGTAAAGCACTTTGAATACACAAATTGTATGAAAAGTGCTCTGTAAGTTATTATGACTCATTGATGGATCAGTTATTGTAAATTACTCTGTTGTTCAAGTGTATAAAAGGAAGGAGTGGTGTTAAGTAATGAACAAGAACTGCACACAGTAAGAGGAAAATGAGGCAGGTGGGATTGCTTTGCCAAGAGCAAGCATAGACCCAATGACTCCTCGATGTCACAATAAATTGTGGGCATAGATTAAACTATATGGTTTACAGTCAAATTTAACCACCAACTCTCAGATATCTGAACTACAGCCCCTTCCCCCTTACCTGCTGTAAGAATTCCTTTCCATTTGCCCAGTTTCTCTGTCTATATCATCTTCCTCACTAATGTGTACATTTACTCTATTGCAGCTGTAGTTCATATCATTTCCATTCATTTCACAAATTGTATTTTCATCTCTGCTTCTTTTCCAGAGCGTAATTCTTGTTGCCATTTCCTTTTAGCACATCAGCCTCCATGCTCAATGAATTACACTCTAAAATTTCTGAGACCAATGTAACACCAGAAGTACTCAGCCCTTCCCCTTTTACAATTCTGAAACTAACTCTACAAAGCATTGGATTAACTCCTCTGTCTATACCAATATTCTCTTCTTCCCTCAGCATTTTCCAAAACAAGTGCAATCCTTACCCTTTTACCCATTCAACACTGGTCACTGAGAGCTCATTTATCCCAGCTGAAAGAGCAATTTACAAATATCTCTTTCAATTTACTGGTCATAAGTCACTTTTATGAATGGAGACCTAACACAAACGAGTGTTTGCACAACACAAGTTGTCTAAAACACAGACTGGAAGGGCCGAGATGGCCTGTTTCCGTGCTGTAATTGTTAATATGGTTATAAAAACATCACCTGAGCTTTCTTTAACCCACTGACCTTAATTAATATTTGCCAAAGTTTGTTAATGAAGTATGTTTCTTCCAGTTAGGCACACTGCAGAATTCAGCTCAATGTCTTAACCTCCCATCCATGTACCTATCCAAATTTCTCTTTAATTTTGAAATTGAACCCACATCCACTGGAGCTCATTCCATACACTCACCACCCTGAGTGAAGTTCCTTCATGTTCCCCTTAAACCTATCACTTTTCACCCTTAACCCCTGACCTCTAGTTCAAATCTCAAACCAACCTCAGTGGAAAAAGCCTGCTTGCATTATAATGTAACTATCAAATCACCCCTCATTCTCCTATGCTATAACTTAGCTGCACACAATCTTCCAAATTAGGCCTCACCAACACTTTATACAACTTCAATGTAACATCGCAGTTCTTCAATACTTTGCTTTATGAAGGTCAAAGTACCAAAAGCTCTCTTTATGACCCTATCTAAGTGACACTATTTTCAAGGGTTTTGTTTTTCTTTACTGACACTTCTGCTTTTCTACTTGCCCTTGATCTCTTAATTTCTCTTGGTTTTTAGATTTTCAGATCTTCATTTTAAACTTGCTTCTCCACCTGTTCTTTATAACTGGAAACTTGTGCAGTTTACATGAAAATTGAGCTCTAGCTTGGATCACTAAATGTAAAATTAAAGAACAAACATTGTACTTTTGTAAGTCATTTATTTTTGTAACTTATTTACACATTTTTGCATCTTAATGAAAATATCAATCTACGATTGCAAATTCACCATTTGTGAATATACATTCACAAAAGACCCCAAGAACAGGAAAAAAAAATCTTCTGTCTTCCATCTCCTCCATATGGTTTGGCGTTAAGAAATGAATAATCATCTCTGATACAGTACACACAATGCAAATTTTCACACAGCTGAGATTGTTGAATGACTGATCTTTTCTCACACCTTTCTCTCCCCATTGCACAAGAAACAATCCCAACTAATATTCCTAGATCAAACGGAAAATAAATAAGCACATCTCATTTTTTTCTGGGTTGAGACATTAATGTCTGACTTACAGAAAATTAAAATTTATAAAGAATCAAATCATCTTTAAATTGCTATTAAGGACAATTTTCAAGCAAATCAGTTTACTGTTCTGAGGCACAATTATATCCTGACCTTAAAAGTAAAACCAATTTCTGTACAGTATAATAAAAAAAAACTTTTAACCAAACAGGGACTCATCTGGGGATAAAAATAAACTGAAAGGGAAACAATTAGCTTGGCAAAATACACTGATGCACAGCAACATTTTGGCTACATTCATTTTTTAAAATTTACTTGGATTGGAATAGTACCATTATGTTGCAATATTACAAAACACTGGAAAAGCAAATTCCTCTCTGGAAAATTCATTATATGTATAAGTAGAATTGTAATTTAATATTGTAATACTGCTTTGTGTGAAATTCTATGCAACAAAGACAAGGAATATATCTCTGATATCTGAAGGTGATGATACTACAATATTCTCAAATACCTGAATGAGAACCACTCAATCTTCTAATTTGGTACATGGTGGAAGCAGTAAAACGTTGGGAATAGTATGGACAAATTGAATTTCAACTTCATTTGTTAAAGAATGAACAAAAAAAATCCTGAAAATTAAATACATGCCAAGGATAGCTGCATAGTTATCTCAAAACCCACAGTGCAGAAATGTTACAAGTATTAGAATAGCTTTTTAAATGGAATACGTAGTTGCATCCCAGTGTTTTAGTTTAAAGATATAAAACTTATTGAAAGTTATTTTTTAAAAAGGATTCTGCTTTCCACAAATAACTATATTTCTCGGCTTAAGACACATGATTTCTTTGTAAGAGCAATTCCTGGGATTTTGTTTTAATTTTTCCTGCATTGTGCTAGATTAATAATTAGTTCTTCAATATACTGATTATATATAATCTGATAGATGCCACTATCACGACATCATCCTTAAATTGAAGATACACCTCTGAAAATGTCCTTTGAATATTAAAACATGAGGGATGAAGATAGTGTTCAACTGTCAACAAAAATTGAGAATTACAGTAGTTTTGATGAATGCATTATGTAAATGAATTTCTTTTTACAAAGAGAAAATAGCAGCTGCTCTACTGAGGTGTGCAGATGGATGCCAGTAATGCAGATGTCACAAAAGAAACAGTTCAAAACCTGTATACAAATTTTATTATGAAGAATGTTTTCAGATTTTTAAATTTCAGTTTTTTAATAAATCATGCATTTAAGGAGATGAAATCCTTAGTGCAAATTCCAATATGGCTAAACAATGGGGGTCCTTTATTCCCTCAGGACATTTCAAGCACTGCCTCAACATAATGGAAGAGGGTTCTTGCTACTGTCACTTTATTAGCAGACAAAATACTTGCAATTAACAAAAGTAGAAAAGCACCTTAATAAAATTAAGGCTGCATTGTAGTTTTATGGATTTTGATTTGCTGCCCTTCTGATGATGTGTATTTAACTGGAACAAATGTCCATAAAGTGTACAGGTGCATAAAGCATACAAAGGATAACAAAAAGTGGCATGTGGTGAGTTCTAACGTAGTGCCAAGGTGGTGGGATCAAATTTATGCATATACCACCACTCAGCTGCCAATTTAACCCTTGCCTCTGTAGGGCAATTGGGAAAGAGGACAAGTTGTGTCTACTTTCAAAATTACTTTGAACAGAATTGGAAAACCATTAAAAGCACTGATTTTAGAAAAGTGACATGAAGCAAGCAGTGACAGCATATCAGTTTCACTGCATTTTCTTTAATTCAGAATCCATTTTAGAGACATGTTCTGTGTATATAACTCTGTTCTCAGTCTAATATTAGCATAACGTTTGTACAGAATCTTATTTTTTAAAAAAAAGTGATTCAAAACATGTTTCTCAGAAACTAAAAGAGTCCTTCAGTCACCAAAGGGTCAATTACCCAGTTCCCTTTCAAAGGGAATCTTCTGTACACCTAAATACAGTAAGCTGCAAATTCGATGTTGCACTATAACTGGTGGCACACAGTAGCTGCAGCATTTTTTTTATAGTCACCTTCATGTTGTATGAACAGATGTTGATTAGGCCAAGATGCTGTAAAAGATACACTATTGAACAATTTTAAAATATAACCTGAACAAGAAGTGGATACAGCCCCTTTAAGAGAGAAAGCTCCTTATTGGGCACTGGCCTGCACATGCATGCTCCAACAGTAGGGGGAAAGTAAAATTTCTTACATGTCTCTAGTTACACATTGCAGCCTTCATGTAGCAATTGCATAACTAAGAAAACCATGATTTCTGGACATCCAGAAATATTTCAACTGACTTATCAATTATAGCTGCATATTTCAAGACGGCTATACTGTATTGAATATTGCAAATATATTAATTTTTTTTAAAAAAAACTGTACAAGGCCAAAAAAATGTATATCTTCTCAAAAGGGGCAAGTTTAGGTACTCCTCACATAAACTGAATGGATATCTTAACAATATCCAAACCATCTTCAATACATCTCAGTACTAAAGCAAGCACTTCAACATGTGAATTATAGAATTATCTTATAAATACATTACTGACAGAATTGCTCTGTAATGTTCAACCAAACAATTGATGTTAACATGACCAACATTGAATAGACCTGTTAATCATGTATTCTGAATAAAATCCAATAATAAACTTATAAGTAAACAAGTGTTTATAGGACATGCACTGCATTTTACTGCACCATCCATGTTACACTATAGAACCAGTAATTCTATGCTCAGAAACTTGCAAGTTGGTGCAGAGCCCTTTGAACTGGCTGCTTTGTACTTGAAACATGATTGCTTTACAGGTGAAGGGGCCACAACAAAATACATTAAAGTACCAAAGACAGACATGAACTCATGGTGACATATTTTTTTTTAATTAACTGAGATTGGTTGATGCATTCAGAATTCATGATTAACAACTTTTTAAATAAATCAAGAGTTTGCTTGTGTTCAGTAGTCATCAAGTGTCTCTATTTCTCCCATGTTCAGGCGCTCTGATGAAGCATTTACAGAAAAACCTGTAAAGAAAAAGGAAAAAAGGCAACATTTATTTATCTACGCTAAAACTCTATTTCTAGTGTTGCACATCTGTGAACCTAACTTTTCTATTTGATATAGCTGATTGTTTTTAACTTAGTATTTTAAAGTGATTCTGAGGGAATTTCACCTAAATAATTCCAATCATTGATTCAGTTTATTTGAAACACGCAGCGTATTCTATGTAAAGTGGTTGCATAGGGAATAAAATGATCAGGTCGGTAATCAGGATCTGCAAATTCAAACTACACCATGGCAGCTGTGGAATTTAAATTTAGTTAATAACCTAGAATCTGGGCATAAATAATACACTTAAGTGATCTTAGTTTTCATTATCACATTAATGAAAATAAGTCATTGCAAATGCTTACTCCCTCACATTGTGGGATGGATATAAGATTTAAATTCAATGACCATCTTACACAGAAAAATTTGTCATCCTTACTGGCTGGCCTATATGGAGCCATGGACACTCTTCATGGACATCCTCAAATGTCCTCTGAACTGACCCAGTAAGCTACTCAGAAATACCACTGCCACTATAAAAAACATAGGAAGAATGGGTACATTCTGTCAAGCCACACCAGAGGTGGCAGCACAATAGACAAGAGGAGAAAGGGAGCAGCATGGAATGTCTTGAACATTGACTCCAAACCTCAAACCTCATGAGGTCATTACATCCCATTGGGTTAACCATGGGCCAGGAAACCGCCTGATTACCACCTATTATCCTTCCCAGCTGATGAATCAGTTCTTCTTCGTCTTAAGCAATACATAATATTAAAAAAAATTAGCAAGGGCATAGAAAGCAGACTGGTTAGTAATCTTCAACAGCTTTAACTCAAAATGCTTGGTTTACCACATTGACCAAGCAGGTTGTGTTTTAAGAACATGGCTATCAGACTGGTTCTGGGACAGATAATGAATGAACAACTTACTTAATCTTATCCTCAGCAATCTATCCACGTTAGATGTATCTGGTCACAACAACATTAGAAGTGACCACTGTTTTTGTTTTGTAAACATATCATATGGAGGACTTAATTCATTATGGTGTGTGGCACATCAATAAACAAGGCAATCAACTCAACAGATCTCAGTTCAATTACAAGACATTGTAGACCTTCAGCAGCAGAAATGTACACTGAAACAATCTGTAAATTCATGGCCTGCACATCCCTCATTCTACAATTATCAAGTCAAGTGATCAACACAGGTTCATGAAAAATGGAAATACCATCAGGCATACTCAAAAGTAATATGATACCAATCTAATGAAGCTACCATACAGGACTACTTGCAAGCTAAGCAATAAAAACATTCAAGAGACAGAACTTAGTGACTTTCAAGAATAACAGATCAGATCAAAGCCTTTCAGTCCTATCACATCTAATCTCCATATAGTGTAATAAGACTGTTAGTAGGAGGATACAGCTCCAAGGACATCTATACCAAATGAAGCAAGTCCCAGCATTGTGAATACTAAAAGTTGCCCATCCGCAACTATGTTTAATCAGAAGTGCTGAACAAATGAAGCAACTGCTTTTTTTAATATATGCAATTTCAAACACAGAAACCACTCTCCAAACTACTGGATTCACAGGAAAGCTCAACATTATCCAAGACAAAAAAACCTTTATTGGCACTCATCAACTACCCTAAAACTTTTATTCCCTCCACTGCACAGTATGTACCATGTAAGAAACACATGGTAGTTAGCCAAACAAGCTACTCTGACAACACCTCTGAAACCCATGGACTTTATCAGCAAGGAGAGCAAAGGCAGCACAATATCACCACCTCCCATCCTGATTTCGTAAAATGTAGGTCAGCCCTTCACTGCTGGATTAAATCCTAGAACTCTCTACCCAACAGAACAGTGGAAGCGCAGATAGGTTAGCATCAAATTAGAGATGGTGAGAGAACCTCCAATAAATGTGAAGTGAGATGAAAGTGTGGACAAAGGGGCTCTGAATAAAACAAATGTGCAGAAAATGATATTGACACAATCTCAATCATGCATGAACATTCCCTCTTCAATACTCTTACTTGAAATACTGTGGTTTACTCCTTCAATTCCATTGGTATCTATCCACCCTTAATATGATTTCTGTTCCATTCTGTTCTTAGCCTCTTATGCTGTTCCAATAAAACCCACACAAGCTGAGGGAACAGATTCAATACTGAATTAAATAGAATAGTTGGAATTTTTATTTCACATTTCCAGCATGCAGATAATGACTCTGGTTGTCTTATATGCAACCCCTTCAGAATGCTCTTTTTTAAAAGAAAATTGCTCTATTATTAGCAGTTTAAACATTTAAATCTCTTACCTTCTACATATCAGGGACCTTCCTTCCCATTTATTTTCTTGTCCCCTCAAGGCTTTCACCCTCTGACTGGAAAAGTTCCTCCTAATCTCTGTTCTAAAGGGATGTCCTTCCATTCTGAGGCTGTGCCTCTGGTCCTAGACTCCCTCACTATAGGAAACATCCTCCCAATGTCCACTCTGTTGTGGCCTTTCAATATGTGGTTAAAAAAGCATACAGTGCATTGGCCTTCATCAATCGTAGGATTGAGTTTAGGAGCCGAGAGGTAACGTTGCAGCTATGTAGGACCCCAGTCAGACCCCACTTGGAGTACTGTGCTCAGTTCTGGTTGCCTCACTACAGGAAGGATGTGGAAACCATAGAAAGGGTGCAGAGGAGATTTACACAGATGCTGCCTGGATTGGGGAGCACACCTTCTGAGAATAAGTTGAGTGAACTTAGCCTTTTCCTTGAAGCGACGGAGGATGAGAGGTGACCTGATAGAGGTGTATAAGGTGATGAGAAGTATTGATCGTGTGGATAGTCAGAGGCTTTTTCCCAGGGCTGAAATGGCTAGCACGAGAGGGCACAGTTTTAAGGTGCTTGCAGGTAGGTACAGAGGAAATATCAGGGGCAAGTATTTTTATGCAGAGAGTGGTGAGCACGTGGAATAAGCCGCCGGCGATGGTGGTGGAGGCGGATACAATAGGGTCTTTTAAGAGGCTCCTGGACAGGTACATGGAGCTCAGAAAAATAGAGGGCTATGAGTAATCCTAGATAATTTCTCAGGTAAGGACATGTTCAGCACAGCTTTGTGGGCTGAAGGGCCTGTATTGTGTTGTAGGTTTTCTGTTTCTATTTGGTAAATTTCAATGAGATCCTCCCCCTCATTCTTGTAAACTCCTGTGAGTACAGGCCCAAAGCCATCAAACACTCCTCACCTGTTAACCCTTTCATTCCTAGCCCTAGGATCATTCTCATGAAACTCCTTTGGACTCTCTCCAATGCCAGCACATACTTTCTTAGATGGGGGCCCTAAAACTGTCACAATACTCCAAATCTGACCAATGCTTCCTAACGCCACAGCATTGCATCTTGCTTTTATATTCCAGTCTTCTTGAAATGGTTGTCTTCCTTACCACTAACTCAACCTGCAAATTAATCTTTGAGGAATCCTGCATGACTCCAAAGTCCCTTTGTATCTTGGACTTCTGAATTTGTTCCCCATTCAGAAAACAGTGTACATATTTATTCCTTTTAACAAAGTGCATTTCCATACATTTCCCTACATTGTATTCCATCTGCTTTGCCTATTCTCCAATCTAAATCCTTATGTAGCCTCTCTACTATCTCAGTACTACTTGCATCTCCACTTCTCTTTGTATCTTCGGCAAAAAGCCATCAATTCCATTACATTATATAACAATGAAAAGCATCCAACACCGACCCCTGTGGAACACCAGTGGTCACCAGCAGCTAACCTGAAAAGGCCCCTTTTATTCCCAATATTTGCTGCCTGCCAGTCAGCCAATCTTGTATCCATGCTGCTATCTTACCTGTAATTCCATGGCATCTTAATTAGTGAAGCAGCCTCATGTGTGGCACCTTTTCAAAGGCCTTCTGAAAATCCAAGTCTCCTTTGTCTATCCTGCCTGCTATTTCCTCAAAGAATTTCAACAGATTTGTCAGGCCAGATTTCCCCATTAAGGATTCCATGCTAACTTTGGCGCTTCAGTAAAAAAGAATTGCAGCTGATGAAGGAAATATCAACTGATCACCAATGATCTAAAAATATATGGTGCAGAACACTTGATTTTGCAAAATGCTTTATTTGTTAAACACATAGAGACAGTATCTCTATAAAAATACCAACCTAAGATGCTGGGATCAGCACGTATCATCTTCTGTTTTTTCTTTCTCTTTCCAGACTGTACAGATTCAAAATTTGACTGCTGATTTCTGCTGTGATTTGATGGATAGATGGACTGTAGACCTGTTTGAATTTCAGGGCATCCTGAATCCTAAAACATGAGCCATATTAAATCAAATTAAATAACATACTTTATAAAAAATATATATAAACCTAAAACATGCCTTTGTTTTAAAGCCACAAATTAGCTGCAGACATGAAGAAAATCCATTTTCTTAAGCATTTGTCCCCTTTTAAATTGCCTATATGGATTTTTAAAAAATGTTTCCTTGCATCAAACTATTCAATAATTTAACCAATTTCCTTTGCTAGCAATGCCCTACACTGTTTCTGCTTTTCTTTAAACATCAGCAAGTGGAAAATTACAGGATTAATGGAAATGCAAAACACTTTTTTTTAATAAATCAGCTACTGCCAAAATAAATTAAGATTACATGACTGCCGTGCATAGTGGGAAAGAGGTATTTCTGACCAAAGTATTTAAACCCAAGAAATTATGCTAGTATAGTGTGCCAATGTTAGTTTTGAAGTTGTTTTATACTGTATATCCTTAAAGAAAAATATCCCAGGGAACAATGCTGCAATTAAAATTAATACAAAATACATAAAAAGTATGCAATTACAATTATAAAGTATAAAAGTACAAGCATCAGACTAGTTCTTTATCTTATAGACCTCAGGACGTCTTGAAATGCTTCTAAATTAATAGATTTTTAAAGAGTGCTCTCATTAATTGGAAAACATAGCAACCACCTTGCACACAGCAGGCCTCTCAAACAGCAAAGTAATCATTCTGGTGGAAATGGAAGCCGAACAGCAACTACACCTATGAATGGAACTGTAAACACGGAAAAGAATAGACAGAGAAGTTCTGAATAAAATGAAGACAGTGAAGAATAAGAAGCTAATCAAGAGAACATTGAGCAAAATTAGAGAAAATTAAGGTAGGTACGAGTATTTTATTGAAATAGTGATAGATAGAAGCATATGACATTGTTACTTAAAAAACCCAAAAAAAATGCACATGTGGAAATCTTGAAATAGAGATAAATACCCAAAAGTTAAGTAGTATCAGTCAAGAATTAATGTATTAGTTGAAAACTGGGAAAATGGATGAAATTCATGGCAACAGTGATAATAAAGTACAGAGGCAGCAGAGGCAGTTTATCCATTGTTTCTAATGTAGGAAAACTAATTCATTCAATCAGGTGGCATTGGGCTGTAGAAGCTCAAGCAAAGAAATTTTAAAATATGTCTTAGGAGAAAATGTTCGTATTGTGGCGACCCAATTACTAGCACACTCAAACCGGCTGACAATTAGCCAGAGCCAGAGACAAAGGTAGATAGCCTCAAGGAGTTTCAGTTACGTGCCTCTCAAAGTATCGAGTGGGGGAGACAGGCTTTAAAGCAAGACTGTGTTTTTGAAATAAACTTATTCTGTGGTTACAGTTTATCGACTCCGTGTCGTAATTTCAGCGCTGCGCGTAGCACCCCGCTACAGTATATTGTTTTTCATTGGGAATTCTGGAGAATGGGGCAGCTGACTGGATGGTCATCAAACACTATTGGAGAAATGCTCAAGATGCCCTAAATGTAGTCAAAGTAGTAGAGCTGGAGATGATTGCACAGATAGCCAGCCAAGACCATTCAGGTGTTTAAGATCCAAGACCATGATTTTAAAATCAAGTTGCTTGAATGAGAGCAAATTGGTTAATTTGCTCTATACCTTACAGTATTTAATATTGCACTTTGTTATTTATATATGATTCCTCTGCAGATTTTATCAAATTCATAAATTATCATGTGTTATGTGTACCACTGTGCATCCAACCTTGGCAAAACATTATTTTGTTTCTATATTTGGCTATTTGCATTATATACATGTATACAGTCAAATGACCATAAACTTGACTTGACAGGACAGTGAGTGATGAGTGGACAGAACTTAGTGCAAGTCTGGCCAGCTACCAGGCATAGCAGAGCTCTGAATGATGTCAAATTTAAAGTGGGTAGAACAAAGTAATTCATTGGCAGAGTCAAACTTGAGAGACAACAAAATACAATAGTGACAGGTTTCAACAGCAGAGGAGCTGAAGCACAACTCAGATAAATCAGGTAACTATGAACAGCTAAACTTCAGGATGAATACCTTTCATTAGAATTGATAAAATTAGACTTTTATAAAAACTTGCAGAGGAGGAAGAGGTGGAGACAATAAAGGCAATGTCCACATCTACACACACATAAGAAATAAGAGGTCACCTAGTCTCTCAACCTTGTTTTGCCATTCAGAAAAATCTTTTAATCTTCAATTTCATGCCTTCTTCTTATCTTCCTTATTTTGTTTAACATCCAGAAATTTACCAATCTTTGCTTTGATTTAATTTTGAACATTCACCGTTTAAACAATTTTGGAGATTCACTGCCCTCCAAATGAAGTAATTTCTCATTTCAGTCTTTAAATGGTCTCCATCCCTTTGCTCCCTCCCATTAGATATACCTCCTATTCTCACCAATCCGCTCCTTTTCCTGCAATTTAAAACATGCTTCTTTTTCTAAACTACTTCTAGATAAACATTAAACTGAAAGGTTACAGTGGCATGCTAAAGTTTGGGCACCCCTGGTCAACATTTCTAAGCTAAGCGAGTAAAAGATGACCTGACTTCCAAAAGGAATAAAGTTAAAAATGAAACATTTGTTTAATATTTTAAGCAAGAGTACTTTTTTTATTTCCATCTTTTACAGTTTCAAAATAACAAAAAAGGAAAAGGGCCCAAAGCAAAAGTTTGAGCACCCTGCAAGGTCAGGAATTAGTAACACCCCCTTTGGCAAGTATCACAGCTTGTAAACACTTTCTATAGCCAGCTAAGTGTCTTTCAGTTCTTGTTTGGGGGATTTTCACCTATTCTTCCTTGCAAAAGGCTTCTACTTCTGTGAGATTCTTGGGCTGTCTTGCATGCACTGCTCTTTTGAGGTCTATCCACAGATTTTCGATGATGTTTAGTCGGGGGACTGTGAGGGCCATGGCAAAACCTTCAGCTTGCACCTCTTGAGGTAGTCCATTGTGGATTTTGAGGTATGTTTAGGATCATTATCCTATTGTACAAGCCATCCTCTTTTCATCATCAGTGCTTTTTTTTTTTTACAGACTGTGTGATGTTTGCTTCCAGAATTTGCTGGTATTTAATTGTATTCATTCTTCCCTCTACCAGTGAAATGTTCCCCGTGCCACTGGCCCAAAGCATGATCAATCCACCCGTGTTTAACAATTGGAGAGGTGTACTTTTCATGAAATTCTGCACCTTTTTTTCTCCAAACACACCTTTGTTCAATGCAGCCAGATAGTTCTATTCAAAAAGATCAAAGGAACATCTAAACAAGCCTGATGCATTTTGAAAACAAGTCCTGTGAACTGATGAAGTTAAAATAGAACTTTTTGGCCGCAATGAGCAAAGGTAAGCGTTCACAAGCTGTGATACTTACCAAAGGAGGTGTTACTAAGTGCTGACCATGCAGGGTGCCCAAACTTTTGCTTCGGGCCCTTTTCCGTTTTTGTTATTTTGAAAATATTAAAGAAATGTGTCATCTTTAACTTTATGCCTTTTGGAAATCAGGTCATCTTTTACTCGCTTAGCTATTCACAGTAACAGAAATTTTGACCAGAGGAGCCCAAAATTTCGCATGCCACTGTGTCTGTTTCTTGCTTCACAAATGTTTTCTGATCCTCTTTCCAAGGCAGTCACTGCAAGGTAGGAACATTAATTGCCACTTTGTTCAAATCTGAACACTGCAAGTTAACTGAATGCAGGACAAGTAGTGTGATAACTCACAAAATGGGGTTGGTGAGGTAAAGCTGGAAGCCATCAATGCACACATGGAAATTGAGATTGTGTTTGCAAGTGATAATGCTTAGCAGAAAATGGAGATCAGTCATAGATCTTTAGGGATTGCAAAAATAATTGAGAGTGTGGAAAGGAGAACTATTACCTATGATACTCTAGCTACAGTTAGGCAGATAAGAATGGAACTGAGTAGTTTCATCCACCTGAACGACAGTGGAATTGTACTGGTGTAGTATGTTGTGGTCAGTCTTGTCATGGCCAACAGATATATCAAATGACAGGCAGAACATGATCAACTTGATTATTAACATCAAGGATGTTAATAATGATTTTGTTTACAACTGTTTTAACACTGTAGCAAGAATGGAAATCTGACTGGAGGGACAACAGCTGGGATTTCTGGGGAAGACAGATGGAAAGTCCAAGATGATTAGTTATTGCTAGCCAGTGCAGAAAATTGGATACTGGAAACCATTACAATAGTATAGGAGCAATAGAGGTGCTGAGAGGTGACAGAAACACAGTTAGGCATCATTATTCTATCTTTGGTTTGCAGTTGATGTTAACAAAAGAACTTAAGCTGTGTACATACATCTGCTGATGCTTCTGGACACATCATCAGTGATGTTCCTGGAATCATCGGGTGTTTTAGGTCTTTCAACATCATACACCCTCCTCCAGGTGACCCAGCCAGGGCTGATCAGACCCCAGCTTGTGTCCAGATGGCTAGCTACACATGACTCCATGGCTCCCCTCTCTTGAGCCACAGCCACCTTGAGGCCCTCTCTGCCGCATCGGTGGTACTGCGGATGGCTCTCCTCTTCCTCTCTCCCTCGATACCCAAATTGCTGAAGGCTCTGGCTAAGGAACGGGCTGCAAATCCCCTACAACCAACTTCCACTGGGAGGAACCTCGTTCTCCATCCAGCCTGCTGGCAGTTGCTGACCAGTCCTGCATACTTGGAGCTTCCTTTCAAAGGCCTCTTCCAAGTGATCTTCCCATGGGACTGTCAGCTCCAGCATCACCACCTGCTTCGTAGACTCAGACACAAGGACAATGTCTGGTCGCAGGGTGGTGGCTGCAATATGGTCGGGGAACCTCAGCTGCCTTTTGAGGTCCACCAACAGCTGCCAGTCTCTTGCAGAGGTCAGGATACCTGCCGATGTTCTTTTGGCAGGTATTGGCTGCTCCCCAGCTCTGACAAAGGCAATGGTCTGCTTGGAGGGTCGGGACCGCTTCGCCCACTCCACTCCTGCGCTGATGGCTTCAGCGATGGTCTTCAGGATGTGATCATGCCTCCAGCGGTACTGTCCCTCACAAAGTGCCCTTGTGCAGCTGCTGAGCCTGTATCTATAACTAATTGTTAGTATGGTTAGAAAGACAGCTTATTGCAGATGCTCTATCAGCACTCATTTAGTAAATACTGACAAGTGAGAGAGTCTTCATTGTAGTGGATAATGGATCAGTTGTAAATTACTGTTCAAAATTACATGACTGAAGAAATGTATTGTGATCCAAGAGAACAATTAGGTGTGAAGCAGAAAAGGGACTGTATGAGAGAAGAAGTATATGCAAGGGCATATAAATCTTGACAACAAACTTGACCATGTAATTAGAGAAAGTGGATGAGAAAAAGATAAACAAGAGGAAATCTGCAGATGCTGGAAATCCAAGCATAACACACAAAATGCTGGAGGAACTCAGCAGGCCAGGCAGCGTCCATGGAAAAAAGCACAGTCGACGTTTCGGGCCGAAACATCGACTGCCTTTTTTCTATGGATGCTGCTTGGCCTGCGGAGTTCCTCCAGCATTTTATGTGTTGCGGAGAAAAGGATATATTGTTGCACTCTCAGATAATTCGAGAGCAGTGTTGTTTTAAGCCAAGGACTCTGAAGCCTGGTAAGCTTTGATATAGTCCAACCTTTATTTTGAAATGCACAGCTATGCCAAATGTTCAGAATCAGAGAAGTATGAATCTGTACTGGAAGGAAGGAATTAATTTCTGTGAAATATGAGGACAACAAACAGCACACAGATTAGACAGTGCTATCATGCAAAAATCAACCTTTGACATGTACTTGCATTAGCCATGTCATTAATTGTCAGTAATGAAAATTGAGTAGAGTCTATATAATTCCAATATTTAATATACCCACCTGCTGCTGCAACGGTCGCTGCTGGCTGGCTCTCTGTTTGGCACGACGTCCTAAAAATTGTTTTGCAAACTCTTTTGTTTCTGGGCTATCACCAAGGTAAGCTCGGATATAATCATGAACTTCATAAGGAGAATCAACCTCTTTCAAAAAGGAAACAAATGTAGGAACTGGAAAAAGATAAATACATCCCTCAGTGGAGAATTAAGTTAAATTCCTTACTGTACATAGACAGCACCATTACCTATATCATATTTGAACTTGTACATTAATCCTCATTGTTGGAGGAGCCCATAATCATTCATTGCAAAATGAATTAATATTAGAGAAACATATTTAGCAATATAATTTTTCAATCATATGAAAGAAATGTTGAAGTACTAATAAAAGTTAATACACCTTAGGGCTTGGACCTTTTGGCTTGGGATCTTAAAGCCAACATTTCTAAAGTCATTGCAAATTTTTATGTAAATTAGCACTCACCGTCTAAGTTATTAGCTGTGTTGAGAACTTGCAACATCTGTTCACACCATAATGTAAATCCATCCTGTGCCTTGTTTGCTCCCTGAAACAACTTCATAAGCTTTTCTTCCTCTTCAGCTTTTTTATTTGGTTTGTTCTGGATTCCATGAGACTTCCTGAAATACCAAGTTGAACATTACAATTATTTAGAAACTGATTTTTTTCTTCATGATGGGTGGTTAAGTGGGAGGGAGGTAGTCATGGGAGTTTCAAGAGAAGGAGAGATGTGAGAGTTTCATTCACCTGGTAGGTTTGCTGTTTTTAAAGAGGGTATTAATCCCAAACTTTTCCAAGTAAAATAGCAACAAGAAAGTCATTCAGGATGATTAATGAAGTGAAATTTAATCTGGGCAAGGAACTTTGAACAGGATTAGCATTCACAGAGAGGGGCTGAAAATAGAAGCTGCAAGTCATCCTTGAAACTTCTGATACATTTCCAGATCTAAAATGTAAACCTCATAGATAACTCTATGATACTGTTGGAAAGATCAAAAACACATTCTGAAAGGAATGCAAAATAAATGTCAATGAAATACAGGAAGTCAGCACATTCCTCTACTTACCTAAAATTTCAATACTGTTCAAATATTGATAAGTAGATTATAGCTAACAATAGGTTTCAAGATAATCAAGTTAACTGAATTATTAGTAATGCATTCTTTAATAGTCATCAATATCAACCATACACAATATAACAATCGCTACAATATAAATACCAAATTTAGATATCACTCTAAAGAAAAAAGATATTGAAAAAAGATCTAAGTGCTCTCCCGGCGTATACAACATATAAACTTTTCTTGGGCTTTCAGCTGGGTACAGGTATCGATGACAAAAACGGCCATCTTCTTCACAAATGATGCCTGGGACTGTCTAGTCTGGTGGTATTTATACCCCAGTAGTCTATCCCTCCTGTTGGTTATTCCTCATCTGATGAGGTTTCTGCTCTTCCACCTTGTTTACAATCCAATTTCAGTTGTTACTTACAAATATCTTTACAATAATATTTTTTCTATTTAAGATATATGGCAGGTACACTACGTGAACATTATAACATCCAGAACTCTCGTTTTGTTTTGCCATTAGTGTTAGAAGTGGAATACTAATGGCACAAGAAAGGAAGTACTGGAACTTTTCTATAATTTGCCACAGCTTTTGCAGGATCCTTATGGGTTTTGGTTAGAAAGCATCTCACGAAACAAGAGCTTGAAAACATATAAGACTCAAGGACAACCTCTATCCCACTGTAATCAGACTATGAGACTCTTGAATAGACTACTCATACAAAGGATGAACTACTGATCTTTCAATCTACCTGACTGCCTCCAATGGACTTCCTCAAACACTAAAATACACATTCCCCCACCCCCAACCTCTGCACTACCTAGATATACCTATATATGGGATGATCTGTATGTACAGCAGGCAAACAAAAACATTTCACTGTATCTTGGTATGTGATATCAATTAATTGGATATCTGCAGTATTGTTAGTTGTCAAAAGTCTTCCAGTACTAGGCTATTGGCAACTCGATATTCAGAAATCTCATAAACACAAGAGATTCTGCAGATGCTGGAGATCCAGAGCAATGCACAAAATGCTGGAGCAGCTCAGCAGGTCAGACAGCATTTCTGGAAATAATCAACAATCGATGTTTTGGGCTGAAACCCTTCATCAGTTGACATCTTTCAATTATTACTATAGGCAACTGTTTCTCTAAACAAAGTTTTCTTCAGATTTTTCCCACACATTGCACTGTAGATATATCATTTTAAAATCATTTTACAGTTCAGTATAAGACACAAGATTTGGTCAAGGTATTAGTTCTCTTACCCAGGGTTAGAATTGTTCTTGTTACTTTTGGAAGTCTGATTTTTTGCAGGAGGCCCCACTTCTTTTACAGCTTCATCCCAGAAACCCACATTTGTGTTCTTGTTATCTGGAGCACCCCAAACACTGCTTATGTCTGTTCCCCACTGATTGGTAGGACTGGTGTTGACTGAGCCCCATACAGAAGCAGTACTCGCTGGTAAATTGGAATGCTAGATAAAACAAGCAAAACAAATCCTATTGAGAAACAACCGAACTGCAGATGTTGGGCATCTGAAATAAAAATAAAAATAGAAACTGTTGGAAACACAAAGCCAATCAAGCTGCAGGAAAAAGTTAACCCATCAGGTCAATGGCCCTTCATCAGAAACAGTTTTGATGCAAGGCCTGTAAACTGAAATGCTAACTTTCTCTCCTTAACTATTCCCAACACTTTGCTTTTATCTTGTACTGGAGTGAATTTTACAGTACAAAATATTGTTAAACAATTATGTCATAAAACACTACACCAGTCAATGCAAACTGTTGTTTCTTCATCTCATTAAAATTTCCATGTTGCATATATATTAATCCAAGTCATATCATTTCCTCTAAATGATGGCTCATGAAATTGCAAGACTCCATGCATACAAAATAAGTTGACATTAAGTATCATGGGATGCCATACAAAACCTAGAGATCTAATTGCACAAGATTGCCACCTTATAAATTTATTATATTCAGATCATAACTTGTTTCTTTTTTCCAAAATGAAGGTCTGCCTTACAATCTAATAGTTATAAGATAGTATGGCAGAGATTATTTGCAACAATTCCTCACAAGCAATAATAAAAGAAATATATACTCATCCCTTTCAGTTACGTATGCCATATTAAATTTTAACAAACCATTTTTGTTCAAGTTGATCTGTTGCAAATATCAATTTCGACATGTATCAGTTCAAATCTACTGAGGTAATTTTCTTTTAAGTATTAATTTGCAGCTTGTGAAAAAAATAACTCATTTATACCAATTAAAATTGAAAAAGTTGACTGATTGAAAAAGAACTGCAGGGCTTTACTAAATAATTTGTGCAAATTATGTTGTTCCTGCCAAAAAGTTCTTTGATTTGCACTGCTGCTTTTGAATTATGTGCATTTATGAATTAAAAATATTCCATTTTGAATACCAGATGGTAGAGGTGGCCCTGTGTTATGCCCATTTGGGTTACATAAGTTCATCCTTATAGAATTCACAAATCACTACCCAAAAATTTGTGATATGGAATAAAGATTGATCTCATAGATTTTGTGTAAGGCGGGGTGAGAAAATAAATCAACACTGAATTAATTTTTTTTCTCAAGCTTGTGTTTCTTGACAAATGGGTTTTGCGTTCCAGAAAATTATAGAATAGGCCTTTTTTGTTTTGAAGCACAAACCGCCCTCTACTTAACACAGGGAACTCCAGAAGTAATGTTTAGTTGCTGAATTCAACTTGACTGGCTTTCCAACTATTTAAAAACTTCAAATACACAAAATTCCACTTTTTTTGTGGTGTTTGCTTTATAACGTGTTACTTTTCTAAATTTCATACCTCAAAGTTAAAGTGCCCATTTGCTCACTGCATCATCTTTTACCCACTGCACTAGTTTACTGAGAGCTACCCAGCGAACCATTTCAATAACTAAATTGAAGAACAAAGTGTGTGAGCTACATTAGTGTTTGAGCAAGGGAGAATTCAGAATCCTTTGAGCAAATGCGAAGCTGACAAGGACAGAGAGAATAAAATAACTTCAGAGTTGAGAGAGCTATAAAAGCATTGGTTATAAAGAAGTCCATCCTATTTGAGAGCATGAACTGTGGAAAATTTATTATACCTAACATTCTGTAAACTATCCTAGCAATATACTAAGAAGGGGACAACAGGACCTAAAATAAATTTCGAAGTGTCATTCAGTTTTAAAATAGCGTGAACAGTACTGGAATAAAATTGTAAATCCTTTATGAATGCTATTGCAACAGCTTTGCATAAAACAAATTTTACCAAATGTACCGTAACTCATCCCAGCGCAATCCAATGGAGAAAAAGACCTTTTTCGCTCCATTCCTCCCACTGATCCATAGTATACTTTATAAACAATACAACAAAATAGGTGCTCGAAATCTGAAGTACTGTAAGAGTAAGCCTTTACATACCCAAGTTCTTAACAAAAGCAAAAATAATCTTTCCACATATGTTCCCCAGACTGCATTTTTACTGATACACTTCCATTTGGTGGAGGGAATACATGCCAGGGAAGCTGGATTACCTACTGGCCAGTTGCTCAACCAAGCCATTCTTGTTACTAAACTTACCTGGCTCCTCTCTGGTCTCTTATTTGACGATTCCTCTCTTTTACTTGCCATGGTATTTTTGTATGAAGACTCCTCGTGGCTGCCCGACATGTTAAGCTTCATTGCTGCTGACTAATTAAAAGGGGGAAGCAATTTAGAAAGGTGGTAAAAGATGGTGAAAGGTGACAAGTGAAAGGTTCATAAAAGAAAGACACATTTAAAGCAATTCAGCTTACATGTCATGATTCAGATTGAATACAAGCTGGGTAAAAACACTAAAATTTCAATGTCAAGCAGAACTGCTGGAGGGACTGAAGAAAACAAAGAACTGATTATTGACTACTGGAGGAAGAAACTGGAGGTTCATGAGCCGATCCTCATTGGGGGAGTGGAGGTGGAGAGGGTCAGTAACTTTAAATTCTTTGGCATTATCATTTCAGAGGATCTGACAAAGAGAAGCTTACTTGATTTTAGTTTAGTTTTATTGCTTTTAAGTGAAAATGTTTGGTGTATTAAGTTTTTTTTAAAGTATCTTTTTACATTTTTTTTAAAAATGAGTGATTTTCAATGTTTGTGAATGTCAGAGGTATTCAGTAACATTCAGTGATAAACTTGAGAGCTTGTGGACAATAGGCTAAAACCACACTTGCTGTCAAAGCTTCAACAAAAGAAATGATGCACTTTCACTGAAGAGAGACTCTGTGCTTTACTGTAATGTACTGGGCAATGTTAATATTCCAGGAACTAACTTTATAGCAAAGGTTTGAATCCAGGATCATATTGCCAGAAACTCTATAGGCACTCAGTGACCTCTAGATGGCAGAAGATGCTTTCCAATATTTCTTTACACCAATTTGCAATGTATTTTGCATTTGGTGTAACAGTAACAATGATATGCAAGAATCATTCTGTAGTTCAGAGACTCCAGATAGACTGAGCTTACCATTTAAGTAAGTTACAGTTAAGTAAAGACAAATCATTTATTTATAGTGAGCAGTAGTCACTTATCAAAGGAGACACAAGAGGCTGCTGGAGTAATACATTAATTACTAGAAGAACACAATGGGTGAAGTCAACTCGACTCAAAGTTTGAACCTAAAACATCAACCATCCCCTGACCTGCTAAGCCATTTATCACACTTTATCAACAAATACAACAAAATGCTGGAGGAACTTAGCAGACCAGACAGCATCTGTGGTTTAAAAAAAAAGTCGATGTTTTGGCCTGAAACATTTACTGTATTTTTTTTCCATAGATGCTGCTTGGCCTGCTGATTTTCTCCAGCATTTTGTATGTGTTGCTTAGATTTCCAGCACCTGCAGATTTTCTCTTGTTTGTGATTTGATTATCACACTTTACTGCTTGTTTTGAGACCATTTATATTCTGCCATCAGCTCCTAGTATGGTGAAATTAAACAAATATATTCATATGATTCATATGTTTAAAGTTTTTCTGCACAATACAGTCGGCCCTCCTTACCCACAGGGGATTGGTTCCAGGACCCCCCACGGATACCAAAAAACGCGGATGCTCAAGTCCCTTATTTAACCTGTCTCAGTGCGGTGGACTTTAGGACCTAGCGGAGCTCCAGACCTTATTTAATCTGGCTCAGTGTGGTGGACTTTGGCACCCAGCGGAGCTTGGGACCCACCACCTGCAGTATTTCTGTTCCATTGACGGAAAAAGATTATGATTGAAAATAAAGTGGAAATAATAAAGCGATCAGAAAGAGATGAAATGCCATTGGTCATTGAAAAAGCGTTAGGCTACAGTCGGTCAATGATCGGAACAATTTTAAAGGATGAAGTGAGAATAATGGAGTATGTAAAAGGCCCTGCCCCGATGAAAGCTGTAATTATTACTAAGCAATGCAGTGGTTTAATTACTGAAATACATACATTTCTTAAGTGTTTTATATGCATAGAAATGTAAAATATATACTATACACTAAGACAAACGTTTGACTGACGCTAAATAATACCAGACGTACCTGTTCCAACTTAACTTATGATATCTAATACAAAGTAAACGCTATGTAAATAGTTATACTGTATTGTTTAGGGAATAATGACAAGAAAAAAAGTCTGTACATGCTCAAACAACAAGCGCTGGAGAGAGAACTTCTGGGTTTTCCCGAACCGCAGTTGGTTGAATCCACGTATGCAGAACCCGCGGATAAGGAGGGCCAACTGTATTATATTATCATGAGTTATATTCTAAATTGTTGACAAATGGTCATAAGTAGGTTTTCTGAAATTGAGTGAATATAGCTTCAGATTCTGGTAAACAGCTAATAGCAAAAAATTTGATTATTTTTCAATCATTATTGTAGATCAACATGGATATCAGTGGAAGTGGTTATGTAGCATAGCGATAAGTGTAACATTATTACAGCAGCAGCTTTAAGAATGAGGTTCCGTTCCTACCGCTGTCGGTAAGGAGTTTGTACATTCCTCCTGTAACCGTGTGTGTTTTACAGCCCCACAGTCCAAAGCCATATGGTTAGGGTTAGAAAATTATGGGTGTGCTATGTTGGCGCTGGAGCATACTGACATTTGCTGACTGTCCAGCACAATTCTCAGTAATTTGAAATGACACAAAAGATGCATTTTTCTGTATGTTATGAGGTACATGTGACAAATAAAGCCACTTTTTAATCTTTATAAGTGACTGTGGTAAGGAATTCAAAAGTAGCACATACAGCGGCAAAATACTGCAAATGCTGATAATCAGAAACAAAGCAATAAGATGCTCAGGTAGCATTTGTGCACAGGGAAATAAGAGTTCAAAGTTTTGGTTTGAAAATTTTTCATTTCGATTAGCAGTTTATTCCCAGGCATATGCTGCCTGACTTACTGATTATTTTCAGCTTTTTCTATTTAATTTTGCATAGACATTGTATTGCCCTAACTTCTCTAGAATAGAATATTGGGGAATAAGAACAACAGTTTTGAAACATCAGTGCATTACTCCAAGGTATTCAATCAGGCTATTATTTGGCTGAGATTTGTGGAGGACAAAGTATTTTGAGACTTTATTCCTATCAATCAGTTAAAATATTTTTAAAAGATAAAGGACACTTACTGTTCTTGGCTGTGTTCTATTTTCCTTCTGTTTCTGCATTTGCCTGAATTCCTCTTGCTGGATTTCCAAAAGTGATTTGGTTGTAATTGAAGCTTTTGGAATATTACCCCATCCTGTCAGTTTCTGCTGTTGGTTTTGCTGTTGTTGTAAGGTTTTCATTAACTCCTGTTGCTGCCGTCGCTGTGATTGGCAAGGTAAGGAGGACATAAAAATGATTAAGACAATAAATAAACACAAACCTTCCCATTTCTTCCCTTAATTTTAAATCTTTTCCATAGCTTTGGCTTCATCCAGACTCAAACTTCCTCCATCCCATGAACCTATGAGATACTTACGCCATAATTATATTGATTGCCTACTAACAACTAAGCATTCAGCTACCAAACCCTCAAAAACTCTGGAATTATCATCCTAATAACTTACCTAATAATAAAATAGCTTAAATAAAATTCAGTAATCATTCATTAGGTGAAAAAAAAATTGTTTAACTGCATCCCCCCAACGAAGGACATTACAACAAAATAAGCAATAGGAGCAATGGTAGGCCCATCTGCTCCTTTGAGTCTGCTTTGCCACCATTCAATAAGATCATGGTTAATCAGGCTGTGGACTCAGCTCCATCTCCCTGCCCCTTCCCCCCCCCCCCCCCAAAACCTTTAATTCCGCTGCAATGCAACTATCTATCTGGTTCTTAAGTATATTGCTGTTTCCATGGGGACAGAATGACACAGATTCACTACTCTCTTGGAAAAAATTGTTTTTCCTCGTCTCAGTCCTAAATCTATTCTCCTGAACCATGAAGTTATGTGCTTTAGTTCTAGTCTCACTTGCCAATGGAAACAACTTTTTTGCCTCCATTTTATCTGTACCTTTCATAATTTTATAGGTATGTTTCTATAAGATCCCCTCTCATTCCACTGAACTCCAGGTGTAGTGCAAGGTGACAATTTCTCCCTCCTCGTAGGTTAACCCCACCTCATCTCCAGAATCAACTTTGTGAACAACTTCAGCACCATCAAAGCCATTATATCTTTCCTTCAATGAGGAACTAGAACTGCAGCTCTCCAGGTGCAGCCTTACCAGTACCCTGTACAGCATAGCCTCCCTGCTCTTAAATTCAATCCACTTAATAATAAACACCAACATTCACCTTCTTCATAACCTGTTGTACCTGCAAACCAACCTTCCACAACTCATGAATGAGCACTCTGAGGCCCTCTGCATAACAGCAGGCTGCAATCTTTCACTGTTTAAACAATACTCTGGAGTTTCTATTTTTATTTCCCATTTTACACTTATTTCCCAATGGTGTATTCCATCTGCCAGACCCTACCCACCCACTTAATCTACAGGTATCTCTCTACAAACTCTTTGCATCCTCTGCACAATTAGCTCTTCCACTAAATTTAGTCACCAACATAGATGCACTATACTTGGTCCCTTCTTCATTATTCCTCTACCAATCTTCCATCCATGCTATTACATTACCCTCAACTCCATATATCCTTATCTAATGGATTAGTCTTTTATGTGGCACCTTATTGAATACCTTCTGGAAATCCAAGTTCCCCTCTGTCTACTACACTTATTATAACCCCAAAGAAAGCCAGTAAGTTTGTCAAACAGGACCTGCCCTTCATGAATTCATGCTGTGTCTGTCTGATCCACTTCATCCTGATGTCTTGCTATATTTTCCTTAATGATAGCTTCAGACATTTTCCTCACTACAGGTATTAAGCTAACTGGCGCATAGTTAGAGTGCCGAAAGTGCAAATTGTGGCTGAAAAGAAATTTCAGATGTCAAACAAAATTGAACTGATCCTGGAAGCAAAGAAGTTAACAGGTATAGAGCTGCAGTTTCTTACATGAGTCAATTCAGCCAGGCAATGCAGCAAATCTTTTATTTTTAATTCAAGGATGGGGCAAAGATATTTTAATAGTTTGACAAGATGTCTTGCCAAATGTAACACAATGTATAAAAATAGGTAAATGAGGACCAATTCTTCTAAAACCAACAATAGTAATTTCATGATAGAGGTCAAAATTTCTATGTTCTCTTTTACATATACACTATTGCATTACCTCTTCCTGTAGTTGCCTCTCCCTTTCTTCCTCCAATTTCTGTATTTCAGCTAAGGATAGTGCACCCTGGGACTGTGTTGAGACTGAAGATGACTGCTGGCCCCATGTTGAAGAGGAAGGAAGCTGAAGTAAAATTGGACCAAATTTAAATTGTATTACAAATGAATGATACAGAACTGTGAATTCAGTTGCCCTGGTACCAGACAAGTGCAGTAAATTTCTGATTTGTATTCATTCAACATAAGCAAAACTTTTCAGTGCTGCTTAATATATTAAAATGTTAACACGGTTATGTAGATGTAAATTTTCCACATAGATGAAATGTGAGAATTTATCGCTTTTAAAGTCATGATAGCAACAGATTGCAAGGCTATAGGCAAACAACCTGCTTGCTGATATTTTGAGACAAAATCTTGAGTTAGGATGTTTCTTGTTTTTCCAGATCATAACCTTAGATAGTATCATAATGCATTCTTTTCCTTTAGCAGATAGGATTACAAAGCTTTCTAAGAAAAAATGTACAAAATTTCAGCTAACATTTTCAGAATTTTATTGTTTTTTCATTGAAATCTTAGATTAAAAAGCTGAGGGCCAAGTGTTAACCCTTGCAGTTCCTCATTATTACAGCTGAAAGCGCCCTTATATTCCCACTCTTTCATGGTCTTAATAGACAATAGACAATAGGTGCAGAAGTAGACCATTCGGCCCTTCGAGCCTGCACCGCCATTCTGAGATCATGGCTGATCATCTACTATCAATACCCGGTTCCTGCCTTGTCCCCATATCCCTTGATTCCCCTATCCATAAGATACCTATCTAGCTCCTTCTTGAAAACTAGTTCTCCCTTCACAGCAAGATATTATCTTTAACCCAATTAACTATTTTAACACAGGAAAATAGGAGCAGGAGTAGACGACTCACCACTCAAGCCTGATCCATCATTCCATATAATTGTAGCTAATTGCCCGAGACCTTATCTCTTCTTTGCTTGTTCTCCACAGACCTTAGTTCCCTGATTTTACACAAAGTAATGTATTGGTTTTTTAAATACTCCCAATGATCTAATCTTCATCCCCTCTGGAATACACTATTCCAAAGATTCAGTAACCTTTCTGAAAAGCTCCTTCACACATTAGTTTAAATAACCAATTCAAAATTTCATAACCATAGTTTTCTATGTTTCTATAAAAATAGAGGGTCATGGGTAAAGCCTAGGTAATTCTAAGGTAGGGACATGTTCGGCACAGCTTTGTAGGCGAAACAGCCTGTATTGTGCTGTAGATTTTCTATGTTTCTATGTTTTTCTTTGTTATGCAACAACTGTTTACATGGAACTCAAATAAAATAACATCTGCTAATTATCAATTCACTGTATCCTTCTCATCTACCTCACTATGGAGATCTTTGAAATTGCTAGACTATTATCAATTATCTCATACAATTTCTCTTTCAAATTATGTTGACTATCTTATCACAGACTGTGCACAACCTATCAATTAATCTTTAATAATAAATCAGTATATTTTTCAACAGCAGAACTGTAATGAGGCAGTTAGCATAATGCTATTACACGCAAATTATTACTAGGGTTCAATTCTGCCACCGTCTATAGAACTTGTATATTCTCCCTATGACCGTGTGGGTCTCATTTGGGTGCTTCAGCTTCCTCTCGCACTCCAAAGATGTACAGGTCAATAGGTTAATTGGTCAAAAGGGTGGCAAAGGCTCTTTGGGACAGAAGAGCCCACTAACATGCTGTATCTCTAAGTAAATAAACACATAAATAAATTGATGTTGTTGGTCCACTATTGAGCCCACATTTAAAACTTCATCCAGCAGTTCATTTAACACTTCCCCCCACTCTCAATGTGAAGAAGCCCCCCCAATGCTCTCTTTAAACTTTTTCCCCTTCACCCTTAACCCATGTCCTCTGGTTTTTTCCTCCCCTAGCCTCAGTGGAAAAAGCCTGCTTCCATTCACTCTATCTATATCCATCATAATTTTACATACCTCTATCAAATCTCCCATCATTTTACTACACTCCAGGGAATAAAGTCCTAACCTATTCAACCTTTCTCTGTAACTCAGTTTCTTAAGTCCCAGCAACATCCTTGTAAACCTTCTCTGCACTCTTTCAACCTTATTAATATCCTTCCTGTAATTTGGTGACCAAAACTGCACACAATACTCCAAATTTGGCCTCACCAATGCCTTATACAACCTCACCATAACATTCCAACTCTTATAGTCAATACTTTGATTTACAAAGGTCAATGTACCAAAAGCTCTCTTTATGACCCTATCTACCTGTGACGCCACTTTTAGGGAATGTTGTATCAGTATTCCCAGATCCCGATGTTCTACTGCACTTTTCAGTGCACTACCATTTACATTGTATGTTCTACCTTGGTTTGTCCTTCCAAAGTGTAATACCTCACACTTGTCTGTATTAAACTCCATCTGCCATTTATCAGCCCATTTTTCCAGGTGGTCCAAATCCCTCTGCAAGCTTTGAAAACCTTCCTCACTGTCCACTACACCTCCAATCTTTGTATCATCAGCAAATTTGCTGATCCAATTTACCACATTATCATTCAGATCTTTGACATAGATGACAAATAACAATGGACTCAGCACTGATCCCGGTGGCCCACCACTAGTCATGGGCCTCCACTCAGAGAAGCAATCCTCCACTACCACTCTCTGGCTTCTCCCATTGAGCCAATGTCTAGTCCAATTTACTATCTCACCATGTATACCTAGCGACTGAATCTTCCTAACTAACCTCCCATGCAGGACCTTGTCAAAGGCCTTACTGAAGTCCATGTAGACAACATCTACTGTCTTCCCTTCATCCACTTTCCTGGTACACCTCCTCGAAAAACTCTAATAGATTTGTTAAACATGACTACCACGCAGAAAGCCATGTTGACTCTCCTTAATAAGTCCCTGTCTATCCAAATACTTGTAGATCCTATCTCTTAGTACTCCTTCCAATAATTTATCTACTACTGACATCAAACTTACCGTCCTATAATTTCCCGGATTACTTTTAGATCCTTTTTTAAACAACGGAACAACATAAGCTACCCTCCAATCCTCCGGCACCTCACCTGTAGATACCGACATTTTAAATAGCCAGGGCCCCTGCAATTTCAACACTAGTCTCCTTCAAGGTCCGAGGGAATACCTTGTCATGTCCTGGGGATTTATCTACTCTGATTTGCCTCAAGATAGCAAGCATCTCCTACTCTTCAATCTGTATAAGTTCCATGACCTCAGTACTTGTTTGCCTTGTCTTGAATAACTATATTACATTTGTTCTCTTCTAATTCATTGGAACTTTTTCAGAACATACTGAATTTTGGATGATCATATTATCTTTTCAATTACTTCTCAGCACTAGGATGTAGATTCTCAGATCTAGAATGTTCAGCTTCCCCCCCACCCCCGAGTACCTTTCAGTATTTTTTTATATATTGATGGCCCTTTTAAGTTGCGTATTTTCATTCAGACTTTTGATTCCCCGAGATTACTGATACACTGGTCTAAAATTTGCATGGACTGTCAATGGAAATAGACACTTCACCCCTATTGATGGTTGCTGACCAAGATGCCCTAACCAAGCTTGCCCATTTACCAGCTTCTGGCCAACTTTCCAACTGTGATAAGACTGCTGAACGGATCCTGACCCGGATCAGGGCTGTACCTTCCAAATATCCGGACCTGATTTGCACTACATCACTTTCCCTTTTCTATTTTCTAATTATGATTTATAATTTAAATTTTTATTATATTTACTTCGATTTGTACTTCAGGGAGCACAAAGCGCAGAATAAAATATCGCTGTGATGATTGTACACTCTAGTATCAATTGTTTGGTGACAATAAAAGTATAACCTTCCAAACCTTTCCAATCCATAGTCCAACTGCCAGTTAAAAGTTTCAATCAGCTTCAATCACTTCCTCTAGCAGCTCATTCCAACACATACCAAACTTTGTGAAAAAAAAGTTGTCCTCAAGTTCCTATTAAATCTTTCTCCTCCCTCTAGTTCTTTATTTCTCGACACTGGGAAAAAGACTGAGTGCATTCAGCCCACACCTCTCTTTATTTTATACACCTCCTGTTGTTAACTCATGGAAAAAGATCTAATTAATTTGTGTGGATTTCCCAAAACAAGCTTCCTAGATGAGGCTGCATAAAGCTCTGTGTTGTGGAGGGCTTTCTGTGCATCAACACTGTCACTTGGTGAGTGTATAGGGAGGTATGTATTAACCAACTATCATGGTTAAGTTCCTGATTAGCTCTGACATTCAAAAGTATTAAGCACATTTGTGGCTTTAAATGCTCAAATACTAAAAATATTGGTAATTAATATTTAAAAATAGAATTAGTTCAGAAGGAAAATAAGCTAAGATAATCAAAAAATATAAATTAACAAAGACTTATCTCCACAGATGAACAGCCTTAAGGAACAAAGTCCCTTTAACTGATTTTTTTCAATGCATTTGGCACCATATATTATGAAAAATTGGCCAAAATACCTCCTAAATCTGGGCTCTCCAAGTCTAGCACAGAGCACAGCTGAGAAGTGCTGCTGGCAAGTTAGGAATTCTGCATTCACATTTGCAAATGTGGCAACCATGAACTTGCTAGCACGTATGTAGGGAAAAACCATCACCTCACCACAACATCAGAAACCCATTAATGCAACATCAAATACCTGAATTTGTCCTTGTTTCCTATTATTCTGACCACCTCTGAAGAGGTTTCTAGAAAAGTCAAACATATTTCCAGTTCTTACCTTCATTTGGGCTAACTGCTGCTGCTGTTGCTGTTGCTGTAAACGTCTAAGTGCTTCCTGCTGCTGTTGTCTCTGCCTCAGGGCTTCTTGTTTCTGCAGTTCTTTATGACGCTCCAGATCTTTTCTTTTCTGCTCCTCTTCTTCCAATCTGAGTCTATTCTCTTCCTCCATTTTTAGCCGATTATCTTCTTCAGCACGTCGCCGAGCCTCTTCCTCTTCTACCAACCACCGTGCTGTCTCTTCATCTTTACGTCTACGTTCTTCTTCCTTTCATTGTAAAATCCAGAATGCAGAAGCTTAAATTTTTTCTGCTATTATAGAAGAACATCAGCACATAGAAAATTTAGCAATGCTTTCCTGACAATGGTTACATTGCCTTTACTAAATTCATAACTAAAATTTAATTAAAACAAATTAACAGATGTTGATATTTTAAACTAAAATAAGTGGCATTGTGCAGTTCAAATTATTCATAATTTGTTTTAGAAATTAGTGAAAGAGAATGTATTTGATCAAAACACTACCTAATTTTAGGCTTACCTCAAAATTATGAATACTTTGCAGTCATTGATTACGTCAAAATCAGTATTTCTTCCCAAATTATTCTACTTATATTTTCATTTTATTAACAAAACATAGTGCTGCTAGAAAGTCTGTGAACCCTGTAGAGTAAATAAACAGCAGAATAGTTTAAAAAGAAGAAAATTCATATTTTGGAATGGCTGAGTAAAAGTTCTGACTTTAATGCTATAGAAATGTTGTGGAAGGACCAAAAGGAAGCCCACCAACACTCCAGAGTTGAAGCAGTTTTGTATTGAGGAATGGCCAGAAATTCCTTCAAGCTGATGTGCAGGACTGATCAAGAGTTACTGGAAATGTTTGGTTGAAGATATTGGTGTACAAGAAGGTCACACCAGTAATTGAAAGCAAAGGTTCACGTACTTTTTCCAACAAGTACGTGTAATATTGGATTATTTTTCTCAATAAATCAATGAAGTATGTTTTTTGTCTCGGCCCAAAACGTCGACTGCGCTTCTCCCTATAGATGCTGCCTGGCCTGCTACGTTCCACCAGCTTTTTGTGTGTGTTGCATCTGCAGATTTTCTCGTATTTTTTTGTGTTATTTATTTAATTAAGTTCTCTTTATCTAGTTTTAGGATTTGCGTGAAGACCTGATCACATTTTTAGTCATATTTATGCAGAAATAAAGAAAATTCTAGAGTTCACAAACTTTCCAGCACCATTGTATGTGATTGCATTTAAAAAGATTCCATGAAAAAAAACATGAAATGGCCTCATTAGAAAATTGAACTACAAAAAGATTCCTATAAATTGTTTACAAGAAAATAAAGCATGTGAATGTTTTAAAATGCAGCAACTTTCTTTCCCTTCCCACATTTGTACAAGTACTTGTTTTCGAAGCAATTCTTCCTTTTGGCGTCTCTCTTCCTCTTCTCTTTGCCTTTCTTCATGTCTTCGACGGGCTTCTTCTTGTTGTCGCTCTTCTTCTTCCCTTTGCCGTCGCAGTGCTGCTTCGTGTTCTCTTTGACGTCGAAGTGCTTCTTCCTAAGACCAAGCAAAGGGATAAAATTATTTTGATACTGTTTCAAAGTAACAAGGCATTTCAAATTCTCCATCTATTGCATAGTGTACCATAATAATTTTCAAATTCTCCAACTTTCAGTAAGATGGTGGGGCGCTCAGACATAGCGGCCTCGCCGGGGCCAATCAAAGCCTTTTTAAGCATCTGTTCTTATGATCACAGGACAATGCCAGACATTAAGGACTTCCAAGTACTACAGGTTAGCACAGAAACAGGCCTTCTGGCCCTTTTTGGCTGTGCTGAACCATTTTTCTGCCTAGTCCCACTGACCTGCACCTGGCCCATATCCCTCCATACACCTCTCATCCATGTACCTGTCCAAGTTTTCTTAAATGTTAAAAGTGAGCCCGCATTTACCACTCCACCTGGCAGCTCATTCCACACTCCCACCACTCTCTGTGTGAAGAAGCCCCCCCTAATGTTCCCTTTAAACCTTTCCCCCTTCACCCTTAACCCATGTCCTCTGGTTTTTTACTCCCCTAGCCTCAGTGGAAATAGCCTGCTTGCATTCACTCTATCTATACCCATCATAATTTTATACACCTCTATCAAGTCTCCCCTCATTCTTCTACGCTCCAGGGAATAAAGTCCTAACCTGTTCAACCTTTCTTGGTAACTCAGTTTCTCAAGTCCCGACAACATCCTTGAAAACCTTCTCTGTACTCTTTCAGCCTTATTAATATCACTTCTGTAATTCAGTGACCAAAACTGCACACAATATCTCCAAATTTGGCCTCACCAATGCCTCATACAACCTCACCCCATCAGCGAGTTACGCATTGGCAGGAGAGCTGGTAGAGCTGGACTTGATGTGGACTGTGTTGCTGCCTGCTAAAGAAAAGCTTCGAGAGTTGGTGTGAAAAGGTGGTGTGCAGTCTAACAGTGAGTGTAGAACAGAGTGATCTAGGAATAATGTTGCATAGTTCCCTGTAGGTGGAATCTCATGTGGATAGGGTGGTGAAGAAAGCTTTTGGTATGCTGGCCTTTATAAACCAGAGCATTGAGTATAGGAGTTGGGATGTAATGTTAAAATTGTACAAGGCATTGGTGAGGCCAAATTTGGAGTATTGTGTACAGTTCTGGTCACCAAATTATAGGAAAGATGTCAACAAAATAGAGAGAGTAAGAGGAGATTTACTAGAATGTTACCTGGGTTTCAGCACCTAGGTTACAGAGAAAGGTTGAACAAGTTAGGTCTTTATTCTTTGGAGCATAGAAGGTTGGGGGGGGGGGGGGGAGACTTGATAGAGGTATTTAAAATTATGATAGATGGGGGATAGATAGAGTTGATGTGGATAGGCTTTTTCCATTGAGAGTAGGGGAAATTCAAACAAGAGGACATGAGTTGAGAGTTAAGGGGCCAAAGTATAGGGGTACCACGAGGGGGAACTTCTTTATTCAGAGAATGGTAGCTGTGTGGAACGAGCTTCCAGTAGAAGTGGTAGAGGCAGGTTCGATATTGTCATTTAAAAAAAAATTGGATAGGTATATGGACAGGAAAGGAATGTAGGGGCTGAGTGCAGGTCAGTGGGACTAGGTGAGAGTAAGTGTTTGACACGGACTAGAAGGGCCGAGATGGCCTGTTTCCGTGCTGTAATTGTTATATTGAGTGAAAATCTTGGACATTTTGCTTGCAATTGCAAGACCCTGTTGGACACAGGTAATGTAAAATTCTCCAAATCTGGTTCACTGGGCTTCATGCCGTGTGCTTGCCTGTTGCATCAGTCCAGGAAAGGAGACTTGTGGTGCGGCATCCATGCTGGATTGGTACTAGCCCCTCCCATCAATACCGACCTCCAGTATTTGCTAGGTGAAAAACAAGCTAGATTGCTTGTGTGCAGGCAGGCTTAGTTTATCCCCAGACTGCTGAGAACTGCTTGTTTTTGCCAACACCAATAATTTACAGGACGCATTCGTCAGGGACTTGGGCTATTTTGTGACTATGTTTACTGTTATTGTCTATGTGCTATACATGCCTTGCACCGTGCAGGACTGTTGGTACTGCCTTTTGCAATTTGGCCTTGGAGGAACACTGTTTCATAAGGCAGTATTTACACATGGTTGAATGATAATTAAATTTGAACTTGAACTAATTAAACTTGAACCACTGTATGTTTTATTATTGAATTCAAATTTTATTTTATTTAGAGATATAGCACAGAACAGGTCCTTCTAGCCACTCTACCCAGCAACCCACCAATATAACCACACCCTAACCACAGAACAACCTACAATGACTAATTAACCTAAGTGGTACTTCTTTGGACAGTGGGAGGAAACTGGAGCACCCATAAGAAATCCATGTGCACACAGGAAAGAACGTTACAAATTTGCTTACAAAGGACGCTGGAATTGAACTCTACACACCAACACCCTGAGTTATAATAGCGTCACGCTTACCGCTGTGTTACCATGACGCCCATGAAGGGGAAAAATTGTACTTTTTGCCATCTCTGATGAAAATTTGTAATTAAGACAGGTAGTTGTGCACCCTGCATTCCACAATTTTGGGAACAGGAAGATGGAGGTACTTACACACAGACAGAACATCAGACAGGAAACAACACACACAAATTGCTGGAGGAGCTCAGAAGGCCAGGCAGCATCTGTGGAAAGGATGGACTGAAGAAGGCTCTCAGCCCGAAATGCTGACTGTTCTCTTTTCCACAGATGCTGCCTGGCCCTCTGAGTTCCTCCAGCATTTTGTATGTGTTGCTTAGATTTCCAGCATCTGCAGATTTTCTCTTGTTTGTGACCAGACAGGATATTACGCTTTGCAATATGTAACAAATAAACGGAGTACTCTTCAAATGTTCTGCTACTTTAACTCACAATGTAGCTCAGCTGTTTTTAATTCATTGTTGGGGTTGGGAAGTGAGTATCATTTTGCATCTCTAAATGCCTTCAAGAAAGTGGCAGGTAAGCCACATAGAACTGTAGCAATCCATGCTGTGAAGATAAACTACTAAGTGGGAGATATAGGATTTTGAACTAATGACAAAGGAGGAATGGCAATATATTTACAAGGCAGGACAAAAAGGAAACTGTAAGCAGTGACGCTCTCATATAATTACTGCCCTTGTCATTTAGGCAGCAGAGGCTCTAGGTTTAAGAACTGCTATCAAAGGAACTTTGGTAAAGAAATTATAATGCAGACTTGTTAAATTCAGAAGGACATCAGCCTTACTGGATTTCCCAGCTACCTTTCTGAGGAGCGAATGATGAATGTATGTTTCAGACAACATGTCAATATAAGATATTTAATATTCATTATACCACGACAAATAATAATGAAATATGAGGTTTGTTATTTGTGATCTCATTTATACAATTGAGTTAACTGTTCAATATTACTTTCAGAAACACAGTTTGACCAAACACAAAACTGGTTTTGGAATTATTTGCTGATAGAATACACAGACAAGCTGAAACCTATTTTTATGTGCTTCTTAATCCTAAAACAAATAAAAACGATAACTAGAATGCCGTGCAAATAAGCAAGTTTTCTTTGTAACTGCTACGGTTATTTTACTGCATCAATTGTTGAGCTAGTGTAACTTGAGCAAGAGATTTCACTCTTAAATGTACCTGTTTCTTCCTCATAAGCTTCTCTTCCTCCCTTCGTTTCTTTTCCTCTTCTTGCCTCCGCAGTACCTCTTCTTGACGACGGCGCATTTCTTCTTGTTTTCTTTCTTCTTCTTCCCTTTTTGCCCTAATTTCTGTTTCTCTCCTTTCTTGTTCAAGCTAAACATGAAATATCAAGAGCGTCAACAAATTGTAATCAATTTGTGTCAGGAGAAATTCTTAAAGACCTTGAGTAAGCTGCATGGATGTTTTGTATCAAATACAGATACCCATCATCATACTGCTTTACTGTCAAATAGAATTTCTAGCTCATTTTTCCTGCACTTAATAAAAATAAATATAAATGAATAAAAATCTATACTTTTCATCAGCCTAAGATCACTGCAGCATCGGAACATAACTGCCAATTTCAAGGTAAGAAAATACCTGCATCCACACAAGGGTTTTATTTCACCTGCATGCGTACACACACACACAGTATTTACCTTGATTATCAAGAGTTTGGAATTTTAAGGAAAATTGGTTTCCCTTAGTTTCCCTTAAATACCACCATTTACCCTCAATTCTAATTAAATTCAGGAATACCTAATGAGCAGTTTATGCCATATCTGTGGTTTTCTGATGTGTTCCAACGTTGTAAATGTTCTCAAAGATCGATGAGGGAGTCCAAATTGCTCAGTTTTTATTGCTGGGACTTGCATCAATATCTTGACCAGGTTGAACTTAAATAATATAATTGCTTAAATGTTGATTTTACAGCAGGAAGATAGCAAGGGGTTAAATTAGATCACTTTAAAATTATTTCTGTGCTACGTTAGCTTAGTTGTGTGCTGATATAGCTTCCAGTTTAAGACGGTGCTGGTGAAGCACGGTGATGACTTGAGGGTACCAAACAAAAAATTACTGTATTACTCACACTTTTCCTCAGATGCAATCAACAGTCTGTAACTTACTTTTTGGAGTTGAGTTTTTGAACTTCCTATACAACCTGGCGTGTATGGGCCAATTCGAGGTGATGGGGCCAAGGTCTGAGAGTGGGGAAGGAACCAATGTTTGACCATTGCTGAAGCAGATTTGGAGGCAATTTGATGCTGCAGAATTGAGGCGAGGCAAGCAGAGGCAATGCACCTTCATGGCAGCAGGGCCCGGGCCCAAGGTTTGATTGCTTTAAGCGCCAGGCCAAATTGGAAAGGTCAGGTACAGGCAGAATCAAGGTGGCAGGGCCCAGGACTGAGAGTTTATCGAAGCAGCAGGACCTGGTTCAGAGAGCGAGGAGTGACTCAATGTTTGGACGATTTAATCGTTGGCCAGATTGGAAAAGTTAGGGCATCAGGGCCAGAGTTGAAGGATGGGCCGGTTCAGCTCACTGTTCCGCAAGGTTTACTCGACTCCGTGCTGAACTGAGGTGTGGCCTGCAACTAATGGGCTCCTGTATTGGCTGTAGTGATGACTAGCTTCATGGCTGTGGACTCACTTTCGTGAATTTCAGTTCAGAATACTGTTTACTTACTCTTATTGGTTGCACAATTTGTTTATTTCTCTGCACATTGCCTCCAAGGAGACAAAATTCTAGGTTGCATATAGTATACATATTATAATAATAAATACTTTGAAATATGGATAACTTTTCAGATTTTTAAAACAGGAGAAATAAATTCAGTGTTTTTAATACTTTCTATATGTCAGAAACTGTGCACACAATAATTTTAAAACTAAGCCAGTAAGTTTGATGAACTGGAATGGGCTGAAACTGAACTGCCCTGCTAGGTTCCTGATGGTTAACCTGGCACAAACACACCAAATCAAGTGAATGGGAGAAATCAGCTACTTGAAGGGAAGTTTTTACTTTATTTAATTATTTCAAATACTTTAATTACATCAGTTAATTTTTATTTTCCTTAATGTTCACTTTTTTATAACATTATTTTAAACATGGGTACTAACTGACATCAAATACTGATGAATGCTGTCCTTATCAGTGCAGCTGGCTACTTGCACAGAAAAAAGCCCCATGTTGCCCCAGTTTTTGAGGTGGCCCTTCCAGGGAAAACTGAGCTCTTAGAGATAGCATGGCTCAGGGATTTTATTATTAGACAAGCAAAATGAATTCTGGATAGCAACTACTCTCAGGAATAGATACATCTTGGCTTTACCTTGGCAGCTTTTCCTCTCTCTATATGCTGAATTTGATCAGAAGAAGCTTGAGCTGAAGAATCAACTGGCAAGTCCCACACACTGCCACAATCCCAACCTGAGAAAATAAATAGAAAGAAAAAAAAGCGACAAGTTCATTAAACCCTAAATATTTGGAACTTAAAATCAGTTACGTTCTTGTATGTCAACACAATGCATAAATAGCAAATGTAGCCAAAATAAGCCATTCTTAGAAACCTAGTAATAACTTCAGGGAGGAAGTCTGAGCAAAGTAATTCAATAACACATTCCTCGGGAGGAATTCTGTGAACTTTGACAAGTGGAAAGTGGGTTTTCTAGAGGTGAATACTAATATATGCTATTTAAAAGGCATAATCATTTGCACACAATTCTCTTCTTCATTCTTAGTAACAAATTTTCATCATACAATAACTATTTTCATTTAAACAGCATATGAAGTAACGTGTATCACCATGTAACACACACAAAATGCCGGTGAAACGCAGCAGCCCAGGCAGCATCTATAGGGAGAAGCACTGTCGACGTTTTGGGCCGAGACCCTTTGTCAGGACAGTCCTGACGAAGGGCCTTGGCCCGACAAAGGGTCTCGGCCCAAAACGTCGACAGCACTTCTCCCTATAGATGCTGCCTGGCCTGCTGCGTTCCACCAGCATTTTGTGTGTTACTTGAATTTCCAGCACCTGCAGATTTCCTCGTGTTTGTATCACCATGTGCTGTGATAAAGAGATTACATGACAAATGCAATGTATATCATACAAAGTATCAAAAACTACCATTTGAATTTGTGCTACAAAGGAGTGGCATAACTAATTATCAATATTTTCAAAAACTGAATATTCCTTTCTTAGCTAACTGAAAAATGTTAGCCTACATGTTTTACAATTTCCATATTTTTGAAGTAGTGCATTATTATTGATGATAAATCAGGAATCTCCAGAAAATTAGATGCTCTGTCCTTCATTAGGGCAGTAATAAGGCCTCCTTGGGCCGGCTGCTGGTGTAGTGGCACCAGCACTGGACTTCAAGGCAGATGGTCCTAACCCAGCCATAGCCACTGCAGTATCTGCGCAGAATAAAGGCCTGGCAATCTACTTCTGTATCTTGCCATGAAAATCCTATGGACCCTCTGGTCACGAACAGTCAGACTCGACTAACAACTTAACAACAAGGCCTCATCGATTAATCACACTGGTAACAAAAAAAAGGTAGATTATAACAGTCAGCATGAAGGCAATCACAAGGACAATTTTAAACTTTATTCCTTTGCCTTATGACATACAATACACTGATTATGGGAAAATGTGATTTGCGATACACTGGTTTGCACCAACATTTAAACAAATTATTCTCCAAATTCAACTTCCCTTAATTAATAAAGTATTATCTGTTGACTAGAAGTGCATAATTTCCATCTTTGTTTCACTTTACAAAACTAATCAATAACAAAAACTTGTAAAACATTGCAAGCAAGCTAGTGCAACCAAAGTTAGACATCAAACAAATCATCAGTGATAGAAACAAAGGCACCAAACATTTTCAGGATTGTGCCGAGTAGGTGGGACCCAGTAAATACCTGCATATCAACTCAAAAAGGCAATCTTTTCAACAAGGTAATTATGAGAAAATATGAAATTGCCTGAAAGATACTCGAGTCAAAAGATACCAAGAATTTTCAGGACTGTATGCCCGTAAGTATAAAAGGTCATTCAGACCTCATATCTACACCATTAATATGTGTAATATAATTAAGGTAATAAGCTTAACTACTAAAATTACATAAGATTATGGAAAATCTTTTACCGTTGTGCCACTTTCCTGAACTAACCTCATAGCTCTTAAATTCCCTTGCTGCCAGTCTATCAAACACTGCCTTGAATATATTCAGGTGATGTTAAAGAATTCCAAAGATTCACTAGCCTTTAAAGTGAAAAAGAATTACTCTCCAGCAAATTCTGAACATGCCAGGTTATTTTGATTCTGTGACCACTGATTCCAGATACCTCAGCCAGAGGAAGCATTATTCCCTGCATCTGCTCGATCAAGCCTTATGGAAGTACTGTATACTTCAATGAGATCACCTCATTATTTTAATCTGAGGAGAGTAAAGCCTAATCTGTTTAATTTCTCCTTGAAGGACAAACTCCACAACTAAGGAATCAATCTGGCGAACTTTCTCTGCAGCCTTTCTAACCATTCTCAGGTAGAGGGTTGAAATCTAAATACAATATTTCAGGTGCAGATGTACCAGTATTTGATGCACTTGCATTAATTGGTTAGTGCATTGTTAAAATGGCTGTTGTGATGCATCTAGTGTGGTAGTGTAATGGGCAGTACTTGGTCGCTCTCACTTTCAGCTTCCACCGCTGGCCAGCAGTCTTGCGAAAAGGAGAGCTGAATGTGTAAGTCTCTCCCTGCCAGTACACAGCCTCTCCAACAGCAAGCCTCTTGTAGTGCCTCCTCGCTGGTGATACATAGAAACTGAACTCCTTTCGGACTCAGGCTGAACTGCAGATGGCGGGGAGGAGTTCCAGATCCTGAACACATAGCATGCGGGCCCACCGGTCTGTGGATACGCCCTGGTCCCCAGTTACGGGTAAATAGCCCCACCACCTTGTGGGCAGCCTCGGGAGAGATGAAAGCTACAGGAGTAAACCCAGACAGCAAATCTGGAGTGGAGCCCTTAAGGCAGCTGTGCTGATGATAAACATATCGGTTCATATGCTTTCCTTTGGACTACACTGGTGAGGCTGAGAGGGATTGTAATGAATATCATCATCACCTATTGTTCTTCAAGACAGAATAATACCAACCACCAACAACCACTGTAACTCATGTGCAAGGACAACAGAAGTACTTCTAAACACAAGCATCTTTCTTTTTTTTAAACCACTGAAGTAATTTTTGCATTTTTTCTATTCACAATACATGATTCAGATTTTTCCATACTACATGGTATTTGCCATGTCCCTGGCTTCTCACTTTGATAATCCAGCCCACTCTTAACCAGCTAATCTTTGTCACAATTAACACTGCACTTGGATATAACACATTTACCAGTCCATACCATTGATATACTGTTTCCAGCTGGGACCCCATAACAGTTACCCGAGAAACTGCAAAAGTTAAAGACCTCCACCTCCCCAGTTGGGAACTGTCCCATCAAATTCATTTGATAAGGTTCTGCATGTTAAATTCATCTAAAGTCATGAGGCATGGGATCCAGGAAAAATTGACTATGTAGATTCAGAACTATCTTATCCACAGAAAGCTGAGGGTGTTACTAGATGGAGCATACTCTACCTGGTGGTCAGTGACCAATGATGTTCCACAGGATCTGTTCTGGTATCCTTTGCCGTTCTGATTTTTATACATATCTTGAAAGAGGAAGTGGAGGGTGGGTTTGTAAGTTTGCAGATGTTGTGGATAGTGCAAAAGGTTGTTGTAGGTTGGGGGAGATGTAGCAAATGGAGATCAAACCTGAAGCTGGGGTACAAGGTTAATGACAGGATTCTTCAAAAAGGGATTGTGGGGTTCAAGCCTACAGATCCATCAAAACTGTTATGCAAGTTGATAGGGTGGTTAAGAAAGCATAAGGTGTACTGTCCGTCATCTGTCAGGGGATTGAGTTCAAGAGCTGTGAGTTAATGTTACTGCTCTATAAAACTTTGCTAGATCAATTTAGAGCATTGAATTCAGTTCTGGTCACCTCATAATAGAAAGGACAGAGAAGATTTAGTGAGGGTGCAGAAAAGATTTACCAGGAAGCCGCCTGGACTTGAGGGAATGCCATATGAGAAAAGGTTGAGCTAGGCAGGAACTTTTCTTTTCGGAGTGATGAAGGATGAGAGGCAACTTGATAGTGCTACAGAGTGGAGAGCCAGTACCTTTATCCCCATACCAACAGAAGACATCTGTTTAACATCAGTGGAGAAATGGAATAGAGTTCAATCCAGAAAAGTTTTAAGTGATACACTTTGGAAGATCAAACTTAGAAGGTAGACTACGAGGTTCATGGCAGGAATCTTAGCAGTCCAGGTGCACAGATCCTTCAAAGCTGCCACAAAAGCAGATAGGGTGATTGAGAAAATGTATGGCATTTTGGACTTCATTAGTAGGGAGAATTAGCTCAAGAACCTTGATTGAAATGAAAGAAGATTGGTAGCTTGGGTTGGATGCTTGTTTGCTAAGCTTGGAGGTTTTTAATTAGTCGAAGTGACATCATCAATGCACACTTAGGTGTTGTTTGTGCCAAGTGCTCATATTTATATTGGCTGACCCACTGTTCTGATTGGCTGTCGCGTTAGCAGCTAGTCTCCTTTGGGTCCTGGCCAACCAGATAGCTGAGTAACTCCACTGGCCCATATCCCTGGTTAACAGTCATTGTGAGCATTGGCTCCTCGGGTGTCTGCAGATCACCTGAGCCCGATCCCACAGATGAATAGGTTTGTAAATTGTGCCCAGTTCAATATGCTTGTTCTTCCACTGAGATCCAAGTTTTGAAGAATTCTCTTCATTTTGATAACTCAAGAACCTTGAGTAAGTGCTGTAACTCTATAAAACTCTGGTTAGACCATACTTGGAGCACTGTGCTCAATTCTGGTTGCTTCCTTACAGAAAGGATGTGCAAGCATTAGAGAAGATGCAGAGGATATTTGATAGGACATTGCCTGAATTGAAAAAAATGTCTTCTGAGGAAAGGCTGTCGAACTAGAGCTTTGTTCTTTGGAATGACAGAGGATGATAGATAATTTGATAAGGGTGTACAAGATTATGAGAGGCATATACAGAGTACAGTCTGCATCACCTTCTCAGTGGTCAATACCAGATGACATCTGCCTAAGGTAAATGGAATAAAATTTAGGGGAGATGTCAGAGGTAGTTTTTTTAAAAATATGTAAGAGTGGTGGGTACAGATTGCCAAAGGCTGGTGGTAGAGCCTGATATAATAGGGGTATTTAAGAGACTTAGACAGGCACATAAATATAAGAAAAATGGAGGATTACAGGCAGTGTAAAAAAGGTTAGACTGATAGTAAAGTTTATATTGGTCAGCACTACAGCCGTAGGGCCCATATAGTGTTGTACTTTTGTACATTCTGAACTTATTTTCAATCCACTCCTGCACATTATTAAACAGAAGCATGTGACATTGGCGATAATCTTTAATTATCAAAGGCCTTTGGAAATGCAAACACATATCCAACAGTTACTTTTCATCTATTTTGTTCCATGCTATCTCAAAAAAAGTTAACAAAATTGTCAAATAAAATACAACTTTTTAAAAAAATATACAAATCCTAGCTCATGTCGCCTCGTATTACTATTTTTGTAACAGACTCCAAATGTTGGAGGAACTCAGCAGGTCAGGTAACATCAATGGAGGAAAATAAACAGTCAAAATTTTGGACCATGACCATTCACGACTGGAAAAGGGGGCAAAAGCCAAAATTATGTGGGGGGAGGGAGGGAAAGAGTACCAGCTAGGTAGGTGAGGGGGAAGGTGGGGATGGGGAAGGGGGATGATGTGAGAAGCTGTGAGTTGATAGGTGGAAGAGCTGAAGAAGGAGGAATCTAATAGAAGAGGACAGTAGATCATGGAATAAAGGGAAGGTAGTGGGGAACCAGAGGGAGGTGATGAGCACGTGAGGGAAGCGTTGAAAAAGCCACCAGAATGGGGATAAAACAAAAAAAAAAAGGAGCGAGTGTGGAAGAAAATAGAAGGGAGTGGTTACTGGAAGCTAGAGAAATCTATGTATAATGCCATCACCTCTATCCCCTTCCTCCACCTTCTTACTCTGGCTTTTGCCTCCTCTTTTCCAATCCCGAAGAAAGGTCTCAGCCTAAAACGTCAATTGTCATTTTGTTCCACTGCTGCCATCTGAGTTCCTCCAGCATTTTCAGTATGTTATTCAAGATTTCCAAAACCTGCAGAACCTCTTATGTCTCTGATCCTTTTTTGTGCTCTGTTACCACTTCCTTAATAATAGATTCTGATATTTGTATTAACTTCTGATTCCAGCTAAAATTATCTGTGGTACTTAGCCCATACAAATTAATATGAGAGAGAAAGCAAAGATTTAAGAACAAACACCATTTTTACTTCTTCTTGGCCCTTAGCTCACTGGAGGATAAGCCATTGATGACCTCCCATCTCCATCATCCTCTGTACTGAGCCAGTTGCTCGAGGGTGGACCAGGAGTGACCCCACCATTTAATTTCAGTCTCGACATTTCTCCTCCATGTATTCTTTGGATGTCCAATCTTTCCTCTTTCCTTGGGGAATCAATTTTAATGCCTGACTGCTTCCTCAAGGTGTGGCCAATCCACCTCCAATTTGATTTGTATATTTGTTTCTCTATTGATTCTTGGTTGGCATTTTCCCACAGTGTCTGGTTGGGTACTTTGTCAGTCCATCTGATGTTTAGGATCCTTCTCAAGCACTGATGAAAGCCTGCAGTTTTTGCAGTTTGACCATTTTTTATTACGTGGAACTAATCCTTTTAGTAACTAGAAAACTTTTGTTAAGGACAAATATTCAAACAAGTCAAAGGGATTGTAAAACCAATTATCTTTTTGTAGACAACATTTTACGAAATGAAACAGCACACTACAATTAGAACTTTTACCACGGCAATCACTTGTGGAATAACAAAGAATCATGATCCTCTAATAAAACTCAGCAGAATACATCCTGACCCAGAAGAAAGACTATATGCATTAGGACATTTAAATCTTTACATCTATACAGAATGGAAGATGAAGAGCTGCCAAAAGTCAAAGCTTAAATCGTTGCATTAAGGTACAAAAATTATATTGAGCGATGAAAATGGAGTCATCCAGAGCAACAACATACTGACTCAAGGTATTTTCAATTATGGAAAAAAAAAATCAATGAATTTAACCCAGGCTGGATCAGAAGATTTTCATGGGATTACAAAGAGCAACATTTTTAAAGGTTGCCATCATAAATTCCGATCCAGTATGAAATAAATAACCTAAATACAACCCCAAAAGAAACTGAATGGTTGGAGGCATCAGAATTCCATAGTTTGCATTGAATATCCCCATTGACTTTGTCCAAATTAATTCAAAGTTTGACCCAAACTTTTGATCATATTTACCAATGCAACACTAACATTAAGAGAATGGTGCGTCACCAATTTCAGACTTAGAGATTTATTATCACTGACGTATTTCATGAAATTTGTTTGGGGTAGCAGCATAGTGCAGGACAAAAACAGGTTACAAAAATTAAAAAATAGTGCATAAGGCAAATAACAAGGCATTGTTCATGGACTGCTTATAAATCTGAGGGCAGATGGGGAAAAACTGTTCTTCAACTGTTGTGTGCGGGTATTTAGACTCCTGTATCACCTCCTTGATGGTAGCAATGAGAAGAGAGTATGTTCTGAACTGGGAGAATCCACAGTGATGGACATTGCTTGCATGAGGCACTGCTTCTTGAAGACATCCTGTATGATGAGGAGGGTTGTGTCAATGATGGAACTGGCTAAAACTAAACCCTCAGCAGCCTCTTGTAATCCTATATATTGGGGGGGACTCCATAACAGACTGATGTAATCAGCGTATGCTACTCGTACAGAAGTTTGTAAAGTTCTTTAGAGACATACTAAATCTCAAACTCCTAATGAAGTAGATCCATAGCATGCCTTCTTAATGAATGACCCCAGGGACGGCAGATGCTGTGGGGATTTGCATAGGCATTGTGTTATTTTCCCTTTCAAAGCTTGCATAAAGGCTGCTGAGTTCATGAGGCAGTGAAGCCTCAATCCCACTTATGCTGTTAGGTTTCTCCCTAAACAAAATAATGGCATTCAGGTCTATGACAGCTGTCCTCCGTCCTATTTGTGAATGTTCACTATTGAGCTCACTTCAAATATTGTAGCATTCTCTGGAAAGGGCTTTCTTGGAGCACCTTATTAAGAGAATTAAATTCCAGACAGAGTAAAATGAACACCTAGCTCTTCTGCTTTAACGACTGTAACCAGAGGTTACAAAAGGTTGAAGACACAGATGTGAGTTTTAAAATTTGAGAACTCGAGGATGGGAAGGAGGGTCAAATGAGTGTGTAGAGGAGAGACTGGGGAAGGAAAAGAGACTAGAATCGGATATAAACAGCATAGCTGTTACAAGAGGGACAGAATTTTACTTGGGGATGGGAGAGAAACCAGAGATGCTCGACCCAGTTCCCACAGGAGGATCAGAGGTGGAGAGGGTTAGCAACTTTAAATTCCTGGGTATTACTATTTCAGAGGACCTGTCCTGGACCCAGCATGTAAGTTCAATTGCCAAGAAAGCATGGCAGCAACTCTACTTTCTCAGAAGTTTGCGGAGATTTGGCATGACATCTAAAACTCTGACAAACCTCTATAGATATGCAGTGGAGAATATATTGACTGGCTGCTTCACAGCCTGGTATGGAAACACCAATGCCTTTGAACAGAAAATTCGACAAAAGTAGTCGATACGGTGCAGTACGTCATGAGTAAAGCTCTCTCAACCATTGAGCACATATACATGAAACACTGTCAAAGGAAAGCAGCATCCATCATCCGAGATCCCCACCACTCAGGTCATGCTTGCTTCTCGTTGCTACACTCAGGTAGAAGGTACAGGAGCCTCAGGATTTGCACCACCAGGTTACTACCCCTTAACCATCAGGCTCTTGAATAAAAAGGGATAAATGCACTCAACTTTATTATTCCGACAACCAATGATATTACTCTCAAGGACTCTATCTTATTAGCTCATGTTATTTATTGCTATTTATGAGCATGTTTGCTTTTGTAGTTTGTCGTCTCCTGCATTCTGGTTGATCTTTCATTGATCCTCTTATAGTTAACTATTCTATAAATTTGCTGAGTATGCCACAAGAAAACTAATCATCATATGATGACTTGTATGTATTTCAATAATAAAATTTACTTTGAACTTGGAGTGCATTAGAACGTCTACGTGGCATTGTAGAAATGGTAGAGATTACCTTACAAATAAATTCAAAATAAGATACTTTCCAATGTCAATAACTTAGATCAGTGTTTCCCACCCTTTTTTAGTCGAATGCCCCCTTAAACACTTCATACTTGCCAATGCCCCCTAAAACACCTTTGTACTTGCCAACACCCCTCTTAGACACAATATACTTCCCAGCACCTCCATAGTGTAAAAACATGTCTACCATATGCCAACATGAGAAACTGATACTGCCTTAAATTTTTATTTGCTTTTAAACCTAGCATACACAGTACCTGTGTGCTGTACAGCAGCTTTGACATTAATGTGATCCTTGAGCTTGTTTTTTTTTAGCAAGAGTTGAAATACCTAGTTCAAGTTGTGACAGCAAAAGCCTTACATGCCCACACGTAACAATGTCCAAGCAGTTTCTGTTTTTTGTGAGTATGTGTTTCACTATACTGAAGCCTCTTTCAACAAGGTAGGAGGATGGAAATAGATTGAAGAGCAGTTTGGTTCTTCTCCAAAGACCAGGAATCTCCGTATCACAGATTAGCCACATACCACAAAAGCCAACATTTTTGAAGAGCATTTTTACTTCTTGCTCATTCTGTATTTTGATAATTTCTTCCTCCAAGCTCTCTTCCTGTTTTTCCACCTTACAAAGAAATGGGATAATTACCCAGTTCAGAATTTCCAGATCATTCAAATCTTTGAATCAATTCTGAAAGTCCTTCTTCAGTGACTGCTGATGTAAGCAGTACTCTTGTAAATCATTGTCTGTGAAAGAAAGTGCCATACTTTCCATGCAGGGAAATGGTAGGAACATACTTCTCCCAATGTTTTGCTTATACAGTTCCAATTTTCGATAAAAGTGGACACTGCACTTTTTGCCCGGATTAAATTGAAATCATCACCCTGCAGTTTCATATTTAGAATCACACATAAAATGCTGGAGGAACTTGGCAGGCCAGGCAGCATCTATGGAAGAAAGTACTGTCAACGTTTCGAGCTGAGACGCTTCAAAGGAATGTTTATTTTGTCATACAGATTGGCTAAGTATGCCACATCTCCAGGTTGAGGTTTAATCTTGTTTCCCAAGCTTTTGTTGACTTTAAGCAAAAATTCAATCGCAGTGTCAAAAAGATCAAAGAAACATTAAGCAGCAGCCTTTTGACAGCCAACACACTTCAGTGTGAAGAAGCAAGAGTTCAAATTCTTCATCATTATGTTGCCATAACTGGCAAAATACTCTGCTATTTAATGGATGAGCTTTAATTTTGTTGATAGCAGATATTACGAGAGTCATGCTTGAAAAAAGTCACTGGCTGAGGTTTTTGGCTGTGAGATGTTGATGATGAATTACATAATGGACTACAAACAGATTTGGAATTACTTTTTCCATAAATGCCACTAAACCAACATGGCGACCTGTGTATATAGTGCTCCATCTGTTGCATAAGAAATCACAGTTCCTAATCAGAATACTTCCATCCTCAATATGCATTCTCAGCTTGTCGTATGTAGATAAATCCTCTATTGATATTTGTTTTCAATTTTTTACAAAACATTCTCTTCATAAACTTTTCCATTTTTGATAAACCATACATTTGCCATTAGCAATGACAAGGCATTGTCTCACCCACTTGTATCCCAAATTCTGTTTTGTGTAGCACTGTGCATAGTTGATCACTCAATGCTTTCACTCATTTTGTCAGTACAACTAGCTACAAAGTTATTACTCAGAGGAACTGATTTTAAAATACTGGCATCCATTTTGACAACAGTGGTGAGCACTTCTGATACAGCAAGCATTGTTAAACTTTCACCAATTGTATGAGATTTTCCACATTTTGCTATCATTTTGGAAATGTTATAAGAAGCAATGAGAAACATCAAGGTCATTTTCAGCTTTCTTGGCAAATGGCTCGAGTGTGCAACACATTTCAAATGCTTCTTTCATCTTCTGGAACTGAGTAATGCCATAAGTAGCCTATTCAGTGTCTATTTTATGAAGTCTTCCTGCAGTCTTGATATTTTCATGGTTTTATTAAGCAGTACAAATAAAACACATGGGGCACTGTTATCTGACAGAAGTGGAATGAAACCACACTCCAAGTAGGCAATATTGTATTCATGCACTTTCTGTAGTTTCTGTTTCTTAGCAGGATTAGAATTCAAGGATTCGCTGGCTTCAGACTCAGAGATCACACCATATGTATTTATCCATCATTAATGTGGCTAAATTAAAATTAAAAAATTAACACGAACTGGGAATGCCTATCGGATGTTGACGACAGCAGTGAGTTAACAGTCGGTCAGTTCTCGTGCCTCAAGTTGGAGTGCCATTTACTCCCCCCTCCTCAAATCATCTTGAATTGCCCCGATGACCTCCATTTCCCCTAATGTTACCTTAGGACACGTAACTGCCCCTGCGGGGGGGGTTACTGCCCCTGTTGGGAATCTCTAACTTAGATCAAAATCTTAGGTTATATTTATGATGGTTAAGTATTCTAAAAAGAAGAGTGAAAAATACTTAAATGTGTATTTGACAGCTGTGAATTTCACACGTCATCATTTTCTCTCTTTTACTGTATTTCAAAAGTCCTCCAAGAGTGAACTATTTTACAGAATATTCCCAGATTCAGAATCAATTTGGTGTAAGCAATTGGAGTCAGGGTTGATGAATACAATTCCCAATGATTCTTTCAATCAGTAAATTAGTATACCGCATGATAATATTTACCTGAGGCCTGAGGTGATGGTGTTTGCAATTCCCATATTGAGTTACTGTCAGGTACCGTCATTGATCTTGTTACAGGGGGCATCAGATTTTGCTCTGAAGATCTGAATGCAGATGAAACAATCATTTTCCTACTTTTGGAAAGCATTTATTTTTATCTTTGAATATTAAAAACTTAAGACAACTTCGAGACTAGTTAATATAAATAGATCATTTAAGTAAAAACATGTTGTGGTAATTGGAATCTCTATCCATGGTTTAGTGATTTAACAGACAGAAGAAATACCAATGGTTGCCCAGAATTTTATTTTGTAAAACTGATGAACTTAATTAAATACAGATAATGAGCAGGCAAGTATGCAATTTCTCACTCTTTATTCGAGATTGTTCTAATGACCAAGCATATTTGTTTTAGAATGAACAAAACATTTCTTAAACCATTAAATCAGAAAAACTTGCATGTAGAACAGTGATCCAGTATAACTTTGCTAATAAATGGGCATCTTACTCATAGTATGGGGTAATTTTTTCAATTTTTTGATTGATTTTTGATACCAGAAATCAATTTCTCACATGACTTGTTTTTTCTGGAGATTAGAAACTTTAGCTATCAGTTAAGAATAATGATTTAATGACTGAATTTAATAACCCCTGAATCAGGCTGTTTATCATTCTATCTGCTTCCCAATTTGTCCATGCTGTTCAATGATATACACACTAAGTTTATTCACCTCTCCCATTTTTGAAACTGCCAACTACCTCCTTTTGGAACCACCAATCTTTTTTCAGTTACAAGACGGTGCTGAAGTAACCATTTATCAAAGGAAAAGGCTATTTATCTTCTGAGGCAGTGTTCAAACTTGTTTATAGTTGGGCCATTAGGACCAGGAATTCCACTTTTTAACTATCTTCTCTGCAGCCCAAATAGTTAGCAAATTTTCACTACCAATGCCTTAACTCTCAAGGAGAGAGAATTTTCTCCAATTTTCAATTTTTTTCCCCTCCTAATGTGCCTTGCTATCGAGTTAATTGATTTTAATGTTAAAATAACATAATCAAAAGGGGACAATTTGAGTGGACAAGAAACTATTCTGAGGTCCTTAAAACCCTTAGCTATCAGAGTCAAAAATATGCCCAAATTACCTTTTACCAATCATAACTTTGCTGAGAAATATGCTAATACAATAACATTACTTTTCAACTAATGCACTAGAATATCATTATTCTTATTAAAGAAAATAAATAAATTGCTACCTTAATTTTAAGGCTTGAAACTGTTCCAGGATGACAGCCAATTGTTGTTGCTGTTGCTGCTGCTGCTGTTGTTGCTGTTGTGATGTTATAGCTCCCACAGCTGCCTTCTGATGATGTGCTATTGCTTGTGCATACTGTTGCCTTAAACAAGTTGTTTTCAGACAGTATCAATTTAAACATGTATAACAATTTTAAAATATCTGCACATCAGTAATATCATATTAATACTAAAATAGAATTCATAGGCCATTTCATATTTCTGAAACATGCAGCACCTTGAGAAACAAAATGCTTTCCTTATTGTTAATATCATGGATTAGATTCCAGTAATGTTTTATTTGCACTCATAGCTATGATAAATCATCTAACCATTCTAGGAAATATTATACTTGCTTACCATGTTCTCCTCCCCATCTCTGAGGATAGGATGAACTAGGGATTTTTTCTTTAGAGTGACAGAAGGTGAGAGGCGATTTGACAGAGGTGTACAAGATGGAAAGAGGCACAGAGAGTGGATGGTCTGAGACTTTCTCTGAGGGCAGATATGGCTAATACAAGGGGACATAACTTTTAAGTTATGGAGGACACAGCCTGGAAGACTAGTACGCCTTCAGGGTGCCGGATTTTCGTAGCTCTGGAGGTGGGCAGATTCGAGGCCAATGCTGTCGCCTGATGGCAGTACATGGAAGATTGAAAGCAGAGAGCTGGCTGCTGGTCGTGTACCCAAAGACCCAAGTTCTTTGGGCACAGAGCTTGGAAAAAGCGACGCAACAGATTTTTAACAGCATAAATCAGCGAGTTTTGTTATGTATCCCCTCTCGTTATGAAACTGGGACACCTTTTTTTTCCCCTTTTAGGGACAGAAAGAGCCTGTGATACGTCAAATTACCGGGTGAACGAGTAGTCTTTGGGCACTGCAAGTCTGTGTCTTTATTGATGCTTTGCTGCACGCTTGAGTGCTCGATGGAGGGTGCAGATGCTTTTTTGCCAGTGGGGGAGGGGGATTTGTTGCTTTGCTGCTGCTTGTGTGTGGGAGGGGGGAGCTGGGTGGGGGGGGGCTTTGGGGTTCTAACATTTGACTATCATTCATTTTTTGGGGCACTCCTCTGCTTTTGTGGATGTGTGCTAAGAACTTCAGGATGTATATTGTATATATTTCTCTGATGTTAAATGTACCTACTGAAGTAAGGAGATGGGGGATTTAAGGGATAGATTATGCTGTACATTTCTACACTACAAAATAAAATGTAGAACAGTACAGCACAGCAATACACCCATCCGCCCACAATGTTGACCAAACCAAATTAATTAGTTATCACAAGAGCAAATAAACTCATCCAATTTGCCTCATATTCATGTGCCTATCCAAATGCCTCTTAAAAGTCCTCTATCACCACCCCAGGGAGCAAATTCCAGGCACCCACAACTGTGAAAAAGAAAGCCTCACTCATCTCCTTTGAAATTACCCCCCTCATCTTAAATGTATGACCTCTGGTATTAGACATCCCACTTCTGGGAAAAAGATGCTGTGTGTGTCTACTCTATCTATGGCCTCTGACAGATCTTGCCCCAACCTCCACAGCTCCAGAGAAAACAACCAAAGTTTGTCCAAACTCTTGTAGCACTTGCCCTCTAATTCAGGCAACATCCTGGTAAACCTCTTCTGCACCCTCTCAGAGCCTCGACATCTTTCCTATAGTGGAGTGGCCAGAACTGCACGCAATACTCCAGATGTGGCCTAACTAGAGTTTTATAAAGCTGCAACACAACTTCCTGACTTTTGATCCCAACACCTCGACTAATAAAGGAAAGCATGCATATGTTTTCTTAACCACCCTACCAACCTGTTTAGCCACTTTCAGGGAGCTATGAACTTTGACTCAAGATCTCTCTGGTCATCAGCACTGTTAAAGGTCTCACCCTTAAGTGCCTCTTTAAATTTGACCTACCAAGGTGCAACACTTCACATTTGTCCAGGTTAAACTCCATTTGCCATTTCTCTGCCCATATCAGCTAGAATACGTCCCTTCAACCTGTTCTGAATCCAAAAGGCCAATTCACCATGGATCCCATGCATCTTAATCTTCTGGATGAGCCTCCCATGAGGAACCTTGTCAAATGCCTTACTAAATCCATGTAGACTAAATCCACAGCTCTACCTCCATCAACCACCCTCGTCACTTCATCAAAAAAATTCAATCAAGTCATTAAGACATGACTTGCTCCGCACAAAGGAATGCTGGTTCTCCCTGATTTGGCTGTAGTGTTCCAAACACTCATAAATCCTATCCTTAACAATTCTCTCCAGTAACTTCCCTACCATTAATGTGAGACTCACGCACTGGTTTATAGTTTCCAGGATTATCCCTGGTTCTATGTTTCCTACTCAGCCGGCAGTTCCATAACCTCAGGAATCTGGGTAGTGAACCTTCACTGTACTCCCTTTATAAGAATCTTCCTTCTTAGGTAAAGAGGCAAAAATTGTTCACTATATTTTAAGTGTGATCTCACTAAGGCCCCATGTAAGGGCATCTTTGCACTTGTACTCAAATGGTCTTGCTGTGCAGGAAAACATTCAATTTGCCTTCTTACCTACCATTCAAAGAGTTTTGTGTTTTGCTACCAAAGCAGCTATTTTCATATTTATACAGTTTTATACTGCATTTGCCATATCTTCACAGATTTGCTCAATCGTATTCAAATTGCTTTCTGGCTTCTCTTGAATCTTCTAACAATTCATAATTATCTTTTTAGAGTTGTTAGATAATTTCAAAATATTACATTTTTCCTCATTCAAATTAGTACATAATGCAAGGAACTGAGGCCCAAGAACTAATCCCACTAAGATAACGACTTTATACCATAGTTTTCTGCTTGTCATCCTGCTCTACCATTCAATATTATAGCATAACTTCTATCTCCACACTATTTTCTTACTTTATCCCCATATTAATTGTATCCTCTTACATAGAAATTTCTGTTTTAGTCTCACAGCACTCCAAGATAGAGAATTTCAAACTTTCACTAAGCTTTGTGCAAAGAAATTTACATAGAACAGCACAGAAATTCCAACTCTGAGGGAGAAGGTATGAGCTGAATACTCTTTCTCATAACCTTAAACTTTCCTCCAATCTCCCTTCAAGCTTTATCATCTCTTTTTATAGCACTTGCCCTGTATCTTAGGCTGCATCCTGGTAAACTTCTGCACCATCTCCAAAGATTCCACAAGCACCTTGTTACGGGTGACCAAAAGTGAATGTAACCATTTCAAGATGCAACCTGAACAGAGCTTTACAAAGCTGCAGCATAACTTGTTGACTCTTGAATTCAATACCTCAATAAATACAGGTAAGCTTTCTTTACACACTATCTACCTGTGTAGCACGTTCAGAAAGCTAAGGACTTGCAAGCCAAGATTCTATTGTACCTCAATCCCATAGCTTCCTGAAAGTGGATGACTCTAGCACAATAACATGCTCAACGCTGATCTGACTATCCTCTATGCCCTTCTCTGTGGTAGTTACTAACATAAAGTATTTATTTAGGACCTCATCCACATCCTCCAACTCAAAGCACATGTTCTCTCCTTTACTACTGCATAGAATGCTTTGGGTTTCCTTTTAATCCCACTTGCAAAGCACTTTCCATGGCTCCCCCAGCTCTGCTGATTACCTTCTTGAGTTCTTTTCTAGCTTTGCTTTTTTCCTGCTTGATTTCAGCTTCCTAATCCTTACGTGTTTTCTTTTTCTTCCTGACTATATTCATTATGTCACTCCCAATCCAAGGTTCCCTTACCTTACTGGAATATACCAGCCCTGTACTCTTGTACAGTTGCTCTTACACCCTCCACACATCAGATGTGGATTTGTCCAAAATCAACTGCCCATACAACTCTCTCTCGTTCCTACCAAATAAGTTTGTAATTTGCTCTGCTCCAATTTAATATTCTCCCACAAGGTCTATACATCCTTATTCATAGCTAACTTAAAACTTAAAGGAGTTGTGATCATTGTATCCTAAATGTTCTCCCACTGAAAAATCCAGGCTCATTTCCCAATACTCTCTAGTTGACTATCAATTTAAGAAACCCTCTTGGATGAAGCTAACAAATTCTGCTCATCTAAACCTCTTGAACTAAGGAGGTTTATACTGGGGAAGTTGAAGTTATCTATGACAACAACATTGTTGATTTTGCAGCTAATCTGCTTGCATATCTGGCAAGCAGACTTTGAATCCAATCTACCAATCCACTATGGCTCTCATTGCCTTTATCTTCTGAATTATCAAAGTCCTTAGACAACGTTCACTGGCCTACCAATTAAAATCATCCTTATCACCTACACAGAAAATTCAGTCAAGTTTGAAAGCGATGAACTCCCTGGCACAAAGCCTTGCTGATTATCCGTAAGAAGAACATGCGTTTCCAAATGTGAGTAAATCCTATCCCTAAGAAATCAGTAATTTCAATCTCTAATAATTTATTACACTGTTCAGACTCAGTATAACTCATATTACATGTCAACAACTTGAAAATATGACATTTGGTACACTATGTTGTTACATAAACTGAATAGTTTGGACCCAAACACCAATCATTGAGTACTTCACGAGCAAAAGCCAATCAAGCAGCAAATAATCCGTTTACTTCTAATCAGTTTTCCATCTGTTGACCAACTACCAAATCCACATCACTAAATTACCCCAAATTCCACATGCTCTAATCTCATCTTTCCCAAGTTAACAATACTTTTATAATAGCTTTATGTAAAGCATCACTATTTTCAATAAATGCATGTCAGGTTCAAGCAGTTTATCAGTGCATTGTGTCTTTGAAATCATTTATTCTGAGAACTACCTGGTCATAAGATGAGCCTGCAGAAACTGCTGATATTGTATCTGCTGCATCTGGTACAAATTCAAAGTTGCCAGCTCCTGTTGCCTCTTCAGTCTTTCCTGATCCAAATCACCCTGAAAATGAGATAAAGTGTGAATAAAAACAGGTAAGTATATGAGAGCAATAAAATTGGCTGAAATATGAACTTAAAATCTGAATTGGGAAATTGTTACTAAACAGAAAGTAATAATATATTACTCATGCTATAAGCATAAAACATTCCTCCATTTGGGAAAAGATAAATTATATGCCAGACTATCCCATTTCAAAAACACACACCACCTAACCCTTGCAATACCCAAACAATTATCTCACAGACTCAATCCACTTCTTTCACAAGCAACAATGAATGATGGATATTTGTAGTCTCCAAATGTATCTGCTCTGGTGTTTGCAAAGCTAAATTAACTTCCATTAACATAAATTAACAAATATTACCTCCATTTTTTTTCTTCAGCAATTCAAGTTATATATTAAGCATGAGTTCCTAAAATTTAGACAGCCACATTTAGACTGCTTTAAATTCCATCTGCCATTTCTCCAGCTGGTCCAGATCCCGCTGCAAAGCTTTGATAGTTTTCCACACTATCCACCACAAATTTACTGACAACACACACAAAAAGCTGGTGGAACACAGCAGGCCAGGCAGCATCTATAGGGAGAAGCGCTGTCGACGTTTCGGGCCGAGACCCTTCGTCAGGACATCACTTCATCATTACTTATGCCTGCTACATCGCTGGCATTATGAGCAGCAATGAAGGTCCACCATCTCTGGTGGTGTTCAGGGCTTCCTTCATTGTGTCGTTAGCTTCCTCTCAGTTTTCACTGTGCAAGTCCTAAGTGAAGACTCAGGAATACCATCACACTGAGATGCAGAAGGATTCTTCATTTGTTTTACCAGTCACACTTCTCCCCTGAGTTAAACCTCCAAACCTGGCGGAATGGCAGACCACTCTTAGTCTGTCCTCTACCCTTTGAACTTTTTTTTAGCATGGCCAACCCTACCAAGAGCCAAAGCATAAAGCCCAGACTCCAGCCAACATAGCTCCTCAAATCACTGAGGCACGCAAGCCTCCAAACCATGACAAGATTGTGGTCCTCTACGAGGAAGAGAACTGCGTTTACCATTAAGGGAAACAAAATTACTGTGAAGAGTGATACACAAAAATATAAGAACATAAGAAATAGGAGCAGGAGTAGGCCATCCAGCCCGCCCTGCCATTCAATAAGACCATGGCTGATCAGTCTGTAAACTCAGTTTCATCTACCTGCCTTTTCCCTGTAACCCTTAATTCCCTTACTATGTAAAAACCTATTCTAACTGTTTCTTAAATATATTTAGTGAAGAAGCCTCAACTGCTTCCCTGGGCAGAGAATTCCACAGATTCACCACTCCCTGGGAAAAACAGTTTCTCCTCATCTCCGTCCTAAATCTTCTCCCCTGAATCTTCCCCTAGTTCTAGTCTCACCTACCAATGGAAACAACTTTCCTACTTCTATCTTATCTATCCTTTTCAAAATTTTGTTACGTTTCTATAAGCTCCCCGCTCATTCTTCAGAACTCAGTATAGTTCCAGGTGACTCAATCTCTCCTCATAGATTAACCCTTCATCCCTGGAATCAACCTGGTGAACCTCCTCTGCACAGCCTCCAAAGCCAGTATATCCATCCTCAAGTATGGAGACCAGAACTGCACACAGTACTCCAGGTGCAGCCTCATCAATACCCTGTATAGTTGCAGCATGACCTCCCTGCACTTGAATTCAATCCCTCTAGCAATGAAGGCCAACATTCCATTTGCCTTTTTAATAACCTGCAAGCCAACTTTTTGCAAGTCATGCACAAGCACTCCCAAGTCCCTCTGCACAACAACATGATGCAATCTTTCACCATTTAAGTAATAATCTGCTCTTCTATTATTCCTTTCAAAGAGGATGATCTCTCATTTACCAACATTGTACTCCATCTGCCAAACCTTGGCCCACTCATTAACTAAACCTATCTAAATCCCTCTGCAGACTCTCCACATCCTCTGTACAATTTGCTTTTCCACTCAGTTTAGTGTCGTCAGCGAATTTTGCTACGCTACACTCAGTCCCCTCTTCCAAATCATCAATGGCCGGCACCAACTCCTGCGGTACCCTACTCACCACATAAAATGGAGAAACTGAAACATTATCAGGTGTAAGTAGATATAAATTATTGAATAAGTACAGCAAACAAGACATTTAGTGGAATAATCATTTGGTACCTGCAGATAAAAGGCTTCAATATTCTCCATACTTTCTGGACCTACAATTCTTGTGCCTAAGATTTTTCATGCGTTGTAGTTCAGCAGAGAAATCATAATGAATAAACTGAAAGTTATTTTTTTGTAGAATTACCACCTTCAGTTTTTGGTCATAATACCAAAGGGGAAAGTATCAGTACTGAACTCGTATTGTTTCCCATTGGTTCAATATTACAGGATTTAGTGTGGTTACAAAAAACAAATCAGTATTCAAACAGAATGCTCCAATGAGCTATAATTTTAACATTTTAGTGATGATTCATATTCATTGGTAAAGTTTTCTAGTGCTTTGAAATGAGAAAAGATATTTCCAAAGTAAGCTAAAAGATTCAATTGTGTGTGGTAGGTAGCTATAATGAATAAAACCTAACATTAACAGGCTTTCTATTTATGTAAATAAAGAGCCCACGTGCATTTTCTGAGGCATGATCACAGTCATTAAACAAAACCATTATAGTTATTTTCTTTGTTTCAGTCACATTTCCAAACCGTTATGATGAATCATAGTTCAATTCATCTCCAGTCTAACATTAAAAATATTAACACAATTTGATGCCAGATTGAGGAAACAAGTGCATAACAGAAGGATAGTCTACAATAAGTCATTGAAGATGATCGTTCAACTCCCAAGTCACGTCATCATGATTGCCAGCTTGTTCAATGTCAACCACCTTCTAAGACAGATGCAAGCCCATCTAATCTTCCCAACCTGCAGTCAGACCACAAACATCATCTCTCCTTCCTGCCTCAAGACAAGGAAGTGAAAGCCAGTGATGTGCCATTTAAACTACACACAAGGTGCTTGCTTTCAGTTAGTGCCATATAATCTACACGGTCAGGGAGAAAGGAAGTAGGGAATGGGAACCATAAGGGGAGACTTTTAATAAGAAATTAAATGATTTACACATAGATGTCTAATCTTTTAGAGATCTCAAGAAATGAGATGCATCACACAACAGCTTTTAATGAATGGGTAGGCTGAAAAGATAAAGCTTGGCCATAGAAATAGCATTCCAAACACAGCACTTCAGTATGAGGGCTCCATCTTCAACCACATGAACTGATCAGTGACGGCAGAGGCAGTAGGTTTGCTTCATGGTTAAATGATCATGATGCACAGACATGGTAGTCCTGCTCTCTCGAATTTAAACATCTGGCAGTCAAGTGTTACTCATTCTATGTGCCAAGGTGGTTTTCCACTGTCATCCTGGTTGCAGTGTACATTGCATCCCTGCCCAATGTCAAGCTGGCACTGAAGAAGCTGAATAGCAATGATCAGCAGTCACAAGACAGTGCACCCTGATGTCTTCCCAATCACTGCGGGAGATTTCAACCAGGCTGGCTTGAAGAAGTGTCTGACCTACCACCACCAATACGTCACTAGTGAACCAAAGGAGCCACAGACTAGGTTACAACACCATAAAGTACATGTCATCCCACACCTGCACTTTGGCAGCCAATCATCTGGCTGTACTTCTACTCCTGATACGTAGACAGGGATCAAGGAATCACAACACCAGTGGTGAAGACTGCAGAAGTATGGTCAAGGGAAGAGGAGTGCTTACAGGACTGCTTTGAATTAGTGGACTTCCAACAATTTCAGGGATTCATTTTCAGATCTAAACATGTCACAGATATTACAGACTTCATTAAGACTTATGTGGATGAGTGCATAACTTGAGAACATACAAGGCATAGCCAAACCAGAAGTCATGGATGAACCAAGAGATTCAGTCTGCTGAGGCCAAGTTCTGTGGTGTTCAATACTGGTGAAACAGAACTTCACAAGGAATCCAGGTACGACGTATAGAAGGCCATCTTAAGAGTGAAAAAGTAATTTTGAATAGTTAATGATGGAATTGGATCCATGTCAGCTATGGCAATTTTGCAAACCATTTCTTCCTACAAGATGAATCCTAACATAAATGGCTGTGACACAACACTCTCCAATGAAGTGAACACCTTTTATGCACACTTTGAAAGGGAGAATAAAACTAGACCTGCATGAATCCCTGCAACATCTGGCAACCTTGTGATATTTGTTTCAGAGGCTGATGTCAGAATATCTTTCAAGTGGGTGAACCGTCATAAGGCAAGTGTCAGGCCACAATGGTGTACCTGGCAAGGCAATGAAAACCTGTGCCAACCAACTAGCTGGTATGTGATAGGACATCTTCAATCTCTTATCGCTATTGTGTGAAGATCACACCTGCTTCAAAGGGGCATCAATACCAGTGCCCAATAACAGGGTGGGCTGTCTCAACATTTATTACCCAGTATCACTCACATCTACTACGATGAAGTGCTTTGAGAGGCTGGCATGGCTAGAATCAACTCTTGCCTGAGCAAGAACTTAGACCCCCTGCAATTTTCCTACCACCACAATAGTCTACATTGGATACAATCTCACTGGCTCACCACTTGGCCTTGGAGCACCTGAACTACAGCAATACCTTCGTCAGGCTGCTGTTTATTCATTACAGTTCAGCATTTAACATCATCATCCCCTAAGGACTAGCCAATAAGCCTCTGTACCTCCCTCTACAAATGGATCTTTGACTTCCTCAATGGGAGACCACAGCCAGTGAGGATCGGAAATACCACCTCCTCCTTGGTGCCAATCAACACAGGTGCTCCTTAAAAATGTGGGGTTTACGCTCACAATAAAGCCAGTGAGACCACAGGTTGCAGATTAAGCACGATCAGTCATGTACTGTTGTTGAGACACCTCTCTCTCTCCAAAATCCATCACTTCATTCCTTTCCTTGCCTCTTCTCAGAAACTGACCGTTTTATCTAACCAGGCTTAGTCATCAACATCAAACAATTGGGAAAGGAGTGGTCAAATGTGGAACTGTCTTAGAGATGCTTGTCATGGGGACGTCACGTGATGATGTAGGCTCGAGACGTTAGGGATTCAGCTCTCTCGTAAAAAGTAATAAAACAAAGTTTAAGTGAAGAAGAGTTAATAAATACCTTCTAGAAACTACTTATAAGCAACTCAGGATTACTTTTGGATATGGCTCCTAAACAGAAACAGAAGAAAGCTACTACTTTGAAGACCGTGCAAGTCGGCCGGGGAAAAGGCCCAGCCGTCTCGGCAAAGCCTCGTGCTCAAGTTAGATCTGCTCCCGGTGAAGTGCATGCTACTTCCGATGGTGCAGGACAGGAAGTTGCGGCAATATCAACGGTCTCTAAGAAGAAACAGCAAGAACAACGCATGCGCGAAGAAAAGAGTACGCATGAACAGGTACAAATAAAACTACAAGTCCCAACTACAACTGGAAGTGAAATTGAGAGTGAACCGGAAGTAGAATCAGATTCTCTGGAAAACACAGATGAAGAAATAGATGAAAAAGAAGAACAGGAAGAAGAAGAGGAGATTAAAGGAGACGTAACAAGAAGTCCTGATACATATAATGCGCGAATTAAAAGCTATAAAAACAGATATTAGAAATATACAGATTATGCTTGCTAAAGTGGTGGAAAAACAAAAGAAGACGGACAAGAAAGTTAAAAAGATGGAAGAAAAAATGGAAGAAAACACTGAAAGAATAGATAAGATAGAAGATAATAATCTTGCCTGGACAACAGAAAGAAAACGGATGTTGGAAAAAAATAGATGTGCTTGAAAACTTCAGCAGACGAAATAATATTAAAATTATTGGTCTTAAAGAAGATATAGAGGGAGAATATCCAATAAAATTCTTCCAAGAATGAATTCTGAAAACTTTAGAAATGGAAGAGGGAAGTCAGGTAATTGAAATTGAAAGGGCCCACAGAGCTTTATGATCAAAACCTCAACAAGACCAAAGTCCAAGATCAATTTTGATAAAACGCTTAAGATATCAAGATAAAGAAAAGATCTTGAAGGCAGCTGCTCAGGGTGCCAGAAAGAGAAATGGGCCATTGATGATAGAAGGGAAAAGAGTTTTTTTTTATCCGGACATAAGTTACGATCTTTTGAAGAGAAGGAAGGAATTTAATCCAGTGAAAAAATCCTAATGGGAAAAGGGTTATAAATTTTTATTGAGCTACCCAGCAAAATTGATCATTTTCCTGGATAACGAAGGAAGAAGATTTTTCACTGACCATCAGAAAGCGGAGAAATTTGTACAAGAACTACCTAATATTCGTTAGATGTAAAGAATTATAGAAATGAAATGGACTGAAGATGAAGATTGAGATAAGGTTGAATTTGATGGACATTTATAAGTAGAAGAACATAAATATACTTTAAGTATATGATAGAAGGGGAATAAGAAAAAAGAAAATAACTGAGGAACATTAACTGGGAGTAGAGATATTAACATTTTTTTTTCTCTTCACTTACATATTTTCTTTATTTTTTTTTCTGCGGGGGAGCTGGAGGAGCTTCTGATCGATGGCTGCGTGTTCCACGTGTACAATCATGGCAATTGCCATGACCCGTAAAATGGGAGGGGGTAATGTTGTGTTTCTTTTTATTCACAACATTAGTGGGGGGGTATTTTGGTTTTTTTTCCTATATATTAGTTACCTTTCTTCTATTTTTCTTCTTTTTTGCCTGGATGATTGGGGAGAGACACATAGCAACATGGAGAATTTTAAAGAGATTCCCCAAGGTATTATGAATGATTAATTTACTTAATTTTTTAAGCTTTAATGTCAATGGACTTAATGGACCTGTGAAAAGAAAAAGAGTTTTAACATATATTAAGAAAATGAAAGGAGATATAGCTTTTCTGCAGGAAACACATTTAACAGAGGTAGAACATAAGAAATTAAAGAGAGATTGGGTTGGAAGTGTTATTGCAGCCTCATTTAATTCAAAATCGAGGGGAGTCGCAATTTTGGTCAATAAAACCTTACCAATTAAAATACAAAATGTAGTAATTGACTCTGTGGGGAGATATGTGATTATACATTGCCAAATCTTTTTGGAATTATGGACTCTTATGAACTTGAGAGAACATGAACAAATGAAAATGATGCAAAATTCATACAATAAGTTTTCTTGAACTTGGCTGATGCACATGATAAAATATTAATAGGTGGAGATTTTAATTTTTGTTTAGACCCAGTTTTAGATAGGTTAACTAAAGTTGTTACAAAATCAAAAGTAATAAAGTTAACTTTATCATTAATAAAAGATTTAAATCTGATTGATAAATGGAGAAAAATTAATCCAAGAGAAAGAGATTATTCATTTTATTCAAATAGACATAAAACTTATTCAAGGATTGATTTTTTCCTATTATCAAAAAATATTCAGGATAGAATGAAAAGTGTGGAATATAAAGCAAGAATATTGTCAGATCATTCCCCCTTGATAATGACAATGATAATGATGGATAATGAGGAATCGATTTATAGATGGAGATTTAATTCAATTTTATTAAAACGTCAAGACTTTTGTGATTTTATGAAAAAACAGATTCAATTTTTTTTGGATACAAATTCACATTCAGTTGAGGATAAATTTGTATTATGGGAAGTGATGAAAGCATACTTGAGAGGTCAGATAATAAGTTATACATCTAAAATTAAGAAGGACTATATGGCAGAAATAAACCAATTAGAAAAAGATATTACAAAATTAGAAAAAGAATCCCAAAGATATATGACAGAAGAAAAACGAAGACAACTTGTTAATAAAAAATTACAATATAATACACTCCAGACATATCGAACAGTAAAGGTAATTATGAGAACTAAACAGAGATATTATGAATTAGGTGAAAGATCACACAAAATTCTTGCTTGGCAGTTGAAAACAAAATAGGCTTCTAAAACAATAATTGCAATTAGAACGAGTGTAAATAAGATTACTTATAAACCTTTAGAAATTAATGAAACTTTAAAAAAATTTTATACTGAATTATATCAATCAGAATCACAAAATAAGATTGCTGAGATAGATAAATTTTTATCACAAATAACTCTTCCAAAATTAAATTTGTAAGAACAGAAAGGATTAGATATGCCCTTTACATTAAAAGAGGTTGAAGAAGCTTTAGGATCACTTCAGAGTAATAAATCCCCAGGAGAAGACGTTTTTCTGCCTGAATTTTATAAAAAATTTAAAGATTTATTAATCCCTCCTTTTATGGAATTAATATATCAAGTGGAAAGAATGCACAAACTCCCACAATCTTTTTTGACAGCGATCATAACTGTATTGCCAAAAAAAGATAGAGATCCTTTAAAACCAACATCATATAGGCCTACCTCCTTGTTGAATACAGATTATAAAATATCAAAAATTTTATCTAATAGAATATCTAAATATCTACCAAAATTAATACATATGGATCAAACAGGCTTTATTAAAAACAAACAATCAATGGACAATATAACTCGGTTACTTAGCATAATTCATTTGGCACAAAAAAGAGAGGAAATGAGTGTGACAGTTGCCTTGGATGCAGAAAAAGCATTTGATAGATTGGAATGGGATTTTTTATTTAAGGTATTGGAAAAATATGAGTTAGGAAAATCTTTTATAAAATGGATTAAAACCTTAAATATTATTCCTCAAGCTAAAGTAGTTACAAATGGTCAGATTTCAACACCTTTCCGCTTAACAAGGTCAACTAGACAAGGTTGCCCATTATCACCTGTATTTGTATTGGCGATAGAACCATTAGCTGAAATAATTAGAACAGATTCAGATATTATGGGCTTCAGAGTTAACCAAGAAGAATACAAGATTAATTTATTTGCTGATGATGTTCTGATTTATTTAACAAACCCATTGCAATCGCTGCAAAAATTATCTTTCAGATTGGAAGAATATGGGAAAATATCAGGGTATAAAGTAAACTGGGATAAAAGTGAAATTTTACCCCTTACCAAAGGAGATTATAGTCAATGTCGATTAGTAACTCAATTTCGATGGCCAATAAATGGGATAAAATATTTAGGTGTAACAGTCGATAATGATGTAAAGAATTTATATAAACAAAACTATCTGTCATTATTAAAAAAAATAAAAGATCTTGATAAATGGATGATGTTACCAGTAACATTAATAGGTAGAATTAATGCTGTAAAAATGTATATATTTCCTAGATTGCAATATTTATTCCAAACTTTACCAATACAACTGCCTCAGAAATTTTTTTCAAGAATTGAATACATATGTGAGGAAGTTTCTTTGGAAAGGAAAGATGTCAAGAATATCACTGGAAAAATTGACATGTAAATTTGAATTAGGAGGGTTACAACTTCCAAATTTTAAGAATTATTATAAAGCAAATCAACTTAGATTTATTGCATCTTTTTTTGATGAAGAAAAACCGGCATGGATTAGAATAGAACTAGATAAGATAGGAGAAAATATACCAGAAGATTTTATATATAAATGGGAATCCAAATGGATACGGGAAAAGAAAGAATCTCTTATATTAAGACATTTGATTGATTTATGGAATAAGTTAATTATGGACGATGAGATAAAGAAATCTTTATTAGCAAGAAGAACCTTAATTCAAAATAGGCTTATTCCTTTTACAATGGATAATAAACTTTTACATAACTGGTTTCAAAAGGGGATTAAATATATAGGTGACTGTTTTGAAGGAGGTGTATTGATATCATTTGATCAATTAAAAAATAAATATAAAATATCAAATAACACCCGTTTCAATTAAAGGCCTATTTACGAGATAAACTGGGTCAAACAATGTTAATGCCAAAACCTAATGAAATAGAAATATTAATTCAAAAAGGAAAAATTAAAAAGTTTACATCTTGTATGTATAATTTGATTCAAAAACAGGCAATTAAACCATGAATTCATAAATCAAGACAAAAATGGGAATCTGATTTGAATATTAAAATTGATGGAAAAAATTGGTCAAGATTATGCTTTGATAGTATGATAAATACAATAAATGTCCGACTTAGATTAGTACAATATAATTTTTTTACATCAATTATATATAACACCACAGAAAATAAATAGATTAAATTCAAATCTATCCGACCAATGTTTTCGATGTAATCAAGAAATTGGTACTTTTTTACATTCTACTTGGTCTTGTTTTAAAATTCAACCATTTTGGATAAATTTAAGACTTTTATTGGAACAAATTACTGGAGTACAACTCCCACATAGTCCAATATTATTTTTACTACGTGACATTGAAGGGACAATACCAAAACTTAAATTGAATAAGTATCAGAAAAAATTTATAAAAATTGCATTGGCAGTAGTCAAAAAATTTATTGCAGTTACTTGGAAATCAAACTTATATTTAACTATGGATCATTGGAATAATGAAATATATAGCTGCATTCCATTTGAAAAAATTACTTATAATCTAAGAAATGAATATGATATATTTTTGAAAATTTGGCACCCATATCTACAGAAGATAGGATTAAATATACAGGTCCTTTGAAGATAAAATTACAAAGTAATGGAAAAAATAAAAATAAAAATTAAAATTATTTTGAACTTCATGGAGCATGGGGGGAACCTCCGATATTCAGGCAATCTTTCTTTCCTTCTTTCTTTTCTTTTCTTTTTTTTAGATAGGGGTTAAGGGGGGGAGGGTTAAGGGGAGGGGGGAGGGTCAATATTAATTTTTTTTTACTATTCTATATTCCATTCATTCTATGTAATTCTCTTAAAAATGTAATAAATAAATAACGAGATGCTCGTCATATTATTCCTCTTACAATATATGAACCAATATATCAATAGAAAGCATGTAAGTCTTCAGTTCCAGCTTATTCTCATCTGAACACACACACACACGTTATTGTTCTTGCACCATATGACAAGCCTGTCTCCTCTCAGTATGCTGACTCATCATTGCTGATGAAGTCAACCACTGTTGTATCACCAACAGTGCCGTAATGAGTCAGCAGCAGGATAAGAACACAACCCAGGCTGACACCAGCGCTCAACATGATGGATCTTGAGTGTTGCTGCGGACTTGGACTGAGTGGGGTTTTTCCCAAGAAGTCGCCCAAGATTCAGTTACAGAGAAGGGTGCTGATTCCCAAAGATGAAAAGCTTAACCATCAGCCTCTGAAGGATGGTTGTGTTAAATGCTATGCTGAAGACAATGAACAATGTCTGGCATATGAGGCATCGTTTTCTATGTGGGACAGATGGAGTGGTGGCCTGAGGCTAAGACATCAGCAATGGACTGGTTTGAGTGGTAGGCAAACTGGAAAGAGCCCAATGTAGCTGAAAGGTGGGATCTTATACAATTCATTACTGATCAAAGCACTATGATTTTTGAAGTCAGTGCCACCAGTCGGTAATCATCTAGGCCAGGTATTGTCATTCTCTTGGGCACCGGAATGATGGTGGTTGCTTAGATGCCTGCAGGGACAGTAGTCTAGCACCAATTATAGCCAATCTTTATGATAAAGGCCCATACAGTCAGCAATGGCTAAACAATTGAAATTGGGTTTGTGCAAATAATACAATTTGAGGAATTAGGTTAAAGAGGTTAAAGGGACTGAAGTAAGCCCATGGTGGGATTTGAACACAATGAACATTTAAAATTGCACAGGATACTACTGAAGGAACAAACTCTCCATCACAATATTCAAAACTAAATGTAATTGTACTTCCATTCTGAACTACCCACTTACACAAATTCTACATTAATCCTTCTTTTATTCTCCCCATATTCCTATCATTTCCCATCCAGACCATTCCACTCACCTAGACAATAGAGCAAATTTACAGCAGCCAATTAACATGTTTTTGAGATGCAAGAGGAAACCAAAGCACTTTGAAGAAACTGATGCATTCAGATGGAGAATGTGCAAACTCCACACAGATAACAACTGAGTCCAGATTGAATCAGGACCTTTCGTATTGTGAGGCAGCAGTTCTTCTAGTTGAGTCATTTAAGTGCAAAAAATCTGCAATTAACTCACAATTGATTTAAACATGTCAGAAACTACCCGCTCTTTTGAACGTCTAGACTTGTAAACTTTTATGCTCTATTATCTCTATTAATTCAATTTACTTAAACAGCATTAATTTTAAAACTGAAATATAAATATTAAAGAATTCACATCATAAAACTGGTTAATTCTAGATTTTCAAAAACTCTTCATGTCAAACTTGTTGACAAACATTTCAATTCTGTTATTTCTGATGCCTGTTATTCACCTCAACTATTTTTACTCTGGAGTTCCCAAAAGAATTTATTGGTGACCAATTTTTGATTATGTCCTATATTTTCATATTTCTAACAGGTGACAACTTCTTTCTTCTTGGCTAACTCATCAAATCCCCTTGTAATTTTACAGATCATCTTACAGCCCTCCCTCTACTGAGGAAAAGAGCCTCATAATTCTTTGTTTTTACAATAAAATGACTGCGTAAATGAAAACTGCTATTATGGCCTCATTAGGATTAGCCTTAAAATATTTTTCAAACTATTACTTTTTTCTTCGTTTCATGTCATTTTTGTTCATTACATTTTACTATTTTGTAATTGCTATTGCCCAGATGTTCTCCAACCCTGCAGCTGCTTCCCTTGTCTCTTCTACTTCATTTCTCATTGTGAGCTTCTCTATTGATAGGCTTCTAACACAGCAAGAAATTAAGCAAACATCATCATTATTACAGAGGACTATTCATTGCATTACTTTTATCAATCATTTGCAATGAAAAATGCACATGAGCAAACTATACAAGCAAAACAATTCACTTTTGCCTGAGGCATAAATGTCTTGCTATCATATACTGATGATTACCCAAATTTAATATTTAGCTACTTCTCATTGTAACATAAATCCTCTTACCAGCAATGGAGGAGGGGAGGATCCTGGAGCAAAAGGCACTCTGCCCCACATCTTAATAACCTCTCCCAATGGCTGGAAACCCTCATCACAGCCTCTCTTTATAAGTAAAGACATAGTGAAGTAGCCTGCCTGGAACCATTCTGCCATCTCTTGGTTAGTGAAAGGTCCTAGAGTGTAGATAAATTAATATACATTTAAAATCATCTACAATCAATAGCCCAGTCAGTACTTATTTCTCAGGTACTATAACATCAAATAACTTGCATTTCAACCCTGCAAAATTATGCACTGACAAGATGCCAACATTTCCTTCCAACATATTTAGCATTACTTTCTTTAGAATTAACCATGATGCTAAAATATAAAGATAATTAAAACTGCATGTAAACAAAATTCATAGTTCATATGTTTGTCATAAAATAAAACCAGACCAACTGATAGCACATCACAAACTTTTAGCATTATGTAGTCATTCAATACTTAAACAATATACCTTCTAAGAACTATTATGTTTAACATAAAGAGAAGTAAATTCATACAAGAAACCAATATTTTAGAGCCTCAGAAGAAAAAAATACATGGATTATGTTTGTTGGAGCTAGCCACCATGTGAAGTGATGATCTGGATACTGTAAGCTTACTCCTTATATGCTGTTTTCATTTAGGAAAGCATATAGCATATTGACCTTTAAAGCAAGGGGGCTGGATTTTAAAAAAAACTGGGAAGTTTTGAAAAGCTCACAGATAAGGTCACACTCTAGGTTATATGCATAGTTTTGCCCCCCCCCCTTTATTTATGAAAGGACATACCGGCTTTGGAGGCATTTCAAGAGAATCACTTGATTGATTGCTTGGTGAAAGAATTGTTATATCATAAGTAGTCAAAGAAACTGGATCAATTACTAATTCTAATCCCGAAGTAGAAGATGAGGGGTGACCTTATTGAGACATTTAAGCTCCCAAGTGGTGTGACATAGTAGATTCTGAAATGTTTTTACTGATGTGAGAGCCTCAAACAATGAGATATTGTTTCAATAAGGGGATGGCTATTTATAAGTGAGGTGAATAGGAATTTTTTCCTCAGAGGGTAAATTGCTGACACACTTTGGCTCAGAATGCTGTGGAGTCTAGAATGTTGGGGTTACCTACATTTAGGGGTCAATAAGTGTTCAAAAGATTGGAAACTGGCACAAAAGTCATGCTTGCTTTGGAGAGTACAGGAAAGATTCACCATGATTTTGCCTGGGATGGTGTGTCTACGAGTTGTAAGAAACTGAATTTTTTTTCTAGTAACTGAGAAGTATGAATGGGTTGCAATTGGACAGAGTAAGCTCTTCCCCATAGCAGTGGTGTCTCTAATCAGAGGACTGGGGTTACGGTAAGGCATAAGAGGGGATACAAAGAATAATTTTTTTCATCCAGAGGACTGTTGGGGGTTTGGAACATAATGCCTGAAAGTGTAGTGGCAGCAGAGATTCACACAACTAAAGTATCCAGACAACCACTTGAAGTGCTAAAACACAGAAGGCTAGAGACTAAGTGATGGGAAATGGGATGGTCAACACAGAGAGAATAGGTAAAAAGAGTGTTTCAGCACTGCGTGACTCCTAAGAGGAGGTATTGGGACTAGAGTAGGTCAGCATGATCATATTGAATGAAAGGATGTGCTTAGAAGCCAGATAGACTACTTGTGGTCCTATTTTCTTGTGTTCTTGTACTTCTGTTGGTAGCTTCCATTTAGTCATAATATTGTATGAATTTGCAGCTCTGATTCCTAAATCAGATGATACGTTTCTTTATCACATTGAATTTTAAACGTTCATCAAAAAAATTGTACTGAAACACAAACAGAAAAGTCTCAAGAAGGTACCAACTGTTCACCTACAACTGCTCCTATATTCCAAATAATGCAAATGCACTTTTCTGAATACTTAGGTTCAGCACTTCAAATTACAATTTTAAATAATGGGTATATATTTGTTTAAAGCTATTTCATTTTAAGTATTTGTGGGAAATGACCTGCTTCTTAAATGTGGAAATTTGTTTTACAGTGTTCTGGAACCCTTTCATTAAATCTCTAATAAAGTTCAATTCCACTGCAATATAGACAGCATCCTTCTTTTGCCTTACCAAATCAAATAATAATTTTCACCTCAATAAGGTAACAGTAGACAATCTCAAGGATGGAAAATTATATTCAAGTGCATTTTTGGACCATGTACAGGAACTTCTGTTGATTTACAAATTTTTGCTCAATGCAAGGCTTTCCGAAAACAATCTTCCCATAAATCATAGAACTAAATGATAAGCAAAAAAAAAATGTCCTTAAACTAAAGGTAAACACTTTCATTTGTAAGTAATACACACAAAATACTGGCAGAACTCAGCAGGCCATGCAGCATCTATGGAAGAGTACAGTCGACATTTCAGGCCGAGACCTTTCAGTAGGACCCTTTTACAAAAGTGTTTTCATTTGTAAAACACTTTGTAGGTATTGTTCACCCAAACCTTTCCCCATCCCGAGGCATAACAAAGATGCAGTGCATATCAGAAAAGATCCCATTACGGTTCTCAAAAGAACCAGCATCTTTAATATTTTGATGTAATAAAACTGAAAATACTGTGACAAAGGGAATTTGATGACTAATTGTGTTTCTCAAAAAATACAGATGAATAATCAAAAAGCTATTCAAGTCAACGTGAAACAACAGCCAGTCAGCCACAGTTTACCACCTTTTGAGATAAACATTCAAAATTGACTTGTTGGAATAGCTGCAAAGTAAACATGCTAATTGGCAAAAAATTCTGCAACTGGCACCTCTAAGAAAGTTGACCTCATAGAATTTTCCTCCTTGTATAGCGAAGAAAGAAACTTAAAAGTTTGGATATACAGGAGAAAATTTTAGCTAGGAAGCTCAGGCCATCTCTCTGCACTATTATAGGGCTGCAAATTACTTCTGCTTTCAGGTCATGTTGTGTATCATATAAACATAGATTCAGCAAATAATCAATTTGCAATAAACTTAGGGGTAAGTTTTTTTTTAAAACGCAGAGTGGTGAGTGTGTGGAATGGACTGCTGGAGACGGTGGAGGAGGCGGATACAATAGGGTCTTTTAAGAGATTCCTGGATCGGTACATGGAGCTTAGAAAAATGGAAGGCTATGGGTAACTATAGCCCTAGATAATTTCTAAGGTAAGGTCATGTTTGGCACAGCTTTGTGGACCAAAGGTCCTGTATTGTGCTGTAAGTTTTCTATGTTTCTAAACTATCGGTCATTAAGTCCATTTAACAAAAGGATTTGAAAATGGTCTTGGCTGTGTGTGTGTGGTAGGTCATGTCCAACTAATCACTTTTTCAAGGTTACCAGGAACACTGATAAAGGATCAGCAGTGGATGTTGTCTACAAGGATTTAGAGCAAGGTCTTTGACAAGGTCATGCAAAGGTTCAATCACTTGGAATTCAAAATGAGGAAGCAAACTGGATTTGACGTTGGCTTTGCGGGAGAAGCCAAAAAAAAAGAGTATTAGCAAATGGTTGCCTCTCTGATTGCAGGTCTGTGCAATATGGTGTGCTTCAGGGATCAGTGCTAGGTTTGTTGTTTTGTCATCTATATTAATGAGATGGATGATAATGCGGTAAACTAGATCAACAAATTTGCAGATGACACCAAGAATGGAGGTGTAGTGGACAGCAAGGAAAGCTAAAGCTTGGACCTGTATCTGAACCAGCCGGAAAAGTGCCAGATGGAAGTTAATGCAGACAACTATGAGGTGTTGCACTTGGGAAGGACAAACCAGGGTAGGACTCGACACAGTGAACTGTAGCACACTGAGTGTGGTAAAACAGATGGATCTGGGAATACAAATCCATAATTCCTTGAAAATGGCATCATAGGTAGATGAGGTTAGGATTTTATTCCCTAGAAAGCAGAAGAATAAGGGGAGATTTGACAAAGGTATACAAATTTATGAAAATATAGAAAGGATAATGCAAGCAAGCTTTTCCACCGAGGATAAGTGAGACTGGAACTAGAAGTCATGGTTTAAGGGTGAAAGGAGAAATGTTTAATGGTGATGAGTGTGAGTTCAAAAGGTGATGAGTGTGGAAAGAACTGCTAGCAGAATTGGTGGATGTGGGTTTGATTTCAATAGTTAAGACAAATTTCAAAGTTCGAAGTAAATTTATTAACAAGGGACATACACGTCACAATATATAACTCTAAGATTCATTTACTCGTGGCCATACTCAATAAATCCAATGACCATAATAGAATCAATCAATGCAAGACTGCACCAACAGGGCAGACAACCAGTGTGCAAAAGACAGCACACCATGCAAATACAGAAAGATACACTAATAGTTACATAACATATCACATTATATTACGACCCATCAGCTATTACAGATAAGACAATCCATAATAACCATCCAGATATAATACAGATAAAAAAGAACAACTTTCTTAATCGATATAGCCATTTCACACACATAACATACAGAAATTAATGAGTGAACAACACCAGAAATTTGCTGAATTAAAAGATGATATTGAAAGACTTTGGAAAATGAACATGGTGTACATTGTCCAGATAGTAATATCTACAACTGGTGTCATCCCAAAGTCACTACACAATAGCATTAAACAATTAGGGTTACACAGCAGAGAAAGCCACAATACTAAACACCAAGAGAATAGTCCGAAAGTTTCTAGCAATTGACAAATGAGCATGCTTGGCTATGCTCCTACCTCAGGTTTTACTATCTTGAGCCGAGAAAAAAATAAAGGTAATAATAATAAATAAATAAACAATAAATAGAGAACATAAGATGAAGAGCCTTTGAAAGTAAACCTATAGGTTATAGGAATGGATCAGTAATGTGGTGAGTGAAGTTATCCCCTTTGGTTCAAAAGCCTGATGATTGAGAGGTATTAACTGTTCTTGAACCTGGTGATGAGTCCTGAGGCTCCTCTACCTTCTTCCTGGTGGAAACAGTGTGAAAAGAACATGACCTTTGGGGTGGGAGTCCCTGATGATAGATGCTGCTTTCCTGTGACAAAGCTCCATGTAGATGTGTTCAATGATTGGGAGGGCTTTGCTCACAATGGACTGGGCTGTATCCACTACTTTTTGTAGGAAAGTTTCTTTTCAAGGGCATTGGTGTTTCCATACCAGGCCATGATGCAGCCAGTCAATATACCTCTCCACCACACTTCTGTAGAAGTTTGTTGATGTTTTAGATGTCATGTCAAATCTTCATAAACTGCTAAGGAAGCAGAGGCACTTTCTTCATTATTGCACTTACGTGCTGAGCCTAGGACAGGTCATCTGAAGTGATAACACCAAGGAATTTTAAAGTTGCTGATCTCTCCACCTCTGAACGTCTGCTGAGGATTGGCTCAAGGATCAGTTACCTCCTTCAGATCAGTATACGGATGGGATGGGTTTGGAGGGCTATATTCCGGGTGCAGGTTGATGAGAATAGGCAGAATAATAGTTTGACATAAACTAAATGGGTCAAAGGGACTGTTTCTGTGCTGCAGTGTTCAATGACTCTGACTGCACAAGCTTGTACATTCACCCTATGAAGGTGTGGGTTTACTCTATTTCCTCCCAATCTCCAAAGATATTTCTGATTACTAAGTGTTAGTAAGTTGTGGGCAAGCTATATTGGTACTGGAAGTATGGCGACACTTGACAGCTGTCTCCAGCACATATTCAGGACTGTGATGATCATTGACGCAAAATGATGCATTTTCACATATGTTTTCCTGTATGTGACAAATAAATATAATCTTACTGGTGAATAATTACAGATGAAGAATTGAAAATATATTTCCTTAATATAGTCAATCTGTAAAATTGATTAACTGCAATTATGACATATTTTCTTTCCAATACATGAGCAGAGAAAGATTAATGACTTTTCATGAAAATATTGTTGGATGCAAGTTAAGCATTTTTAGATCCTTTTTAAGTGTGATTAATTTTTCAAAAGCACTCGCTATAAAGTTGAAGTTGAAAAATGCGCTAACTCTCCTGTTCATGTGTGGAAAATGGGTTTTTCCATTAGTATTGATACATACGACAAATTTCTGAGAATCCATTACTATTCAATCTGAGATAGTTAGTTTCATTTGCTTCAGATTAAATTTATTGAGTTGAATTTTAATTACTGGGCTATTAGATTTTAACGGCTAGATGCTTAGTGGTTTAGGTGTGATGGATATCCGCTTATTGGGCCAGTAGGCCTCATGTTTTTACCAAATTCAGTTTTCTAAACACAGCAGCTGCCACCTGGAGGTTTTTAGCAATTGTAAGAAAACTTCCAACTACAACTTTGTTTAGCTTCTGCTTGTAAATGGGAGCCAGTCTTCAGTTCTTAAAATGTAAATGGAAAGCCGTAATCTGCTTGATGATAAAAACACAGCTTTGCAAATAAACTGTCTATGGAGCAGACAGCTAGCCCTGAACACCCAGCTTATTACTGCTTGATATGCAGTATAAGACAATGGGTTATTTAATTTGCTTTGTTTCAAAGCAGACAAGCTGATGAAGTTGCTTAGTTCAAGGAAGCTTACAGACCACGTGGATAATATCATTTAGTATATCGAATACCTTATCTGTTTATATTTGGAAGTTTTATATATTCAGGAAGTTAGCTTCACAGCATTGATTGTGTGTAGCTGGAGCCTTTATCTCTAAGAGGCCTTTTGACCTTTTGTGTGAGGAAAAAAGGGTATTGAGGAAATACCAAATACGTGTGGAGTCACCCAAGAGGCAAGTAACTATATAAATGTAGAGAGCAGTTCAAGCTTATTAAGAATAGGGTAAGGAACTTCAATGGGGTGACCTAAAATCCATTGCTCTAGTTTCAATTTCTGTGATGATCAACTCATTTATCTGCATTATTGATATGGCTTTTTAGTTTATAGGAATTGTATCTGTTTTGAAAATCCTGTGTTTTATAGAAATCCTTTCTGCTTGACACTATTCAGTTTTATGAATGTTACTCAGAAGAACAGCTTTTCAAAATATTTGTTTAACTAGTTTAGCACACTATATGACCACTCGTCTGTCACAAAAATAGCAAACAAAAACAGCTAATACCTAATCTGAATTACAGGGATATTTGAGTAAAAGAGCAGAAAACATTTCAGGTTGCAAAGCCAGAAGAAACACAATTTAGTGGCTTGTGATTTGGGGTCTGTGGTATCCGAGGTAGTGTCTAATAGGAGTATATACTCTGACGCTACGGTGAGCAGAAATTAACATAGAAATTATTCATTACAATGTACAGCAGATAATCTGCTAGAGGATTCAGAAATGATGTAAATATAAAACTGAAAACCATCAGTACATGCATTCTTCCAGATAACCAGAAAAAAATATTTTGCCCCCACTTCCAAAACAATTGATTGGAAATTTAAGGTGGAAACAAAATAAAGTGCAATAGATAATTTAGGTTCAAATTAGAAGCCAAATGAATGAAAAAGTATTCTTATAGTATATTTAATATCTGTGATAAAGGTGTATAAATATTGAGTGTAAGCAGATTTTTTTTTTGAAAGTTACAACTAATAGGTTTCAAGTTGAGAAATCAGTGAATTACATGCTATATAAAGCTGAGTAACAGAAGACTCCACAGATATAACTCAAAAGAGCTCTGATCATGCACCCGTACAAAGCTAGATCATTGTGCTTCAGGGTGAACAGATGAGATGCTGATGGCCAAGAGTAATCTTTTCTGCAGTTCCAGACATTCTTTGCAAATGCCAGCCGTTAGGTCTTTACATATTTGGTGTCTCATGTTAAAGCCAGTTTACGTATTGGTAGGAATGCACAGAAACCAATGTAGAAACAACTTTCGTTTGAATGGCAACACCCAAGATATACCGCATTGACATTACTGTATAGTGCGATATAAAACCCAGTACATCCCTCCACCTCAGGAAAAATCCAGAGAAACGCATGCTACAAAATCAATAGCAATATCATCATCAAATTATGTGGAGGAATGGAATATAGTAATTTAAGTTCAGTAGCTGAATTCAGTGCCCAAACCCAAGACTGATAACATTTGTATTCCTGGAGACGATACAAGAAAAAGTTGGTTAACATGTAATTTCTCTCTTATATCAAATCTCTTACATGACCATGAACATATTTGAATAATTCTGCATCTTACACTCTATCCTCCTGCAGCCACATGCACCACTGATGTGCTGAAGCCGAGCATCTCTAGGAAATTATCAAGCCTGATTTAGCCAATTTTATTTACCATATAGTGGCAATAAAAACACCTCTACATAGATTCTCATAACAGAAATGTCAACGACACTATATCACTTCAAAACTTTTAAATTCTTTGCAATAATCTAATTAAATTCATCAATCTATCTGTATAATCCACAACATGACTCACAGTTCTATGCATGGTATCCTTTTTTCTATGTGGCACTTCCTCCCCTTAGTACCCAGGTTCTAATGCACAACTTGAAGATTCAATAATACAAAAATATACTTTTGAACAGCAATTAAACTTTGAGTCTTTTAATGACAAACTGAAGGCCTCAGCTTCTTTCAGAAACCAAGGCAGCAGATCCAAGGTTCCAGCAAACACTAGTAATAGCCAGCAACACCACAGAATATTTTCTTTAACTGATATATTTTGCTGATCTATTTTTCAAAATTATTTGGAAATTCAGAAACACTTAAAATCATTAAAATATAATTGATACTACAGATTACGCTAGTAGCACGTTTGACAGCATTCACTATTGCACTCTCCCACCATGAAAAAAACCAAGCCTTCTTCATGCTCAATTTAACATGAAGTGATACGCTTTGGAAGGTTAGACTTGAAGGCAGAGTAGAGGATGAATAGCAGCATTCTCAGCAGTGTGGAAGAAAAGAGGGATCTTGGGGTCAACATCCAAACATCCTTCAAAGTTGCTGCACAATCCAATAGATTGGTTAAGGTGTATGGTGTGTTGGGCTTCATTAGGCAGGAGTAATGTTGCAGCTCTATAAAACTCTGGATAGACCAGTTGGAATATTGTGTTCAGTTTTCGCCATCTCATTACGAGAAGGATGTGGAAGCTTTCAAGGTGGGTGCAGGAAAATTTACCAGGAAGCAGTCTGATTAGAGAGCATGTCATGAGGATAGACTGACCAAGCTAGTGCTTCTCTTTGGAACAAAGGAAGATGGAAGGTGACTTGATAGGATAAGATGTAGAGATAGAGTGGACAGTCAAAGACTTCTTTTTCCAGAGCAGAAATGACTGATATGAAGACATACATTTCTAAGGTGTTTGATGGAAAGTATAGAGGGCGGATGTCAGAGGTAAATTTTTTTACATGGAGTTGTGAGTGCATGGAACACACTGCCAGGTGTGGTGGCGACGGATATATTAGGAACAATTAAAAGAATTTTGAAATAAGCACATGGATGAAAGAAAAATGGTGGGCTCTGTGGGAGGGAAGAGTCAAATTTATTTTCCAGCAGATTAAAAAGTTGGCACAATACTGTGGACTGAACAACCTGTACTGTGCTTACTGTTCTATTATCCCATTTCTCCACCCTACAACTGTGGCAGATGAGCAAACTCATCCAGTCTCCAACTCCCATGTTAAAAAATCATTCAACCAAACTGAATGTCACATCAACTTTCTAGATTGTAAATCACTAAGCCCATATGTAATATGCACACCGCATTGAGTGGGTATGCAGAAGTATGACAAAGAGCAGGAGGGTAGAGGGTAGAACTGTCTGTATTAAAATTTTACAACTTATAGGAAGCAGTAAAATAAACACAACGTGACATTAAAATGGCAGTTTGAATTTCTACTTGCCTGCACCTGTATCACAATCCTTTATTGTCACTTTATTTGGGAAACAACACTTAGTGTGGACTCCCAGTGAAATGCTAAATAAATGCAAGTAATTTATAATTACCGTAGATTCCGGACTACAGAGCGCACCTGATTAAAAGCCGCTGGCTCTAATTTTAGAAATAAAATCAATTTTTTAATTGTAAAGGCCGCACCGGATTTTCGGCCGCAGGTGTCCCACGTTGTAATATGAGATATTTACACAGAAAGATATTACACGTGAGGATTTTTTAACTTTTAATTAAATCCATATGGTAACAAAAACAAATACATATTGCAAATGCTTTTTTTCGAACCGTGCCCGTAACGCGGCTACTTTTAAATACGTTGCGTATACTTCTTTACTGAACAACATTCCAATATCTCCTAACGACTGGTAAAAAATATATATACTACAGCCTACCAGGAAAAGTTATTGATCACCTTTAACTTAAAAGCAGCGTTCGCTCAGATCCAAAGCCGCTCGCGTAATGCGCTCCCCCCCCTCCTTTCCGTTTATCGCAAACGGCATTTAAAAGCAGCGTTCGCTCAGATCCAAAGCCACTCGCGTAATGCGCTCCCCCCCTCCTTTCCGTTTATCGCAAACCGGCATTTTCCCACAAGACACCGCGAAACCGGGTGTGACGTCATAGCATCCCGCGATGTAGTACAGAAAACAAATATAGTTGAAACTCTTCTAACTTTAACTAGAAAATGAATTACTAAGCGAAAATATTATAAACTAAGTATGCCATAAGGCAGCACAATGCTTCGAGTGTTTTCCATGTTGATGAGGGTGAGTACAAATGACTGATTTACAATAATTTAATTGTGAAAGTGCGCTTGATTTATCGTACAATTTCATTGGACCTCTGTGAACTACTCATCAATTTTATTGGTCTACTGTTATGAGGCAAAATGTTTACGAGGCGGCATGAAAAAAAATCATGCATTAGCCGCTCCGGATTATAGGCCGCAAAGTTCAAAGCTGTTCAAAATGTGGGAAAAAAGTAGCGGCTTAAAATCCGGAATCTACGGTAATAGTTGTAGTACTCTGCAGACAAAAAACTGTTTTCCAACTGTAAGTAGTAACTTGAAATCTACTTGCTGGCAATTCTAAATGCTTTCCCATACAAGTAGGATTTAAAAGTCAAGATGCAAAGCTTACATATTACTAATTTTGAGGAGTTTTTAACATATACCTTGTATTTCTCCTTGGGGATCTTTATAAAACCACTTCATTGCAGCTTCATGAGACAGTGGCAAGGTAGCAGCTTTAGTCCGTTGCTCTTGAATTTGTGTTGATAACCTTTCATCATCTATGGCATTGTCCTGCAAAGATGCTACCATCTTCTCTGCTTCCTGAATTGGAAAAAAATATTTTTCAAATTTTGTATAAGAATGACTATATGCAAGATGCAACCCAGTTACATACACTTACACTAAAGTACATTGTACGTCCCCATTTCCTCAAACATTCACAAACGCGAAGTTTCTTTCCATCTTCAATAGCCCAATTTACACATAGTGGCCACTTCATTAGGTACCTACTGTACCTAATAAAGTGGCCACTGAGTGCATGCTCATGGCTTTCTGCTGCTGTAGCCCATCCACTTCAAGGCTTGATATGGTGTGTGTTCAGAGATGCCCTTCAGCAAACTACTGTAGTAAAGTGTGGTATGAGTTGCTGTCACTTTCCTGTCAGCTTCAATGCCAGTCTGACCATTCTCCTCTGACCTCTCATTAACAAGGTGTTTTGCCCACAGAACTACCTCTCACTATGCATTTTGTTTCTCGCACCATTCTCCATTTCTGAGATACTCAAACTACCGTCTTGAAATCAGAGCACCCAGAGGAAATCAACGTGGTCACGGAGAGAATGTACAAACTCATCGCAGATAATAACAGAATTGAACCCAGGTTGTTGGCTCTGTATTTGCACTATGCTATCAACTATGCTACTGTCCTTTATGTCAAGACAGTCAATCACCACATATTTACAGACTCATTACTGTGAAACAAAATAAAGAAATTAGAACAGTATGTACAGTTAATACATTTTTACTAATGACATTTTTACACCTAAAGGATGTGATATCAAACCACATAATATGATTGTGCAGATTCATCATGAATTTATGTAAAGGAATTCATGGTTGACTGATCTACCGAAGTTCTTAGAAGGAATATCTAGCAGGGGAAACCAATGTATTTAAATTTTCAGAAGGTGCTATAGAGAAGGTTGGTAAGCAAGAATACAGCACAAGATATTAGGGCCAACACATTAACAATGACTGAAACTTAGCAGATAGAAAACAGAAGCAATAATGAGTCTGCTACCAGTTGACTTGTGGGGTAGTGCAGAAATCAGGTGTAATACAATGTGCCAAATTGTTGAGTACTTTTTAAATGATGAGATAATAGTAAATGCACAAGTTCAAAATGGATCTGAATACCTTTTATGCAAGTTAATAGAAGATGCATGTTAGAGAAGCAGGCAAATATAATGGAAAATGAGTCACAAGTACAATAAAATGTTTTAATATACATTGTTGTGCCTTTGCACCTTACCAGCACTATTACTCTGTATTCTGCACTATTGTTTTACCTTACACTACCTCAATGCATTGTTGTAATGAATTGAGTTGGCACAAGCAAATGAGCAATTTTTAATTTACAACATAGGATATACAGTTCAATAAAAAGCATTTGAATTTTGATGTGGATTTTCATATATTATGAAAAAGAAAGGCAAATTATTCCTAATTTATTGTTCCTACTATCGAATACCTGTTCAAGGTGTTTAAGCCCTTCTTCATCATCATTGTCCTGAGGTATGCTTCGGTTTGCAACATTTGGAGCTGTAGATGAGGGAGACACTGAAGACACATCAGCAGCAGGAGGAGAGGCATTACTAGGCAGAGTTGGAGATTTCTGATCTGAGGCAACTCCGGTTTCTGTTACTAGAACAAACGTAAAATAATTAAGCAACCTGTATAATTTCATTTCTTTGGCTCCTCTTGTAAAACATTCCTAAGAGACAAAGCAATATGAATTGAAGCACAAGAAGTTAGACAATATGCAAAAAAAAATTCAGAGCATGAGAACAGCCAAATGTGTATTTCTACATAGCCTTGCAAATTATCTAATTTGAAATTCTCTGCAAAATCAGTTTCCATCACCTTTTAAGGTAGTGTATTCAAAGTCTTGTGTAAAAGAAAATTCTCATTTTACCTCTACCGTTTAGTTAGAATTTTCATTGTTGTGCAAAACAGTTATTTTCAAGGTTAATGACCAACATGGGTGATTTTCTACACACTCTCTATGCCCAGTGAGAAGGAAATAAAAAAATAACAATTTTCAACTTCTTCCATTCTGGGTAAAATAAAATCAGAACTTCAGGTTAGAAAATTTACTTTCATTTTGGTTGCTGAATAGTTTTCCTTAATTAGCAATGACCAAAATGCCAAAGACCACTGCAACTGACTCATTTAAAATCTAAAGCATTACAGCCCTAAGTTTCATTCATCTCTCTTATGCAATAATTATGTGTTTGGAAATCAGTTGTTTGAGAAACTACACCAGGTATTCTATTAATGAAGATGTCTGCCCTAAACATCATTTATTCGACAAATTCCCACGTTGGTCTATATACACAAAATAGCTAACAAATTGTCAGCAGTCCAACTTCAACAGGAACAAACTGTTTTGCTGTGTAGGATTAGACATGAAAAAATTCAAAAGGGATCAGGGATGAGGTGGCAAAACAGGTGCCATGAAAGGAAATTCATGCTTCATTGCCTATCTTCTGAATACAAGAAGTTTGATAATATGACAATTACATAGTACAGATAAACAAAATTACAAAGCAACACAAAAGCATGTGAAGGATCATATAAAATGAATATGGAAACACTCCAATTTCAACACTGAATTATGACCACATACTGATAAATTTTGGAATTATCGATCTATTTAATATAGAACTAAATATAATATCTATTATATTTATTTTGGGAAAATACATGCCATTTCAATTTAAAACTACAATGCTATGAATTACTGTTCTCATTTAATATTCTGTTTTATAAGGGGCCAATTCAGAACAATTAACCATGCAAATTCTCTAAAATAATCTCTTTCAGAAAATAATTACAAGGAGAGAGAATAAATAAATTTATGCATAGTCTCTTTAATTCTATATGTCTTAAAGGTCAGAATACCAGGATGAACAGCACGATTTAGTTCACTCCAATGCCTCAAAACTTTGATATATTTTACAAATATTGATACCTTCAGGGGTAGATGTGGTTTTTTGTGCATCCTCACTTTTTTCTGGTTTGTTTTCTTCTTTTTTGGGTGGGCTGGAATCAATTGGTGACCGTGGTTCTAAAGGAGGAGTAGGTGAAGTTGCACAGGGAATGTCTTTGGACTCTTCCATTTTGCTTGTTTCTATAAAATTATAAATAATAAGCAATCTACTGCATATAATTCAATCACAAACAGTCCAAATTCAGCAAGAAGTTTCACATTTTACTTCCTTGAGCTATTAATACTTTCAAGATAATTTAATTAATAATTTGAGTTCAACAGGCCAAGTTACCTGAATGGACATCTTTTACTAAGGAGAGGGAACACATAACAGACTTCCTGTAGTATAATTTGAGATCAGCTCATGAAATATTCCTCAATCAAAAAAAAAAGTGAATTTATTTGACATACAGATCTAGAAAATCTGTGATTCACACAGTCTGTGACAAATTATCTTTTGTCATCCAAATTAGCATGAAAAAAGCCACTGCCCTCCAGAGAACTTTGCCAGTAGCACGCATGTGAAGATGGTGGTTAAGGGATTAAATTGCTAGATGAAGGTTACTTTGGCTGGAGCACCTGTGAAAATATCCCCAAATCTATAGATACAGATGCCAATATCTTTATGAAGGAAGCACAGCCAAACACATGAGCAATTACATGGTCAAGTCACCTGTGATAGGACAAGGGTTGGGCTCATCAACAATAAAACTGTCTACAGAGAGGAGGTAAAAAAGTTTGAGGCCTGGTGCCAGGCAAGAAACTTCTTCCTGAATGTCAACAAGGCAAAGGAGGTGGTTATCAACCTCAGCAAACCTTATACCACTCACATCCGCTTTTACATCGGCAGCACAGCAGTGGAAACTGCAAGCAGCTTCAATCTCCTGGGAGCGCACATCACACACCACTTCTCATGGTTCCAGAACACATCATACATGTTAGGAAAGCTCACCAATGTCTCTATTTTCTAAGGAGGTTGGGCTTTGCATATCCATACTCATATCATTCTACAGGTACACAACAGAGAGTGTCCTGACAAGCTGCATTACCTGCAGACATGATGGCTCTACAATGGGTAGTCAAAATTTCCCAACGTGTTGTTGGCACCCAGCCTAACTGCCATCAAGAACATATGTACAGAAAGGTGCCGGAAGAGGGACAGTAACATCCCACCCACCCTGCCAAAGGACTGTTTGTCCAAGACCACCAGAATAAGGCCAGTATCCACATGCAGTAAGGCTGATGAATACCTCCACCATAATTTTATTATTTTCTGTCAGAAACCTTAAGTATCACTTTATGGACACACAATTAATCTATGCAGAAAAGCTAGCTTATGTGTTTATATTTGTTTTTTTTAATTATTGCATTCTTTATCTTGCTTTTTTGTGCCGCAGCCGATCTGGAGTAACAATTATTTCATTTCCCTTTACACTTGTGTACAGGAAGCAACATTAAACAATTTTGAATCCTATATCTTAAACAAGAAGGAAACGGACAAGAAAATCAATTGAAATACTTGAGGGTCATATCTCTTTATACTGAAAAACTTGATAATATACCTTCATCAGTCTCTTTTTTGGCATTCTTATCAGGTTCCTTAGCTTCTTTGTCACTTTCCTCTGAGTTTGATCTTTCTCCTCCATCCTCTATCTGCTTAAAATCTAATTCCTGCTCCTCAGGAATAGGTTCTTTGGGAGTCTTCTATAAAGCCATATGGTAAAGAAAATATGCAGTTAAAAACTTTTGTTAAAATAAAAACACATAAAACAAAGAAATTAAATGCTGACAGAATTATATTGCATCAAATTTAAAATCCTTTTATTAACTTGCTACGAACATTTTCACTTGAGGAATCTGATCAGAAGCAGAACTAAGTGAGGAACCTGTATGTTTATGTCCATCTTCGGAAAGTTTGGCACTTAATTAAAACTGACAGTAAACAAAGATTATTTTTAGTGCTATCTTCCAGATGAGATATTAAGCAATTGTCTACCTTCATAAGTACATGCAAATTGGCCATCACAAAAATTACACCCAATTTATAAGACCACAAGATATAGGAATAGAATTAGCCCATTTGGCCCATCACATCTGCTCCACCATTTCATCATTGCTGATTCACTTTTCCTCTCAGCCCCAATATCCTGCCTTCTCCTCATATCCCTTTATATTCTGGCCAATCAAGAATCTATCAACGTCTATCAAGACTTGGCCTGCACAACTACCTGTGGCAAAGAATTCCACAGATTCACCATTCGCCAATACACTTCAAGAAATACATCTAGAATCCTTATCTAGTTTCGGCTTTTCCAAAAACCAACTTCAAGCTCACCCCAATGTGGCTAACACTCATCAAACAGCTGAATTACCCAGCAAATCTCATGATCATCAACATGATTTCAGCATTCAAAAAAGATGGTCTTTGAACACCTCCCCATCTACTAATTCCTACATTTCTGGAAGTCCAGCGAACATAAAATATTTGGTGTTATCTGTTAAACTTGCATTGCAATTTAGCAGCTTGCTTACCTAATCTTTCATGGCTCATCTGAATATCCACTCTTCCATCACTTTACTATGACTCAATACTAACAGCAACTCTCACCAAGCTTCAACACTGAGGCTGTCTACAAGAAGGGTCAGAGCTGTCTCTATTTCCTGAGGAGACCAAGGACCTTTAACATCTGCCGGACGATGCTGAGGATATTCTACGAGTCTGTGGTGGCCAGTGCTATCATGTTTGCTGTTGTGTGCTGGGGCAGCAGGCTGAGGGTGGCAGACACCAACAGAGTCAACAAGCTCATTTGTAAGGCCAGTGATGTTGTGGGGGTGGAAGTGGACTCTCTGACGGTCGTGTCTGAAAAGAGGATGCTGTCCAAGTTGCATGCCATCTTGGACAATGACTCCCATCCACTCCATAATGTACTGGTTAGGCACAGGAGTGCATTCAGCCAGAGACTCATTCCACCGCGATGCAACACTGAGTGTCATAGGAAGTCATTCCTGCCTGTGGCCATCAAACTTTACAACTCCTCCCTTGGAGTGTCAGACACCCTGAGCCAATAGACTGGTTCTGGACTAATTTCCACTTGGCATTATTTATTTATTATTATTTAATTATTTATGGTTTTATATTGCTATATTTCTACCCTATTCTTGGTTGGTGTGACTGTAACGAAACCCAATTTCCCTCAGGATCAATTAAGTATGTCTGTCTGTCAACATCTCTTTAACCTATGACTTTCTCTACTCAAATCTCAATTAGCAACATACCTTTTTATTTATCAATGGAATCCAGGTGAGGCTAAAATTTCAGAAATCTTGGGTTAATCTTGATCTACCGTTCTGTAAGTGTGGTGTCCACACATTCTTCCAATGACCACCCCGGTTTCTCTGGCTGCTCTGATTTTCTTAAACTTCCCAAAGATATGGAGCTTGTCAGATTATTTGACCACTATAACATGCCCCTAGTATGGAGATAAGTGGCAGAATCTAGATAGGGATCTAGGGAAAATAAATTGGGTTTTGTGTTGGATTAGAATAAAGATTAGAGTCATTTTTGAAAGGTCAACCTCAACCCAAGACTTCAGTAGGAATGTTCTTGAACCATATCTTTGGTTAAACATGTTCAGCAAATTTCTTAAATAATTTAAATTCATTCCAAAATCATATAAAGCAGTAATATCTATAGTCAACAACTGGGATGGAGGCAAGGAGAGAGAGAGATACAGGTCATAATGAACTAGAAACTTAACCAACCAATTAAATACCAGAACTCCAAGAGCAAATCAAAAGGTGTCCGGGAACGTCTGGAGGAAACCCATACAGTCATAGAATTCCAAAACTCCACGCAGACATCACCTAAGGTCAGGATTGAACCTGACTTTCTATCACTGCAAGGCAGCACCTTGACCAGCTATGCCAATCTGCTGCCCGCTTTATTCAAATAGGAATAAAATCTTGTAACACTAAGAAGAGAACTGCCTGATACATTGGCTTAAGTTTGTCTTCAACTTACATGAATAAAATATCTGATCATTCATTTCATTTCTACTGTAGAATTTCTCTCCTGGCCACCAAGCACCACTTCAACAACTCTAAAGTACTTAGCCAAAAAATATCCCTTGGCACATCACAGTCCTGAGGGCCTCAATCAAACTTAGCTGTTTCTTATTTTATGTAAAATATTATCTTTCAACTGCATCATAATTTTCCAGTACTAGAACACATAAGCATTACTATTATAGGTAATAAGTTTTAATTACAAGTACTCCAGATCAGAAATGGCAGATCAATTGCAGCCAACTTTCTACCTAACACTATCCCTCAACTACTACCTCAAAATACAACATGTAAACACCATTACTGTCTTTTTTTAAAACCTTGCTGAATTAGCCCCAAATCAGTTAATTACATTGACTGCAAGTTTATAGAATAGCTTACTCAGAGTACAATGAAAGTCAATAGCCCAGAAGTAATTTTTATCCTCATGTGGGTGTCATCAGGCATTAAGATGCAGAGGCTTCAATCAGAACTGCATTATATGGAAGCTAATAAAAATCAAGACACTGAAAGTAGTAACTTGAATAACAATACCCATCATTCCAGAAAGCTCAAAGTTAAAAATCGTGTAGTAGAATTTCCCCACCTTTAAGGACATAAATGCGCCTGAAGAATCAAATGTCCCCATCTCTTCGTCTGCATCCTCTAGACACCATTCTGGCAAACTGTCCTTTTCATCATCCACACCACTGCTACCTGAGCGCACTCGTCTATAACTTCGTTCATCATCTCTATCTCTGTAATCAAATTCAAACCGTCTCCTGCGCTCCATAGCTTCTCTCCAACCTGTAGAACAAGCCCATCTGTTAAAAAGTTTGAACACAAATTAATGCTAAAACAATGTAAATTCTCAAAACGATAATAAAAGAGGCAAAATAAAAAGTCTTAAAAAATCCATGTAGTAATTAATCTCAACAGATTAGGAGCAATGGCTTTAGTACTCCAGTTTGAAATGAAGATTTTAGTTTAAAGTAATTTCTGATCTGTGATGATAATTCATGCATATACTACTTTTTGAGAGAAGAAAATCAAACTGTAGAGTATATTAATCTACTAAACAAATTTCATTTGTTGACAAGAGACATATCATGGGTGTCAAAATAAAGGTGAGTGTTTATGTGTCACTTATTTCACGGCTTCAACTACTTATATATACTATATATTTATTTTACCCCACAGGTTATTTGAAAATGTCTTCATTAGAGTCAATAACTGCTTTAAAAACATGGCTGATAATCTATAAACACAGAAACTGCTATGAGAATTCAGCTCAAGATTTTCAATGCTCATTCAGATTCATTTTAATAAGTGCTTCTCTCTCTCTCTCTTCATTGTTGATGGTATCAATGAACCCAGCTGAATGTTGTTCAATATAAAAATACTAATCACTTTTTCTATTATAAGATACGGGTTTCACTTTACCTATGATGACCCTGTCTGTCTGTTTGTTTTTATCCTGTTTGTTCTGTTATCAGCAAAATAAAAAAATTAAAGTGTAAAAAAAAAATGGTGGACAATTTTGGAATCTCGTTCATCAAGTTCAACTGTGGAAATCACTAATTTCTCCACTTAAAGATGAATTTACATCAGGCGTATGTCAATATATTGTAATACTTCAATTTTATTATTCTGAAGACAGGAAGTAGTAATTAAAATATCAAAAACTCTACAAAATATTTTGAAATACTCAAGATTGTGGTAAGTAGTAATATAATTTAGTAAGAAATTAAAAACCCTATTTATGTCTCATGCAACAAACCACTATGCTTCAGGGTATTTTATAGGTTTCAAATATTTGAAGTTAATCGCTTCAGTAATATCTCTTGGAAAAGGCTGTGAAGAAACTTACTGTTGTTTGGATCTGTGTTTAACAATGCATGTATGAACTCCAAAAGATGCTGTTAGCTTCATAGTGTAATGACGAATTCCAACAATAATTCAGCTCGATCAATCTGCGTGACAATACAGCACCATCTACAGGCACAACTCTAGAAACGTACTACAACTGCTTGGAAACTTGTATTATAAATTTGAAGTTCCAAATGTGTGACAAGCAAGATATGGCACCCTATGTTTAGAAAGCTAGTATAACTGAGCCAATCAACATGATTTATTAAACTTTCTTGCAATAAGTATAAAAAATTTGATTGCAAAAGATAAGTAGAATCAGACATTGTTTCTATCAACTTCCTTTAAGATAATCAACTTAGTTTAGCATTCCCATACTGGACTAACAATAGAGCAGCCTTCTATTTTCACTATTCAAGCTGTTACTAGTTAACATAGAACAAAGAATAGTACAGGCCCTTCGGCCCACAATGTTGTGCCGACCCTTAAGCCCTGCCTCCCATCTATCCCCCACCTTAAATTCCTTAAGTTTACTCATTTTAAAGGACTACATTAAAATTTATTCCATTATTTACAATATGCACTTTTCTCCGTGCCACAATTTCACTCTTTTTCCAAACCATGACTGACATTAAGCCAAAGTTCCTTTATGTGTTCAGTACAACATGACAGACAGCAGCCAAACCTTTACCATTATCAGGCCAAGAAACTCATTCAGCTCTCACACCTGGACTATGTGGTTGCCATCTATCACCTTCTCGACGAGGACCCGCTAAACGCCAACCTCCATCATCATCCTCACCATTCTGTTCATCTCTGCAAACCCGCCAGTTCTCACTCTCAGAGCGAGTAAATTCATGTTTTCTTGTGGATGATGTCCCCATTTCTTCAAAAGTTGGTCTCCCTAGAATTAAGAAAAATATTTCCTCAGTTCACTTACATGCAAAGTATTTCATAACAAAGAGATCCTCCTTATGAAATACAAACTAGTAATATTATTGAATGCTATTGTGGTCTACCAGATACAGAAGAGCCAATTTAATGATCGATGGACACAATTTTTACATGAACTTGCTTTCATATTGGTTCAGAATACTTAAAATATACCTTCTGGTTGCCACAATAGAGACATTTGAAAGATTACAGGGAAGAGCAAACAATTGAAGAGCGGGAATTAGATTAAGCAGATAAATTATAAGAACTGACAAGGGGAGAAATAGTGGTTCAATGTCTTTTGGAGGACTCTAAAGTGATTCGCCTGTGTGAAGCTCACACAAGCCATTTCATATTGATCCAGAACAGCATCACCACAGTACTTAGCCTTCAAGACTCAGTGTAATAATTTCAGTAATCTGCGGAAGAGACAGCATTGATTTACTTCTATTTGAAAAAAAACACTTATAAAAATGCAATGAGAATCCTGAGACACAATGTTCCAATAAGAATTTTAAAAAATAGACAGGCATGAAAGATTAATGTTTAACTAAAAACATGATGGAGAAGGAAGGTTTCAGATATATGGGCCATCGGGACCATTTCTGGAGCAGGAGGTGTCTGCTGATGGACACGGGTTGGTTTGCTATTGAATCTGAGGGTGGAATTTACAGTATAAGGATTGGGGGGGGGGGGGGGGGGAGAGCAACAGCACAGAACCGTAGAAGTAACCACAGAAAATTGAGAACTACCAGTTGAATAATTAGGAAGAGGTAATGCTGTAGATGGGAGAATAAAACCATGAGATGGACAAAATAGAACTATGTATATAAATGCATGATTCAATAAGCAAGATTGATGAGCTGCATGAAAAATCAGTAGTGTAGGAATACAACAGAAGCAGTACTTAAAAAGAGGTTTAATGAAAGGGTACAACTAGGCACTTAATAAACCAGGCTACCAGATATTCAGCAAACCTAGGGAACAAGCAACAGTTTAAGAAAGATATTATGCTAGAAAATGATCTTTTAGGAGGAAGGCTAGAATACATTTGGTTGGAGTCAAGCAGCAATAAAAAATGCTATCACACTGCTTGAAGCATTTATAAGTATTTAGTATACCAGAAATAATAACAGTGATAGAAGAGAGCAGCAAAGTTTCAAAAATGTAGAACACAGACCAGCACAGGATCATGTCCTTCAGCCTAATTAATGAAACTAGCATTTAAATTCCTAACTCATCGTTTCTGCTTTCGCAATATCTTTACCCTTCATCTATCTAAGCATGGTATTTAACTTCCACTCATGGAAATCCATTCCAGCCACCCACTACTGTCAGAAAACACTTGCTGCTGCATATCCCCTTTAAACTAATCCCATTCACCTTGGATGTATGGCTTCTAATACAGATTGAACATCCTCTATCCAGAGTTCATAATTCCAAAAACCTCTGAATTCCGAAATGTTTTTTGATCACTGACATGACGTCACAAATAGAAAATTCCACAAGGTGCAAGGAAACCTCCAGGTGATGTGCATACAGGTTCTGTGCATCAGACAATTCTGAGGTGACCTCACATACAGTGCCTTGAAAAAGTATTTGGCTCCCACAACTATTTTCACATTCCACTGTCTTATTTTCCATATTTAAAATATATTGAAATAGAATTTTTGAGCTAACCTACAAAACATTCTGTATCATTTCAATCAAAAGAAAAATATCCAAAACCAAAATTGAGGTTGGAAAAAGTATTCAATTCCTTTGTAAATACTACACTTAGATGCAATATTACCTTACCAACTCACCCAATTTGTTGATGTAGAAAATTAGAGGATCACCTGTTTTCAAAGAATTCATAATAAATATATCGCTCTATAAGGTCCAACAATATGGTAGATTTTTAACAGACCAGACCAAATTGAAAACAAAACAGCATTCAGGGAAATGACAATAGAGAAACACAAATCTGGGGAAGGGTACAAGACCAACTCAAAGACTCTGAACATACTTCGTAGCTCAGTGCAGTCATCGTGAAAAAGTGAAAAAAAATATGAAACCATAGCCACACTGCCTAGGTCACACCACCCCTCTAAAACAAGTCACCATAGAACAGTGGTCACCAACCCTTCGGTTGTGATTGACTGGTCAATCTTTGAGACTTTCCCAGTAGATCCCGAACAAAAAATGAAAAATAAATACACAAATACTGTTGAGAGATTGTTTCCAGGTTGCGGGGTTTTAGTTCCGTTCTTTCTGCCCAGTGTGCATGCGTGTAGCTCCCCCGCCACGCACTACACAGTGTACTTCAGTGGTCCCCAACCACCGGGCCACGAGGAAACAATACGAATCAGTTGCACCTTTCTGCGTTCCCTGTCATGCCCACTGTTGAACTTGAACCCACTTGAGGTCACCAGTCGCCTAAACGCAGTGATACCCTCGTGGCAGAGTTCACTGGTTGGCCTCGGGCAGCCAGCAGTAAGTGCCGTTGCTACTGGCCTGGAGCACAGACAGATGGGCGCCGCCTCTAAACCAGTTCAGCACACCGAATATTCGTGGGGAACCCGGTGCTAAAATATTTGCAGATGACCTAATTCTGGCTCAGTGTTTCGTAAGTATCAGAGCAGCTACCACGCTGCGATCTACTGAAACAAACTCTTGTCAGCCGACAGATCCTACAAGGGGGGCGGGCGCATCCTGTCGCATTCCTCGCTCGCTCTCTTAGGACTGCGACTGCCCTGGCCATGGTACGGGGACCACCGGCCCTGACCTTGTCCTCTCACCCCACCCACGACCAGCCACATCTGGCGAGGGGTCTGGAGTTCGGGCCGGGAGGCTATCTAATGAGGCAATGAAGCCCTCAAAACTGCTTTGGCACCTTGAGTCCAAGCACTCTACACTTAAAGACAAACACGTTGAGATTTTTCAGTGGAAAAAAAAATGAGCAAGCAGGACAGAAGCTAAGTGCCGAGAGCCACGAAAACAAAAATGTGGAACAGACTGGACATAAGGAACCTGCTTCAGGTATCAGTGTATTGCGGTCGTGTTTTACACGCCCCCCCCCCCCCCCCCGTAAGAATATTGTCAATATTAAACCAGTCCGCGGTGCAAAAGAGGATGGGTACCCCTGGTGTTTATACATTATTTTCTACTTCCAGGTTGCGGAGTTTTACTTCTGGTCTTTTCTGCCCCGGTGCGCATGCGTGTAACTAATCGATCTGGGGTCGATCTCACCTTTCACTAATGCCGAGGTAGGGGATCTTGGGCTTAAAAAGGTTGGTGGCCACTACCACAGAAGAACGACAATGATAAGAGAGGCAACTCCGATGCCAAATAACTCGAGTGAGCTGTAGAAGTCAGTGGCTGCAACTTGAGATGAAGTTCATGGCTCCACAATCTCTAAGCCCTTGCAGGCTCCACAATCTCTAAAGCCTTGCACAAAAAAGGATATTTATGGAAGCGTAGCAAGGAAGCAGCTGTGGCTTACAAAAAGCATATCCTTGCCCATAAAAACTTTGCAAAGCATCACATAGAAGGTACTGTAAAGATATGGAAGAAGGTCTTGTGGCCAGTTGAAACTTAAGTGGAACTTTTTGGCTTCAATACTAAGCAGTGCATGTGGTGTAAATCTAATACTGCAGATCAGCCAGGTAACACCATCCCTACTGTTAAAGTCTGGTGGTGGTAGCATCATGCTATGGGGATGCTTTTCAGCAGCGGGGACTGGAAATCTGGGCAGGATTGATGGGAAGATGAATGCCATTAAATACAGAGATTCTGGATAAAAGCTAGATAGCTTAAATTAGGGAGGAACTTTGTCTTTCAAGACAACGACTGAACACAGACTGCAAAAGCACCATGGAGTGACTTCAAATGAAAAAAACTGATGCCCTTCAGTGGCCGACTCAGAGTCCTGACCTTAACCTGATCAAACAACTCTGGCAAGCACTTAAGATTGCTGTGCACCGCCTCTCCCTAACTAACATGGCACAGCTCAAGCAATTTTTAAGGATGAATGGACAAATCTTGATCCATCATGTTATCTATCCAATTAATAGAGACTAATCCAAAAAGATTACTGGCTATAATATCTGCAAGAGGTGGTTCAACGAAGGGCGATGAATACTTTTGACATGCTGACATTTCAGTTTTTGAATTTTCAGTTTTTCATGCTTCATTACATAACAGTTTCAAGAAAAAGTTTGTGAACCCTTTGCAATTACCTGGCTTTCTGCATTAATTAGAAACATAGAAAACTGACATCACAATACGGGTCCTTCAGCCCACAAAGCTGTGCCACAAACATGTCCTTGCCTTAGAAATTACCTAGGGTTACCCATAGCCATCTATTTTTCTGAGCTCCATGTACCTATCCAGGAGTCTCTTAAAGGACCCGATAGCATCTGCCTCCACCACTGTCACGGCAGCCTATTCCACACACTCACCACTCCCTGTGTAAAAAACTTAACCCCTGACAACTCCTCTGTACCTACTTCCAAGCACCTTAAAACTGTGCCCTCTCGTGCTAGCCATTTCAGCCCTGGGAAAAAGCTTCTGACTATCCACATGATCAATGCCTCTCTCATCATCTTATACACCTCTATCACGTCACCTCTCATCCTCCGTTGCTCCAAGGAAAAAAGGCCGAGTTCATTCAACCTATTCTTATAAGGCATGTTTCCCAATCCAGGCAACATCTTTGTAAATCTCCTCTGCACCCCTTCTATGGTTTCCACATCCTTCCTATAATGAGGCGACTAGAACTGAGCACAGTACTCCAAATGGGGTCTGACCAGGGTCCTATATAGCTGCAACATTACCTCTCAGCTCCTAAATTCAATCCCACGATTGATGAAGGCCAATGCACCATATGCTTTCTTAACCACAGTCAACCTGCGCAGTAGCTTTGAGTGTCCTATGGACTCAGACTGCAAGAACCCTCTGATCCTCCACACAGACAAGAGTCTTACCATTAATACTATATTCTGCCATCATATTTGACCTACCAAAATGAACCATCTCACACTTATCTGGGTTGAACTCCATCTTGCTACTTCTCAGCCCAGTTTTGCATCCTATCAATGTCCGCTGTAACCTCTGACAGCCCTCCACACTATCCACAACACCCCCAACCATTGTGTCATCAGCAAATTTACTAACCCATCCCTCCACTTCCTCATCTAGGTCATTTATAAAAATCACGAAGAGTAGGTGTCCCAGAACAGATCCCTGAGGCACACCACTGGTCACCGTCCTTCATACAGAATACGACCCGTCTACAACCACTCTTTGCCTTCTGTGGGCAAACCAACTTTGGATTCTCAAAGCAATGTCCCCTTAGATCCCATGCCTCCTTTCTTTCTCAGTAAGCCTTGCATGGGATACCTTGTCAAATGCCTTAATGAAATCCATATACACTACATCTACTGCTCTACCTTCATCAACAGTGTTTAGTCACATCCTCAAAAAATTCAATCAGGCTCGTAAGGCATTACCTGACTTTGACAAAGCTATGCTGACTAGTCTTAATCATATTATGCCTCTCCAAATGTTCATAAATCCTGCCTCTCGGGATTTTCTCCATCAACTTACCAACCAGTGAAGTAGTACTCACTGGTCTATAATTTCCTGGGCTATCTCTACACCCTCTCTTGAATAACGGAACAACGGCAACTCCTCCAGAACCTCTCCCGTCCCCATTGAGCCAGAGGCTCAGCAAACTTCTCAATCGCCTCCTACAGTAGCCTGTGGTACATCGTATCCGGTCTCGGTGACTTATCCAACTTGATGCTTTCCAAAAGCTCCAGCACATCCTCTTTCTTAATATCTACATGCTCAAGCTTTTCAGTGCACTGCAAGTCATCCCTACAATCGCCAAGATCCTTTTCCTTAGTGAATACTGAAGCAAAGTACTAAGTACTTCTGGTATCTCCTCTGGTTCCATACACACTTCCCCACTGTCACACTTGATTGGTCCTATTTTCTCACGTCTTATTCTCTTGCTTGTCACACACTTGTAGAATGCCTTGGAGTTTTTCTTAATCCCGTCCGCCAAGGCCTTCTCCTGGCTCTCCTAATTTCTTTCTTAAGCTCCTTCCTGCTAGCCTTTAATCTTCTAGATCTCTATCATTACCTAGTTTTAGAACCTTTCGTAAGCTCTTCTTTTCTTCTTGACTAGATTTACAACAGCCTTTGTACACCATGGTTCCTGTATCCTACCATCCTTTCCCAGTCTCACTGGAACGTACCTATGCAGAACTCCACGCAAATATCCCCTGAACATCTGCCACATTTCTGCTGTACATTTCCCTGAGAACATCTGTTCCCAAATTATGCTTCCAAGTTCCTGCCTGATAGCCTCATATTTCTCCTTACTCCAATTAAACACTTCCCTAACTTGTCTGTTTCTATTTCTCTCCAATGCTATGGTAAAGGAGATAGAATTGTGATCACTATCTCCAAGATGCTCTCCCATTGAGAGATGACATCTGAACAGGTCAATACCAGATCAAGTACTGTCTCTCCTCTTATAGGCCTATCTACATATTGTGTCAAGAATCCTTCTTGAACATACCTTAGAAACTCCACCCCATCTAAATGACTTGCTCTAGGGAGATGCGAATCGATATTTGGGAAATTAAAATCTTCATCAGTCTGAGTGCGTCCCATCTCTATCACCTGCCTATCCTCCCTCTCGCATTATCTCCAAGCTTTCTCTATTTGTGAGCCAACCGCCTCTTCTCCATCTCTTCAGTTCGGTTCCCACCCCCCCAGCAATCCTAGTTTAAACTCTCCCCCAATAGCCTTAGCAAACCTCCCCACCAGGATATTGGTCCCCCTGGGATTCAAGTGCAACCCGACTTTTTTGTACAGGTCACTCCTGCCCCAAAAGAGGTCCCAATGATCCAGAAATCTGAATCCGTGCCCCCTGCTCCAATCCCACTGCCACACATTTACCCCCCCACCTCACTCTGTTCCTGTACTCATTGTCACGTGCCACAGGCAATAATCCCGAGATAACTATCTTTGTGGTCCTGCTTCTCAATTTCCTTCCTAACTCCCTGTAGTCTGCTTTCAGGCCCTTCTTTTTCCTGCCTATGTCGTTGGTACCAATATGTATCACGACCTCTGGCTGTTCACCTTCCCACTTCAGGACATCACGGATGCGATATCAGGTTGCCTTCCCGGACCCAGGCACCTGGAAGGCAAACTACCATCCATGCTTCTTTCCTGCGTCCACAGAATCGCCTGTTTGACCCCTTAACTATAGAGTCCACTTTCATTGCTGCCATCCTCTTCCTTTCCCTACCCTTCTGAGCCACAGGGCCAGACTCTGTGCCAGAGGCACGGCTACTGCTGCTTCCCCTAGGTAGACTGTCCCCCCCAACAGTACTCAAGCAGAAGTACTTATTGTCAAGGGGTACAGCCACAGGGGTACTCTCTAGCCTCTGAGTCCTGCCCTTCCCTCTCCTGACTGTTACCCACTTATCTGTCTTCCCAGGCCCCAGTGTGACGACCTGCCTATAGCTTCTCTCTATCACCTCTTCACTTTCCCTGACCAGACAAAGGTCATCCAGCTGCATCTCCAGTTCCCTAACACAGTCCCTAAGGAGCTCCAGCTCGATGCATCTGGCACAGATGTGGCCACCCAAGAGGCTGACACCGAGCACAGAATTCTGGCGTCACACAAATTCTTCCTGTCTGCATTCTACACAGATAACCTACCTTGCCTCGACTCGTTATCTGCGAAGCCCCAGTGAGTGTAACCACAGAGCTGTGCCTGTCCCGTGACAGCACTGCCCTCAGCTGGTCGGAGGTCACACCACCTGCCAGTCAACATTTCGTCCCTCCCAACTAATCAATGCACACTTAACCATTGGCCACCTTAATTGGATTAACTGTCTCGCACTAAGCCGTTGCCCCCTGACCCATAAAGGGTGCTACATGTGCTTGGCTTACTCTCTCTTGCCATCCTCGAGGGACCGCCCTGCTTCACTCCAGACTGAAGACTGCAAAACAGAGCTGGAGACACGTGGTAAGGTGTGTATTGAATAGGGTTGTGGGAGTGTTTATTGTTGTCCCTTTAGCAAAGAGCTGTGCTTGCCCATAGCCAAAGGGGGGCAAGTATTGTAATTACTTTTCCCTCGCTTGTATGTGTACCTGTACTCCACCCCCACACCGTTTTCCCGTGTGTTGTACTGCAGACCCGACCTTCCCCACACTCCTCTATTCTAAGCGCATACTGCAGCCGCTTGTGTTGTTCCCAAGCTTTTTCTCCCCTTGTAAATAAACTCATTATTAAAACTGTGTGTCCAGAGCTCTTGCCTTGAGACCCAAAGAACCTTTCTCATTTCCATCACAACAGTGAGCCAAAGCCTTCCTACTGTCTCCCTCTACTCTGCCGCCCGGAGTACTTCTCACTGGCTGATGTGTAGACGCTTGCACAGTTGTGCCCCAATCAAACCACTGAAAAAATAACCACCTCCTTTTAAACTCTTCTCGCTCTTCTTAATTAGCATAAAATGTGGTATGATCTTCATCGAAGTCACAATATTAGGCAAAACACAATCTGCCTAAACGGGTAACAATCAAGTGTACTTCTTATCGATACTGAGTATGTCATTTAAACAATCATAGTCTAGGTTCAAAAGGGTATGGGAACCTCTGGGGTAATGTCTTCGACAAAAGTTATTTGGAGTCAGGTGTTCCAATCAATGGGACGAGATTGGAGTGTGGGTTGTAGAGGTGCTCTGCCCTATTAAAATGGCACAGAAAGTCAGGTTACTGACAGAGTTGGATCACTTGGGGCACTGAAAAGTTGGGGTACAGGCAGAGAAGATTCAGTGCTTGTTCAACTGGCCTGGGAGGAAGGTTGGATCGCTCTGGGTGCCAAGCTGATGTGCAGAGCTAAGAGTGGCTTCAGGCAGGGCGATGGAATCTAGGCCCGAAGCGAGTTGCTGGGCGGCATGGTCTAGGCTCCTAGACCTTCACAGTAGCTGGGTCCTATTGCGAGGTACAGTATGCTATTTAGACCATTTAAATGCAGGCCCAAATTGGAGGCAAGAGCTGATTTTGCTCACTCTCCACGATTGTCATCCCCATGGTGTTGAGGCTATGAAGACTGCCTGAGCTGCTGTGCTCTATGCCTGCTAATAAGATGAAATGAAAATAAGGCCCAAAGCCTTACTCTGGGTTCAGATCTGAGGACTCAGTTTTGGTTCAGAATGCTGTTTGCTTCAATTGTTTGTACGATTTTTTTTCTCTTTCTCTTGCACATCGAGTGTTGGTCTTTTATTTTTATTGTTTTTTTTCTTTAATTGGGTTCTTTCAGGTTTCTTGCTTTGTGGCTACCTGTGAAGCAAGCAAACCTCAAGGTTGTATAATTTATACATTCTTTGACAATAAATGGAATTTGAATCTTGAAAGATGTTGAATTTGGCTTCTGAGACAGAGATCACAGAGTCAACAGATGCTGTGGATATGTGCACAAGTGTTACTTTATCCTCCCTTTTAAAGTGTGCATAAAAGGTGTTAAGCTCATCTGAGAGTGAAGCATCACAGCCATTCATGATGTTAGGTTTCAATTAGTAGGAAGTAATGGCATGCAAACCCCGCCAGAGTTGACGTGCATCTGATTCCATCTCTAACCTCAATCTGAGTTGCTCATTTCACTTTTAAAATAGCCTTCTGTATGTTGTACTTCAACTTGTATGGTTCAGGATCACCAGTCTTGAAGGCTACAGATTTAGCCCTCAACCATGAATCCTGGGTATATCCAATATGCTCTCAAAGGCACAAACTCATTACACAGGTCTTGAAGAAGGTGGTGACAACTGTAGCACATTCGCTCACTTTGAATCCCTAAATATTGTCCAGCCCACGGACTCAAAGCAGTCCTGTAAGCACTCCTTTACCTCCTTTCACCATACCTTTTTGGTCCTCAACACTGGTGCTGTGGTCTTTAGTCTCTGCCTATACACTGAGTAGAAGTACAGCCATTTATCAGACTTTCCAAAGTGTAGGCATGGGGGGGCACAGTAAATGTTCCTAACGGTGGTTTAACAGTGGTCAAGTGTGTTACCTCCTCTGGCTTCACAGATATGTTGGTGGTAGCTGTTCAGACACTTCTCCAAGCTGGCCTAGTTGAAATCTCCAATATGATAGGGAAGGCATCAAGGTACGCTGTTTCATGCCTGCTGATTACAGTGCCCAGCTCCTCCAGTGCCGGTCTTAGGTGGAATGTACACAGCTACCAGGATGATGGTGGAAAACTCCCTCGGCACACGAGGACCACATCTGACCACTAGATGTTCCAGGTCAGGTAAGCAGGACTCAGAGAGAACTACTCTATCTGTGCACCACAATCAGTCAATCATAGAGAACACTCCCCCTGCTCTACCTTTAGAAGACTGGAGCTCTCCTGTGTTTGCAGAGAATGGTGAAGCCATTAGGCTGCCACACTGCATTGGAAATGGTGAGGGAAAGCCATGTTTCAGTGAAGCAAAGTACATAGCAGTTCCTGATGTCCCTCTGGTACAGCAATCTTACTTTGGGCTTTTCAATTTTATTTTCCAGGGACTCTACATTCGCCAGCAAGATAGTTGTGAGTGGGGGTCTAAGTTCTCTGTGTTTCAATCTCACTTGCAGTCTAGTGCTTCATCCCTGCTTGTTTTCTTAAAGGGGAACTGTAATCATGACCCAAGTCCGCAGTCCAGGATCCGTAGATTTTGAGTATCGTTAGATTTTTTCAAACACCTTAAAACTATGCTGTACACTGAAGTACCTATGGCTGTGTCTGTGGATTTCAGTTCTAGTTGTCCTAAACAGGAATATTTGATGAACTGGAGCTGGAGCAAGGAGTCACCACTTATCAGAGCCATATTTGAAAAAGGGATAAACTTGGTAACAAGTAACTATGAAATCTAATATCAGTAGTAGGTAAACTTCAAGAGGCCATCATGATAAAAGGCATTGCCAGACCTTGGAACATGCTCTTTTCCCCTATGCTTATAGAAATCAAAATTGTTACTACATTGTTTGTGGAAGCTTACCATGTACAAGAACAAATCATATTTCTTATATTAAAATAGGAATTACACCAGAATTGTTGCATTAGTGGTTTAAAAAAAAATTGGGCTAAAGATCATGATAAATCTTAAAAATATATAGGTTTTCTAATAACTTCCATCAGCTTACCAATGTCTAAATATCATTCCTATAATATAGTATCTAATGTACAAACTGTTACAAAGATGCCAGAATATCTTCCTACTGCATTCTTTGTACTCCCTTTCCTGGCCAAGCACATAATCTATCTGCTCCAATAACAGAACAGAACATTCAAGTTTACAATTTCTCACTAGCTGTCAATATTGCCTCACAATGACAGTCAGGAGACACCTTTCAATGAATGGAATGTGAGATTAATTTTAACAGTGCCCTTTATGTCACATGTGTAATAAAATGTATGCCATCAAACAGCACAAAGTAGTTTCTGGAAATGAAAACCTGGATACATTCCACTAAGCCAAATACCATTTAATGAACTGAGAGTATACTAAATAGTTTGAACAAAAGAATGTTGCATCAGCTGAGAAATACTTCACCAAAAGCAATCAGGGTGATATACCTGGGGTTGGGGGATATGGTGCAGTGAGCTGGGATGTGGTGTTGTGGAAAAAGCTTGAACTCTCCAATGAAAACTTGAACTAACATCATAAATAGAATCAGACAAGCCACCCAATTTGAGGCCATTTAATTGGCCACCTGCAGGCCAAATAACCAATTATATCCGTTCTAAAAGAAAGCAACAGAACGTATTCCAGATTCCACATTGCCAGCTCTTGTAACTCTATAAAAATTTTCACAAAAGAGTGCACATCACTTAATCTTTAACATCCAATCTAATAGGCATTTTGCTCAACAATTTAACTGCAATCCAAGTTTACACTCTGCAAGAAGAATCTGGTAAGTCGGCAATACTATTCCATATTAATTTATTGGAAGTTTACACATTTTAAAATACTGTGTTAACAAACAAGACAGTAATTTTCTATACCCTTATATACTTTATGATACAATGTTTATAAAGTCAGACTTCAAAAACTCAAAAGCAAATTTAAGCACAAATTCATATTAAAAGTAGTTAAAATTTGCATGCAACTTCCAGTTACAAGACGGAAGTCTTCAAGTTTAAAATTAATATCTTTTTAAATATATACAAAATCTAAGCAAAGTTAATGAATCGACTATTTATCAATTTGAAATAGTTATATAATTGGGGACCATGGCATAAAGGTTGAGAACCCCTGATTTAGAGTCAAACTGAGTCGCTTACACAGTATTACACCGGCTGACACACACTCCTCAACAAAACATTTCACTGAGAAATATAAAAAATTATTATTCTAAATAGCTGAAACTGCACTTTGTGGAGCAAGCTGTCAGATATTTTTTTTAAATGCATCAATATTTAAATAAGGATTACAAGAAGCTTGATGTGTTTCAGTAAAATCAGGATCATAAATAAAATGGATGGCAAAATAATAGGCAAAATTAGATTCTCAAAGTAAAACTGTAAGCTTGCTCTTTTCTTACAGCTTTATCAAACTGGAAATCTACACATTTAGGATTTGTTGTTTGACTGAACTAGTTCAAGGAACATCTGACTTCTTTAGCACCAAAAGGTTCAAAGCCAAATAGAAAACTATGAATTTTAAAATATGTATCAACTGAAAATTAAATTACATGGAAAATTACAATTGTATTATTAGATTACCAAATATTGCTTGACTGTTCAAACCACACCAAGCTATTTTCACTCAATTTAGTTGATAGAAAATTACAGTTCTGAAATCAGCAACTAATCTACATTTAAATAAAGCAAATAATTTTGACCACTGTAACTATTGAACAAAAACCAATATTCACAAAATAAAACACAAGGTCAGGTTCATTTTCCACAAATTGAAAGAAAGTAAATTTTAAAAAAGCCTCACGAAACAAGAATATTAATTACTTCCACACTGGATTTAAATACTCTCACCTTTTCCTTTAAAATTAAATTCAAGCTAAATGAACAAAGAGAGGGAATAAGGTTAACTGCAGACTTGCTGCAGAATACATTTTAATTTCTCATAGTTAACTTACCAGTGCCTAAGAAGAACACTCAACTTCAATATTAAAGCAAACCATTCCAAACTCCTCAAAACCTCCAGCATTAATTTGCAATAAAATATATTAATTTCTTCGGCCATGGTGTTTATTAAAAAATTGCAGTGAGAATTCCATAAAGTTTACAAATCCGCACCCTACTAAAATAATCAACATTAGAAACTGAAAACAGCATATCTCTTGTAAGGTAGAGTTGCTTGCTTAATAGTAAAGACTAAAGGTTATTCTGATAAAAGTTAAATGACTAATCCTGCACGAGTAATTTCTAAAGACAAATAAAGATTATGTGATGACAAAGTGATTTTACACTCATAGCTAACACTAACATTCTGATAAAATGTTCTGCAGCTAACCCAAAAGGTGGAAACCATGGGCATCATTTTTAACAGTAGTGATGAAAAGGACACTTCTCCACTTATTGACTCAAGGTACAAAAGAATTGTCACAAAGGATGGCCAGAGGAACCTCAAGATAGAACCCCTCCCTGGAAAAAGTATTGAACACCTAAAAGATATCTGGTCGATCTTGATGGAAGTGAAGTGGCGCTGGATGTTACTAGCTTTCTCTGGAGCTTTTGTGGCTCACTGGATCTTCTTTGCTTGCTTTTGGTATTTATTGGCATACATGCATGGTGATTTAGTTGTATTAGATGATAACAACCCACCAGAAAACCACACTATCTGTGTGAAATATATTGACAGCTTCACTGCAGCCTTTTCTTTCTCGCTGGAAAGTCAGCTTACAATTGGTTATGGAACCATGTACCCTGACAGTGATTGCCCAGCTGCAATTGCTCTCCTTGCAGTTCAAATGCTGTTGGGACTCATGATGGAAGCCTTAATTACAGGTAATTATCTGTATGAAAAATTACAATTCAAGTAACATGATGCATTGAATTTTATTATATATTAGCAAAGGAGATTTTTGTGGTAGTCTCAGCAACTGAATTGTCAGATGCTATCAAAATATTTTAAAGAATTTATGACGTGCAAAACCCATTAGATGACATAAAAACTCGTAACTTTTAACGAAAAAAGAATAGCACTATATAGCACCTTAGAAAATCAACCCCTGCTGAATAGTTTGAAAACTACACCGTAATCATTTCAACTTCATGCCATAGAACACAGGTGTTCCCCAAGTAGGGAGCATTAATTATTAAAATAATTTTAATACACTTTTTAAACACTAATAAATGTTAAATGGTTCTTCTATGAAGTTTATTAATACTGTTTTTTTTTTAAACAGGTGCCTTTGTGGCAAAGATTGCCAAACCTAAACTTAGAACAACGAGAATTAAATTCAGCTACTTTGCTACTGTTGCACAACATGAAGGGGAACCATGCCTTATGTTTAGAGTAGCCAACATATGGCAGAGCTCATTAACAAATGTTAAAGTAACTGCCATTTTATATAAAGAATACAAAACTAAACACCTTCATCAGACAAGCATTGATTTTCAGATTGACCATCTAAATTCTAACAAATGTCCATATCTCATCTTTCCACTTACGTTCTACCACACCATCAATCAATATAGTCCTTTCTATCCACTAATTCAAGGAAAGATGCCACCCTACTACGAATTAGTAATCTTTTTGTCAGCCGAACAGGAAGGTACTGGAGAGACTTGCCAGAAGAGAACCTCTTATATTCCTGAAGAAATCAAACTCAACCAACAGTTTGCTCCTGTGATAAGCTGCACTTTGAAAGGGTACAAGATTGATTTGGACAATTTTGACAAGACAATTCCAGGATTTCCTGAGCCACTTAATAGAAAGTATGCAAAGGAGAATGATTTTGTTGTGAACATCAGCAATCATGCTGATATACTATTCCATGATAGTGCTATCTGATTTATTGCCATGAAAGCAAAGTCAACAAAATTAGTTTAATCCTCTAACAATGCCAGTAAGTCTCCCACAAGGATGTCAGGATCATTCTGGTTCATGAGCAACCAGTCTAATTTTACAGGTCCTACGTTCCCCAGAAGTGGTCCCAATGATCCAGAAACCTGGAGCACTCCCTCCTAGAATCACAAATCTATACGGAGTGCTGCCACAAGAATGCAGCATTCATCAAAAGGCCAACCAGCCTTAGCCTTGTACTTTCCTCAGGCAGGAGATACACAAGCCTCAGGGCCCACACCACCAGGTTCAGGAATAGTTATCACCCTATAACCATCAGGCTCCTGAACCAGTATGGATAATTTCATGCACAACTGTGAAATGATTCCAAAAGGTACAAACTCACTTTCAAAGACTCTTTACAATTCAAGTTCTCAGCATTATTTCTGTTATCTGCAGTTACCTTTTGCACATTCGTTTATATAGTTTTTTTGTAAAATTCTACAGTATTTCTTTTTCCTTAAAATGCTTGGAAGACAAAGAATCTTAAGATACTATATGATAACGTATACAAACTGATAATAAAATTTCTTTGAACATGTTCATCTGAACTATCCTCCAATTCGCATTCACATGGCACAGCTCTGAAGGTCCTGCTCTTTAAACCTGTCAGCAAATTATCTTGGAATAAAGGTTAACATATCATTTGATTTCTTACGTGTTTGCTGTAACTTCCAGAGATTAACAAAAAGGATACTCATATCCCTCTGAACACCAATGTGTCAGGCTCTTGCCTTTTAAAATGGTGCTTTGCTTTTCACTAAAGTAGATGTCATGTATTTTCTGCAATACAATAAGATATTGGCTACCTAGTTAGCACACACCAAAGTTGATCTTAGCCCAGCCATTCACTTAGCACTGCACCATCAACTCAGACCAGCTACAACCCTACATCTTGCTGAAATTAATTACTGGAGTCAGCTAGTTTTCAAAGTGCCTGATCACCATGCTTTTGAATTATATTCTATTGTCCATGTTCTCGCCCACTAAGCATCCCTCCATGCAACACCACCTACTTACAATAAAGCTCCATGATAAGAACTCTGTAAATATGAACCACTTTCCATATCTTGGCAGTTAGATCACAAAGTCTGAGGGAAAGTATGTTTAAAAATCATGACCTAAACCAAAGCACAAAGCTCAGGGTTTACTCCATAGCAGAGTTCCCCGCACTCCTCTACATATCTGGCTCATAGCCCACATGCAGTTGGCATCTCAAAGCAATGGAGATAAACCAGTATTATCTAGGTAGAATTGTCCAAATCCATTGGCAGATTAAGAAGCAGAACATCCAGATCAACATTCCACTGTACCATTAGCTTCAGAGCTACAAGAAACATTCTTTAACATGGATCTTAATTCTGACTTATCAGCTAAAACCCACATGCATATTAAGAGCCATACCACCATATGAAATTGATTAGGACAGGCACTAGCATGCTTAATCAATGCTTCTGTTGCCTGCACCACTCCTGAGGCATGCATCATGCCAGATGTGTTGGCAGCTGTGTACTGTGCAACTTCTTATAACACTTTCCATACTTTGTCATCAGCTATAAGGTATTCTGCAGTGGAGTAAATGAAAAGGGGCCACGGGAAGAGGAAAGCCTCTTTTTGCCAGGAATGTCCATAGCAACTCATCCAACAGCACTAACATAAGGTAGTGGTAGGGTAAGCAAGAGTTTGAGTGATGGAATGCATGAAGCACTCCATCCTTACCACTGAGCAAATAGATTCTGTATTGGCTACTATTGACAGCAAAACTTTATCTATTCAAGAAAATAATTCAACTGCAACCTCGCTGTACAAAACAAGTGGAAGTACATCAATGACTGCTGTGTGAAGTACTTGGCTCATGTGCTTGCCATGGTTAAAAACCTGTGAAGTGGGATGCATCACCAAGTGTAAGTGAGGTGAAATGAATTAATTGTATTTCAATTCTTGATAAACAGGGAATGTTGGTACTTGAATGCTGAAACATGCAGAGCCCAATGGTTAGGTTATGAAATTTGAAGATCTATTCATTTACCAAGCATAAAATTATTTAACAATTTACAATATGGTCAATTAAGAGGGTCAATTCCCTGATAATAATCACTCCTGCTATCTTATACAACTAAAATGGAGCATATATCTAGAGGAATTTCTGGCTCCTGAACATAATAAATATCCATTATTTCATATACCAAAGTTATCAGTTTCAACAATGGAACATCCCGGAAATCAGAATAAGCTCCAAAATGCCTGTAACACTCGCTGCAACCGCAATATTCATCCGCTGTAGAGGCTGCAAAGTAAACTTAAGCTTTCATTTGTCAGCCTTCCATAGAAATGGGTACCTACTTCACACACATGAGCAGGCAGCACAAATTTGCTGTGCTGACAACAAGGACTTCATTCCACCAAATTAGAGATGTTTGCAGACAGCTTCTAGCTTACAGAATAAAAAGTTTCTGAACATATTCAGTTTCATTTCAGTAGAATTCATTGCATCAGTGAACAGCTCAACTCAAACATACCTGACTTTAAAGGGAACCCGGATGTTGAGAGGAAGTCATTTGGCACGCCCAAAGTGGAGTGTTGGTCCTTGGAATGATTCAAACCTTAAATAAAAGTAAACAGAATTGATTCGGCTATTTCTTGAATGCTACATAGTAATACAAATATTACTCATTGAAAACCATTTTTAAGCTGATAGATATGGATTCAAACGTACTATAATAGAGGAAATTAGTGATATATTTGAAATATTTTAAATGGCTTCAAATATAAAATTTCATGAATTCACTGTTTATCATGATAAAGTTCAAAGTTTAAAGAAAATTTATTATCAAAGTAAATTTATGTCACCATATACAAACCTGAGATTTATTTTCTTGAAGGCATACTCAATAAATCTGTAATAGCATAATAATCTTAATAGAATCAAAGACTGCGCCAACTCTGTATTCAACCAGTGTGTAAAAGACAAATTGTGCAAAAACAAAAAGAAACAAATATTAATAATAATAGGCAATAAGTATCAAGAACATGAGATGAAGAGTCCTTGAAAGTGAGTCCACAGGTTGTGGGAACATCTCAGTGATGAAGTTGAGTGAAGTTATCCCCTTTGGTTCAAGAATCTCTGGAAGTAGGTCAGGGATAATTTGTTTTTTTTTAAAAGAGAGAGTGGTGAGTGCATGGAATGCGATGCTGGTGATGATGGTTGTGGCAGATACAACAGAGTCTTTTAAGAAACTTCTGGATAGGTACATGGAGCTTAGAAAAATAGAGGGCTATGGGTAACCCTAGGTAATTTCCAAAGTAAGTACATGTTCAGCACAGCATTCTGGGCCGAAGGGCCTGTATTGTGCTGCAGGTTTTCTATGTTTAACCTGATGGCTGAAGAATAATAACTGTTCCTGAACCTGGTGGTTCAAGTCCCAAGGCTCCTGTAACTTCTTCCCAATGGCAGTAGCAAGAAGGGAGCATGTCCTGGGTGTAGGAGATTCCAGATGATGATTGCTGCTTTGCTGCAACAACACTTCTATGTAGAGATGCTCAAACCTTTACCCAGGATGGACTGGGCCATATCCATTACTTTTTGTAGCATTTGCACTTCAAGGGCACTGGTGTTTCTGTACCAGACTGTGATGCAGTCAACCAATATGCTTTTCACTACACATCATTACTTCAAAATGCCACTTAATGTGCTGATTCCAGGACAAATTGCCTGAAATGATAACACCGAGGTATTTAAATTTGCTGAACCTCTCCAGCTCTGATGCTATGATGAGAACTCGCTCATGGACCTCTGCTTTCCTCATCCTTAAGACAATAATCAGCTTCTTCGCCTTGTTGACATTTAGTTGTTGGTGTTATGGCACCACTCAGCAGATTTTCAATCTCCCTCCTACATGTTGATTCTCCACCAAATTTGCAAAGCTAGTAGAGTAAGGGGCTAGGCACACTATTTTAGATTAAATTTCAACCCGGGTTTTAGAAGCAAATTACGCAGTTAAAATAGCAAAAGCCTTTCTGGACCAATTCAAAGTTAATGAGTTAATACTTCAATGCTTAACTAACCTGGGTCTTTTCGCCCTGGTTTTTCAAACCGCCGTTCTCCTCTATTAAAAACAAAAGCAAGTTAAATTTGTTATATTGAACTCCCAGAAGCAACACAGAAGAGATAATTCAACATTAAATCATTTTAGTAATGTGCTCTATTCTAGTAAGCAACTTCTGTTTACCAAGATCACTTATTAATCTTGTTCAGCATCTTCCATAAAACATTCCAGATCAATGTAGAGGAATTTTCTAAAGACTCGCCTAGATTCTTCAATATTTTCCCATAACCAATACCATACTTACTGATATAATTGTTAAAATCAAAAGCAGTGACTTTATTTTTCCATGTTTATCACATCTACCATACATAGTACTGCAAATAAGTGAACAGAAATATAAATTTTATGTATAATAGACAGAAAATCTGAAACTTCTTGATTTTAGAAAAATCAATCAATTTTGAAAAGTTTTAGTGGTTATTCCTGCAAATTTGAAGCAGCTATTAAAAATTGTGATGCAAATGAAAACAATGTAATAAATATGTATTGATGTCATTACAAGTAGTTAAATTTTAGTTTATAGTAAAAGTGTAATAAAAATTAATAAATTCAACACCAGCATTGTTTACTCTTTGAAAAGAATTCTGATTTTTTCCTAAACTTGTATTTTAGTATTTTAAAACAATCTCATAGCTATGAAAGGAAATGAAGAACAAGCATGCAGATGTTAAAGATCTATAAGATATTCCGAAGTATTTTCAACTAACAATGAGATACTTTTTTTGGAGTGTGGTCATTATTGCAATGCAGGAAATTAAAAACATGCAATAGAATGCTTCATCTTGTCAATATAAAAAAATCTGGAACTTAAACAGGTATCGGGACACTATCAGGATCACGTCATAAAGTCGGATGCTGCAAATACAGAGGAACACACACCAAATGGTGGAGGAATTCAACAGGTCAGGCAGCAATGATTGCGGGGACTAAAGAGTCAACATTTTGGGCCAAGACCCATCATCAGGAAAGGGATCGGCATTTCAAGCTGAGATCACTTTCCAAAGGGTCATTCTCTGCTTGTTCATATGTTCCTCCACAACGATATCCTTCCAATCATATTATTTTCCAATGGTTTCAAGTTCCCTTGCCCCAATCATCTTATTTTCACACTTCATGCACTCTTGATCTTTTCAATGATTTCTAGTTCTCTCTAGTTCTAGTATTATTTTGACTATGGATGTTTAATCCCTATACACATCCATCCTCCACCAGGAAGGCCTCAAAGCTCTCCATTTCTTTCTGGACACTAGACCCAACCGGTTCCCCTCCACCACCACTCTCCTCTTTCTGGCAGATCTTGTCCTCACTCTCAATAATTTCTCCTTTGGTTCCTCGCACTTCCTATAAACAAAGGGTATTGCCAAGGGCACTCACATGGGTCCCAGCTATTCCTGACTTTTTGTCGGCTACATGCTACAGTCTACGTTCCAAGCCTACACTGGTATCACTCCCCAACTTTTCCTACACTACATCAACTACCACATTGATGCTGCTTCCTGCACCCATGCAGAGCTCGTCAACTTCAACAACCTTGCCTCCAACTTCCACCCTGCCCTCAAATTTACTTGGTCCATTTCTGACATCTCCCTCCTCTTTCTCAACCTCTGTCTCTATTTCTGGAGACAGCTCATCTACTGATGGCTATTATAAACCCACTGACTCTCAGAAACAGAATCAGGTTTATTATCACCGGTATGTGACGTGAAATTTGTTAACAGCAGCAGTTCACTGCAATACATAAACTAGCAGAGAAAAAAAAAAAATTAAAAATAATAAGTAAATCAATTGTATCTATTAAATAGATTAAAAACATGCAAAAACAGAAATACTGTATAATAAAAAAAATTGTGAGGTAGTGTCCAAAGATTCAATGTCCACTCAGGAATTAGATGGCAGAGGGGAAGAAGCTGTTCTTGAATCGCTGAGTGTGTGCCTTCAGGCTTCTGTATCTTCTAACTGACGGTAACAGTAAGAAAAGGGCATGCCCTGGGAAATAATGGACGCTGCTTTTCTGAGACAACGCTCCTTGAAGATGGTTTGGGTACTTTGTAGGCTAATGCTCACGATGGAGCTGACTAAATTTACAACCCTCTGCAGCTTCTTTCAGTCCTGTGCAGTAGCCCCTCCATACCAGATGCAGCCTGTCAGAATGCTCTTCAGTGTACAACTATAGAAGTTTTTGAGTATATTTGTTGACATGCCAAATCTCTTCAAACTCCTCATGAAGTATAGCTGCTGTTTTGTCTTCTTTATAATGGCATCAGTATGTTGGGACCAGGTTAGATCTTAAGAGATGTTGACACCCAGGAACTTGATGCTGCTCACTCTCTCCACTTCTGATCCCTCCATGAGGATTGGTATGTTTTCCTTCATCTTACACTTCCTGAAGTCCAAAATCAGCTCTTTCGTCTTACTGACGTTGAGTGTCAGATTGTTGCTGCTGCATCACTCCACAAGTTGGCATATCTCACTCCTGTATGCACTATCGTCACCACCTGAGATCCTATCAACAATGGTTGTATCATCAGCAAATTAACAGATGATATTTGAGCTATGCCTAGCCACACAGGCATGTGTATGTATAGAGCAGTGGGCTAAGCATACACCTCTCAGGTGTGCCAGTGTTGATCATCAGCAAGGAGATGATATCACCAATCCCCACTGATTGTGGTGTTCTGGTTAGGAAGTCGAGGATCCAATTGCAGAGGGAGGTACAGAGGCCCAAGGTTCTGCAACTTCTCAAACAGGATTGTGGGAATGATGGTATTAAATGCTGAGCTATAGTCGATGAACAGCATCCTTTGAGATTGTGTCTGCCATTGACCTATTGTGGCAACAGGCAAATTGCAATGAGTCCAGGTCCTTGCTGAGGCAGGTGTTCAGTCTAGTCACAACCAACCTTTCAAAGCATTTCATCACTGTCGATGTCAGCGCTACCAGGGGATAGTCATTAAGGCAGCCCATATTAGTCTTCTTAGGCACTGATATAATTGTTGCCTTTTTGAAGCAAGTGGGAACTTCCACACGTAGCAGTGAGAGGTTGAAAATATCCTTGAATGTTCCCGCTTGTTGGTTGGCACAGGTTTTCATAGCCTTTCCAGGTACTGCATCAGGACGTTCCACCTTGCGAGGGTTCACTCTCTTTAAAGACAGCCTAACACTGGCCTCTGAGACGGAGATCACAGGGTCATCAGGTGCAGCAGGGATCTTCACAACTGTAGTTGTGTTCTCCTTTTCAAAGTGTGGATAGAAGGCGTTGAGTTCATCTGGTAGTGAAGCATCGCTGCCATTCATGCTATTGGGTTTTGCTTTGTAGGAAGTAATATCTTGCAGACCCTGCCTGAGTTCCGGCATCCGATGTCCACACCACCTGCTCCACACCAGTTTCACCTTGCCCCCCACCTTCTTACTCCAACTCATCTTTTTTTCTCCAGTTCTGATTAAAGGTCTCGGCTTGAAATGTTGACTGCACTCTTTTCCATGGATGCTGCCCGGGCTGCTGAGTTGTTCAGGCATTTTGAGTGTTGCTTGGATTTCCAGCTCTGCAGATTTTCTCTTGTTTTTGTTATCACTCCTGGCATTTAGCCCTCAAAGAAGGACAAGCAAGACTTGTCGCTTCACTGTTTAGTCATCTACTGTATCTGACGCTCTCTGTGCAGCCTCGTCTCCAGAGAAACCCCATGTACATTGGAGGACTGCTCTGACCACCTTCATGCCATCTGCCACAATAGGCAGGATTTCCCAGAAGTCACTCATTTCAATTCTACTTCTCACTCCCATTCTGACACATAGGTCCATGACCACCTCTACCTCAACAACGAGGTCACTCTCATGTTGAAGGAGCAACTCCTCATATTCTGCCTTCAACATGAACATTTCTTTACAGTAATTTCTTCCCACTCCCTCTTCTTCTTCTTCCATTCCCCATTCCAGCTCACCCCATTCTAACCCCTTCTCTTCTCAACTGCCTATCACCTCCCTCTGGTGCCCTTCTTCCTTCCTTTTCTCCTATGGTCCATTCTTCTCTATCAGATTCCTTCTTCTTCAGCCCTTTACATCTATCACCTCCCATCTTCTCACTTTATCACTCCTCCCCAACCCACCCAACCTTGCCCCTTTCCTGGTTTCACCCATCACCTATCATCTTATTCTAGCTTCTTCTTCTTCCCAGTCCTGATGAGGGGTCTCAGCCCAAAACATCTACTGTTTATTCCCCTCCATAGATGCTACCTGACCTGCAGAGGTCCTCCAGCATCTTGTGTGTGTTATTCAAGACACATTACTGTTACACTTTAAATGTTTCCAAGGAGTAAATAAAAAATGCAGAAACTGACTTTAAACAGCAGCAATTTTATCTTTCTATATGGCCTTCAGCAGCAACTTAAAATGAGTTTAAAGTCCTGCCTTTGCATAGCATAGCAAAAAATATCTATTTTGATTCAAATATATTAAAATGCAACACTCATCAAAATAAGTTAGTTCAATGGAGAAATTTTCAATCTCTTTATTTTCTATTGTAGCAATTCTTTAAAGTCAAATTCAGCATTAAGATAATAGAAATATAAATTTATAATTAATAATTATCGAATCCAAGATACGGACAAGAGCTTAAGCAGCAAAAGCACACCCCAAACTCTGTAGACAAGTAGCCTTCTCCTATTCATTACTGAAATTTTAAGAGAACTTCAGCATTACAAATGAGCTCTGAAATTACCTGACAAACAACTGGGGCCTGTCAACAGCTTATTTTCTCATTTTTGCAGTGAACCATTATCACCAGTAATAACATATTGCAACAAACGGGTCTTTTATGAGAAAGCTGATTAAAAACAACTTTTGGCCCATCCCTTTGGCATGTTAAATATGTACTTTAATTTGCACAACTATATCAACACAGTGGCCATTCAACTCGTCTACTGTGTGATTTGGCTCTACTTACAACCATTTGGAAAACAGAGCAATAATTGTAATTTAACTGCAACTATGGCACATAAATCAGATAGACTTAAAAACAAAACTAATTCTAGATGTAACATTCTTAAAAGATGAATCTACTGTTGTATTACATGATAATAATCTTCCATTGCTGCATTTAACAATTTCGAGCAAATTTTTGGATGGAGTTTATAGAAAGAGTTCATAGTTCTGAACGTCGTGCATTTGAAGCTACAGGGGAGCAAGTAGTCTGAGAAGCACAATTTAGCTGAGTTTTCAAATTTATTCTGATAATCCAGTTAAGGCAGTTCTAAATTTTGTAAAAATATTTCACATTTCTCTAGCTGAGGTATATAACCACTTCAATGTAATGGCCATTCTATGGCCTGCTAAAATAAACACATACAATTCAATACAGGGGATTTTCCATTGCAGTGCCTTTTTTTTTAACCAATTATAATATGCACCTCAGACCAACAAATAGTATCCTTCCACTCTACAGTCATTAAATATACAGTATGCTTAAAACTCCATGTTAGCTTCTTGGATGCAGAGATTCTTTTGTAAGCTCCTTTGAGAATAAAGACCAGACCTACTGATATTGAAATAAAAACAGTACACATGCACATCAAATAAAGTTGTAACTTATGAAGTACAATAAAACTACAAATGATCTGAGGAAAGTGACTAACTGGATAGCTCTTTCTTTCAAAGAGTCATGGGTATAATCATGGCCTCCTGTGCAGCCATATCACTGAGTTTAAATTAAGTGCTTCAACCCCATCACGTTGGGTTTGGAAACTGTGTATATTTGCAGAATGGATTCCACTTTAAGCAGCAATGTTTAAACTTAAAAATCGCATGCTGAAGCAACTGCACTTAAGTAATATGAGAAATTGATTAAATATGGATATACTGCACATTCCAAAATGTGGTACTATTTTGGGTACATATGTTTGCTGAATTTGCGATTGTATGACTGTGCATCAAAAGCTGCACACTTCAAGATCATAATAGATACTAAGCAGTAATAAATTGTATGTTATTTTATGACCTAATAAAACAATGATAAAAATGGTTTCTAAACAAAAGGATTAACTACACCAATGCAAATTAATTTGGCAATACACATTGCTGCTAGTATGTGGAGGTGAACAGTAAATCCAGGGACTTGATGACAATGTGGGGTGATAAACATTTAGATTAATGTAGGGTAAGTGTAAATGGGTGACTGACAGTATAGACTTGCTAGGCTGAAGGGCTTGTTTCTGTGCTGAATCTCACTAGGATTCCATGTCAGCTGGAAGAAAAAGATGGAACAGAAAAACTTATGGAATCAAGTTGGACTTACTACTAGAAACAATTTTGAAACTAAGACAAGAAAGACTTACTACAGGATAATGGAGAAAGCTCCAAAAAGCCCAAAGTAAACATGAATACATTTAATCATTACATAATTGTTAATACCATAGTTTCCAGAAGATTAACAGAATTGGAAACAAGTTCCAAAGAATTATTTTAATGCACTAACTCACCTTTCTTCCCAACTTTGCGATCTATGTATTTCACGAACCCCTCGACCGAAACCCACTTCCCCTTCATCAAAACTTCTTTGGTAAAAACCACCTTCACCTCGTCCTCGACCTGAAGAATTTTTTAATAGAATTTAGGATTATACTGTATAGTGCAGAATTTCCAAGTTTCGTGTTGTGCTATCCATGATATGTTTAAATAGGTTTCTCAATGCTGTCGATTCTCCAGTAAATACACAGGGAAATTATTAAGTATGGAACTGATATACTGCACAAAGAATTGTTGTAAACTGTTAAGTTCCTGAACTGGTGACAGAACAAATTTCAGCCCTTATGGATGAAAATTTTAAGGATCAGAAAGGTATTGGATTAAATTTTAAATTTCATCTACAGTAACTCTATGCAGACAAATGCAATGTAGCCCACGATAGATTTGAAATCTTATCAGAGACTTCAGAAATAGAAAAATAAACTTCACACAAAGTGCTCTCAGAGATAATTGGAAAATCTGATGTATTTTTTCAATAACTGCTAATTTTTCAGATTAGCAACTGAATTACCTATTCTCGCTTTCATATTAATTCTAATGCTTACCTTAATTCCACTAAGGGTTCCATGATCACCAACCCATTTCCAGTAAATCATCTTCTGCGAATAAAGCCTTTCCACCATTTTATTTTAGAGATACAACCAGAATAGGCCCTTCCAGCCCAACAAGCCACACCACTCAGCAATCCGCCTATGTAACCCTAGCTTAATCATGGGATAATTTACAATGACCAATTAATCTACTAGTCTGTACATCTTTGGAAAGTAGAAGGAAACAGGAGCACCCAGAGGAAACCCATGTCCTCACAGAAAAGACGAACAAACTTCTTACAGACAGCATCAGCATTAAACTCCGATTCCCAAGTTATAATAGTGTCGCGTTAACCACTGTAACCGTGGGTCAATGCGGGATCTTACTAGATGATGCACATATGGACATGCAAAAACAGAAAGCCTTGATTCCTAGTCTCTTACATCCACACATTCAGAGAACCAAGTAGCAGAGGACAATTTTGCACCACTTTTACGCCTAGAGATACTAATATCAATCTTCCTTCATTGATAAGTTAAGTCACTCGAAGTAGGTGATATCACGTAGAATCCTTCTGCTGGATTATTTCTGTTCTAAGTCACAATAACAGACAATCAGCCTAAATTAATAACAAACAATTGTACTTTTCATGTCTTTATTGAACATATTATTTATTCACAGTCTAGGCTGGAAAAAGTATGTGAACCCTTGTATTTAACAACTGGTAGAACCTCCTTTACCAACAATCTGGAGCAGAAATAGTGCTACTTAAAAATCTTGTTGTCACTTGCCTCAATCCTACTGGGGCACAGTCTACTATTGCACTAGAACATCAAGTGCTATTTATTTCCAAACTCCTTCACATCAAGCATTTATTGTCAAACACTGAGCAATTACAAAACTAATTATGTGCAATTTACATCAGCTTTGAGGGGAACAAAGGGAATAACCACTACAGTGTACCTCTGCTGGGAGTCAGTTGTATAGAGATAAATCATGGAACCACGACCTTCAACCCGCTGAGCCCACATCAACCTTAAATCACCTATTTATACTACCGTAGATTCCGGACTACAGAGCGCACCTGATTATTAGCCGCAGGCTCTAATTTTAGAAATAAAATCAATTTTTTAATTGTAAAGGCCGCACCGGATTTTAGGCCGCACCGCTACTTTTAAATATACATACGTATCGGTAACACAAATTACGTTGCATATACTTTTTTACTGAACAGCACGAACAACATTCCAATATCTCCTAGCGACTGGTAAAAATATATATATTGCAGCCTACCAGGAAAAGTTATTGATCGACTTTAACTTAAAAGCAGCGTTTTCGATCGGGTCTAATCGGGTCTGACGCTTGCGCAATGCGATCGGGTCTAATCGGGTCTGACGCTTGCGCATTGCGATCGGGTCTAATCGGGTCTGACACGCTTGCGCAATACGATCGGGTCTAATCGGGTCTGACGCTTGCGCAATGCGATCGGGTCTAATCGGGTCTGACGCTTGCGCATTGCGATCGGGTCTAATCGGGTCTGACGCTTGTGCAATGCGCTCGGGTCTAATCGGGTCTGACGCTTGCGCATTGCGATCGGGTCTAATCGGGTCTGACACGCTTGCGCAATGCGATCGGGTCTAATCGGGTCTGACGCTTGCGCAATGCGATCGGGTCTAATCGGGTCTGACGCTTGCGCAATGCGCTCGGGTCTAATCGGGTCTGACGCTTGCGCAATGCGATCGGGTCTAATCGGGTCTGACGCTTGCGCATTGCGATCGGGTCTAATCGGGTCTGACGCTTGCGCAATGCGCTCGGGTCTAATCGGGTCTGACGCTTGCGCATTGCGATCGGGTCTAATCGGGTCTGACGCGCTCGGGTCTTGCTTCGAGTATTTTCCATGTTGATGAGGGTGAGTACAAATGACTGATTTACAATAATTTAATTGTGAAAGTGCGCTTGATTTATCGTACAATTTCATTGGACCTCTGTGAACTACTCATCAATTTTATTGGTCTACTGTTACGAGGCAAAATGTTTACGAGGCGGCATGAAAAAAAAACCATGTATTAGCTGCTCTGGATTATAGGCCGCAGAGTTCAAAGCTGTTCAAAATGTGGGAAAAAAGTAGCGGCTTATAATCCGGAATCTACGGTAATCCCTTTAAAATAAATTCTCTACTCAAATAGTTCAATATAAATTTATTATCAAAGTAGAGTCGGCCCTCCTTATCCGCGGAGGATTGGTTCCGAGACCCCCCCCCGTGGATACCAAAACTCGCAGATGCTCAAGTCCCTTATTTAACCCGAATCAGTGCGGTGGTCTTTAGGACCCAGCGGAACCCCGGACTTTATTTAACATGCTCAGAGCAGCGGGCATTAGGACCCTGCGTAGCTCTGAATCCGCGGTGTTTCCGTTCACGAAAATAATCACAAACGCGATTGAAAATAAGGTGGAAGTAATAAAGCAATCGGAAAGAGGTGAAACACCATTGGTCATTGGAAAAGCGCTAGGCTACAGTCGGTCAATGATCGGAACAATTTTAATGGAGCATCTGAAAGGCCCTGCCCCGATGAAAGCTACAATTATTACTGAGCAACACAGTGGTGTAAGTATTGAAATACGTATGTTTCTTAAGTGCTTTATATGCATAGAAAGATAAAATTGTACTATATACTAAAAAAAACATTTGACTAACTGATGCTAAATAATACCGGATGTACCTGTTCCGACCTCAAATCCGACTTAAAGACGGACTCAGGAATGGAACTCATTCATAACCTGGGGACTGCCTGTACTTTTAAGTCACTTCTAGATTACTTATAATACCTAATACAATGTAAATGCTATGTAAATAGTTGTTGTATTGTATTGTTTAGGGATTAATGACAAGAAAAAATAGTCTGTACATGCTCAAGCAACGAGTGCTGGAGAGACAACTTCCGGCTTTTCCCAATCCGTGGTTGGTTGAATCCGTGCATGCAGAATCCACGGATAAGGAGGGCTGGCTGTACATACATGTCACTATATTCAACGCAGAGATTCATTTTCTTGCGGGCATACTCAATAGATCCATAACCAGAATAAAAATCAATGAAAGACCACACCAATTATACCAGTGCCTAAGAATAATAATGTGAGCTGCCATAATGACGATCGCCCGGTAGCACTCACATCTACAGCGATGAAATACTTTAAGAGGTTGCTCATGACGAGTCTGAACTCCTGCCTCAGCATGGACCTGGACCCACTGCAATTTGCCTATCACCACAATAGATCAACGGCAGATGCAATGTCAATGGCTCTTCACACAGCTTTAGATCACCTGGAGAATAAATGGTGGATGGTGTTCATCGACTATAGCTCAGTATTTAACCCCATCATTCCCACAATTCTGATTGAGAACTTAGAGAACCTGGGTCTCTGTATCTCCCTCTGTAATTGGATCCTCGACTTCCGAACTAGAAAACCACAATCTGTGTAGATTAGTGATAACATGTCCTCCTTATTGATTATCAACACGGGTGCACCTCAGGCGTGTGTGCTTAGCCCACTGCTCTACTCTCTCTATACCCACGAGTGTGTGGCTAGGCATAGCTCAAATACCATCTATAAATTTGCTGATGATACAACCATTGTTATTAGAATCTCAGATGGAGACAAGAGGGCGTACAGGAACAAGATAGGCCAACTAGTGGAGTGGTGCCTCAGCAACAACCTTGCATTCAACATCAGTTAAGAAGAAAGAGCTGATTGTGGACTTCAGGAAGATTAAGATGAAGGAACACATACCAATCCTCACAGAGGAATCAGAAGTGGAGAGAGTGTGCAGTTTCAAGTTCCTGGGTGTCAAGATCTCTGGAGACCTAACCCAGGTCCCAACATAACAATGCAGTTACAAAAAAGGCAAGACAGCGACTATACTTCATTAGGAGTTTGAAGAGATTTGGTATGTTGACAAATACACTCAAAAACTTTTAAAGATGTACCATGGAGAGCATTCTGATTCTGACAGACTCCATCACAGTCTGGTATGGGGGGTGGGCAGGGGGGGGCTACTGCACAGGACCGAAAGAAACTGCAGAGGGTTGTAAATTTAGCTGGCTGCATCTTGGGTACAAGCCTACAAAGTACCCAGGACATCTTCAAGGAGCGGTGTCTCAGAAAGGCAGTGTCCATTATTCAGGACCTTCAGCACCCAGGGCATGCACTTTTCTCATTGTTACCATCAGTTAGGAGGTACAGAAGGCACACACTGAGCGATTCAGGAACAGCTTCTTCCCCTCTGCCATATGATTCCTAAATGGACATTGAACCCATGAGCACTACCTCACTTTTTTAATAGACGTTTGTTTTTTCCACGATTTTAAGTCTATTCAATACAAATATACTGTCTGGCCTCTGTTGATACACCTGCCCCCCCCCCCCCTTACCCCACTCCCATCTATAATTTTAGTCTGGCTCTCTTTCTCTCTCTCCCCCCCCCCCCCACTATAATCTCCCCCCAGCCCTACCTTTCTTTCTCTTTTATTTCCTATAATTCTCCATCTTCCCCCTAGCCCATTTCCCTTCAGCCTATCACTTCCCAGCTCTCTACTTCATCCGTCCCCCCCACTTCTTATCCCCCCTCGACCATCCCATGTTACTTCACTCCTGATGAAGGGTTTTGGCCCAAAACATCATCACTACCTCCTCCCATAGATGCTGTCTGGCCTGCTGAGTTCTGCCAGCATTTTGTGTTTTTATAAATATACTGTAATTGATTTACTTATTATTATTGTTTTATTTTTTCTTCTATATTATGTATTGCATTGAACTGCTGCTGCTAAGTTGACAAATTTCACAAAACATACCGGTGATAATAAACCTGATTCTGATTAATGAAAGACCACACCAACGTGGGCGTTCATCCCGTGTGCAAGAAACAACAAACTGTGCCAATACAAACAGAAAGAAATAAAACAATAAATAAGCAATAAAAATTGAAAACATGAGATGAAGAGCCCTTAAAAAATGTGATCATAGATTATGGGAACATTTCAATGATGGGGTAAATAAAATTGAATGAAGTTATCCCCTTTGGTTCAAGAGCCTGATCGTTGAGGGGCAATAACTGTTCCTGAACAAGGTGGTGGTGGTTCCTGTGGCTCCAGTACCTTCTTACTGATGGCAGCAGCGAGAAAAGAGCATGTCCTGGGTGGAGGTGGTCCTGGATGATGCCTTGTGACAACACTTGATGTAGATATGCTAGATGCTGGGGGAGGGCTTTACCTGCAATGGACTGGGCCATATCCACTACTTTTTGTAGGATTTTCTGTTCATGGGCATTGGTGTTTCTGTACAAGGCTGAAATGCAGCCAGTCAATATTCTCCACTACATATCTATAGAGGTTTGTCAAAATCATGCCAAATCCTTGCAAATTCCTAAGGAGGTAGAGGTGCTATTGTGCTTCCTCTGTAATTGCACTTATGTGCTGGGACCAGGACAAATCCTCCAAAATAATGACACCGAGGAACTTAAGGTTGCTGACCCTCTCTATCTCTAAACCCCTGTGAAGAACTGGCTCATGGACCTCTGGTTTCTTTCTCCTGAAATCAGTAATCAGCTCTTTGGTTTTGCTGACATTGTTATTATGTCACCATTCAGCCAGATTTTCAATCTCTTTCCTATTTGCCAACTCATCACCACCTTTGATTCTGCCTATAACAGTGGTGTCATATACAAACCTGAATGTGGCAATAGAGCTGTCTTTAGCTTTACAATCAAAACTGTAATGTGAGTAGGGCAGGGGGCTAACCTTGTGATGCACCGATGCTGATGGAGATTGTGGAGATGTTTTTGCTAATCCAAACTGACTGGGGTCTGCAAGTGAGGAGATAGAGGATCCAACTGTATAAGATATTGAGGCCAACATCTTGAAGCTTATTGATTAGTTTTGAGGGGATGATGGCATTGAAATCAATAAAGAACATCCCAAAGTATGAACCTTTGCTATCCAGATATTCCAGAGCCAAGTGAAGAGCCAATGAGATGGTATCAGCTATGGACCTGTTGCTTCAGTAGGCAAATTGGAGCAGATCCAAGTCACTTCCCAAGCAGGAGTTGGTATGTTTCATCACTAACCTCTCAAAACATATGACTGTGGATGCAAGTGCTACTGGGTGGGGACACGTTAACACGCTCTTCTTAGGAACTGGTATATTTGAAGCCCACTTGAAGCAGGTGGGTACCTCAGACTGCTAAATTGATAGGCTGAAAATTTCAGTGAACATTCCACAGCCCATCGATCAACACAGGTTTTTAAGTACTTGTCTAGGTACCCCATCTGGGCTGGATATTTTCATGGGTTTACCCTTCTGAAGGCTGCTCACATGTCAACTTCAGAAACTGAAATCACAACATCATAGAGTCCGAATTGCCACTTCGCCCATGAGATGGCTTTCTGGAGATCGTATCTAGAACTCTGGTAGCTTTCTTGGTCACCAGACTTGAATGCATCTGAACTGGCCCCTCAAGATTGCAGATTTCATGGTTGGGGAGGACTGAAAGCTTTTGCTCTTTAGCATCTCCCTGTATGCAGAGAGAAGGAGGACAGTAAAGTGATCAGATTTAACAAAATTCAGGCTGGGCATGGAAAGATGGTAATTGGGCATGGTTTTCTTTAAACAATCCTGGTTGAAGTCCCTGTCTATAATTTGAAATACATTGAGATGTTTGGAGATGGCATCATGCAGTATCTCAAGTGCTTGACTATAGTCGGCCACTGGTGGTATGTAAACTGCAGTCAGGATTATGGAGGATGAATCTAGTATAGCAGAAATACATTCAAAACAGTTTCAGAGGGAAATGGAGGAATGGGAATAATGAGAATGTTCTCAGAGCCAGCATGTGTTTAATCAGACTTTTCTCAATGCTATTAAGAAAAATCTGAGACAATAGAACAAAAAAAGAATTTTCCAATGCAGTGATATATGGAGGTTGCGAAGTTGCTACTGTAGTCTGTTCTCAAGCTCCATAGAACAGATGGCATTTGACTTTTAGCCGTTCAAGGTCAAGGGAACACGAGTTCAACAAAACCACCACATCAGAGCACTACCGTCAGTTTATCATGAAGCACACACCTCCACATTTTCCCTTTTTCAAATCAGCATTCCAGTCCATTCTGTAAATCAAGAAGCCTATGGGTCTGACTGCTGCACCTGGCATGCTGGAAGAAAGCCGCCCCTCGCTCAAAGACAGAACAGAGCAAACTCTTATTGCCCTCCAATATAGCAATCTTGCCCTCAGCTCCTCAATTTTGCTCTCCAATAACTGCACACTTGCTAACAAGATGCGGAGTAGAGGGGACCACATCCCTCTGCTTTTCAGATTGGCTTGGAGTCTCACGCCCTCCTGCCTCCCTGCCGGCCATGGCATTGAACCTTTGTCTGCTTAAAGGTGCCGTACCTGCTTGGTCTGTCGAGTCCATCAGAAGAATGTGAAATCTGTAGCTCATTAAATTGATTTAAAAGTACATTGTTTAAAGAGAAATTACATGCTTCAGATTGCCATGAGAGTAAATCAAAAGTATATTTAGAAATATGGTACACAGCCTGCAGAACGTTGCCATGGTTCACCAGCACCATCTTGCCACACACATCAGGTGGCAAAAACTCAATACCCAACAATTGTGCAGACATGGTCAAGAATTTCAGTTGCTGTTCAGACCAAACATCAGAATGGGGAAGAAATGCGATCTAGGTGACCTTGACTGTGAAATGGTTGTTGGTGCCAGACAGGGTGATTTGAGTATCTCAGAAACTGCTGATCTCCTAGGATTTCCACACATAACAGTCTGAACAGCTTACAGAAAACAGCACAAAAAACTGGGGGGAAAATCCAGTGAGCAGGTGCTCTGTAGTGAAAATGCCTTGTTAATGAGAGAGATCAGAGGAGAATGGCCTGACTGGTTCAAGCTGACAGGAAGGGGACAGTAACTGAAATAAACATGCTTCGTAACAGCAGTGTGCAGAAGAGCATCTCTGAATGCCCAACACTTTAAAACTTGAAGTGGATGGACAACAACAGAAGATCACAGCAGGTTCCACTCCTCTACCTAATAAAGTGGCCACTGGGAGTATACTTCCTATGAATGCAGCTTTTCATCGAGCTCTCAGATCACCACTAGTATATTCTTTTGCTTTTATCGCTGCAGCTTTATTTGCTTAAGTTGATCTCTGCAGGAAGGAGCAGATCACTATCACATATGCACTGGCTTCAGGTCTTTCCTCAAATGCTTGGCAGCACAACATACCCAGCAGGACAACCTGAGGGATACATGATAAGAGGCCACTGACTGGAGAATTCTTCTTTCTGCAGTCTCCAAAAGTTCATCAGTGTAATTTCTACTCATGGGCCTTCCAACCTGACAAGATACTATTTCCCCTACAAAGCTGAACAAATCTTTCGTCCACTTTAACACAGTGTTGGGGATGTACTGGTTTCCTATTTCTGTTTGATCCCTGAACAGGCAAACAATACAATTTAATCAGAAAGCTTCTCAAAGTATTGCGCAGGGAGTAGTATCATCTTTGCACATGCATTACCAAGTATTCCTTGAATAACAACAAGCTACTTTCAAAAGGCACTGTTTTGCAATGCTCTGTGGTGCATGACAAAATCTTTAGCCACAAAATACAAGAGAAAAAGATTCTGGAAATCAAATAAAAGGACTACTGGAAAACACTCAGCAGGTCAGACAGCATTTGTAGTTAAGAAAAGCAAGAGGCAACACTTCAAGCCAGTTCCTTGCTAGAACTGGGAAAGAGAAAAAAAAAAGTTAGCATCAAGAAATACACTTTTTAAAAAAAAATAAAACAGTACTCGAAAAAAACAAACTCACAATCTTTGATCTTTCAAAGATCGAAATTAACAAAAAGTTGTTAGAATTTTACCCACAAATTATCACAATTCTTTCAACTGAAAATGTCCATTAAATCTAGTACAGGTTTCCACTGCTATTCAAAGGTAGAGCGTTCCTATGAAACGGTTTGTAAGCCAGAATGTCGTAAAGTGAAGAAGCAATTACCATTTATTTACATGGAAAAAATTTGTGAGCGTTCGCGGACCCAAAAAATAACCTACCAAATCATACCAAATAACACATAAAACATAAAATAACAGTCACATATACTAAAAGCAGGAATGATCTGATAAATACACAGCCTATATAAAGTAGGAATACTTTTCTGCAATCATTGCAGCACTGTCCACCGTAGCGAAAACCTCACGCAAGACCTCGGACCGTTCGCTACTGTGTTGTTTCGATTATTATCCTTTCCGCTTCATCAGCTTTTCATCTGTCAGTTCTTGGTCATGAAATGCCAAAACCTCTTCATCATCATCTTCATCAACTTCCACAAACCCTTAGTCAAACTCACTATGTCCTTACTTCGTTCACCACGACTGAAACGCTTAATTATGTCTAGTTTTACACTGTGTAACACCCTTACGTACTCTTTTAGGCTTTTTCAATACCTTAGAACTCATCTTGCTAACGGATGCACAAAATAAATCAACATAAAGCACAGATGCTCACAGGCACATGTTTAAGTAATGCCGGCTAGAATGCCGTTCCAGGGGAGGAGCTTGGATGCTCAGGGCGTGCACTGCCTTTTTTCATAACAGTGAAAACACCTTCTGTAAGCGAAAACAAGTAACTAATGTAAGTCTTTTGTAACAGTGAGGTGTCATAAAGCGAACGTTCGAAAAACGGGGGACACCTGTACAACAGAAATAAATACATTCAAAACCATTTCAGCGGAAAATAAATGGGGGAAGGGAATAATGAGAATGCTTTCAGAGCCAGCATGGATTTAATCAGCCTTTTCTCAATGTTGTAAGCAAAAAAATAAAGACAATAGAGCAAACAAAAGAATTTTCCAGTGCCATGATATATTGGGGTTGCAAAGTTGCTTCAGAAGTCTGGCCTCAAGCTCTGACAAACACAAAACAGATTTCTGATCCACCTTCAGAGTGGTTAGCCTAAGCAACTGGTCATGATCTACGCTCATGATTTCTACTCTGCAGATATACAGAAGCTTCCATTTGTGCCTCTAAAAGGTCTTATGGCTTTATTCTTTTGAGGGGCTTTGGATTTAACTGTCACCCAGAAGACAAAATCTCCTAACAGAATAGTACTCCCTCCGTAATGTGTTCAACTCTCCAGGTTTGCAAACACACATTTCAGAAATGAATACTGCCAATGAGTCAAAGTTTACAAGGTTACAGTTTTCTTTTCAATGCTTTAAAAATCCAGTTAGCAGTTTCTAAAACTATAAATGATGAATGCTTGTTTTAATGTGAATTGTCTATGTTCTGCAAGTTATCTCAATGGTGACACAGTGGTATTACATTAGTACTGCACGTGAAAAGTTCAATATACATTCAATTCTAAACCAGTACAAAAGGTCTGAGGAAAAAAATTGTAAAGACCACAAGACACAACAGCAAAATTAAGTCTTTCGACCCATTGAGTCTGCTCCACCATTCAATTGTGGCTGATTTAATTTCCCTCAAGCGCATTCTCTTGCTTTCTTCCCATAGTTTTTGATGCCCTTACTAATCAAGAACCTATCAACCTGCTCTTCAAATATATCCAATGATTTGGTCTCCACAGCTGTCTGTGGCAATGAATTCCACAGATTCACTATCCTTTGGCTAAAGAAATTCCTCCTTAGCTCTGTTCTAAAGATACATTCTTCTATTCTGAGGCTGTGCCCACTGGTTGACTCCCCTTAGTATTGGAAACATCATCTCCACATACATTCTAATCCGTTCAATATTCTATATGTTTCAATGAGATTCTCCCCACCCCCCCTTCTTCTAAACTCCAATGAGTACAGGACAGAGCTGTCAAATGCTCCTCATGTATTTCTTGCCTTCCCAGGATCATTCTCATGTACCTCCTCTGAACGCTCTCTAATGCCAGCACATCTTTTCCCAGATAAGGGGCCCAAAACTGCACACAATACTCCCAAGTACACCCTTTTAAAGCCTCAGCATTACATCCCTGCTTTTAAGATGGCATATTAAGGTATGTACAGAGAAGCTAGATGAATATCTTAAGCTTTCCTGTTGGTATCTTATTCCCTTTAGGTTTTCCATATTATCCTGGAATCACACAATGCCATAACAATCAACCACTAGGCAGTTATAACTAATACAGCCAATTCCTACATTTTCTTTTTGATAGGAGAGGAAGAAATTGTAGAACAGATATCAAGATATAAGCTAACATAAAAGAATGTTACAAAACAACAAATGATAAGAATCCAAAAGTGGACAAATGAGTCTGCAGGGATATTGAAGATAAGAAATGAGATGGAGAATGGACATGCCCACTTCACAAATTAATGTGGGAGGTATGACTAATTGGGGTGGCATGGTAGTGTAGTGGTTATCATGGCATTATCACAGGACCGGCAATTCAGATTCAATTCCTCCTGTCTAATAAGGAGTTTGTATGTGCTCTCCATGACCGCATGGGTGCTTTGGTTTCAGCCCACATTCAAAAAATATATGGGTTAGTAGGTTAGTTGTCAAATGGGTGTATCTGGGAAGTATGGGTTCATTGGGCTATAAAGGCCTGTTCCTGTGCTGTATCTCTAAATAAATTAAAACATTTTAAAAATACTGAATAAGAATCAAGTCCCACCACCCATAGTAGACATCTTTTTGTTTTACTTGATGACTCTAATGCCCTGTGGAATGTAGGATAAAGAAACAAGGGAATTGTATGTATTGAGAATAATGTCATTTTAATCTTTTTAACCCCTAAACTAACTGATCCATTAAATGCTTTTGACAAGACACAGATAAACTACTACTATATTGACAGAAAAAAATCTGCAGAAATAAATGTAATCATTCACTTTCTACTAGTATTTGAGTACATGCTATTACGACAAATATTAAGAAATAATGGGTGCCTACTATAATATTTATTCAACGCATATCATTCTGGTATTTTCTGGAAACAAGTACTAAAAGAACAAAGCAATTTTCTGTAAAGTTTTTATTGGACTCAGAAATTCAAAAACTTCAGGTACTCAACTTTTCCTGGAGCAATCAATGTGAATAGCAAGTGCAGTTAAATTAACAATTACCCAGCAGTTCATATACGAGTGTGAAATAAAATATTGCTAACGATTGCTTGCTTAAAGCATTTTTATTTTTGATGGGCAAACAACATAATCAAATATTTTACACAGATAAACATACAGAAAATGCTGCAGGAACTCAGCAAGTCAGGCAGCATCTATAGAGGGAAATAAACAGTCAACATTTCAGTCCAAAATCCTTTTTCAGAACTGGAAAGGAAGGGGGCGGAAGCCAGAATAAAATGATGGGAAGAGGGGAAGGAGTATAAGCTGACAGGAGAAGCCAGTTAAGCAGGAAGGTGAGTGGGTGGGAGAGGAGGGGAAATGAAGTGGGAAGCTGGGAGGTGATAGCTGGAAAAAGTAAATGGTTTAAAAAGGAATCAGATACAAGAGTGGATCACAGGAGCAAGGAAAGGAGGAAAGGCACCAGAGGCAATTGATGGCTGGGTGAGGAAATATGTGAGAGGGAATCCAGAATGGCGAATGAAAAAAGAGAGAAGGGGAGGGAGAAGAATTACTGGAAGTCTGAAAAAAAATCGATGTTCATGCCATCAGATTAGAGGTTACCCAGACAGAATATAAGGTGTTGCTCCTCCAACCTAAAAGTGGCCTCATCATAGCAGTAGAGGCCATAGACCAAAATAATGGAATGAAAATTAAAGTAGAATTAAAATGGGTGGTCACCAGGAAATCCGGACTGTTGTGGCAGATGGAGCAAACACACTCAATGAAACAGTCTCCAATCTACATCAGGTCTCTCTGAAGTAGAGGCCACATCAAGGGTATCAGAAACAACAGGTGATCCTGAGACTTGAAGGGCTGGAAGGACTGTTTGGGCCCTGAATGATAAGGGAGTAAGTTTGGGGTAGATATTGCACATGTCACACCTGCAGGAATAAGTGCCAGGGGAAAGATCAGCAGGAGGAATGGATAAGGGAGTCACATAATAAACAATCCTTACTGAATGTGGAGGGGAGGAAAGCACCAACATCAACTTCCCCAACTTCCAGTAATTTGTCCCTTAGCCTTGCCATTCTCTCTTTTTACATTACTCATTCTGGTTACCCTCTCTCATCTCTCCTCACCTGCCCATCGCTTTCCTCTAGTTCCTCCCTTTCTTCCAGAGTCACTGTTCCTCCTTCAGCCTGTTATCTCTTCCATTTATCCCCTCCTGGCTTTTTACATCATCGCTCCACCTACCCACCTTCTTCCTCACTTGGTCTCACCCATCAACCTTCTGGCTTGCACTCCTCCTTCCCCTCCTCCACCATCTTATTCTAGCTTTTGTCCCTTCCTTTAAGGTCCCGATGAAGGGTCTCAGCCTGAAATGACAACTGTTTATTCCCCTCCATAGGTGCTGCCTGACTTAACGAGGTCCTCCAGCATTTTGTGCATTGCTCAAGATTTCTAGCATCTGCAATATCTCGCGTTTAAAACAGATAAGCTAATTGTATGAAAAAAAGCTGCACAATTATTACCCACACACTAAATGTGTAACATTTTTTTGGGGGGGGACATACATAATTAAAATGAAAAATAAAACTTAATAAAAATCAGAAACTTATTGACAGTTGTCTCATTTTCTTTCCAAATATTTTGTGCATCAGATGAGCTAATGCATAGTGTCCAAAAGCATTTCACACCTGCCTAAGCCTTATTTCAAGGATTTTCCTGTCAACTGACAAAAACTCTACTCATCCAAGTCCTGACAATTATTCCCCATTCAATCCCCATGTCCCTTCCTGGCAACACGTAACCTCAATCACTACGTGACATGGTTAGACTTGCATGGTATCTTTGTCTCTGCAAATGTGAAACAGGCAATCACTGTTTAGTAATAGACACTGCAGAAATTTCTAGCAGCATTCCCTCAAAAAAATAGGTTCACCAACCACATACTAACAGTTTAGCAAATCTAATCCCCATTGTTCAATTTTCTGAGCAAAAACAACTATGAAATTGACATGGATACAAATGGATAATGAGCATTTTGGTTGAGTTACCCACTTGTGGAGTTTAATCAGGTCACTTTACATGGTAGGGCCCATGATGTAATTCAGGCATTAAATATTAGGAGTTGGACATAAAAAAGGCTGCTAAATTACAACTGAAAATAACCAGTAAACAAGCAGGTAAACAACCTTTGTAGCGTAAGACAGGTCTCTTGGAAAGGTACGGTAGTATAGTGGTTAGTACAATGCTTTACAGTTGTGGTCGCCAACTGGTCAATCGTGATCAACCGGTCATCTTTGAGACTTTCCAAGTAGATCCCGAAAAAAAAAAGAAAAGTAAATACACAAATACAGCATGCCTGATAAACCTTTTCATGCAAATATGTAGTAACTTCTACTTTGAAAAAGGACCACTCGACAACTTCATGCCCAAAAGGAACAACTTTATCTAGGACGGTAAAACGATATTCGCATTGTTACGCCTGTGCCCCAACTCTGAGGGGCCGAAGGGTACAAAGTAGCCCCCTCCTTTTTGAGAATCGCAAGATCGCTATTAATTCAGGTCAGGAGACCCAGGAAATGAGAGAAAGACACGCAGAATCCACAAGGGGTTTGGAATGTCCTGGCCCCTCAGCGATACAAAGCCACGGGAAACGGCCATTGTCTCTTGGAGATGGAATTGTGTATTGAGCACTGTGCTATTCATCGAAGCCCTCAAGGAATGAGCAACGTGGGCTGGTTGGGGGATGGCATCATCCCAACCTGATTGACATCTGAGACCCCGTGAGTAAGGATAAAAGAGGGTCTGGGGAACAACCCCTTCAGACGCACCAGAAGAAACGCTAGAAATCCCGTGACAGCGTAATAGCGACAGCCGGTGGAAAGCCCACGTGCGTCCTTTTCCATTTGCCTCGGAATTGGTGGGCCTCACCACGGAAGAACGGCTTTAGCTAAAAAGGAGAAACCAGCCCCAACGACATTTCGAAGGATCGACATCATAAAAAGGAAAAACGGGCAAGTTCTAAAAAAATCCGTCTCTCTCTCTCTCCACCCAAAAGCTGCAGCCTGAATGAACTTGAGTGACTTTTATACTTCCATCGGACAATACATTATCCCCTAGACAAGGATAGAGCTATTTCTTGTTGATTATTATTATACCCGCGCTTTTAGATTTAGTATTGACGATGTATATTATCTGTATGTTTGCATTGATATTATTTTTGTGTATTTTTACTAATAAATACTGTTAAAAATAGTACCATCAGACTTCAACGGACCTCTCTATCTTTGCTGGTAAGTGACCCAGTTACGGGGTACGTAACAGCATACAGAGGTTTTCACTAATGCGCACCGGGCAGAAAAGACTGGAAGGAAAACCCCACAACCCCAGAAACAATCTCTCTTTACAAACAGTTTCCGTAGCGGGAGTATTGCTATATTACCATCATCTTAATTGGTACTAATTTATATTTATAATGCTCACATTACAATACTTCTCTCCCTTTAAATTCCAACGTTCCCCAAATGTAAAAGAAATGGGAAACAAAAACAGTGATGTCATTAGCTTGTGTACCCCTGAAACTTATACTAGTGTCTCAGCAACAGTTTACCAATACCAGGAAAGTTGAGGAGCCCAGCAAACATCCTCTCAGAGGACGTGGATTAACAAGTATTAAAGAACTTGTCACTCTGTGAATATTTTTCATGATAGTTCGATGAATCCCTGGATGTAATGCGAACAGCTCAGCTTGTTGTATTTGTCAGAATGGCTTTCTAGGATTTTACAACAAAGGAGGATTTCCTCACTGTTATGCACTTAAAGGAGAGAACGAGAGGTGAGGATATTTACAATGAGTTTTTTAAAAATGTCTGTGAAAATGGCATCCCTATTCATAAACTGAAGGCAATTCCTACTGATGGGGCCCCAGCATTAAGTATGTGCGCATTGGTTTTCATAGCACTGTGCCGTAATGACCCTGATTTTCTAGACTTCCTGGATTATCACTGTGTGATTCATCAGCAGCCCTTGGCTGGGAAGGTCATGGACTTTTCTCACGTAATGACACTGGTGGTCAAACTGATAAACTCGATTCGAGCAAAACTGCTTCAGCACCGCTTATTCAAGGTGTCATTGGATGAGCTTGATGCCGCTATGGCCTGCTTGATATGCTAGTTACAGCGTTTTCTTGGTTGAATTAATTTGAAAGTTTGACAAAAGCATTTTATGTAATTAAAATACAATTAGCCGTAATAAAGGGCCTCAAGTTGGAAGTACAATCTGAGGTGTTTTTCCTCTAAACGATTTAGTAGGTCGATCTTGCCTTTCACTAAGGCCGAGGTAGGGATCTTGGGCTTAAAAAGGTTGGTGACCACTACTTTACAGTATCAGCGACCTGGATTCAATTCTCACCACTGTCTGTAAGGAGTTTGTACATTCTCCCTATGACCGTACAGGTTTACTGCAGATGCTCCGGTTTCCTCCCACAGACCAAAGATATACTGGTTGGTAGGTTAGTTGGTCATTAGAACTGTCCCATGATTAAGCTCGGAATAAATTCGGGGATTGCTCGGCAGCACAGCTCGAAGAGCCAGAAGGGGCTATTCCACGATATTTTCAACAAAATAAAAGTGAGAATAAAAAAAATCAGAAAGGGAGTCAATACACAACAGAGATTACAAGAAAACTTGTGTCCTATGATTTTCTCCAATTAAGAAAACCCCTCATTCAGTAAACTGTGAAGAACAAATTAGGCTACACCAGTATACTGGTGTAGCCTAAACCTTTCACTGAACTAGTATTCTAATTTTAACACCCCCCAAACTTAGCAATGAACATGCTTTTCTCCCGGATTTTCTTTTCTAAATCAAACTATCCTTGAGACCGACCTGAATCCTATCACAACCATTATCATCAAGTTTCCCTTCCTGGCACTCATGCTGAGTGCTATTACTCCTTTCTCTCATGAACAATGCCCTTCTCCTTCAAGTACTCCCTCATCACTCCTCTCATTTAACAAAGGCAGCGACTGCCTCAGTCCTTGTAAATTATTTCCGTTTTTTTCCCTCACCTCGAATGTACTGCAACTTCAAGTACATTTTTTTCCCAAATTTGCTTGAATGATTCACCCCAATCACATTTACATGCATGCCACGATATCAAATCACCAGTTACCTGTCATGAATGACACTGATTATGACGTAGTTAATCTATTCTTTCTCATTCTTCTCAACCACATTTAGTCTGCAACTCAGCTGAACACAAAATACCCTCCCTAACCTCTTCCCACCATTATCCAGCTGGGTATAACTCCACTCATTCAACTCTTGTCACAAAAATCCAAAAATGGTCTCTCTTTCTTCACTAAAGTATAACCTCAAACCTATCTATATTTATATTCTGTATCCTGTTCACATCAAATTCATACAATAAAGGTTCAACCTGCAAATGTCTTTACATTTTCAGATGTTACAATTGATACAACATGTTATAAACAACACTAGGGCATATTCTAAACTTGGAGTATACAGCAAAATATTAGACCATAAGGCCAGAAGACTTAAGAGCAGAAGTAGGCCATTTGGCCCATCAAGTCTGCTCCACCATTCAATCATGGCTGATCCTTTTGTCCCCTCCTCCCGCTCACTATCTGGCCTCCTCCCTGTAAGCTTTGATGCTATGGCCAATCAAGAACCTATCAGTCTTTGCCTTAAATACACCCAACGACCTGGCCTCCACAGCTGGCTGTGGTAACAAATTCAACACCCACTGGCCAAAGAAATTTCTCCACATCTGTTTTGAATGGATGTCTCTCTATACTGAGGCTGTGCCCTGTCCAGGCCTTTCCGCATCTACTCTCTCTAGGCCTTCAGCATTCAAAAGGTTTCATGAGATTCCCTCCATCCTTCTAAACAACTCTTTCATTTCCAGAATAATCCTTGTGAATCACCTCTAAACCCTCTCCAATGCCAGCAAATCTTTTCTGGAGCCCAAAACTGTTCACAATACTCAAGGTGGGGCCTCACCAGTGCTTTATAAAGCCTCAGCATCACATCCCCGCTCTTATATTCCAGACCTTTTGAAATGAATGCTAACATGGCATTTGTCTTCTTCACCATTCACTCAGCCTGCAAGTTAACCTTGAGGGTCTTCTGCAAAAAGATTCCCAAGTCCCTTTGCATCTTAGATTTTTGGATTCTATCCCCACTTAGGAAATAGTCTGCACATTTATTTATTCTACCAAAGTGCCTGACCATGCATTTTCCAACATTGTATTTCATTTGCCACTTTCTTGTCCATTTTCCTAATCCAAGTCCTTCTTCATCCTTCCTGTTTCCTCAACACTCTCTGCCCCTCCACCAATCTTCATATCATCTGCAAACTTAGCAAAAAAGCCATCTATTCTATCATCTAAATAACTGATATACAGCATAAAAAGAAATGGTGCCAACGCCGACCCCTGTGAAACACCACTAGTCACTGGCAGCCAATCAGAAAAGAATCCCTTTATTCCCACTCACTGCCTCCTACCAATTGGCCAATGTTCTAACCATGCTAATAATTCCCCTGTAATACCATGGGCTCTTAACTTGGTAAGAAGCCTCAAGTGTGGCACCGTGTCAAAGGCCTTCGGTAACACCCACTATATCCCCTTTATCTATCCTACTTGTAATCTCCTTAAAGAATTCCAACAGGTTCGTCAGGCAGGATTTTCTCTGAAGGAAAACATGCTGACTTTGTACTATCTTGTTCTGTATCACCAAGTACTCCATAACCTCACCCTTAACAAACGACTCCAACATCTTCCTAACCACAGAGGCCAGGGTAACTGGTCTATAATTTCCTTTCTGCTGCCTTCCTCCTTTCTTACAGAGTGGAGTGAAGTCCTCCGCAACCACGCCAGAGTCCAATGATTTTTGAAAGATCATTCCTAACGTCTCCACAATCTCTACCGCTACACCTTTCAGAACCCCAGGGTGCAGTTCGTCTGGTCCAGGTGACTTTAGGCCTTTCAGCTTTCTGAGCTGTACTTGTAATAGTAACTACACTCACTTCTCTTCCCTCACACTTTACAACACCTGACACACTGCTATTGTCTTCCATAGTGAAGACTGATGCAAAATATTCATTTAGTTCATCGGCTATCTTCTTGGCCCCCATTATTATTTCTCTGGCCTCATTTTCTAGCAGTCTTATATCCTCTTTCATCTTATTTTCTGTATACCTGAAAAAGCTTTTTCTTTCCACTTTGATATTGTTTGCTAGCTTGCTTTCATATTTCCCCTCCTAATGATTCTTTTACTTGCTTTCTGTAGGTTTTTAAAAGCTTCCCATTCCTTCATCTTCCTGCTGATTTTTGCTTTGTTGCATGCCCTCTCTTTCACTTTTCATTAGCTTTGACATCCCTCTGAGCTGCAGTTGTACTATTTTGTCATTTGAGTATCTCTTTGTTTTTGGAATGCACCTACCATGCACCTTCCTCATTTTTCCAGAAACTCAAACCACTGCTGCTCTGCTGTCACCCCTGCCAGCATCTCCTTCCAATTTACTTTGGTCAACTCCTCTCTCATACCACTGTAATTTCCTTTACTCTACTGAAATACTGCTATGTCAGACTTTATCAGATTTCAAGTTGAACTCAATGATACTGTGATCACTGCCTCCTAAGAGTTCCTTTACCTTAAGCTCCCTCAACACCTTCGGTTCATTACATAAACCCCAATCTAGTACAGCTGATCCCTTAGTAGGCTCAACTACAAATAACTCTTAAAAAGCCATCTTGTATACATTTAACAAACTCACTCTGGAAATCCATTACCAACTTGACTTTCCCAATGTAGCTGCATGTTAAAATCTCCCATGACTATCTGACCTTTGGACACACCTTTTCTATTTCCCATTTCAATCTGTAGTCCACATCCCAGCTATTGTTTGGAGGCCCGTACATAATTGCCATCAGGTTTCTTTCACCCTTGCAGTTTCTTAACTCAACCAACAAGGATTCGAAATCTTTTGATCCGATGTCACATCTTTCTAATGATCTGATGCCATTCTTTACCAGCAGAACCACACCATTCCCATCTACCTTCCTATCCTTACAATACAACGTGTAACCTTGGACATTCAGCTCCCAACTTCAACCATCCTTCAGCCACTATTCAGTGATGGCCACAACATCATACCCAACAATCTGTAAAAGTGCAACAAGATCATTCACCTTATTTCTTATACTCCATGCATTAAGATATAACTTTTGAGTACTATATTTGCTACCCTTTTTGATTCTGCATCCCCAATGCACTAACATTCATCCTGCTGGCTGCAATTTTGTCCTATCATCTGCCTGCCCTTTCTGACAGTCTGACTGCACGCTATCTTTGCTTTTTTACCACTCATTCTATCCTGAGTCCCTTCACTTCAGTTTCTATCCCCCCTGCCACACTAGTTTAAACCCTCCCCAACAGCTCTAACAAACCTGCCCGTGATAGTAATACCCCTCCCCCAGGTTCAGGTGCAACCTGTCCCTTTTGTACAGGTCATACTTCCCCCAGAAGAGATCCCAATGATCCAAGAACTTCAAGCCCTTCCTCCTGCACCAGTTTCTCAGCCACCCATTTATCTGCCAAAGCATCCTGTTTCTATCCTCACTGGTGGCGTGGCACAGGTAGCAATCCAGCAATGACTACTCGGGAGGTCAATGACTACTCAGCTTTCTGCCTAGCTCTCCAAATTATTTCTTCAGGACCTCATTTCTTTTCCTTCCTATGTCATTAGTACCAATACGTACCAAGACATCTGGCTGGTCTCCCCTCCAAAATGCTGTGGACCCAATTTGAAACGTCCCTGATCCTGGCACCTGGGAGGCAACATACCATCTGGGTATCCCATGCATATCCACAGAAACTTCAGCAATCAATCTTCAGGCTTGAACATGGACTACAGATTAAATATAAGATGCAATTCTGGACAACAGCTTCCTAGAGCTGTAAACAGTAGTTAACTGAAAACCCATACAATATTGACTAACATTCATTTTGGGTGTCTGAAGCATAGGTATGAATGTTCTATATAATTCAAAAAAGGCATTCTAAATGCACTGTGAATGTAGAATTGTATTTTGATCTTTAGCATATAAAATGCCATGCAACATTAGATCGAACAAGCCTCTTCATCTGAAAGAGTCTCAATATGATGCCTATTGTCTCATTTTGTCGAACAAAATGCTAATTCATATCTAACCTGCTGGGTCTCTCCGATGAATTTGTTCACATTACAGCAAACAGAAATTTCCTCGAATGAATATTCATTAGAGCAAATCACCATTATTGACCCACATCACTAATGACACTCCTTCCCCTTGGATTTACCATTAACAAGACTGTTTGCCACCTGATGCTAAGATAAGTTCCACACCAGTATTTGTGCCATTAAGATTTACTTATTTCTCTCTCTCTAATAATGCCCAGCTGCACATAAAACTCTCATCCTTTACTTGGTTAATTTCCAAGTATCCTAATACATTACTACTCAACCTCATTTTTACTATTCAAAACTCTGCTCATCTGTATCCCACATACAGTAACATCAAGCCCTCTTTGCACAAAGTTGTGCTGTCTAATCTTAGCAATGCACCTGTTTTTAAATCCTCTCCCTCATCCTCTTCATTGTCTCAGTTCCTTTGTGATCTCCTCCATTCACTGTGGCATCACCGTCTCCTCAATTATGATCATTTCCAAATTTAACTACTCCAACATTAGCCACTATGCCTTCACTGTTGAGAAATTAATTTTTAGAATGTCTCCAGTAAAAAAAATCATCTTTTCATTTGTGAAACTCCCCTCAAACCTACCTCTTCAAATTACTTGGTCATCTACATCCCGCCCCCACAAAATATTGCTCTGTGTTACTATGAAATAATAATGGTGATATTGAAGCAGATACGCTAACAATTACCGTAGATTCCGGACTACAGAGCGCACCTGATTAAAAGCCGCTGGCTCTAATTTTAGAAATAAAATCAATTTTTTACTTGTACAGGCCGCACCGGATTTTCGGCCGCAGGTGTCCCACGTTGTAATATGAGATATTTACACAGAAAGATATTACACGTGAGGATTTTTTAAACTTTTAATTAAATCCATATGGTAACAAACAAATATATATTGCAAATGCTTTTTTTCGAACCGTGCCTGTAATACGGCTACTTTTAAATATACATACGTGTCGGTAACACAAATTACGTTGCATATACTTTTTTACTGAACAGCACAAACAACATTCCAATATCTCCTAGCGACTGGTAAAAATATATATACTGCAGCCTACCAGGAAAAGTTATTGATCGCCTTTAACTTAAAAGCAGCGTTTTCGCTTGGGTCTAATGAGCTCGGCTAATGTGCTCGGGTCTAATGAGCTCGCGTAATGCGATCGGGTCTAATCGGGTCTAATGAGCTCGGCTAATGTGCTCGGGTCTAATGAGCTCGCGTAACGCGATCGGGTCTAATCGGGTCTAATGAGCTCGCGTAACGCGATCGGGTCTAATGAGCTCGGCTAATGTGCTCGGGTCTGATGAGCTCGCGTAACGCGATCGGGTCTAATCGGGTCTAATGAGCTCGGCTAATGTGCTCGGGTCTGATGAGCTCGCGTAACGCGATCGGGTCTAATCGGGTCTAATGAGCTCGGCTAATGTGCTCGGGTCTGATGAGCTCGCGTAACGCGATCGGGTCTAATGAGCTCGGCTAATGTGCTCGGGTCTGATGAGCTCGCGTAACGCGATCGGGTCTGATGAGCTCGCGTAACGCGATCGGGTCTGATGAGCTCGGCTAATGTGCTCGGGTCTGATGAGCTCGCGTAACGCGATCGGGTCTAATCGGGTCTAATGAGCTCGGCTAATGTGCTCGGGTCTGATGTGCTCGCGTAATGCCCCCACCTTCCCGTTTATCGCAAACCGGTATTTTTCCCACAAGACGCGGCGAAACCGGGTGTGACGTCATAGCATCCCGGGATGTAGTACAGAAAACAAATATAGTTAAAACACTTCTAACTTTAACTAACAAATGAATTACTAAGCGAAAATATTATAAACTAAGTAACTGCCATAAAGGCAGCACAATGCTTTTCTTCGAGTGTTTTCCATGTTGATGAGGGTGAGTACAAATGACTGATTTACAATAATTTAATTGTGAAAGTGCGCTTGATTTATCGTACAATTTCATTGGACCTCTGTGAACTACTCATCAATTTTATTGGTCTACTGTTACGAGGCAAAATGTTTACGAGGCGGCATGAAAAAAAACCATGTATTAGCCGCTCTGGATTAAAGGCCGCAGAGTTCAAAGCTGTTCAAAATGTGGGAAAAAAGTAGCGGCTTATAATCCGGAATCTACGGTATTTCATTACTCTGAAGCATACATATGCATTAATCTATAAATCATTGAACCCATTAAGTGGGTATCTATCAACTGACAACCTCAAATGCTAGATGCTTAAATTTATTATGCTTACCTCTACCTCTTGAGGAACTTCTACCTCTTGCCGCCCCTACCACTGTTCCTCCACCTCGTCCCATTAATCTCAGGACTGCTGCACTATTTACAGACATGGAAAAATTTCTCTGGAGGGTTTAAACAAAGAACAAAAATCAACCATTTAAAAAGACATAGGAATACAAATCATCCACAGAACTGCAAGGGTTCAATACATCTTCCCAAGCCAAACACAAGAAACACCTAAAATCTAAATATGACATAACAATATTACTTTGCTACAGCATACCTATACACTACATGCAGGTTTGATACCTTTATATATGCATCACTACAATATACTACTGTGTGGCCCTAGCTCCTCCATTCTTTGCATTTGATTTAACTGGACCAATAAATACATTACTGTTCTAGTAACTCCTGCATCCAAAACAGATTCAATGGCAAAGTTATGATTTACTGCACATTACTAAATGTCATCAAGGTGGCAAACTAATTAAAGTGTTCCAACATTATTACATAGGGAACCCATTGGCTTTGATCAGTAATAATGATAAAACTTCATGTCCAAGTTAAGATTGCATGCAAGTGACCAAGTATAAACTTGAAACACAAATGAAACTGAAGTAACTGAACAACATTCTTTAAAACTATGAACAAAAATGTTTGAGAAAGATTTCTATGCAGAGTAACCCGAAGATAAATATGATGTTTTAATGCTAACATAAGTAATCATTTGCTTACTGTTATATCTATCTACCTGTTCTTCTTCTGTAAAAGGTACAAGTGCTAAAGGTGGCAGGGGCTCCTCTTGCAAAATAGGTAGAAACTCTTTATCGGATAGATCTACAGGAACCTAAAGTACACAAAGCACAGAATTAAAGCAGCTAAAATGAAACATATCATCATACCATTTCCTTTTTGCAAAATAGTGTGGAGTAAAACACTACAAAATTTGAAACCTCACCATAATTCAATGTAGTAGCTTAGAATAGAAACAAAAGCCAGACAGTCATTTTATAATGCTCAAAAAATTGTAGCCATTACAAGATCAAAGGCGAGCTAAAACCTATGCAGCAACAACATTGAACTTAAAAATAGTGTAACAAAATTATTTTCATTTTTGGCATTTTTATAAAAACATTATAAATACATACCTTTCAATTATATTACAAGCAAAGTATTAATATATCAGTGCTTGCTAATGCTTGTTTCCACTAAACAACATGACAAGAATAATACAAATACTGAGTAAATTTATTTATTCATGAATGCCACAAAGACAGTTAACAACTTATTGGTTACTGAAATGCAAAAATGGAACAGACAGGAGATCAAATTCAAGGTACTACCCCTAATTAATCTGAAACTTTACAAGTTCCAGATGATAAATTATTCTATTATGTAACTTTGCTGCATTACCAAAACTCTTTAGTTACAGTGCCTATACAAAGTATTTCCCCCCTCCCTCCAGTTTTCATGTTTTGTTTTACAACATTGAATATTGAATCACAGTGGATTTTTTTTTCTTTTTAAATCTTTTTATTAATTTTTTTTAAAAAAACAGAAGAAAAATATTATTACAAGACATTTGAGAGTACATAATAGATTAATTGACATTCAAATATATATTGATCAATACATAGAATCTCTCAAACTCATATTATAATATAAATGATTTAAGAGAGAAAAAAAACCCCAAAAAAAAACAACTAAATAAAAAAAAAACTAACCAACATGGGCAATCGCATAATGTTATATATATACAGTAGTGCCTATGACTCCCAACCTCCTTCCATACAATTCAGGATAGTGACAATAACGATCAGACCGTTTAATTCATATGAAAATGCTGAATAAATGGTCTCCAAGTTTCCTCAAATTTAACTGAAGAATCAAAAACCACACTTCTAATTTTTTCTAAACTTAAACAGGAAATAGTTTGGGAAAACCACTGAAATACAGTTGGAGGGTTAGTTTCTTTCCAATTCAATAAAATGGATCTTCTAGCCATTAGTGTAACGAATGCAATCATTCGTTGGGATGAAGTGGATAAACACTTATTATCTATCATTGGTAGGCCAAAAATTGCAGTAAAAGGATGTGGTTGGAGATTAATATTTAAAACTCTTGAAATAATATTAAAAATATCTTTCCAATAGTTTTGTAAACAAGGACAAGACCAAAACATATGAGTCAACGAAGCTATATCAGAATGACATCTATCACAGGTTGGATTAACATACGAATAAAATCGAGCAAGTTTATCTTTAGACATGTGAGCTCTATGTACGACCTTAAATTGTATTAGAGCATGTTTAGCACAGATAGAGGATGAGTTTACCAATAATAAAATTTTTTCCCATTGCTCAATAGATATAGGGCAATGGAGTTCTTCCTGCCATTCCTTCTTAATTTTTTCTGATATATCTGGTTGTAGATTCATAATCATATTATAAATAATAGCAACTAAACCCTTTTGACAAGGATTAAGAGCTAAAATTCTTTCTGTAATGTCCAATGGACATTCTTTCGAAAAAGACTTTAGTTCATTATATAAAAAATTTCTAACTTGTAGATATCTAAAAAAATGGGTTTTAGATAAATTATATTTATTAGATAACTGTTCGAAGGACATAATGTTATCATCCAAAAACAGATCACGAAAACATGTTATACCTTTTGTTTTCCATAAAAAAAAGGCTTGATCTATGGAAGATGGTCGAAAAAAATAATTAGATGTTATAGGACTTGACAGTATAAACTTATTCAAACCAAAAAATTTACGAAATTGAAACCAGATTCGTAATGTATACTTGACTATAGGATTAGTTATCTGTTTATTCATTTTAAATAACGAAAAGGGAAGTGAAGATCCTAAGATTGAAATCAATGAAAAATCTTGAACAGATTTACATTCCAAATTTACCCATTGTGGGCCAGCAATTGTAGTCAATTCTTGTATCCAAAATATCAGATACCGTATATTAACTGCCCAATAGTAAAATCTTAAATTTGGTAGAGCCAAGCCGCCCTCCTTCTTAGGCTTCTGTAAATATTTTTTAGCTAACCTAGGATTTTTGTTCTGCCACAAATACGAAGATATTTTAGAATCAACTATATCAAAGAAAGATTTAGGAATAAAAATTGGTAATGCTTGAAATAGATATAGAAATTTAGGTAGTATCATCATCTTAATGGCATTAATTCTACCTACCAAAGACAAAGATAGCGGGGACCACCTATTAGCAAGTTGCTTAATTTGATCTATTAAAGGCAAAAAATTAGTTTTAAATAAATCTTGATGTTTTTTAGTAATTTTAATACCTAAATAAGTAAAATAGTCTGTGACAATTCTATATGGTACCCGATTATAAATTGAAGTGTGCATATTTAATGGAAAAAGTTCACTCTTATTAAAATTCAATTTATATCCAGAAAAGTTACTAAATTGAGCAAGCAAAGAAGAAATAGCAGGAATAGATCTTTCAGGATCAGATATATATAATAACAAATCATCCGCATATAATGATACCTTATACGTCGTCTCCCCACGGGTAATACCTAAAATATTGGGTGATTCACGAATAGCTATAGCCAAGGGTTCCAAAGCAATGTCAAATAATAAAGGGCTTAAAGGACAACCTTGCCTTGTACCCCGAAATAACTGAAAAAAAGGGGATCTTTGATTATTAGTGAAGACCGAAGCTAAAGGTTTCTGATATATTAATTTAATCCATGATATGAATTTTGAACTAAAGTTAAAATGTTGCAAAGTATTAAATAAATATGACCATTCGACTCTATCAAATGCTTTTTCGGCATCTAAGGAAATGACACATTCTGGGGTTTTAGATGAAGAAGTATAAGCAATATTAATTAATTTTCTAATATTAAAAGATGAATAACGATTTTTAATAAATCCAGTCTGATCCTCAGAAATAATCCGAGGTAATATATTTTCTAATCTAATAGCCAAAATTTTACTAAAAATCTTAAAATCCATATTCAGCAAAGATATAGGCCGATAAGATGCACATTCAGTGGGGTCTTTATCTTTTTTAAGAATTAAGGAAATAGAAGCTTCATAAAAAGATTGTGGTAGTTTACCTATACTTAATACATCTTTAAAAATTTTACAAAGCCAAGGAGAAAGTATAGAAGAAAAGGATTTAAAAAATTCTGCAGAAAAACCATCTGGGCCCGAAGCTTTACCCGAGTTCATTAAGAAAATAGCCTTTTCTATTTCAGACTCTGTAATAGGTGTGTCCAAAAATACACTATCCTCAACAGTTACTTTTGGAATATTCAATTTCCTTAAAAATTCACTCATTATAGAAGAGTCTTTAGTACATTCTGATTGATATAAAGAATTATAAAAATCTTGAAAGGTTTTATTTATCTCTTTATGATCAATCGTCAGAGTACCATCTTGTTTACGAATCTTAGTAATTTGTCGCTTATCCGAAACAATTTTCAATTGGTTAGCTAGTAATTTACCAGACTTATCTCCATATGTATAAAATTGAGCTTTCGATTTAATTAACTGACTTTCAATCGAAGAGGTTAATAATAAACTATGCTCCATTTGAAGTTCCACCCTTTCTTTATAAAGTTCTTTACTAGGGGTCAATGCGTAAATCTTATCAATTGCCTTAATTTTATCAACTAATGTTGATATTTTAGAATTAGTTCGTTTCCTAACTCCGGCAGAATATGAAATAATCTGTCCACGAATATATGCCTTAAAAGTATCCCACAGAATTCCACTAGAGATGTCTGCTGTAGAATTTATTGAGAAAAACAAATCAATTTGTTGTTTAATAAAGTTAACAAAGTCAGAGTCCTGCAGTAAAACAGGATTAAACCTCCAACTTTTAGTACTAATATATGAATCCGTCACCTTAATAGATAACTTCAAAGGTGCATGATCAGATATAGCAATAAAGTCATATTTGCAATCCATAACATCTGTAAGTAAATGCTGATCAATAAAAAAGTAATCAATCCTTGAGTAATTATGATGCACATGGGAAAAGTATGAGAACTCTTTATCATTAGGGTGTAGAAAACGCCAAATTTCACAGATAGCTGAATCAATCATAAAAGAATTAATAAGAGAAGCCGATTTGTTCGGAAAAGTTTGAATGGGCTTGGATCTATCCATCAAAGGGTTTAAACAACAATTAAAATCCCCGCCCATTATCAATCTGTATTGATTCAGATTAGGAAAGGATGTAAATAAGCATTTAAAAAATTCAGGACAGTCAGTATTTGGAGCATAAACATTAACTAAAACAACTTTTTGATTAAAAAGTAAACCAGTAATAAGCAAAAATCTACCTTGCGGGTCTGAAATTGTTTCATGATGTATAAAAGCAGTTGATGAGTCTATAAAAATAGAAACACCTCTCACTTTGGCTTGCGAATTTGAGTGATACTGTTGGCCCTTCCAAAACCTAAACAACCTCTGACTATCCACCTTCCTTACATGAGTCTCTTGTACAAAAATAACATTCGCATTCATTCTATGGAATACTTTGAATACTTTTTTCCGTTTGATCGGATGATTTAAACCATTAGTATTCCAAGAAACAAAGTTAATTGTCTTATCCATATTGACAATACATATTACAGTTAACATATAGGTTTGAAAGAAAAGTGAACTCATGAACCCGGAAGGGGGAAGTAAGTTCAAAGGGAAGCCGGAAGCCACAGCACCGCAGCCATTTTTGTAGTTTCATATAAGCCCATGAAATAAAACTAAGCAAAAAGCAAGCAGAAAAGAGAAAAAAAAGAAAAATCTCCCTCCCACCACCCTCAAGACCCCAGGAAAAAAGCCAAACAGAGGCAAGCGAGCGATCTAATACTAAAATTACCCCCTTGTCTCAAGACGGCAACTCATACGTAACAAAGTTAAAAAAAATACAAACAACCCACATTATAAAAAAAGGGTTGATATAGCAAAAATTAAAATATAAGATTAGTGTTATAAATGTATATAAAACAAAAGGGTTAAAAAAAAATTAAAACAATAAATGAAAGTTTAACACTTTCAAACAGATCAAAACAGTTATGACGCCACAAACACTGGAGTCTGTCGGGAAGAAGAAACGCCATTTTATTTTTTCCAAATCTTAATATTCAAATGCTAAAAATGTAAAAGAAAGAGCGTATATCGATTAAAAAAAGAAAAAAAAATAACCCTAATAGGTCATTTTCAACACTAATCGATTAATAATATATAAAAATATAAAATCAGAATAAGCCCGGTAGAAAAAAGAGAGCTTTAACCGTATATAAGAAATACATGTGAACCGTATCAAAAAAAACCCAAACGTCAATCTATAACAGATCCAAATCTATAGGCTAAATTACATTGATCAGCCCGATCAAATGTCATTGTTCCAGGAAACCTTGAGCATCCGCTGGCGATTTAAACAGCCGAAAAGATCCATCTTGAAGGGTGACTCTCAGATGTGCTGGAAACAGCAACGCTTGCTTGTAGCCTTTCTGGTGAAAATTCGACATAACCGATCTGAAAGCCATCCTAGCCCGTAGTACTTCGGGGCTATAGTCCTCCAGAATGCGAAAATTAAAATTTTGATAGGTTATCATACCTTTTTTACGAGCCGCACGAATCAGCCGTTCCTTGATATGAGGATAATGGATCCTGAGAATTATGTGCCGTGGTTTCAGACTTGAATCTGCCCGATATCTAGATACTCTGTGAGCCCGATCGATTATCGGGGGGTTATCCAGGACTTCTTCGCCCAGGACATCCACTAGAAATTTGAAGAAAACGGTTAGATCACCGCTTTCAAATTTTTCCGGGATCCCAATTAACCGAAGATTTTGTCTTCGAGAACGATTTTCCAAATCAGTAATTTTAACTTTATAACGATCCATCTGTTGGATCGTTGAAGTTTGCTCTTCTTGCATTTTTTCGATTATACGATCCTTCTTACGAGCATCTTCTTCAAGAACCAAAATGCTTGCTTGTTGTTCTTTTGATTCCCGTGAAAGGGTCAGGAACTTTTCTTCGAGTGATCTCAAACGATCGTCATACTGTGAAAATCTTCCAAGTAATTTTTTCTCCAGCTCATCAAATTTAGCTTCTATAAACTTCACAACAACTTCTAAAGTTAACGGTTCTCTCGTCTGTTTCGGTTCTTTTGCTTTAGACATTTCAGCAAGTTGAGAATAATTCAAATAGTTTAAAAAAAAATTCTATATGTTTAGACCCCTTTAAAATAAGTTTAAGGGGTGTTTGTAGGTTAAAAAAAAACGTAAAAGGTTTGGAGCAAAGCCTAGATGCGGTTTACTCCATGAGCGCCATCTTGAGACTCTCACAGTGGATTTAATTTGGCTTTTTTTTTTACGCTGATCAACAGAGAAAGACTTCTGTGTCAAAGTGAAAAAGATCTCTACAAAGTGATCCAAATCAATTACAGATATAAAAACACAAAATAATCAATTGCACAAGTCCCTTCAAGTCAGTATTTAGTAGATGCACCTTTGGCCGCAATTATAGCCTTGATTCTGTACGGATAGGTCTTTATCAGCTTTGCACATCTGGGCACTGCATTTTTCCCATTCTTCTTTACAAACTACTCAAGCTCTGAGAGATTGTATGGAGATCGTGAAAGAACAACCTTCTTCAAGTCCAGCAAGAAATTCTCAATTGGATTGAGGTCTGGATTCTGGCATGACCACTGCAAGATATTAACTTAGTTGTTTTTAAGCCATTGCTGTGCAGCTTTGGCTTTATGCTTGAAGTCATTATCTTGCTGGAAATCAAATCTTCTACCAAGTTGCAATTCTCTTGCAGACAGCATCAGGCTTTCCTCCAGGATTTCCCTGTAATTTGCTGCATTCATTTTACCCTCCATCTTCATAAGCCTTCCAGGGTCTGCTGCACTAAAGCATCTCCACAGCATGATGCAGCCACCACGGTAAAGATGGTGTTTTTGATGACGTGCAGTGTATGGCTTATGCCAAGTATAGCATTTAGTCTGATGGACAAAAAGCTCTATTTTGGTTTTATCAGACTATAGAACATACTTCCAGCTGATTTCAGAGTCTCTCACATGCCTTCTAGCAAACTCCAACTGAGATTTCATGAGTTTTCCCCCCAATAATGGCTTTTCTGTGCTACTCTCCCATAAAGCTGCGACAGGTGATGCACCCGGTGACAGTTGTTGTTTGCGCAGTCTCTCCCATCTCTGCCACTGAAGCGTGCAACTCCGCCAGAGATGTCACAGGTCTCTTGGTGGCCTCACTCATGAGTCTCCTTCATGAACACTCAGTTTTCGAGGACGGCCTGCTCTAGGCAAATCTACAGCTGAGCCACATTCTTTCCATTTCTTGATGACTGACTTAACTGTATGCCCAGGGATATTCAGTGACTTGGAAATTTTCTTGTATCCATCTCCTGACTTGCGCTTTTCAATAACTTTTTTGCAGAGTTGCTCGGAGTGTTCTTTTGTCTTCTTGGTGTAGTTTTTGCCAGGATACTGACTCGCCAGCAGTTAGACCTTACAGATACAGGTGTATTTTTACTGCAATCAAGTGAAACATCTGTCCCCAAAAACAGATGTCCAAGTAAATAATTATGTGACTTCTAAAACCAATTGGCTACACCAGTGTTGATTTGGTGTGTCATATTAAAAGGGGGTGAATACTTAAGCAACCATTTTGTGTTTTATATTTGTAATTAATTTAGATCACATTGTAGAAATCTATTTTCACTTTAAGACGAAAGAGTCATTTTCTGTTGATCAGTGTCAAAAAAGCCAAATTAAATCAACTGTGATTCAATGTTGGAAAAAACAATAAAATACAAAAATTTCATGTGGGAGTGAATTTGTTTTATAGGCACTGTACGAGGGGTGATTGATAATTTTGTGGCATGAGGTAGGAGGAGTCAATTTTAGAAAACCTAGCACATTTATTTTTCAACATAGTCCCCTCCTACATTTACACACTTAGTCCAGCGGTCATGGAGCATATGGATCTTGGACCTGCAGAAAGTGTCTACAGATTGGTGATCGATAAGCTCGTGGCCTAACGTAGAAGGAGATGAGTTATACAGCTCTCGTTACATGCAAATGCAGTTCAATTCTTTGAGTGATTATGCAGAAAGTTTGAAGTTAATAACTCATCTCCTTCTACCTTAGGCCACGAACCTATCAATCACCCCAATGAGTTATTAACTTCAAACTTTCTGCATAATCACTCAAAGAGTTGAACTGCATGTAAGGAGTGCTGTATAACTCATCTCCTTCCACCTTAGGCCACGAAGTTATCAATCACCCCTGCTGGGGACACTTTCTGGAGGACCAAGATCCGTATGCTCCACGACTGCTGGACTAAGTGTGTAAATGTAGGAGGGGACTATGTTGAAAAATAAATGTGCTAGGTTTTCTAAAACTGACTCCTTCTACCTTAGGCCATGAACTTGTCAATCACTCCTCGTATATTCTATCAAAGATCATTTCTATTTTCAAAATACAAGTATTCCTAAGGATTATTTTATCCAAGTGACCATTTTACAAGTTTTCAATTCCGTCATTTAACAAATGGCTGATATATGTGGATGACACTCAGAAAAAGGACTGAAATGCTTTCAAGTAATTCTATCAGAATGAACAACTATATCATTCAAGACATACCTTAACATCCTTTATATAAAGTGCTAGCATTTCTTCCCTTCCATAACGGTAATCTGCTAACTTATACTTTGGCAACGCTGGTGAGAGGGGTGGAGAGGTAATACTCCCACCACTTGACAAAGCACGGAGCCTGAGGAAAAAGAAAACACAGATTCTTAGCAAAAAAAGATACTAGCTCTCATTTATTTAACCAAATGGAGATGCTAAATACATGAAATACACAGTGTCATCACAAGAAAGAATCAAATATTTACTAACTGCTTGAAAATGATTGTTCTCTACTGATTGCAGTGAGTTAAATATAAATTGTGGATCAAATCAACTGAGTTACCATAGCAGTACTGCTACCTAGTTTGATCAAAAGTGCATTTTAAACAATTATCTCCACTTCTATTGACAACTCTGTCACTAATTTCATCCTTACATTAACAAAGCCATTTTAGGAAAGTAGTTTCTTCTTGTATTATACCAGTCTATAAAACCTTTACACCTCATCTACCCTCCTTGTTGCCTACTCAATTACGAAATCATAGGTTAAATACAATCTTCCTTTATCAATCTTCACCTGCACCCTTCTAAATAAAGGCTTATACTGACTGTTACTTCAGATTTTCCCCAAGTTGGCTAATCACCCTTTCACATATTAAAAAATGGTGCAATATCTGAGAAGTCTTCTGACACCATTCCCATACACAGGCAGGTTTGAAATTGAAGATTAGAGGCTCCCTGATTTCCACCCTTGCTTCTTGTAACTGCTTAGATTTACCTCATGTAGTAGACCTGTCAAAAATGCTTAACTCATCAATGCTTCCTCTATGAACATTTCAATATCACACCACTGAACTGCATCAGCAGCTTCCCACCAGCCCCACCAAGTTTCTAGTGGAAGACCTTGAAATAGTCATCAAGAACCATGCCAATATCCTCAGACCTCACAAACAGGTTACCTTTTTGGTCCTCTTGAATAATAATACATAGAAACATTGAAAACCTGCAGCACAATACAGGCCCTTTGGCCCACAATGCTGAGCCGAACATCTACTTACTTTAAAAATTACCTAGGACTACCCACAGCCCTCTATTTTTCTAGCTTCATTTACCTATTCAGCAGTCTCTTAAAAGACCCTATCACATCCGACTCCACCACCATTGCTGGCAGCCTATTCCACGCACTCACCTCTCTCTGCGTAAACAACTTACCCCTGACATCTCCTCTGTACCTACTTCCAAGCACCATAAAACTGTGCCCTCTCATGTTAGCCATTTCAGCCCTGGGAAAAAGCCTCTTGACGATCCACACGATCAACGCCTCTCATTATCTTATACACCTCTACCAGGTCACCTCCCATCCTTCGTCACTCCAAGGAGAAAAGGCCGAGTTCACTCAACCTATTCTCATAAGGCATGCTCCCCAATCCAGGCAACATCCTTGTAAATCTTCTCTGCACCCTTTCTATAGTTTCCACATCCTTCCTGTAGTGAGGTGACCAGACTGAGCACAGTACTCCAAGTGGGGTCTGACCAGGGTCCGAGATAGCTGTCATATTACCTCTCGGCTCTTAAACTCAATCCCACGATAGATGAAGGCCAATGCACCGTATGCCTTCTTAACCACAGAGTCAACCTGCGCAGCAGCTTTGAGTATCCTATGGACTCGGACCCCAAGATCCCTCAGATCCTTCACACTACCAAGTCTTACCATTCATACTATATTCTACCAACATATCTGACCTACAAAAATGAACCACCTCACACTTATCTGGGCTGAACTCCACCTGTTACTTCTCAGCCCAGTTTTGCACCCTACCGATGTCCTGCTGTAACCTGACACCATCCACAACACCCCCCAACCTTTGTGTCATCAGCAAATTTCCTAACCCATCCCTCCACTTCCTCATCCAGGTCATTTATAAAAATCACAAAGAGTAGGGGTCCCAGAACAGATCCCTGAGGCACACCACTGGTCACCGGCCTCCATGCAGAATATGACCCATCTATAACCACTCTTTGCCTTCTGTGGGCAAGCCAATTCTGGATCCACAAAGCAAGATTCCCTTGGATCGCATGCCTCCTTACTTTTTTAATAAGCCTTGCATGGGGTACCCTATCAAATCCCTAGCTGATATCCACATACACTACATCTACTGCTCCACCTTCATCAAGGTGTTTAGGCACTTCCTCAAAAAAAATCAATCAGGCTCATCAAGCACAACCTGCCTTTCACAAAGCCATGCTATCTATTCCTATTCATATTATGACTCTCCAAATGTTCATAAATCCTGCCTCTCAGGATCTTCTCCATCACTGAAATAAGACTCACTGGTCTACAATTTCCTGGGCTATCTCTACTCCCTTTCTTGAATAAGGGAACAACATTTGCAACCATCCAATCCTCTGGAACCTCCCCCAACCCCATTGATGAAGCAAAGATTATTATCAGAGGCTCAGCAATCTCCTCCCTCGCCCCCCATAGTAGCCTGTAGTACATTTCATCCGGTCCCGGTGACTTATCCAACTTGATGCTTTCCAAAATCTCCAGCATATCCTCTTTCTTAATGTCTATAAGCTCAAGCTTTTCAATCCACTCTAAGACATCACTACAATCGCCAAGATCCTTTTCCGTAGTGAATACTGAAGCAAAGTATTCATTAAGTACCCAAGCTATCTCCTCTGGTTCCATACACACTTTACCACTGTCACACTTGATTGGTCCTATTCTCTCACATCTTATCCTCTTGCTCTTCACATACTTGTAGAATGCTTTGGTGTTTTCTTTAATCCTGCTCACCAAGGCCTTCTCATGGCCCCTTCTGGCTCTCCTAATTTTGTTCTTAAGCTCCTTCCTGTTAGCCTCATAATCTTCCAGATCTCTATCATTACTTAGTTTTTTGAGCCTTTTGTAAGCTTTTCTTCTTGACTAGATTTTCAACAGCCTTTGTTCACCACGTTTCCTGTACTCTACCACTGCCGTCTCATTGGAACGTACCTATGCAGCACTCCACGCAAATATCCCCTGAACATTTGCCACATTTCTGCCGTACATTTCCCCAAGAAAATCTGTTCCCAATTTATGGTTCCAAGTTCCTGCCTGATAGCTTGATATTACCCCTTACTCCCACTTAAACACTTTCCTAACTTGTCTGTTCCTGTCCTTTTCCAATGCTATGGTAAAGGAGATAGAATTGTGATCACCATCTCCAAAACACCCTCCTACTAAGAGATCTGACACCTGACCAGGTTCATTTCCCAATACCAGATCAAGTACAATCTTTCCTCTTATAGGCTTATATATATATTGTGTCAGGAAACCTTCCTGAACACACCTAACAAACTCCACTCTATCTAAACCCTTTGCTCTAGGGAGATGCCAATCAATATTTGGGAAATTAAAATCTCCCACCACAACAACCCTGTTATTATTACACCTTTCCAGAATCTGTCTCTCTATCTGCTCCTTGATGTCCTTGTTACTTTTGGATGGTCTATAAAAAAAAATCTTAGAAAGTTTTTCTCTGGGTTTAGTAACATGGCAGACTATTAAAAGTACACAATGAATTATTGAAAGAATCAATATTGGGGTAGAAAAATTAAAAGAGGCAAATATATTAAAAATAATCAACTTCAAGTGGTGGAAAAAATTAATGTAGTTTACAATGACATGGAATTCTTACTCAAGATTATTTCAATCAAAGATCTACAGCACATTTTAATTAGACTGATCGATATAGGTTTCTTATAAATTCTTATATTTCTGCATTGTCGATTCATTCACTTTGTCAATTAATGGGCAGGTCAATTGATCAAATACACTAAAAACTCTGATTTATTCTAATTGAATTTCATATCCGCATGTTACTTCTATTGAAGATTTACAAAAGTATTTTGTTTTACTTCTAAACCCGCACAAACTGAACAACTTGGTATGTTGAGAATCTTCATTTACTTCTGTGCTTTCATTTAAATGTTGCACCAATTATTTGATTTTTGCACCTACAAAAGCATAGGACCCACGTTAGCAATTGAGAAGCTGAAGGCCACCCAGTGACATGCCCTCTACAGAATAGAGATTTCTCAAACATTAAATTCTCTAGGTGGCACACTGACAATCTAAACTAATTATCTGCTACACGTTGAATGCATTTAATGTTGTCAAAGTAAACATTTTACTGTCAAAAGTCTAGCATGGTTCATTATATAAAAAAGTAATTTTCCCTGAAGACCAACAGAAACCAGGTAAGTAATGCTTCCAGCATTAAAAATGAACTAACTACAAAATAATAAGACTTCTTACCACTCAGGTCCAAAGTTAAGTGTCTGTGTTTCTGCTGCCATTTTCTGTCACTCAATTCACTGTGGAAACAAAAATGAAAGTAACTTGACAAAATACTTAAAAAGACAAACCATTCTTTCCTGTCTTTCAAACCTGTCTTTCTTCTATGTCATAAAAGTGTCAAGAGGCACATTGCAAAATTAAGCTTACTACCTACAATACAAAGAGATGTACAACATTGCCGATTAGTCTTATTTTGTTTGAACAATCGGCATTTTTCTGCCTTCCGATGTGAGTAAGACAATTTGAAAGGTAGGTTACTCTACAGATAGTTTAGCTATTTTGTCCCCTTAAGTTTAAAGTGAATATAGATAATTTGGAACACCTTAATGGATTCGACTGACGGCTCCAATAACACTTTAAAGTATAGTGAGTGGAGGGGATACCAAAATGTTGGTTATATAAATACTGTAAGTCCAAAAGAAAAATAAGACAAATGACAGAATCTTGCAGGTAAAGCAAATAATATCAACCCTCACAGAGTCACAATTCAATTTCAAAATATAGTTGAATAAGCAGATGTGCTAAAAATTATACAGGGGAAACAATACTTAAATACAAGTCAGAATGCATAGTGGATGGCAAACCAAAGTATTTTCCATAATAATGAAGAACAAGATGCACTTAAACAGAACGCTATGAAGAATTGTTCTAGTGTGATTAAGCTGAGGACAGAAACTAGTTTCAGGATGACTTACATTAGTACAATCAGAAAAGTTACTAACAAGAAGAAATTCCAAAATGGTATTTCCTTTTCTAAAATCCATAGAATAGCAAAAAAAAGCATGGATTACTAGTGGTTCTGGTAACAGTCACGGTATTTTGGTTGAAGAACTTCACCCAAAGGCAGAACTCAATTGTGAGCAACTTTGGAATTCAGTTCAAATACCTACAACCAAATACAGAATTAATACTTCTACTTCCAAAAACAAAGCCACTGAAAATATGATTTATGCTAAACTGTACCACAAGAATGCAAAATAAGTAAAGTGATTAATACAAAAGATGTGATGTGCTATATAACCTTCTGCAACTAATCTGCACAATACATTCATCACAAGGTTACCAGAAAGACAATCCTCTGCCAGATGATATCCAAGTAAATTAACAAGCAAAAAAATGTAGGTGCATTACAACACAACTCTACCAATTGACAATGCTAAAATGGAGCAAATACTTGATGATACGGAGATTACTGTTAAGATACCAGAGACCATTTCCCCAGCAATGGCAAAGAGACTAGAAGCAGCTGAATTATGGTTCTACACGACAATTAAAAATACCATGGACTACACACACATCAAATGAAGTAATTCTCAGAAGAGCCCAAGCAGTTAGATCACTCATACCAACAATAAGAGAAAGACAACTCAGATTCCCAGGACACATCATGTGGAAAGATGAACTAGAAAAACTCATACTCTCTGGAAAGATCGAGAGGAGCAAACCTAGAGGAAGACCTCGGCTTATGTACATCAAAAGCCTAGCCAGGTGGCTACACATAGAGGAAATGGAAGTCATCCAAAGAACAAGGGATAGATCTGTATGGAAAACCACGGTCACCAATGTCTGCATTGGATATGGTACCGAGACAGACCAGATAAGCTTTGAAATTCAGCGGTGCCATTAATACCTGTCAAAGTAAAAAAAAACAACCAGAATACTACCGTTGGTGCTGCTATGCAAGTAGCAGAGAGAAAAGGTCCCAAACAATTGAGTCTAATTAACAGATAGCAGAATCATTACAATTTTATCCAAGTGGAATTATTCACAATGTTAAGTAAAATAGTTCAATAGATGAACATGGAGACAACAGAAGGCAAATCACAATTAAAAGAACTGAAAAACTTTCAATCTTCTGTCAATTCAATGTTTTATGTCACCATATACATTGAGTGGCCAGTTTATTAAGTACACCTGCTTATTATGTAAATATTAATCAACTAATTATGTGGCAGCAGCTCAATACATAAAGTGATGACATGGTCGAGAGCTTCAGTTGTTGTTCAGACCAAATGGGGAAAAAATTTTATCTTGCCAGATGGGGTAGGTTGAGTATTTTAGAAACTGCTGTTCTGGGATTTTCATGCACAATAGTGTCTAAAGCTTAAAGAGAATTGTGCAAAAAAACAAAAAAGTGACCTTGTTTACAAGAAGTCAGAAGAAAGTGGCCAAACTGGTTGAAGGTGACATAGATAGATAGATAGATAGATAGATAGATAGATAGATAGATAGATACTTTATTCATCCCCATGGGGAAATTCAACATTTTTTCCAATGTCCCATACACTTGTTGTAGCAAAAACTCATTACATACAATACTTAACTCAGTAATAATATGATATGCATCTAAATCACTAACTCAAAAAGCATTAATAATAGCTTTAAAAAAAGTTCTTAAGTCCTGGCAGTTGAATTGTAAAGCCTAATGGCATTGGGGAGTATTGACCTCTTCATCCTGTCTGAGGAGCATTGCATCGACAGTAACCTGTCGCTGAAACTGCTTCTCTGTCTCTGGATGGTGCTATGTAGAGGATGTTCAGGGTTTTCCAGTAACTTCCAATAACCATGTTACAATAGTAGTGTGCAAAATATCTCAGAATGCACAACCTGTCAAACCTTTGAATGGATGGGCTATCGCAGAAGCCCACACCCAGTTCCACTCCTATCCTTAACAAAGTGGCCACTGAGTGTATATTCAAGTGGTTTCCTTAGCTTTCCTAAAATTGCTTCACATAAACTGCTGCATAATTAATTTTTGGTCTCCAAAATGTCCAGCACTTTCAATGGCCCTTAAGATGTTGACAACACCTAATTTTAAATACTATTGTTGCTCTATATTACCGTGTGTACCTTTGAAAATATTTAAGTTCAAGTATGCTGGGGGATCCTAAGACTGAAAATTCACCTCTCAAAATTGAACTTCATCTTATTATTTTTAAAATCATTTGCTATTATGCAATAAAAATCAAATTTAGTACTCAGAATCAAAGCAACTTTGGTCATAATGTAATGTGGACAGAACCAATATTGCAGAGGGTATGAAACTTTCAAGGTACTCTAGTAAAACCTTCTGCCCTCCAATATTACTTGCCCAAAATTAATTTTTGAATGTGTTTCCATCTACAATCAATTACACAAAAAAATATCGATAGCCTATCACACTCCTGTCCTGAACCAATAAAGTTAATGTTAACTTTATAGGTTCAGGAAGTAAGCGAGGCTATGGCCTGCACTTTTCAACTGTGACCAACTTTCCACCAATGAAGGGGGCGGGGAGTGGGGGGGGGGGGGGGAAGAAAGAGAATCAGGAATAGCAGTCAATTCTGGCCATGAATGTTAATCAATGTCAGCTAAATACATCTAATTAACATGAAACCTGCCTATTTCTCCATTATAAGAGTAATGGGCAAGTGAAATGTTAATTTTTAGTTAGCAGCATTGTGTAAAACAAGCTTGTTGAAAACAGACAAAATGCTACCTAAATAACATCTTGGAAAACGATCATTACACCACAAGGAAATTTGAAAAAAAATTCTAAAATAATAAGTAACAAACAAGTACAATGCAGTACGGTATGTAGATGAGAAGAATGACTATTGTATCCATCACATAAGTGAACATAACCAGTATACTACTGTACATCTAACATCTTAAATAATGATGCAATATTAAGTACAAGTTTATTAAAAAGAAGCCACTTTTAAAGCTGGATACCTAATAAAAATTAAAGAAAAATGGTAGACAACATGTGCACCAATTATGTTTTCTTTAATTTATAATCAGAAGTTAATCACTAGGCCCACAACCATTTCTAGTTTATTCAGCAAGTCAATGTACTCGATAGATGAAACCAAACAGCAACCTACATTTTCAGAAACCTGCTTCATGAAAATACAATTATGGTGTGTGATTTAGTTAAAGGGATTTTGTAAGGCAATTTACCACCATACATGGCTGAAGTAAACATCACCAAAACTGAGGAATAAGAACGCAGTGTCAAAAACTGATGGGATCACACTCATGAGAAATGGTGATTATGTGACAATAGAAAATTGTCACACAGAATGGGACAATAAAAGGTTTAAGGATTGGGGATGGAAATTTTAAAATTAAAGGTAATCCAGAAGCAGTGAACAATCAGTAAATTCAGGGCCAATGGGCACACAATGTCAGATACTCAACTCAGGCTTCCAAGGGATGTCACAATGCCAAATAAACCAGAACAACTCTGGTTTAAAAATGAAGAGACCTTAGGAAGTATGTGCATTTGTTGACAAAGGTACATGCAAATGAAGGCCAATGCTTCAATTGCAGAAAGGGTATTGAATTAGCTGACTTACAGAAAGCTATGAAGAATGAAGCATACACATGATGATTTGGGATAGTGGGGGGGGGGGGGGTGGGAAGAACAATTGATCAGTTAGTATAGCTGCTGCCACACAATAGCAGAGACCTGGGCTCAACCCCAATGTTGGGTGCTACCCGAATGGAGTTTGCATGTTGCCTATAACAACACAGGTTACTTCCAACTGTCCCAGTTTCCAAAGACATGAAGGTTGGCTAAATTGCCCATGAGTTGTAGAACCAGCATGGGTATGGTGAGAAAGGGGAGAACATTTTTTTAAATGGAATTAATGTAGGACTAGTGTGAGTGACCGCTGGTGGGCATGGGCTCAAAGCCTCATGAACTAAAAGCCTCTCTCAATTCGATGAATCAGTGGCCTATTTGTATGCCCAAACCAAACTGGGAGACACAAGAGGAAAGCCTAAAACAGGTGATCACAGGTGATCAGGTACTTAGAATGAAATGGCTTACCTGTGGGTAGAAAGGCAGTTGTAACTTATGTAGATAAATGTAACTTATCAGATCTTAGAAGTTGTATTTGTATGCTCAAAAATGAGGAATACACTTTTTCTAACCTTGAACAAATAAAAGCACGAGGAATTTTCCTGTTCACCTTTTGATACTGACATGGTATAGAATGTACATTGATCCTAAATGCAACAACTCTTGTTACAAGTCCATGTCTATACTGTCATCCATCTTGCTACAAGGAAGACCACATCAAGTGAGAACAAAGACTTCAGAAAGAAAGGGTCTATATTAGAGCTAGGCCCACTTTGCAACATCACTTACGAGCATACTGACTAGGCTGGGCATATGACTAATTTGTTGCCAAATACAAATCTTAAATAAATATTTTTCTCTGGCAATTGCTCAGGGTTGAAGCCAATTTGTATCCGTTCTGGTTCTGAGAATTCCAAGGTGGGATCTACAAACTCAGTACTAGGCAAGGAAACTGGAGCTTGGCAGGTCAAGTAGTGTGGTGGCCACCTACGATGCTGTGCTTTTTAGTGCATTGACTTTATGCGCTACTGCCAATGAAACTCAAGCTCCCAAGGAATCTGCTATTCCATGTTAAGAAATTGTATGGAATTGCTACAAATTTGTGAGGGTTTTACGTTTGCTCAAAGAACTGGGACATCAATGAAGCAATCTTTCCTTTATTCTGGACCTCTCTTCCACAAGTAGTTTAATTCTTTCAGGAGTCCGGTGTAAGGCATGCAGACAACAGCCAATCCACCAAAGTTGCCTGAACAAGACCAAAGCCTTGGAGCAGAGGATGCTGGCTAGGAGGAGGATGCCAACACAGTTTCACCGATCTTTCCAACAGATTTGGAGACTTTGGCAGAAATGGATTGCTATTAAAATCCCAACAAGGGTTTATTAATGTCACTCAGTGAAAGAAATAAGAAATCACCATTCATATAAGAAAAACAGAATCCTGGAAATTCTCAAATCAGGCAACATCTGAAGAAAGTGAGAGAAACAGATAACATTTCAAGTTCCTGTCCTTCCATCAGAACCATCAACGTGAAACAGTAACTGTTCCTCATTCCACAGATGCCACCTCACCTGCTGAACTTTTCTAGCACATTGTTATTTCAGATTTCCAGCATTGCAGTCTTTTCTCTATCCCATTACTTGTGATCCCAGACTAAAAGCAATAGGTCAAGCCATAATTTCCATATGAAATGGCCTTCTTCAACTGAAGCAAGTGGGAATGGCAATAAATTCTGCCTTGCCAAAAAATGTAAATTAATAAAAATATTGAAAAAGGAAGAAAAAAATGCCTACAACACACATAAGATGACAACCAGTACCAAAAGTAGTAAAAAGAACCACCCACTGATTGGCAATAGTCTATGCAAATGTTGCCTCCACCTGCTCTATTACAGAGATCATGAACACAATTCTTTCATTGGGGCCTATATGTACTTTCCTCAGTCAAATGCAGCAACCATTTGTGTGGACTACACTTAGCAGTATATATGCTACAGTCACTGCATTTAGTAAAGAGCTCCAAGGGCTCAGCTCACATTTGTTACCTAAATGGCTTTTAATTGATTTTATTGTCCCTTTGAAGGTGTGAAGGTATGTAGAATGCTTGTTTTGCACAGCAGTTCCACATCGATTTACGATACAGAAATAATCACCCTCTAAGGTTAAAAAATAATTCTGTAATAAGCTTGCAAGCAGACTCCAAGAACCAGAGGAAAAAGGTGCAAAACTATGACGCAAGTACTACCTGCCACAAAAATCGCAAGAGCTCCATAAGAAACTGTTCCACCTTTAATGTCCAGCCACAGAATTTGACATGAGATTGACTACCCAGATGAGGATGATCGCCTACATGGCCAAGGCTAAAAGAAAAGATTCTATTGTACATACAAATTCTTAATTATTTCACTTACGGTATTATGTTACTGATGTTACAAGTCTAAGTAAAAAGCTCCCTATATTTTTTGTTTTGTAAACTGATTTGAATTCTTCCTATCTGCTTAATCCAATTATAAAGACAGTTTGTTCAATTATTTCCACTCCAATCACCAGCGTAAAACTCAGCAGATTACCAGTTAAAGTATTGTCAAGGTGCTTTTATGATAAATATAATATAAACAAATATAAGTAACCCAATTTTTTCCCACATATAGCATATTAAAGAGCTTACTAAACTAGATATTATCCAGAGAAACTAATGTGAATATTGTGGGCAAGGCCAACAGAGTGCAATAATGAATGGAAAGTAAATGTTAGTCTCACCGCCCATTCCCAGCCCCAATTCCAAGCTGGTCTCTGAAAAGAAAGACTGGTACATGGATATGGGATATTAGAAGGTTACACAAATATACAGATCATGACTTCCAAGGGAATCATGTATTTTTATGGCTGCTTAGATTCAGAATAAAAATGGCAAAAAGGAACCCCCCCAAAAATTGTAGCCTTTTAAATATTGCTTTTCTCTAGAATTTTAGCAAACTACAATGGTTTAGTTTAATTCACTGAGAAATTTTCAGAATTTGTTGTTTCAAATTTAATGTGCCACGTGCAAATTTAACATTCACCATGGCAAGACTTAGATATATAGCATTTTAATTTCAGCATTGGCTGAAAGTAGTATAATTATCTCCTCAAAAACAACTACTTCAGAGTCTGGAAGCCCGGGAAATAAACAGAAAATACTCAGCAGGCCAGGGAGCATACGAGGTGAGAGAAAGTCAGTAATCATTCATAAAACGCATTCAAGAAAGATTCACACATCTGCATGTGCTGTGCTTTAAATCTCTGAAAATAGGATCAGCTGACAAATTGACAATGTAGCTTTAATACAGTAAAATGGGAAATACTATCTGCAACTGCACCGAACTTTTCAAAGGATGTAGGAGGGGGGAAAGAGTGAGAAAACAGAAGCTGGGTATGTAAAAAGGTCTGTCTGCATCCATAAGAAAGCACAAGTCACCGCAACAAGGAACTGCAACACATCAGCAACCTTGTATTTCAGAAAAAATTCATATTACATCAATTTCAGATATTCTATTCCACTGGTTTTAAACTAAATATAGTAGGGAGTACATTTCCAACAAATGCAGAAAATAACCGATTTAGCAGCAGATAAACCTATAATGAGCAAGATCAATATTACAGTAACAAATTCAAAACTCGTCATTGAAGATACAGTATGGTCAGAAAACTGCTGACAGCTAACTTTTAACCATCACATAAAATCAATTACATATATCAATGTTTTACATCATTTTCAAACAGGAAAAGAAAGCAATTGAAATGAAGGGCTTAAAGATTTGCACTAAATTATTCTACATGTTACATACCGTTTACCAATTACATAGCACACTGTCAACCATGGGAACAGATTTACTAAAACTACCCAGAATGTTCTTAATTCAAAGCCATGCTGCCAACAAATAAAGCATTCTAGATACTAACATCTTCTACAAGTCAAAAATTCAAACAATCCAGAACAATAAAGTGCGACTTAAACAAGTTTAAGTAGATAACTTGGAAATGTTCCATCAAAAATAGACTCCAATGTGATCGCTGGTAACGATTGTGACATCATTACATACCTCATGGGATTTTTAAAGTATGATTGTGTAAATTCTAAACAATGTTTATTGAAAAATAATGTAGAATCTGGATTATGGCGTTTAAAATTATGAGAATGAGGATTCATCTATACTTAAAAAATTCTATTTGTCCTTCCATTTAGATACTGTAACCACATCGGAAATGTCAAAACACAATTACTGCAATGCTTGAGCGTCAACAGACTTACAAGTCACAAACATGCAAACACCACTGACAAAAATTCAGATTTAAAAGTCGGTGAGATCAATCCTAATACTTGTATTTTATTTTGAGGAGTTAAAGAACAAGTAAAGCAAGACTTGAAACAACACATTAAGCTAGAACTTCACTGTAACCCCTTGTGACAGTATAGAATTCAAGTCAGTTCAAGAGCTACAGCCTCCTTATTAACAAACGCAGTGAGTTAGGTGGGCAGAGAGGCATCGCCAACGGTCCCACACACCCTGCCTGCTGCAAGCACTTTCTTTTAAGCCTACTTCAGAAGGCCGCTTTCCCGTGTAAGGTATCGGTTCGAGATGCTACTACTTCAGAGTGGGTTTCCCTACTCGAGGGCGCGGTCTTTTTGGTGCGCAGGAGGGTAGGTGGGGGTTTCGGGGCGGTCGGGTTCTCCGGTTGCACCATGTGCTGATGTCGGCTTTCCCCTCTCAGCCGCCTCGGCCCGGCCAGCTGCTGGGACAGGTCGGCCGGGCTGAGGGTGAGGGGAGCGTTGAGCAGTAGAGTAGGTTGGTTGGCAGGCTGTTGGGCTGAAGACCCGCAGCCGGGCAGCGCCCTGTGGTTGTCATATCACCAGAGCCGGTGTTTTACCTGCGCTAATCGCGAACAGGAAGGTTTATCGCAGCCACGCTCAAAGCGTTTCTACTCTCCTCGGCGACAAGATGGCGGATAATAGCTGTCACGTGATGTGCGCATCGACTCGACGTTTACGGATGCACGTTCTCCCCTTTGCCCCGCCCGGCTAACAGTGCGCATGCGCCTTCCTCCGCCGGGTTCGGTTTTCTGACTTCATCCGTGGGAGGTTTAACTACTTCACTCTTGTAGTTGAGTATGCTTCATTTTTACAAGAAGTACCTCTAAGACACTTAATGGTTGTACTACTGAAAGGAAACAACGCTAGCTTCAATGCACTTTAAACAGAATGTGTCAGTTTGATGGCAATCTGACCAAGTGTCTCGACCTTTTTCATAAATGATGCCCGACTTGCTGAGTTCCTCCAACGTCTTAATGTGTTGAGCAACATGTCCAGCATCTGCAGAATCTCTTATGTTTAATATAAATATGTTAAGTTGATGACAGATGAACGTAAATAAAAAAAAGTACCAAAATTAAACACAGATTCTGCAGATCTGCAAATCCAAAGCAACACACACAAAAAGCTGAAGGAATTCAGCAGGACAGGCAGCATCTATGAAAATGAATAAATAGATCAGGTTTCGGGCCTAGACCCTTCATCAGGATATTAATGATAAATTATAGGCATCCGTTAGTCTCGTGAGAACATGGATTTGCGCCTTGGTAGGTTTCCAGGGCGCAGGCCTGGGCATATGATAAATACGCCGATTGTATTTCCTGTATATCTTTTACCAAAAAAAAGCTTTTTTGAAATTGGGTCTTTTCGTTATTTAAGAATGTTTATTCTGACCTTTATCTGATAAAAATTTAGATGTAGTTCAACTCCCATTCATGTGGTGCAACAAATGCAATCTCTACAAAAAAAAGTTATTTATGAACAAGATTTTTGGGAGGTACAAAGGCTGCAGTTCCTCCAGCAGATTGTATTTGTATTAGATATCCTTGAAGTTTTTTTGCCTCACAACTACCCACAATTTCTACTAGGTTTGCTGGGGTATTTAAAGTTAAAAATTAAATCTGCATACAAAAGTTTGGCATTCTTCCTTAAATTTCACCTTCAAACAGGTTACACTTCACATCTGTCTTTTTTCTCAATAGTTGCTTGCTACACTGGTAGGACAGAAGGCAACTAATCAGGTAATCAACATCCTGCTTTTGCACCCACACTGCCCATTCTATGTGCTGCTCTTCATTCCTGCGGGTAGTCAATTGCATTAAATGTTTTAGATAGAACCAATTCCTTTGATTCTGTCTACTCAACAGGAATGACAGTCAAGACAACAGTAAACGGTGTAATCATGGACTCAATAAAAAGCCAGAACTTATATCCTATATGCTTCAGCATGGAATACTTCCCATCAGAAAAAAAAATCCGAAGAGGTCTAATTTTTGCAGCTGGAACTGTCAGTTACTTTTCAACAGGTAAACTAACACTAAAAAGAAAAAAATTGTATAAATATAGCTCATGCAAACTTGGGACAACATTAATTACCTCTTCTTTCCCTCAACTTTCATTCCAAATTTAATAGACATACTCTCAAATACAGAAATCATACCTGGAAACTCCTACCTCAACCATTTCTGCCCTTGGTTCCAAAACACATGTTTCAATAAACAAATAAGAAATAGAAGCAGGTGTAGGGTAAAGGAGAGTGAAATGATTGTTACTCAGGATCTGATACTTCCAGTAAGATAGAGGCACATTCAAATGCAGCAGCTTCTCGGGGGCCAACCAAAGGTACACTTTTCTTTTTAAAATGTGTTTTTTATGATCAAAGTGCTATACTGTACTGCAGGATCAGCCCGTACAGCTGGTCTACCACACCAGTGATCTGCTTGTTGTTCAGAGCCATTGGCTGGGGTGTTGAAGGAGCCAGCAGATGAGTCAGAGAAGAAGTAACTGGGGCTCCGCCAGGTGAAGGAGAAGCGGGTGGGCGGCCGGGTGAAAGAGAAGTCGGCACTCGGCTGGGAGAAGGAGAAGCTGGTGGTTGGGCCAGAGAAGGAGAAGCCCGTGCTCGGCTAGGAGTAGGAGAAGCTGGCAAACAGCCGGAAGGAGGAGAAGCCAGCAGTCGGGTCGGTGAAGATTCTGAAGAGCTGACCTGGGTGCAGAGCGTGCTGCTGCCTGCTACTTGAAGACGTTGGAGTTGGTGCACGAAAGCAGAGTGCAATGTAACCGTAAGAGACTGTCCTGGATGTTTCTCTTGAGATCTCAAGTCCCTGTTGGACATTAATAATCTGAGATGCCACAGGCCCATTTCATTTGTCTGGTGGTGTGACAGGCAACGAGGCGGCAGCATGGCCACAGTTGTAGTGAGGATAGGGCCTCAGACGGGCTTGCCTGCTGCTGCAGTCCAGGTGAGGCGATGCTGGAGGTGGTGCAGTGTGGAGTCTGTGCTCAGGTGGGAGCTGGCCCCTCCTGTCAGTGCTGCCCTCCAGTTTTCGGTGGAATGACAGGCTGAATTGCCAGGAGCTGTACCATCAATTTGAATGTTGCTTGGACTATACATGTGTTTTCTTGCGTAACGTGTGTGTTTTTCTCTTTCACCATCTTGAATGTTTGTTATACACCTGCGCCCCAGAGGAAAGCTGTCTCATTCAACTGTATTCATGTGTGGTCTGAATGATAATTAAACATGATTTGATGAAGCATAAAAAACACAATAAATATAAATACATAAGATCAGCTTATGCACATAGACTGACATAAAGTGATGCTACTTATGATAACTGACAGGAAATGATAAAGTAGTGGTGGTGGAGAGGGGTGCTAGGCTAATGAGTGGAGGTTTGATTAGTCTGACGGGTTGGAGGGGAAGTAACTTTTTTTGACTCTGGTGTTCATGGTGTGAATTCTGCATATCCTCTTCCCTAATGGCAGTAGGACCGAGAGTTCATGAGCAGAGTTTGTTCAAAGTTCAGAGTAAATTCATTATCAAAGAACATTTTCTTGTAGGCAATCACAGTAAAAGCAAGGAACATAACAGAATCAATGGAAGACCCTGCCTAAAAGGGCAGACAACATCCAGCGTAAAAAAAACCAGCACCGCAAATACAACAAGAAAGGGAAAATGTAGAAATAATCATAAATAAATGAACAAACAATAAATATCAAGAATATGAGATGAGCCCTTAAAAGTGAGTCCATAGGCTATGGAAGCAACTCAGTGAGCAGGCGAGTGACGTTGAGTGAAGTTATCCCTTCTGGTTCAGCAGTCGGATAGCTGAGAGGGAATAACTGTTCCTGAACCTGGTGGTGCAAGTCCTGAGGCTCCTGCACCTTCTTCCTGATGGCAGCAGCGAGATAAGTGCATGACCTGGATGGTGGTGTTCCTTGATGATGGATGCTGCATTCCAACGACAGCACTCTGTGTAGATGCGCTCTTTTGCGGTAAGGGCTCTACCTGTGATTATCTGGGCCGCCTCCACTACTTTTTGTAGGATTTTCTATTCAAGGGCATCGGTGCTTCCGTACCTGCTGTGTTGCAGCCAGTCGAGATACTCTCCACTACACACCTATAGATGTTTGTCAAAGCTTTAGATGACATGCCGCATCTTCGCAAACTTCTAAGAAAGCAGAGGTGCTGCCGTGCTTTCTTTGTAATGGCACTTGTGTGCTGGGCCCAGGACAGGTCCTCTGAAATGATAACAGCAAGTAATTTAAAGCTGCTAACCCTCTCCACCTCTGATACCCAGATGAGTTTCCTCCTCCTAAAGTCAATAATCATCGGCTTGGTCTTCCTGACATTGAGTGAGAGGTCGTTTTAGTGGCACCACTCAGCCAGATTTTCAGTCTCTTTCCTCTGTGCTCATTTTTCATAACCCTTGATTTGGCCAACAACAGTGTTGTTGTTAACTTAAATATGGCATTGGAGCTGTGCTTAGCCTCACAGTCATAAGTATAAAGCGAGTAAAGCAGAGCGATAATCGAAGTAGGTTACCGCGTTCTTCTTAGGCACCAGTATAATTGAAGCCTGCTTGAAGCAGGTGGGTATCTACAAATGCCAAAGTGAGAGGTTAGAGACACAGCCAGTTGATCAGCACAGATCCTCAATGCTCTGCCAGGTACCTAGTCTGGACTGGATGTTTTCCGTGGGTTCACCCTCCTGATGGATGCTTTCATGTCAACCTCAGAGATGGAAATCACGTGGTCATCAGGGGCTGTGGGGGTTTCTGAAGGTGAATCAATATTTTGATGGTCAATTTGAGTATAAAAGACATTGAGCTCATTTGGGAGCAAAACCTTGTTGTCACCCATATTGCTTGATTTCTCTTTCTAGGAGGAGATAGCCCTGCCACAGCTGTCGAGCATCCTTCAGTGATTCTAGCTTGGTCCGGAATTGCCACTTCGCATGTGATGGCTTTCCAGAGATCCTACCTGGACCTCACTTGGTCGCCAGACCTGAATATTGTTGATCTGGCCTTTAGCAGAACGTGGATCTCATTGTTCATCCAGGGCTTCAGTTTAGGGAAAACTCTGAATTATTTTGTGGGGACACACTCAACTATGACTGCTTTTATAAAGTTCATGACAACCATGGTGTATGCGTACAGATTCTCTGATGAGTCCTTGAACACAGCCCAGTCTACCAAGTCGGAGAAGTCCAGTAGCCACTCCTCAGCCTCCTGCAACCACCTCTTTTTTGTCCTTATTTCTGGAGTCTTGCTCTTTAGCCTCTGCCTGTATGCAAGTGGGAGGAGGACAGCTATGTGATCAGATTTTCTGAAGTGCAATCTATGTATGGAACGGGAGGCACTCTTAATCCTAGTGTAACAGTGGTTGAATGTGTTGGAAGCCCTGGTGCTACAGGTGATATGTTGATGATAACTGGGGAGAGTTTTCTTCAAACAAGCCTGATTGAAGCCCCCGACAATGATTTGAAAGGGGTAAGGTAGGCTGTTTCTTCTTTGATAATCGTTGCATTCAATACATCGAGTGCTTGTTTAACATCTGCTTTTAGCTGTATGTAAGCTATGGTCAGGATCATGGAATAGAATTCTCTTGGTAAGTAGAATGGTCAGCACTTAATTACCAGATGTTCCAGGCTGGAGGAACAAGAGTTGCGACAAGACCATTGCATCCAAGCACCACAAAGAGCTTATCATGAAACACAGATGTCCCACCTTATGCCTTCTCCAAATTAGCAGTTCGGTCCATCTGGTGCATCACGAAGCCCACGGATCTTACCTATGTATCTGGCATGTCTGGAGTGAGCCTTGTCTCCATGAAAAACAGAATACAGCAATTCATCATTTCCCACCCATGCAGCAATCTTGTCTTTAGGTTCTCAATCTTGTTCTCCAGCAATTGTACATTTGCTAACAAGGTGCCAGGTAGAGGGAGTTTCATTCCTCAGCATTTCAGCCTGGTTTGGAGTCCACCCCCCTCCCTCCTTTCCGGCCATGGCAATGTACCTTCGTCCAGTTAAAGGTCCCATACCAGCATGCTTGAGAGTTAAGTTTGTCGAGTCCTTCTGAAGATCGTGCAATTGCTAGTTCATTAAGATGATTCAAAAGCATGTTGCTTAAACGGAAATTACAAGCCACAGATTGCAGTGAGAGTAATTCAGAAGTATATTTAGAAGTTTTGTAAGCCGCCCACAACACCATGTTTCAATAGCACTATCTTGCATTGTGGGATCCTTCATGATATTGCTGGCCTTTTTCTTGCACCTCTCCATATATATATCCTTGATGGCAGGTAGGCAGGTGCTGGAAATCCATCCGGCAGATTTAACTACCCATTGAGGAGCCCTCCTGTCACCAAAGTACAGTTCCTGTAGTACATATTTGGATGCTTCCAGATTCAGATATGTAGAAGGCTCTCTTCAGTCCTCCTCAGAAAGTTGAGTAAATGATAAGCTTTCTTGACTGTGGAGGATGTGTAGAGCCCCTCTTGTCTGACACATTATTCAATAAGATCAGAAGTGACCTTTCTTGCACAAATGTCATATCATAAGATTCTTTTAATGTTTAGAAGAAGAAAAAACAAATCTCTTTCCTGAATATTCCCATTAACTGAATTTCCACAGCTCTCTTAAGCAGGAGTATTCCAAAGATTCATTTGATTTAGATAAGAACATAGGAAGCAGGAGCAGGAGTAGGCCATCCCGCCTGTCAATCTTGATCCACCATTCAATAAGATCGTGGCTTATCAGACCATGGACTCATCTCTACCTACCTGCCTTTTCCCCATAACCCTTAATTCCCCTACTATGCAAAACTCTTTCTAATCTCTTAAATATATTTACTGAGGTAGCCTCCACTACTTAATTGAACAGAGAATTCCACAGATACACCACTCTTTGGGAAAAGCAGTTCCTCCTCATCTCTGTCCTAAATTTACTCCCCGGAATCTTGAGGCTATGTCCTCTAGTTTTATTCTCACATACCAGTGGAAACAACTTTCCCGCCCCTATCTTATCTATCCCTCTCATAATTTTATATGCTTCTATAAGATCTCCTCTCATTCTTCTGAATTCCAGCAAGTATAGTCCCAGGCAACTCAGTCTCTCCTCAAAGTCTAACCCCCTCATCTTGGAAGCAACTTGGTGAACCCCCTCTGCACCGCCTCCAAAGTCAGTATATCCCTCCTCAAGTACGGAGACCAGAACTGCACACAGTACTCCAGATGCAGCCTCACCAGTACCCTGTACAGTTGCAGCATAACCTTCCTGCTCTTAAATTCATTCCCTCCAGCAATGAAGACCAACATTCAATTTGCCTTCTTGATAACCTACTGCACCTGCAAGCCAACCTTTTATGATTCATGCACAATCACTCCCAGGTCCCTCTGCACAGCAGCATGCTGCAATCTTTCACCATTTAAATAATAATCTGATCTTCCATTTTTCCTTCCAAAGTAGATGACCAACATTGTACTCCATCTGACAGACCTTTGCGCAGTCACTTAACATATCTATATCTCTTTGTAGACTCTCCATATCTTCTGCACAATTTGCTTTTCCATTCAATTGAGTGTCATCAGCAAACTTAGATACACTACATGTGGTCCGAGCTTCCAGATCGCTAATGTATATCATGAACAGTTGCAGGCCCAGCACCGACCCCTGTGGCACACCACTCACCACTGATTGCCAGCCAGAGAAACACCCATGTATCCCAACTCTCTGCTTTCTGTTGGTTAACCAATCCTCTACCCATGCTAATACATCACCCTCAACTCTATACATCCTTATCTTATGGATGTCTTTGATGTGGCACCTTATCGAATGCCTTCTGGAAATCCAAGTAAATAATGTCCATCTGTTCCCCTTTATCCTCTGCACTCATTGTGTCCTCCTAGAACTCCAGTAAATTTATCAAACAGGACCTGCCTTTGCTGAATCCAGGCTGTGTCTGCCTGATGGATCAACTTCTTTCCAGATGCTTTGCTATTTCTTCTTTAATAATAGCTTCAAGCATTTTCCCAACTACAGATGTTAAATTAACTGGCCTATAGTTACCTGCCTTTTGCCAATATCCTTTTTTTGAACAGTGTCACACACATTTGCCTTCTTCCAATCCACCAGGACCTTCCCAGAGTCTAGAGAATTTATGTAAATTATCACCAAAGCCTCTACCATAACCTCTCCCATTTCTTTCAGTACTCTGACATGCATTCTATCATCCAGCAGTCTGTAGCAATGAATTCCTTAGATTTACCAGTCTCTGGCTAAATAAATTACTCTTCATCTCGGTTCTGTAAGGATGACCTTTTATTCTGAAGACTGGACCCATTGGTTCTCAACTCTCTCACTACTGGAAATATTCACTCCACATCCACTCTATTCAGGCCTTTCAATATTCGGTAGGTCTCAAAGAGATCTCCCTTCATCCTTCTATACTCCAGAAAATACAAACTCAGAGTCATCAAATGCTCCTCAAACTAGGAGCACCTTTGACTAGGTGTCAAAGAAGATAGTAAGGTTACAACAAATCTGATTCCGTTACTCACTGTTGACAGGGAGGGGAATGGATGCATTGATTATGAATGAAAGTTATGGATAACACCACTAACATTGGTCTGTCAATGTTCATTTGGAGAAGGTTTCTAGTTGCTGTATATTGAACATCAGACAAGGAATCTGTCAATTTAGGGACTAAAACATGAGTGTGATCTATCATGCAGTTTCAATGTTATTAAAAAGTAGTGGTGTAACTGCTAGCCCAATATATATCTTTGCATGTCATGTATGATGAAAAATGGCAAACTTTTATATTTATGTCTTTAATGTTCCACCTTAAGTTTTGAAATTAGACATTTTTTTCTACAGGGACTTGATAATTCAGCAAGAATGATCTAGCTGTCTTATTTCAGGAGTATTAAAGACTGTAAGTTTCAGAATGTTATCATGGAAAATTGTCAGGATTTAACTAGTTTTTTTTAGTTGCCTGTTGCATGTTGAACATCTTTACTCAATGCCTAAAGGAACAATGTGGCACCCTATAATTCCATGGGGTTTGAGGATAAATTAGTACAGCAAATGATGTGGACTTCAATTGCTGAACAGGGCCTCAGAACGATAGGTGCCCTTCCAATGTTCAGCATCACGAATTTCCTTAGTTGATTAAAGACAGAATCAGCAATAAGGCCTTTATATCTCTCCATAGAATATATGAAAATAAATTAACCCAATCTCTCAGCTAAAATGATATATCAGGTACAAATATTGTATATATAATACACAAGATGGCAGCGCGATGCAGCGCGCAGCGGCCACTTTGGAATGAATATCGGCAATCTGTCATGTAGGATGCCATGTACAATCCTGATTTGAAGCACAGAGGAACATCTAGTGAAACTTTTGAAATGCCTGTTCACTGCTGCTGCTACTGTGCAATCGGAGAAGTCCCCGGGAGGAAGGCCCTGAATCCTCAGCTTTGCCTGTTGCTTGGCGGCCAGTGCCAGGGTCGAAGTGCTCGGCAGAGATGGTGCTCGGTGCTCGGTGTCGGAGGGCTGGTTGGAGGCTCGAAGTTTTCGGACAGACTCAGAGTTGGCTGTGGTTGGGGCTCCCAGTGTGCTGTATCGGCAAGCTGCGGCGCTGGAGGTTCATGGCAGGAAGAGTTTTTCTTCCTTCTACCGTCTGCGTGAGATGATGGGCTGTCGGGACTTTGAGACTTTCTTTTAAACCGTGCCATGGACTGTTCTTTATCAGATTATGGTATTGCTTTGCACTGTTGAAACTATGTGTTATAATTATGTGGTCTTTGTCAGTTAGTCTTTTATCAATTATGGTATTGTCTGCACTGTTGAAACTATATGTTAACTATAACTATATGTAACTATGTGGTTTTGTGTAGGTCTTGTAGCTTTAGTTTTGTCTGATGGGTTTGTAGTTCCTTTCTGGGAAACGTGCTGAGACGGTAGCATGATATTGATACGCAGCAGCCTCTCTGGACTCTGGATTGGGGATTACCGAATGTTATGTGGTTTTTCTTGCATGGTCTGTTTTGTGCTTTTTCGTGATATCATTCCGGAGAATGTTGTCTCATTTTTTAACTGCATTGTATTTGTGGTTTATAAATGACAATAAACTGAATCTGAAATACAGTTTTGTGAAATACAATAATTTTTCAGAGACAATATGTTTCAATATTCAAAGCTTCGATTCATCATATCTTATCCCTATCAGTGACATATTTAAAGAAGCATTTATTTCTGAATGAAAACTACATTTTGAAAAATCTGTTTACAGATTCATAGATTTTAAAAACATGAATTAAATCTAACAGAACACATCATGGACTGTAACAATCAAAATTTTGCTGAAGCTTTAGCCAAAGCTTAGTAGAGAACTTTGGTGTGTTATGCTTTATAATACTGTAAACATAACTGGTAAGTGATCCGGCACTGACGATTGGAACATCTTGAGTATTCAGTTTTCAGGTTAAGTTTTTTTTACTACAGGAAAAAGACAGAATTCTGAACAATGGTCATGAGGCTTCAGAATCTTTAAATTTTTTTGAGTAAGCTGAATCCATTTGATTAACAACGTCTTGCTATAGTTAGCTTTGCTGACCAAACTAAAGATAGAAAAATATTCTTATGGTTCTATAAATTGGTGTAGCAAATGGGTGAACATGGTTTCACTTTTGTAGTTCTTGATAAAACAAATATCCTATTCTTAAAGGACATGCTGGCTCACCGTCACAGTGCAGCATCACCGACAACCCTCCCCTCTTTCTTTCCAGTCCTAATGAAGGGACCCAAATCAAAATATGGACTCTCTATTTCCCTCCTAGGATGCTGCGTGATTGACTGAGTTCCTCCAGTGCCTTTGTGTATTGGTGCAGAATTATTTCCACATTTGTGTTTAAAATTTATTATTATAGATGCATGGTTAGTGATCATTAATTTCACTTTTTCTTCTCCACATATGAACAGATCTGTCATAAACAGTGCACTTAAAAGCACTCTAAAGTATTTCAATCACTTAAGCAAATGCTGCAACTATTTTACTCAAGTAAAGCTTAAAAATGAAATGGAGTGTGAGAGGGGACATGATTGAAACATACAAGCTTCTGAAAAAGCCTTTGGACAGGATAGATGTGCAGCAGATGTTTCATCTTGTGGGTGAATTTAGAGCTAGGGAATCACTGCTTAAAAATAATTGGTCCCGCTTCTGACACGAAACTGGTACTTTTTTTTTCTCTCAAAGTGTTGTCTGTCTTTAAATCTCTACCTAAAAAGGAGGTGACGTTTCGAAGACATCCTTTTACATATTTAAAGCTGAGGTCAGTAGAGGTTTGGTAGACAGGGTGTTGAAAAGTTATTGTGGGTAAACAAAAATACGGTGTTAAGGTTATTATCAGCTCAGCCTTGCCCTTACTAAATAGTGGGACTTGCTTGAGATGTTGAGTAGCCGAGTTCTATTTTAATTTGTATGTTCATATAAAATTTTAACCAATAATAAAAAGGTATTGTGATAATCTTGCTTCTACAAGCAGAAGTAGAAGACTCTGCTTGACTTAAAATGGTGAGAAGAAATATCAGGAGAATAAAATGGAGTTAGATTTGAAGATAGGACAGTGCAGCATATTATAGGTCCTTCGGCCCATGATGTGCCAATCTGGATAAACCTACTCCATGGTCAAATATCAAATAGGATTAGTGTAAATAGGTGTTTAATGCTCTGCATGTATCTGGCGGGTTGAAGTGTCTGTTTCCATGCTATATGACACTGTGACATTAAGGTATTTTATATACATTCGAAAGAGCGGAAAAGGCAGATGAGAACGTGGTTCTTAAATATGTCAAAATTGACATCTCCAAATATGACTACATAATGGGTACATTTGACTCAGAGACAAAAAAGTTGCCTAAATAAGACAGGCACAGTTTGCATCCATATAAAACAACACATCCAATCTGCGAGCATATAGAGCACCATGTACAAAATGTTGGAGAAAGTACAAAGTAAATGTATTATCAAAGTATTATTGTCACCCTATACAACCGTGGGATTCATTTTCTTGCAGACAATCACAGTAAGTGCAAGAAACACAAATAAAAACCACACCCCACGGGACAGACAACCTTTAAGGGAAACTACAGGCTGCAGATTGCAGGAGGAGTAATTCAGAGAAGTTTTGTAAGCAGCCCGCAACATGTCACCATGATTCACCAGCATTATCTTGTGAATCAGCAGGTCAGGCAGCAACTACGCCTAGTTTATTCCTGTTGAAAGGAATAAGCTGTAGACATTGTGGAATGAGACCCTTCATGAGGACTGGAAAGGAAGGGGGAAGATGCCAAAATAAAGGTGGAGGGAGGGGAAGGAGGACGAGAAGGTGGTATGGTAGGTGATGCCAGATGGATGGTGGACAAGGGATGAAGTAAGAAACTGGAGGTGATAATTAGAAGAGGCAAAGAGCTAGAGAAGAAGGAACCTGATAGGAGAAAGTGGAGGATGGGAGAAAGGGAAAGACGAGGGGTACAAGGGGAATATGATAGGCAGGTGAGGGGAAAAGATAAGGGCCAGAGTGAGGAAAGATTACTGGAAGCAGAAATCGATGTTCATGCTATTAGGTTGGAGAAAACTGATGAGGCTCCATCAATCTGGCTTCATTGTCACACGAGAGGAGGCCATGCACCGACATTTCAGAACAGGAATGGGATAGAAGTTTAAACGGTTGGTTACCGGGAAATTCCATTTTTTGCGGATGGAGCGGAAGTGCTCAACAAAACAGTCCCTCAGTTTACAGTGGGTCTCGCTAATGTAAAGGAGGTCACAACAGGAACACCGGATACAGTAAATGATCTCAACAGATTCACAAGTGAAGTATTATCTCACCTGCAAGGACTGTTTGGGACTCTGAATGGAGGTGAGGAAGGAGGTGAATGGGCAGATGTAGCATTTGTATGGCTTGCAGGGATATGTGCCAGGAGGGAGATTAGTGGGATAGACAAAGAGACAGTGGGATCACGGAGGCATTGATCTCTGCAGAGAGTGGGGGGGAGGGGTCAGAGGTAAAAATGTGCTTGGTGGTTAGTGCCCTTTTGAAGGTGGCAGTTGCAGAGAATGATGTGTTGAATGTAGAGGCTCTTGGGATGACAAGAGGAATTCTATCTCTGTTAAGATGGTGTGAGGATGGCAGAAGCACTGATGTCTGGGAAATGAAGGAGATGTGGGTGGAGGAAGAGAGTCCCTTTTCTTTGAAGAAGGAGGATATCTCTGATGTCCTGGAAAGCAAAACCTCATCTTGGAAACAGATGTGCGAAGATGAAGGAACTGAGAAATGGGAGAATATACTTTGTTTCCTGATTATCTCAATCTATTAAAATTAATGTTTGCTGCTATCATTTTGTCTTTACATCTTTTCAACAGATTAAAGAAGATTTGATTGGGATCCTACTGAGATCTCCAGCATAACTAATTAGTCTATAAAATCTTAAAATTCCCAGATGTTTAATTTTCACTTCCATGCACACAGTAAAGGAAATCCTGCAACTTCTGTGTTTAACAGCCACTAGATGGAGCATGTGAAATAGTCTATTCCCTGCAGCCAGTGAATATTGTAGACTTGGTCCTTTCATTATTTCTAATCTCATGTATAAATGAATCATTTTGGTTATTCATACAGTGACTCCAAATCTATGGAAGCATTTATTCATATCTAAAGTACACATGTAAAAATGAGAAGTTAAATTCCAATCCAATTTCTCACCGGCTCTTTTGAAATAACAGTTCAATATTCAGACCATAAGATACATAAGCAGAATTAGGACCTTTGGCCCAAAGAGTCTGCTCAGCCAGTTCATCATGGCTGATCCCTTTTTTCTTTTCAGTCCCAACCTCCTGCCTTCTCCAGGTATCCCTTCAAGCCCTGACTAATCAAGAATCTATCAACATCTGTATTAAATATGCATGAAGACTTGAACTCCATAGCAGCTTGTGGCAAAAAATTCCACAGATTCATCACCTCTGACTAAAGAAATTCCTCCACATCACCGTTCTAAAAGGATGTCCCTTTATTCTGAGGCTGTGTCTTAGACACTCTCAACATAGGAAGCATCTTCTATACATCCACTCAAACAAGGCTTTTCACCATTCAATAGTTTTCAATGAAGTCACCACTCATTCTCCCAAATTCCAGTGAATACAGACCCAGGGCTATCAAACGCACTTAGTATGACGAGCCCTTTATCGATAAATAGTTTTTGTGAACTTCCTTTGAACCCTCTCCAGCTTCAGCACATCCTTTCTAAGGGGCCCAAAACTGCACGCCATACTCCAAGAGAGGCCTCACTAGTGCTTTATAAAGACTCAGCATTACATCCTTGCTTTTATATTCTAGTCCGCTTGAAATGAGTGCTAACATCACATTTTCCCTCTTCACCTCAGACTCAACCTGCAAATTAACCTTCAGAGAATCCTACACAACTCCCAAGCCCCTTTGCGCTTCAGATTTTTATATTTTTGCTCCATTTATACAATTACATTTGATCTTTCTTAATAGTTAATTCTCTGTCGTTAACTGCAAACAGAATATTCTTTTCTCCATTTCTATCTCAAGTAACTTCTTTTTTCATACCGAGATTAATGAATGGGCAGAATTTTCATGGAAAGGATTATCAATTAAATATCCAAAGTCATCATTGCCGGGCCACTGTACCAGGTCCACCTGCAGGTGAATGACAAACTTCCCCCTCTGACAGGAGACGGTATCTGAGACCAGGCAAGCACCTCTTCAAATCTCACTCTCTCAGTATTAGTGCACCTCAGGGGCGTGCTCGCTTCTCTCTCCTATTTTCTCTATACATCAATGACTGTGTTTCCTCTGTTAAACTAATAAAGCTAGTGGAGGAAACCACTGTCATTGGACTAATCACCAGAGGTGATAAAATTCAAGTACCACCAAGACAAGTGTCCTGGTGCAATCACAGCAACTTGGAGTTGAACGCCATGGAGATGCATACTGACTTCAGGAGAAACGTGTCTCCTCTCCACCCGCTCATCATCAACAGCACTGCAGTTAGCACCATTTCAGTGTTCAGATTCCTGGGCATCATTATTTTGCAGCACCTCATGTGGGAGGATCACATCGTCTTTATGCATAAAAAGGCTCTCAGAGGATGTACTTCTTGCTGCAGTTGGTAAAATCCCATCTTCGCCAGAACATACTGGCGCAATTCTACACTGCCATAGAGAGCATCCTCACATCAGCCATTACTGTCTGGTTTGGTGCAGCAGCCTCACAACATATGGAAACTTCAGCGAACTGTCAGGGCAGCAGAAAAAGTCATTGGCTACGGCCTACCATCAATACAGCACAAAGAAGCAGGCAAGAAAAATCATTGCCGACACTACTTACTCCGAAAACTGCCTTTTACAAAAGCTCCCTTCTGGAAAATGCCCTAGGGATATTAAAACAAAACAAAAGAAAACACTTCACTCCACCTTTTCTTGTCCCTCTATATATTACCTCAGTCACTGCACTGCACTGTGAACACTTCAAACCACGTTTTGAAATGCTATTTACATCATAAACACACACTGGCATTCATGCACATTTTATTCCATGCTTCAACCTCTAATTTTATTGTTTATGTAACTCTTTATTCTTTAGAATTGTTGAATGTTGTTTTCTATTGCATGTCACAACAACACACCATGGCAAATTCCTAATATATATTCCTCATGTATATTGTGAATAAAGTTGATCCTTGAAATGCTGGGTCCCAAGAAAGCTGGATGAAGGTTATTATTTTAATACTAAGAAGCCATGAACTGTGGAAAAGCAGACAAATTTGAAGTCTGGTAGTAAAATTCTCTAAAAGCTAGTGAAAAAGTACACAATAGAATTCAAAACGGTAGTTGAAAATTGGCCTTCATTTCAGGGACACAGTACGGGTTTCATCCCACAGTGTTTTAAAGCTATCGCTACATGGCATTTGGAGCACTGCATTCAGTTTAGGCATTACACAATCTATTAGACACATGGTTCAGGTTCATCTAAATACTACAGTGGGCAAAAGGGTTCAATTCTGACAATAAGTCTAAGCATTTCATACCATATGTTCAGAGGATTAAAATAACATCATTGAAGTGCTTAAGGTAGTTAAATGAGTTGTCAGGATGGGTATAAAAAGTTATTTTCTCTGCTGGAAGAGTCCAGAACACAGGACAGTAACTTTAAAATTAGAACTTCCTTTTGAAGTATTTACAGAGATGATGAATGATGGTACAGATTCATGAGCCTAATATTAAGAACAGGAGTGGAAAAAATCTTTCCTTTTCACACACCGTTCTAAAGTCAAAGTTCCCCACCCTTGAATACAGTTCAGAAATTCACAATAGACTCCAAACACCTGTCTTGCACGATAAAGACAATTACTAAACTTCTTTCTCCTTTGTACTGCTTATTCCTTTGCTCCCTCTAGCTTATTTTTATTCAATTACTTTTCTGTAGTTTTCTCTTTGGTTTGTCCTAAATTGAAAATATTGCTCTTTTGCAATTATGAGGGGTGATTGATAAGTTTGTGGCCTAAGGTAGAAGGAGTCAGTTTTAGAAAACCTAGCACATTTACTTTCCAACATTGTCCCCTCCTCCATGTACACACTTAGGCCAGTGGTCGTGGAGCTTACGGATCCCTTCCTTGTAGAAGTCGTCCACAGAAGGGGTGATTGATAAGTTTGTGGCCTAAGGTAGAAGGAGATGAGTTATTAACTTCAAACTTTCTGCATTGTCACTCAAAGAGTTGAACTGCACATGCACGTAATGAGAGCAACTTGGACCTCCAGGTGATCCACAGCAAGAGTGATTGATAAGTTTGCGGCCTAAGGTAGAAGGAGATGAGTTATACAGCTCTCGTTACATGCACCAGCAGTTCCACTTTTTGAGTGAAAATGCAGAATGTTTTAAGTTAATAACTCATCTTCTACTTTAGGCAACGAACTTACCAATCACTCCATGCTGTGGAGCACTTTCTGGAGGTCCAAGATGCTGACTTCTATAGAGATCAGTATGCTCCACGACCGCTGGACTAAGTGCGTAACTGTAGGAAAAATAAATGTGCTAGGTTTTCTAAAATTGACTCCTCCTACCTTAGACCATGAACTTATAACCCCTTGTATTAAAACTCATCCCATAGTTTTAAACCTAATGATAAATCTTCCTACTGATTTCTTTCCTTTATTTTAGTTGTCTTAAATCTACTGTTTTAAAAAATACTCATATGTGGTCAACTAACATTCACTCACTTCTTCTTTCACCTTTTCTCATTTCAAATTTGGTGATGCATCCATCAATTAAATGTTTTTATTGATACAGTGATTCAGAAGAAAAATACGCACACTCAGTGGCCATTTTATTAGGTACACCAGTATAGCTGCTCGTTAATGCAAATAAAGTATATAATCGGCCAGTCGTGTGGTAGCAACTTAAGGCAGAAAAGCATGCAGACATGATCAAGAGGTTTAGGCCAAACTTCAGAATGGGAAAGAAATGTGATCCAAGCGACTTTGATTGTTGAGTGATTGAATATCCAAGAAACTGCTGATCTCCTGGGATTTTCATGCACAAGTCTCTGGAATTTACAGAGAACAGTGCAAAAAGCAAAGAGAAAACCCCGTGAGCAGAAATGATGTGGGTGAAAATACCTTGTTAATGAGAGAGATCAAAGGATAATGGCCAGACTGGTTCAACCTGACAGGAAGGTGACAGCAGCTCAAGCAACCGTGCATTATGACAGTGATGTGCAGAAGACCGGCTCTGAACACACAACACGTCAAACCTTGAAGTGGATGGGTTATAGCAGCAGAAGACCACAAACATCCTCTCAGTGGCCACTTTTTTAGGTACAAGAGGTACCTGGTAAAGTGGCCACTGAGTGTGTATCAGAAAAGGTTAAAGAAGTTGAAATGACCCGGCAGGAAATGATTTAGAATGGGGCTCACTCTAATGCTGAAGGATACAATGATGAATAACTGAGATTTTACCTTCCAGTGAAACATCCAACCTGGAATCCCAGATAACAGGGAAATTGCAGTTTTTCCTTGTTTTCCAATACACTTGGTTAGAAAACTAGTCTAAAATTTAAGCAGAAATCCAACAAAATGTTCATAAATATTATACACCGTAGCATAACATATAATGATATTGTGTCTGCATTTTTCAATTTCTTCAAAGCATGTCTATAGCTTTTGTTTTCTATTTCTACAGAAATGGCATTACAATACTGTGGAATTAGAAACCATTCTTGTCTATCATCAAGAATGACTCAGCAGTCACTGATTGAATATCCAAGAAACTGCTGATCTCCTAGATCTGAAGATAGTTTACTTTACGGAAGTTGCATAAGAAAGTTGGTGATTGACAAAATAACCTGCTAGTAGAGCAAGCACAGGTTTGCTTTAAGTTGTCCTAAGTTTTGTATTTTCTAAAGAGGATCCTACAGCTGGAGCATGTGACCTGGTGTAATGATAACCAGTTCCAATTACAAACACTATTAGATTCATGCAGGGTATTGCCTTACACTTCACCTTGAGTTTATATGGAAACTGGCCCCAACTTGCAAAGTTTTCTGTTTCACTGGACAAGGTATGGTCTGGGTTGCTACCTTGCTTCCAGGTTGGCATTGTATGCTAATGAGGTTAGAAAATCCTCACCTAGTTTACGTGTGCATAACAAATAGTCAGTTGGATATCTCAAGCATGAGCTCTTCTGGACAATGAAAAACAACTGAACACCACATCCGACTACCCCAAAGGATTAGGGATTGGTCTTCTCTGCTCTTGATGTTTACTCCGTGCATCAAAGACAAATAGGCTCGACTTCTGGGCAGGAAAGACAAATACTGTGAAACCAACTTCAGATGTCTCTACCTCTACATCATAAGGAGATAACATACACAAATTTCTGGAAGAATTCAGTAGGTCAGGCAGCATCCATGAAAATTATCAATCGACGTTTTGAGCCGAGACTCTTCCTCAGAACATGAGGAGGCATTGTAAATACACACTGTACCTTCAGCCATGTTGTACATGCTATGCAACTAGAAATATCGGCAATTTAAACAAGAGAAAATCTGCAGAAGCTGGAAATCCTAGCAAGGACACAAAATGCTGGAGGAACTCAGCGGACGGACCAGGCAGCACCAATGGAAAAGAGTATAGTCAATGTTTCGGGCTGAGACCCTTTGGCAGGACAGAAGAAAAAAAGATGAGGAGTAGATTTAAAAGATGAAGGGAGACAGAAACACAAGGTGATAAGTGAAACAAGTTGATTGGGGAACGAGATACAGGGCTGGAGAAAGGGGGGTCTGATAGGAGAAGAGAAAAGACCATGGAAGCAAAAAGCAGGGGGAGGAGCACCAGTGGGAGGCAATGAGATAAGGTGAGAGAGGAAAAAGGGGATGGAGACTGGTGAAGAGGGCGGGGGGAGGGCATTACAGGAAGTTCAAGAAATCAATGTTCATGCCACCAAGTTAGAGGCTGCCCAGATGGAATATAAGGTGTTGTTCCTCCAACCTGAGTGTGGTCTCATTGTAACAACAGAGGAGGCCATGAATGCACATATTGGAATGGGAATGGGAAGTGGAATTAAAATGGGTGGCCACTGGGAGATCCCATTTCTTCTGATGGACAAGCGGAGGTGCTCGGTGAAATGGTCTCCCAATTATGTTGGGTCTCACCGATGTATGACGCCAACAGACTCACAGAAGAGGAGTTGGCTCACCCGGACGGACTGTTTGGGGCTCTGAATGGTAGCGAGGGAGGAAGCATGGGGGCAGGTCTAGCACTTGCTCTGCTTGCAAGGATAAGTGCCAGGAGGGAGATCAGTGAGGAGGGATGAATGGGCAAGGGAGTCATGTAAGGAACAGAAAGATGTGCTTGGTGGTGGGATCCCGTTGGAGATGGCAGAAGTTCTGGAGAATTATGTGTTGCATGCGGAGGCTGGTGGGGTGGTAGGTGAGGACAAGAGGAACCCTATCCCTGGTAGGGTGCCGGGAGGATGGAGTAAGAGCAGATGTGCGTGAAATGGAAGAGATGCGGTTGAGGACAGTGTTGATAGTAGAATAAGGAAAGCCCCTTTCTTTGAAAAAGGAGGACATCTTCTTCATTCTAGAATGAAAAGCCTCATCCTGAGAGCAGGTACATCTGTAGGGTATCAGCCTGATACGTGGACTGTACTTTTTTCCATAGATGCTTCCTGGCCTGCTGAGTTCCTCCAGATTTTGTGTGCATATCAGTATTTTAATTAGCTAAATACAGAAGCTGGTCGGTTAGAAAGAAAGGCCAGTGCATTTTGAGTTCAGAGCTGACATCAAAGTGCAAAAAAAACAAAAAAGGTTCACACTGGAAGATCATTAGTATTTATTTTATTACTTCAAAAATATATTTTTTAAATAGCACAAACAGTTGTATATTAAAACACAATGTTAAAGAGTTGGAAACTCAGAATTTCATCTTCGAGTGCATGTGTTTCAGGTCAATGGGACTGAATTTTAGAAGAGATGGCAATGTGATAACTTCCTGTTTGTGACACATACAACAGAGTGAAATTCTGTTCTCAGATTGCAAGGATTGTTCCTCCCCAAAATAATTTTGAAATAATCAATTTTAAAATTTCCATTATATTGAATAACACCTTTAACATTTTTGATTTTAGACCCTGCTTATAAATACCCATCATTTTCTTCCACTTTTCTACTTAAATCCTGCGTAGCTCTGGTCTTGAACTATTTATAATCCAGCTGGTTAGTTCACTAGTTTACTTCTCAAAGCCATCTACAGCCTTTTCTTTGGAAAGGTCGTAGTCACACCAGATACCTGCTTTCTGAGCAAAACAGCACTTCCAAAATCCATTTGTAGATATGTTCATTCAAGGTGGAAAATGTGGGAAGAAGAAATATTGCAGAGGAAGAATCCTTTACAATACAAACCAGAAAATCAAGCAACTTAAAAATTCTTAAAAATCAAATTTTACAGTTAAGCATTTGCAAGATGGACATTTCTCATTACATCAGATTTTTTTTTACATTTTATTAGAACTATAAACAAACCTTGTACTCTTCTACCACTTGTGGTTATTGTGCTATTACCGTTTTAGCATTTTTGCACTATTTCAGATTGCAATAACAAATTGCACCATTCTGTTGTTTTGTGCTTGTCACTGTATTTATTGTTGTATATATTATTAATATAAACTGTAAGCTTCATGTGAACAAGAAATTTCATAGCACCCTGGTGCACAGCCATCACATTTATTCATTCTATCCTGGTACAGGGGTAGGGTCATACTGATAATTGAGCTTCTGGTCCAATAGGTACCCCTATGCAACATTAAAATATCATCATATGCCCTACTGAAAAAGTCAGTCTTTCTTCTACACACTACTCTCGACATCACCATAAAAAAAGTTTAAAGAGAAACATCCCTTGAATTTATTAATAAAAGTTTATGAAATTAGTAACTTTTGTCATTTACTGTTTGCAGGTTTCAAAAATTACAGGAGTGCGTAGAGTGACCAGCACATGTAACCTTACAGAATAGTGCACATCCTGAGGCATCTTGGTAAGGCCAGGTCAGAAGTACAGGGAGCTGATCTATGTGGTGGAGGAACTCACTTGTAATCCCTATCAGATAACACATGATTTAGAAATGTTCTAAGAGGTTTGTTTCTGATTTCTATTTTAATGATTTAGGAGCTTTAGTGATATTCATTAGCTAATCTGTAGCTGCACAAAACACCCCTGGCAACACCATACTTAAAAGAGGCCAAAATGACTAGCCTAGTCATTAGCAGGTTCTTATTACTGAATAATCACAAGCAGGATTGCAACAGTCCCGTATTATAAGAGACTTTCTCTATCTGAAAGTAAAGTTGCATTGCATATAGTATTGATACAGTTGATAATTTTTGCATAAAACTGAGTGAGGTCATGGGGGTGAAATTGGGAATGCCCACGACAGCCTTGATATGATGGTTTACTCTGCTTACATGTATGCCAAGACTTCTTAAGAATGAGTCAGGCTAAAGTCAAACAACCTATTGGAAAATCACTGTGTATAATCATCAGAAAGTTTACAGAGAGTTCACACACTTATTGTGCTTTTTCACAATGCTCACAATTTTTGTATAACCAATATATTGACTAATTCAAAATAAAATTCGAAACCTACATATACAATGTATTTTCAACTCTATCAAAATGTAAAATGTTTAGTTGTAACAGGACTTAATTTAATATTGATACAATATTAACATTTTTTGAAGTAGCTACACTATATTAAGTATGTAATCATTGTTTTGCGGATTAGGTTGTTAAAATATTGTATTTTTGGATTAAGTATTTGTTTAGAGCACAAAAAGCAGTTTCCACAAATAACACCGAGAGAAGTAAATAGCCTGCATCTAAAGTCTACAGTTGTTCCCAAATGAAATGCTTATAAAAAGAGCTACAAAAGATAAAACTCAAAAATACTTCAAATGGTATAATTTAGTGCAGCATTTCTAAGAGATGTTTCAATCTACAAAAGGCAAAGCCCTGAGCCATTGATTTTACGGTACAGATCAGGAGAAAGGCAACTGTAAACAACCTCCTCGTTGACAAGCAGAATTTGTCATTTCCTCACGTTGATAGCATAAGCGCAATTTAGAGGCTTGTATACAGTATCAAATCAGTTAGATAGCTTAAAAAAATAACATGGCTAGATTTTGGATAAAATTAAAATAGAGTGGCAGCCAAGAAACAGTCACTTAGTGCAAGTTTTATATGTCCAGCTGTTAGGATTTAGATCTACACTTTATAAATCTGAACAAGTAGTTGTTCTTGATGGGACTAAGGCCTTTTTTTACTGAAATGCAGCTTTCAGTTCTTTAAAAGCTGCTCTTCTCTGCTTCTTCTCCTCTTCCATACGCTTACGTTGCTCCTGCTCGGCTTTGATCTCAGCTTCAAATTTACTGCCAGTCGTCAGTGCCTGTACCTGAAAACAAATGCAAGTAAAATTTGAAATAATAATGTTTTCTTTCCTGATTAAAGTAAAACTGACTCCTTCAAACCCTAAACACCGTGCTGTTCCTTCACGTCTTGTTTTGTTCTTCAACTTAACTAGAAGTCTCAACTGAAAAGTGATTTTGGAGAGGTATGCAGATATTGTTTGCTTAAGTTTAGAAAAGCAATATCACAGAGACATTTATAACTGTTTTATTCCTAAGCTTGCGGTTGACAGGGAAAAAATAAATTGATGATGGTCGAATGGTAGAGCAGACTTGATGGGCCAAATAGCCTAATTCTGCTTCTATGTCTTATGATCTAAAGGGTACACCATGTTATGGTCTAAAGGGTGGTAATTATTCAGGTTAAAGCAATGAACAAAGATGTCTGAAATATTTCAGAATGAGAAATGAATTCTGGATTCTGACATTATAGGGATGCTGGGGGTTTCTTGATGCTAATCAAGTTAGATCTAAAACTGTATGACTAGGTATTGACGTTGAGTTATAATTCACTTTTTTTTCTTCCTATAAAACAGTATTTTTATCCTGATCAGGTGTGATTCTAACAGACAGCAAACTGGAGTTTAATGTTAGAGATTGGATTAATTAGCATCCATTTTTAAGTGCTGATCAGGCACATCAATTTTGCCCTGATTAGAAAACACAGAATCATTTCTGGATTAAATAGCCATTTCTGCTCTTTGGCATAGGAATTGGGAGTGGATGGGTACAACCTACAATCATCGCAGCACATGAGAAAATCAAAACTCAGTGGATAATGTCACTTCAATAAAAACAATGAACAATTGCAATCCCCTGACATTAGAGCATCTGCCTGGGCAGCTATTAAGCAGTCTGTGGTCAATTCTAACGCCTATCAAAGTCCACAGAATATACAACAGTGAACTTTCCCTCCAACATTTAGCAATGGGGGCTTCAGTAGTGACATCAGTAGCAGCATTCCCACGGCCGGGTATCATTATGGCAATAGCCAGTCACTCTGGGTGAGGTTTCAGTGTCAGAGGGTAGAGGACCAAAGAGCTGCCTCCCATAAGAGTCTTCTGAGCTACCACACCACACTGATAAGCAAAGTGTTTACATGCTCAGGATTTCGAGTGCTGCCATCACTGGGATACTCGTCATTTTGGGGAAAGATCATCAGCCACACTCCAATGTCTGGAATGCTCTTTCAGTGAAGGTCAAAGTCACAATGATTCTGAACTCTGTTGCAATAGAAACTTCGAGAGATGCCAGTGATGCTTTCCAGTATGTTGCTTGCCACTGCATCAAAGACACTGAGGAACCGTATTTACAAAGGGAGTAATATAAAGGAAGTGCTGAAAATACATGGGAGGTCAGAGAGTATCAATGGAAAGAGAAGCACTTTACGTTTCCAGCCGGAAACTCTTCACGTGAACTGAAAAACTGTTAATCACGGTAGCAGAGAGGTAGCTGCATTTTCGTGCTTATTTCGTAGCAGATTGTAGCTTGGGACTGGTGGAGGTCTTATCTTTGCTGACTGTTGAGATAATGCTCAATAATGCTTAATTGTATGTTTGCTAATTGCTAATAATGGATTGAAGTAAGGAATTTGACTCTTTGGAGCTGTGGGAGTGTCATGCAAGTATAGCAACTTCGTCACAGGCTGGCGGCAATTGTTTTGATTTTGGACCAATGTTTGCTGCTACAGTCAAGCAGAAGTAAAAAGCAGCACCCACATGGGAATTGTAGTCCCTGAAGCAACTACACAATGTTTTTCACATTCCCATGATCATCAGTAAAATAGGATCACACAGGGGAGTTAGTGGACATTTAAAAAAGCTTCGCAGTGCAGGTGCAGCTACACTGAAAATGCAACAATAAATGGATCCCTGATTCAACTACTAACATGCCTTACTGAAACTACTGTCACTGGTCTACAGCTTACTGTAAGAACATGAAATTTATGTATTGCTTGACTGAGTGGAGATTCCCTCAACTGGATTCTGGAATTAAGGGGTGATTGGGAGTACTTGATTCTCAATGGGTCTTCAAGATCCTCAACAAATCCTTGGAACTCCTTTCTGGTACTTATCTCATTTGATGACAATGTTCTCAATTCTTACCAAAATCTAGATGCTCTTTCACCATCCCTGAAGCCCCCAGGGTGGTCATTGTGTGTTTTTGGGGAGTGTGCCTTTAAAAATTGGTACCTTATTCCAAGTGCTGTGTACTAAAGATCTCTGACTCAGTACCTTTCTCTGTGTAAGCTACCACAATGGCATGTTGTCAAGTGTTTAAATTTTTGGCCAGTTTTGCTTATTTTTTGTCAAAGATTCAAATCTGCATTAGAGAAAAGCTCAAGAATAGTTTTGCACACCAAAATGAGGTCAAACCCAGTTTCAAAGTGTGGTCATTTCTTTCCCTGCAACTCCACTGCCTGAGGCACTGATACCAAAGACACGTGCAGGCTTTAAGTACCTTCAGAATGAAAATCCTGAGTATGTTCACCAACCTGTAAATTCCTGTGAGGGTGCACTTCATCTGAAGTGAAGAGTGCAATAAAACAGAAATACAGGAAATACACAATTCAGGCAGGAGGTGGAAGACAGTTAATGATTGAGGACAATCAATGATGCATTTAGTATACTTGCCGTGAATGGTCTGAATTTAACAATGTAACGAGCTCTGGTGAATATCATGTAGTCTATAGCTGGGCTGCTCCTGATAGGGTAAAATTATAAACTCTGGCAGCATGCTGTCCAATTACAGATCAACAACAGTCAGTCAGAAATGAAGCTTTTTAAATGAGAACTCTGGCATTCCAAGAGTTACCTGACCAATTCTTTGGCCTACAATTTAGAGATTGCTGGTTTTACCAGAGTTCTTTTCCAGACTTGAAATATTTGGCCCAAGTTAGACTTTACCTTTGCTTCAAAGAAGTTCTTGGCACCTTGAACTCCCTCAGTGGAAACGTCAATTTCTGAAAGTCTGGCAAGAGCCATCAGCCCACTGTCTTCCTCCAATTCGCCTGCGGCTGCTTTATGAAAAATCAGAAGAAACTGGAAAGAAGCACAAGAATTCTGAACAAATAAGTAAACCTTTATCATCTCTACACAGAAAACTGCTTTGGACTTAACAAAATGGTTTTTATTTCTATAAATATGCACATATATAAAGGGTAGTTGAAATTCAATGAATCAAAATTCTAAAATCTTTGAATTCACTTCCACTGGAATTGTCCATCATTAGTCCTTCAAACATTCCATTGTTAAACTCAATGATCAGGAAATCTTATTATTTTCCAACTTAATTTATTTAAGGAACAGTAATTGAATCCTGGTTAGACAGGTGCAACTACCACTGCACTGATCACCACTGAAGCCAGGAGTGATTAAGAACCTGCTGGACTCCCATTTCTTGCCTCTTACTAAACTGAGATTCTGTATTACTTCTCCATTCTTGTCAGCAAAATAATGAAATCTATCCTCACTTCCAGATTGCAAGAACAAGATACGTTAAGTTAAACTTTCCTTGTGTCCATCCTCCTCTTGGGAAATGTCCAGCACAGCAGGAGCTCAGGACAAGATGGAGAAGGTGAAATCTGCAACCTGATATGTTTTGTAACTCCAAAACATAAAATAAAAAGAGAAAACACGGAGCAGGGAGGGAGACGTGTGTCTTTGTTTTGGTTTTTACTTTAAGCAAGCGTGCACTTGTGATGTGGTAGCATGATGACATATGTCATTCACTTACTTTTGCATATAACGTAATGAATTATGTAGGCAAACAAAGAATGCTTAGTCAAACAATATATTTATATTACTCAAATATTAAATACATAACATTCCTTCCTGCTTAGCTATAAACTCCATCTCAACACACACACACACAGAAACACGCACGCACTGAGTATACTAAATAATACAACTACTATATAAACATCCACAGCATAGTAAATCTTTAATTTTAAAATTTAAACATACTTTTTTTAAATTTAAAATTCACAGACGTGGCTTTGAAACAATCTCAGGTTCTGGGAGCAAACACGAGGAAATCTGCAGATGCTGGAAATTCAAACAACAACACACACAAAATGCTGGTGGAACACAGCAGGCCAGGCAGCATCTATAGGGAGAAGCACTGTTGACATTTCGGGCTGAGACCCTTCGTCAGGTTCTGGGGCCTCATTTGTGGTGGTTGTAGGAGTCGACTCTGGTTTTGCAGGAAGTGGTTCTTTCTGCTCTGGACACCTTTCTTCTGGACATATTGGCATCCCAACAGTGCATGGCAAGCTGATCTATCTCAAGCCACCAGACAAAGCTTTGAGCAATTGCTTTCATTTTGACTACGCCTAGATGACCAATATGTAGCTCTTCCAACACTTGCTCTCAGCTTGGATGTTAAAACAACTCTCAATCCAAACATAAGGCAGTCTCCGTCAAGGGCGAGTTCATCCCTGCGTTGGTAAAAAATGGGGGAACTTGGATTTCTGCTGCATATTCCTGCCACTTGGGTGGCCATATAGATCTGAAACAGTGTGGCATCTTTTCTAGTTTCCCTTTGGATCATCTCTGCCATAATATGAAGACTTTTGATTTGCATTAAGAAGAATCTATCAAGAGGAGTGTCCTCTTCTGTAAAATTTTCAGATATTTCCTTTTCCAAGTGTAAACGGGTTAATCCATCAGTATTTCCATTCATCATCCTCTTGAATCTGTGTGTAATCTCTGTCAATTTGTGCATAATTTTTCTCTACAGCAGTAAGCAAACATGAGGAAAAGATTACGGGGCTTTCACTTATATCGCTAAAAACATGCAACATGACTGCACCTATATCATAAGGTGAGCTTCCCTGGACTATATGGATCATAAAGTGAGAATACAGATTCTAATGCCACCATTTTCTTTGTCTTTTGGAAAGCCACCTAACACTGTTTTGTCCATTGTCATTTCTTCCTGATCTGTAGCAATGACTTCAAGGAGTTTGGCAGGAACCTGTTATAGTAACTGATAAAAAGGACCACACCCTTTGGCTTTGGGCATCCGACATTGGTTGAACTTTCTCAGCATACTTGCATAACCCTTGTGCGTCAATGGTGTCACCACATCAAGGAATTCACACTTGTTGCGTTCAGCTCTGAGCCCATAATCTTCTAATCTTTTTAACATTGTCTTGAGATTTTGGAGACGTTCCTTGTCATCCTTTACCAGTAACAATGATGTCATCCAGGTAACACCGAGTGTCTGGCAGCCTTGCAGCACCTGGTCCAGGGCTTTCTGTCAGAGTGCAGGTGCAAGTGCTACTCCAAAAATAAGCCTAATATAGCAATAAAGCCCTTTGTGAGTATTTATGGTGAGAAACATTTTGGACTCTTCTTCCATCTCCATCTGTAGGTAAGCCTCAGCTAAGTTTACTTTGCTAATGTTTTCCTCCAGAAAGGTTTGTAGAGGTATTGTCTATCCTGGGCAGAGAGTGTTGATCTACTTTCAGTTCTGGGTGATGGTAACATTAAAATCACCACACATCTTGACAGACCAATTCTTCTTGACTACTGGGACCACTGGTATTACCCACTATAGGCTCCACTCAATTCTGAAAATAAGTCCTTCAGCCTCCATGTGATCCAGCTCATTGACTACTTTGCTGCAGATGGTATAAGGAACTGGAGGGGCTTTGTAAAATTTGGGTGTGGCATTTTCTTTAGGCTCTATTTTACCCTTGATATGCTTGAGTTTTCCAATGCCATCCTCAAACAGTGCTGTGGTATCATCCAATACCTTTCTAAATAGTTTTCAGTTGACTCATTTGCAGGAGGTGAGGCATGCAAATAGTAGGTGGATCTCCAATCAAGTTGTAGTTGTCTCAGCCAATCACATCCTCACAATGCCTGTGCTCCTGATTTTACCACATACAAGCCCAATGTGGCTTGTTGGTTGTTGCAATTCACTGTGACGAATGTCATTCCCATAGGCATTATCTTTTCTCCAGTATAAATACTTAGTTGGATATTGGTACACTGTAGCGGTGTGCTACACACAGTGCTGGAATAACGACACGCAGACGGTGAGTTGCAGTTGCGTTAAAGATTTGTTCAAACTTCGTGGCCTCGCTTTTAAGCCTTCCCCATTTCCCATTGCTGGTGAAGAAGGCCTGGCGCCCTTTTTGGGGCCGGACTCCCTGCCGGCGCGCACCGTTTTGTGAGCTGATTCGAGTGCGCTGGAAAGTGGGTCACCACAACACTTCATTTTTTAATCGCCGTTCAAATTCAGTTTCTGCAATCTGATCCCTAATCAGTTCAACTGCTTGCATTACCAGTTTACTTGGTATAACAAAACTTTATTATCTGCTGACTTATCATCCACCGATCCACTACTAACTAGGTCAGTTGTGTTGTACTGGGAATATCAGTACCTGTTCTACACATCTCCCTGTTGTTAGGTTCAGACACAGAGAAGGTACCACCTTCTCAAAAATCTCCTATTTCTCAACTTATAGAAAATAAAACATTAGTTCAGTTTCAAAAGCTGTTGTAATGCTAATGATAGTATGATTGCTGCTCTCTAAATGTTCCCTCACATATACTTCACCTTTTCCTATAGAAGCAAATCATCAATTGCTTACTGGGCCAGAAATGCACTGGTCAAAAAGTTCTTCTGAACATGATTTAAGTGTTCTTCCCTAATTGCCTTTTCTTTCATTGATATTCCAGTCTTAATAGAACCATTGAAGATCCCCCATGCTCCTTCATACCCTTCTCACTAGATGATAGCCTATTAAAAAGTCACAATATTGCAGATGTTCCTCTGTTGTACTGTCCAACTCAAACAAAATAAATTCAATCCTTGACTGTTCAAGAATATCCCCTCTCCCAACATTCCCCTAAGGCCATCCCATCCCCTTCTCTACAACCGCTTTTACACTCGTTTAGCATCTAGACCTGCTCTTTTTAGCCATGTTTCTATTGTCACATCATGATTGCATATAGCCAAATGCACCTAGAGCTGTTTAACGTCATTTATTATGCTTTGTGTTTGTGCACATAAATCCATCCTAAGACCAAACTAAAAAGACATCATTTGCTTTGGCAATATCTCTGGAATTGACTGTCCATTCATATGACTTCACAGAAATGCATGCTTACCAAACCACTTCCAAAAGTACTTTAGGATAGCTCATACTGTGGTTTTGCAGATTCCAGCCTTCTTTTCCAAACAACTTAAATTTGCAAACCAAGCAGCAGCTTCTTATTTCACCAAGCTGTTTAGTTGTACCACTGCTCTGCATGAGAAAGGTCCGTACTAAGGACAGTTTTGGAACATATGTAAATAAGAATAACACACACAAAGTACTGGAGGAACTCAGCAGATCAGGAAACATCCATGGAAATGAATAAACCCTCGATGTTTCAGCCCAAGACCCTTTCATCAATGAGTCAGATTCATTGAGATTACATTGAAGGCAATCAAAGTGGTGTAAAAAGCCAATGCATAACTGTTGTAAAACAGGAAAGCCATTTCTTACATGAAGGGCTGTTTTGATACAATAAACTATATGCATAAAATGCATAATATGTTGCATTTTAGCCAAATAAATTACTGTATGTTGATTCGGAGATAAAAATTGGCCATGACACCAAGATAAATTTCATGCCTTTGAGGTCAGTCTCAAGAGCTCAACTCCTTCTGTTAAAAAGGTAATTTCAACAAATGCATTAAATGACAAATCACTTTTGCTTAAATTATCTACTTAAACAAAGGTAAGAACAAAATAAGAGGCAACTGTTTCACATTCTATCAAAACCCTGGCAATATTATTTATTCAATCCCAGAATGTTCTTCAACTAAGCAGATTTTACATTTGAAATGTGGAGTTACTCTTTATTTTCACGAACTATTATTACTGCTCAGTTTGCCAAGGCCATTTCATTATAATTAGTAATAGATTGTAAATCATTGAATTACTTTTCATGAGGTATAGACAGAGTTAACTTTTGCACCCCCCACAGAAACAATCAAAAATAATTTTTTTAAAATTAAGATCTGATTATTACATTAAGTACCTGATTATTTTTCATGATAATCACATATCTGTCTCATCCTAAAATGCTACAGCAATTACAAAATTTGCCTCAAAATCAGCATAGATCTATAATAAAGTAATTTTAAGCAGATTACATTTATTTATTTTGTTTGATTATCTTATCAAACCAGTTCTATTGGTTTTGCAGTAATGAAGGGGATATCGCTTTGCTCCAAAATGCCTTCCCTCAGATATGTAAATCAACCTCTAACCAAATCACTTGGACTCAACTGCAACTGCATTTTTAACCATATACCTGGATGAGGAATTTTCTGTTTTTCTCTCTAGGCCTGTCTTGGAATGGATCTGGGTAAACAATTAGACATGTAAAATAAATCCAGTCTCCAGCTTTTGAGGAAACCACCTTCCTGATCTTCTCACAAGCACTTGCTGATTTCTGGACATTGCTCATGTGCATTCCCTTAGTGACCAATGCCATTGATGTACACATCAGACTTCCAATATAACTCGGAGTCCTGCCATGTGCAGAAGTTTGCTGATGACACGGCCATAGTGGGGTGTGTCAGGAATGGACAGGAGGAGGAGTATAGGAAACTGATACAGGACTTTGTGATATGGTGCAACTCAAACTACATGCGTCTCAATATCACCAAGACCAAGGAGATGGTGGTGGACTTTAGGAGATCTAGGCCTCATATGGAGCCAGTGATCATTAATGGAGAATGTGTGGAGCAGGTTAAGACCTACAAGTATCTGGGAGTACAGTTAGACTAGAAGCTAGACTGGACTGCCAACACAGATGCCTTGTGCAGGAAGGCACAGAGTCGACTGTACTTCCTAAGAAGGTTGGCGTCATTCAATGTCTGTAGTGAGATGCTGAAGATGTTCTATAGGTCAGTTGTGGAGAGTGCCCTCTTCTTTGTGGTGGCGTGTAGGGGAGGAAGCATTAAGAAGAGGGACGCCTCACGTCTTAATAAGCTGGTAAGGAAGGCGGGCTCTGTCGTGGGCAAAGTACTGGAGAGTTTAACATCGGTAGCTGAGTGAAGGGCACTGAGTAGGCTACGGTCAATTATGGATAAACTCTGAACATCCTCTACATAGCACCATCCAGAGACAGAGAAGCAGTTTCAGCGACAGGTTACTATCGATGCAATGCTCCTCAGACAGGATGAAGAGGTCAATACTCCCCAGTGCCATTAGGCTTTACAATTCTACCGCCAGGACTTAAGAACTTTTTAAAAGCTATTATTAATGCTTTTTGAGATAGTGATTTAGATGCATATCATATTTTTTTTACAGAGTTAAGTATTGTATGTAATTAGTTTTGCTACAACAAGTGTATGGGACATTGGAAAAAAAAGGTTGAATTTCCCCATGGGGATGAATAAAGTATCTATCTATCTATCTATCTATCTATCTATCTATCTATCTATCTATTTATCAGCTTCAGATGTAAATCTGATGAGGTCAGATGTAGAGGAGGGGCTATCCATTTCAGCCCTTACCGGCACCGCCTTGCTGACTGGGTTAAATCTTAAAATAGATGTATGGTTTTATGAGTTTTTGTTCATTACATTCTGTTAAACCCAACATTGGGGTACTCATTGTAGGCAGTCAAAAGAGTGGGAAAAGCAGCCTCCAAAATGTACCATTGTAGAAGAGCAAGACAATGCATATTAAATTACTCTAGGTGGTCAAAAAAAAGAAAATCAGCTCTTTTATAACATTCTTCTATGTTTAGGAGCCAGTTCAGTATGGTAATGTGTTTTCAATTTTTTTTTGTCCTTCAGTTAAAACTGAGGGTTGAACACGAGGTGACCAATACCTCACATTTTCCTACTTCTAAATGGTTGACTTGTTTAATAGTGATTGATGCAACAGTTAAGAACACGTGGATTAATTCTTTATAAAGATAATGATGGCTCATTTCCTTTGGCCTAATCGAGGGTTAATGGTATTAGAGAATGGTCTGCAATGCTTTGTAATTTCACGGCCAACCAGCATTTTTCCAAGAGGATAATCTACATCTGTTTCAAAATATATCGCAATTAATTGCGTAGCTTTTAATACAAAGATACATTTTCCTATGTGCAGATTCCACATCTGAGAAGTCAAGGGTATCTTTCCTTAAACAAAGATTAATATAAAAGATAAACAAAAGAAAGGAATTTTTTGACTTGAGACTTGATTGCACTCATTTTTTTTTTAGCACTGATTTTAAGTCATGCTAAATCACATCCTCAGATCAAACACACCATTTAGGAAATTCAGCTAGTACATCAAACAAAGTGAGATTTCATGTGATAACATCATTTCTTGTCCTAAGCTTCATGAAATTTGGATCTGTTGGTGCCAATAGTAGAGTGTGGGCAAGTGAAGAGGATACCTACAACTTTGGATGGTGAAACCTGCAGTCATGCCCGAGACTTGCCCAACCTGGCACCAGCCCAATGGACCCTTTCCCCAACACTCCTGTTCAGCGAGCCTCTCCCTGATCCTAATGTTACCCTATCATTCCATTAAAAAATCTATTCTTTGAATTAACACCTTCATGTCTGTTTCCCTAATTCCCATTCTCCAAAACTGGCTGGCATGTCTAACCCCAATGTTGTTCTCTAGCTAGGTCTCTGAATATCTGCCAGTGCTGGGCTCTGATGCCAACTTCCATCGCCAAGCACAGGGAGCACTTCTCTTTCAAGTATAAAACAAGCAACACCCGTGATTGCTTAATGAATCCAGAAGTGACAAATCTTCCTCGTTAAATGCTTCTTTGCCACTGTCAGGGAAAAGGGGAAGGAAACTTTGTGAGGCAGCACAGTTAAAGTTGCTCCCTCATAGGTGCAGTGACTTGGCTTCAGTCCTGACCTCCTATACTGAATGTGTGGAAACTGCTTGTTTCCTGCAACTACATGGGTTTCCCCACAGATCCAAAAAATGTACATGCTGCTAGGTCAATTGGCCAATGTAAATTGCCCCCTAGAATGTACATTAGTGGTACTATCTAGAGACCGGCTGAAGTGGTGGTGGTGGTGGTGGGGTGGGGTGGGGGGGGGGGGGGTGTGGAGTCAACACAATGGGATTGATTTAAATGAGAGGTTGAATGTCCAAAGGGCCTGTCTGTGTGTTGTATGACTACAGTTATAACTAAGGCCTGAACTTCATTTCCAACTAAATTGCAAAATGGTTGTGCCCAACCAGCTAGACATTTTCAACCTCTCACTGTTGCAATTGGAAAGTCCCACCGGCTTCAAAAGGTCATCAATCATATTGGCGCCCAAAGAGCATGGTGAGCTCTCTCGATGACTTTCGCCTAACCTATGTATCACTGTAGTTCAGGTGCTCCAAAGCTGAGTGGAGAGCCAGTGAGATTGTGTCCACTATAGACGAATTGTAGTGATAGGCAAATTGCACTCACATTTGCTGTGATGAACTGCTTTGAGAGGTTGGTCATAGTTAGCATAAACTTCTTGCCTGAGCAAAGACCTGGACCCACTGCAATTTGCTTATCGCTACAATTCGTCTACAATGGACACAATCTCACTGGCTCTCCACTCAGCTTTGGAGCACCTGAACTACAGTGATACATAGGTTAGGCTGCTGTTTCTTTATAAGAATTCACCAGCATCCCATTGGCACTAATCAACAAGCTTCAGAACCTTGGCATCTATACCACCACCCCCCCCCCCCCCCACCTCGCACAACTGGATTCGTGTCTTCCCAATTGGGACGCTTGCTGCTAATCAACACAGGCACACTGCAAGGAAATGTGCTTAGCCCACTATTCTACTCTCTCTATGCTCATGGCTGTATGGTTAGACACTGCTCAAACACCATCTATAAATTTGCAGATGGCACTGCTGTTGTCAGAGTCTCAGATGGTAATGAGAAGGCATACAAGAGCAAGATGGATTGTCTGATTAATTGGCTTTGCAACAATGACTTTGCATTCAACGTTAGCAAGGACAAGGAATTGATTGTGGACTTCTGAAGGGTAAGTCAGGAGAACACACCCCAATCCTCATTGAGGGGTCAGCAAAGAGAGGGTTGGCAGCTTCAAGTTCCTGGTGTCAACATCTCAGATGATCTATCCTCGGCTCAACATATTGATGCATCGTGAAAAAGGCACAACAGTAGCTATCATTCATTAGGAGTTTGAGGAGATTTGGTAGGTCACCAAATTCAAGCATATGAAGGCTCCAAATGCACCAGAGTCTGCAGAGGGTTGTTGACTCAGCCAGCTCCATCACAGGCATAAGCCTCTCTCTCCCCATCATTGTGCGTATCTTCAGAGGACAATGTCTCAAGAAGGCAGCATTAAGGATCCTCACCGCCTGGGATATGTCTCATTACTACCATCAAGAAAGAGCCTGCAGACCCACAATGAACATTTTAGGAACAGTTTCTTCCCCTCTGCCATCAGATTTCTAAACAGTCCATGAACACTACTTTGTTATTCCTTTTTAGCACTATTTTATAGTAACTTCTAGTAATCTTCTCTTGCACTGTACTGCTGCCACAAAACAACTGATCTCACAACGTAAGTCCATAATAATAAAAACTGAATCTGATTCAATTATAGAATTTTATGTGTCATCATTACAGATACCTGGTTGTGTGAGGGACAAGACTGGAAGCTCAACATTTCTGAGCTTGGTTGTTTTAGATGTGTAGAGGATAAAAGGGGGGGGGGAGGTTATACTAATGATGACGGAGAATGTCTCAGTGGTACTCAAAGACATACTGAAAGTCTCATCCACAGAAGCAATTTAGGTGGAGTTCAAAAATAAGGAAGGTACAATTATGATGTTGGTGATTATACCATAGATGCTCTTGGCCGCCCCCCCCCCCCCCCAACCAAAAGGCACCAAGGTGGAGAAATGACACGTAAAACAGATTAGGGAAAGGTGCAGGAACAATAGCGTTGTCGACGGGATTCAAACTTCCTAAATTTAAGAAACTTAGGTGGAGCAGAATTTCTTCAGTGCATCTAAGAGGGATTCTGGAAAATATATATGGAGAGTCAAATAGAAGAGAAAACATACTGGATCTGCTTTGGGGAAATAAGCCAGGCCAAGTGATAGACCTGATAGCAGGAGAACATTTTCGGAATAGTGACCTCAAGTGAATATACTTTCAGATAGTTGTAAATAAGAATAAAACTGGGATAAGACATGAGGTCATTGATTTGTAGCTGGTCAGCACATGTCTGACATCTGCGACTTGTTTAAGAAGCAGCTGAATAGAGTTCACAATCAGCACATTCTGATAAAGAGTCGCTGGAATTAGACCTGGAATTCGCTATAATTGTCACATGTACTGACATACAATGAAAAGTTTGTTTGGCATACTGACATCAAATCATTACACATTGCATTGAAGCAGATCAAGATAGAACAATAACAATGCAAAATAAAGGCCTACAGCTATACTGAAAGTACAATTCGGGTAATAACATGGCATTGGTGAGCAGATTAAAGAGAATCCCAATGCATTTTATTCTTACAATTAGAAGAAAAAGATAATAAAGGAGAGTGTAGGCCCACTCAAGGATAAATGGAGATATTTGTACTTGGTGTTATAACAAGTGTGTGAGATACTAAATGAGTACTTTTCATCAGTACTTACTGAAAAGAAAGATTTGGAGAATAGTGAAAACACGCGATTGTGCTGGGACATTTTGAAATTCTGGAGAAGGAAATGTTGGGTCTTCTGAAAATTTTTAAGGTGAGAAACTGCTAGAAAATTCAGCAGTCTAATGAACAAGGAGGCAATTAAACGAGAGAGAGGACTCTGACTTGGTTTTGATAACACTTTTAATTGTGACCTTGAGAGAGAGAGTACGCGCCAGCTGAGACACGAGCTGGGAGGTCGCCATGGTAACAGCTCAGAGCAGTTGAGTTAATGGACGACTGGAATTTCGAATGGATTACAAAAAGTGGAGGCGGTTGGTCTGATAACGGCAGAGGAGACACGACACGGGAGAAGTGCGGAAGCTACCCGAGAAACCACTGGTGGAGTTAGATAGATAGATAGATAGATACTTTATTCATCCCCATGGGGAAATTCAACTTTTTTCCAATGTCCCATACACTTGTTGTAGCAAAACTAATAACATACAATACTTAACTCAGTAAAAAAATATGATATGCATCTAAATCACTATCTCAAAAAGCATTAATAATAGCTTTTAAAAAGTTCTTAAGTCCTGGCGGTTGAATTGTAAAGCCTAATGGCATTGGGGAGTATTGACCTCTTCATCCTGTCTGAGGAGCATTGCATCGATAGTAACCTGTCGCTGAAACTGCTTCTCTGTCTCTGGATGGTGCTATGTAGAGGATGTTCAGAGTTTTCCATAATTGACCGTAGCCTACTCAGCGCCCTTCGCTCAGCTACCGATGTTAAACTCTCCAGTACTTTGCCCACGACAGAGCCCGCCTTCCTTACCAGCTTATTAAGACGTGAGGCGTCCCTCTTCTTAATGCTTCCTCCCCAACACGCCACCACAAAGAAGAGGGCGCTCTCCACAACTGACCTATAGAACATCTTCAGCATCTCACTACAGACATTGAATGACGCCAACCTTCTTAGGAAGTACATTCGACTCTGTGCCTTCCTGCACAAGGCATCTGTGTTGGCAGTCCAGTCTAGCTTCTCGTCTAACTGTACTCCCAGATACTTGTAGGTCTTAACCTGCTCCACACATTCTCCATTAATGATCACTGACTCCATATGAGGCCTAGATCTCCTAAAGTCCACCACCATCTCCTTGGTCTTGGTGATATTGAGACGCAGGTAGTTTGAGTTGCACCATATCACAAAGTCCTGTATCAGTTTCCTATACTCCTCCTCCTGTCCATTCCTGACACACCCCACTATGGCCGTGTCATCAGCGAACTTCTGCACATGGCAGGACTCTGAGTTATATTGGAAGTCTGATGTGTACAGGGTGAACAGGACCGGAGAGAGTACGGTTCCCTGCGGCGCTCCTGTGCTGCTGACCACCGTGTCAGACCTACAGTCTCCCAACCGCACATACTGAGGTCTATCTGTCAAGTAGTCCACTATCCAATCCACCATGTGAGAGGCTACTCCCATCTCCGTTAGTTTGTGCCTTAAGATCTTGGGCTGGATGGTGTTAAAGGCACTAGAGAAGTCAAGGAATGTAATCCTCACAGCACAACTGGCCCCATCTAGATGAGAGAGTGATTTGTGCAGCAAATACATGATAGCATCCTCCACTCCCACCTTCTCCTTATACGCAAACTGAAGAGGATCCTGGGCGTGCCTGGTTTGTGGCCTCAGTTTCTGTATTATCAGCCGCTCCATGGTCTTCATCACGTGCGACGTCAAGGCAACAGGTCTGAAGTTGTTTTCCACTGTCTGGGTACTCTTCTCTGCTCCAGGCTCATGTTGAAGATGTTTAAGACCACTACGAGGGTGGAGGCCACGGACCGAAAAATCTCGACCCGAGATTACCAGTGCAGGTAAGAGCTTGCCTGTGGTGGTCTGCTGGTGGTGAACCTATGCCGTGGGTTAGTAGATCGTTCCCTAGAAGGGGCTCTGTCCGTCTGTGTCTGTGTGGGGGTCACACGAAGTGACTATAAAGACTTCAGAAGCAAGAACAACTAAAGCTGCCAACTTAAACATCAACTTAATTAACTCTCTCTCTCTCCATCAATTCAACTCGACACAACACAAAGTGAACTGAACTGCTTAAACTTACCTGACACCATAAGACTGATATCTACCTCTGGGACTATTATCTTTGTATCCACACACACACATGTTTATGGATATATATATATATATATAAAATAATTTATAACCTGTATCGTATTATCCAGTTTTAATAATATTAATTCGTTATAGTAATAAGTATAGTCTTAATTTACAGTAAACCAGACTCCAGGAGTGTTCCATTTCTGCTGGTCCTTTTCAACTTGTCACAGGATTCGTGACAATAAGTTCACATAACCTGATGGCAAATATCCAAGAATACTGAAAGGAGCAAGTGAAGAGATTGTTGGGCTTTGACAAAGATATCTGTATCCTCCTCACCTGCACTGGTGAGATCCCAGAGGAATGAAGAATAGCAAATGTGCTATTGGTAAAATGGGAAAATCCATGTAATTCTAGGCCAGTGAGTCTACACCAGTGGCAGGGAAACTATTGGAGAGGATATCCAAGCATAAAGTTTATGCACATTTGAAAAGGCAAGGACTGCTGAGGTCAGCATGGATTTGCGCAGGTCATGCCTTATAAACATGACCGAAGAGGTGACAAAGCTGCTTGTTGATTGTAACACAGTGGACATTATTTACATTGCGTTTCGTAAGGCATTTGATAAGGTTAATTCAGAAGATAAAAATGCATGGGATCCAGGATGAATTGCAAGTTTGGATTTGGAGCTGGCTTGCCCATAGAAGGCAGAGTCTAGGGGTGGAAGGCTGTTATTCTTGCTGGAGGTCTGTGACCATTGGTGTTTCACAAGATTGGTGCTGAAACCTCCATGGATTATGATATATATCAATAACTTGGAGGAAAATGTAGATGAGTGGATCAGCATGTTTGTAGATGACACCAAGATTGGTGACATTATGGACAGTGTAATGGACTATCAGAGAATACAGGGGGATATACTGTAGATCAGTTACAGATATGGGCAGAGAAGTGGCAGATGGAGTTTAACCTGGGCTAGTGTGAGGTGTTGGACTTTGGGGAGGGTTGGGTCAAATAAAAGGAGAAAGAATACAGTTAGTGCTAGATTCTATAAATATCATTCAACTACATGATGTCTTGGGAACCAAGTCCATTGTTCACTGAAAATAGCAATGCAAATGGATGAGGTGGTAAAGGAGACATATGGCATGTTCCTCTTCATTAGTAGGGGTGTTGGTAATAAAAAGCAGCTGGTCATGCCACAGCTATACAAAACTTTAGATAGACCACATTTGGAGAATTGTCTGCAGTCCTGGTTGTACTATTATAGGAAGGATGTGGAGACTGTGGACAGCATGCAGAAAATGTTTACCAGGATGTTGCCTGGATTAAAGGATACAGGCTATAAGGAAAGGTTGGGTTGTTCTCCCTTGAACATTGGAGGTTGAGGGGAGACCTGTCTGTAGATTTAAAGTTCTGAAATACACACACACACACACACACACACACACACACACACACACACACACACACACACACACACACACACACACACACACACACACACACACACACACACACACACACACACACACACACACACACACCACACCACACCACACCACACCACACCACACCCCCCCCCCCTTTACCCCGGAGCAGAAATGTCCAACACTAGAAAACATGCTTTTAAGGTTATTGGAGGAGGGTAAAGGTGAGATGAGGGACATTTTTTTATGCAAAGACTGGGAAGTGCCTGAAATATGTCACTATGGGTGTTAGTAGAAGCAAACAGTTTATGGAGTTCATGATGCTTTCAGATAGACAGATGAAAATAAATGAAATGAGAGATATGTATGATATACAGAAAGAGGGCATTTAGTAGGAACTGGCACCAAGAGCAGTAAAACATTGTGGGCTGAATGCCCTGGTCAGTACTGTATATATGTTCTATATCATATATACTACATTAGTGGTCTTCTTAGCATGCTTTACAAGTCATTGGAATTTCTAGGCAAAATTAAAAATCACTAATTCCATCCAAATATTCTGAAAATTGAACTATTGTTAGTGCTTTGCTTAGTGTAATTGGTCTACAGAGAGATTCCTGAATGTAAAGGCAAACTGGACACAGCCTACGGAACAATGCAGTTATCAGAATAGTACAAATATTCAAGTACAGATCAGAATAATATTGGCAAGTAGCACTGTTCAAACCAGTAAGGAAAACAGAATGCAAAAGGTGCATAAATTCTGTTCAATTGTCTTATGTTCTGACAGAGAGCTGCAGTTTGTGTTTGATGCTCCTGATGTAGCCTCCTCTACGTTGTTGAGACCTGTTGTAAATTGGGGTACCACTTCATCAGCACCTCTGTTCCATCTGCCAAAAGCAGGTCTTCCCAGTGGTCCTCATTCCTGTTCCAACATGTCGGTGCACGGCCTCCTCTTGAGCAAGGATGTGGCCACTCTCAAGGTGGAAGAACCTCGCCTTATATTAGGTCTGGGTAGCCTCCAACCTAATGGCATAAACATCAATTTCTCCTTGGAATAAAAAAATTCCCTTCCCTTCTCCTCTTCTTCTATTCTCCACTCTGGCCTCTTGTCTCCTCGCACCTGCCTATCTCCTTCCCCTGATGCCCGTCCTCCTTCCCCTTTTTCTAAGGTCCACTCCCCTTTCCTATCAGATTTCTTGACCTTTGCCTTTCCCACCCACCTGGCTTCATCTATCACCTTCTAGGTATCTGTCGTTCCCTCCCCCCACCTTTTTATTCTGGTATCTTCCCCTTCCTTTCCAGCCCTGAAGAAGGGTCTTGGCCCGAAACGTCAACTGCTTATTTACACAGATGGTGCCTGACTTGCTGGATTCCTCCAGCATTTTGTGTGCATTACAGCGGAAATCGATCTCCCTTTAGTTCGGCAGAAACATCTGATTCTCACATGTTGTGCATGCAATGTGCCTTTCTTATCCAGATTGAAATAAAAGCCTAGATTAAATGACTAAACAGCCTCTAATAGATTAGAAGCAGCAACAAGTTTAATGAATGGTGTCCTGGGCATTCCGTAGAAAGAATAAAGGAGGATATAATTCAAGACATCCCAGCTGTCTTGGATGTGGGTTGGATGACAACCTCTTGTAAAATTTCTTTGATGGTATAGATGACATCCACAAAGCCTGTGCAGGATGTGTACTGAAGTCTAATTTTATACAGCTGTAGCAATAGATTGTCAATGATTTACTTATTTTGGTGACGGGCCTGTTAGTGTATGCTGCACACGTGTGTGTATATATACATACACATATACACACACACACACAAGCAAGTCACTGCTATGATGAAAATAAACTGCTACTTCTGTTTATCGGCAGACCCAAGTGACTGCAATTCACATAATTGCACATAAGCATGAATCAAATAGTTGATCACCAAAGTCACAGAGGGTGAAAGTCAAACCTTGCATTTTAAAACTCACCAAAATTTAGCGTGAAATTGAGGAATTGGTGCATTACAGCACTCAACCTGCTCTGTCTCCTGGGCCACAGGCCATCAACAAATTCAAAAGGCAAGTAAAAGTTCTTCCCATTTTAGATAACCCAAAATGCAAAAGGGAGGATATATTTAATTTCACATCATTCCCTGTGGTAGCGAGGATTTGTTGTGTCAGTTACAGTGCCTTATTTTGTGGACTAATTTAACACTGATAAATGGTTGTTTTGATAAACTTGTATAATTTCCAAAAATACTGCGAATGCTTCATTAGCCCACCTCTTTAGCAAAGGATACCCCAATGTTATGAAGAAGCACAAGCTTAAACTTCTTGCCATGGAACTTTAAAAAATCACTGTCATGGCTTGCTACAAAATGCCAAGAATTTAAGAGGCTAATTTAATTCTTGACCTGGAAATTAGTAAAGACCCAGTATGATTTTATTCAGGTAGAATAAGTAATTTTGTCAAAAATGTAGCTTTAATTGAAACAATGCTTCCAATAAACTCATAGAAATAAAGAAAATAGATAAAGTTGCAAATAATTTTCAGCATTTGTAAGTTTATGACATAATTCTCCCTTCTTGGTAGTAGTAACTCGAGAAACATGATTCCTCAATCTCAATCCGTAAAATAATTACTCACTCTTGCATTTTGTTCATCCCCCACATTCTATTTTTACCTCCATCAGCAGGCTGACTACCACACTCAGAAGATTTTGCTCTATTTCCCTATCCCTTTTGTAATGGTTACTTGAAAACCAAAAGCATTTAGAAATTAAGCACGGGGGAGCGGGGTTTGATACTCTATGATGTGCTACCCATCCAATACTGAAGTTCCAAAGTTGAAGACTGTGTTGAATCCTTTATTAAGAAACCACCTAAACAAACAACAGAAACTAATGGAACTAAAACTAGTGATATAATGAAATAAATAGTCTTAGCATATTTAAATGCACTTAAGCCAAATGTTCTTAAAAGTATTCCAGAATATTCAAGCATACTAAAGTGTATTTGTAAGTGATTTTAAACGTCATCAAAAAAAGATAGCACCCCAGCACACTCTCTAGCTCTACCCAAACTCGACTGACTAAAAACAAAGCATGAACATGTAACTAAACTCGTTGCGTCTACCAAGCCCCGACCCATGTGTCTAACTACCCATATAAACATAGTAAGTGTGCACCTCAAAATACAATACAGAAACAAAAAAGATACATGGTTCCTACACCTTCATTAAGATTAATCTTAAAACTGTGCTTTTTGACCAGCTCCATTTATTCCTCATTCATTATGGTTGTCTACATTTCTGTGATGGAGTCTGGGATACTTTCCCCATGTTAAAATCATTTAATAATTAAAAATTATTGAAATGTTTGTTTCAATTATCCAATCAATTCAAAACAAAGGACTATCTTTGGTTGCCCAGATATTAAGTAATGGAAAATAACATTCATCATTAATGATCTGAGTTATTTGTAAATCATGATGGAAATCATAGATCAGCTTCTACTTGCAGTTAAATATCTGGAGTGGAGGGATTTGGCCAGCTATTGGCTATAATTGAATTTACTCCAGAAAATATTACTATGTGTCTTAAAAAAGTAAACCTTGCTATGTGGATGAATTTCTACATCTGTATTTAAGAATCCCGACAGACATGCTGTCCACTGGTTAAACCTAAATTTATTCAATATTCGATAAACTGCAGAAAGCAACATTGAAAGGGAAATAGGCATAGCCCCTGCAACACAACCTCTATCAGCTCCTCCCACTTTCTCCAAACTCAAGGTGTATCCATGGACACTCGCGTGGGCCCCAGCTACACCTGCCTTTTCGATGGCTGCGTGGAATGATCCATGCTCCAAGCCTTCCCTGGTAATATTCCCCAACGCTTTCTGCGCGACATTGATGACTGCCTTGATTCTGCTTTGTGCACGCATGCTGAGTTCCTCAAACTCATCAACTTTGCCTCCAACTTCCACCCTGCCCTAAAATTCACTTGGCCAATTTCTGACACCTCTCTCCCCTTTCTCGACCTCTGTCACCATCTATGGAGCCAAAGTGACTTTCAACATTGTTTATAAACCTACCGATTCCTACAGCTATCTTGACTAAATCTCTTCCCACTCTGTCTCCTGTTAAAATGCTATTCCCTTTTCTCAGTTCCTTCGTCTCTGCTGCATCTGTTCCCAGGATGTGGATTTCCTTTCCAGGACATCAGAGATGTCTTCCTGCTCCTGATTCCTTCCTCCACTGTTGATGCTGCCCTCACCGGCATCTCCTCCACTTTTGCAGACATCCGTGTTCACCCCATCCTCCTGGCGACTGAACAGGGATAGAGTTCCTCTTGTCCTCACCTACCACACTATGAACCTCTGCACCCAGTAATTTTCTCCACAACTTCTGCCATCCCCTGACCCCCAGGGATCGATGCCTCCGTGATTCCCTTGTCCATTCGTCCCTCCTGGTGTTAGTGACAGAAATGTTACACTTGCCCATTCACCTCCTCCTTTACCTTCACTCAGGGCTCCAAACAGATCTTTCAGGAGAGGCAACACTTCACCTATGAATCTGTTGGGGTTGTCTAATGTATCTGGTGTTATTCAATGCGGCCTTCTCTACATTACTGAGACCCAATGTAAACTGGGAGGCCACTTTGTCGAGCACCTCCACTTCATCTGCAAAAAGTGGAATTTCTCAGTAGCCAACCATTTTAATTCCTATCCCCATTCCTGTTCTGACATGTCAGTAAATGGTCTCCTCTTCTGCCACAATGAGGCCACCCTCAGTTTGGAGGAACAACTCCTCATATTCAGTCTAAGTAGCCTCCAACCTGATGGCATGAACATCAAATTATCCTTCTGGTAATTTATTTTTCTTCTTTTTATTCCCTCATCCCATTCACTTCTCTTTTATTTCCCATTCTGGCCTTTTACCTCTTCTTATCTGCCTATTACATTCTCCTGGTGCTCCTCTTCATTCTGATATTTCCATGGTCCATCTCCTCTCCTATCAGATTCCTCCTTCTCCACCTCTTTGCCTTTTCCATCTACTACCTCCGAGCTTCTTATTTCATCACCTCCTTCACCTATCACCATCTAGGTTGTCCTTCTTCCACTCCCCCACCTTCTTATTCTGGCATCTTCCCACTTCCTTTCCAGTCCTGATGAAGGGACTTGGCTCAAAAAGTTGACTGTTTATTCATGTCCATAGATGTTGCCTGACCTGCTGAGTTCCTCCAGCATTTATGTGTGTTGCTCTGGATTACCAGCATCTGTAGACTCCCTTGTGTTTAAAATAGCCATAAACTGTAGTAGACTGTAGCAAACAGGCTGCCTGCATGCACAGACAAATAACAGATGAAATATGAAGAGATACACTTCTGGTAGAAAGCATAAGGCAAAATAATGTAGTTGAAATGAAGTCCAAAAAAATGTCCAGTAAATGGGAAATAAGGGTGTTTATGTTTAATAAAAGCAGAAGGGCTATGATTAATCTGTATAAAACAGATAAAACTATAGCTGTAATATTGCGACAAATGAAGACATATGAGAAAGTTAGTGGTGTTACGAAAACCCCGTAACCAGGTAACTTACCAGCAAAGATAGATGGATCAGCTGAGTCGGATGCTACTATTTTCAAACGTTTTATTCAACAAGGGCACAAACGTATGGTTAATACAAAACATTCAGATCGTCAAAACTCAATCTAAAACACCGGTGTAACCATAATCAATCAGAAATAAGCTCTACAGTTGTCTAGGGGGTAATACTGAGTCCAACGGAAGTCTAAAGAGTCACTCAGAAGTTTGCAGGCTTTTTCCTTTATAATTTAGAAAAGATGCACACTTGCCCGTCGTCTTGGCAGAGCAAATCCTTGGAATCAGGGGAGCAGACTTCCCCGTTGTTATTTTAAAAGCAGTCTTTCGTTGGTTTTAGCCACAGATTCAAATTCGGAATCTAGCGTACGTGGCTTCCTTCAAAATGGCGTCCCGCTCCCATGGGAATCGATCTCGTGTCTCCTGGGTGCGTCTGCTGAGGTGCATCTGAGGTGCATCTCCCCTCAGACCCGCCTTTATACTTCTTCACGGGATCGCAGGTATCAATCAAGTTGCAGGTAATGCGATCTTTCTCTCAACCAGCCCACTTTGCCCGAGGGCTTTTCACGTGGTCTCCATGAGACAATAGTCAAAGTCACCCCTATTCTGCTTCTTGGGAGAACGTGGTCTTCCGCACGTCTCTCTCTCTTGGGTCAGTTGACCCCTCTTAACTAGAGTTCTTGCGATTTTCACAAAGGAGGGGGCCAACGGCATAACAGTGGAATGATTTAGGGATGAAGGTTCATAGCTGCAGATTTGTAGTGGTAAAGTGTGGTTGTTCTCCTTGGACAAAAACATTACTAGAGGTATATAAGGACTGTCACTGGTTTAGAAAAAGGAAATGGAGAGAAGATATACACCCGATCACAGATGGCTCGAGGACCAGGGAACACTAATTTAAAATATAATGCCTATCTTGGTAGAGTAATGTGCTTTTAAATACTCAGATTTATTATGATCTGGCAATCAAGTCACAGTTGGTAAGAACACAATCAATGGCTTCAGAAAAGACTTGGACAGGCAAACAAGACAGCACAAGTTACCCTTATTTTACTGCCAGTAAATTCATCTATTACTATAAGATCAAAGCCTTTTGTTTATTGTGCATCTTCTTGAAAATGGTCAAAGTAATAAAAATCTAAAACTTGGAAGGAAGAGAGCATTTGGGCAGTTTAGAAACAGGAAGTTCTTCTATCCAGTCTCATCACATTTCCCATCTCTATGAAAGCTGCAGAATATTATCCAGCTACATTCAAATATAATCATGGCTTCAAATTCCATCACCCTACTATCTTTGGAGTTTTCTACAACCTTAATTGTGACTTTAGGTTATGAATTTAAATCCATCCCAGATATGCAAGGGGCCCACAATTAGAAACACTTAGAAACCTACTGTGCCCGGCCTTTGTAATCAGAAACTTGTGCCAATCATTATGTTTTTATTTTCTGACACTATATTAGGCTCCATTGCTCTTGAAATAAAGTAAAAATAAACTGCTGGAAGAACTCAGCAGGTCAAGCAGCATTTGTGGAAGCTAAGGAATGACGGATGTTTCAGGTTGAGACCCTGCATCAGAACATCAGAACATGGCTATCCATTTGTCTCCATGGATACTGTGTGACACACTGAGTTCTTCCAGCAGTTTACTTTTTGCCCCAAGATTCCAGCATCTGCAGATCTTGTTTCTCATGTTTTTGAATCTTAGAAGAATAAATTTTTTCTATCCCTTTTTGACCATCATGGAGATACAATGACAAAAATGGCAACTTAGCAAGCCTGACAGAAAAGCTGGAAAGGTGGAGTCGTTGTTCTTACCGGTCTGTGACAGTCACATTAGGCCTGAGTCCTCAGGTTTTCGAGAGCTTCTTGTGGTGAGAAGCATATATCTTTAAATGTTGCCTTACTGCTTTGCTGTCCTTTTCCCTCTAACCTTAGTTTCCTTTTCCAAGTTTATATAGTAATTCCTCGAGTATCAAATCTGGTCGGGCAGATGGGACTCAACAGTTGTGGTTGGCAGCTCACTTAGGAGAAGAAATACTCTGATCTCAGACCTTTGCGGCCTTGCAGCTCTACCTACTCATGGGAAAGGCTTTGGGAATAAACCCCAAGGAAAAATCTAGAGCTGGAGTCCCTAAGCAGAATTCAACATTGACCGGCAACTCCTGTGATGTCACTGGGGCCAATCTACATTGGTCCCCGTCATTTCTTTGGATTTATCAGCTGCGTGGAGAGGAAGAGCCTGCTGTATAGGCTTGCCTTCCATATCGTTTTGCCCTGGTCTGTATATTGACAGCTAGGGCGCAACGTCCATGGTCGATCCCAACAAACAAAGAGCCTCCATCAAATTTGCCTCTGCCACTCTCCCCTGGGAAGGTCTTTTCAGGTTCCCATCAGCCTGATGAGTTAGTCTAAATCCTCCCCATGATGAGATTCATCCTGGACTAGGTGAGGCACAACACTCTCAGCTTAACCAGTATTCATTACTCACAGAATGGTCTCAATCATCCAGAAATCCTAGAAATCCTGTTCTCTTTCCTGTGTATTCTTTCACACACTTGAAGCATATACAGAAATGTTCCCAAGAACTGGCTGTGATAAATGCCACTGAGGTCAACAACTTGAAATTCCCTGCTCTGATTAGGGAAACATTTTGTATTAGATACTAAGTTTAGCAGGCAGATCCTGCTTACTTCAATGTTGTTACCTTGAGCAGTGACTACTGCTGGGAATCAGTTCTGATTCAAGCTACAAAATTAATTTCTAAGATTTGTTTTAACACACTTCAGTCTCCTATTACACCTGTTTTTGAAATTTATTGAACAATTAAGGAGAGAGCAAAAAGACGAAGCTTGATGCTGTGGGTCATGTGAGTGGGGGTGGAGATGAACGTGTGACAAGAGACAGAGATAGTCAACTTGCAAATGCAAACAAGTGTGAAATATACATCAGTCACTGCTCAAGGTAACCAATTTAGAAACTGAAGTGTTCCTACATAGAATATTACAATGAAAAACAAAACAAGTTGTTCATATCAATTCAACATATCCTTAAATACAGTGGTGTGCTTGAGGACTATTTACTAGTGTCCAGGGAATCCATTAAAGTCTTTTAATGCAAGGGTTAGGTCTGTGGAGGAGACAAAATAACTGCAAGCAGATAGTTAATTGTTGGCAGATGAGTCAGATTTGATAAGCAGTGTTTAAAGTGCATGTTTATCTAAGCAGATACCGAAATCATGAAAAATGTGGATATTATTTCACAAACAGTAACTTCTTAAGGATATAGGCATCTAAGGAAGACAAGAGTCAAGATAAGTTATGGAACAAAATGAATTAAATGTTAACCAATTCATTGCAAATGGCAAAGGTAACCCACTGTTGCTTGTGCATTAAGGAGCCTATTGCCGAATAACTTTGAGAACATTAACTGTCTCTCCGGGTGGGGCCAAGAATCATGTCATATGATGTCAATAACAACTGCACAAATCATGCTCAGTGTCATTGCAAATTGTATCCAACTGTCTAGCTCCTGTTGAAATTGTATTTACCTCAAACCGACTTCAGTTTTTTTAAAGAATCTTAAATGAGGCTCAAACTTATAAATGGAGAAGATAAAAGAAAGAATCAGTAGGCATTTTTTCATGTTAAAATTTAATTTCATTTATGACTTAAGAGTTTATTCTGGGATATTTCATCACACAACCCCTGCCCAGGTCACCCTATTGGCCTACAAATGTGCCCAACCACATGGTGTCCCGTGAACTCAACTGCAAGTTGGTTGAGTAGCATTTTCCCACCCTCACTCCAAAGTTTTATTTTGGAGGCTAGAAACCTTTCAGAAAGAAAATAAAGCAACAGTTTGTGATTTTTCTCCAGTGTTATTCACAACAGTGCCCAGGAGAATGGCGTTTATCTGGCATTTCAGATACGTCAGCAGTCCCAATGTCCAAGGTTCAGGAAATAGATTAAGTACAAGGAAAAGAAGTGCCAATTGAAATATGATTCACTGTACACAATGTAGTAAAAATCTGATACAGATTATCAGCATCTTGGTTTCCTGTAACTTTTTTCCAATACAGCCATATTTAGAAAAGTATCCTGGCAGGGAAGAGCAAATCATTTTTAGAATATTGCACAATCTGCTGGAAGGAATCAGCTTATCCAAGACCATCAGTGGAAGGAAAGAAATGTCGGCATTTCGGACTTAAATGTCCACACTTTTCTTTCCTCTTACAAAGCTGCTTGACCCAGTGAGCTCTTTCAGCAGATTCTGTGTTGCTCCAGTATCCAGCAGCTGTGGTCTTTTGTGTATCCATTTTTAAAAACTAGAAGCTTCAAGATGATAAGATTTGAAAAAATCAGAGCTTATTCTTCAAACAAAATTTGTTATTTTACCAATGTGCATCTTGAGAAAATAAAACACCCATTTGCCAGGCCACAGGTGTTCTGCCGCCTGTCATTAAGAAGTTATTGTTCGTGGACTAGGTACATGCAAATATAGGGCGGCACAGTAGTGTAGTGGTTAGCACAACACTTTACAGGACAGGGGACCTGGGTCCAATTCCTTCCACCGTCTGTAAGGAGTTTGTTTACTTGTTTATTGAGATAAAAGCATGGAGTAGGCCCTTCTGGCCCTTTGAGCCATGCCACCAATTTAACAGTAGCATAATCATGGGACGTATACAATATCCAATTAACCTATCAACCAGTACGTCTTTGGACTGTGGGAGGAAGCCAGAGCACCCTGAGGAAACCAACGTGGTCACGGGGAGAACGTACAAACTCCTTATAGGCAGCGTCGGGAATTGAACCCGGGTCATCTGTACTGTAAAGCGTTGTGCTAACCACTACGCTACTGTGCCACCTCATGTACTCCCTGTAACTGCATGGGTTTCCTCTGGGTGCTCCAGTTTCCTCCCACGGTCCAAAGATGTACCGGTTGGCAGGTTAATTGATCATTGTCAACTGTCCTGTGATTAGGCGAGGGTTAAGTCAAGGGATTTCTGGGCGGCGTGGCTCAGAAAGCTGGAAGGGCCTATTCTGCACTGTATCTCAATTAAAAAATATATATATGGTACAGCTCCCAGGTAGCTTTACAGTTAATTTGGGAAGAGATTATAGGACAGCAGTATGAATATAATTTATCCAGTTGGTGTGTAAAAAAGGAATACAAATATAAAGATTTGATCAAGATAATAGGATGAAGAAGTATCATTAAGCTTTGCTTATTTTGTTCTGATATTCCACTCAATTTTACCACCCAGAGATAAGCAGTTTACAGACTGATCAATGCACACAATTATTTTTAATGTTCTTGACACCTGCCACTGATCTGTCGTCAATTTAATCCTTTGGTACCTTGACCACTGACAGGTGATCTGACTAATGTCGGGATGAACCAACACAGACTACTTTAAAATCCTTATGCAACAATCTATTTATATCCTGAGAAAGGAAAATGGGAAGAAACAATGTACATACAGATCTAAAATGTGTACATATTCAATTTAATTGATTCACGGTGAAGGTTGATGCAAGTTCAAGCAAGCAGACTTCAATCAATTATGCTCTCATTGTAAACTGCTTCAAGCAGCAAAATTACTTAACACTAAATCATTGTAGATAGAATGCAGGATTTGCAAACTTAACAATATTTGCATTTCTTCATTTGAACGTGATCCATCAGAACTTTGACACGGTTTGGAACTCACCCTTTTACAGACAATTATCAATCTGGAGAAATATTTTTGCATTACTTTCATTCATGGTGCAGTTCCCACTCTTTTCAGTATTTATCCCTAGTCCAGTGCAAGTTAGATACAGAAAAGTGAATCCATCAAGTGAACTAAATGAGCACTATAGGGACCCAGCAAAGATTTCTTGCCAAAATATTTAAACTGTCTCTTTTGCTCAGGTTGAGTATAATTCAGTCAGCAGTTTTGACTAATATTGTAGTATAAACACCACAGTTCAGCCCTGTAAAGTCACCAGACTGCCTTCTCATACAATTGGTATTTCCTTAATCTTCAATGAAACCCAGTATTACAAATTCTGCTAAAATTATCCATGAAGAGTAGCACAAATGGACCCTGACCACTTGTTAAGTTTCTTATTGACTTTTTATTTGTGTTATGCCTTAATTAGTATACATGCAATTTTGTTCATGAGAAGGGTTAAGATTAAATTAGTAGATAATTTTAACATCGGTAGCTGAGCGAAGGGCGCTGAGTAGGCTACGGTCAATTATGGAAAACTCTGAACATCCTCTACATAGCACCATCCAGAGACAGAGAAGCAGTTTCAGCGACAGGTTACTATCGATGCAATGCTCCTCAGACAGGATGAAGAGGTCAATACTCCCCAATGCCATTAGGCTTTACAATTCAACCGCCAGGACTTAAGAACTTTTTAAAAGCTATTATTAATGCTTTTTGAGATAGTGATTTAGATGCATATCATATTTTTTACTGAGTTAAGTATTGTATGTTATTAGTTTTGCTACAACAAGTGTATGGGACATTGGAAAAAAGTTGAATTTCCCCATGGGGATGAATAAAGTATCTATCTATCTATCTATAATATCTGCCAAAATGGATCTATGGTACTGTGCCAATTCTGAAGCACATATAGGCAGGGTCCTAAGACTTCTGCACAGTAATGTATTTGTCCAGGTGGAAGAGGGAATTTATAAATCTGGCAGGAGCAAAGCATGTTGGGAATGGTGAGGGTGGAGCACCATGGGAAGGGTGTGAATTAGGTGACAAAAAAGGAGTGCAAGGGTTGAGGGACGGGCCAGGTGGAGACACACTTAGCCCTGAGACACCAGGCAAGGTAATTTGTTTCTAAATAATTGGCTATCAGTCATTACAGAATGTCTCTCTAGTGCCTCCCGCTCCCTCCCCTCTCCCTTCCCCTTTTCCCAACCATGAATACCCTCTCCCTGCCCCCCTCCCGCTCTCAAACCACAATAGAGACCCATATCAGAATCAGGTTTATCATCACTCACATATGTCATAAAATTTGTTTTTTTATGGCAGTAGTACAGAGCAATACATAAAATTACTACAGAACTGTGCAGAAGTTTTAGGCACCCTCTCTCTCTATATATATATACAGGTATGTGCCTAAAACTTTTGCATATCATTGTAGTACAGTCAAGCTTTGGAATAAAAGGAACATAGTGCATTTTTTAAAAAAAACTTCATACCTACGAATTCCTGGAGGCCTTTGATCGTGGTGGGTCGGGGGAAATGGCGGACTACATCTACCTTAGCGGGCAGAGGAGTTGCCCCGTCTGTGGTAATCCTGTGGCCCAGGAAGTCAATGGTGTCGAGCCCGAACTGGCATTTGGCCAGGTTGATCGTTAGACCGTAGTCACTCAGCCGGGCATAGAGTTGTCGGAGGTGGGACAGATGCTCCTGACGACTGCTGCTGGCTATGAGGATGTCGTCCAAATAGATGAATGCGAAGTCCAGGTCGCGTCCCACCACGTCCATCAACCGCTGGAACGTCTGTGCGGCATTCTTCAGGCCGAACGGCATGCGGAGGAACTCAAAAAGACCGAACGGGGTGATGAGAGCCGTTTTGGGGACGTCGTCCGGATGCATCGGGATTTGATGGTACCCGTGGATGAGGTCTACCTTGGAGAAGATCCGTGCACCGTGCAGGTTTGCTGCAAAGTCCTGAATGTGCAGCACAGGGTAGCGGTCCGGTGTTGTAGCCTCGTTCAGCCTGCGGTAGTCGCCGCATGGTCTCCAGCCCCCTGTCGCTTTGGGCACCATGTGCAGGGGGGAGGCCCATGGGCTGTCAGACCGCCGAATGATCCCCAATTCCTCCATCCTCTTGAACTCCTCTTTCGCCAGTCGGAGCTTGTCTGGGGGAAGCCGCCGAGCGCGGGCATGGAGGGGTAGTCCCTGGGTCAGGATGTGGTGCTGTACGCCATGTCGGGGCATGGCTGCCGCGAACTACGGTGCCAGAACCGATGGGAAATCCGCCAGGACCCTGGTGAAGTCGTTGTTGGACAGCGTGATGGAGCCGAGGTGAGGGGCTGGTAATTGGGCTGCACCCAGGGAGAACGTCTGAAAGGTCTCGGCGTGGACCAGTCTCTGCCTCGGCAGGTCGACCAGTAGGCTGTGAGCCCGCAAGAAATCCGCACCCAGAAGTGGTTGGGCTACGTCGGCCAGTGTGAAGTCCCACATAAACTGGCTTGAGTCGAACTGTAGCTGCACCGGACAGGTGCCATAAGTCCTTATAGTGCTGCCGTTCGCAGCCCGCAGGGGGGGACCCGGCGCCCTGCTGCGGGTGTCGTAACTCGTCGGAGGTAAGACGCTGATCTCGGCACCGGTGTCGACCAAAAACCGGCGTCCCGACTGCTTGTCCCAGACATACAGGAGGCTATCCCGATGGCCAGCCGTCGTAGCCATCAGCGACGGCTGGCCCTGGCGTTTCCCGGGAACTGGCAGGGCGGGCGACAACAGCAGGCTTCTGTGCCCCACCGCTGGTGGTAGAAACACCATTGCTCATTGGGCTCCACACCCCAGCCTCTGGGTTTAGCGGGCTCTGCGGCCGGGCCTGGACTGGTTTGCTGCTGGGAGTGTGGCTGGGTGATCTGTGCGATGGACGTCCCACTCACCTTCTTGGCGTTCCACAGCACGTCCGCCCGGGCTGCCACCTTCCGGGGGTCGCTGAAATCCGCGTCAGACAGCAGCAGGCGTATGTCCTCGGGCAACTGCTCCAGGAATGCCTGCTCAAACATGAGGCAGGGTGTGTGTCCGTCGGCCAGAGACAACATCTCATTCATTAAAGCTGATGGAGGCCTGTCTCCCAAGCCATCCAGGTGCAGTAAACGGGCAGCTCGCTCGCGGCGGGATAGCCCAAAAGTCCCTATGAGCGGGGCTTTGAATTCTGTGTACTTGCCGTCCGCCGGGGGAGACTGTACGAACTCTGCGACCTGGGCCACTGTGTCCTGGTCAAGGGAGCTCACCACGTAGTAGTAACGGGTGTCCTCTGAGGTTATCTGCCGAACGTGGAATTGGGCTTCTGCTTGCTGAAACCATAGGTGAGGTTGTAGCGTCCAGAAGCTTGGCAGCTTCAAGGAAACCGCATTAACAGATGCGGCGTTGGTCATCTCCGGTCCAAAAACGTTTGGACCGTCGGGGTCACCAATTGTAGCGGTGTGCTACACGCAGCGCTAAAATAACGACACGGAGTCAGTGAGCTGCAGCCAAAGACTAAGTTTATTTCAACTCCACAGTCTTGCTTTAAAGCCTGTCTCTCCCACCAGATACCTTGAGAGGCCCTACTGAAACCCCCTCAGGCTTTCTTCCTTTGTCCCTGCACTCTGGCTAATTGTCAGCCGGTTCGAATGTGCTAGTAATTGGGTCGCCACAACATTGTATTTTGATTACAACATAGGTTTTATGTTTAATAAAACTCCCATCAGATTCTACTCTTGGTAGCAACCAATAGAACAGACATGGATTCTCTTCTCCTTCTCTCTAGTACAAAGCCCATTAAAAGTGAATTTACCCTCCAATTCTACCTAAGACATCAGCTAAAGAATCATCACCTTCTTGTGTAATCATGGTCCTCAGCTTAACATTTTATGATGTGGTTGGTTTCCACTACAAACGCCATCTATAAATGTGTTGACAATACAACTATTGTTGCCAGAATTTCAGATGGTGATGAGAGGGTGTACAGGAGTGAAATACATCAGCCAGTTGAGTGGTGTCTCAGCAACAACCTTTCACTGTACATCAGTAAGACCAAAGAACTGTTTGTGGACTTCAGAATGGATAAGATGAGGGAGCACTCACCAGACCTCAGAGGGATCTGAAGTGGGAATTTATTTCAAGTTCCTGGGTGTCAATATCTTTGAGGATCGAACCTGGTCCCAACATATTGATGCTGCTACACAGAATACACACACAGCTGCTACCTTTCATTAGGCATTTGAGGAGATTTGATATGTCACCTAAAACACTCAAAAATATCTACATATGTACCATGGATAGCATTTTGACAGGCTGCATCACTGTGTGGTATGGGAGGGGGTTGGTGGCTACTGCACAGGATCAAAATAAGCTGCGGAGAGTTGTAAAATTAGTTAACTCCATCACTGGCACTAGTCTCTGTAGTATCCTGGACATCTTCAAGGAGCGATGTCTCAAAAAGGTAGCATCCATCACTAAGGACTCCCATCACCAGGTCATGCCTTGTTCTCACTGCTACCATCAGGAAGGAGGTACAGAAGCGTGAACACACACACACACACACACACACACACACACACACACACACACACACACACACACACACACACACACACACACACACACACACACACACACACACACACACACACACACACACACACACACACACACACACATATATATCTATCTATCTATCTATCTCCAGGAACAGCTTTTCCCCCTCTGCCATTCAATTTCTGAATGGACATTGAACCTGTGAACACTACCTCACAATTTTTTAAAATTTCTATCATTGCACTACCTTTTAATTTAACTGTAAGATATATATGTTTCATAAACTATGTTTTATTCTATTATAATGTATTCTATTGTAGTGCTGCTGCAAAAACAACAAATTTCACAACATATGCCAGTAATATTAAACCTTATTCTGATATATTAAACTAGTTTGCAGATAATGCCTTTTAACTGCTGCATTACATTGAAATGCTAATATATTATAATATAACCATATAACAAATAAGACAGAGACAAGTGACCTTTATACATTGTTAAAAACAGTTCAAGATAAAGCTGTGGAAAGGAAACTTCCTCACCTCTCGGAAGTTCAGCTTCCCATCAAAATCCTCGTCTACTTCTTTGATCATGTTTTTGAGGCCTAGGTGGGTCTGAGGGGCTCCGAGTTTTTCCATCATCAGTTTTAGTTCCATTAAGTCAATGAAGCCATCCTTTCCAGAGTCATAACTGCAGAAAGTTAGAGGAAGTGACAAATAAGATTGATGTGGAAATAGGGAAACTCCAGTAGTGTTTAAGGGTAGGAAGGTAATGGCAGATTGGGATGGGGTATGGAGCTGGTAAAGAGGATGAGAAAGGGAACAAATGAAAACCGAACCAATCAAACTATCTGTATTTTGATCGCCAACTTCCTATGCATTTGGATCTGCAACTCCCACTTCCAAAGTCATTGCAGCCTTGGTGTCAGTAAACAATACTTATTTATACATTTTATTGAATTAGCTTTTAAAGCAGGTGGAGGAGTGAAGATATTCTACACATGCAGTCTTCAGCAAACATTTTCATAAAGTAATGGGTCATCTGGCATAACTTAATTTTTCTTGAGTTTTATCTGAAGGTTTTTCCACATGTATAGAGTTCTGATTAGTCATCATTGTCAGGGACTGCCATACTGTACCTCCATTAATTAACATTAATAAAGTGATCACACTTTCACATTTCTAGACTTCACAGTCACAACCACCAGCAAACAGTCACTCAACGCTGACATCAGCACAACTTTGCAATGAACGTGTCCAAGCAGAAAAAGAGGGTGGCAGGCCACCAGAAAAAACAACAGAGAACTTGAAAGGGCAAGAACACTAAACTCACGTCTTCAGTACATGCCACTCCTGTAAGTGAAGTGGGACAACACGCCAGGCGTGAGAAGAAACTCAACAGCTCTCACTTTTGCCACCACAGGCCAACATCACAATCACAAGCAGCCCCGATACAATAAATGTGTCAAAATACATTTATTCCATTTATAGGTTGGCCATACTCAGTGGATGAACCATAAGCAAGGTAAGAAGATGGCATTGCCATGGAAAACTGGAATGTTGTTGTGGAGGCAAAGTGGTGTGGAAAGCTCAGTGCTTGAAAAGAGAGTCCAGAGAAAACAGAGACCTGTGAATGTTGTATCTCTCGGTCACAGCTTTCATCTGCATGTCAAACTGCCTCGACAGCTTGAGGATCCTGAAACATTTTGAAATATGTTCAGTATAGAGCTGATCCAGCACAAGAAAATCATCGCTCTGGGATGACCCGTCAGCCTCTGGGGAAGACATTCCACAAATAAAAGGTCAATTTCAAAATGGGAGGATTGAGAGATGTTTGGGAAGAGGGCAAATAGGGCAGTATTTATTTTTACACACACATAATTGTTGGATCATAAAATGTTTTGCTATGGGGAGTGATCCAGTTAGAGACCATTACATTGGAAGGAAAAATTGAATACACAAGAAAGTGCTGCAGCTAGAGCCAAACAGAAAACCATTTGGATCAAGGCATGAAAAGGCTACCTTACAGTAAAAGCACTGTCTACTCTTGAATTATTGACTATTTTGAGCTTTATAAATCATTCAATATTTCTCAGCTATCAACTTATGAAAACTGAAGGGGGTGTAAGAGGGAATGGATCTGCTTGACAACAAATCCCAAATGTCCGACCTTATCCTGGTCCAAGAGAGTTTAAGTGCACTTAACTGTATCATGCATTAGATGATCATTTTCATTAACCACTATTCCTGCAACCTTACCATAGTTAACATAAACTGTCATGACAGCGTCAGTCGATGATACGCACCACACCCTCTTCACCAGCACAAAATGTACAGACATGTTTACTTATACAATTTGACCAAAATATGACTGGAATAAATATAGCTGAACTTTAAAAAAATACCTGGTCTTAAGAACCAACACATGAACACATTTGCAAACACCACTATTCTAGATCAGTAAACAACACCCACCTTTATTCTCAGGACACAAATAGAAATCATATCAAGTCAGGTCAGGCAAAGTTTGTTGGTGTATACACAAGTACAGTGAGGTAGAAATATAATATCATATATTTGGATAACACTCATAAATTATACAAGACAGTGAAGAAAAAGATTGTACAAAATCAGTGCAAAGCAGAACCAGTAACAAGTGCATGGTAGTGCAAGAATGTTGTCTGATGAGGTAGGGGTAGCACTATATAGGATGGTTCAAGAGGAGGCACACTAACATAACGTAGGCTATCTGGGTTCAATTCCAGCCCGGCCTGTAAGGAGTCTGTACGTTCTCCCCATGTCCATGTGGGTTGCCTCCGGGTGCTCCGGTTTCCTCCCACAGTCCACAGACGTATTGGTCGGTGGGTTAATTGATCATTGTCAATTGTTCCATGATTAGGCTGGGATTAAATTGGGGGATCGCTGGGTGGCAGGGCCTACTCTAGCTGTATCCCAATAAAAAAAAAAGATAAGAACCTTATGTTTGTAGGACAGTAGCTGCTCCTGAACCTATGATGCACCATCAATAACTCTCGGAGACGGGAGGCGAACGATAGGCTTTTATTAGCAGCAAAACGGAGCACAGCATCTTGGAGATTGAGGGGGGAGCAGTGCCTCCAATCGCCTTTATACAGGGGTCTGTGGGAGGAGCCACAGGAGCAGTCAGCAGAGGGGCGTGTCCAGACAGGTATATATAGTTTACCACATTCCCCCCCCCCCCCCCTTTGTTTTAAAAGAGAGTCCCCACGGGGCGAAGTTTCTTACAAGTATATTTACAGGTAAAGTCCATCAGGGGGTCGAGTCTGTCACTGCGATCTACGTAGCACCGGTGGTGATTGCATTGGTGACGGTGGTTGTGCTGGCTCTGGCCTGACTTGAGGTGCTAGCCCATTAGGCGTCAGTGATCCCTCATGCATGTGCGTGGTGCCCGGTATGGGAGAGTCGTGAGGTGTCTGTGTAGGGTTTGGAGTGCACGGTGTCTCGTGGGTATATACATCGGTGGGTACGGGGTTCATAGTCACTGTGGAGTGTTCGGGGTAGGGGTCTGGTACTCCTGCAGATGCCAGGTCGCGGATGGAAACCGTGTCCTCCCACCCATCAGGTAAGACCACATAGGCATACTGGAGGTTCGCATGAAGTAGGTGAATCCTCTTGACCATCGGGGAGAATTTACTGCTCCTCGCATGTTTCCGGAGCAGCACTGGCCCTGGGGATGTCAGCCAAGCCGGTAGGGTGGTCCCAGTGGCAGACTTCCTGGGAAAAGAAAAGAGTCGCTCATGAGGGGTGGCATTGGTGGACGTACATAACAGGGAGCGGATGGAGTGGAGTGCCTCGGGGAGGACCTCCTGCCAGCGAGAGACCGGCAGTCCCTTTGACCTAAGCGCTAAAAGTGTGGCCTTCCACACTGTGGCATTCTCCCTCTCCACCTGTCCATTTCCCCGGGGATTATAGCTCATGGTCCTACTAGTAGCAATGCCCCTAGCTAGCAGGTACTGGCGCAGCTCGTCACTCATAAAGGAGGACCCTCTATCACTGTGGATATAGCAGGGATATCTGAACAGAGTGAAGAACTGGCGCAGGGCTTTTATGACGGACGTGGCAGTGGTGTCAGGGCAGGGGATGGCAAAGGGGAACCGCAAGAACTCGTCAATTATGTTGAGAAAGTACACATTGCGGTCGGTGGAGGGAAGGGGACCCTTAAAGTCGACACTCAGTCGCTCAAAGGGGCGGGTGGCCTTGATAAGTTGCGCCTTTTCAGGACAGTAGAAGTGCGGTTTGCACTCAGCGCAGACTTGGCAGTCCCTGGTCATCGTCCTGATGTCCTCAAGGGAGTACGGCAGGTTCCGGGCTTTCACGAAATGGTAAAATCGGGTGACCCCCGGGTGGCAAAGATCTGCATGGAGGGCGTACAGCTGGTCGAGCTGCGCGCTGGCACACGCTCCCCGTGATAGGGCATCAGGGGGCTCATTGAGCCTTCCAGGCCGGTACAGGATGTCATAGTTGTAGGTGGAGAGTTCGATTATCCACCTCAAAATTTTATCATTTTTGATTTTGCCCCGCTGTTGGTTGCTGAACATGAACACAACTGAGCGCTGGTCGGTCAGCAAGGTGAACCTTTTGCCGGCGAGATAGTGCCTCCAGTGCCTAATAGCTTCCACTATGGCCTGGGCTTCTTTCTCCACCGCGGAATGCCGAATTTCAGAGCCCTGAAGGGTACGAGAGAAGAATGCTACCAGCCTTCCTGCCTGATTGAGGGTAGCAGCCAGCGCGAAATCGGAGGCGTCATTCTCTACTTGGAAGGGAATGGTCTCGTCCACCGCATGCGTCGTTGCTTTGGCAATGTCCCCTTTAATGCAGCTGAAGGCCGCGCGGGCCTCGGCCTGAGAGGGGAAATGTGGTGGACTTGACTAGGGGGCGGGCCTTGTCTGCGTAGTGAGGGACCCATTGGGCGTAATAGGAAAAGAAGCCCAGGCTCCTTTTGAGGGCTCTGAGGGTGGTGGGAAGAGGGAGTTCCAACAGGGGTTGCATAGGGTCGGCGTCAGGGTCAACGACCCCGTTCTCCACGACATACCCAAGGATAGCAAGTCGGGTGGTTCCGAACACATACTTGTCCCTGTTATAGGTAAGGTTAAGAGCTTTGGCCGCTTGGAAAAATCATTGGAGGTTGGTGTCGTGATCCTACCAGTCGTGACTGCAGATGGTGATGTTATCCAGATATGGGAACGTGGCCTTCAGTTGGCACTGGTCCACCATCCGGTCCATTTCCCTCTGGAAGACAGAGACACCATTCGTGACATCGAAGGGGATGCGCAGGAAGTGATAGAGCCTGCCGCCCGCCTCAAAGGCGGTGTAGGGGCGGTCCTCCGGGCGGATGGGGAGCTGATGGTAAGCGGATTTCAGGTCTATGGTCGAGTACACCTTGTACTGAGCTATCTGGTTGACCATATCCGCGATGCGGGGTAGGGGGTACGCGTCAAGCTGCGTGAACCTATTGATGGTTTGACTATGGTCCACGACCATCCTATTTTTCTGCCCGGTCTGAACAACAACCACCTGGGCCCTCCGAGGACGTGCTTGGCTCAATGATCCCCTCCCCGAGCAGCCACTGCACCTCCGACTGAATGAAGGCCCTGTCCCCCGCGCTGTACCTCCTGCTTTTAGTTGCCACAGGTTTACAGTCGGGGGTCAGGTTGGCGAACAGCGGTGGGGGAGGGATCTCGAGGGTGGAGAGGCTGCAAGTGGTGTCAGTAGCGCGGCTGTTGGCATGGTGTTGGGTGGGATGTGCGGGTCGGTGTGTGTGTGTGGTCAGTAGCGGGGTATATGACGAAGTCCCACAAAACTGAGGATTCCTGACAGTGAGTGGTGGGAGGGGCCCATCATACTCCATTGTCACACTTTTCAGGTGGCTCTGGAAGTCAAGCCCCAATAGCACAGGGGCACACAGTTGAGGCATGACCAGTAGCGCAAAGTTCTGATATTCTGTGCCCTGTACCACCAATGTCGCTACACAACCCACCCGGATGTCTGTGGAATGCGACCCAGAAGCCAAGGTGACCCTCTGGCTTACCGGCCGTGTCACAAGTCCGCAGCGTTGCACTGTGTCCGGGTGAATAAAACTCTCAGTGCTGCCCGTGTCAAACAGGCAGCTGGTCCTGTGCTCCTCCACCAGGATGTCCATCATTGACCTTGCAAGCTGGTGTGAGGCGCTTTGGTAGAGGGTCACAGAGTTGCATCGCCGTCTTGGTGCCCGGTAAGCACCCGTGGGTCGGAGGCGGGTCGAGGTGGTGCCGACAAAGATGGCCGCCCCCATGCCTCGTACGCGGTGGGCAGGCAAGATGGCGGCGACCCCCATGCCTCTCACGCGGCACTGCTCGACCCCGCTCGTGGTTTGGACTCACAGACCTTGGCGAAGTGGCCCTTCTTTCCGCAGCTGGAGCAGGTAGCTTCTCGGGCCGGGCAGCGTTTTTGGGGGTGCTTTTCGAGTCAGCAGAAGTAACATTGCACGGACTTGCAACTGGCAGCAGCCGAGGTCGATTCGCTGGCGGGTTGCGGGGTCTGCAGCATCCACGGAACCGGCGGGAGATTGCGCGCCTGGACAGCATCAGCATCGTGCAGAGCGGCCTCCAGCGTGTCAGCCAGCTCGATCGCCGAATGTAAGGTAAGATCGGCGGGTTCCAGCAGCCGCTGGTGCACGTACACTGACCTGATTAAGACCTACAAGTATCTGGGAGTACAGTTAGATGAGAAGCTAGACTGGACTGCCAACACAGATGCCTTGTGCAGGAAGGCACAGAGTCGACTGTACTTCCTTAGAAGGTTGGCGTCATTCAATGTCTGTAGTGAGATGCTGAAGATGTTCTATAGGTCAGTTGTGGAGAGCGCCCTCTTCTTTGTGGTGGCGTGTTGGGGAGGAAGCATTAAGAAGAGGGACGCCTCACGTCTTAATAAGCTGGTAAGGAAGGCGGGCTCTGTCGTGGGCAAAGTACTGGAGAGTTTAACATCGGTAGCTGAGCGAAGGGCGCTGAGTAGGCTACGGTCAATTATGGAAAACTCTGAACATCCTCTACATAGCACCATCCAGAGACAGAGAAGCAGTTTCAGCGACAGGTTACTATCGATGCAATGCTCCTCAGACAGGATGAAGAGGTCAATACTCCCCAATGCCATTAGGCTTTACAATTCAACCGCCAGGACTTAAGAACTTTTAAAAAGCTATTATTAACTTTTTAAAAGCTATTATTAATGCTGTTTGAGATAGTGATTTAGATGCATATCATATTTTTTTTACTGAGTTAAGTATTGTATGTTATTAGTTTTGCTAAAACAAGTGTATGGGACATTGGAAAAAAAAAGTTGAATTTCCCCATGGGGATGAATAAAGTATCTATCTATCTATCTGATCCCCATAACGAAGGCGTCTCGTACCAGCAGCTCGGCATGCTGTTCCGCCGTCAGTCCCCTGCAGTCGCAGGCCCGCACGAGTGTCTGTAGGGCCCGGACAAACTCAGCGCTCGACTCTCCAGCCCGCTGCCGCTGTGCCGCTAAGCGGTGTCTCGCATAGACGGTGTTCACCAGCTGCAGGTACTGTCTTTTGAGGGCATCCAGCGCCCCTTGGTAGGTCGGCAGGTCCCTGATCAGGGAGTAGACCTGCGGACTGACCCTGGAGAGGGGAATTTTGAGCATCATGGCAGGCTCGGTCCCATGAATCTCCTCCAGGTACGATTGGAAGCATGCAAGCCAGAGTTCAAAGGCGATGCCGGCTTCCGGAGATTGAGGGTCAATATCCAATCTGTCAGGTCGCAAAATGCTCTCCATGTTTTAAAATTGCTGCTAATAAAATTGATGCACCATCAATAACTCTCGGAGACGGGAGGCGAACGATAGGCTTTTATTAGCAGCAAAACGGAGCACAGCATCTCGGAGACTGTGGGGGGAGCAGTGCCTCCAATTGCCTTTATACAGGGGTCTGTGAGAGGAGCCACAGGAGCAGTCAGCAGAGGGGCATGTCCAAACAAATATACACATAGTTTACCACATCTCGGAGACTGAGGGAGGATCAGTGCCTCCAATCGCCTTTATACAGGGGTCTGTGGGAGGAGCCACAGGAGCAGTCAGCAGAGGGGCGTGTCCAGACAGGTATACATAGTTTACCACAACCTAGTGGTGACAAACTTCAAGCTTCTGTTTGTTTGCCTGAGAGTAACAGTGGAAAGAGGACATGACCCAGATGACACCTTTTTGAAGCAGAACCTCATAAACTGCACTGTATATGCTTTCAATGGCTTCCATGACAATTAACATTATGAATCACTTTTGATCTGGTCACTTTCAAAAATGGAAATTAAAACCATAAATAAAGAATGTAATAACAAAATATGAAACATGTAGCCCAATAATGAGTTATAAAGCAAGGGCTAATTAATGAAATACAGCTATTTCTTAACTAAACTATACCAAAAGAATATATTTTGTTTGGCAGCTAGTCCCTGCTGAAGTGCCAAATGCAGAGTGGTATTCCAAAATAAATCTTGTGAACTAAGAAAAACATCATGCATCATTGGAGGAGTTGGTCACAACAACTTGTGCTCTCTCCTCCTGTAGCTGGTTCAAGGTTGTGCACTATAGGACAGACCACAATAAATCTACAGATTTACTTGAACAACGAACAGCAGGCCTGTCCCCTTCTGTCCAGGTTAGGGTGAAACTGGTCACTGAAGAAGTCTTAAAAACCAAGACAGATCCTTTATTTCTCAGCAAGCTGTATAGGGTGGCCATCTGTCCCCAATTATTCTTTATTTTAGTCATTTGCAGCTGCTCCCTCCATGGAAATCCAGAGAAACCTTGTTCCTGGATCAGGTCCGATATTGTGTGGGTCATCTTGCAGATTTCCAGCCTTATATGGCTAGTCCAGACTGATGAGGATTCATCCGCAGCTTCGGGGAATGACACTGGGATAGCCTACATTTTGATCTTTGGGCCAAGCACTTGGAGTCAGGGGAGAGCTGATCACACAATTCAATGACACACTGCTGCTTTTAAAAAATATTGCCGCAGAATCTAAAACAAGTTTGTAAAAATAAATGAGTACTTACTGAAACAGGAAGTTAGGGCTTGGAGCCCAGGGAATCCTGTATGGCCAAGCCTTGTGCACTGACAAGACCCTCTGCAGCAGCAAGGCACACCGAAAGGGCTAGGGTACTAGACAAGTCTTCCATGTTAGTGGGATATGTCCCACTTCATTCTTCAACAAGGTGGTCCTTTGAAATGAAGTCATCAAGATTTAAAACTAAAAGCAGCACTAAGCATGACTCCAACACTCTATAAATGAAGAATGCTGGCAGTACTCCGATGGTCAGGTGAGGGGGAAGGGAAATGGTGTCAATGTCAAGTCAATGGATCTTCGTCAGAACTGGAAAACTGAGAAAAGAGGTGTGGTGTGATTTTAATTACATAGAGGGGAAGGGTAGAGATAATGGGAGATGAAATGTCTATTCAAAGCTGCTTCCCAGACTGAGTATTTCCAGTTTTTTCTGTTTTATTTCAGAATTCCAACATGCGCAGTTTTAGTCCTGACGAAGGGTCTCGGCCCGAAACGTCGACAGTGCTTCTCCCTATAGATGCTGCCTGGCCTGCTGTGTTCCACCAGCATTTTGTGTGTGTTGTTTGAATTTCCAGCATCTGCAGATTTCCTCATGTTTGCTTTCCAATATCTGCTCTCTTTTTTACAGAAATGTCAGTAACAGACTTGAAGATAATTGACAATTCCTTCACCAGTTGCAGATTAGGTTATTACTGCAAAATAAGAGGTCAGCTGTGCCAGTATTACATGTCTTTGTCTATCTCATTCAGATCCAACAGTTCACCACTGGTGTCATCACCTGACTGCTCTGTCTACTCATTCCACTTCCAACTGGTGTACTTATTAAGACCGTAAGATATAGGAGCAGAAGTAGGCCATTTGGCCTATCAAGTCTGCTCCGCCATTCAATCATGGGCTGATCTAATTCTTTCAGTCATTCCCACTCCCCTGCCTTCTCCCCATACCCTTTGATGCCCTGCTGATCAAGAACCTATCTATCTCTGCCTTAACTGTACCCAATGAATTGGCCTCCACAGCCGCTTGTGGCAACAAATTCCACAGACATCTCTGTTCTAAATGGACGTCCTTCAGTCTTGAAGTCGTGCCCTCTTGTCCTAGACTCCCGTACCATAGGAAATAACTTTGCCATATCTAATATTGCACGTGTTAATACCTTTCTAATATAAAAACAATTTAATCAATAATAATGTATCTTGCAACCAATAGAGCACCAAAAGCAGAGCTTTGCATCCGTACGGTGCAGCCAAGGTGACGACTGTCAGGAAGGCAAATCTTCATCAATAACAGCTTTATCACTCAAAGTATAGGAGGCTTGGAATTAGTTCCATGGAATTAATAGATAATATTATTTTCTACAAATCTGGTCATCTTTGAGACATGTTGGTTCCTGACCCACGTTGCGTTTTGTCAGTATTGCAGTTACTTTGAAGCCATATTTGTGAACTGGTCGATTAAAGATTGTGACTACAGTATTGTCTGTAGTTCTGGTCATGACTTTACATGAAACAAGTGACAGCACAGATGAGGGTAAAGAGGAAGTTTTATAAGGCTGGAGATATGTAACTACAAGGATGGACACGGCCGGGGCAAAGGAACAGAAGAGATGGAGGAGAGGAGAGGTTTAAAATAAGTTGTAAAAGCAATATTGCCCAAGTCTAGATATATAAAGAAGTTAATTTACCAAAGGTGAGAGTAAGTTGGGGATCTAAATTTTCAAGGAAATGAAGGAGAAAATCTTTTCATCCAGGGTGTGGTGCAAATTTAAAACTCATTGCCTGAAAACAATAAGTAAGGCCAGAACACTCTTAGCTTATAAACTACTTTGATGAGCATTTAACGTGTCCGATTCTAGATACTTCCAGTGAGTGCTGGGAATTGTGATCATTTTGAATGGCTCCTCCTGGCCCAGAAAGCAACTGGGCTGCATGGTCTTGTGCAGCCGGTTTCTTGAATTCCGTGCACTGAGTTTGCTGCCGACATCATCACTGCAATTAATGCTGGGCTAATACATACAGTACACTTTGCAGGAGATCCAATCACTTAACACTTCGCCAGAGATCTAATCATTTGACACTTCGCCCTTTAAATGAACTTCGTGACTAATCTCATTGTTGATGCTACATTAGGTCTGCTTTTGAAAGCTTGGTCAGGTTTCTAGGTTTGTGCCCACATCAGTGACTTCCTTATAATCTGAAAATCCTGGCTCTTAAACAGGTGGAACTAAGGCAGCAGCTGAGACTTAGCACATGCTTTAGACTCAACAGGCACGAGTTCTGAACTTATAAAATGAAAAGGTGGAGTAATTAGTCAGTACTAATTTCAAGAAGGTTCTTAAGTGCCTTAGAAATCTGCCTGAATATATTCCACATTAAATGGTTATTTTTCAGATGGCTCGAGCCTCTCTCAAGGTCCAGAAAGTAGATTGTGATCTGTCTTTAGAGTGTTCTCACACAGGAATAGGCACTAATCAGCATTTTAATATAATGGAGAGTCTGGCTAGGACTGGCAAAGTACCAGGGATAAGTAATAAGGATGCAAAACTTGAATACTTTTCATTCAACATGCTAACTAATCGGATGATATGACGGATCATTTTTAGGTTTTTACAATAGAGCAAAGGTTGGTTCAGGCCAAGCCACTGTGTCAGATTCAAAATCAGCTATTTTTATACTTTACACACATTTTGGTTTGCATTTTAAAAAAATTCTGGACATTTACACAACTAAAGTGAATAGATAATCATCCTATTTTAAGCCTGTGTTAGCATCATTCACAAACTTGTTTTTAGAGTAACAATGCAAGAGCTGGCACTTGTCGACCCCTGTCAAAGTGACAGTTGTCATCCTCGAAGGGTGCTGATGTTAAACGCTGCATTGATCTAAGCCAACAGAGTACTGCTAGCAATTTAAATACATCTCTCACTCCCTGCTAGGTCTGATGCAATTTATCTAATATATACACACACTGAACAAAGACGGATCCACTCAAAATAAAATCCACAAAGTTAGTCTTGGCCTCAAGGGAGAACACTAATTGGATTCAGGAGATTAAATATTCTGAAAACAAACATGTCTATGTTTCTCATAATATTAGCGGCTGATGAGGGAAAATCAGGCATATGTTTATAAAACAAAGTTTTTAAATGCAATGCAGTGGATTTGCAGTTTTCCTCCCCAAATCATGCTAATTCATTGAGGAAAATTTGATCTGCTTAATTACAAGAGTTCGGTTGGTGCAATTGGATTGCTTACTGAGACCTGAAGGCTACAATTGAACTAAGTTGCCATGCATAGCCTTGCAGAAAATGCCAAGATGCTGAGGGGTTAATTAATTCATCCAAGCAGATATATAAAGATTTATTCACAGACCACGGAAAGGATTTAATATGTTGCACAGAAAATGTTCTTCATTCATACACAAGGTTTTCTCTTCAGCTCTGACATTTATAAATAGATTCTTTCATGTGTTGTGACAGGGGGGCCCAGGCAGGGAAGCAACTGGCTTCTCCACAAAAAAAAGACCTGCATCTAAACTAGTGTGCACAACTGCACTCAGCATTTCTGTCCCCCATTCCCACATACTGCCGTCAGCTTTTTTTTTCTGTAGTCTAAGCGGAATTCACTTGGAACAATGCAGCTGCTTTATCTGGTAGCAAATGTTAACAAAATTTTTTTTTTTTTTAAAGTTGTTTTATCCATCCAAGTCCTCAGCTATCACATTCCACACCTACCTCAATATGCCAAAATTCATGGCTTTCAATGAATGGTTAAGAGTCCAAGAAAAAACAGGCATCGCTTTGTACTCTGGATTCTTTACATCCATGTGAGTGGATAATGATATGCTGATGGGAGTTCCTGACTGTTAGAGTACAATAATGTAGCTTTCCTGGTTAATGCATTTTATAGGAGAATGCAAAAAAAGGACACAAAGTTTTATCATACGGAATGGTGTGCACGGACAGGTGCTGGGGTTTCTTCCATCATACCAGCTGCAACAGGGAAATTATTTTCTGTCCAAATCCCGTATTAAATTTTTAATCGGTTGTCAACATCAGATGCAAGTTTTATTTTAGGGAGACTGCTATCAGCTTTTCAGAAGAGAGATGCAACACCAAGATCCAAGGACAGATTAGTAATATGTTGAAAAGATAGCTGCCATAAAATAACCCTTTGCACAATTAGGAGGTATTCTTACATAAAGCCAATTTAAAACAGTAAAATGTAAGCTTCATATTGCCACTAAAATGGGGTAAATTGTTCAAACTGTAAAGTGCCCTAATTGGTAAGAATTTGCTGACCAGAAGTCTCAGTGAATAGTTTCCAGAGGTGACTGTAGAAACACAAGACTCCTGCCTGGAGGTTTCAGGCATCATATTATGCACTTTGCAAATGTGGAGTTGCCCCTGCAGCAACAACAACACTGTCCAGTTACTGTACAAGGAGACGGTTCACAGTTGTTGCATTTTATTGCACAACAGTTATTCAGTTATGACGAGTCGATTGTAGACCCTTGTGTCTATGCAGAGAGCAACACACACAAAATGCTGGTAGAACACAGCAGGCCAGGCAGCATCTATAGGGAGAAGCGTTGTCGACGTTTCAGGCCGAGACCCTGACAAAGTCCTGAGTCCTGACGAAGGGTCTCGGCCCGAGACGTCGACAGCGCTTCTCCCTATAGATGCTGCCTGGCCTGCTGTGTTCCACCAGCATTTTGTGTGTGTTAATAAAAATCAAGAGTTTAATGCCTATTCAGAAATCAGATAGTAGAGGGGAAGAAACTGTTCTTCAGTTGTCGAGTGTGTGCCTTCAGGCTTCTGTACCTCCTTCCTGATGGTAGCAATGGGAAGAAGGCATAAGCTGGGTGACAGGGGTCCTTAATGATGGATGCTGTCTCTTTGAGACATGGGTCCTAGAAGATATCCTGGATACTACAGAGGCTAGAGTTCATGATGGAGCTGACTAATTTTACACCTCTCTGCAGCTTATTTCAAACCTCTGGAGTAGTGTCTTCCCCCCCCCCCCCCCCCCCTCCATACCACACGGTGATGCAGCCTGTCAGAATGCTCTCCACGGTACATCTGTAGAAATTTACAAGTGTCTTTGGAGACATACCAAATCTCCTCAAACTCCTAATGAAATATAGCTGCTGCCATGCCTTCTTTGTAATTGCATCGATATGCTGGGCCCACGATAGATCAGAATCAGAAACAGGTTTATTATCACCAGCATGTGTCGTGAAATTTGTTAATTCGGCAGCAGCAGGACAATGCGATACATGATAATAGAGAAAGAAAAGAAATCAATTACTGTTAGTATATATACTGTACTGTATATTAAATAGTTAGATTAAAAATAATGCAGAACAGAAATAATATAAAAAGCAGTGAGGCGGTGTTCATAAGCTTCAATGTCCATTCAGGAACCAGATGGCAGAGGGGAAGAAGCTGTTCCTGAATCGCTGAGTGTGTGCCTTCAGGCTTCTGTACCTCCTTCCTGATGGTAACAGTGAGAAGGGACATGCCCTGGGTGATGGGGGTCCTTAATAATGAACACCGCCTTTCTAAGACACTGCTCCTTGAAGATGTCTTTGCTACTACGGAGGCAGTACCCAAGACAGAGCTGACTAACTTTACAACTTTCTGTAGCTTCTTTCGATCCAGTGGAGGAACACCACCACCACCTTCCCCCATACCAGACAGTGATCCAGCCTGTCAGAATGCTCTCCACGGTACATTGATAACATTTTTTTTTTGAGTGTTTTAGGTGACAAACCAAATCTCTTCAAACTCCTAATGAAGTACAGCCGCTGTCTTGACTTCTACATAGCTGCATTGATAGACCCTATCAATGGGACCAGGTTAGATCCTCAAGAGATCTTGACACCTAGGAATTTGAAATTGCTCACTCTCTCCACTTCTGATCCCTCTATGAGGATTAGTTTGTGTTCTCTCATCTTACCCTTCCTGAAGTTCGTAATCAGCTCTTTTGTCTTACTGACATTGAGTGCAAGGTTGTTGCTGCAGCACCACTCCACTACTTGGCCTATCTTGCTCCTGTACGCCCTCTTGTCTCCATCTGAGATTCCACCAACAATGGTTGCATCATCAGACAATTTATAGATGGTATTTGAGCTATGCCTAGCCACACAGTCATGGGTATAGAGAGAGTAGAGCAGTGGGCTAAGCACACACCCCTGAGGTGTACCAGTGTTAATCGTCAGTGAGGAGGAGATATTATCACCAATCCACACAGACTGCAGTCCTCTGGTTAGGAAGCTGAGGATCTAATTGCAGAGGGAGGTAAAGATGCTCAGGTTCTGTAGCTTATCGATCAGGACTGTGGGAATGATGGTGTTAAACACTGAGCTATAGTCAACGAACTACATGGAGACATAGGTGTTTGTGTTATCCTGGTAATCGAAGGCTGTCTGAAGAGTCATTAAGACTGTGTTGGTTGCAGACCTATTGTGGCGATAGGTAACTTGCATGGAGCCCAGGTCCTTGCTGAGGCAGAGTTCATTCTAGCCATGACCAAACACTCAGCATTTTATCACCATAGATGTGAGTGCTACTGGACGATAGTCATTAAGACAGCTCATACTGCTCATCTCAGACTCTGGTAAAATTGTTGCCTTTTTGAAGCAGATGGGAATTTCCAGCCATAGCAGCGAGAGGCTGAAAAATGTCTTCGAATATTCCCACCAGATGGCTGGCACAAGTTTTCAGAGCCTTAACAGGTACTCCACTGGGACCTGCCTCCTTGTAAGGGTTCACCCTCCTTAAAGACAGCCCAACATCCTCAGAGGTATTGACACCCAGGAATTTGAAATTGCTCATTCTTTGCACTTCTGATCTTTTGATGAGGACTGGGGTGTGTTCCCATGTCTTCCCCTTTCTGAAGTCCATGATCTGTTCGCTGGTCTTAATGATATTGAGTGCAAGATTGTTACTGTGACATCACTCAACTAGTTCCAAGGGCAGTCATAGCCGAAGGGTGGTGGTGGGGACGAGCTCCCACCGCTAAACAAATGCTCTTCACGAGGTGCATCTGAAACAGCCTCTGACAACCAAGTCCAACTCCTGGCCTTCACGTATGGTATAGATCTTATGCCCGGTGGAGCTGTTCTCACTGACAGGAGAAGGGGCAAAGGCGGGCCACTGGCGCCTTAAAACCAGTTGCTCCGGACAGATGGGGCTTGTTAACCACGGATGGTAGCTCATCTAGGAGAGGGAAAACTCCAACTTCAAACCTCCGCTGACTTGTGGCTATACCGGCTCACAAGAAAGGCTTTGGGAGTAAACCCCTAGGAAAAATCCGGAGTCAGAGTCCCGAAGGCGGCTGACTGCCGTACCCAGCACCGGCATGGCAACTCCTGCGATACTGCTGGCACCAAACTGTATCGACTTTCGTTGTTCCTTTGGACCTGTCATCAGCATGGAGAGGGGGTCCCACTGCATGGGCAACAGACGGATCTCCATATCAACTCTGCCCTGGCTTGCACCCTGGAGAAGCCACTCCCAGTGACTACCAGAGGCGCAGTACCCATGGTTGATCACGACCAATAGAGGCTACGCACTCAACTAGCTGATATATCTTGCTCCTATATGCCTTCTTGTCACCATCTGAAATTCTGCCAACAATAGTTTGTTGTCACAAACTATGTCAAAATCGGCTATTGGAGGTGCAGGGATTAGTGCTGAGAGCAGCTAAAAATATTCAATACTTGGTGATCAGATGATGATGTTTCAAACAAATCTTGTCCAAGATATCACTTCTCAAAACATCTTTTGCATGGATCAACAAAATAGCCACAGACACTTTAGTGAAAAAATACTCCCTCGCTGTACTTTGGGGCAGACAATATTTCCTCTCAGAGTTGGATCTTAGTTTAAATTGTTACATAGAATGCTCTGACATCTGAAGGCTTCAGCTGTGAGAGAAACATCAGGAATGTTGGATCCACCCAAGGAGCTGTATTTGACATCACTATGTCCACTTAAACCGTATTAATTCACTCCAGCTGTCAGCCATACACTCAGCAGCTGTTGCATTTGTGGGACTCATTTTGATAGATGAACACACTCCTTCATTTGAATAGTGGGAACAGTGAAAGATTAAAATAAATTGTTTTTCATCGTCGCATTATGGTGGGTCAAGAGTTTAAGATTCAAGGAGTCAAAGTATACTATCAATGTATCTGAGCAGTGTACAACCCTGAGATTCATCTTTCCCACAGACAGCCACGACACAAAGAAAACCATGGAACCCATTCAACGAAAATCATAAACTCCACCCACGCACAAAAATATAAATTGTGCAATAGTAGCAGAGAGAAAAAAATGAAATCGGACACAGAACACAGAACACAAAATCGGAAGAGTCCAGCTTCAGTTCAGCTCATGTTCGTTATCTGCAGGCTGTCCCCATTCAAAATCGTCCAAAAAAGCAACAAAAACAAAAAGGAGTGACCATAAACCAGAAACAGTTCATAACGTGAACTACAGAGTCCGATCCACACAGAGCATCAATCGAGCTTTGCCCAAGACCCAGAGCTCAGGCACCATCCTCGGACAGCATTGAGGGAGACCATCACACGCCAACGTGTTCTTTCAGCAGCAGCACGTAAGGCACTGGACACTGGCACTACTGTGAATGGTGACCCCAACAGGATGAGTGAAAGATGAAATCTTGACCTTACAGTTTCCCTTGTCACGGCACTCGCACCTTACTGTCTACCTGCAAAGCCGAAGGTCGAACTTCAGCAAATCCAGAAGGAGAAAGCTCAAACATGGAGTTGGAGAGTCAGGAGGTAGAAGCTGGAGGGTCGATCCTGAGGGACTGGCGTTTAGAGGCCCGATGTCTGAGAGTCCCGGGCCTAGGCCTGAGCTGGCGTTGGATGTGAGGGTGGGAAAGGGGCTTCTTTAGCCGTTGTTCTGTTGCTGCTGCTTTTGTTGTTCTGCTGAATTGTGGACATGCTATGTTGGTGCTAGGACGTGTAGTGACAATTGAGGGCTGCCCCCAGCGTATCCTTGGGTGTGTTAGTCGTTAACACAAACAGCACATTTCACAATTTTTCAATGTACGTGATAAATAAACGTAGATCAGACTTTCTCTGCAATGCTTTGCTCTGCATTGCTGTTATTGATTTTCCCTTGTCCTACCTTGACATAGGTCAGAGTCAGAACCAGAAACAGGTTTATGATTACAGAACTTTGTCATTTATTTATTTACTTGAGATACATCATGCAATAGGCCCTTCAACTTGCATTGCTCAGCATCCCCTGATTTAACCTTGGCCTAATCCCAGGACAGTTTACAATGACCAATTCACCTAGCGACTGATTCGCCTTTGGACTGTGCGAGGAAACCGGAGAATCCGGAGAAAACCCATACGGTCATGGGGAGAATGTGCAAACTCCTTACAGGCAATGGTGGGAAATGCACCCCAAAATTTGTGGTTTGTAGTAAAGGTACCGTGCAATGACATAAGCATTACTATAAATTATAACAATATTATTCTTTTTTTTCTGCACTGATGTTATAATTTATAGCAATACTTATGTCATTGCACAGTTCATCAGACATCTCATGATGGAGGTGAAGGTGGTATTCAAAACAAAATTTAAATGTTATCATACATGTTGCTTTAAGTGCCAATCTGAGCAGTGCTTGCAAGCTAAGTAACAAGAAACATAAACTCAACTGTGCTAACTATGAACAGTTGTTCACTACTCAGTGGCACAGCTGACTGTGCAGCCAAACAGAAGATGCCTATTTTTTATTCCCCTCACCCCAGGTGTTACTTCACCCCTGGTGACTGCAATATCCAGACACAGGGGCAATACAACAATCTTTTCCTCAGGGTATTGTGAGTCCAGGCTTTATTACAAAATCAACCTGGCTTCAGGTCTCCCTTATCCACAGACCAATGCAAAATACAAGAATATAGCTTGACTTTGGTACTAAACTATGAACATTAGTACAGACTCACTTTATTCAGCTAACCATTGAAGTCTGATATCTGGGAGGAATTAAATGAATCAAACCAGAGCTGATGGACTCGTCTAAGAATAGATGCAGAGGTACAAGGGAATCATATAAATGGGATTGCTCCCTGGCTGTGACATGGATCCAAACGGCTCAATGGCCTCCTTCTCACAATCAAAATCAGGTTTAAGATCACCAGCATATGTCATGAAATTTGTTGTCTTTGTAACAGCAGTACAATACATAAATAATAATAAAAAAAAAGAACAATAAGTATATATATTAGATCATATATGTCAAACTCAAGGCCCACGGGCCAAATCTGGCCCGCGGTGGAATTATCTTTGGCCCGCGAGATAATATCTAATTACTATTAAAGCTGGCCCCAGTAATCGAAGCGCCTATGGCGTATGATATGGCTAATGCTGAGTTTATTCAGGTACCAGGTTTTCAGGGTTTTTTGTGTTTATTTGGCAGTCTTGCTCGGCAGTCTTCTTCATAAGAAACGGAATTTGTAAAGTGAAACACTTTGTAGTTATAGCAGAGACCGAGACACATGAGAGCAGGCTGAAAAAACGGAGGCAACGAAAGCCGCGTTCGCACGCGTCCAACTGATCCGGCCTGCATGAAGCTGCATTTTGCTCAATCCGGCCCGTGACCTAAAATGAGTTTGACACCCCTGTATTAGATAGTTAAATTATGTAGTGCAATCATGGAAATAAAATAGTTCAGTAGTGTTCATGGGTTTAATATCCATTCAGAAATTGGATGGCAGAGAGGAAGAAGCTGTTCCTGAATTATTGAGTGTGTGTCATCAGGCTTCTGTACCTCCTCTCTGTTGGTAACAATGAGAACAAGACATGACCTGGGTGATGGGGGTCCTTAATGATAGATGCAGCCTTTGTGAGTTATCACTCCCTGAAGATGTCCTGGATACTTCAGCGGCTAGTGCCCATGATGGAGCTGAGCTTTCAACTCTTTGCAGCTTATTTCAATCCTGTGCGGTACCAATGCCATACCAGACAGTGATGCAGCCAGTTAAAATGCTCTCCATGCTATATCTGTAGAGATTTGCAAGAGTCTTTGGCGACATACCAAATCTCGATAAACTCCTAAAGAACTGTAGCTGCACTGACATGTTGGGCCCGGGATAGATTTTCAGAGATATTGACACCCAGGAACTTGAAGTTGCTAACTCTCCACGTTTGATCCCTCATGTTCCCTCGTCTTACCCTTTCTAAAGTTAACAATCAGTTTTTTGGTCTTAGTGACAATGAGTGCAAGGTTGCTGCTGCGACACCACTCTACTAGCTGATAAATCTCGCTTCTGTGTCCCTATAATGAAACTAAGATATTTGGTACTGATCAAGTTATTTATACTAGATAGGCATGGTAGCAAATCCCATGGAACTGTTACACCTTGCTCAAAATAATGGAAAAATAAACCCAGAAATTACAGGTCTGTCAATTTAACAGAAGTCAGTGTAGTGTTCACCTTCAGATGCATCTTCCAAAAGTTGAATGAAGTTCAGGTGTCTCTGAAGTTAGACGGTGTCAGGCCATTATTTTACTACTCTCCCCAGCCATGTGGAAAAATAGACCTTGCAATTCTCCAGCCTTGTTTGCATTTAACCTCAGTTTGTTCAACTATTAACAGACTTGTGCTGCCTTCCTTGTTTAAATTTTACCTTACACCAAAGAAAATCAGCAGAAGTTACTTTAAGTGTAATTGCTGGCTTGGAATCAGATGCTCTGCCTTTGATCAGGCCGCTAGTGTGTCACTATGTGTGTGTATATAATGAGTAACTTCAATTCCCAGTGGGCAATGTGGTTGGTTCCCCTGGAAGTGGAAGTTTTGAAAGCACGCACTCGGTGTTGAACAGTTTTTTGAGTAATAAGATGTTCTAGTATTTACCCACACCAAGTTTGTCTTCATTAATCACAAGCATAACAACTAGGACCATTGCAAAATGCACTCACTGAGTCAGCTGCAGACTGAGTCCTCAGTGGCTCGTTTGTATAGTTCTTCCATTTCTCCCAGAATCTATGAGATAAGAATGTTATTGGTAACATGTCGATTTGTTAAATTATATCAACATCATTGCCGATTATAGTGTATTCTGAGACGGATATAACTGAGTTTTCGGAAATTACTTTAATTATAACAACTGCAGAGCACAGGAGCATGGAACAAGATTAGTCATTACAATAGCAATGAACTTATTATGATTGTTGTTACATGATATGGCACATATCATTTCAATGATTTTGCATTTGTGATCAAAATTGAGATCCATGTGGTGAGAAAATAATACATTATAACTCAGTTATGTTTCCAAGACTTCATCTTGTATTCAGACTTGCATGTCTTAAAATAATTGCCTTGCAATACCCACGTCAGGCATTACAGCTCAGCATTGAACACTGTCATGACCTCAGTTCTAATCAACAAGCTACAAAACCTGGGCCTCCCTACCACTGTCTGCAATGGGATCCTTGACTTCTTCATTGGAAGTCCACAGTCTGGGCAGATCAGAAATAACATCTGGCTGACAATCAACGCTGGCACATCTCAAGGATGTGGGCTTAGCCCACTCCTCTACTCTCGCTACACCCATGACTGTATGTCTAGGCACAGCTCAAACACCATCTACAAGTTTGCTGATAACACCACTATTGTTGGCAGAACTTCAGATTGTGACAAGGAGGTGTAAGGGAGTGAGACAGACCAACTGGTTGAGTGGTGTCACAGCAACAATCTGGCACTCAGCATCAATAAGACCAAGAAATTGATTGTGGACTTCAGGAAGGGGACATTGAGGGAACACACCAATCTTCACCGAGGAATCAGCAGTGGAAAGGTTGAGCAGTTTCAAATTTCTTGGTGTCAACATCTCTAAAGATGTATCCTGGGCCCAACATATTGATGCAATTACTAAGGAGACACAACAGTGGCTATATTTCCTTAGGAGTTTGAGGAGACTTGGTTTGTCACCAAAGACACTTGCAAATTTCTGCAGATGTATTGTGGAGAGTATTCAATCTGCTCGCATCATGGTCTGGTATGGAGGGGCCATTGCACAGGATTGGGAAAAGCTGCAGAAAGTTGCAAACACAGCCAGCTCCATCATAGGCACTAATCTCCCTAGCATCCGGAACATCTTCAAAAGACAATGCCTCATAGAGATGGATTTCATCACCCAGTACTTTGTCCCATTCAGGAGGCACAGGAGCCTAAAGACACACACTCAATATTTTAGGATAGCTTTCTCCCCTCTGCTATCAGATTTCTGAATGGATAATGAATCAACGTCTCAGCTTTTTAATTTTTGTTTTTGCTTTCTTTTTGGACTACTTATTTAATTTATATCTATTTCTTATTGTAATTTATATCGGGCAGAAGGCACGCATCAGCAGTGGTTGGCAGTTCATCCAGGAGATGGTAGCTCATCCACTTGCTTGTGGCTATATCCACTCACATGGAAGGGTCTGGGAGTAACTGCAAGGAAAAATCTGGAGCTGGAGTTCCGAAAGAGTTCAATACTGACTGGCAACTCCTGCGACACTGCTGGTGCCAAACCGTATCAGGGTTTGCCGTTCCTTTGGATTTATCAGCTGCGTGAAGAGGTGTCTCTGCTGCCCTGGCTTGTATATTGGCTTGAGTAACTCTTGCATTGGTCTCATTGGCCACAGGCAACAATATAGATAGCTAGGTCACAACATCCACAGATGACCTCGACCAGCAGAGGACCACTTGAGAATTTATAGTTTTAAAATTTTTTTTATTATGCATTGCAAAGTACTGCTACTGCAAAGCAACATATTAAAATGACATATGCCAGTGATTTTAAACTTGATTCTGATTTTGAAATAATTTAGGATTTTTTGCCCATGTACTGTAGATCTCCCAAAAAAAGGATGATCACTGCCTTAGGTTCATCTAGCAAATAAACAGTCCCTAAAATTAATCCCAAATTAAAACACCCATATTTCAACTTGCGTTAGAAGCAATATTCAGACAGAGGATACAAAGATGCCCATCATTCTCCTGGTAAAACTTACCCAACCAATTGTCTGCCAATCTATGACTAATGAGGTCCAAGAAAACTACAAAGATATGACAGGCAAGTTGGATGTGCATGACTGAATAACTACAGAAAGATGAAAACAAGTCCTACTGATGAGAAAGTAACCAATATTATTTTTGAAATATGACAATACCAGAAATAAATTTACAGGACTAAAATGATAGATCTCAGTTTTTTCACCTCTGAAACTAAATTAAAAGTTGACAGTAAAGAGAGACAATACAACGATATATGATTTGTAGAGATATATTCCTTAAAGTTAGGGGTTCTTAACCTGAGCTCCACGGATAGATTCCAGGGAGCTCTGTGAACTTGGATGAGAAAAAATTACATCGTCATTTTCACTCAACTTCTAACTGAAATTTTGCATTTCCTTCAATAATGAATGTAGGTAACAAACCACAGGAGTATCTTGATAACTGTATTTCAATATAATTGCTTTTTTTTGTAATCATAGGCATTTTATTTTATATGTAAATGCATTACTCAGAGAAGGAGCCTACAGGCTCCACCAGACAGTCAAAGGGTTCCATTGCATTAAAAAAAGGTTAAGAACCCCTGCTTTAAGGCATAAAAACAGTAAAAGAAATCTGTCCATGGCTGAAGGGAGAAACTAAAGATAGCATGAAATGAAAAGAAGAGGCTAATGGATTTGCCAGAAATAACAACAGGCCTAAGAATTGGCAGAAATGTGTAACTCAGTAAAGAATAATCCAAAAAATTGATAAAGGAAGTGAACTTTGGATAGACTGGGAGCAAACATACTGAACCTCACTAGGCATATACCGTAAAAAGGAAAAGATTTTCTAAGTGACATGGGCTACCTGAGAATTTATAAAAGAGAATGAAATGACAAAGATGTTAAACAAAACCTTTGGCTTCACTGAAGAAAAAATAAAACCTGCCAGAAACACAAGAGAATGAGGAGCTGAGGGAATTGTTTTTTTCTGTGTGGTAAAAAAAAATGGCAGGAACAGAAGCCAATAAATTCCAAGAGTCTGTGATCTACATCTTGGGAGTTTTCAAACCAGTAGCCATAGAGATAGTGAATATCCTGGTTATCATCTTCTGAGATTCTGTAGACTTGAGTTGTTCTTACGGATTGTAGGGTAGCAAATATGACCCTGCTGTTTAGAAGCAATAAGGAAAGAAAAAAAAACTTCAGAGTTTATAGGCTAACATCAGTTGAAAGGAAAATTATGTGTACATGAAAGACACTAAATTAAAACTTCTTAAAATCACAGGATTGAGCAGAGTCAGCATGAATTTATGAAGGTAAGATCATCTTCTTCCTTCCTTCTCCGTCCTGAAAAAGGGTCTCAGCCCAAAACGTTGACTGTTTATTCATTTTCATAGATGCTGCCTGACCTGCTGAGTTCCTCCAGCATTTTGTCTGTGTTGCTTGGATGTCCGGCATCTGCAGACTTTCTCCTGTTTATAATCATGTTAATTATTCTATTGGAGTTCTTTGAATATGTGAAGAGCAGAATAGATAAGGGGAATCACTAGTAGACTTTTAATAAGTTTTCATACCAGGTTAGAACACCTGAAATTGGGGATAATGTACTGGCGTGGGTATACAAATGTTTACAGACAGTAAGTAAAAACTGGCAATAAAAGGATCTTTTTTGGGCTGGCAGAAGGTGATCAGAGACTGCCAAAAGGGTTTGGAGTATGGATCCAGCTACTAAACTGGTCTCTACTAATAAACAGTCTACTGGTCTCTCAAGAGCAGTTAGGAGAAACTTCACGTTAGGCATCAGGAGGGAAGAGATCAGTTATGCACAAAAGATTCAGGAACGCTTTTCCGATAGCAATCCCCAGCGAACGTGGCTGTGTATCAAGGGCATTGCTAACAATGCAAAGAAAAGCAGTATCGACTGCACCAGTGATACCTCCCTCCCCAATGGTGTCAACAACTTTTATATATGCTTTGAGACATGCCACGAAAACCACCCTGCTTCCAGGTGAGCGTCTACTGTGTGTAACAGCAGCAGATGTGAGAAGGGCTTCGCAGAGAGTCAACCCCCAATGGTCTGCCAGGCCAGACAACAGCCCAGACTGATTACTCAGGGAGCGTGCACACCGTCTCACTGATGTCTTCACAGCCTACAGAGAAGGGGTTGAAGAGCTGAAGGCCTCGCGCCAGGCAAATAACTCCTTCCTTAATGTCAGGAAGACAAAGGAGATGGTTATCTGCTTCAGGAGAACTCTCACCCCTCTTCACATCAGAGGCACGACAGTGGAAACAGCGCACAGCGTACATCTCACACAAACTCTCAAGGTCCCAGAACACACCCTGCACAGTCAGGAAAGCTCACTAACACCTCCTCAGAAAGTAGAGGTGCTCGTCAGCTTTCCTGACTGCGCACATCTACACTCGCGTAATTCTGCAGATGCGCAGAAGAGAGCATCCGAACAAGTTGCATCACTGCCTGGTACGGAAGCTGCTCTGTGCCGGACAGGAAGGCTCTACAGTGGGTAATCAAAACTGCCTTTTGCCCATCTGTCTACCTGCCAAAAAGGACTTTTGTACAGAAAGGTGCCAGAAAAAGGCCAGCAATATCATGAAGGGTCCCACCCACCCTGCTCATGGACTGTTTGTCCCACTCCCATCAGGGAGGAGGATATGTAACATCCACACTAAGACCATTAGACCCAAAGACGTTTATGTTCCACAAGCAGCAAGGCTGGTCAACACCTCCACCCACTGACCAGTGCTTCCACACCTCCCACCACCACTACTTTATCATTTCCTGCCAGTCACCTGATGTACGGGCACTTTAAGTACATAGAATCAATCTATGTACAGTATTTATATTTATTGTTTTTTTAAGTATTTTGCTCTTTATCTTATTGCTTTTAAAATTATTTATTTATTGCGATATAACATGGAATATGCCCTTCCAGCCCTTCCTAGAATTCCACGATTTAATCTAATCCTCATCATCAGACAATTTATAATGACCAATTAACCTATCAACCAGTACATCTTTGGACTGTGGGAGGAAACCCACGCGGTCACAGGGAGAACCTACAAACTCCTTACAGGAAGCAGCGGGAATTGAACTGGTATCGCCTGCATGCTAAAGCGTTGTGCTCACCACTATGCTACCATACCACATCAGATCCAGAGTAATTATTATTTTGTTTGCCTTTACCCTTGTGTACTGGAAATGACATTAAACAATCTTGAATCTCATTATCTAAATTTGGCACTCGGCCTGGGGTAATGAATGTAATTTTTCCAAGTTTAATAATGATACAAATGAGGTGGGTTTGCAAGGTGTAAAAGCTCTTCAAAGGGGATCGATAAGCTAAGTGAATGGGCGAGTACTGGGTGAATCAAATGTGTGCGAAAATGGGACTGCCACATTCAAAACAAAAGTGTTTTATTTTAAGTGTTAACAGACTGAAAAATGTCAATGTTCAAAGGGACTTGTGTATCCTGCATGCAACTTAAAGACAATTAACGTGCAGGAGGAACAAGCAGTGGTATAAACGCCTTTACAAAACAACAATGATTATAGGTGTAAGGACGTCAGGGTCTTGGTCAGACTCTGTTAAGTTTTCATCCTCTTCTCCAGTTGTAGAATACACCTTCTGGTGCTACTTGGACACGTCTTCAGTGACGTGTCTCTGTTAGTCTCAATAGACCGTGGATTTGCGCCTTGGAAAGTTTCCAGGGCACAAGCCTGGGCAGGGTTATTTTTTTTTAAATGGAAAACCGGCAGTTGCCCAAGCTGCAAGTCTCCCCTCTCCACACCACTGATGTTGTCCAAGGGAAGGGCATTAGGACCCATACAGCTTGGCACCGGTGACAGCAATGTGTGGTCAAGTGCCTTGCTCAAGGACACACATGCAGCCTCAGCCAAGGCTCAAACTAGCGACCTTCAGATCACTAGACAAACGCCTTAACCACTTGGCCATGCGCCAACACCTTCAGTGATGAATCTGGGGTCATAGGATGTTTCTTTAATCATTAGACACGCTCACCCGGGCGACCCAGCTGGGGGTGATTTGCCCCCGACTTGTGTCCAAGTGGCACACTAATCCACGGACTCCCCCCTCCAGATCCACAGCCACCGCGAGGCCTTTTCAGCCACCTCCAGAATGTTCTTGTTGACTCTTCTGCACTGTAGTCCTTTAACTCCGAGGAGTTTAAGAGTCTGAACATAAGAACATACTTTCAAAGTTTAAAGTTCAAAGTGAAATTTACTGTCGAAGTATATGCATGTCACCACATACAACCCTGAGATTCCTTTTTCTATGGGCATACTTAGCAAATCTATAGAACAGTAACTGTAAATAGGATCTGTAAATTGCAAACATCAGGAACTGTAAATTGAAAACAAACTTCACAAATGCAGATAATAAATAATTAGCAATACATAGCAAGCATGATTTAATAAAAGAGTCCTTAAATGAGTATAGTTATCCCCTTTTGTTCAAGAGCTTGATAGTTGAGGTGTAGTAACTGTTCTTGAACCTGGCGATGCGAGTCCTGATGCTCTTGTACTTTCTACCTGATGGCAGCAGTGAGAAAAGAGCACGGTTTGCTTGGTGACAACCGATGCTGCTTTTCCATGGCAATGGGTCATGTAGATGTACTAAATGGTTGGGAGGGTTTTACCCGCTTGTTCTGGGCAGAATCCACTACCTCTTGGAGGACTTTCCACTCAAAGGCCATAATGCAGCCAGTCAGCACACTTTCCACCACACACCTATAGAAGTTTGCCAAGGCTTTTGATGACACATCGAAGCTCTGCAGACTCCTGAGGAAGTAGAAGCACTGTTGTACTTTCTTTGCAATTATATTTATACGATGGGTCCAGACCAGGTTCTCTGAGATAGTGACACCAGGAGTTACTAACCCTTTCCACCTCTGATCCTCCAATGATTACTGGCTCATGGACCTCTGGTTTCCCTCTCCTGAAGTCTACTATCAGTTCCTTCGTCTAATTGACATTGACTGAAAGGTTGTTATGACACCACTCAGCCAAATTTTCAGTCTCCCTCCTGCATGCTGATTCATCACCACCTTTGACTCAGCCCACAACAGTGGTGTCCTCAGCAAACTGGTATCTGCTGTTGGAGCTGTGGTTAGCCACACAGTCATGGGTGTAAAGCGAGTAGAGCAGAGGGCTAAGCACACATCCTGCGGTGCTCCGGTGCCGATGGAGATTGTGGAACAGATGCTTTTGTCAATTTGAACTGACAAGTGAGGAAAGCCAGGGTCCAATTGCACAAGGGAGTAGTGAGGCCCAGGTCTTTCCTAGTGAATGCATCTTTAATGTCCAAATATTCTATCTAGGGTTGTGTGAAGAGCCAATGAGATGGCACCTACTGTAGAACTGTTGGTTCGGTAGGTGAATTGGAGCCAGTCTAAGAGGGCACTCAGACAGGAGCTGATGTGCTTCAACACCAGCCTCTCAAAATGCTTCATCACTGTGGATGTAAGTTCCACTGGGCGACAGTCATTTTGACGGGTTACTGTGGTCTTCTTGGGCACTGGTATGATCGAAGCAGGTGGTACCACACACTGCCAGAGCGAGAGGTTGAGGATATCTGTGAATACACCAGCCAGTTGGTCGGCACAGGCCTTGTATACTCAGCCAGCTGCTCCGTCCAGACTGGATACTTTCCCTGAAGGCAGCCCGCACTTCATCTTCAGATACTGAGACCAAAGAATCGGGAGACACGGGGGTGCGTGATGGTTCCTCCCCGTTCTGGTGATCAAAGCGAGCACAGAGGCATTGAGCAAACACGAGGAAAAATAGGGAGAAGCGCTGTCAACGTTTCGGGTCGAGATCCTTCGTCAGGACAGAGGCATTGAGCTCATCTGGAAGCAAAGCTCTGCTGTCCCCTATGTTGCAAGATTTAGCTTTGAAGTTGTTATAGAAGGAGCATAACAAATGATTCATTGGACTGCTTTTTGGGTTTGCTGCATGAGAAACTGAATAGTTAAGTCCAGTATTCTCTGGAGTTTACAAGATTGGGAGTGGTGCCATTGCAACATACAAAACCTTGGACATAATGGGATATGTGAAAAGCAAAAAAAACGGAACTGAGGGAAAAGCTCTTGATGATGGTTCAACCAACTTGAAATGCAATGCAGTGTACTGTATACCCTATTCTCAATCCTGATGCTCATGTTTTTGCATTATGATCAAGCCGTGTATTATGATCACATATTAATTACCATATTCCTCAGCATTTCTCAAGTATGTGTGATGTAGCTGAGCCAGTGTCAAATAGTACTCTGCAAACTACATTAGGAAATTTACAGCAGTACACCTCTGCCAAGGGAAATGAGTTTAGATGAATCAATGGCCAGTCTAAAAATTCCTCAGTTCACTGCAAATGTTTGGCACAAATCAAGCCCAGTTTACAGATGTTAAACTGATTGTTCATAAACATTTCCACTTTTCACTGAACTTTTTAAAATGTACATAATCACTAAAATAAATATTAACATTTGAATCTAGTCCAAATAATTTATGCATTTTTATTACATAAAATTTTAAAGATCATTCATCTTGTCAGTTTTCTCCAAATCATGCCTTCACTCAATAAAAGCCCCAGCATAACAGCATGGAAAATGGTCATTGGCAAGGTAAATGAATAAGGAAAAATCCAAAACTGGTCAAAATCAGATACCATTTGCAAAGATCTCATTAAAATCTTTTATAAATTCTGCAGCTACAAAAATGGAGAAATGCAGCTGTACATTCCAGGATGATATGTGAATCTATAAACAAATACCAGATATCTCGTACAGAAAAACAGCAACATTTTTGAAGAAGCAATATTCCTGCAAGGCCACTGTCAGCTTCAAGATCAAGGGAATCATATTCATAATGACATTTATTACGGAAAAAACCAATACCTCAATGATACTGTGAGGTAATTTTATTTGAAGATCCACATTTTTTTTCTGTGTGGCAATATGTCTGGTTCTAATTGTGAAGAGATCACTTCAGTCAGCAATTGTATGCAAACTGCCATAATAAAATTAGTCATTGAAAATGCTGCAAGTTAAAAAAAAGTAATTTAGTGCAATGGGAACTTGTTTATGGTGTTACAACAATGTAAGGTACTTAATAATCAGCTTTTATTGAAGCACAAATTTGTAGCTTGTTTTGCAGTTTGTAGTTTAAAGTAGAATTTTCAATTATGCATTTGCAAAGTCTTAAAGCTAGTTATTATGGGAATGATTTTGAATCTAAACTGAAGTAACCAATGCAGATTTTCTGGTTTCTTTGAGTGTAATTTTCATCCAAATATTGGTGGCAAACTTTGATTCTTCTCAAGCAAGGTGATCAGACCACAAATGATCAAGATACAGGAAAGCTAATACAATAATGAAACATCTATCAGCCACATGCAACTATTGTGTTTCCTAAAATATTAAACTCTGCTAATACTAAATTCCATTGGGATTCAGAAAATTAAGCAAAGCCGTCATGGAAATAAAGGAAACCACCCATGATATTGGGACAGGTATAGGCAACAGATTCAAATCTAATGAGCAGACCTTTAGAACCCGACATCCACATATGTTCTTCATCACGTGTCCACGTTGCTGGCCTTTGAGCAAGCAGCAGAGGCCTAGAATGTGGCTTGACATTCCTGTCCCTCTAACTCCCACACATGTAAGTCCTTACTGCAGGTAGAAAGATCCAAAGAGTTTGGAAATTATCCTGTCAGGACACACTAAAAGTAGCACTTGGATTATACTGTATGCCTGTTTGTTCCAGTCATTGTAATCTTTAAACCAAATCCATGCAACACAGACTACTGGTAGCAGATAATTTATAACCTCAGAGTTTTTGTAGTCCAGGCTGTTTAATCCATTTGGATAATAAGATTTGTCTATACTTCAAGTGTCCATTCTTGTTAAATGTGAGCAAAAGGACAGTCTTGTTTGTGAACTGTAAGTATCTTATCATTCCCAATAAATTTTCAGCCTTTTCTTTTTAAAAGCAAAAACAAGAATTCAACCTAAAAATGTCCATTGTTAGGGCTAGCAATTTTCCATTGGAAGTTTGTATGGCATCAGCCAACAGGAAACCAAAAATATTTCCACCCTTTTCCTGATATCCCTATTGCATACTGCTCCTTTTTAATTATCAGCATTATGCAAGAGCTCTTTGGTATTTTAGCTTACATTCAGAATTGTAGCTTTCAGAGTTGTACTTATATTACTCTACATTCACTTGTTATTCAGGATCAGGCTCAGCTGTTGGACAATGACCAGCTCCACATCCAAGTGGCCACATGACCCAACACCATCAGAACCATGCTCAACTTTCTCTTCACCTCCAAGACCTTTTGTCAGAACTAATGAAGGGTCTTCAAAATGAAAATAAAACTGTTTATCTTCCCATAGATGCTGCCTGATATGCATGTATGCAGGTATTAATTTAAGATTTCCAACACCTGGAGTTCCTTTTTATTTCATTTTCAACATTTTTTCCTGAGGTTGTTTCTATCCTTTTCCATCACATACACAGTTAGAGATGAGAAGGCCAATTGAGGCACTGTATCAAACTTCAAATTAGCCAAAATGACATGAAAGCAGAATAGGTGGATAGCATCAGTTACCAATAAAATGTCAGGTAAACTTAATCTTTCAAGAATAAAGTCCACTGTCCCTATTTGGTGCAGCCTTTGGGATCCTATTTTACAGGAACTTCACAGCTATTCAATCACCCAATAAAATGGCCTAGTGAAGCACTGACCCAGTAGACTAGATACATTTGAAACTGCTGTTGGAATCTTGTTTAATGGCCAGAAAGCTAAAGAATTTATCTCACTAACCGCCTCAATGGAGCACAAGAATTGTTCATACTCCAGAGAATTCTGTAATCGAAGTAGCTCAACCTTTACTAAATGTTTAACAAGGGGAACTTTTAGTACAAATTTAAGACTGAAAAAATGGCCTTGGCCTCAAGTATGTGTACATTTTCAGCAGGCCAAATGAATGCTAATTTTAGCATCGGAACCAAATTTGAAATTACTAAATAAAAACACTTGGGAAAGCTTTTTTTCTGTGATATTTATCTATTAAGAGTACAATATTCAGGTTTGCTGATGGCACCACTGTTGTCAGCCGAATCAAAGTTGGTGACAAATCAGCAAATAGAGGGAGACTGAAAATCTGGCTGAGTGGTGTCACAACAACAACCTCTCACTCAAAGTCAGCAAGATCAAGGCGCTGATTATTCACTTCAGGAGGAGGAAACCAGACATCCATGAGCCAGTTCTGACTGGGAGATCAGAAATGGAGAGGGCCAGCAACTTTAAATTCCTCAGTGTTGCCATTTCAAAGGACCTGTCCTCAGCTCAGCACAGGAGTGCAATTATGACGAAAGCACAGCAGCACCCCTATTTCCTTCGGAGTTTGCGAAGATTCAGCATGACAGCTAAAACTTTGACTAATTTCTATAGATGTATGGTGAAAAGTATATTGACTAGCTGCATCACAGCCTGGTATGGAAACACCAATGCCCTTGAGTGAAAAATCCTAAATAAAAGTACGTATTGGAAACAGCTCAGTCCATCACGGGCAAAGCCCTCCCAACCGCTACGCACATCTACATGGAGCGCTGTTGCCGGAAAGCAGCATCCATCATCAGGGACCCCACCACCCAGGTTGTGCTCTCGCTCGCTACTGCCATCTGGAGGGCAGCACAGAATCCTCAGGACTGACTCCACCAGATTCAGGAACAGTTACTACCCCTCAACCATCAGGCAGTGAGCATAACTTCACTCACCCCATCACTGAACTGTTCGCACACAACTTATGGACTCGCTTTCAAGGACTCTTCATCTCATGCTCTTGGCATTTGTTGCTAATTTATCAATTTTTTTTGTTTTTGCACAGTTTGTCGGCTTTTGCATATTAGTTGTTTGTCTGCCTCGTTGGGTGCCCTCTTTTACAGATTCTATTATGGTTCCTGGACTTACTGAGTATGCCTGCAAGAAAATAAATCTTAGGGCTGTAAATGGTGACATAAATGTACTTTGAACATTGAATAACTTGACCTGTACTCCAATTCCAGCATGATCCTGAGTCATGGAGTTCAGATGGTGAGGGATAGTGCAAGAGCAAGAGGATAAGAAAGGGAAATTAGGTGGAAAAGGCAAAATTTTATTGGCATGTCATCTGAGTCACAGAGTGGCAGGGATTGGTCAGAATTGCCCCAGTCAGAGTGGGAACGTGAAAACTGGTGTTTGTACTGAGTGGTGGCAAGTGTTATGCTTACAAGAATTGATGCACCATCAATAACTCACTCTGAGACGTAAAAGCGAGGTATCGGCTTTTATTGACTGGAAGAAGGAACAAGCAGTGAGTGACCACCATACTACATCCTGGAGACTGAGAGGCCGGGCTCAGACCTCCATCACCTTTATACGGGGGTCTGTGGGAGGATCCACAGGAACAGTCAGCGGGGGGCGTGTCCAGACAGGTATATGTAGTTCACCACATTCACCCCCCCCCCCCTTGTTTTAAAAAGAGTTCCCATGGGGTGAAGTTTCTTACAAGTATATTTACAGGTTAAGTCTATCAGGTGCTCGAATCTGTCTACGTAGCACCGGCTGTGATTGCACAGGAGTGGGTGGTGGTGATTGCACAGGAGTTGGTGGTGGTGATTGCACAGGTGCCGGTGGTGGTGATTGCACAGGAGTTGGTGGTGGTGATTGCACAGATGCCGGTGGTGGTGATTGCACAGGAGTTGGTGGTGGTGATTGCACAGGTGCCGGTGGTGGTGATTGCACAGGAGTTGGTGGTGGTGATTGCACAGGTGCCGGTGGTGGTGATTGCACAGGAGTTGGTGGTGGTGATTGCACAGGTGCCGGTGGTGGTGATTGCACAGGAGTTGGTGGTGGTGATTGCACAGGTGCCGGTGGTGGTGATTGCACAGGAGTTGGTGGTGGTGATTGCACAGATGCCGGTGGTGGTGATTGCACAGGTGCCGGTGGTGGTGATTGCACAGGAGTTGGTGGTGGTGATTGCACAGGTGCCGGTGGTGGTGATTGCACAGGAGTGGGTGGTGGTGATTGCACAGGTGCCGGTGGTGATTGCACAGGTGCCGGTGGTGGTGATTGCACAGGAGTGGGTGGTGGTGATTGCACAGGTGCCGCTGGTGGTGATTGCACAGGTGCCGGTGGTGGTGATTGCACAGGTGCCGGTGGTGGTGATTGCACAGGAGTGGGTGGTGGTGATTGCACAGGAGTGGGTGGTGGTGATTGCACAGGTGCCGGTGGTGGTGATTGCACAGATGCCGGTGGTGGTGATTGCACAGGTGCCGGTGGTGGTGATTGCACAGGAGTTGGTGGTGGTGATTGCAAAGGTGCCGGTGGTGATTGCACAGGTGCCGGTGGTGGTGATTGCACAGGAGTGGGTGGTGGTGATTGCACAGGTGCCGCTGGTGGTGATTGCACAGGTGCCGGTGGTGGTGATTGCACAGGAGTGGGTGGTGGTGATTGCACAGGTGCCGCTGGTGGTGATTGCACAGGTGCCGGTGGTGGTGATTGCACAGGAGTGGGTGGTGGTGATTGCACAGGAGTGGGTGGTGGTGATTGCACAGGTGCCGGTGGTGGTGATTGCACAGGTGCCGGTGGTGGTGATTGCACAGGAGTGGGTGGTGGTGATTGCACAGGTGCCGCTGGTGGTGATTGCACAGGTGCCGCTGGTGGTGATTGCACAGGTGCCGGTGGTGGTGATTGCACAGGAGTGGGTGGTGGTGATTGCACAGGTGCCGGTGGTGGTGATTGCACAGGAGTTGGTGGTGGTGATTGCAAAGGTGCCGGTGGTGATTGCACAGGTGCCGGTGGTGGTGATTGCACAGGAGTGGGTGGTGGTGATTACACAGGTGCCGCTGGTGGTGATTGCACAGGTGCCGGTGGTGGTGATTGCACAGGAGTGGGTGGTGGTGATTGCACAGGTGCTGGTGGTGGTGATTGCACAGGAGTCGGTGGTGGTGATTACACAGGAGTGGGTGGTGGTGATTGCACAGGAGTCGGTGGTGGTGATTACACAGGAGTGGGTGGTGGTGATTGCACAGGTGCCGGTGGTGGTGATTGCACAGGAGTCGGTGGTGGTGATTGCACAGGTGTCGGTGGTGGTGATTACACAGGAGCCGGTGGTGGTGATTGCACAGGTGCCGGTGGTGGTGATTACACAGGAGTCGGTGGTGGTGATTGCACAGGAGTTGGTGGTGGTGATTGCACAGGAGTTGGTGGTGGTGATTGCACAGGAGTGGGTGGTGGTGATTGCACAGGTGCCGGTGGTGGTGATTGCACAGGTGCCGGTGGTGGTGATTGCACAGGAGTGGGTGGTGGTGATTGCACAGGTGCCGGTGGTGGTGATTGCACAGGAGTCGGTGGTGGTGATTGCACAGGAGTGGGTGGTGGTGATTGCACAGGTGCCGGTGGTGGTGATTGCACAGGAGTCGGTGGTGGTGATTGCACAGGAGTCGGTGGTGGTGATTGCACAGGAGTGGGTGGTGGTGATTGCACAGGAGTCGGTGGTGGTGATTGCACAGGAGTCGGAGGTGGTGATTACACAGGAGTCGGTGGTGGTGATTGCACAGGTGCCGGAGGTGGTGATTGCACAGGAGTTGGTGGTGGTGATTGCACAGGTGCCGGAGGTGGTGATTGCACAGGAGTGGGTGGTGGTGATTGCACAGGAGTTGGTGGTGGTGATTGCACAGGAGTCGGAGGTGGTGATTACACAGGAGTCGGTGGTGGTGATTGCACAGGTGCCGGAGGTGGTGATTGCACAGGAGTGGGTGGTGGTGATTGCACAGGTGCCGGTGGTGGTGATTGCACAGGAGTGGGTGGTGGTGATTGCACAGGTGCCGGTGGTGGTGATTGCACAGGAGTGGGTGGTGGTGATTGCACAGGTGCCGGTGGTGGTGATTGCACAGGAGTCGGTGGTGGTGATTGCACAGGAGTCGGTGGTGGTGATTGCACAGGAGTCGGTGGTGGTGATTGCACAGGAGTGGGTGGTGGTGATTGCACAGGAGTCGGTGGTGGTGATTGCACAGGAGTCGGAGGTTGTGATTACACAGGAGTCGGTGGTGGTGATTGCACAGTTGCCGGAGGTGGTGATTACACAGGAGTTGGTGGTGGTGATTGCACAGGTGCCGGTGGTGGTGATTGCACAGGAGTGGGTGGTGGTGATTGCACAGGTGCCGGTGGTGGTGACTGCACAGGAGTCGGTGGTGGTGATTGCACAGGAGTCGGTGGTGGTGATTGCACAGGAGTCGGTGGTGGTGATTGCACAGGAGTGGGTGGTGGTGATTGCACAGGAGTCGGTGGTGGTGATTGCACAGGAGTCGGAGGTGGTGATTACACAGGAGTCGGTGGTGGTGATTGCACAGGTGCCGGAGGTGGTGATTACACAGGAGTTGGTGGTGGTGATTGCACAGGTGCCGGTGGTGGTGATTGCACAGGAGTGGGTAGTGGTGATTGCACAGGTGCCGGTGGTGGGGATTGCACAGGAGTGGGTGGTGGTGATTGCACAGATGCCGTTGGTGGTGATTGCACAGGAGTGGGTGGTGGTGATTGCACAGGAGTCGGTGGTGGTGTTTGCACAGGTGCCGGAGGTGGTGATTGCACAGGAGTTGGTGGTGGTGATTGCACAGGTGCCGGTGGTGGTGATTGCACAGGAGTTGGTGGTGGTGATTGAACAGGTGCCGGTGGTGATTGCACAGGTGCCGGTGGTGGTGATTGCACAGGAGTGGGTGGTGGTGATTGCACAGGTGCCGGAGGTGGTGATTGCACAGGAGTGGGTGGTGGTGATTGCACAGGAGTGGGTGGTGGTGATTGCACAGGTGCCGGTGGTGGTGATTGCACATGAGTTGGTGGTGGTGATTGCACAGGAGTGGGTGGTGGTGATTGCACAGATGCCGGTGGTGGTGATTGCACATGAGTGGGTGGTGGTGATTGCACAGGAGTGGGTGTTGGTGATTGCACAGGTGCCGGTGGTGGTGATTGCACAGGTGCCGGTGGTGGTGATTGCACAGGAGTTGGTGGTGGTGATTGCACAGGTGCCTGTGGTGATTGCACAGGTGCCGGTGGTGGTGATTGCACAGGAGTGGGTGGTGGTGATTGCACAGGTGCCGGTGGTGGTGATTGCACAGGAGTGGGTGGTGGTGATTGCACAGGTGCCGGTGGTGATTGCACAGGTGCCGGTGGTGGTGATTGCACAGGAGTGGGTGGTGGTGATTGCACAGGTGCCGGTGGTGGTGATTGCACAGGAGTGGGTGGTGGTGATTGCACAGGAGTTGGTGGTTGTGATTGCACAGGTGCCGGTGGTGGTGATTGCACAGGAGTGGGTGGTGGTGATTGCACAGGAGTTGGTGGTTGTGATTGCACAGGTGCCGGTGGTGGTGATTGCACAGGAGTCGGTGGTGGTGATTGCACAGGAGTGGGTGGTGGTGATTACCCAGGAGTGGGTGGTGGTGATTGCACAGGAGTGGGTGGTGGTGATTGCACAGGTGCCGGTGGTGGTGATTGCACAGGAGTTGGTGGTGGTGATTGCACAGGAGTTGGTGGTGGTGATTGCACAGGAGTGGGTGGTGGTGATTGCACAGGTGCCGGTGGTGGTGATTGCACAGGTGCCGGTGGTGGTGATTGCACAGGAGTTAGTGGTGGTGATTGTACAGATGCCGGTGGTGGTGATTGCACAGGTGCCGGAGGTGGTGATTGCACAGGAGTGGGTGGTGGTGATTGCACAGGAGTTGGTGGTGGTGATTGCACAGGTGCCGGAGGTGGTGATTGCACAGGAGTGGGTGGTGGTGATTGCACAGGAGTGGGTGGTGGTGATTGCACAGGAGTGGGTGGTGGTGATTACACAGGAGTTGGTGGTGGTGATTGCACAGGTGCCGGAGGTGGTGATTGCACAGGAGTGGGTGGTGGTGATTGCACAGGAGTTGGTGGTGGTGATTGCACAGGTGCCGGAGGTGGTGATTGCACAGGAGTGGGTGGTGGTGATTGCACAGGAGCCGGTGGTGGTGATTGCACAGGTGCCGGAGGTGGTGATTGCACAGGAGTGGGTGGTGGTGATTGCACAGGAGCCGGTGGTGGTGATTGCACAGATGCCGGTGGTGGTGATTGCACAGGAGTGGGTGGTGGTGATTACACAGTAGTGGGTGGTGGTGATTGCACAGGAGTGGGTGGTGGTGATTGCACAGGTGCCGGTGGTGGTGATTGCACAGGGGTGGGTGGTGGTGATTACACAGGAGTTGGTGGTGGTGATTGCACAGGTGCCGGAGGTGGTGATTGCACAGGAGTGGGTGGTGGTGATTGCACAGGAGCCGGTGGTGGTGATTGCACAGATGCCGGTGGTGGTGATTGCACAGGAGTGGGTGGTGGTGATTACACAGGAGTCGGTGGTGGTGATTGCACAGGAGTCGGTGGTGGTGATTGCACAGGAGTCGGTGGTGGTGATTGCACAGGTGCCGGTGGTGGTGATTGCACAGGAGTTGGTGGTGGTGATTGCACAGGAGTGGGTGGTGGTGATTGCACAGGTGCCGGTGGTGGTGATTGCACAGGAGTTGGTGGTGGTGATTGCACAGGAGTTGGTGGTGGTGATTGCACAGGAGTGGGTGGTGGTGATTGCACAGGTGCCGGTGGTGGTGATTGCACAGGAGTTGGTGGTGGTGATTGCACAGGAGTGGGTGGTGGTGATTGCACAGGTGCCGGTGGTGGTGATTGCACAGATGCCGGTGGTGGTGATTGCACAGGTGCCGGAGGTGGTGATTGCACAGGAGTGGGTGGTGGTGATTGCACAGGAGTTGGTGGTGGTGATTGCACAGGTGCCGGAGGTGGTGATTGCACAGGAGTGGGTGGTGGTGATTGCACAGGAGCCGGTGGTGGTGATTGCACAGATGCCGGTGGTGGTGATTGCACAGGAGTGGGTGGTGGTGATTGCACAGGTGTCGGTGGTGGTGATTGCACAGGAGTCGGTGGTGGTGATTGCACAGGTGCCGGTGGTGGTGATTGCACCGGTGCCGGTGGTGGTGACTGCACAGGAGTCGGTGGTGGTGATTGCACAGGAGTCGGTGGTGGTGATTGCACAGGAGTCGGTGGTGGTGATTGCACAGGAGTGGGTGGTGGTGATTGCACAGGAGTCGGTGGTGGTGATTGCACAGGAGTCGGAGGTGGTGATTACACAGGAGTCGGTGGTGGTGATTGCACAGGTGCCGGAGGTGGTGATTACACAGGAGTTGGTGGTGGTGATTGCACAGGTGCCGGTGGTGGGGATTGCACAGGAGTGGGTGGTGGTGATTGCACAGATGCCGTTGGTGGTGATTGCACAGGAGTGGGTGGTGGTGATTGCACAGGAGTCGGTGGTGGTGTTTGCACAGGTGCCGGAGGTGGTGATTGCACAGGAGTTGGTGGTGGTGATTGCACAGGTGCCGGTGGTGGTGATTGCACAGGAGTTGGTGGTGGTGATTGCACAGGTGCCGGTGGTGATTGCACAGGTGCCGGTGGTGGTGATTGCACAGGAGTGGGTGGTGGTGATTGCACAGGTGCCGGAGGTGGTGATTGCACAGGAGTGGGTGGTGGTGATTGCACAGGAGTGGGTGGTGGTGATTGCACAGGAGTCGGTGGTGGTGATTGCACAGGAGTTGGTGGTGGTGATTGCACAGGAGTGGGTGGTGGTGATTGCACAGATGCCGGTGGTGGTGATTGCACAGGAGTGGGTGGTGGTGATTGCACAGGAGTGGGTGGTGGTGATTGCACAGGAGTGGGTGTTGGTGATTGCACAGGTGCCGGTGGTGGTGATTGCACAGGTGCCGGTGGTGGTGATTGCACAGGAGTTGGTGGTGGTGATTGCACAGGTGCCGGTGGTGATTGCACAGGTGCCGGTGGTGGTGATTGCACAGGAGTGGGTGGTGGTGATTGCACAGGTGCCGGTGGTGGTGATTGCACAGGAGTGGGTGGTGGTGATTGCACAGGTGCCGGTGGTGATTGCACAGGTGCCGGTGGTGGTGATTGCACAGGAGTGGGTGGTGGTGATTGCACAGGTGCCGGTGGTGGTGATTGCACAGGAGTTGGTGGTGGTGATTGCACAGGAGTGGGTGGTGGTGATTGCACAGGTGCCGGTGGTGGTGATTGCACAGATGCCGGTGGTGGTGATTGCACAGGTGCCGGAGGTGGTGATTGCACAGGAGTGGGTGGTGGTGATTGCACAGGAGTTGGTGGTGGTGATTGCACAGGTGCCGGAGGTGGTGATTGCACAGGAGTGGGTGGTGGTGATTGCACAGGAGCCGGTGGTGGTGATTGCACAGATGCCGGTGGTGGTGATTGCACAGGAGTGGGCGGTGGTGATTACACAGGAGTGGGTGGTGGTGATTGCACAGGTGCCGGTGGTGGTGATTGCACAGGAGTGGGTGGTGGTGATTGCACAGGTGCCGGAGGTGGTGATTGCACAGGAGTGGGTGGTGGTGATTGCACAGGAGTTGGTGGTGGTGATTCCACAGGTGCCGGAGGTGGTGATTGCACAGGAGTGGGTGGTGGTGATTGCACAGGAGCCGGTGGTGGTGATTGCACAGATGCCGGTGGTGGTGATTGCACAGGAGTGGGTGGTGGTGATTGCACAGGTGTCGGTGGTGGTGATTGCACAGGAGTCGGTGGTGGTGATTGCACAGGTGCCGGTGGTGGTGATTGCACAGGAGTCGGTGGTGGTGATTGCACAGGAGTCGGTGGTGGTGATTGCACAGGTGCCGGTGGTGGTGATTGCACAGGAGTTGGTGGTGGTGATTGCACAGGAGTTGGTGGTGGTGATTGCACAGGAGTCGGTGGTGGTGATTGCACAGGTGCCGGTGGTGGTGATTGCACAGGAGTTGGTGGTGGTGATTGTACAGGTGCCGGTGGTGGTGATTGCACAGGTGCCGGAGGTGGTGATTACACAGGAGTTGGTGGTGGTGATTGCACAGGTGCCGGTGGTGGTGATTGCACAGGAGTGGGTGATGGTGATTGCACCGGTGCCGGTGGTGGTGACTGCACAGGAGTCGGTGGTGGTGATTGCACAGGAGTCGGTGGTGGTGATTGCACAGGAGTGGGTGGTGGTGATTGCACAGGAGTCGGTGGTGGTGATTGCACAGGAGTCGGAGATGGTGATTACACAGGAGTCGGTGGTGGTGATTGCACAGGTGCCGGAGGTGGTGATTACACAGGAGTTGGTGGTGGTGATTGCACAGGTGCCGGTGGTGGGGATTGCACAGGAGTGGGTGGTGGTGATTGCACAGATGCCGTTGGTGGTGATTGCACAGGAGTGGGTGGTGGTGATTGCACAGGTGCCGGTGGTGGTGATTGCACAGGAGTGGGTGGTGGTGATTGCACAGGTGCCGGTGGTGATTGCACAGGTGCCGGTGGTGGTGATTGCACAGGAGTGGGTGGTGGTGATTGCACAGGTGTCGGTGGTGGTGATTGCACAGGAGTCGGTGGTGGTGATTGCACAGGTGCCGGTGGTGGTGATTGCACAGGAGTCGGTGGTGGTGATTGCACAGGAGTCGGTGGTGGTGATTGCACAGGTGCCGGTGGTGGTGATTGCACAGGAGTTGGTGGTGGTGATTGCACAGGTGCCGGTGGTGATTGCACAGGTGCCGGTGGTGGTGATTGCACAGGAGTGGGTGGTGGTGATTGCACAGGTGTCGGTGGTGGTGATTGCACAGGAGTCGGTGGTGGTGATTGCACAGGTGCCGGTGGTGGTGATTGCACAGGAGTCGGTGGTGGTGATTGCACAGGAGTCGGTGGTGGTGATTGCACAGGTGCCGGTGGTGGTGATTGCACAGGAGTTGGTGGTGGTGATTGCACAGGAGTTGGTGGTGGTGATTGCACAGGAGTCGGAGGTGGTGATTACACAGGAGTCGGTGGTGGTGATTGCACAGGTGCCGGAGGTGGTGATTACACAGGAGTTGGTGGTGGTGATTGCACAGGTGCCGGTGGTGGTGATTGCACAGGAGTGGGTGATGGTGATTGCACCGGTGCCGGTGGTGGTGACTGCACAGGAGTTGGTGGTGGTGATTGCACAGGAGTTGGTGGTGGTGATTGCACAGGAGTTGGTGGTGGTGATTGCACAGGAGTCGGAGTTGGTGATTACACAGGAGTCGGTGGTGGTGATTGCACAGGTGCCGGAGGTGGTGATTACACAGGAGTTGGTGGTGGTGATTGCACAGGTGCCGGTGGTGGTGATTGCACAGGAGTGGGTGATGGTGATTGCACCGGTGCCGGTGGTGGTGACTGCACAGGAGTCGGTGGTGGTGATTGCACAGGAGTCGGTGGTGGTGATTGCACAGGAGTGGGTGGTGGTGATTGCACAGGAGTCGGTGGTGGTGATTGCACAGGAGTCGGAGGTGGTGATTACACAGGAGTCGGTGGTGGTGATTGCACAGGTGCCGGAGGTGGTGATTACACAGGAGTTGGTGGTGGTGATTGCACAGGTGCCGGTGGTGGGGATTGCACAGGAGTGGGTGGTGGTGATTGCACAGATGCCGTTGGTGGTGATTGCACAGGAGTGGGTGGTGGTGATTGCACAGGAGTCGGTGGTGGTGTTTGCACAGGTGCCGGAGGTGGTGATTGCACAGGAGTTGGTGGTGGTGATTGCACAGGTGCCGGTGGTGGTGATTGCACAGGAGTTGGTGGTGGTGATTGCACAGGTGCCGGTGGTGATTGCACAGGTGCCGGTGGTGGTGATTGCACAGGAGTGGGTGGTGGTGATTGCACAGGTGCCGGAGGTGGTGATTGCACAGGAGTGGGTGGTGGTGATTGCACAGGAGTGGGTGGTGGTGATTGCACAGGAGTCGGTGGTGGTGATTGCACAGGAGTTGGTGGTGGTGATTGCACAGGAGTGGGTGGTGGTGATTGCACAGATGCCGGTGGTGGTGATTGCACAGGAGTGGGTGGTGGTGATTGCACAGGAGTGGGTGGTGGTGATTGCACAGGAGTGGGTGTTGGTGATTGCACAGGTGCCGGTGGTGGTGATTGCACAGGTGCCGGTGGTGGTGATTGCACAGGAGTTGGTGGTGGTGATTGCACAGGTGCCGGTGGTGATTGCACAGGTGCCGGTGGTGGTGATTGCACAGGAGTGGGTGGTGGTGATTGCACAGGTGCCGGTGGTGGTGATTGCACAGGAGTGGGTGGTGGTGATTGCACAGGTGCCGGTGGTGATTGCACAGGTGCCGGTGGTGGTGATTGCACAGGAGTGGGTGGTGGTGATTGCACAGGTGCCGGTGGTGGTGATTGCACAGGAGTTGGTGGTTGTGATTGCACAGGTGCCGGTGGTGGTGATTGCACAGGAGTGGGTGGTGGTGATTGCACAGGAGTTGGTGGTTGTGATTGCACAGGTGCCGGTGGTGGTGATTGCACAGGAGTCGGTGGTGGTGATTGCACAGGAGTGGGTGGTGGTGATTACCCAGGAGTGGGTGGTGGTGATTGCACAGGAGTGGGTGGTGGTGATTGCACAGGTGCCGGTGGTGGTGATTGCACAGGAGTTGGTGGTGGTGATTGCACAGGAGTTGGTGGTGGTGATTGCACAGGAGTGGGTGGTGGTGATTGCACAGGTGCCGGTGGTGGAGATTGCACAGGTGCCGGTGGTGGTGATTGCACAGGAGTTAGTGGTGGTGATTGTACAGATGCCGGTGGTGGTGATTGCACAGGTGCCGGAGGTGGTGATTGCACAGGAGTGGGTGGTGGTGATTGCACAGGAGTTGGTGGTGGTGATTGCACAGGTGCCGGAGGTGGTGATTGCACAGGAGTGGGTGGTGGTGATTGCACAGGAGTTAGTGGTGGTGATTGTACAGATGCCGGTGGTGGTGATTGCACAGGAGTGGGTGGTGGTGATTGCACAGGAGTGGGTGGTGGTGATTGCACAGGAGTTGGTGGTGGTGATTGCACAGGTGCCGGAGGTGGTGATTGCACAGGAGTGGGTGGTGGTGATTGCACAGGAGCCGGTGGTGGTGATTGCACAGATGCCGGTGGTGGTGATTGCACAGGAGTGGGTGGTGGTGATTACACAGTAGTGGGTGGTGGTGATTGCACAGGAGTGGGTGGTGGTGATTGCACAGGTGCCGGTGGTGGTGATTGCACAGGGGTGGGTGGTGGTGATTACACAGGAGTTGGTGGTGGTGATTGCACAGGTGCCGGAGGTGGTGATTGCACAGGAGTGGGTGGTGGTGATTGCACAGGAGCCGGTGGTGGTGATTGCACAGATGCCGGTGGTGGTGATTGCACAGGAGTGGGTGGTGGTGATTACACAGGAGTCGGTGGTGGTGATTGCACAGGAGTCAGTGGTGGTGATTGCACAGGAGTCGGTGGTGGTGATTGCACAGGTGCCGGTGGTGGTGATTGCACAGGAGTTGGTGGTGGTGATTGCACAGGAGTGGGTGGTGGTGATTGCACAGGTGCCGGTGGTGGTGATTGCACAGGAGTGGGTGGTGGTGATTGCACAGGAGTCGGTGGTGGTGTTTGCACAGGTGCCGGTGGTGGTGATTGCACAGGAGTTGGTGGTGGTGATTGCACAGGTGACGGTGGTGATTGCACAGGTGCCGGTGGTGGTGATTGCACAGGAGTGGGTGGTGGTGATTGCACAGGTGCCGGAGGTGGTGATTGCACAGGAGTGGGTGGTGGTGATTGCACAGGAGTGGGTGGTGGTGATTGCACAGGTGCCGGTGGTGGTGATTGCACAGGAGTTGGTGGTGGTGATTGCACAGGAGTGGGTGGTGGTGATTGCACAGATGCCGGTGGTGGTGATTGCACAGGAGTGGGTGGTGGTGATTGCACAGGAGTGGGTGTTGGTGATTGCACAGGTGCCGGTGGTGGTGATTGCACAGGTGCCGGTGGTGCTGATTGCACAGGAGTTGGTGGTGGTGATTGCACAGGTGCCGGTGGTGATTGCACAGGTGCCGGTGGTGGTGATTGCACAGGAGTGGGTGGTGGTGATTGCACAGGTGCCGGTGGTGGTGATTGCACAGGAGTGGGTGGTGGTGATTGCACAGGTGCCGGTGGTGATTGCACAGGTGCCGGTGGTGGTGATTGCACAGGAGTGGGTGGTGGTGATTACACAGGTGCCGGTGGTGGTGATTGCACAGGAGTTGGTGGTTGTGATTGCACAGGTGCCGGTGGTGGTGATTGCACAGGAGTGGGTGGTGGTGATTGCACAGGAGTTGGTGGTTGTGATTGCACAGGTGCCGGTGGTGGTGATTGCACAGGAGTCGGTGGTGGTGATTGCACAGGAGTGGGTGGTGGTGATTACCCAGGAGTGGGTGGTGGTGATTGCACAGGAGTGGGTGGTGGTGATTGCACAGGTGCCGGTGGTGGTGATTGCACAGGAGTGGGTGGTGGTGATTGCACAGGTGTCGGTGGTGGTGATTGCACAGGAGTCGGTGGTGGTGATTGCACAGGTGCCGGTGGTGGTGATTGCACAGGAGTCGGTGGTGGTGATTGCACAGGAGTCGGTGGTGGTGATTGCACAGGTGCCGGTGGTGGTGATTGCACAGGAGTTGGTGGTGGTGATTGCACAGGAGTTGGTGGTGGTGATTGCACAGGAGTCGGTGGTGGTGATTGCACAGGTGCCGGTGGTGGTGATTGCACAGGAGTTGGTGGTGGTGATTGTACAGGTGCCGGTGGTGGTGATTGCACAGGAGTCGGTGGTGGTGATTGCACAGGTGCCGGTGGTGGTGATTGCACAGGAGTGGGTGGTGGTGATTACACAGGTGCCGGTGGTGGTGATTGCACAGGAGTCGGAGGTGGTGATTGTACAGGTGCCGGTGGTGGTGATTGCACAGGAGTTGGTGGTGGTGATTGTACAGGCGTCGGTGGTGGTGATTGCACAGGAGTGGGTGGTGGTGATTGCACAGGTGCCGGAGGTGGTGATTGCACAGGAGTTGGTGGTGGTGATTGCACAGGAGTCGGTGGTGGTGATTGCACAGGAGTGGGTGGTGGTGATTGCACAGGTGCCGGTGGTGGTGATTGCACAGGAGTGGGTGGTGGTGATTGCACAGGTGCCGGTGGTGATTGCACAGGTGCCGGTGGTGGTGATTGCACAGGAGTGGGTGGTGGTGATTGCACAGGTGCCGGTGGTGGTGATTGCACAGGAGTTGGTGGTTGTGATTGCACAGGTGCCGGTGGTGGTGATTGCACAGGAGTGGGTGGTGGTGATTGCACAGGAGTTGGTGGTGGTGATTGCACAGGTGCCGGTGGTGGTGATTGCACAGGAGTCGGTGGTGGTGATTGCACAGGAGTGGGTGGTGGTGATTACCCAGGAGTGGGTGGTGGTGATTGCACAGGAGTGGGTGGTGGTGATTGCACAGGTGCCGGTGGTGGTGATTGCACAGGAGTTGGTGGTGGTGATTGCACAGGAGTTGGTGGTGGTGATTGCACAGGAGTGGGTGGTGGTGATTGCACAGGTGCCGGTGGTGGTGATTGCACAGGTGCCGGTGGTGGTGATTGCACAGGAGTTAGTGGTGGTGATTGTACAGATGCCGGTGGTGGTGATTGCACAGGTGCCGGAGGTGGTGATTGCACAGGAGTGGGTGGTGGTGATTGCACAGGAGTTGGTGGTGGTGATTGCACAGGTGCCGGAGGAGGTGATTGCACAGGAGTGGGTGGTGGTGATTGCACAGGAGTTAGTGGTGGTGATTGTACAGATGCCGGTGGTGGTGATTGCACAGGTGCCGGAGGTGGTGATTGCACAGGAGTGGGTGGTGGTGATTGCACAGGAGCCGGTGGTGGTGATTGCACAGATGACGGTGGTGGTGATTGCACAGGAGTGGGTGGTGTGATTACACAGTAGTGGGTGGTGGTGATTGCACAGGAGTGGGTGGTGGTGATTGCACAGGTGCCGGTGGTGGTGATTGCACAGGGGTGGGTGGTGGTGATTACACAGGAGTTGGTGGTGGTGATTGCACAGGTGCCGGAGGTGGTGATTGCACAGGAGTGGGTGGTGGTGATTGCACAGGAGCCGGTGGTGGTGATTGCACAGATGCCGGTGGTGGTGATTGCACAGGAGTGGGTGGTGGTGATTACACAGGAGTCGGTGGTGGTGATTGCACAGGAGTCGGTGGTGGTGATTGCACAGGAGTCGGTGGTGGTGATTGCACAGGTGCCGGTGGTGGTGATTGCACAGGAGTTGGTGGTGGTGATTGCACAGGAGTGGGTGGTGGTGATTGCACAGGTGCCGGTGGTGGTGATTGCACAGGAGTTGGTGGTGGTGATTGCACAGGAGTTGGTGGTGGTGATTGCACAGGAGTGGGTGGTGGTGATTGCACAGGTGCCGGTGGTGGTGATTGCACAGGAGTTGGTGGTGGTGATTGCACAGGAGTGGGTGGTGGTGATTGCACAGGTGCCGGTGGTGGTGATTGCACAGATGCCGGTGGTGGTGATTGCACAGGTGCCGGAGGTGGTGATTGCACAGGAGTGGGTGGTGGTGATTGCACTGGAGTTGGTGGTGGTGATTGCACAGGTGCCGGAGGTGGTGATTGCACAGGAGTGGGTGGTGGTGATTGCACAGGAGCCGGTGGTGGTGATTGCACAGATGCCGGTGGTGGTGATTGCACAGGAGTGGGTGGTGGTGATTACACAGGAGTGGGTGGTGGTGATTACACAGGAGTGGGTGGTGGTGATTGCACAGGTGCCGGTGGTGGTGATTGCACAGGAGTGGGTGGTGGTGATTGCACAGGTGCCGGAGGTGGTGATTGCACAGGAGTGGGTGGTGGTGATTGCACAGGAGTTGGTGGTGGTGATTGCACAGGTGCCGGAGGTGGTGATTGCACAGGAGTGGGTGGTGGTGATTGCACAGGAGCCGGTGGTGGTGATTGCACAGATGCCGGTGGTGGTGATTGCACAGGAGTGGGTGGTGGTGATTGCACAGGTGTCGGTGGTGGTGATTGCACAGGAGTGGGTGGTGGTGATTGCACAGGAGTTAGTGGTGGTGATTGTACAGATGCCGGTGGTGGTGATTGCACAGGTGCCGGAGGTGGTGATTGCACAGCAGTGGGTGGTGGTGATTGCACAGGAGCCGGTGGTGGTGATTGCACAGATGCCGGTGGTGGTGATTGCACAGGAGTGGGTGGTGGTGATTACACAGTAGTGGGTGGTGGTGATTGCACAGGAGTGGGTGGTGGTGATTGCACAGGTGCCGGTGGTGGTGATTGCACAGGGGTGGGTGGTGGTGATTACACAGGAGTTGGTGGTGGTGATTGCACAGGTGCCGGAGGTGGTGATTGCACAGGAGTGGGTGGTGGTGATTGCACAGGAGCCGGTGGTGGTGATTGCACAGATGCCGGTGGTGGTGATTGCACAGGAGTGGGTGGTGGTGATTACACAGGAGTCGGTGGTGGTGATTGCACAGGAGTCGGTGGTGGTGATTGCACAGGAGTCGGTGGTGGTGATTGCACAGGTGCCGGTGGTGGTGATTGCACAGGAGTTGGTGGTGGTGATTGCACAGGAGTGGGTGGTGGTGATTGCACAGGTGCCGGTGGTGGTGATTGCACAGGAGTTGGTGGTGGTGATTGCACAGGAGTTGGTGGTGGTGATTGCACAGGAGTGGGTGGTGGTGATTGCACAGGTGCCGGTGGTGGTGATTGCACAGGAGTTGGTGGTGGTGATTGCACAGGAGTGGGTGGTGGTGATTGCACAGGTGCCGGTGGTGGTGATTGCACAGATGCCGGTGGTGGTGATTGCACAGGTGCCGGAGGTGGTGATTGCACAGGAGTGGGTGGTGGTGATTGCACTGGAGTTGGTGGTGGTGATTGCACAGGTGCCGGAGGTGGTGATTGCACAGGAGTGGGTGGTGGTGATTGCACAGGAGCCGGTGGTGGTGATTGCACAGATGCCGGTGGTGGTGATTGCACAGGAGTGGGTGGTGGTGATTACACAGGAGTGGGTGGTGGTGATTACACAGGAGTGGGTGGTGGTGATTGCACAGGTGCCGGTGGTGGTGATTGCACAGGAGTGGGTGGTGGTGATTGCACAGGTGCCGGAGGTGGTGATTGCACAGGAGTGGGTGGTGGTGATTGCACAGGAGTTGGTGGTGGTGATTGCACAGGTGCCGGAGGTGGTGATTGCACAGGAGTGGGTGGTGGTGATTGCACAGGAGCCGGTGGTGGTGATTGCACAGATGCCGGTGGTGGTGATTGCACAGGAGTGGGTGGTGGTGATTGCACAGGTGTCGGTGGTGGTGATTGCACAGGAGTCGGTGGTGGTGATTGCACAGGTGCCGGTGGTGGTGATTGCACAGGAGTCGGTGGTGGTGATTGCACAGGAGTCGGTGGTGGTGATTGCACAGGTGCCGGTGGTGGTGATTGCACAGGAGTTGGTGGTGGTGATTGCACAGGAGTTGGTGGTGGTGATTGCACAGGAGTCGGTGGTGGTGATTGCACAGGTGCCGGTGGTGGTGATTGCACAGGAGTTGGTGGTGGTGATTGTACAGGTGCCGGTGGTGGTGATTGCACAGGAGTCGGTGGTGGTGATTGCACAGGTGCCGGTGGTGGTGATTGCACAGGAGTGGGTGGTGGTGATTACACAGGTGCCGGTGGTGGTGATTGCACAGGAGTCGGAGGTGGTGATTGTACAGGTGCCGGTGGTGGTGATTGCACAGGAGTTGGTGGTGGTGATTGTACAGGCGTCGGTGGTGGTGATTGCACAGGAGTGGGTGGTGGTGATTGCACAGGTGCCGGTGGTGGTGATTGCACAGGAGTTGGTGGTGGTGATTGCACAGGAGTCGGTGGTGGTGATTGCACAGGAGTGGGTGGTGGTGATTGCACAGGAGTGGGTGGTGGTGATTGCACAGGAGTGAGTGGTGGTGATTGCACAGGTGCCGGTGGTGGTGATTGCACAGGAGTTGGTGGTGGTGATTGCACAGGCGTCGGTGGTGGTGATTGCACAGGCGTCGGTGGTGGTGATTGCACAGGAGTGGGTGGTGGTGATTGCACAGGCGTCGGTGGTGGTGATTGCACAGGTGCCGGTGGTGGTGATTGCGCAGGTGCCGGTGGTGGTGATTGCACAGGCTTCGGTGGTGGTGATTGCACTGGTGCCGGTGGTGGTGATTGCACAGGCGTCGGTGGTGGTGATTGCACAGGAGTGGGTGGTGGTGATTGCACAGGTGCCGGTGGTGGTGACTGCACAGGAGTCGGTGGTGGTGATTGCACAGGAGTCGGTGGTGGTGATTGCACAGGAGTCGGTGGTGTTGATTGCACAGGAGTGGGTGGTGGTGATTGCACAGGAGTCGGAGGTGGTGATTACACAGGAGTCGGTGGTGGTGATTGCACAGGTGCCGGAGGTGGTGATTACACAGGTGCCGCTGGTGGTGATTGCACAGGAGTCGGTGGTGGTGATTGCACAGGAGTCGGAGGTGGTGATTACACAGGAGTCGGTGGTGGTGATTGCACAGGTGCCGGTGGTGGTGATTACACAGGTGCCGCTGGTGGTGATTGCACAGGAGTCGGTGGTGGTGATTGCACAGGAGTCGGAGGTGGTGATTACACAGGAGTCGGAGGTGGTGATTGCACAGGTGCCGGTGGTGGTGATTACACAGGTGCCGCTGGTGGTGATTGCACAGGTGCCGGAGGTGGTGATTGCACAGGAGTCGGTGGTGGTGATTGCACAGGAGTCGGAGGTGGTGATTACACAGGAGTCGGTGGTGGTGATTGCACAGGTGCCGGAGGTGGTGATTACACAGGAGTTGGTGGTGGTGATTGCACAGGTGCCGGTGGTGGTGATTGCACAGGAGTGGGTAGTGGTGATTGCACAGGTGCCGGTGGTGGGGATTGCACAGGAGTGGGTGGTGGTGATTGCACAGATGCCGTTGGTGGTGATTGCACAGGAGTGGGTGGTGGTGATTGCACAGGAGTCGGTGGTGGTGTTTGCACAGGTGCCGGAGGTGGTGATTGCACAGGAGTTGGTGGTGGTGATTGCACAGGTGCCGGTGGTGGTGATTGCACAGGAGTTGGTGGTGGTGATTGCACAGGTGCCGGTGGTGATTGCACAGGTGCCGGTGGTGGTGATTGCACAGGAGTGGGTGGTGGTGATTGCACAGGTGCCGGAGGTGGTGATTGCACAGGAGTGGGTGGTGGTGATTGCACAGGAGTGGGTGGTGGTGATTGCACAGGTGCCGGTGGTGGTGATTGCACAGGAGTTGGTGGTGGTGATTGCACAGGAGTGGGTGGTGGTGATTGCACAGATGCCGGTGGTGGTGATTGCACAGGAGTGGGTGGTGGTGATTGCACAGGAGTGGGTGGTGGTGATTGCACAGGAGTGGGTGTTGGTGATTGCACAGGTGCCGGTGGTGGTGATTGCACAGGTGCCGGTGGTGGTGATTGCACAGGAGTTGGTGGTGGTGATTGCACAGGTGCCGGTGGTGATTGCACAGGTGCCGGTGGTGGTGATTGCACAGGAGTGGGTGGTGGTGATTGCAAAGGTGCCGGTGGTGGTGATTGCACAGGAGTGGGTGGTGGTGATTGCACAGGTGCCGGTGGTGATTGCACAGGTGCCGGTGGTGGTGATTGCACAGGAGTGGGTGGTGGTGATTGCACAGGTGCCGGTGGTGGTGATTGCACAGGAGTTGGTGGTTGTGATTGCACAGGTGCCGGTGGTGGTGATTGCACAGGAGTGGGTGGTGGTGATTGCACAGGAGTTGGTGGTTGTGATTGCACAGGTGCCGGTGGTGGTGATTGCACAGGAGTCGGTGGTGGTGATTGCACAGGAGTGGGTGGTGGTGATTACCCAGGAGTGGGTGGTGGTGATTGCACAGGAGTGGGTGGTGGTGATTGCACAGGTGCCAGTGGTGGTGATTGCACAGGAGTGGGTGGTGGTGATTGCACAGGTGTCGGTGGTGGTGATTGCACAGGAGTCGGTGGTGGTGATTGCACAGGTGCCGGTGGTGGTGATTGCACAGGAGTCGGTGGTGGTGATTGCACAGGAGTCGGTGGTGGTGATTGCACAGGTGCCGGTGGTGGTGATTGCACAGGAGTTTGTGGTGGTGATTGCACAGGAGTTGGTGGTGGTGATTGCACAGGAGTCGGTGGTGGTGATTGCACAGGTGCCGGTGGTGGTGATTGCACAGGAGTTGGTGGTGGTGATTGTACAGGTGCCGGTGGTGGTGATTGCACAGGAGTCGGTGGTGGTGATTGCACAGGTGCCGGTGGTGGTGATTGCACAGGAGTGGGTGGTGGTGATTACACAGGTGCCGGTGGTGGTGATTGCACAGGAGTCGGAGGTGGTGATTGTACAGGTGCCGGTGGTGGTGATTGCACAGGAGTTGGTGGTGGTGATTGTACAGGCGTCGGTGGTGGTGATTGCACAGGAGTGGGTGGTGGTGATTGCACAGGTGCCGGAGGTGGTGATTGCACAGGAGTTGGTGGTGGTGATTGCACAGGAGTCGGTGGTGGTGATTGCACAGGAGTGGGTGGTGGTGATTGCACAGGAGTGAGTGGTGGTGATTGCACAGGTGCCGGTGGTGGTGATTGCACAGGTGCCGGTGGTGGTGATTGCACAGACGTCGGTGGTGGTGATTGCACAGGCGTCGGTGGTGGTGATTGCACAGGCGTCGGTGGTGGTGATTGCACAGGAGTGGGTGGTGGTGATTGCACAGGCGTCGGTGGTGGTGATTGCACAGGTGCCGGTGGTGGTGATTGCACAGGTGCCGGTGGTGGTGATTGCACAGGCTTCGGTGGTGGTGATTGCACTGGTGCCGGTGGTAGTGATTGCACAGGCGTCGGTGGTGGTGATTGCACAGGTGCCGGTGGTGGTGATTGCACAGGTGCTGGTGGTGGTGATTGCACAGATGCCGGTGGTGGTGATTGCACAGGTGCCGGTGGTGGTGATTGCACAGGTGCCGGAGGTGGTGATTGCACAGGTGCCGGTGGTGGTGAGTGCACAGATGCCGGTGGTGGTGATTACACAGGAGTTGGTGGTGGTGATTGCACAGGAGTGGGTGGTGGTGATTGCACAGGAGTCGGTGGTGGTGATTGCACAGGAGTGGGTGGTGGTGATTGCACAGGTGCCGGAGGTGGTGATTGCACAGGAGTTGGTGGTGGTGATTGCACAGGGGTTGGTGGTGGTGATTGCACAGGTGCCGGAAGTGGTGATTGCACAGGTGCCGGTGGTGGTGATTGCACAGGTGCCGGTGGTGGTGATTGCACAGGAGTGGGTGGTGGTGATTGCACAGGAGTTGGTGGTGGTGATTGCACAGGTGCCGGTGGTGGTGATTGCACAGGTGTCGGTGGTGGTGATTGCACAGGTGCCGGTGGTGGTGATTGCACAGGTGTCGGTGGTGGTGATTGCACAGGTGCCGTTGGTGGTGATTGCACAGGTGCCGGTGGTGGTGATTACACAGGAGTGGGTGGTGGTGATTGCACAGGAGTTGTTGGTGGTGAATGCACAGGAGTGGGTGGTGGTGATTGCACAGGAGTGGGTGGTGGTGATTGCACAGGTGCCGGTGGCTGTGATTGCACAGGAGTGGGTGGTGGTGATTGCACAGGAGTGGGTGGTGGTGATTGCACAGGAGTGGGTGGTGGTGATTACACAGGAGTGTGTGGTGGTGATTGCACAGGCGTCGGTGGTGGTGATTGCACAGGAGTGGGTGGTTGTGATTGAACAGGAGTCGGTGGTGGTGATTGCACAGGTGCCGGTGGTGATTGCACAGGAGTTGGTGGTGGTGATTGCACAGGAGTCGGTGGTGGTGTTTGCACAGGAGTGGGTGGTGGTGATTACACAGGAGTGGGTGGTGGTGATTGCACAGGTGTCGGTGGTGGTGATTACACAGGAGTGGGTGGTGGTGATTGCACAGGAGTTGGTGGTGGTGATTGCATAGGAGTGGGTGGTGGTGATTGCAGAGGAGTGGGTGGTGGTGATTGCACAGGAGCGGGTGGTGGTGATTGCACAGGTGCCGGTGGTGGTGATTGCACAGGTGTCGGTGGTGGTGAATACACAGGAGTGGGTGGTGGTGATTGCACAGGAGTTGGTGGTGGTGATTGCACAGGAGTGGGTGGTGGTGATTGCAGAGGAGTGAGTGGTGGTGATTGCACAGGTGCCGGTGGTGGTGATTACACAGGTGTCGGTGGTGGTGATTGCACAGGAGTTGGTGGTGGTGATTGCACAGGAGTGGGTGGTGGTGATTGCACAGGTGTGGGTGGTGGTGATTGCACAGGAGTGGGTGGTGGTGATTGCACAGATGCCGGTGGTGGTGATTGCACAGGAGTTGGTGGTGGTGATTGCACAGGCGTTGGTGGTGGTGATTGCACAGGAGTGGGTGGTGGTGATTGCACAGATGCCGGTGGTGGTGATTGCACAGGTGCCGGTGGTGGTGATTGCACAGGTGCCGGTGGTGGTGATTGCACAGGTGCCGGTGGTGGTGATTGCACAGGAGTGGGTGGTGGTGATTGCACAGGAGTGGGTGGTGGTGATTGCACAGGAGTTGGTGGTGGTGATTGCACAGGTGCCGGTGGTGGTGATTGCACAGGTGCCGGTGGTGGTGATTGCACAGGAGTGGGTGGTGGTGATTGCACAGGTGTCGGTGGTGGTGATTGCACAGGTGTCGGTGGTGGTGATTGCACAGGTGCCGGAGGTGGTGATTGCACAGGTGCCGCTGGTGGTGATTGCACAGGTGCCGGTGGTGGTGATTGCACAGGAGTGGGTGGTGGTGATTGCACAGGAGTTGGTGGTGGTGATTGCACAGGTGCCGGTGGTGGTGATTGCACAGGTGTCGGTGGTGGTGATTGCACAGGTGCCGGTGGTGGTGATTGCACAGGAGTTGGTGGTGGTGATTGCACAGGAGTTGGTGGTGGTGATTGCACAGGAGTCGGTGGTGGTGATTGCACAGGTGCCGGTGGTGGTGATTGCACAGGAGTTGGTGGTGGTGATTGCACAGGTGTCGGTGGTGGTGATTGCACAGGAGTGGGTGGTGGTGATTGCACAGGTGTCGGTGGTGGTGATTGCACAGGTGCCGGAGGTGGTGATTGCACAGGTGCCGGTGGTGGTGATTGCACAGGTGTCGGTGGTGGTGATTGCACAGGAGTGGGTGGTGGTGATTGCACAGGAGTGGGTGGTGGTGATGGCACAGGTGCCTGTGGTGGTGATTGCACAGGAGTGGGTGGTGGTGATTGCACAGGTGCCGGTGGTGGTGATTGCACAGGTGTCGGTGGTGGTGATTGCACAGGTGCCGGTTGTGGTGATTGCACAGGTGCCGGTGGTGGTGATTACACAGGAGTGGGTGGTGGTGATTGCACAGGAGTTGTTGGTGGTGATTGCACAGGAGTGGGTGGTGGTGATTGCACAGGAGTGGGTGGTGGTGATTGCACAGGTGCCGGTGGCTGTGATTGCACAGGAGTGGGTGGTGGTGATTGCACAGGAGTGGGTGGTGGTGATTGCACAGGAGTGGGTGGTGGTGATTGCACAGGAGTCGGTGGTGGTGATTGCACAGGAGTGGGTGGTGGTGATTGCACAGGTGCCGGAGGTGGTGATTGCACAGGAGTGGGTGGTGGTGATTACACAGGAGTGGGTGGTGGTGATTGCACAGGCGTCGGTGGTGGTGATTGCACAGGAGTGGGTGGTTGTGATTGAACAGGAGTCGGTGGTGGTGATTGCACAGGTGCCGGTGGTGATTGCACAGGAGTTGGTGGTGGTGATTGCACAGGAGTCGGTGGTGGTGTTTGCACAGGAGTGGGTGGTGGTGATTACACAGGAGTGGGTGGTGGTGATTGCACAGGTGTCGGTGGTGGTGATTACACAGGAGTGGGTGGTGGTGATTGCACAGGAGTTGATGGTGGTGATTGCATAGGAGTGGGTGGTGGTGATTGCACAGGAGTGGGTGGTGGTGATTGCACAGGAGTTGGTGGTGGTGATTGCACAGGAGTCGGTGGTGGTGTTTGCACAGGAGTGGGTGGTGGTGATTACACAGGAGTGGGTGGTGGTGATTGCACAGGTGTCGGTGGTGGTGATTACACAGGAGTGGGTGGTGGTGATTGCAGAGGAGTGGGTGGTGGTGATTGCACAGGAGCGGGTGGTGGTGATTGCACAGGTGCCGGTGGTGGTGATTGCACAGGTGTCGGTGGTGGTGATTACACAGGAGTGGGTGGTGGTGATTGCACAGGAGTTGGTGGTGGTGATTGCACAGGAGTGGGTGGTGGTGATTGCAGAGGAGTGAGTGGTGGTGATTGCACAGGTGCCGGTGGTGGTGATTGCACAGGAGTCGGTGGTGGTGATTACACAGGAGTCGGTGGTGGTGATTGCACAGGAGTTGGTGGTGGTGATTGCACAGGAGTGGGTGGTGGTGATTGCACAGGTGTCGGTGGTGGTGATTGCACAGGTGTCGGTGGTGGTGATTGCACAGGTGCCGGAGGTGGTGATTGCACAGGTGCCGGTGGTGGTGATTGCACAGGTGTCGGTGGTGGTGATTGCACAGGAGTGGGTGGTGGTGATTGCACAGGTGCCGGTGGTGGTGATTGAACAGGAGTTGGTGGTGGTGATTGTACAGGTGCCGGTGGTGGTGATTGCACAGGAGTCGGTGGTGGTGATTGCACAGGAGTCGGTGGTGGTGATTGCACAGGAGTCGGTGGTGGTGATTGCACAGGAGTGGGTGGTGGTGATTGCACAGGTGCCGGTGGTGGTGATTGCACAGGAGTTGGTGGTGGTGATTGCACAGGTGCCGGTGGTGGTGATTGCACAGGAGTGGGTGGTGGTGATTGCACAGGTGTCGGTGGTGGTGATTGCACAGGAGTGGGTGGTGGTGATTGCACAGGTGTCGGTGGTGGTGATTGCACAGGTGTCGGTGGTGGTGATTGCACAGGTGCCGGAGGTGGTGATTGCACAGGTGCCGGTGGTGGTGATTGCACAGGTGTCGGTGGTGGTGATTGCACAGGAGTGGGTGGTGGTGATTGCACAGGTGCCGGTGGCTGTGATTGCACAGGTGCCGGTGGTGGTGATTGCACAGGAGTGGGTGGTGGTGATGGCACAGGTGCCTGTGGTGGTGATTGCACAGGAGTGGGTGGTGGTGATTGCACAGGTGCCGGTGGTGGTGATTGCACAGGAGTGGGTGGTGGTGATGGCACAGGTGCCTGTGGTGGTGATTGCACAGGAGTGGGTGGTGGTGATTGCACAGGTGCCGGTGGTGGTGATTGCACAGGAGTGGGTGGTGGTGATTACCCAGGAGTGGGTGGTGGTGATTGCACAGGAGTGGGTGGTGGTGATTGCACAGGTGCCGGAGGTGGTGATTGCACAGGAGTCGGTGGTGGTGATTGCACAGGTGCCGGTGGTGGTGATTGCATAGGTGCCGGTGGTGGTGATTGCACAGGAGTGGGTGGTGGTGATTGCACAGATGCCGGTGGTGGTGATTGCACAGGAGTGGGTGGTGGTGATTGCACAGGCGCCGGTGGTGGTGATTGCACAGCTGAAGGCCGCGCAGGCCTCGGCAGAGAGGGGAAAAGTGGTAGACTTGACCAGGGAGCGGGCCTTGTCTGCGTAATGGGGGACCGATTGGGCGTAATAGGAAAAAAAACACATGCACCGTCTGAGGGCTTTGAGAGTGGTGGGAAGAGGGAGTTCTAACACGGGGCGCATACGGTCGGGATCAGGGCCAATGACCCCGTTTTCCACGACATACCCAAGGATAGCGAGTCGGGTGGTTCCAAACACACACTTGTCCCTATTATAAGTAAGGTTCAGGGCTTTGGCCACTTGGAAAAATCGTTGGAGGTTGGCGTTGTGATCCGGCCAGTCGCGACCACAGATGGTGATGTTATCCAGATAGGGAAATGTGGCCTTCAGCTGGTACTGGTCCACCATCTGGTCCATTTCCCTCTGGAAGACCGAGACACCATTTGTGACACCGAAGGGGACGCACAGGAAGTGATAGAGCCTGCCGCCCGCCTCGAAGGCGGTGTAGGGGCGGTCCTCTGGGCGGATGGGGAGCTGGTGATAAGCGGATTTCAGATCTATTGTCGAGTACACCTTGTACTGAGCTATCTGGTTGACCATATCCGCGATGCGGGGTAGGGGGTACGCGTCAAGCTGTGTGAACCTATTGATGGTTTGACTATAGTCCACAACCATCCTATTTTTCTGCCCAGTCCGAACAACAAACACCTGGGACCGCCAAGGGCTTGGGCTTGGCTCAATGATCCCCTCCCCGAGCAGCCGCTGCACCTCTGACTGAATGAAGGCCCTGTCCCCCACGCTGTACCTCCTGCTTTTAGTCGCCACCGGTTTACAGTCGGGGGTCAGGTTGGCGAACAGCGATGGGGGAGGGATCTTGAGGGTGGAGAGGCTGCAAGTGGTGTCGGTAGCGCAGCTGTCGGCATGGTGCTGGGTGGGATGTGTGGGTTGGTGTGTGTGTGTGGTCGGTAACGGGGTATATGGCAAAGTCCCACCAAACTGAGGATTCCTGACAGTGAGTGGTGGGAGGGGCCCGTCATATGCCATCGTCACACTTTTGAGGTGGCTCTGGAAGTCCAGCCCCAATAGCACAGGCGTGCACAGTTTAGGCATGACCAGTAGCGCAAAGTTCCGATATTCTGTGCCCTGCACCACCAATGTTGCTACACAACCCCCCCGGATGTCTGTGGAATGCGACCCAGTCCATCATTGACCTTGCAAGCTGGTGTGGGGCGCTTTGGTCGAGGGTTACGGTGGCCAGAGTTGAGCCGGCTTGGTGCCCGGTAAACACCGGCGGGTCGGGGGCGGGGCATGCTGATGCCAACAAAGATGGCCGTTCACATCCGGGCATGCAAGATGGCGGCCCCCATGTCTCACATGCCACGCTGCCCGACCCCGCTCGTAGTTTAGACTTACAGACCTTGGTGAAATGGCCCTTCTTCCCGCAGCTGGAGCAGGTCTCTTCTCGAGCCGGGCAACGTTTTCGGGGGTGCTTTTCAAGTCCGCAGAAGTAACACAGCTCAGGCTTTCGCCTGGCCGCAGCCGTGGTCGGGTTCGGGAAGTTCGTGGAATCGCGACTGGCAGCAGCATTGGCGAATTCGCTCGCGGGCACCGGCAGCAGCGGGGTCTGAGGTGTCCACGGAACCGGCAGGGAATCGCGCGACTGGACAGCATCAGCGTTGTGCAGAGCAGCCTCCAGCGTGTCGGCCGTCTCGATCGCTGAGCGTAAGGTAAGATCTGCATTTTCCAGCAGCCGTTGCCGTACGTACACTGACCTCATTCCTGTCACAAAGGCGTCTCGTTCTAGCAGCTCCGCATGCTGTTCCGCTGTGAGTGTTTTGCAGTCACAAGTTCGGACGAGTGTCTGTAGGGCTCGGAGAAATTGGGCGCTCGATTCTCCAGGCCGCTGTCATCGGGTAGCTAAGCGATGTCTTGCGTAGATGGTGTTCACCGGCCGCAGGTACTATCTTTTGAGGGCGTCCAGTGCCCCTTCGTAGGTCGACAGGTCCCTGATAAGTGAATAAACTTTCGGGGTGACCCTCGAGAGGAGAATTCGATGCATAACTGTGGGTTCAGTTGCACTAACCTCCTCCAAGTATGATTGGAAGCATGCAAGCCAGAGTTCAAAGGCAAGAGCTGCTTCAGGGTCTTGGGGGTCCAAATCCAATCTTTCCGGATGTAAAACGCTTTCCATGTTTTAAAACTTCCAGTCAATAAAATTGATGCACCATCAATAACTCACTCTGAGACGTAAAAGCGAGGTATTGGCTTTTATTGACTGGAAGAAGGAACAAGCAGTGAGTGACCACCATACTACATCCTGGAGACTGAGAGGCCGGGCTCAGACCTCCATCACCTTTATACAGGGGTCTGTGGGAGGAGCCACAGGAGCAGTCATCAGGGGGCGTGTCCAGACAGGTATATGTAGTTCACCACAAGAACGTAACCGAGGGATGAGACGAAGGGGACAATATTAAATTGGGGGAGGTGGCCAATATTTTTTAAACAAAACTCAGCTGTAACAGTGACTTCTTTAGCATGCCAGCCCTGCCCCTTTAACTCACACTGATTTAATTACTGTCAGTATGATGTTTCCCTTGCTAAACTGTGCATTAAAAACAAGAGGTTGCAAGTCCCTGATTTTGTTCCCATTTCTGGCATCTGGTATATTAAGTGCACTGAGCACACTGATAATGTCATTACAAATGCAAGATGCAACATAGAAATGCTTTATCACTAGATGTAGATTGTGTCAAAAAATGCCTTGTTCAATTTCCCAACGGGCAAGATTTTAATCGGGAGATGTGGACAAACACAGTGTGATTTTTGGACATCTTTTGCAATGAGCTTTAATGACTCAGAAAGAAAACAGGTGCAAATGGATTTTTCTGTCCTCCAATTTCCATTCAATAGTCTTTTCAAAAGAATGTTGCTCGTTGTAAAGAAGACCACATCTTTACATGTGAATTATACTCATTTCCTACATTTAAAGTGAAAACAAACATGTACAGTGAATGAACTTTTAGTCAGAATGCATTTGAATTTATTATTCAGCAGGGAATTAAACAATGCTTTTACTGTGACATGGCACAAAGTTTAAAGCTGGCAACTTCACAAGCCAGTCTTCACTCAAACCACCCCCCTACTCCACTCCACAACACCACTAGGACCATTTTTCATCCACTGGCAAATGAATTACTCCGGCTTGTCTCCAAGCAGCTGCTAGGATGCAAGGAAAACAAATTTGGGCAGTTATTCTGTTTGTTCTCTTCTCCTTTTTTAGTAGGAAAACCTCCAGACAGCTGCAACATACAGTAGGGTGCAGAGGTCTCTCGATGCCAAAGCTGCTCAGAGTTTGGTGATACAATTTAATTGCTACATTTGGCCATTTCAATGTTACATTTCTAATTTTTAGTTGAAACAATATTTTGAAGCATCAATCAATTATATCTTAATTATTTACTATAAATTAAACATGTTGATATAGTTTTATAGCTGGTATTAACATTCAGAACCATTTCAAATAGACTTTACTTGATTTCATTAATCTACTTTAACATGAAATATATATAGATTCATAAGTGTTGTTATAAACCAGATGCAGAAATATTTCTTCTGATTAAAAATTGGATCAGATAGAGAATGGTTTTGGAACGATTGTAAAACCCTGATAACCCAGCATACTTGCCCTTTGGTTGTGCTGGAGGAGCAGATTTTTTGGACTACTGGATGTCAATACACAAACTCACTTTTATTTCAATACAGTTTTAAACATGTAACAAAGCAGAATAAATGAACTTTCCACTGAACCCAGTCTACTTAATGGGAGTGGGCAACAGACAAGCACTCTGGACTTGTTAAGGAGTTGGAGCTGGAACTGGATGAACTCCAGATCATTCAGGTGGCTGGGAGGATGAGATATGGGACATGTAGAGAGGTAGTTACACCCAAAGTACACAGGAAACTGGGTGACAGTCAGGAAGAAGAAAGGGGCCAAGGAATCAGTCCAGAGTACCCCTATGGCCATCCCCCTCAACAACAGGTATATAACGTTGGATATTGTCCAGAGGATGGGGGGTGGGGGAGAGACGACCTAACAGAGAATTGTCAGTGGTCGGTCCTCTAGTACTGAGTTTGCTTCTGTGACTCAGAAGGGATTGGAGAAGGAGAGGGACGCTGTGGTGATAGGGGATTTGTAATTAGGGGAACAGACAGGAGGTTCTGTGAGCGAGAACGAGATTGCCCTAATGGTATGTTGCCTCCCGGGTGCTGGAGACAAGGTGTGGTTAAGGCGTTGGACTAGCGATCTGAAGGTCATAAGTTCGAGCCCCAGCTGAGGCAACGTGTTGTGTCCTCGAGCAAGGCACTCAACCACACATTGCTCCAGTCCACCCAGCTGAAAATGGGTACCGGCAAAATGCTGGGGGTTAACCTCGCGATAGACTGGCGTCCTATCCGGCCGGGGGTGGAGGGGGGGAGGGGTGTCTCGTACTCTCAGTCGCCACGGAAACCGGCATAAGCACCGGCCTGATGAGCCCATAAGGCTCGGGGCAGACTTTAACTTTAATTCTTCTATTATTCCTTCCAGCATAGATGATCTCGCATTTACTAACGTTGTATTCCATCTACCAGACATTGGCCGACTCACTTAACCGATCTATATCCCTCTGCAGACTCTCCACATCCTCTGTACAATTTACTTTTCCACTCAGCTTAGTATCATATGCAAATTTTGCTACACTTCACTCAGTCCCCTCTTCCAAATCATCAGTGTAAATGCTAAATAGCCATGGGCCCAGCACCGACCCCTGCGGTACCCCACTCACCACTGACCGCCAACTGGAGAAACACCCATTTATACCTTATATTGGTTAACCAATCCACTATCCATACCAATACACTTCCTCCAACTCCATGCATCCATTTCTTATTTATAAGTCAAGTCAAGTCACTTTTATTATCATTTCGACCATAACTGCTGGTAAAGTACATAGTAAAAATGAGACAATGTTTTTCAGGACCATGGTGTTACATGACACAGTACAAAAACTAGACTGAACTACATTAAAAAAAAACAACACAGAGAAAGCTACACTGGACTACAGACCTATACAGGACTGCATAAAGTGCACAAAAACAGTGCAGGCATTACAATAAATAATAAACAGGACAATAGGGCAAGGTGTCAGTCCAGGCTTTGGGTATTGAGGAGTCTGATAGTTTGGGTGAAGAAACTGTTACATAGTCTGGTTGTGAGAGCCCGAATGCTTCAGAGCCTTTTCCCAGATGGCGGGAGGGAGAAGAAATTGTATGAGGGGTGCATGGGGTCCTTCATAATGCTGTTTCCTTTGCGGATGCAGTGTGTAGTGTAAATGTCCGTGATGGCAGAGAGACCCCGATGATCTTCTCAGCTGACTTCAATATCCGCTGCAGGGTCTTGCGATCCGAGGTGGTGCAATTTCCGAACCAGGCAGTGATGCAGCTGCTCAGGATGCTCTCAATACAACCTCTGTAGAATGTGATGAGGATGGGGGGTGGGAGATGGACTTTCCTCAGCCTTCACAGAAAGTAGAGACGCAGCTGGGCTTTCTTTGCTATGGAGCTGGTGTTGAGGGACCAGGTGAGATTCTCCGTCAGGTGAACACCAAGAAACTTGGTGCTCTTTACGATCTCTACCGAGGAGCCGTCAATGTTCAGCAGGGAGTGGTCGCTCCGTGCCCTCCTGAAGTCAACAACCATCTCTTTTGTTTTGTTCACATTAAGATACAGGTTGTTGGCTCTGCATCAGTCCATTAGCCGCTGCACCTCCTCTCTGTAAGCTGACTCATCGTTCTTGCTGATGAGACCCACCACGGCTGTGTCATCGGCGAACTTGATGATATGGTTCGAGCTGTGTGTTGCAGTACAGTTGTGGGTCAGCAGAGTGAACAGCAGTGGGCTGAGCACGCAGCCTTGGGGAGCCCCCGTGCTCGGTGTGATAAGTCTCTCGTGCGGCACCTTATCGAACGCCTTCTGGAAATCCAAGTATTTGACATCCACCCTCTATCCATTACACTCATTATGTCCTCAAAGAACTCGAGTAAGTTTGTAAAACAGGACCTGCCCTTTCTGAATCCATGCTGCATCTGTCTAATCATGGAACCACTCCTTTCTAAATGTTTCACTATTATAGAAAGACCCTGATGAGAGCTGTATACAGACCCCCAAGCAGTAGTAAGGAGGTAGCCAACAAATTAAATTGACATAGAAAATGCATGCCAGAAGGGCAATGTTACAATAGTCATGGGGGACTTCAATATGCAGGTAGGCTGGGAAAATCAGGTTGGTACTTGATTACAGATGTGTGAATTTCTAGAGTGCCTATGAGATGGCTTTTTAGAGCAGTTGGTGGTTGAGCCCAGTAGATGAGCTATTCTGGATTGGGTGTTGTGCAACAAACCAGAATTGATTAGAGGATTTCAAGTAAAGGAACCCTTAGGGACCTGTAATCATAATATGATTGAATTTACCTTGAAATTGGAGGAGAGGCTAAAGTAATTCAATGTTGTAAAACAATAAAACATGAAAACTTCCAAGGTGGTTGCATTTTTATTTATTTATTATTATTATTTTTTTTTTAAACAGGCACTGTACAACAGTGCTTCCCAACCTTATTTAGCCCAATAGCCCCCCAAAGCACTTTCATAATTGCCAACACCCCTCTTAGACACAATAATCTTTCTGGCACCTGCATAGTGTAAAAGCATGTCTACCATATGCCAACACAAGATTTTATTTTATTTTATCTTGCTTTAAAACCTAGCTTGCACTGCACCTGTGCGCTGTACAGCAGCTTCGACATCAATTTGACCCTTGAGCTTGATGGTCTTTAGCAAGAGTTGAAATATCAAGTTCAAGTTGTGATAGCAAAAGCCTCAAGTCCCCATATGTACCAATGTTCAAGCAGGTTTTGTTTTTTGTAAGTATGTGGTTCACTGAAGTCTCTTTCAACAAAGCTGGAGGATGGAAATGCAATGAAGAGCAGTTTGGCTCTTCTCTAAAGTCCAGGAAACTTTGTAAGACAGTGTAGCTACATACTACAAAAGCTGACATTTTTGAAAAGGATTTTTTATCATTCTGAGTTTTGATAATTTCTTCTTACAAGCTCTCTTCCTGTTGTTCCACCTTGCAAAGAAATGGGTTGATTACCCAGTATGGAATTTCCAGATCATTCAACTGCTTGAATCAATTCTGAAAATCCTTCTGCAGCGACTGCAGGTATAAGGAGTACTCTTGCAAATCACCGTCTATGAAAGAGAGTGCCATACTTTCCATACAGGGAAACTGAGAACATTCTTCTCCCAATGTTTTGCTAATATATTTCCAATTTTCTGATAAAAGTGGACACAACACTTTTTGTCTGGATTAAATTGAAATTCTCACCCTGTTGTTTCATATTTAGAATATTAATTTTGTTGTACAGATGGGCTAGGTACGCCATATCTCCACATGGAAGTTCAAACTTGTTTCCCGAGCTCCTGTCAACTTTGAGCAAATATTTAACTAGTGTCAAAAAAAAATCAAAGAAACTTTTTAATCCGCAGCCTTTTGACAGCCAACACACTTCAGTGTGAAGAAGCAAGCATTCAAACTCTTCACCATTATCTTGGCATAACTGGCAAAGCATTCTGCTATTTAATGGATGAGCTTTAATTTTGTTGATAGCAGATATGTATTATAAGAGTCATGCTTGTAAAAAGACACTGGCTGAGGTTTTTGGCTGTGATATGTTGACGATGAATTACACAATGGATTGCAACCAGACTTTGAATTTCTTTTTTCAGAAATGCCATTAAACCAGCATGGCAAACAATCATATATGGTGCTCCAACTGTTGCACAAGAAATCAGGATCCGAATTGGAATACTTTTATCCTTAATTTACATTTTGAGCTCATTGTAGATTGATTATTCATTGATATTTGCTTTTAACTTTTTACAAACTAATCTCTTCATAAACTTTTCCACTTTTGATAAACCATACATATGCCATTAGAAATGTCTCACTGTCTCACACAGTTGACTCACCCGGTTGTTTTGTGTAGCTCTGTGCAATGTTTTCACTCATTTTGTCAGTACAACTAGCTACAAAGTTATTACTCAGAGGAATAATTTTAAAATTACTGGCATCCATTTTGAGAACAGTGATGAGCACTTCTGATACAGCAGGCATTATTAATCTTTCATCAATGGTATAACATTTTCCACATCTTGCTATCATTTTGGAGATGTTAAAAGAAGCACTATCCACATCATTTTTAGCTTTCTTGACAAATGACTCGAGTGTGCAAAGCTTTTCAAATGCTTCTTTCATCTTCTGGAATGGAGTACCACCATAAGTAGCTTTTTCAGGGTGTCTTTTATGGAAGTGTTCCTGCAAACTTGCTGGTTTCATAGCTTCGTTAGACATCACAGTATTATAAATAAGACACATGGGTTGTCACTGGACTGATGGGAATGGGATAAAACTATACTCTTTTTGTAGATTCTGTTTCTTAGCAGGATTAGAATTCAAGGCTTCACCACCTTCAAACTCAGAGATTGTGCATTACATATTTATCCACCATTAACAGGGCTAGATTAAAATAAAAACTAACACAACCTGGGAATGTCCATCAGATGTTGACAACAACAGCTAATTGACACAGTCGATCTGGTCTCATGCCTCAAGTTAGGGTGCCACCTACTGCCTCCTCCCCAAAAATCTTGAATGCCCCCTGATGACTTCTATTTCCCCAAATGCCCCCTTAGGACAAAGAACTGCCCCTGTTGTGAATCACGGATTTACAAGATGGCATCCCTTTGCATGCAGCTCTGAAGGGAATCATCAAATATTCCCATTCAAGACTACCGCAGCTGAAGTCCAGTCACAGCCACGCACACTGATGCACCATCAATAATTCTCTCTGAGACATGAAGGCGAGATATCGGCTTTTATTGACTGGAAGAAAGATCAAGCGGTAGTTGACCACCATACTACATCCTGGAGAGTGAGGGCCGGGCTCAGGCCTCAATCGCCTTTATACCGGGGTCTGTGGGAGGAGCCACAGGAGCAGTCAGCAGGGGGCGTGTCCAGACAGGTATATGTAGTTCACCATATTCACCCCCCCTTTGTTTTAAAAGAGAGTCCCCACGGGGCGAAGTTTCTTACAAGTATATTTACAGGTTAAGTCTATCAGGTGGTCGAATCTGTCGCTGCGATCTATGTAGCACCAGCTGTGATTGCACAAGTGCCGGTGGTGCTTGCACAGGTGCCGGTGGTGCTTGCACCGGAGACAGAGGTTGTGCTGGTTCCGGCCTAACTGGAGGTGTCAGCCCACGAGGCGTCAGTGATCCCTCATGTGTGTGTGAGGCGCCTGGTATCTGCGCGTGCGAGACGCCCGGTATGGGAGTGTAGTGAGGAGTCTGTGTAGGGCTCGGTGTGCACGGTGTCACCTCGGGTACAGGGTTCATAGTTACCGTGGAGTGTTCGGGGTAGTGGTCTGCTGCTCCTGTGGGCGCCAGGTCGCGGACAGAGACCGTGTCCTCCCGCCCATCAGGTAAGACCACATAGGCATACTGGGGGTTCGCATGTAGAAGGTGAACCCTCTCGACCAGCGAGGAGTATTTATTGCTCCTCACATGTTTCCAGAGCAGCACTGGCCCTGGGGACGTCAGCCAAGCTGGTAGGGTGGTCCCAGTGGCAGACTTCCTGGGAAAAGAGAATAGGCACTCGTGAGGGGTGGCATTGGTGGATGTACATAACAGGGAGTGGATAGAGTGGAGTGCCTCAGGGAGGACCTCCTGCCAGCGAGAGACCGGTAACCCTTTTGACTTAAGGGCTAAAAGTGTGGCCTTCCACACTGTGGCATTCTCCCTCTCCACCTGTCCATTCCCCCGGGGATTATAGCTCGTGGTCCTACTAGTAGCAATGCCCCTAGCTAGCAGGTACTGGCGCAGCTCGTCACTCATAAAGGAGGACCCTCTATCACTGTGGATATAGTAGGGATATCCGAACAGAGTGAAGAGCTGGCGCAGGGCTTTTATGACGGATGTGGCAGTGGTGTCGGGGCAGGGGATGGCAAAGGGGAACCGCGAGTACTCATCGATAATGTTGAGAAAGTAGACATTGCGGTCGGTGGAGGGAAGGGGGCCCTTAAAGTTAACACTCAGTCACTCAAAGGGGCGGGTGGCCTTGATAAGTTGCGCCTTTTCAGGACAGTAGAAGTGCGGTTTGCACTCAGCGCAGACTTGGCAGTCCCTGGTCATCGTCCTGATGTCCTCAAGGGAGTACAGCAGGATCTGGGCTTTCACGAAATGGTAAAATCGGGTGACCCCCCGATGGCAAAGATGTGCATGGAGGACGTATAGCTGGTCGAGCTGTGCGCTGGCACACGCTCCCCGGGATAGGGCATCAGGGGGCTCATTGAGCCTTCCAGGCCGGTACAGGATATCATAGTTGTAGGTGGAGAGTTCTATTCTCCACTGCAAAATTTTATCATTTTTGATTTTGCCCCGCTGTTGGCTGCTGAACATGAACGCAACCGAGCGCTGGTCGGTCAGCAAGGTGAACCTTTTGCAGGCGAGATAGTGCCTCCAGTGCTTAATAGCTTCCACTATGGCCTGGGCTTCTTTCTCCACCGCGGAGTGCCGAATTTCAGAGCCTTGAAGGGTACGAGAAAAGAATGCTATTGGCCTGCCTGCCTGATTGAGGGTAGCAGCAAGCGCGAAATCAGAGGCGTCACTCTCAACTTGGAAGGGAATGGTCTCATCCACCGCATGCATCATTGCTTTGGCAATGTCCCCTTTAATGCAGCTGAAGGCCGCGCAGGCCTCGGCAGAGAGGGGAAAAGTGGTAGACTTGACCAGGGGGCGGGCCTTGTCTGCGTAATGGGGGACCCATTGGGCGTAATAGGAAAAGAAGTCCAGGCACCGTCTGAGGGCTTTGAGGGTGGTGGGAAGAGGGAGTTCTAACAGGGCACATACGGTCAGGATCAGGGCCAATGACCCCGTTCTCCACGACATACCCAATGATAGCGAGTCGGGTGGTTCCGAACACACACTTGTCCCTGTTATAAGTAAGGTTCAGGGCTTTGGCCACTTGGAAAAATCATTGGAGGTTGGCGTTGTGATCCGGCCTGTCGTGACCACAGATAGTGATGTTATCCAGATAGGGAAATATGGCCTTCAGTTGGCACTGGTCCAACATCCGGTCCATTTCCCTCTTGAAGACCGAGACACCATTTGTGACACCGAAGGGGACGCGCAGGAAGTGATAGAGCCTGCCGCCCGCCTCGAAGGCGGTGTAGGGGCGGTCCTCTGGGCGGATGGGGAGCTGGTGGTAAGCGGATTTCAGATCTATTGTCGAGTACACCTTGTACTGAGCTATCTGGTTGACCATATCCGCGATGCGGGGTAGGGGGTATGCGTCAAGCTGCGTGAACCTATTGATGGTTTGACTATGGTCCACGACCATCCTATTTTTCTGCCCGGTCCGAACAACAACCACCTGGGTCCTCCAAGGGCTTGTGCTTGGCTCAATGATCCCCTCCCCGAGCAGCCGCTGCACCTCTGACTGAATGAAGGCCCTGTCCCCCGCACTGTACCTCCTGCTTTTAGTTGCCACAGGTTTACAGTCGGGGGTCAGGTTGGCGAACAGCGGTGGGGGAGGGATCTTGAGGTTGGAGAGGCTGCGAGTGGTGTCAGTAGTGCAGCTGTCGGCATGGTGCTGGGTGGGATGTGCGGGTCGGTGTGTGTGTGTGGTCAGTAGCGGGGTATATGGCGAAGTCCCACAAAACTGAGGATTCCTGACAATGACTGGTGGGAGGGGCCCATCATATGCCATAGTCACACTTTTGAGGTGGCTCTGGAAGTCCAGCCCCAATAGGACAGGCGCGCACAGTTGAGGCATGACCAGTAGCGCAAAGTTCCGATATTCTGTGCCCTGCACCACTAATGTCGCTACACAACCCACCCGGATGTCTGTGGAATACGACCCAGAAGCCATGGTGACTCTCTGGCTTACCGGCCGTGTCACGAGTCCACAGCGTTGCACTGTGTCTGTGTCAATAAAAGTCTCAGTGTTGACTGTGTCAAACAGGCAGCTAGTCCTGTGCCCCTCCACCAGGATGTCCATCATTGACCTTGCAAGCTGGTGTGGGGCGCTTTGGTCGAGGGTTACGGTGGCCAGAGTTGAACTGCCATCTTGGTGCCCGGTAAGCACCGGTGGGTAGGGGGCGGGGCATGTTGGCACCGACAAAGATGGCCGCCCCCATCCAGGCATGCAAGATGGCAGCCCCCATGCCTCACACGCAGCGCTGCCCGTCCCCACTCGTGGTTTAGTCTTACAGACCTTGGCGAAATGGCCCTTCTTCCCGCAGCTGGAGCAGGTCGCTTCTCGGGCCTGGCAGCGTTTTCGGGGGTGCTTTTCGAGTCTGCAGAAGTGACACTGCATGGGCTTGTGACTGGCAGCAGCTGTGGTCAGATTCGGGGAGTTCGTGGAATCGCGACTGGCAGCGGCATTGGCGAATTCGCTTGCGGGAACCGGCGGTGGCGGGGTCTGAGGTGTCCACAGAACCGGCGGGGGATCGCGCGGCTGGACAGCGTCAGCGTTGTGCAGAGCAGCCTCCAGCGTGTCGGCCGTCTCGATCGCCGAGTGCAAGGTAAGATCGGCATTTTACAGCAGCCCCTGGCGCACATACACTGACCTGATCCCCGTAACGAAGGCGTCTCGTACGAGGAGTTCCACATGCTGTTCCGCCGTGAGAGTTTTGCAGTCGCAAGTTCGCAAGAGTGTCTGTAGGGCTTGGAGAAACTCGGCGCTTGACTCTGCAGGCCGCTGTCGTCGCATAGCTAAGCGATGTCTTGCGTAGACGGTGTTCACCAGCCACAGGTATTGTCTTTTGAGGGCGTCCAGTGCCCCTTGGTAGGTCGGCAGGTCCCTGATAAGTGAGTAAACTTTCGGGGTGACCCTCGAGAGGAGAATTCGGTGCATAACAGCGGGTTCAGTTGCACTAACCTCCTCCAAGTATGATTGGAAGCATGCAAGCCAGAGTTCAAAGGCAAGAGCTGCTTCAGGGTCTTGGGGGTCCAAATCCAATTTTTCCGGATGTAAAATGCTTTCCATGTTTTTAAACTTCCAGTCAATAAAATTGATGCACCATCAATAACTCTCTCTGAGACGTGAAGGCGAGATATCGGCTTTTATTGACTGGAAGAAAGAACAAGCAGTAGTTGACCACCATACTACATCCTGGAGACTGAGGGCCGGGCTCAGGCCTCAATCGCCTTTATACCGGGGTCTGTGGGAGGAGCCACGGTCAGTGGGAGGGGCGCAGGAGCAGTCAGCAGGGGGCGTGTCCAGACCGGTATATGTAGTTCACCACACACACTCTGGTAAGTAACATCATTTTAGGATATTTAAGTAATCTATTGATCCTTAAGATCAGCAGACACAAGATGGCAGACTCAGGTTGCGAGTGCAGTTCCCTTTTAAGAAAAAGCAAGTGAGGAAGGCGAGCTGGGCTGCAGGTTCAAACGAACACAGGGCTCTTAAACCTCCAACTTCCTACTATACTGTTGGCAAATGTTCTGTTTCTGGAAAATAAAACTGAGGACCTCAGAGCAAGTTTGCAATACCAAAGGGACATCAGAGACTGCTGTGTCCTTTGATTCATGGAAACATGGTATTACCTGCCAGTTTAGATGCAGCATTACAGGTTGAGGACTTCACATCCAATACAAAGGCAGGGCAGCTGAGCCTTTTAAGGTAGAGAAGGTGGAGCATGCTTCATGGGCATCTCCTCATGGTGTACAGATGTGATGGTTCTGCCTCAGTCCTGCTCATCCAACCTGGAACATCTAGTGGTGAAATGCTGTCCATTTTATGTGCTGAAGGGGCTTTTTGCCATCATCCTGGTGATGGTGTATGTCCCTACCCTGGCCAATGTCAGGCAGGCACTGGAAGACTGGTCATCGTAATCAGCATTCACGAAACAATGCTCTCTGATGCCTTCCCTATCACTGCAGGGGATCTCAACCAGGTCAGCTTGAAGAAGTCTCTGACCACCTACCACCAACATATCACCTGTGGAACCAGAGCAGCCGACACACTTGACCACTTTTATAGCACCATCAAGAGTGCTTACTGTGCCATCCCATGCCCACACTTTGGAAAGGCCAATCGCCTGGCTGTACTTCTACTCCTGGCGTATCGGCAGAAACTAAAGACCACAACACCAGTGGCGACGATGAAGAAGGTATGGTCAAGGGAGGCGGAGGAGTGCATACAGGACTGCTTTAAGTTAGTGCACTAGACAATATTCAGATTCATCTTTGAATCTGAGTCAATACATCAGTGTTGTCACTGACTTCATCAAAAATCGTGTGGATGAGTGTGCACCTTCAAGAACATATTAGACATACCCAAACTAAAAGCTATGGATAAACCAAAAGATTCGTACTCTGCTGAGGGCTACATCTATGGCCTTCAAAACTAGTGATCTAGAACTAACCAAGAAGTTCAGGTACTTCAATAGCAATATCTATGTCAGGCAGCAGTTTGTTGATTACAGCTCTGTGTTCAACACCACCATGCCCTCAGTTCTAATCAACAAGCTCCAAAACCTGGGCCTCTTTACCTCTGTCTGCGATGGGATCCTTGTCCTCTTCATTGGAAGTCCACCAGTCAATGCAGATTGGAAATAACATCTCCTCCTTCCTGATAATCAATACTGGCACATCTCAAGGATGCATGCTTAGCCCAATGCTTTACTGTCTCTACACCTATGACTATATAAATAGGCACAGCTCAAACACCATCTATAAATTTGCCAATAGCACAACTATTGTTGGCAAGATTTTAGATCTGACAAGGAGGCGTACAGGAATGAGGTAGGCCAGTTGAGTGGTGTCACAACAACAACCTTGCTCTCAATGCCAGTAAGACCAAGGAATTGATTGTGGACTTCAGGAAGGAGAAGTTGAGGGAACATGCACCAGGCCTCATTGCGGGATCAGCAGTGAGCAGCTTCAAGTTCCTGGGCATCAATATCTCTGAAGGTCTATCCTGGGCCCAACATGTTGATGCAATTAGAAGACAGCACGACAGCGGCTATATTTCATTAGGAGTTTGAGGAGACTTGGTATGTCACTAATGACTCCTGTAAATTTCTACAGAATTTTTGTGGAGAGCATTCTAACGGTTGTATCACTGTCTGTTATGGAGAGGCATTTGCACAGGATCAGAAAAAGCTGCGGAAAATAGCAAACTCAGCCAGCTCCATCATGGGTACTAGTCTTCCCAGTATTGAGGACATTTTCAAGAGGCAATGCTTCATAGAGACAGCATCTACCATTAAGGACCCCCATCATCCAAGACATGCCCTCTTCTCATTGCTACCACAAGGAGGAGGAGCATGAGCCTGAAGACACACACTCAATGTTTCAGGCACAGCTCTTTCCGCTCCGCTATCAGATTTCTGAATGGACAATGAACCCATGCACACTATCTCACTAATTTTTTGCACTACTTATTTAGTTTATTTTTTTTTAATATATAGAGTGGTTTCAGCTTAATTGAGACACACTGGTTCCTGTGTGTTTTGGGTCAGTTAAGGGGCTTCCCTAAATAGCCAAAGTTTCATGGAAATAGTTAAAAAAGTCAAACTATATTTTAACTAACAAATTATGTATTTAAGTGAAATATCAGACAAATTAGACCACCAGTGCTATTACAGTATTATAAAACTGTATTATCGATGGAGGAATTCATCCGGTGTACATTGCCACATATAGGGCGTCACCTCTGTCGTATCTATTCAGGGACAGCTCACACACCTTTAGTTCCCACTGGACACTTAGCTCTCACCTGTGGCTACAAGTAGTTATTTTTGCATGCAACAGCAACCACCCCCTGATACAATACTTCAACAGGTGGGCTAAACCAGGTGAGGGCAGCTGACAGGCCTCATATCCTGGTGAAATAGGGATATGCCTGTCTTAGCACGTAAAGCCATTCCTGGGTAGATGAGATAAGCAATGAGATCCAATGGCCAAGAAGGCAGTTCTGCAATGCTTCATGGAGTGTGAAGGGCATGCATGATAAGGCACAAAAGTAGCCATTGATTTTCACTGCAAACAAGGAAGATCCTAATTTGTGATGACTGCTTGTACCAGCGCACCTGGACTTCTGAGGTTGATAGAGTGGAACTGTCCCAGTGTAATGGCATTTCAACTTTAAAAACTCTCCCACACACATTAACTAGCATCATCGGATATGATGGGCAACCAACATGCTAGTACGTTCTTTTGATTGACTGTAATTAAACAAAGTTAGCGGAGACACCTAGTGCAGATAATAAACTGCGTTCCTACAATGCTTTTGACGAATGCATCCTCCAAATCTTTATGGTCAATGTAACATTCAAGATGATTGTTGCCATCTTAAAATCCTTTGTAATTCTTAACTTGTTGAAGTAGTGAAATCATTTAATTTTCACTCCCAGCCTTTCTGGCATCTTCAAGCTTGAATGGTTGAAATCACAGTAGGCAATTCAATTCTTATTTTTCACTATCAATAACAAAAATCACTGCTTTGTGAACACAACTGGTGCTATTTAAAAGCTCTTCACTCTAAGCATGTTCATGAAACTGGCTCTAGTTAGAAACTGTTCAGCAACAGTCTACTGTTCCAATTAAAAGGCATACAGAACCAAATAAATGAAGGGAATCCCGGCTATTTGCCGGATTAGTTTTTGCTCTTTAAAAGCTGTCCATAACTGGCTGCCCTGGTTAATTGATTGACAAATGAACTAGAATCAACTATATTTCTTTATTTAATTTATACTTTTTAAAATTACAGCTGCTGCAAAACAAATTTCACAGTATGACGGTAATGTTAAACCTGATGCTGATTGTATAATTACAGAAAGATGCCCAATTAGTTTGACATCCCTCCTTTCTCCAAGTCATTCTTGTAGGAAGATCAGACCTGATGGGAAATAGGAATGCCTGAAATTCAGTGTGGGAGTGATCCCACATCTTCTCCATCAAAACATTCTTAAAATGCTGTTCCTTCCAGCTGGAGTTTTGCTGCAGCTGTTAAGTGACTTATTAGCTGATAAAAAATAATTACTTTATGCAATTTATTTGCTTTGAGCACAATGCTCATTCTTTCCCCTATATCAAACTCAAAATCTTTGACAAGACATTTCTAACTTGACACTGCATGATGAAAGGGGTGGATGTGACACTAAACAGAGACTTCAGTCTTACACACCAAGGGCTTGCATTTAAGGCAGAAAAAACATAAAACATCATATTTCATAGTGCACAAGGAAGATGTAGTGGCAGTAAAATTCCACTATTGGGCAAATGCAAAAGATCCAGTGGTCTGATTTTGTAGAGTCTGTGTTCAATATCGAATCGAAGATCGTATGTGTATGTCTATGCACTAACAGTGCAGTGGGTTCAGTTGAATACGTTAAAAATAACATCCTTTGACAAGGAATTTACTGCAATATTAGGCATGTTTGATAGGGGTCAGAACCACAGCACATCTTGCAAAGTTGATGGTTGACAATGCCTCACCAGCTCTGTGGGTTGTAAGATTGGGAAAAAGCAACTTAAGCTTCTTGGCACAGGAGGGTCCCAAAAGTTTTAGAAGCGGTGTCATTCTGCAGTCATTCACACGGGGCCTCAACATGGTTCTTGGTGTCATCCCATTTGCAGCTCTTCCCCCCATGAGAGCTCGTGGGCCAGCAATTCCCACAAAGCAGTGGGAATGTAAAGGTCGTCTTGGCAATGTATGGGAGTGACAGAGCTTGAAACAATGTTTATTTCTGGAGTTTCAGGCATGTGAATGATGCAACCTCCTCACTGGAGCCATTGGAACATTTATCAGACATCACTGCAAAAGATATTGGCCTAGGAATGGACGCTATTGTTTGTTTCTGTATCCTCCAAATGCAATTGGAGGAGTTTGTATGGTTAATAATTAGTGAAGTTGCTCTTGGTAGCTCATATCATAACCATACAGAAAGGTAGGGGTCATGGAGATAAGTGATATGCAGAGTTGGAGGTTTTCATCCTTTCCAGAGACATTGAAGGACACTGTTAGAGACTGGAGATGTGAATTTAATCACCAGCATTGCATTGGCTCGTGGGGAGTTCATGTTTTCTGGGGTTTGTTGTAGATCTTCCTTGAAAAGTTAAATATTCCACATTTCCTCCTTGTTGCACATTTGGAGCAGGGGGGGGGGGCGGGGGGAGCAGACAGGATACCGGAATGCTCCTGTTTTGGGATGTGCGAAGGCAGGGAGACCTCCAGTGTCCCTGACCACTACACCTGCAAGATATGTATCCAGCTGCAGCTTCTAACAGACGGTTAAGGAGCTGAAGCTGGAACTGTACGAACTCCCGATCGTTCAGGCAGGGTTGATAGACAGGAGAAATGAGCAGTAGTCACACCGGAGGCAGAGGACACAGTTATCAGGGTGACCTTCAGGAGGGGGAAAGGAGATAGAAAGCTGGTGCAGAATACCTTGTGATCATTCTCCTCAATAACAGGTAGGGCTCTTTGGATATTATTGAGGTGGATGACTTAGCAGAGGCTAGGTCTCTAGCACTGAGCCTACCTGGTCTGCTGAGTTCTTCCAGCAGTTTGTTGTGCTACTCAAGGAGTTAGGTGCTAAGTTAAAGGGCAGGACCTTCAGGGTTGTGATCTCTAGATTGCCATGAGTGCCATGTGCTATTGAGACCAAAGATTTTACAGTTTAACACGAGGCTAAGGAGTTGGTTCAGGAGGTTTTTGGATTATTGGGCTCTCTTCCAAGGAAGGTGGGACCTGTCAGAAGGGTTGGTTTGCACCCGAATTGGAGGAGGACTAATAAAGATTTGCTAGTACTGCATTGGGGAGGGGGGGGTGGGGGGTGAAGTGCCGTTTAAACTACCGTTGCTGAGGGATGGGAAGCAGAGTGTGAGGACAGATCATAGAGTGGTTGTGGAGAAGGATGTTGTTCAGCCTACATACAAAGTCAGCAATCGAGTCGAGCATGGTGGGACTAATGTTCTGAGTTGCATATACTTTAATGCAAGGAGTATTGTAGGAAAGGCGGATGAGCTTAGGGCACGGCATGGATCAGCATGTGGCATCATGACATTGTAGCTATTAGTGAGACTTGTTTGCAGGAGGGGCAGGATTGGCAGCTCAAGAATGGTGTACACTTGGAGTTGGTTTGTTTGGATGATACTGGGTCTGGCAGGCTGTGATCACGCCCATTGCATTTTCAGATGAACAAGAGGCAACTTGGAAAGGAAATTTCTATCTATGTGTATTGGCTTCTTACACGTGAAGCTTAACAACCCTTTACTGAAAATCTGGATTTCAAAAGTTAACTTAATAAAGTAATGGAAAAATTACATTGTTTACACAACACTGGACAACTTTTTTTTTGAAGTATTGCTTCCTCAGGATTGTTTTTTGTTATGATAGACTGCTTGAAGCCAAACACAAATGTAATTTCAGACTACTTGTATCACATAGGAATTTGGAGAATCAAGAAATTAACTTTTACTGAATATAATGTGCTCAATTGAATAAAGGTGCTGACACTTTGCAATAGTTCAACTAAGCTAAAAATATTTTGTTGATGATTTTCATTTGTATTCAGTATCTGAGACTTCTCGCTTAACTGTCCAACAATAATCAGCCAGCATTAATGGATTCCTGTTGCCCTGATATTGTTTCTCTATGACTGCAATGTTCTGGTGAAACATTTCACCACAGTCATCACTGACAGCACCAAGGTTTGCAGGAAGGAAATCTAAATTGGAATGCAGAAAATGAATATTTAGTGACGTGTTACACTTTATTGTTTTGCATGCTTGAAGCAACTTGTCAACCAGCTGCAGGTAGTTTGGTGCTCTTCTGTAGTTGCCAAGAATTTTTTCAGCAACATCCTTGAATGCCTTCCATGTGATTTTCTCCGGTCCCACCAGAAGTTCTTTGAATTGCCTGTCATTGATAACCTGTTTGATTTGTGGACCACTAAAAATGTCTTTCTTAATCTTGGCATCAGTTATTCTGACTTGAATTATGAATTGAAATAACAAATATGGTACATGATAGAAAAAAATTCATGGTGATTTTCATGATCAGCTACCCAAAATTCCCAAGGTACACCCAAAGGTATTCAGGAAGCAAAACCTTTGTTGTCCAGTGTAATTTGAATTTTGAGTTTAGTTTTAAAAAATTTTTCAATATCCTGCAAAACGAAAACTTGGTATCCTTATATCTGTAAATCACTACTTTATATAACTATTTCCATACTTAAAGTGTATTTTACTTGGCTAAACAAAAAGACCTTCCTAAAATCTCTGACAACTTGAAGTACATTACACTCAGACAAGCTGGGAGATGTCAGTGTTAACCAGTATTATGTTCTATATGTTAAATTTCCAATTAGCCAGATGATATCCATGTTAACTAAAACACTGACAAATATTATTTTCCTCAAGGCATTCATATGAAGTGCTCTGACAGGTGGGAAATGATGTAAAAAGGTGACTTCAAGGTAAAGAGCTTTGCATACTAGACTTTTAAACAATATACTGCTTTTTCAATTTATTCCATTTAAGCAGAAGCCTGACAGCACTGAAAAATGACCCATTTCTATGTCAACCATGTCCCCGCTTGTTAGAGACACTACAGAGCAATGTACAGAATACAAGAATAATACATTTTTTGCAGGAAGATGAATAAAAACAGGGATGAATGCTTTACTTAACTTCTCCAATTTACCAAGAGAAACAGACATGTCAGCTAAAAGTGCAAACATGTCTTCCAAATAACACCAATGAAAATATCTGATCTGTAAAAAGCATTTTTGTAGGCTGTTGGCCAGTCTCCTCTAGATAGTGTTAGTACGTTTAAGTAGCACTGGAGAGGGAAGTAGGAAGGAAGTGATTAGAACTGGCAGATATCCTTCCTTACCCTGCACAGTACTGAACAATGTGGTACTTGCTGCAATGGGTTGAAAGGGGAACAGAAGGAATCAAAGCAATTTGTCCTAGCCAACGCTTGCTTTATTTACTCTGTTATAGTGGCTTCCTCCACGCTGGCTGTTCCCAAGCCAACTATTTAAATCTCAGGGATTCTTCAGTCTCCAAGTCACTCCCCTACTCTGTTGGTGTTGGAATAAGATGCCTACTCCATCAGTGCCAGATTGTCCTCAATCCTTCCTGTGCACATTGCCAGGATCTCGGCAAATGCTCCCCAGAAAATAAGGTGTGCTCTACAATAATCCAACATCACTGTCCTCTTTGTTCCCACGTGTCTGGTATTTTCTCCCCCACTGTACAGCCAATGTTTGTTAGGTCACTAATTATAGCAGGAGTTACAAGATATAGTATTATTGACCTAGATAGCAAACACTTGCAGTTCCAGAGAACATTCCATGTTCTATTGCCAAATGAACTCAATGGTAGGCCAGCCAAGGATAATTATGACTTCACTCCAGTGGACAAAAGCCTTCAACTTCCACTAGAGGAAGAGAAGCAGCCTGCAGGAACACAGTAATTCAGACTTGTGTCATGTTTTCAAAACAATATCGATTTACTACCATGAAAATTCTTTAAAGACTGCTCAAAACGTTAATTGTTCACTAACAGATGAGCTGGTTGCTTCAGACATAATTACCATCCGCCACTTTCAACCACAATTACCTCCATAGAATGGCCACACTTAAGGCTTTCACTAGAGAAAATCTTAGAAGAAAAAGAAGCCTATAAAACAATGTCATATCTGGGCACAAGAAGAGTCTTCACAAACACGGTCATATACCAAGGGTTTTCCTCTGCAATATCTAGCTGTTGCACTGATTGGAAATCAGATAGTATTCCTTTTGGCCAACAAGGTGCATATGGGGCAGTGAGGAGTGAGCTTAGAAGCTATGACGTCAAGGCAAAGTTAACGGAAACTACATTTTGCCTCCCTGGCAGCAGCTCAGGTGGAGCCAGAGAACTTAATTCCTCCAGTTAAGAAATGTTTATTGTTGATGTACACTTCCATGACATATAAGGCATGAAATTCTGTAAATGCTGTCATTTACTTGTTGTTTGACATTACTGCATATACTGAATAACCTCTACGCATTTTAACACCAACAGGGTCCAGGATCAAAGATCCTGATATAATCACCCATTACAGATTTTTGGTTCAATTATTTGTTGGTTCTGTAGTTCTGACCTGGATTTTTTTTTTTTGCTAACATCATGAAGATGATGATCTTCATGATGAAGTATGAAGATCTACAAGATCAGGCCAAAAACAGGATGATAAAAAGAGATAGGAAGTTGAAGACAGAACTAATAAAAATTGCCAAATAGGAATGGTATTTACACCAGCGGACATCTGAGTCTGCTTGCACTCCTAACACTCACATCAACTTTGCTGCTCAAGAATTATATTCTCTATCACTAATGCACCACTCGGTAATTCATTAAAGCAACAACATAACAAAGCTGAGCCACAACACAAATCCACAAGCTCCAAATCCTGGGCCTCTCTACCTTACTTTGCAACTGAATCCCTGACTTCCTCATTGGGGACCACAGTCTGTGCGGACTGGAAATAACATCTCCTCCTTGTTGACAATCAATACTGGCACACCTCAAGGATGTGTGCATAGCCGACTGCTCTACTCTTTCTATACCCACAATTGTATAGCTAGACACAGCTCAGACACAATCTCAAAATTTTCCAATGATTCAGCTACTGTTGGTAGAATTTCAAATGGTGATGAGTAGGCGTGCAGGAGTGAGATGGATCAGCTGGTTGAGTGGTGTCACAACAACCCTGCACTCAAAGCCAGTAAGACCAAGGAATTGATTAAGGACTTCAGGAAGGGGAAGTCAAGGGAACACACCAGTTTGTATCAAGGGATAGTGGAATAGGTGATCAGATTAGAGTTCCTGGATGTCAACATCTCTGAAGGTCTGCCCTTACCGAACATGTTGATGTTACCAAACAAGACATGATGTGGTGAACTACATATACCTGTCTGGAAACGCCCCCCCGCTGACTGCTCCTGTGGCTCCTCCCACAGACCCCGGTATAAAGGCGATTGGGGCCTGAGCCCTGCCCTCAGTCTCCAGGATGTAGCACGGTGGTCAATTGCTGCTTGTTCTTTCTTCCAGTCAATAAAAGCCGATATCTCACCTCACGTCTCGGAGAGTTATTGATGATGCATCAATTTTATTGACTGGAAGTTTAAAACATGGACAGCATTTTACGTCCGGAAAAATTAGACCTTGATCCGCAAGACTCCGAAGCAGCTCATGCCTTTGAACTCTGGCTTGCATGCTTCCAATCATACTTGGAACAGATTCCAGTGACTGAGCCTGCCACTAAGTACAAAATATTACTATCTAGAGTAAGTCCGAAAGTATTTTCCCTTATCAGGGACCTACTGACCTACCAAGGGGCACTGGACGCCCTCAAAAGACAGTACCTGCGGCCGGTGAACACCGTCTATGCAAGACATCGCTTAGCGACGCGGCGACAGTGGGCCGTGTTTCTCTGAGCCCTACAGACACTTGTGCGAACTTGCGACTGCAAAGGACTGACGGCGGAACAACATACGGAGCTGCTAGTACGAGACGCCTTCGTTACGGGAATCAGGTCAGTGTACGTGACGTAAAATGCCGATCTTACCTTGCGCTCGGTGATCGAGACGGCCGACACGCTGGAGGCTGCTCAGCACAACGCTGACGCTGTCCAGCCGCGTGATCCCCCGCCGGTTCTGTGGACACCTCAGACCCCGCCGCCGCCGGTTCCCGCAAGCGAATTCACCAACGCCGCTGCCAGTTGCGAGTCCATTAACTCCCCGAAACCGACCACAGCTGCTGCCAGTCACAAGTCAGCGCAGTGTTACTTCTGCGGACTCAAAAAGCACCCCCAAAAACGCTGCCCGGCCCGAGAAGCGATCTGCTCCAGCTGCGGGAAGAAGGGCCATTTCGCCAAGGTCTGTAAGTCTAAACCATGAGCGGGGTCGGGCAGCGTTGCATGTGAGGCATGGGAGCCGCCATCTTGGTCACCGCCATCTTGCCTGCCCGCCTCGTGCGAGACATGGGGGTCGCCATCTTTGTTGGCGCCACATTGCCCCACCCCAGACCCACGGGTGCTTACCAGGCACCAAGACGGCAGTTCAACTATGGCCTCCGCAACCCTCGACCAAAGTGCCCCACACCAGCTTGCAAGGTCAATGATGGACATCCTGGTGGAGAGACACAGGTCTAGCTGCCTGTTTGACACGGGCAGCACTGAGAGTTTTATTGACCCGGACACGGTGCAACGCTGCGGACTCGTGACACGGCCGGTAAGCCAGAGGGTCACCGCGGCTTCTGGGTCGCATTCCACAGACATCCGGGGGGGTTGTGTAGCGACATTGGTGGTGCAGGGCACAGAATATCGGAACTTTGGTTATGCCTCAACTGTGCGTGCCTGTGCTATTGGGGCTGGACTTCCAGAGCCACCTGAAAAGTGTGACAATGGCATATGACGGGCCTCTCCCACCACTCACTGTCAGGAATCCTCAGTTTTGTGGGACTTCGTCATATACCCCGCTACTGACCACACACACACACACCGACCCACACATCCCACCCAGCACCATACCGACAGCTGCGCTACTGACACCACTTGCAGCCTCTCCACCCTCGAGATCCCTCCCCCACCGCTTTTCGCCAACCTGACCCCCGACTGTAAACCTGTGGCAACTAAAAGCAGGAGGTACAGCGTGGGGGACAGGGCCTTCATTCAGTCGGAGGTGCAGCAGCTGCTCAGGGAAGGGATCATTGAGGCAAGCACAAGCCCTTGGAGGGCCCAGGTGGTTGTTGTTCAGAATGGGGAGAAGAATAGGATGGTCGTGGACTATAACCAGACCATCAATAGGTTCACGCAGCTTGACGCGTACCCCCTACCACGCATCGTGGATATGGTCAACCAGATAGCTCAGTACAAGGTGTACTCAACAATAGATCTGAAATCCGCTTACCACCAGCTCCCCATCCGCCCAGAGGACTGCCCCTACACCGCCTTCGAGGCGGGCGGCAGGCTCTATCACTTCCTGCGCGTCCCCTTCAGTGTCACAAATGGTGTTTCTGTCTTCCAGAGGGAAATGGACCGGATGGTGGACCAGTGCCAACTGAAGGCCACATTTCCCTATCTGGATAATATCACCATCTGTGGTCACGACTGGTCGGATCACAACGCCAACCTCCAACGATTTTTCCAAGTGGCCAAAGCCCTGAACCTTACCTATAACAGGGACAAGTGTGTGTTTGGAACCAACCGGCTTGCTATCCTTGGGTATGTCGTGGAGAACGGGGTCATTGGCCCTGATCCCGACCGTATGCGCCCCGTTAGAACTCCCTCTTCCCACCACTCTCAAAGCCCTCAGACGGTGCCTGGGCTTCTTTTCCTATTACGCCCAATGGGTCCCCCATTACGCAGACAAGACCCGCCCCCTGGTCAAGTCTACCACATTTCCCCTCTCTGCCGAGGCCCGCGAGACCTTCAGCTGCATTAAAGGGGACATTGCCAAAGCAATGATGCATGCGGTGGATGAGACCATTCCCTTCCAAGTAGAGAGTGACGCCTCCGACTTCGCGCTGGCTGCTACCCTCAATCAGACAGGAAGGCCAGTAGCATTCTTTTCTCGTACCCTTCAAGGCTCTGAAATTCGGCACTCTGCGGTGGAGAAAGAAGCCCAGGCCATAGTGGAAGCTATTAGGCACTGGAGGCACTATCTCGCCGGCAAAAGGTTCACCTTGCTGACCGACCAGCGCTCAGTTGCGTTCATGTTCAGCAACCAACAGCGGGGCAAAATCAAAAATGATAAAATTTTGCAGTGGAGAATAGAACTCTCCACCTACAACTATGATATCCTGTACCGGCCTGGAAGGGTCAATGAGCCCCCTGATGCCCTATCCCGGGGAGCGTGTGCCAGCGCACAGCTCGACCAGCTATACGCCCTCCATGCACATCTTTGCCATCGGGGGGTCACCCGATTTTACCATTTCATGAAAGCCCGGAACCTGCCGTACTCCCTTGAGGACATCAGGACGATGACCAGGGACTGCCAAGTCTGCGCTGAGTGCAAACCGCACTTCTACTGTCCTGAAAAGGCGCAACTTATCAAGGCCACCCGCCCCTTTGAGCGACTGAGTGTTAACTTTAAGGGCCCCCTTCCCTCCACCGACCGCAATGTCTACTTTCTCAACATTATCGACGAGTACTCGCGGTTCCCCTTTGCCATCCCCTGCCCCGACACCACTGCCACGTCCGTCATAAAAGCCCTGCGCCAGCTCTTCACTCTGTTCGGATATCCCTGCTATATCCACAGTGATAGAGGGTCCTCCTTTATGAGTGACGAGCTGCGCCAGTACCTGCTGGCTAGGGGCATTGCTACTAGTAGGACCACGAGCTATAATCCCCGGGGAAATGGACAGGTGGAGAGAGAGAATGCCACAGTGTGGAAGGCCACACTTTTAGCCCTTAAGTCAAAAGGGTTGCCGGTCTCTCGATGGCAGGAGGTCCTCCCTGAGGCACTCCACTCTATCCGCTCCCTGTTATGTACGTCCACCAATGCCACCCCTCACGAGTGCCTATTCTCTTTTCCCAGGAAGTCTGCCACTGGGACCACCCTACCAGCTTGGCTGACGTCCCCAGGGCCAGTGCTGCTCCGGAAACATGTGAGGAGCAATAAATACTCCTCGCTGGTTGAGAGGGTTCACCTTCTACATGCGAACCCCCAGTATGCTTACATGGTCTTACCTGATGGGCGGGAGGACACGGTCTCCGTCCGCGACCTGGTGCCCGCAGGAGCAGCAGACCACTACCCCGAACACTCCACGGTAACTATGAACCCTGTACCCGAGGTGACACCTCGCACACCGAGCCCTACACAGACTCCTCACTACACTCCTATACCGGGCGTCTCACACGCACATATACCAGGCGCCTCGCACACGCATTAGGGATCACTGACGCCTCGTGGGCTGACACCTCCAGTTAGGCCGGAACCAGCACAACCACCATCTCCGTTGCAATCACCACCGGCACCTGTGCAATCACAGCCGGTGCTACGTAGATCGCAGTGACAGATTCGACCACCTGATAGACTTAACCTGTAAATATACTTGTAAGAAACTTCACCCCATGGGGACTCTCTTTTAAAACAAAGGGGGGGGTGAATGTAGTGAACTACATATACCTGTCTGGACACGTCCCCCTGCTGACTGCTCCTGTGGCTCCTCCCACAGACCCCGGTATAAAGGCGATTGAGGCCTGAGCCCTGCCCTCAGTCTCCAGGATGTAGTATGGTGGTCAACTACTGCTTGTTCTTTCTTCCAGTCAATAAAAGCCAATATCTCGCCTCACGTCTCGGAGAGTTATTGATGGTGCATCACATGACAGTGCTGATATTTCATTAGGAGTTTGAGAAGAATTGGTATGTCACCATAAAGGTGGTGGTACAGGAACCTGAGGACACACACTCAACATTTCAGGAAAACTTTCTCCTCTGCCATCAAATTTCTGAATGGACAATGAACCCATGAACACTACCTCAATTTTTTTCCTCTCTTTTTGCACTACTTGATTAATTTATTTTTTTAATGTATACTTACTGTAATTTATAATTTTTTATTATTATGTATTACAATATGCTGTTGTTGCAAAACAAAAAATTTCATGACATATACCAGTGATATTAAACCTGATTCTGGTTCTACTACCTTTGACAGAAAACACAGCACAATAAGTACGGTAGTTTAGCTTATTTACTCACAAGCAGTACATTAAAATCAGTTTGAATCAGCAATGGCAAATACAAGGATGCACATCCTGGAAACCACAGTGAAGTGGTGGATCAGAGATTGAGGGGAGGAGCTATTCAGTGTGTGGCAAGTGCAAAAATAAAGAAACTGAACTACTCGTACTAGACACACCGACTTCAGGGTGTACCTCATGCCACATCCTTAGCTGAACACAGGAGGACAGCGAAATGGCCGTAAGAATACCACACACACATTTGTTCCCAGGGTCAAGTCATTGCACTGAAATGGAGAAACAGGAATAGATCATCACTATAGGGAATAGTGGAATGCAGGCCCCTTAATTTTGGTTTGATAGACAACATGCACACAGTTAAGTGCATCATAACTGAGGAAGATAGGAGGCGCACAAAATAAAAGGTAAATTCCAATGTACAGACTTACAACCTTTATTTGAAATCATGTATGGAATACTTGATAACAATAAAACATTAGACCGGCATGCATTTTCGTACAAAGCACCAAAAAAAAAGGTAATAATTTACACTCTACTTAGGCTAAATAGGGAACTGTCTCAGATTCAAGCCTTTTACACAGTTTAAATTAGTAGAGTTCACATTTCACAGTTAGTAATAACCTGCCTAATCTCACTTATGTGCAAGCATAATGATGGGTTAACTATTCACAACATGCACAGGAACTCCAGAATATATCATGCTTCATCTAGCAGAACGACAGCAATCACCCACTTTATTTCACTTTCGCCTTTGACATTGACCATGCTTTAATAGGTGTAGCTATGGGAACCTGCATGTGAGCCTGTGGGCCTGGGCTCTGCCCATCTCTTTGTGGGATAAATAGGCCAGTCCTTGTTCAATGTAACCCTTGTTCTCTACTCACTTCCTTTACTGGTACTGTACATTGATTGTTGTATTGATATAATTCCTGTCTCCATCAAACTCAAAATTCTAATTCCCTTTGCTGACAATTTTCACCCTGTACTCACTTTCAGAGGGCCCATCTCCAACTTTTCTCAGTCTCCATCTCTGAAAGCAGGTAGCAGCCAGCATCCATTATATACCAATCCTCAGAGGGATCAGAAGTGAGAGAGTGAGCAGTTTCAAGATCTGAGGATCTAACCTGGTCCCAACATATTGATGCCACTGAGGCAAGACAGCGGCTATACTTCATGAGGAGTTTGAAGGGATTTGGTATGTCAACAAATACACTGAAAAACTTCTATAGATATACTGTGGAGAGCATTCTGACAGGCTGTATCACTGTCTGATATGGAGGGGCTCCTACACAGGACAGAAAGGAGCTGCAGAGGATTGTAAATTTAGTCGGCTCCATCTTGGGTACTAGCCTACAAAGTACCCAGGACATCTTCAAAGAGTGTTGTCTCAGAAAGGCAGCATCCATTATTAAGCACCTCCAGCACCCAGGGCATGCCCTTTTCTCACTGTTACCATCAGGTAGGAGATACAGAAACCTGAAGGCACACACTCAGCGATTCAGGAACAGCTTCTTCCCCTCTGCCATCTGATTCCTAAATGGACATTGAACCTTTGAACACTACCTCACTTTTTTAATATAGATTATTTCTGTTTTTTTCCACAATTTTAAATCTATTCAATATATGTATATTATAATTGATATACTTACTTATTATTATTTTTTCTTCTATATCATGTATTACATTGAACTGCTGCTGCTAAGTTAAAAAATTTCACGACACATGCTGGTGATAATAAATCTGATTCTGATTGCAAGACCACCAACTCCCACAGCTCTCTTGACTACACCTCCCCTACCCTGCTTCCATTCCATTCACTGCCCCATCCCCCTTCACCATTCCCCACCCCCTTTTCCCTCTCACCCATCTCCTTGTCTGCCCATCGCCTCCTTCTTGTGCTCCTCCCCCTTTTTCTTTCTTCCATTGACTTCTGTCTCTTTCACCAATCAACTTCCCAGCTCTTTATTTCATCCCTCCCCCTCCAGGTTTCACCCATCACCTGGCATTTCTCTCCTCCCTCCCCTCACCTTTTAAATCTACTCCTCAGCTTCTTTTCTCCAGTCCTGCTGAAGGGTTTTGGCCTGAAGCGTCAACTATACTTATTTTCCCCCATAGATGCCGCCTGACCTGCTGAGTTCCTCCAGCATTTTGTGTGTTGCTCAGATTTCCAGCATCTTGTTTGTCCATTCCTGATGCACCATCAATAACTCTCTGAGACGTGAGGCGAGATATCGGCTTTTATTGACTGGAAGAAGGAACAAGCAGTAGTTGACCACCATACTACATCCTGGAGACTGAGGGCCGGGCTCAGGCCTCAATCGCCTTTATACCAGGGTCTGTGGGAGGAGCCACGGTCAGTGGGAGGGGCCACATGAGCAGTCAGCGGGGGGGGGGGGGGGGCGTGTCCAGACAGGTATATGTAGTTCACCACAATTCCATTCTGCTTTCTTTAGGTTCATTACACCTGTGCTAATAACAAACACTTCCCACATTATTGTTTCTAAGATGTCTTCCTTTATCCTTAACCGTGGCTTCCCCTCCACTAAACGTCGATTGGCTTATCATTTCCCACAGTTTCACTCTCACCCTCTCTCCTCCCAGCCAAACCAAGGATAAGTTTCCCTTATCCTCATCTTCCATGCCACCAGCCTCCACATTCAACAGGTCAGCCTCTAATTTAGAGCAGATTCAAAGCAGTTTTGCTACCAGATGCATCTTCTACCTTCTCCCTTCAGCACTGCTAAATGATCGTTTCCTCTGTGGCTCTTTGATTCACTAGTTCATTCCTACCATCACCTGCTCCTCTTTTCAATGCAGAACTACAGAAAACAGAGTATAATACCTCCCCTCTTTCTACACTACCCTCTCCCTTTCCAACTCCCATAACCATCCAGGAGCTCAAGCACTGAATTCAGGTGAAGCCGTAGTTCGCTTGTACTTCTTCCAATTTTGTCAATTGCATTCATTCTGCCGCAGTAACTGATTGTGAGTTGTCTGTTGCTTTTAACTATTCACCTCATTCCCATCCTGCCTCAACTTTGGGCTCCAAGAGAAACTTGAACAACATTTCACTATCAACTAGCTACATTATAGCCCTCAGGACTCCAGAATTCTGAAAAGCGGTTTTAAAGTTATTTTGGTTTTCCATCAACTGCACTGTTCTACATCTTAGTTCCGCTCATCTGTCCTTTTCAATCATCTATTTCTACCTTCGCCAAACAGATCAGCCATGACCAACAGCTTGTTTCAGCTGTGACCACGACAATCAAGTCTTCCAGTCTTCACCCTGTCACTGATCTGCCTACGTTCTCTTCATTCATCTTCCCCCCCCCCCACTGGAAAAAAAAGCTTTATTTAACAATTTTCATATTTTGGTAACCTTTCATCAGAACCAAAACATTCATTATGCTTCCTCTGCAGATGCTGCCTGGTCTGTTGAGCATTTCCACAATTTTAGTTTAATTTTACATTTTATATCATTATAATAGATTTTTAGCCAAAACCTTTCATCCAAAAGATGGTCAGGTTTACATTAATATTTTGTGTTCCATCCAACCTTAAAGGAAATTCTTGTCATCTATTTACAGGAGTTAAATAGAGCAAGCAGCCAGAAAATACAAATGCTAAAATCAAATTATTACCAAAAGGCAAGATCTGGTGTCACCCACAACAGATCTCCCTCTTTCTCTCCAGACTGCAACCTAACTGTATTTTGAACACTCCCCAAATCTGACATCATAACCTGAGCAACATTATTTCAGCAAATTTTCATTTAAAATATTTTAACTTTTTGCACTCAATTTTACTTTGTATTTCAATCTAACTAACTACTGCAATATTCTTTGTTTATCTTGAAGGACCCATTGGATATTTTTTATAGATACTGTACTGTAATTCAAGAGCTCTTCAGGGAATACTTAAAGAAATTGCTCATTCCCTTTGCAGTTTGCATGGGTGAATAAGGTGGGCTGTGGTGCTTTGGGATGATTCAGAAGGTGTTGGCAGAAGACAGGAACAACACAACCTGGGTGAACGCTAAATATCCAGCTTGCCAGAGGCACAGATTAGAACAGAACCTTCACCTGATACTGGAGCAGATGCTGGTCTTCTCATTAGGACCTTGCAGCAGTGTTCAATGCCCACGCTATTTGTTAATCAGGGTTAGGAAATCGTTCAACTGGCACTTCTTGTGTTGCATTCCCAGCAGTTTCATTGTGTACACAGGCATAGAATTTTCTGAAGTGAGCATAAAGCTCAGATAAAATTTAAATTACTCAATAGAAAATGCTGTACTCTGTAATGGAATTCATATGACCAAATGTATTAAATCTTTTATCCAGAAACATAGTTAACTGTAGACTCCAGATAATACAAGAACGACCAAAGACAAGCTCACCCAATGTAAAATAAGAATCGTCAATTTTAACACAATATGCAATTTGCAATTTTGCGATCACTCCTTCCTTTTAAATCAAACTGCCCATTGTTATTCAAATAAGCTTACAGAAACCATCTCCACTGCCTGAAAGTACAGTCCATTTCCTGTTTTTAATCACATTCCTAGTCATTATCTTTCCCATGCCACATGAAATACTATAATCATAATTTCTTAAAGTACAAATCAACTATTAAAAGGGAATTTCATTGGCTTATCATCAAAGTCCGCAAAATATTGAAGTATTTCACCAAGCCTGAAATTCTGTAAAGGAAGTTTACTATTTCCTAAAAGATAAAAGTTATAGGGCTCCATGTTTAGCTTAACAAAATGTACTTCATAATATTTCTACCAAGAAGGATATTCCACAAATCTCCCTGGCAACAGTGAATTTTCAAATCAGTTGCCTTTAAGTTAAAGCATCAGACTTGATTTTATCTTTCAGCTACTTGGGTCTTCAATGCTGCCATTCTTTCTTTCACAGCAGCCTGTATCCACAATTACTATTTATAACAGGCAACGAGAGTTAGTAATCCAAAACATACCGTCACTAGGGTAGGAAATACAAGTTAGTAGAGACAACATCAAAACATTATCAAGCATTATCCAAAATATTAACTACTAACAATATTACAGGGTATCCATTTGCTGTACTATATCAAGTACATATATTCTTATATGGGAGGATAGTATTATTATCTATAAAGTTAGACCTCATAAAATACCTAATAAAGTGGCCACTGAGTCTATGTTCGTGGTCTACTCCTGCAGTAGGCCATCCACTTTAAGGTTCGACATGCTGTGCGTTCAAAGATGTTCTTCTGCACACTACTGTTGTAACGTTTGGTTATTTGAGTTACTGTCAGCTTCCTGTCAGCTTGAACCAGTCTGGCGACATTCCTCTGACCTCTCTCATTAACAAGGTGTTTTTGTCCACAGAACTACTGCTCCCAAGATATTTTCTGTACCATTCACTTTAAACTCCAAAGACGTGAGAAAATCCCAGGAGATCCACAATTTCTGAGATACTCAAGCCACCCCATCTGGCACCAACAATCATTCCACAGTCAAAATCTTCCCCATTCTGAAGTTTGGTCTAACAACTGAACTTCTTGACTGCATCTGCACATGTTTATGCATTGAATTACAAGACAAACCAAGTGCACTTAGCTTCCTTTCCATTTCTCCAAATCAAAGAAAAGGTTGGAGAAACTCATTCCAATTTTCTGATTGGTTCCAGGAGAAAATGAGATGAAGTGAGATGGCATAAGAAAAGATATGGGGAAGAAAATGACAAGGAATATAATTAAATTGTGGAACCCTGAAAAAGGAAATGAGGCACGGACATCACAACAGTGGAATACATTCTTGTTGCTTGTAATAAAACTCTTCAAGGTGAGGTACAGGACAAACGCTGAGTAGACCAACCACTTAGCCCTGCTTAGTAAAGACAGTCCTGAACATTGAACATCCAATCCTGGCATTATACTGACCAACTCTGCAGAGGGAGTGTGGTTCCCAGAGGTAACAGTTGGACACCACAGGATTGATCACCCATTCACTTCAGTCGTAGTGACTTTTCGTTCAGTGCCAGTCTTTGGGTAAGTGTGGCAGTGTCTGACCAGTAAGTTAGAGACAACTTTCTTGTTGCCTTTATGACTCATTCTTTCTCCACAAGAAGGAGGAATCTGATCATGGTGCAGTGCATATACCAACAGGTTTAAACATCACTGTGAACAGAGTATGGGGGAAATACCTCTCTCTACAAGAACTTACAATCTGAAGCTAGTTCAAATCTTCTTGGTACATTGAAGGGGGGGGGGGGGGCGGCACTTGCAAATTAAAATTGTCATATGGACAGGTCCAGAAATCAGTAAACAATATCCACGTTTCCAAAAAAAAGTCCCTATCTTGTTTTATCATTTTATGAATGGTCATTATAATATTTGCCTTTATGAAACACGTTGTAATTGATATCACTTCAAGAACCCTCACCTCAGAATCAGCACAAGAGTTTGGCTCAAATGATAGTGTTCTTAACACAAAGACAGACCAACCTTTTGAAGTACAAAGTTTGAGGGGGGTGAAAGTTGTACATTAGCATCCAAAATATGATCCAGATTCAGATGTACAATGAAAATATCAAGCAACAGCAGCCTGCATTGGTACAGCATCAACAGTACAGCAATGTATATCAAGTGGCTTTACATGAACAGAAAAAAAGTGACTTGGCCATATAAGAGGCCATAGTTCAGTCAGAGACTAGTTTTAAGTGCCATTAAGAAAGTAGATGTGCTCAGAGGTGGGTGTGAGGGAATATTCTAGACTTAGGATAGCAAAATATTAACTTCAGGAATAAACTTCAGCAACCAATCTTTAGACTTGACTAAATTTAAAATGCAGCCTTGGACATTAGGTTCCTAGAGCTGTGAACATCAGTTAACTAAAAAAGGAGAATATGCTGATTAACATTCACTTTGGGTGTCTGGAGTGTGGGTGCAAAGAAGGAAATGTGAAAGTCATATGTAACTCAAAGGAAGCATTGTGGATACGCTGTAAATATAGAATTGTCCTTTGGTCTTTAACATATAAAATGTCATGTAATAGGTAATATTGGATCGAACAGGCCTGTTTCTTCAGAGTGTCTCATTTTGTCGAATAAAAGACTACTTTATATCCACCAACTACATCTCTTCAGTGACTTTGCTCACATTCCACAGTGGGGAGGGCTTTCGAACCACTGCTTTAGAGTCAAAGATTTAGATGTTACGCTGAATCTTCGCAAGTTTCTCAGAAGATCAACACACTGCCGTGCTTTCTTTGTAATGGCACTCATGTGCTGGACCCAGGACTGATCCACTGAAACAATAACCCTGAAGAATTTAAATTTTTTGGCCCTCTCCACTTCTGATCCCCTGAGGAGGACTGGCTTATGAACCTCCACCTTCCTCCTCCTGAAGTCAATCGTCATCTGTTTGGTCTTGCTGCCGTTGAGGGACAGGTGGTTGTTGTGGCACCATTCAGCCAGATTTTCAGTCTCTGTCCTATATGCTGATGTAGCCCCAACTTACTAAGTCCAGATCTGCGCAGCTGATCTTGCTGGCCAAATGGGTACAGGAGGCAAGCAGCGAAGCTCAGACCTTCAAATTAAGTAACTGGAGTACATGGATAGGCCAGGACAAGCTCCACTCACACCCCACTGTATTCCCAACTTTGGTTCTGTCAACTGTGAGATTTGAAGAAATTTTGCAACATACTGTATGTCAGTGATACTAAAGCTGATTCCGATCCATCCACAATGCTTCAGAATGCCTTTGACAAAAACAGAACTACAAATTACTGTATTAATCACACTTTTTCCCAGATATGATCACTGCAATGAATAGACTGTAACTTCCCTTTCAGAGATGAGCTTTTGAACTGTCTGTACAACCTGGCTTTTTTTGCTGCGTGAACCCAAGTCTTGAAGGTGCAGAACGGTTGGAGGGTGTAGCGCATGGGCCGAATTGAGGCAACGGGACCCAGACCCGAGAGCAGGGAATGAGCCATTTCTGGAGTGGACTTGGCAGTGAGTCGATGCGGCAGAATTGAGGTGAGGAGAGTGGAGGCGAGGCAGAGTCAAGATGGCGGAACCCAGGCCCGTGCCCAAGAATAAGGAAAGACCTGAGGTTTGACTGACTTGGGCGCTGGGCCTAATTCGAAAGGTCAGGTATGAGCCAAGTTGAGGCAGTGAGGCCCAGGCCCAAGAGCGTATCGAAGCAGCAGGGCCTGGGTCCGAGAGTGAAGAACGACCTGAGGTTTAGCAGACTTAAATGCCAGGCCAGATTGAGGAGGGCATGATGTTGGGACCAGAGGTGAGGGACAGGCTAGTGTTAAGCTCGCTGCTCTGTAAAGTTTACTTGTCTCTGTGCTGAACTGAGACTGTGGCCTGTAACTAATGGGCCTCTGAATCGGCTGCAGTGATGACTGGCTTCGTGGCTCACTGTCGTGAACTTCAGTTCTGAATGTTAATTGCTTACTTTTATTGTTTGCGTGATTTGTGTTTTTTTATTGCACATTAGGTGTTTGACAGTCTCCTTTCTTTAATAGGTTCCATTGGGTTTCCTTGTTTTCTAGCTACCTGGAAGAAAACAAATCTCAGCAGGGTTGTATATAGTATACACATTTTGATAAATGTAATTTGAACTTTAAACTGTTGAAAATATTGAAAACCTGAATCTAAACTTGAAGATTCTCATTGCTGCCATCAGGCAGGACATAAAGGAGCCAAGAGACCCTCAGCTTAAGATTCCAAAACAACTTCTCCCCATTGCAGTCAGGTTCTTGAACTGACCTATAGAAGCTCCATCTCAGCCTTGGACTAAATTTGCCCCAATTTGCATTAATATCATTCTGTCTAACTTTGGTTTTGTTATGCAAGTTGTGTATAATTGATGCTAATTTGTTTTATTTAATTTACAGGCACGTGTGACATGCTTGTAAACACTGTAATGCTACATAAAGCAACGTTTCATTGCACTTATAACTGTGCATGTCCACCCAATGCAATAAAATTGAACTTGAAAGTGTTTAAGTGAGCACAATCTGAAAAAGGTGACTCACCCAAAGTGGTACAGGATCCAAGATTAGGCTCACTATGACAAATACTGGGAATCATCAGAAGCTCCAGATCCACTACCGGTCCTCGTGTGGAGTCCAACAGCAGAGCTCTGACAGTAGGACTGCACAAACCAGGAAGGGCCTTTTGATGGGGAAGTGCCAGCAGTTTCAGATTTTTGGAGTCACACAGGAGGGGCTTTTCGGCTCACTGAGTCACGGAGAGAAAATGAAATCTCCGTACGGAGTGCACTGAAGGCCAGGACTGAATCCAAGTCTCTGGGACTGGGAGGTAGCATTCCTACCAGCCACATCACCATGCCACGAAACCAAACTTTAGACAATGATGTTGGACTTGGGTTGTATAACAAAGACCAAAGACCTCCCGGAAAGTATATCTGCTTGCTGTCAATATAAACTTCAAACATTGGGACTCTCCCCTGCCTGGTGATTGTGCATTTTGCATTTTCATAATAAACACTTGGAAGAACCTCTGCTATGTCTCTACTCAGGTATCTCTTGCTTGACTGTTACAGGTCCTACCAGGGTAGGGGCAGGTAAAGTAATGCACTCAGATGAGATGGAGCTGACTGCAGATATATCCTTGAAACAGACTTTACCATCAAGTACAGACAGACAGCTCATTTAAAAATTGTATTACTATAATTAAAGTAATAGGAAGCTGTAACAGTGGGCCTAAATGGCAATTTACAGGAAATCTGGATCTCTGAATATTATAATTAATGGAGATACAGCCAAGTCATGGAGATAGAAAAATTGTTTACAGATTCTGATATATTAATGCAATACAATACTGGCAATTTAGTGATCTTCAGGAAGTTGCACCCAAGTGCTAATCTGTAACACGATAGGCCTTATGGCTACACAGTAGGTCACAAGTCTCTAATAACCCTATAATTAAAGTTGCAAGCATCCTTGAGTGCAGAATTTATAGGATGTAGGCACCACATGATTCATTGCAAAATAGGAGGAATGAATAGAATATAAAAAGGTAAATAAAATTGAATATAGAAGAAAGAAAAGAAATTATTAAAATCACATAAATTATGTTCTGTGTACTGAAGTTCAGTTACAACCCACTGTAAAATAAACATTAGCTCTGGGACAAGAAAAACAACAGATACATATAGATTTTGATTACAGACATACCAGACCTGCAAAGCGTTATGGCCAACAGTGGGAACCTACAGAAGAATACAAGGGCAATTTAACAAACATTTCCTATAGAACCTTATGGAGTTCTGCTGTACAATTTGATGTTCATTCTCACGCCCTCTTCCTTTTCTCCTCTCCTACCCTGACCCCGTCCCTTCATTATCAGCCTGCCAAGGCAAGCTGCATTTCTCTATCAAAAGGAGCCAGAGCAGCAGACTGCAGGGTACTTGCTTTACCCCAACATAGCTGGAAGGAATGGGAATAATAAAATCCCCAGCAGATTAGCTGTCCAGGAGGCTGGCATTGATAATTTGGTGACAAAGTTAATCCTAACAATAGCATATATTTTTTTAATTATTCAGGCAATTAAGTAAATCTAGAACTTTATAAATAAAGCACCGAAAATTAACATCAGTAAAGTTGACTGTGAAAATGGATTGAGCTGAAAGTCCACGGAGGCTGACAATGTCTTTAAGAAGGAAATCAGCCGTGTTGATATATGGCCCAATACCTACAGCAATAAGGTCAACACTTACCCGTGTCCAGAGAGTGACTCACAGCCCTTTCATTTCAAGGGCATTTTGGAGGGGCAATAACTATTGTGCAACTAGCAAAACCTACATTCAAAGAATTAACAATAGAAATAAATAATTTATAACACGATTTAGGTGCCAGAGAGAAAATAATACAGGAAACAAAAGATTAGTGAGTAGGCTTAAACGGAACAATTTCATGCGTAACAATTTTATCAGATTTACTAAACTCCATCTTCTGAAAGTGGCATCGTGATTCAAAACCAGCTCTGATTAATTTTTTTTGCAACCCCCAGCCAGATCATATTGGCAGAAGTCAGCAGTGTGAGTGCTGTAGAGATTCAGAAAGTGTGAGAAAAAGTAAAACCACATTCTTTGGATGGTACAATCGCCGGCCAGTGGACAATAGAGGCATCAGCACTGGATGTCGAGGTGAGTGGTCGTGGGTTCAAATCCGGCCGGCTCCTTGTGCGCTTTCCATCCACGCTGGGCTGAGTGTTGAGCTAGCAACTGTGCCTCGTAAGAAAAAAAAAGACAACATGCTAAAGAACATAAGAAATGGGAGCAGGAGTGGGCCATCTGTCCGGTCGAACTGTTCTGCCATTCAATAAGATCATGGCTGTTCTGGCCATGGGGTCATCTCCACCTACCTGCCTTTTCCCCATAATCCTCAATTCCCCTGCTACGTAAAAAGCTATCCAACCTTGACTTAAATACATTTACTGAGGCAGCCTACACTGCTTCATTGGACAGAGAATTCCACAGATTCACTACTCTCTAGGAAAAGCAGTTCCTCCTCATCAACATCCCAAACCTACTCCCCCGAATCATGAGGCTATGTCCCCTAGTTCTAGTCTCACATACCGGGGAAACAACTGTCCTGCCTCTATCATATCTATTCCTTTCATAATTTTATATGCTTCTATATGATCTCCTCTCATTCTTCTGAATGAGTATAGTCCAAGGTGATTCAATCTCTCCCCATAGTCCAACCCCCTCATCTCTGGAATCAACCTGGTGAATCTCCTCTGCATTGCCTCCAAAGCCAGTATATCCTTCCTCAAGTAAGGAAGCGAAAACTGCATGCAGTACTCCAGATGCAGACTCACCTGTATCCCGTACAGTTACAGCATAACCTCCCTGCTCTTAAATTCAATCCTTCTTGCAATGAAGGCCAACATCCCATTTGCCTTCTTGATAGCCGGCTGCACCTGCAAACCAACCTTTTGTGATTCATGCACAGGCACTCCCAAGTCCTTCTGCATGGCCAGCATTCTGCAATTTTTTTAACCATTTAAATAATAATCTGCTCTTTCATTTTTCCATCCAAAGTGGATGACCTCACATTTACCAACATTATACTCCATCTGCCAGACCCTTGCCCACTCACTTAACCTGTCTATATCTCTCTGTATCCTCTGCACAATTTGCTTTTACACTCAATTTACTACCATCAGCAAACTTAGATACACTACAGTAAGGTTACTGCCTGATGCTCCACAAGGTGCAGAGACGAGTAACAACAATAACAATTGGATAGTATCGATCCACCAAAATGATTATTACAGGTGCTGTCTAGAAATTGGTCGCGAGGCTTCCTCTTCACCCAATACACCTGAGTAGTATCAACAACTCCATCACTGAAAGTGACAAAAAACATCCCTCAGAAGTACAGGCATGTCCTGGACACAATTTGGCACAGTGATGCTTAGAAAATTCAGAAGAAGACTACACCTGTTACTTTCTTAACCCAAATGCAATAGTGAATTTTCATCGCTTGGTGTATGAAAAACATCGTGGCAAAAGGTCCTAGACACAATGAAATATTTGAAAGGACAATGCAAGTTTCTAAATTTAAGAGAGCATTAGTTTTTTTGAAAGTAGCACAATGAGCCAGTTTGCTCCAGAGATTGTGATATCTGAGCATTTCTAAACTACAAAAATAGCCAATTATCCTTTTGTCTGTGAATCCAATGCTAACCAGCTGCGTCAAGGCATTGCTGCAACTTGTAAGACTAATACACACAATGTTAAACTTGTACTGGCCTTTATTGATTTCTTTTCTCCGATGGAAACATTCCAGTAAATCATCATCTCGTACCATTGCTGCTCAGCTGGCTATTCCGCAGTACAAAGAGCCAAGTCACTTGAAGCCGTTAAATGGCTCATGTTGGCTATGTTACAGTGACAATCAGAAATTTACAGAGTAAACAATGTCAATCTGCTCCAAAATAAACCCCAAAATGTTATAATTGCAAAACAATGACACAATATTTAACTTGCCTCGTGTAATCTACATTCTTTTGTGGAACAGTCAGACAATGTAGTGTAAAGCTACACCTCAGTTCTTTCACTTAGGTCTTGAATGATTCATGTCAAGTCCTAAAATCGGTAACCCTTATGACATGTGACAATATAATCTGTCTATTCTATTTAAAATTCCATTTTGCATTTGATGAAGGGTCCTTGAACTGTTATGTTAGCTCTTTCTGCAGATGTTGCCTCACCTCCTGAATGTTTCCAGCATTATCCATTTTACTTCAGGTTTCCACCATCTACAGTTTGATTTTCAATCCCTATTGTTATCGCTGGCACAGAAGAACAACCAAATCAATACATAATTCATGCAATTTTCCTTAAGATTTACATGTTCACACTGTTCTTAACTATTAGCTCAGCCATTATTGGAATTACAAAATACATTCCACAGCCCTCAAAGTAATGGCACAGGAGATAACAGAGGCTGAAAATCTGAAGCAACACACAAAAGGTGGAGAACTCAACAGATCAGGCAGCATCTATGGAGGGAAAAGAACAGTCAACATTTTGGATTGAAACTCTTCATTGTATTCCTAGCCTAGATCCATTGTCCAGCTGCTCTTTGCCAATAGAATTCAAACTATTTGATCATCCCTTAAAATGCAACTTTCCCAATAAAGCTTCCCTCCTCCTTCATGTTTCCCTAGTCCATAATGGCAAGAGTCTGAAATTAAAGAGTTCCTCAAAAGACTTCAGAAAAAAAAAAATCAGGTTACTTTACAGTGTGATATATTTATAGAAATCATGGTCAATAAATAGAATAATCACAACGAATTATGTGCCAAGGCTTGAAAATTACTTAAGGCAGTTATTACACAAAGAAATTTTTTTTAATGTAGTAAGAAAGTGAAATTATTTTCTACTCGATAAAAACTGCTTTATTTCCACATCTCCTCCAGAGAACTACTTAAGATTAGCTAGTCCACATTTCAGATCCAGTTAAGTTATAAGGCAACTTCTAGACATTCTCCTTCCCATCTTTAGGATTAGCAATGATATCAGAAGATTGCAGGAGAGAGCAGTTCATGCAGACTGTACCCTTATACTTGACTAATCCAACGATCCCCCTCCAATATGACTTGAAAAGGCAGGAGCCTATCAATTCAAGACACCCAGTATTTTTTTTTTTGCCAGAGGTTTTATTGCATGAACTGCAGATGCTAAAATGTTAACATGTCAATATTGAGTCCAGTAAAATTTGGTACTATTTCAAATAGCTTAATTTTACTCAGTGTGAAGGTTCCAATTCAGGTCAGAAACAAAGCGCAGTACTCAAATGCCATGTTTTAGTCTCAGCACCTACTAGGCAAAAACGTTAAGGAATATATGCATGGTTACATGTCGAGGACAACTTGATTTAGTTAAATACTTATTAATTGCACAGGACTGGTTTTCATGCAGTTTATTGCATTTGACATATTTTGATTCTACCACTAAAAAGTACAGGAAATCTATGAAAAGTCAAATACCAGACTGGTTCATTTAGACCTGATCTTAGGAAAAACTGTTTGTGACTCCTATTGATAGTATTGACTGTCAACACTGATATAACACACTTTTATACTCATGGTAAAAGACTGTACAATGACTAAATTGTTCTAATGACTGACTTCTTAATTTAGCCTAGTCACATGATAAATTGACAGGAATTGAAAAAGATTTTATCCATACAGAGAGAAAAAAATATTATACACTGAAGAGATAATGGTTGTTCTATGTGGTGTGAACAGTTCAGAGCAGGCAGAAGTAATATTATGCTATTCAGCAATGAAGGTTTACATGAAAAGTCACATTGACTAGAGGAAACACTGATAGATGTACAGTATTACCAAACTGACAAGCATAATGTTTTCCTTCAGTTTGGAATTAAATTTTAGTGCAAATTGCATAAATAATGGTGGGGCTAGTAGGCTTCACAGTAATTGCTTAGAATCCAATATCGACAATTTGCAATTGATGAGGATACTGTGACTTCACTGATCTGGCAATGTTAAGGATTGTAGACAAATTGACAAATCAATTGTAAAATGATCTTTGTGGATCATCAAGGACTTTGAAGTCCTGCAATTGATAACTGCCAATTCACATTTTTCATGCATGAGTGAGTAGGTTGTTGCTCATTCTATTGTTTGCATGTTTTGTTTTGTTTTCTCCCCCCTCTTTCTCTGTGGGCACTGGGGGTTGGTCTTATTTTTTTTTAATATAATTGGGCTCTTTCGAGTTCCTTGCTTTGTGACTGCCTCGACCAAATCTCAAGGTTATACAGCTTATACATTTGTTGATAATAGATGCACTTTGAATCTCTGCATTTCCAGCAGGTCTATTATATAGTACTAAACCACCTGCTGCTAGAGGAGCTTCGTGCAGGGAGCAGCATCTGTGAGGGAGTGGGTGAGGGAGGGAGGGACTGGGAGTGCTTCAGGTCAAAACCCTGGTTCAGCACTGCAGATCTGCCCCAGGAGATGTCTGTTGTGAAGTAGTATCCATAACATAGTTTCAGTACATTGCAAGATTTCTAACAAAATTAGATCCCAAGACAAAGTTGTCCAAAAGCTTAATGAGAAAAATGGTATTAAACAAACAATATGAGACTTCACCAGTTAAAAAAAAGAGAAAATGCAAAGGGGAGGATATAAGGAAGTTGTGAAGAATAAAAACACTGCTGATCCAAAGATAATAACCATTACAATAAGTGAAATAATGCACAGTATCTGCAGTCCAAACTCCACTTTCTTGACAGACGCAACCCCCCACCATCCAAATCAGCAGGATGGGGGAATCTCCTTCCTTAAGGAAAGTTTATTGCCATTTTTTTGTGGTTGCAGTTTTCCCAAATGTACTTAGCTAAAATTAAATTTCAATCCACACAGAAATAAATTATCTTAATCCTGAGTTTATATCCTGACTGTGAACCATAGAGCACTGCAGCACAGAAATCAGGCCATTCGGCCCTTCTAGTCTGTGCCAAAACCTTAGTCCGCTAGTCCCATTGACCTGCACCCAGTCCATGACCCTCCAGACCTGTATGTATCTATCCAATTTATTCTTAAAACTTGAGAGAGTCCACATTTACCACATCAGATGGCAGCTCGTTCCACACTCCTACCACTCTCTGAGTGAAGAATTTCCCCCTAGTGTTCCCCCTAAACCTTTCCAATTTCACCCTAAAGCCACGTCTTCTTGTATTTATCTCTCCTAATCCAAGTGCTGTGCTGTGGAGTTCATATACATCTCTGGTCAAAGACCAATATATTCTTGCCTCTGAATGGGTTCAATACTCAGGTGTTTAGGAGAAAGATGAGTGGTTTCTTTAAAACATGTGAAATTCCTGAAATACAGAGTAAGTGCAATACGATTGACTTCCCAGGCTGGGTTACCTAGAGCTAGGGTCACAATCTCAAAATAAGGGGTCAGAGGAAATATCTTCAACCGGAAAGCAATGAATATTTAAAATTCTGCACCCAAGAGGGCTATAGAGGCCGAGTCACGAGAGAGAGGTGGATACATTGTTGGATATTAAAGGAAATCACGGGATCAGTGGTAAGGGTGAGAGTGTGGGTAAATGATGAGCCCTGAGAGTTTTGAATGGTGTTGCAGGCACAGCAGGTCAAATGAGCGATTCCTGTTCCCACATATTATGTTACAGAACAGACTGCTAGAGATCATCACATACAGCTGCTTCAGAGCATTAAGACAAAGGAAGATCTGTTCTTTGAATTCAAGGATTCCTAAATCTTCAACAGTATCCAGAAGTTAACAGGTTTTTAATTAGTAAGGGTGTCAACAATTATGGGGAGAAGGCAGGAGAATAGGGTTGATAGGGGTAATAAATCAGTGATGATGGAATGGTGGAGCTGACTTGATGGGGCAAACTGCCCAATTCTGCTCCTATATCTTATGGCAAGCCAAAATATGCAGGTAGGTACAAGACTGACTACTATCCCACAGATTTTCATGTTATAGAACATTGGAATTACTTTAGGCAGCTGATAATATTAGACAAACTTTTTTTTTAAATTCAGGACTAAAGCAGCCTTTGAATCTCAATTTTAAATGTGTCAATAATGCAAGCTTTTGGGTGAAAACTTCACAAGAGATTAACTTCTGTGAAATCCATTGCAAAAAGTATTTAAGTTATAGGAAGGGGTGCAATTAAAGCCAGCAAAAAAAAAAAAGAAAATTGTTTCTGTGGAGAGGAAGATTCTGCAGTCAAGGTGGGTGTTTAAAGATGGAATTCAGTTGTTTAGGAAACTAGCTGACCAGCAAACATGCCAACAGCCACTCTGGGTTCTCAGTCTAACTATGTGCAGAGGTCACTACTGCATAAGCAAACTCGTTTAAAAAAAGGCTCTAAAATTATAACAAATGTGTAAATAATTTGCTATGGTCTCAATCAGTTAATTAATAACACAATATTTTATCAACTGACTTAGATTGTATCTGTATTATTTCTCAAATCAAAATATATGCTTTGACACCATGCCAGTCTTGCCCTCCGAAAATTTATCTTCTGGAGTTCAGTCATGAACTTAATACATTAAGGGAGGCATATGATAACTAATATGCACAGACTCACAAAAAATTGAAAGATCTCCTGTATACATTTAAAAATTTGAATCAAGACTGGTTGATAAGGTCATTGATGCACCATCAATAACTCACGCCGAGACTTAGGAAGTGAGATATCGGCTTTTATTGACTGAAGAACAACACTACATCCTGGGGAAAATGAGGGAGAGCAGCAGGCCACAGTCGCCTTTATACAGGGGTCTGTGGGAGGAGCCACAGGGGCAGTCAGCAGGGTCTTGGGAGGAGCCACAGGAGCAGTCAGACAGGTATATCTAGTTCACCACAGTCATCCTGGAGAATATTTGAAATATGATCCCAGCCACTCTTACTTTAATTTAATTCATTAATCTCAATTTCAGCCTACTCAGAAGACAAGAGATTTGGAATTCAATTTGTGCTGTCAAAATAATAATGTAGCTCCAGCCATATTTTTTGTCCTCTTAGGTTAGGAGATTATATTAACTGTGCTGCTGGTTGAGCACTGCAGGGTTGGTTCTTATTCTCAACATCCTCAAGGCCAAGGTACTATTCAATCTGCACCCATTGTATCACACTGCCCTCCAACAAATAAAAACGATGCTAGAAAACATGGCAGATATTAATGGTGAAATTAACCATCATCATCTTTAATGTGCCATGGAGTCCATCTTTGACTGAGGAAAGTAGTGTTGATGGTTCAGAACTCAGCCCTGCACAAAAGCCAATCTACTAGCCAGTCATTATGTTGCTTTCCTGTGTGCTTTCAAGACTTGGTCTATGTGAGCAGGCATATCGAAGCACAAGAAAGTTATCAAATGCAGCATTTGTGCAAAATCCTCCAAAGAATTTGGAAGGACAAATGAGCAAAAATCCAGTGCCCTCTTCCAAGCCAACATCCCCAGTGTTGAGACGTTAGTGACTCTCAGACAGCTGCACAGGCCTGGCCACATCATGCACATGCCCAGTAACAGACCTCCATTTCCATGCTCACAGGAAGAGTTCACCCAGGAGGACATAAAACCTGAAACATCCCCGCCAGCTCTCAGAAATTCCTGACAAATGGTGGCTCTAGGTGGAGAAGATGCATTCAGAATGATGCTAAGAACCTCAAGTCTATGTATCAGGAGCACATAGAAGTACACCGTGAAAATGTACACTAACTACTGGCTAGTAGTTACCAGCCAGTTGCTTCCTGCCCCATTTTGAGGAAAAAGTTCTCTCTAGTCATCACAGAACACAGAGCAAGGGTGGAAGCAAGTTATCTTTAATTCTGAGGGACTGCCCAAGGAAGGCGTTCAGATGTGATTTAGCCCAAGAAAGAAGGCTGGCCCTATATCTGTGTCATTGGCCACATCCTTTTAGATACCCTGTATAATGTGGATAAAATAAGCTCACTTATTGCTACATTTGAAACTTACAAGATATTGGTGTACTGATGGAGGCTAAATGAGTTAACACAGCAATCGTGGACTTAGGAAAAACATATCCTGCTACTGTATTAGATTTTGAAATGTTCTTTGCATCAAGGAAAATTCCACCAGAGGTCAGAAGTTCCTGTTAATGTCACTTTAAGTACAAGGAAATCGACTAAATTGGATTTACCAAAGTTTTGCATTGAAAGAATTCTGTCTTTATGTTTCACCTTGGTGAACAAGTTGGAAATTAAATACAAGCAGTAGAATCTGTGATGAAATGCATGAGGTGAACAAGTGTGGCCTGACCCAACTACACTACTGAGTCCAGACAAATAGAAGTGAAAATGGTTCCCAACAAGAATACATTCAACTCCTACCATCACCTAACTTTACTCTAGTAAAATGTCCTTAGGTGGCTCATAGGCTTGCTATTGGGCAATTCTAGATTTTGTGTTGTGACATGAAGCAGGTTGGATTAGGGAACTTAATAGATAGATTTGACCTTGCAGTTTAAGAAGTAGAAGCTAAAATCATATGTATTTGTATTACACCAGTGAAGGTAACTAGTCATGAGAGAGGAGCTGGTCAAACTTGATTAGAAGGGGACACTAGCAGGAAAGACACTAAAGCAGCAATGGTTGGAATTTCTGATGGTAATTCAGAAAATGCAGGATTATTGTCTATTGTCTAAAATAGAATCAGAAACAGGTTTATTAGCATTGACATATGTCATGAAATTTGTTGTTTTGTAGCAATACAGTGCAAGATGTAAAAAATTACTACCGGTTACAAGAAGTTATCAAAGAGGAACAGTGAGGTACTGTTCAAGGATTCATGGACAATTCAGCAATCTGATGGCGGAGGGGAAGAATTTGACTCTGAAACGTTGAGTGTGTATTTTCAGAGTCCTGTACCTCCTCGCTGATGGTACTAATAAGAAGTGGGCATGTCCCGGATGGGGAGGGTAATTTCTTGAGGCACCACCTTTTGAAGATGTCTTTGATGGTGGGGAGGCTTGTGTCCATGATGGAGATGACTCAGTCTACAATCCTCTGCGGCCTCATTCGATCTTGTGCTTTGGAGCCTCCATGCCAGGTGGTGATGCTACCAGTCAGAAAGCTCTCCAAGGTACTTCTGTAGATCTTGGCTAAATGAAGTCAAATCTGATTCATGCAGATATCCCACCTCTCCCGGAAGTTCTGGGAGTCTCCCACATACGTATTGATAGCGGCTCCCTGATGCCCATAAATTATATACAATATCCCGGAAATTCATTTTTTTGAGAAGGAGAGGGAGAGGAAGAGCGAGAGTGAGAGGGAACATCCTGATTGGTCTCTCTTCGTGCTAAGAAGACCTATCAGTTTTCTCTGTGAGCGGGTTTTACAGTCGACCACAAAAATAATGACAGTGTTGCTCGCTGCACTGTTTGCAACAGTGAGTTTTCTATTGCACATGGTGGGTTAAAATGTAAAATACATGTTGAGGTGAGTTTAACAGGTGTCATTCATTCATTAGCATAGCTAACATTATTTAAACTAGCTGGCTAGCTGCTAAGGAGCTACACTATTGATGTCCTACATGATGAGGTCAAACTCCCTGTAGACTTGCTTAAAGTTGTAATAGAATAAAAAAAACACTCAGTGATAATATAAGTACACATTTTCTGTATATACCCAACTTGGTTTACAACTAGACAAAATCACTAAACAAAACCTTTGGTGGTCGACAGGTGGGGGTGGGGGGTAGAATATGGGGTGGCGGGGGTGCTACCTCCCTGAAATGACTTTTTGCAGGGTGGGATGACTGTTCATGTCATACCAAACCCTGAATTGTCTGATAGCAAGCCAATGAGCCTCCTAAGGACATCTTACAACAGTAGTTAGGTGGTAGTTGGAATTCTGTGTATTCTTGCTGTGGAATCTTTTGACATCTGTTTGTCTGGACTCAGTAGGGTAGTCAGGTCAGGTCACAGTTGTTTACCTCATACACCTCATTTATTCATCTGTTCTAAAGGGAGAATCAGTCCGAGAAGAAAAGTCAAAAATAGCATAAAAGCAAAAGAGAGAGCAAAAGCTAGTGGGAAGGTAGAGGATTGGGAAGCTTTTTAAAACAGCAGAAGGAAATTAAAGCAATAAGGGGAGAAAAGATGAAATATAAGGATATCAAGTTTTCTCAGATATACTGAATAAAGAGTAAAAGAGAAGCAAGACTGGACAACGAACTGCTGGACACTGAAGAGTGGTAATGAGAAAAAAGGAGATACCAGATGAACTGAACAAATATTTTGCATCAGTCTACATCATGGCAGACACCAACAGTGTGCCAGAAATTCAAGATAATTAGTAAGTAAAAGTCGCTATTACTAAGGAAATGGTGCTTGGGAAGCTGGAAGTTCTAAGGTGGTTAAGTCACCTGGATCAGAGGACTATACCCAGGGGTTCTGAAGAAAGTTGGTGAAGAAAGTGTGGTGCTGTTAGTAGCGATCAAGAATGATGAGAATCAGGAATGGTTCCAGAAGACTGAAAAATTACAAGTATCAGTCCACTCTTTAAGAAAGAAAGAGCTTAAAGACAAGTAGTTATAGGTTGGTTTGCCTGGCTTAAGGCATTGGTAAGATTTTAGTCTCCATTGTAAAAGACTACTTGGAAGCATATGATAGAATAGGCCAAAGTCAGCAAGGTTTCAATCGGGTGATCTTGCCTAACAAGTCTGTTGGAATTTTTTGAGGAAGTAAAAAGTGGAGAGACATGAAGGCAAAAGAGATGTTTTCTATTTGGATTTTCTAAAAGTCTTTGACAAGGTGTTGCACATGAGACTGCTAAACAAGAGCCCAAGGAGAGATATTAGCATAGACAGACGTTTGGCTGACTAGGGAAGGCAAAGAGGAGGAACAAACGGAGGATTTTCTTGCTGGTTGCCAGTGACAAGTTGTGTTCTCAGTGGTCCATGTTGGTTCTGCTACTTTTCATGTTATAGGTTAATGATCTGGATAATAGATTTAACACGAGGAAATCTGCAGATGCTGTAAATTCAAACAACACACACAAAATGCTGGTGGAACACAGCAGGCCAGGCAGCATCTATAAGGAGAAGGACTGTCGACTTTTCGGGCCGAGACCCTTCGTCAGGACTAACGAACGCTCCTGACGAAGGGTCTCGGCCCGAAACGTCGACAGTCCTTCTCCTTATAGATGCTGCCTGGCCTGCTGTGTTCCACCAGCATTTTGTGTGTGTTGGATAATAGATTTGATGGCTTTATGGTCAAGTTTGCAGATGATACAGAGATAGGTGGAGGAAAGGTAGTGTTGAGGAAGCAGAGAGTCTGCAGATGGACTTGGAGGGTTGGGAAATGCAGCATCCATTTTTTTTTTGCTTTAAGAGCGCCAAGGTCTTAGTACAACAACTTGGTACAACAGGTTCATTTTGGATGCAAACCTTCTTCACTTTCCTGCTGTACTAAAAACATCCAATACAACCCAAATCAAAAATTAAAATCCAATGAGACGTTGAAGCCAAATTCCTTGTGGATATAATCCTGCTATACAAAAGCCATTTCAAACACTGATACCCAATTTACACTTCACAAGTTTAGCATGGTTAAGTTATCAAAACCACTTTGCACCATTACTAAAATGGTGGTGTGAATGCACTTCAAGTTTAATCTTGTTGCCAACTTGTATTACTTCTCATGGGAATCAAAAGTCTATGTATAGGACATTAAAAAGAAAAGAGAAACTGGTAACTTAAACAGAATATTTATGACACATTGACAAACTCTAAAAAAGGTCATTGCAGTAATATTCATTAATTAATTAGAGAGGAAAATAAATCACATACTCAAGTGATTTGTAAAAACTACAAAAACCAAGTCCCATACCTCAAGGGACTTCATAGGTCATTAAAGATGAAATAGTACTCTTCCTGCAACCAACCCATGAACAAGTCAAGTTTACAAAGTATAATACTGTTTCTAGGCCAGTTCTAGTGAAATGCCCATATTCTGGCATTACAGTATCTCAATGATGTCACATGCTAGCTTTGGGTGTAACGGCCAGTGTCCTTTCCATGTGGCATTGTAAATGCACAGTGATACAGAGCTGCTGAGTGCAGGCTAAGAAGAAGGGACAAAGCCTTGCACAAGGCCATACATGATGACCTTCAGCCACTTAATCTACTTTAAACATTAGGTCTGTTATTTCTGTGCCACATGTTAGGAAAACATTTGCTCATTTTCAAAATTATGCTATCAGTCACATCAGAGGGAATGGCAAATTGTCATTCAACCTAATCACCTAAACGCATATCAAATTAACGGCATCCAGAACTATGATATCCTGTAAATAATTCAAAACAGGCTTCAAAAACTACCATTTCCAGTAATGTTGCTTGAGAGGGTCGTTTTGTACAAGGTTCTGGTCTTCTATAAAGAATCCACATCTTCAGTAATAATTCACATTAAAAGTTCACCTGCAGCCAAGTAAGATAACTTTTTTTTTTTTAAAAAGTTATTTGATCATGTTACCCTTGTTAAAAGAAAGTTGGAAGTTCTGCAGAGGATCACAATGAATAGAAGAAAATAAGAACGTCTTGCTTCAAAACTGAAGTGTGTGGAACTATTTATAGCACATCCTATGGATTTCAGGATGAAGGGCATTGTGAAGTGGGGACAAAAGCTACTCACACACTTAGAAACAATTCAGTTTCAAACCTTCAACATTCTATCCAGACAAGAAACAAGGAGTGCTTGGAATTAGATACATAGGGCACAGTGTGTGTGATACATTCAAGTAGGGAGCTGCAACTCTCTCCAAAAGAACATTTCAGCATCAATTAACTAAACTATTTTAAAAAAAAACTAAACAATTCCAATGAGACAAAATCTTTGTCAATTAGTCTTTCCAGTTTTTGGCAAGTTGGTTTATAATTGTCATATACTGAGATACAGTGAAAAACTTGTCTTGCATACCAGTTATACTGATCATTTAAGTAGTACAAGGTAAAAGAGTGCAGAATAAAGTCTTACTGTACAAACTGTACAGCAGGTAGACAGTAAGGTGCAAGGTCACAATGAGGTAAATTGTGAGGTCTAGTGTCCATCTCATCATATGAGAGAAACATTCAAGTCTTCTAACAGCAGGATACAGCTGTCCCTGAATCTAGTAGTACATGCTGTACTGTGCAGATGCAACAGAAGAGTTCCTGTACAGGGGCGGCAAAAAGCTTTAAAAACCCAATCTCTATAAAAGATCTACTGCCCAGGGTCCATCTGAAAATCCAAGTACACCTACTTGGATACATCTACTGCATCTCCTTTGTCTATCCTGCTTATAATTTCCTCAAAAAATTGCAGTAGGCTAGTCGGGCAGGATTTTCCTTTCAGGAAACCATGTTGGCTTTGGCCTATCTTGTCATGTGCCTCCAGGTATTCCGTAATCTAACCCTTACAATCGATTCCAACAACTTCCCAACCACTGATGTCAGGCTAACAGGTCCATAGTTTCCTTTCTGCTGCCTCCCACCCTTCTTAAATGGCAGAGTCACATTTGCAATTTTCCAGTCATCCAGTACAATGCCAGAATCTATTGATTCTTGAAAGATCATTATTAATGCCTCCACAATCGCTCCAGCTACTTCCTTCAGAACCCAAGAGACCTTTCCATCAGGTCCAGGAAGTTTATCCCCCCTCAGACCATTAAGCTTCCTGAGCAACTTCTCAGCCGTAATTTTCACCGCACATACTTCACTTCCCTGACACTCTTGAATGTCCGGTATACTGCAGATGTCTTCCACTGTGACGATTGATGCAAAATATACATTTAGTTCCTCTGCCATCTCTACGTCTCTCATTACAATACCTCCAGTGGCATTTTCTATTGGTCTTATATCTACCCGCAACTCTCTCCTCCTCTTTATATACTTAAAAAAGCTTTTAGTATCTTCTTTGATATTAGTCGCCAGCTTCCTTTCATAATTCATCTTTTCCTTCCTAATGACTTTCTTAGTTTCCTTCTGCAAGTTCTTAAAAGCTTCCCGATCCTCTATCTTCCCACTAGCTTTGGCTACCTCGTATGCCCTCTCTTTTACTTTGGCTCTGACTTCACTTGTCAGCCACAGTAATGTCCATTTTCCATTCAAAAATATCTTCTTATTTGGAATATATCTGTCTTGCACTTTCCACATTTTTCACAGAAACTCCAGCCATTGCTGCTCTGCTGTCCTTCCTGTTAGTGTCCCTTTCCAGTCAACCTTGGCCTGTTCCCCTCTTATGCCATTGTAATTTCCTTTATTCCACTGAAATACCGATGAATTGGAATTTAGTTTCTCCTTCTCAAATTTCAGTGTAAACTGGATCATATTGTGGTCACTGTTCCCAAAGAGTTCCTTAACCTTAAGCTCTCTTATCACCTCTGGATCATTGAACAACACCCAATCCAGCACAGCCGATGCCCTAGTGGGCTCAACAACAAGCTGTTCTAAAAACCAATCCCTCAGAAAAAGCAAATCTCTCTCAAGGTCCAATACTGACCTGGTTTTCCAAATCCACTTTCATGTTAATATCCCCAACAATTATCATGACATTGTCCTTCTGACATGCCTTTTCCATCTCCTCTGGTAATTTGTAATCCACATCCGGGCTGCTGTTTGGAGGCCAGTATACAACTGCCATTAGGGTCCTTTTACCCTTGCCATTTCTTAACTCAACCCAGAGAGACTCTACACCTTCCAATCCTATGTCCTCGGACATTCAACTCCCAATGGCAGCCATCCTTTAGCCAAGTTTCAAAGATGGCCACAACGTCATACTTGCTGAATTTCAAGATCGTCCATTTTATTTCTTATGCTGCATGCATTCGAATACAACACTTTCGGTCCAGTATTTGTTGCTTTCTGTTTTAACTACACCACACCTCTATTGTCCTGTATCTCATCCCACTGGCTGTGGTTATGCTTCATCTCTTGCCTCTCCTTTCTATCATCTCTGTTGCACGCTATCTTTGATTTATTTCTGTTTTCCCCTTCCTCAATCCTCTCACTCCGGTTCCCATCCCCCTGTCAAATTAGTTTAAACCCTTCCTAACAACTCTATTAAACCTGCTTGATGGGATATTGGACCCCTTTGGGTTCAGGTGTAACCCGTCCTTTTTGTACAGGTCATACCTCTCCAAGAAGATACTCCAATGATCCTGGAACCGGAAGCCCTTCCCCCTACACAGGTCTCTCAGCCACACATTAATATGCCTGATCTTGCTATTCTTGCACTTGTTAGCACCTGGCACAGGCAGCAATCCCGAGATTACTACCCTTTCAGCTTCCTACCCAACTTCCTGAATTCTCTCTTCAGGGCCTCCTCCCTTTTCTACCTATGTCATTGGTACCAACGTGTACCAAGACTTCTGGCTGTTCACCCTCTCCCTTCAGAATATTCTGCTCCTGATCCAAGACATCCTGTACCCTGGCACCTAGGAGGCAACACACCATGCGGTTATCTCTATCAGGCTGACAGAGCCTCCTGTCTGTTCCTCTCACTGTGGAATCCCCTATGACTACTGCATTCCTCATCATCTTCTCTCCCTTCTGCACCAGGCTCAGTGCCAGAGAACCGAATGCCGTGGTCATCCTCTGCCAGGTCATCTCCCTCAACAGCATCCAAAACCAGATAATGATTACGGAGTGGGATGACCACGGCGGTGCTCTCTACTATCTGAGCTCTTCCCATCCCTTCCCTGACAGTCACCCACTTACCTAGCTCCTGCAGCCTTGAGGTCACTAACTCCTTGCAGCTCCTATCTATCTCTTGCTCACTTTCCCTAATAAGCTGTAGGATGATACAAAGATAGGTCGAGGGGTAAGTAGTGCTGAGGAAGCAATGCTTTTGCAGAAGCACCTAGACAAAATGGAAGAATGGGCAAAAATGTGGTATTATGGAATACATTTTTGGGAAATGTATGGTAATGCATTTTGGTAAAAGGAACAATATTATCTAAATGGGGAGAAGGTTCAAAAATCAGAGATGCAGAGGGACTTATGAGTCCTGTTGCAAGACTCCTAGAAGGTTATTTTACAGGTTGAGTCTATGGTAAAGAAGGCAAATGCAATGTTGGCATTATTTCAAGGGGAATAGAATATAAAAGCAAGGAGATAAAGCTGAGCCTTTAGAAGACACCAGTCAGGCTGCAGTTGGGGACTGTTTTGGACCCCATATCTCAGAAAGGTTGTCATTACAGCAAGTCATTAGATGCACGAGGATGATTCCAGGAATGAAGGGGTTAAAATCTGAGGTGCTTTTAGCAGCTTTGGATCTGTACTCACTGGAAGTTAGAAGAATGCATGGGGATCTCATTGAAACCTACAAATGTTGAAAGGACTAGAAAGGGTGGATGTGGAGAAGATGTTTCCTATGGTGGGAGCATCCGGAACTAGAGGGCACAGCCTCAGAATTGAGGGGCAACCTTTTAGAACAGAGGTAGGGAGGGCTTTTTTTTAAGCCAGAGTGGTGAATCTGTGGAATGTGCTGCCACTGTCTGTGGTGGAGGCCAAGTCCGTGGGTATATTTAAGGCAGAAGTTGTTAGTTTCTTGTATGTTAGGGCATCATAGGATATGGCAAGAAGGCAGGTGTATGGGGTTGAGAGGGATCCTGATGGAATGCTACAGCAGACAATGGGCTGAATGGCCTAAATCTGCTCCTATGTCTTATGGCCTTTTGCTTTTCATCTTCTGTCTAATGGAAGGAGAAAAGGGAATGTCCAGGGTGCATAGGATCTTTGATTATGCTGACTGCTTTACTGAGATAACAAGAAATGTTAGCCCATGATTTTACTAACACCATAACAGACAGTGTTATGTTAGAAAACCAAACATACAACACCATATTGCTACAGACATCACTGAGCACATCAATGCAGTGTGTTGAAGATTAATTTAGAAAAGGTATTGACTAACCCCAAAATAGACAGGTTTTATTATTTTATTTTTATGTTATTTAGAGATGCAGAATGGCATCAGGCCCTTCTGGCCTAACTATACCCATCTGACCAATTAACCTACTAACCCGTGCATCTTTGGAATGTGGGAGAAAAACAGAGCACCAGGAAGAAAGCCAAGCATTTTCGAGGAGAACGTACAAACCCCTCGCAGGCTGCAGCAGAAATGAACCTGGGCCACTGGCGCTGTAGTAGTGTTAAGCTAACCGCAACGTGACCATGCCACCGATGACATAAAAAGACATGTTGCTGAAATTTTACTCAAGATGTCTTGCAACAGTTATGTAATTTAACTTCTTATGAGTGAAGGTAATTTACACAACTAATTGCACGAGATTCAATCATGTTTTTCATATCTCCAATGCCATGTTTACACCTCAAACCTATTACTCTTGCATTAACCGTTTAGTCAAAATTGGAATTATCAAAGCTATTCATTCAGTTTTCCATTCATATCGCCAAACCTCGGTGTAATGCTCAGCTGAAGGAAAATTTGGTGTGGCTTGCCATTGTGTGTCAGACGTGTGGTCTGTCAAAGTGAAGTGTGGAATTTTTATTCAGAGAGATGTTGGAAATTCAGTATTAGTGTACTGTACAACAGACGTGTCTACACATGATCATGCCAATAGATGTTAAACAAGAAGAATGAACTCTTGCAATATTGCAGGAAAAAACACCAGTGGTGATGGTCTCAACACAAATGGATTAGAAAGGACAGAACTAGATAAGGGAGAACTTCATTGAAGAGATTCAAAAACAAGTTGCAACAGGTTATTGTATGGGGTTGAGTGAGGTCCGGTATTATCCATGATGGAATGGCAGAGCAGACTCAATTGGCCGAATGGCCTAATTCTGCTCCTCTCTCTTACGGTCTTATGGGAACGAACATTAATGAAATTGAAGGAGGCTGAGGAAGACTGTCCATTTGAAAGAGACTGGAGTTGATATACTATTTGAGTATGACAACAGTCTATAGATAGAACCATCCCATCTCTTCTATCTAGGAAAAGCAATCATTTACAATGGTCTGTGGCTCTCTGAGCCAGCAACTTTTGAGTATGGGTGAAGGAGGCAGAACGTGGATTCAATAGACAAGGTTGGTTAAAATGGGAAAGAGGTGGAGATCTAAATAGATAACATCAATGTTATAAGACCATAAGACATAGGAGCAGATGTTACGTGACATACACTCAGTGGCCGCTATATCAGGTACACCTGGTTATCAATGCAAGTATCTAATCAGCCAATCATGTGGTAGCAACTCAATGCATAAAAGCATGCAGACATGGTCAAAAGATTCAGTAGTTGTTCAGTCCAAACATTAGCATGGAGGAAGAAATGGGACCAAGTGACTTTGACTGTGGGATGATTGTTGGTGCCAGACGGGGTGCTTTGTGCATTTCAGAAACTGCTGATCTCCTGGGATTTTCATGCACAACAATTTCTAGAGTTTACAGAGAATGGAGCAAAAAAAAAACCAAAAATCCACTGAGTGACAGTTCTGTGGATGAAAACACCTTATTAATGAGAGAGGTTGGAGGAGAATCCCAGACTGGTTCAACCTGACAGGAAGGGGATAGTATCTCAAATACCCACGGCTTGTTACAACAGTGATGTGCAGGAGGCGATCTCTTAACACACAACACGTTGAAGTGGATGGGCTTCAGCAGAAGGAGGCCACAGGCAGACATTCAGTGGCCACTTTATTAGGTACAGGCGGTACCGGAATAAAGTGGCCATTGAGTGGAGGTCCATGAACTGCTTCTGATTATTAGACAACTGGCAGCGCAGGATAAGCAAAGCAACATGCTTTCAAGGCAGGCAAGTGGACACAAGGGAGTACTCGAGCAGATCTCAGGCTGTGTGTGAAGACTGGGTCAAAAAACCACGGACTATGTGTATGCCCGTTAGGAGAATGGGTGTTAAATATTGTTGGTGCCAACACAGACGGGTCATTTGTCAATGTGTATTTTGAATTATAGGAACAGGATACAAGTCAATTCCAGTTAACAGGGAAGACTAGATCAAATTACAATGCAATCAGACCTAACTTTCATTCCAGTCAATAGTTAACACAGCAGCGGCGAGTTAGTTAACGTTTCGTTTGTCCTTGAATTAATGCAGCTACTCCAAGGAATTCTTGGGAAATTTCTGGATTGGCTGCAGATTTCACCGGCCAGCTTGCGAATGGACACGAGTAATCATGACATCGGCATCAACTGCACATTTACAGAACAAACTGTCCAGGTGGCCCTGTGTCGAATACTGAACTATTGGTTACAGTTGTTTTGCTGTTACACAGCGTGCAGAGTTTAGTACAAATTATAAAGACATCCAGAAGAGGAATTTCAATTATTTCATGTTTTTTAAAGACATGCCATGAATAATTCAAACTAGAATCAGCAAACTACCACTCCGTCAAAAAAGTATCGCCCGCTTGGTAAAAGACTTCTTCGGGTTCTGGTCGTTTTTACGGGCCCCAGAGTCTTTGAAAGGACAACAGGGGAACTCGTGAAACGGAATGAGAATAAGGTCAGGCTCCACTTCCACAACCTTGTGCTGATTAACGCCCGGCGTAACACGCTGCCTGTGCAGACCGGGGTGCTGTCCTCCGATTTATAAACAGCCAAGTACTGATTACTCACCATGGATCAGCCTAAACTAAAGCCGACTAGCACGCAGTGATACTTTCCGGGGAACATTGAGGTGGACTTGTCTCAGGGAGGAAGAGCGCTTCCTCGTCCTGTTAAAGAAACTGCCCTAGTCACCACTTAGATCTGCATTATTAACCATTAGAAAAGCCACACCGCAGCAGGAGACTTTAACGCCACTACTAATAACATCCTACCCAGTCTGAATAATTAGAAGTACATTGAAACACTAGGAATGTGGTCGGGGCTTGGCAAAGTGGGCGAAACGCATCTACGTTCTTGGTCACTTCACTGAAGGACAGGTGCTTCCCGAGTGGAATGCAGCCAGTGCCATTCGGAAAAAGGGACCGTGTTGGGCCGCGTTTCATCCTCCGCGGGTTGATCTGAAGAACCACACAGAGGGCGAGACCAGGATCTCCAGTCCTGGCTCACCGCAACAACGCGGCCACGCTGGGACAGACCCCTTCCGAGACCGCGGCAAGTCACTGCATCATTTGTATTAAAAAACTCAGAAATTCCTTTAACTAACGAGAACATCTCTAAGACCGCCACCATTTGAAACACAAAGACGACGGCAAACAATGAGAAATAACCGTTGAGAAAAACTTAGTCGTGGACTTGCTAACAACCGGAGTTAGATGCAAGACTCGCCGATGTATATCCGTGCCCAGATTGAATATACCGAACATTAAGAAAGAATATTAAACTGACAGCGGAATTGGAAATATACAACTCGCAGGATCGCCTATACTCACTGTTTGAACATTTTTTCCATGTCTTTAATCTGTTTCCTGGTGAATTCTTTGAATTCGGTGTAAGGGTTAAACACTTTAGCTTGTTTGGGCTCTGTCGTCCCTTCATTGATACCCAGTCTCCTGGTCAGTTTAGCGGATAGCTCGGTGTCTGCATTGCTGGTGACGGGTTTTTCCTCCTCTACACCCACCTCTATGTGATTGTTATTTTCAAGGATGGCACCGTTTGAATTTTCTGTCGATTCTTCCAGCATCAGCCGGCGTTGGAGTTTTTTGGCCAGCTCTTCAGATGCCATGTCGCCACGTGAGAGTTTTAAATAGTCTCCTGCTACCAACACACGACTAATCTGTGAAATTTACAAACACTTCTCAACTTCAAAACCGCTGCCCTCTTTATAATTTAGGGAGGAAGGCGGAGCCGTACTGACTGACAGTTCCAGAAGCCATTAGAAAGGCTGGTATGCCTAACGTAAATCGTCAAGTAACCAATCAGCGCAGAGAGGGCAGGGAATGTTATGTTACGGTGAATTGGAGATTGGAGTCAGGGTTGAGAAAGACACTGATGTTATCTATGGCCTTTGCCGACCTCAGTCCATACCAAAGCACTTTACAATCAAAGGTAACCAATTTTTAATTCTACCTCTTTCATTAATTCCTTATTGTTACTTTAGCATTTCTTTTGCACTACCTCAGTCTGTACTACAGTCTTTGCCCCTATCTACGCTCGGCACAGGTTATGTTGTATTATTGCCCTGTATTCGGTTTAGTCTGTAAGGTTCCTGCAAGCAAAGATTTTCATTATATTCTGGTGTATATGACAATTAACTGGTCCGAATTTGAAATACCGATTCCTTTCTCTGTCCACAGATGCTGCCTGACTCATTGAGTGTTTCCAGCACTTTCTGTTTTTGATGAAAAACAAAATGAAAGTCTTTTTAAAGAGTAGACCTGATTTTTTGACAAGGTTCCTCAGAAAGTAGGCATTGTTATTTACAGAATCTAACAAGAAATGAATTATTACTTTTTCCACAATTATTCTTATAAAACTATTAAACGATTAACTGAAAGTTTTTCTTTATTGAAGTAAACTGAAAGATCCTTGCAAACTTTGTAATAACTGTTGATGACAAGGCAGAGGCAAAGAAGCATTTACTCGACACAGTGTAAGAAGTTTGCACATGCTCAGGTTTCCTCCCACATTCCAAAGTATTTGGGTTTAGTCACATGGGTGTAATTGGACAGTGTGGGCTCATTGGACCAGATGACCTGTTAATGTGCTGTATCTCTGAAAATAAAAGAAATCTGAAAAGAATAGAAATGTTAGAAACACTTAGCTGGTCAAGCAGCATCTATAGAGGAAGAAACAGAATTAAGGTTGTAGATCCAAGACTGTGTTTCGGCTTCTGCAGATACTTCCTGACATGCTGAGTGTTTCCACCATTTTCTGACTTACTTAAGGAGAAGCAAGTACAGATGAGGAGGTTTGTGAAAATCGTTAAATTTTAAGCAGTCTCTTAAAAGAGATGTGTTCAAGGACATCTTCAATCACTCACTGCTGCAGTCTGAGGTCCCCACCTGCTTCAGAAGGGTGACAGTGCCCAAGAAAATAGGGTGAGCTGCCTCGATGAGTGTCACATAGCTACTGTGATGAGGTGCTTTGAGAGATTGGTCATAGCCAGAATCAGTGTCTGCCTAAACTAGGACAGGGACCCACTGCAATTTGAGTTTGTCTATCGCAACAATAGGTTGCTTTCTCACTGGTTGTCCACTTGGCCTTAGGTCACATAGACAATATCAATACCTACGTCAGGCTGCTGTTCATTGATTACAACTCCGTGTTCAAGAACGTCATATCGCCAGTACTAATCAACAAGCTCCAAAACCTGGGCCTCTGTACCTCCCTCTGCAACTGGATCCCTGACTTTCTCACTGGGAGACCACAGCCTGTGCGAATCGGAAATAATATCTCCTCCTCACTCATAATCAATACCAGCACACTGCAAAGGTGTGTGCTTAGCCCACTGCTGTTCTTTCTCTGTACCCATTACTATGCGGCTAAGCGCAATTCAAACGTGATCTATAAATTTGCCGACAATGCAACGATCATTAGCAGAATTTCAAAAGGTGACGAGGAGTCTTACAGGAGTGAGAGATCAGCTGGTTGAGAAGTGTCACAATAACAACCTTGCAGTCAATGTCAGTAAGAACAAGGAGTTGATTGTGGACTTTAGGAAGGAGTAGTCGATGGAGAACACACTAGCCCTGATTGAGGGATCCACAGTGGAAAGGGTGAGCAGTTTCATGTTCCTGGGTGTCTGCTTCTATCCTGAGCCCATCATATTGATGCAATTACAAAGTAGGCATAGCAACGTCTATATTTCATTAGAAGTTGAGGAGAGTTTGTATGTCACCAAAGACTCAAGCAAATTTCTGAAAATATACCGTGGAGAGCATTCTAACTGTTTGTATCACCATCTGGCATGAAGGAGCCACTGCCCAGGATGGGAAAAAGCTGCAGAAAGTTGAAAACTCAGCCAACTCCATCATGGGCAATAGCCTCCCCAGCGTCGAGGACATCTTCAAAAGTCAGTGCCTCAAAACGGTGTACCCATCATCAAGGACCTCCAGCACCCAGGACATGCGTCTGCTCATTGCTAACTTCAAGAAAGAGGTACAGGAGCCTGAAGACACACGCTTCACATTTTAGTACCAGCTTCTTCTTCGCCATCGGATTTTTTAACTCATGTCCACTAGCTCATTATTTATTTTGCTCTCTTTTTGCACTACTTAGTGAATTTAATTTTATATACTGTATATATAATATATATATTTCTTATTGTACTTTGTACTTTATATTTTTATGTATTTCACTGGACAGCTGCTGCAAAGCAAAGAAGTGCACGATATATGCTAGTGATATTAAACCAAATCTAAATCATCATTGGGATGATAGTTCCCTAGGTTTTTGTGGTGGTGTTGTACTGAGCCCAGGTTAATAGGATTTATTCAGAAATACTGGAAGTCCTAGGTATAACCACAATTTAACAAAGCATCTGAAAGATAATCAGTGATACATGGTCAGTATGCAGTTCTGCTCTGGAGTTGCACAACTGCATATATTGGATAGAGTCATCAAGAAGTACAGTACAGTAACAGGCTATTTGGTCCATCGAGTCCATGCAAAAAACATTTAAGCTGCCTACTCCAATCAAACTGCACCCAGACCATAGCCCTCCATACCCCTACCATCCATGTACTTATCCAAAATTCTCTTAGACATTGAAATCGAGCTTGCATGCATTACTTGTGCTGGCTGCTCATTCCACACTCTCATAACCCTCTGAGTGAAGAAGTTTCCCCTCATATTCCCCTTAAACTTCCCACCTTTCACTCTTAACCCATGACATCTGGTTGTAGCGCCACCCCAGACACAATGGAGAAAGCCTGCTTGTATTGATCCTATCTATGCCCCTCATAATTTTGTATAACTCTATCAAATCTCCTCTCATTCTTCTGCATTCTACAGAATACAGTGCTAACCTATTCAATCTTTCCTTATAACTAAGGTCTTCCAGTACTAACAACATCCATGTAAACTTTCTCTGAAATCTTTCATCCTTGTTTACATCTTTACTGTAGGTAGGTGACCAAAACTGCACACAATACTCCAAATTAGGTCACAGCAACATCTTATACAACTTCAAGATAACATCCCATCACCTGTACTCAATACACTGATTTAAGTAGGTCAATGGACCAAAAGCTTTCTTTATGCCTCTGTCTACCTGAGATTCCACTATCAACACTTGATTCTCAGGCAAGAGTTCCTTCAGCTGACCAAAACTGACATATTAAAAATAAACTACATACATTACCAAACTAGAGTGTAAAGATGAAGTTAACTCTTAGACTCTTTTTTATACATCCTAGAGAAGAATAACATGCATTAATTGAATGATGAGCACATCATATACTGGAGTTTACTAGTTTGGAAAATATTTTTCTTGCAAACAAAGTATCATTTTATTTGCATTTCAATCAAAATTTAAATTTATCTTTCCAAAACCATGGGCATCTGGTTACAAGATCAAACACAATGAACTGCCCTAGAGATTTATTTTTGTGCTAAACAATCACTCTTTAAATAGAAATTTCATTTTTACAAAGACTGAAACAGGATAGTGGTGATCCTGAGGGAAATGAATAATCTCAAGGAGAGAAGTAGTGTTGTGTTTAAGAGACTGGATGTGATGGAATGAGGGAACACATCTTGTCAGTAAGATCAATTAGATATGAACTTTCCCTTTTGATTGATTATCTTTTATTTTTTCGGCTTCCCAGCATTTTTCAATAGTTTGCCATTCCACTGTCTCTTCAAATCATCTACAGCTCAACATTAGTAAGACAAGGAGATGGTGATGGACTTAAGCCTGCATTGCTCCCTGTTACTAGTGATGGTGAGGACGTAGATGTGGGGAGGACCTACAAGTACCTGGGTTCACACCTGGATGACAGACTTGAGTGTTGTGTATAAGAAGGGCCAGAGTCGCTTCTACTTCCTGAGGAGACTGATGTTCTTTGGAATATGCTGGCCTCTCCTTCATATGTTCTACTAGCCTGTTGTCACCAGTACAATCTTCTATGCAGTGGTGTGTTGGGGGAATGGCATCAACACAGGTGATGCCAACAGGCCCAATAAACTGAGTAGTAAGGCTGGCTCTGTTATATGAGTCAAACTGGGCATACTGGAGGCTGTGGTAGAACAAAGGACCCTACGGAAAATCCTGGCAATTCCGGACAATGTTTCTCACCCTCTACATGCCACTTTGGCTGAACAAAGGAGCACTTTTAGTAACAGACTAAGACAACTTGGCTGCTCCAAAGAGCACTGTATGAGATCATTCTTACCCTCAGCCAATAGGCTCTATAACGAGTCAACCTATAGCCGGGGAAATGATGACCCCCCCCTCCTGTTAGACTTTTTGTGGTAACTTATTTTTTGTTTTTGTACTTACCTTCTAATATCTATATCTGTGCACTTGCAATGCTACTGAAATTTCCTTTGGGATCAATAAAGTATCTATCTATCAATCATTAATAATGCTTCCCTGCTAATTTATTCACAGGCCTATTATTACAAGCATTATGGAGCCTCAAAGTGCCTCAACTCTTTTTTCTACTGTTTTTATAAAACCCAGTGTTGTCAATACAATTGAAAAATAATCCAACAAGCAATGAAACACCAAATCAAAAATCAACAGAAATTTAACAAGTTGAAAATGAATGTAGGTACACAGTTCAGTGCCTATTGTTGTCTTTCACTCATGAAAGACAGCAAGACTTTTGCTATGTTTGCTCTTTCTTCAGTTTACCCAAGCATAAAAATACACAGAATGAAGACTCCCCCACCCCATTCCATTGCCATACTAAACCAGATCTGTGCATTGAATTTAGCATTTAGAAGTGATGGTTAACTTACATACAATGATTAAAAATGGACTAACAAACATTTCTGCTGAAATTCATTTGGATTATGTTGCTTGATAACAAATTTAAGTAGTTTTATTTTTGTCCTCGGACGTATAGTGCTGTTCTGGACAATTAATTGATTACCCGTTTCATTAAAATTAGATACAATTTTCCTTCCAGTCTTCTCTAGATCTAACGTCAACAACTGCTATAAATATAAATTAAAATCTTAATTTTGTACAAGCCAGTCATCAATCTTATTAATAAATATAGTAAAGTTCCAATCTGAATTCAATTTAATTAATATTTATGAAGAACATTGCTTTTGATGTTTAATTTTTAATAAGGATTTAAATTTATTATCCATTTCTTCCAATCTAGTTCTGTCAAATGGTTTCTGTGTCCATCCCCAAGAGATTAGACCATACGTAAAATATTGTCGTGATTGATCAGCAGTTGAGCTCACTTTGTATACTTGAAGGATTACCCTCAATGTGGAGCTTAATATACGTTTTTGTTAGGCTGTTCAAAGGGAGAACTGCATTGCTAGAGGTTCAATCCTTTGAGTAAGATATTACAGTGAAATTCATCTGTCTTTTCCAGGATTTGGGAAAGAATTAAAAATTCTATGCCACCATTCTTCATAAGCAGCTTGTTGTCCCAATTATAGAACCTAAAATTCCTTACTGAGCTGATAACATCAGTAGAAATTCCATGGATTATTAACTTCTTCCTTGTGGTATATTCCTATTTATAAAATGTCTGCTGTCCGTTTATATTAAAAAAAAGCACTGCACATGTATTTCATAGCATATCTGGCAATTTTAACATTTTAGAGATAGGTTACATGCTTGCCAATGCAGTTGTACATCACTGCTTTTTTTTTGTTTTATTCAGCTGTAGAATGATGTTTCTATAAGTGAAACACAACAATGTCAATTACCAAGTCATGTCATCTAACTTGAAAACTTAGCAGAGCACTTCCTCTTAGGTCATCCAAGTGAGAGCATACATACTTTTGCTGACATCTTTGATGGTCCTGGCATTGAAGATCATGGAAGGATTTGAAAATAAGGATGAGGTTTTCTGATCAGAGGCACATGGGATGGTATCGTTCCTCATGGCATATTCTCTTTGGAGCGTGGCAGAGAAAGTTGCACAGCATTATCTGGATCTGACTCTGACAGTGCAAGCTGGGAGTTCCTAGTGAGTGCTGATAATCCCCGAACCATTGCACAACCCTGCACGCCACTGTCCTGTACCACCACCCCTCCAACCCTTTCCATTCTCCCAACCTTGGGAGAGCAGTCCTAAACCAGGAAAACTTACAAAATATTATTTGCATCAAAACATTAGAGTGCAAAATCAGCCAATCATCTCACTGAAATCAATATAGATGATGTGGAGAGTTGCTACAATTGCCTTATAAATGCTTAGGTGTATTTCTACAAGTCATGACCAGAATTCACAAATGACGCCCATTTGTGTATGGGAGTACATAAGTCATAAGCTAAACTTTGTCCTGAAAATTTGAGTTTTGTTTTTCACGAATAGTTGGTCAGAACAGTTAATAATATCTTTGTTCTGATTTTGCTATAGAGAAAACACAATGGTGACATAATTAATCTATTTGTCACTTGCTAATTCTAACACACTATTGTATCACAAGCTTGTGACCCGCGCAGTAGTTGACTCAGATCCTTTAGACTTTGATTATTAAGTCAATATAATTTCTCGCCCACGCTGTATACTTCCTAGCTCAAATCTGCAATGTGTGTGTGTGTGTGTGTTTTGGCATCATAACTTCAGAAGAATGCTATTCCCTTCATGAATGGTTTGAATGACAATTAAATTTGATTTGAGCATCCTAGCACTGAAGATCATGGAAAGATTTGAAGACAAGGACAAGAGTTTTAGACTTAAGGCACAGATTTACTGGGAATACTGTAGGCTAGTGATCAAGAGTTATTTGAAAGGGGCTTGTTCAGGGTTTGGTATGTGTAGGGACATACAGAGTGAAGATTGGTATGCTGTATTGGAATAGTTGAGCCTGGAATGTAAAAAAGGATAAACAACTTCATTTCTGTGGTCTCTTCATTTCATGTTTTCCTTAATCATTACATCTTTGTCTAAGCACATAAATTTTATCCTAAAGAACGATTGCAAGTAAAGACATCTAGAATCCTGAACCAGAAGAGATTTTGAATTTGAGGCATTGAATAACCAATTATGTGACAAAGATGACAAGTGTGTTTGAGGGTGAAGGATGGGAGGCTATTGGATTAATTGGATGAAGTAGTATCTACGATTTCTTTGCTAGTAGACAGAAGAAGGACGGAACAGAGGTAATTAAAGTTAACAAAAGTAGAAATAGGTGGCAATGAAGATTGAAATTATGTGGGTCATAAACTCAGCTTGAAACTGAAGCTGATTTCAAGGATGCTGGCAAGGTCACAGTGTGAGGAAATGGTAAGTGTAGGGTATAGAGTTGATGCCAAGCACATATACTTTGGGTGTATTTGGAGATAATAGGTTTAAGTGAACTGGAGGAGATTATGGATTATACAATATTGATTATGAGACAAGTATTCTACCCTTTAATGCAAAAGCCATTAGTGAAGCACTTTAGATCTTACAAGAAGTATTGGTGTGGGCCTAAATGCAGGAAAACATTCTTAGGAAGTTTATGTTTTTTACTCCATTTTACTAAAATGGTAAACACTGCAAGTATTTGAATGGAAAAAGCCACAGGCTTAAAAAAGGCTGACTACTGTAATAGTAGTTTCTGCTCAACTACAGTGACTTCATTAAAACCTCAAAATAATACAAGGATCATATGATTATAAAATGCCAGTCTCCATAACCATAAATTCCTTTTTAATTAACTGATCCATTATTGTTATATTCACTTTATTCTGCACCTGTGAATATTATCTTCTGGTATAAGATTGGAGAGTTTGACTTTTATTAAGTAAACTGTGAACTGCTGAGTTGAGTGTATGATAATTGCACAGAAAATTTAATTCACTAAGTAATCATAGAAGATGATCCACTATAAATTAGATTTTATGAATGCATTTTTGTTAGGTATAAATTGAAGGATGCCATGCATTATTAAAATGCATTGGTTCATTACATTGAAAAGAATCTCACAGTTTGGTCTCTGTCAATTAATTAAAATGTTTGTGAAGATCATATAATTTTATTCCTTCAGCATAGACCTCCTTAGCATTTCTTTTTGCACTACTTCAGTTTGTACAATACTTAGGACTATTCTAATGTTTCTGAGCCCATCGCTGTACTGATTTGCATATTTATTATTACCTATGGAATATACTGTTTACTCTGTAAGTTTCACATGACCCAGGGTAAAATGACAGACAATACGCTAACTAATCTGAATTTCAATCAGTGCATATCAACTTTGTACAATGTCTTATTCACAATTGATCTTCATAATTGCTGCCCCTTTGAAAACGCTTGCAAAAAGTGCTGGATACTGCCTAGTCCAAGGCAATGCAAGCCCCACCATTAAGCACATATACAAGGAGTGCTGCCACAAGAAAGCAGCATCTAAAAGGCTCCCATCAACTAGGCCATGCTCTCTTCTCGCTGCTGGAGGTACAGGAGGTTCAGGGGCCTAAGGATCCCGCACACGAGATTCAGGAACAGGTATTACACATCAACCATCAGCTTCCTGAAACAGCTTGGATAACATCACTCACCTCAACTCTGAACTGATTCCACAACCTGTGGACTTACTTTCAATGTTAAAAATAAATTTTATTATCGAAATGCATATACATCACCATGTTCTACCCTGAGATTCATTAACTTGCAGCCCTACTCAGTAAATCCATAGAATAATAATCATAACAGAATCAATGAAAGATCGCACCAACCTGGGCATTTAACCACGTGTAGAAAGACAACAATATGCAAATACAAAAGGAAAGATATAATAATAATAATAAATAAGCAATAAATATTAAGAACATGAGATGAAGAGTCCTTGAAAGTGAGTCCATGGGTTGTGGAGACATTTCAATGATGGAGCAAGTGAAGTTGAGTGAAGTTCAGAATCAGAATCAGGTTTACTATCACTGACATGTGTCATGAAATTTGTTAACTTAACAGCAGCAGTTCAATGCAATACATAATATAGAAGAAAAATATATAATAATAATAATAATAAATAAATAAATCATTTAGAGTATACAGAGAGCCAATGCTTCACCTGTGAGTCTGCTAGAGTGATATACTGTGTCCAGCGTGGCCTTCTATATTTTGGTGAGACCCGACGCAGTCTGGGAGACCGTTTCGCTGAACAACTACACTCAGTCCGCCAGAGAAAGCAGGATCTCCCAGTGGCCACATATTTTAATTCCACATCCCATTCCCATTCTGATATGTCTATCCATGGCCTCCTCTACTGTCAAGGCGAAGCCACACTCAAGTTGAAGGAACAACACCTTATATTCTGTCTGGGTAGCCTCCAACTTGATGACATGAACATTGATCTCTCTAACTTTTGTTAATGCCCCTCTTCCCCTTCTTACCCCATCCCTAATTTTTAAAAAAAATTTTTTTTTTCTCTCTTTCCCTTTCACGATAACTGCTTGCCTGTTCTCCACCTTCCTCTGGTGCTCCCCTCCCTCTTTCTTTCTTCCAAGGCCTTCCGTCCTATGATACTCCCCCTTCTCCAGCCTTGTATCCCTTTTGTCAATCAACTTCCCAGCTCTTAGCTTCATCCCTCCCCCTCCTGTCTTCTCCTATCATTTTGGGTCTCCCCCTCCCCCTCCCACTTTCAAATCTCTTACAGCTCTTTTTTCTGTTAGTCCTGACGAAGGGTCTCGACCCGAAATGTCGACTGTACTTCTTCCTATAGATGTCGCCTGGCCTGCTGCATTCCACCAGCATTTTGTGTGTGTTACAGTATACATATATTGAATAGATTAAAAATCATGCAAAACACAGAAATAATGTATATTAAAAAAGTGAGGTAGTGTTGAAGGGTTCAATGTCCATTTAGAAATCAGATGGCAGAGGAGAAGAAGCTGTTCCTAAATCACTGAGTGTGTGCCTTCAGGCTTCTGTACCTCCCAGCTGATGGTAACAGTGAGAAAAGGACATGCCCTGGGTATTGGAGGTCCTTAATAATGGACCCTGCCTTTCTGGGACACTGCTCCTGAAGGTGTCCTGGGTACTTTGTAGGCTAGTGCCCAAGATGGAGCCGACTAAATTTCTGACCCTCTGCAGCTTCTTTCAGTCCTGTGCAGTAGCCCCTCACCATACCAGACAGTGATGCAGCCTGTCAGAATGCTCTCTACAGTACATCTATAGAAGTTTTTCAGTGTATTTGTTGACATACCAAATCTCTTCAACAAGATATCCCCCATGGTTCAAGAGCCTAATGGCTGATGGGTAATAACTGTTCCCGAACCTGGTGGTGTGAGTCCTGAGACTCCCGTACCTTCTTCCTGATGGTAGCAGTGAGAAGAGAGCATATCCTGGGTGTTGGGGGGGGGGGGGGTGTCTCTGATGATGGATGCTGTTTTCCTGTGACAACGTTTCATGATGATATGCTCAATGGTGGGGAGGACTTTACCCATGATGGACTGAGCCATGTCTACTACTTTTTGTAGGATTTTCCATTCAAGGGCATTGGTGCTTCCATATCAGGCTGTGATGCAGCCAGCCAATATGCCCTGCACCACACATCTTTAGAATTTTGTCAGTTTTAGATGTCATGCCGAATCTTTGCAAACACCTGAGGAAGTTGAGGTGCTGCTGTGCTTTCTTTGTAAATACACTTATCTGTTGGGCTCAGGAGAGACCCTCTGTAATAATAACACCAGGGAAGATGCTGACACTCTTCACCTCTGATGCTCCAATGAGAACTCGCTCACAAATCTTTGGTTTCCTCTCCTGAAGCCAATAATCAGCTCCTTAATCTTGTTGACATGAGTAAGAAGTTGTTGTTTTGGCACCATTCAGCCAGATTTTCAATCTCTCTTCTAAACACTGATTCAGCCATGACAATGGTGCACCAGCAAACTCAAATATGGCATTGGAGCTGTGCTTAGCCACACAGTCATAGGTATAAAGTGACTAAGGACTCTACAACTCATGTTCTCAGTATTATTTATTTACTTTTTTTTCTATTTGAACGGATTGTCTTCTTTTGCACATTGGTTGTTTATCAGTCTTTGTGTGTAGTTTTTCATTACAGGACTGTATTTCTTTGTCCTGTTATGAGTGCCTGCAAGGATATTAATCTCATATATGGTGACATATATATACTTAGACAATAAATTTACTTTGAGCCTTGTATTTTGAAATGGGAACAAACAAAGTTACCTGCAACTAGCTCCAGCTCATGGTTAGCTGAAGAACATTAGGCTGTAGGGAGGCAGTTTCTGCAGGAGAAACTGGTTATCAATTTCATCAAGTTAATCACTCAATGATCGTGATCGGGCCCTTTGATAATTAAGGAAGAATCCACAGCTTTCCAACATTTTGGTTACTTGTCAAAAATAAATGAGGCAAAACCACAGCAGTTGAGGGAGCTGAAAATCTGGAGATTTTCCAATGCTTACTGACTTCTCTTGTTTTCTGCCTGCCTCTGTGAAAGAATTTGGGCAGAGAGGTTATTTTGACAGCTTTGAAGGCTGCTTGATCTGCTCTAAAGTTCAAATTTGTCAGAGCATTATTAGTGCTGCTAATGCTGCTGCCTGTAGCTTCAGCTAGCAACCACACCAGTGGGAGCTGAAACAGCCGCAGTAACATCAGCACTCGCAGCAGAGAGGAGAAACTCACAGGAGCTTAAGATTCTTCAGGCAGAGAATAAGCTTCCTTGCCACTTTGCAGCTCCAGTGATTCAGGAGGCCCGGTGCCTTGCATCAAATGGCTGCAGACATCTGCTGTGATAGCATCTTCCCCTATGGTTTCTGTCCAAAATCATTGGTAAACTTAGCCTGTTGGTCTTTGGAACCCAGAAGAACATATTGGAAATAGTTATTGGACTGTAAATCAGCAACTCCAAAATGTATCGAGGAGAAGGATTTTGTCTGCTACACAGCTAATCCAGTGCACCATTTTTTTTGTGGTGACACCAGTTAAAATGAGCAGCGATCTGGGTGTGCAGCACTGATGAGGGGTAATCAGCTACATGCACAGGACAATTACCTCAGTCCTTGGGTATTCAGAGATCATGAGGATTCCTCCTCCATCTGTCAGCAGCTGGCGCACAACCACAAGAAGGCCAGTATGATTTGTGGTTGTGGAAAGTTCACAGGCAGCTGCCAAGGTCTTTAATCTCTTCAGAATGCTTTGGAGACATGTTGCCTGGCTCCTAACAAATGATGCCCACTTACAGCGCAGCGGATGATACCAAGATAAAACCCAATCAACAAAGTCCAGGAGGGATATGATGAGATCCAAACATCAGCAGGGCTGTGTCCTTGAAAGAAACACTGAGATATTGAAAGTCTGGCTTGACAGTTCTAGAGGCATCCTTCAATACGGACTGGTCATGGTGCCTAAAATGATAGTGACACACTGCAGTTCGTGCAGTGTGATTGCCCAGTAAAGTTTGGACCACGGGAAGAATAAGGCACAGAGCCTTATTCTCCAAATAATCCCAAGGATGAGGGGAATGTGGATGGTAATGAAGCCGCAGTGGGAGATTGTTTATATGAAGTGATCGCACACGGTGTTCATGAGCAGGCAAAGCAAGGTAGCTGGGGATGGAACAGACATCGTGATATGGGTAAATATGTTGCTGTTGTCATTTTTGCTAAGGCCAGGCAAACCATTTTAGGCCTTGGATCTATCAGCGGTCACTCTCTGGTCACGTGATTGATCAGAATCAGGTGTAATATCACTGGATAGAGAATGCCGTGACATTTGTTGTTTTATGGCAGCAGTACAGTGCAATACATCAAATAACTATAAATTACAATAAAATATATCTAAAAGTTAAATTAAATAACTAGTGCCAAAAGAGAGAAAAAAATAGTAAAATAGTGTCCATGAATTCATTATCCATTCAGAAATTTGATGGCGGAGAGGAAGAAGCTGTTCCTGAAACGTAGAGTATGTGTCTTCTAATCAAATATAGCTGCTGTCATGCCTTCTTTGTAATTGCATCAATATGCTGAGCCCAGGATAGACAGATCAGAGATGTTGACACCCAGGAACTTGAAACTGCTCATCCTTTCTGATGCTGATCCCTCAATAAGGACTGGTATGTGTTCTCTCTTCCCCTTCCTGAAGTCCACAATCAATTCCTTGTCTCAGTGGCGTTGAGTGTAAGGGTGTTGTTTCAACACCACTCAACCAATTGATCTACCTCACTCTCGTATGCCTCCTCATCACCATCTGAAGTGACATCGGCAAACTCATATATGGCATTTGAGCTGTGCCTGGTCACACAGTCTTGGCTGCAGAGAGTTCAGAGCGGTGTGCCAAGCAGGCGTCCTTGAATTGCGTCAGTGTTGATTGTCAGTGAGGAGGAAATGTTAGCTCTGATCTGCAGTGATTGTGGTCTCCCGGCGAGGAAGTCAAGGATCCAGTGGCAGAGGGAGGTATAGAGACCCAGGTTTTCGAGATGGTCGGGTAGCACCGAGGGGAAGATGGTGTTGAACACTGAGTTGTAATCAATAAACAGCAACCTGACGTAGGTAATGCTATTGTTCTGATGGTCCAGGGCTAAGTGGAGAGCCAGTGAGATTGCATCCACTGTATATTATTATGTGTCTTCCTCCTGTCGCCAAGGAGAAGTATTTCCCTGTGGGTGCTTTATAACTCCAAAATAACATTCAGGGGATATGACTAAAATGAGACTCATCTTCTGTCAGTATTACAGCCATAGTCATAGAGTCATTCAGTAAAAGGATCATATGAAAACAGGCCTTAGGACCCATTGAATCTGTGATTAACATTTACACTAATTATGTTTAATTCTTTCCCTGTTCCCATCAACATCCTCCAGACTCACATACACATGAGGAGCTATTTACAGTGGCCAATTAGCCCACCAACCAACAGTGGGTTAAATGACATTGACTGATGCACTGCATTAAACGTGAAGAACGTGGGATTGACCTGGTTAGGAAATCAGTTTTTTTCGGTTATAAGTCAGAACAGTGGTAACAGACAGGTACTCAAATGTTGTGACTCTTGAAGTATTGCAATGATTGGTACTAAGGTTTCAAATTGAAAACCTTTGTGAATGGCATATTTGAATGATGAGATAGAAAGTCATGTACCCAAGTTTGCTAATAATAGAAACACAGAGATCAAGACTAACAGTGCAGTTGACACCAATAACTTATCAAGACAGAATAATTGGCCAAGAGAATGAATGACAGTGGCAAAGGATTCCACCATGATGTGTAGGAAGCCATCCTCATTGGTTATAAAAGGAATGGTAGAGAATAATTTTGAAATTGTGAGATGCTCAAAACTGTGGAGCACTTGAAGGTCCATGTCATTAGTCTTTAAAGCATAACTACCAGCAGAGAGAGCATAATCACAAATAGTACTGAGGTGGTGGCCATTTTCTTTTGAAATGTAGTATGCACAGAGGTGGAAGCTATAGCTGAGCTGGATGGGCAACACCTGGTGTGTTGTTCTGTGCACCATACCATAGAAAAGATACTGTACATCAGCCTGAGTGGGAATGTAACAGAGGTTTATCAGAGAGATGTTACTCTTTACATTACAAGATGATTGGATTTGCAGTTTCCAAGGTATTTTGTGGAAAAGATATGGTACAGGAAAACTATTTTCACTGGCAAAGTATCCAAAGCTAACGGTATAGTCTAATGATTAGAGCCAGGCCTCTCTAGAGTGGAAATTAAGAAATTATATAATTATTGTAATGCAAATATCATGATTGAAAGACATTTGGAACTTGCTTCCATAATTGGTAATTAGTTTGAGGACAATTGCTAATTTTAAACATTATATTCGATAACAAAAATCCATCAAATGTCATAAGGGAGATTAGAAGTAGGCGTATAAAAGGGAGGTGGGAGAAGGGCACAGCCCAGGTAGAGATGTTGCTGAAGAAGGCTTTTGGCATGCTTACTTCCATCAGTCTGGGTACTGAGTGCAAGAGCTGGGGCATCATGATACAGCTGTACAAGATGTTGGTGAGACCACACTTGGAGTATCGTGTGCATTTCTGGTCATTTAGCTATAGAAAGGATGTCATTTAAACTGGAAAAGGTGTAGGAAAGATTCATAAGGGTGTTACTAGGGTTGGAGGTCTTGGGTTACAAGGAGAGACAGGAAAGGTAGGAACATTCTTCCTTGGAGCAAAGGAGCCTGTAATATAATCTTACAAAGGGATTTAAAATTATGAAGGGGCATAGATAAGGTCTTATTCCCGGTGTATGTAGTATCTAAAACTAGAAGGCATAGGTCTACGTTGTGGGGGGCACAACTTAAAGGAGACCTGGAGGGCAATATTTTCACAGTGTGTGTATGGAACAAGCTCCCAGAGGAAGTGATAGAGGTGAGTACAACTACAATGCTTAAAAGACATTTAGAAGTGAAAGACTTAGAGGACTATGGGTCAAATGCTGGCAAATGGGATTAGCGCAGGTAGGCAACTTGATCGTCATGGATAAGTTTGGCCAATGGGCCTGTTTATGTGCTGTAAAACTCTAGGACACTGACAAAATAACATTCCTGAATGCCTACTTTAATTTGAACTACACATCCATCGAGCAGCTTAGGTCAAAGAAACATAAGTAGTCATCAATCTATATTTGGCATAAAATGGAACATCTATATTAAATGACATAAAGCTGCAGATGAGTTGTTAATCTATGAATTCTCCCTCTTGGACACTAGCCTTCCCACCATTGAGAACATCTTCAAAAGGCTGTGCCTTAAGAAGGTGCTTATGAAGTCCTTATGAAGGACTCTCATCATCCAGGACATGCCCTCTTCTCATTACCATCACCAGGGAGAAGGTACAGGAACCAGAAGACCCACACTAAATATTTTAGGGACAGTGGATTTCTGAACATTCCATGAACCTTTCATTATTCCTTTTTTACATTATTTGTTATTTTTTATTGCAACTTATAGTAATTATTTTGTGCCATGTGCAGCACTGCTGCGATGAAACAACAGAATTTGCGGCATATGTCAGTGATAATAAACCTAATTCTGATTCTAATTATAATATTTACCACCATTTCCTTATGATGTTTTGATGCCCTCTATTGGCAGCTGAAAAAAACGCATCATTATGAATTCCAGCTGGCACAAACAGGTTTTAACACATTAAAGAAAGGCTTACATTTTTACTGTACCATTATTTAGCGGCACTAAAGAACAATATTAGGAGAACAAAGTTCATTAGTGTGGTAAGTATTAGTTCCCATGTTATCACTTCAAAGCAAGTAACTTATATCCTACCTATCATGGTTTTAAAGTATACTGAGGGGATGTGTTTGCCTTGGCCAACATTGAAAAGTGCTTCACTTGTCAAAGGATATGAACGCTGTAGCTTCTGACCTTTATAACGTATGCTCAAGCTTAATTAACATGAAACACTGGATCACTGTTCAAAGCCTTAATCCTGTTGCAAGCAATGGGATCGTGAATAGCCTGAACAATAATGAACATCCCTTCCCAGACAATCAAATGTACCCGAGTTAACTCCTAACTGTAACCTTGCTTACTGCTCTCCAATGAGTGAAAACCATAAGACCACAAGACCAAATGACATAGGAGCAGAATTAGGCCATTTGGCCCATCGAGTCTGCTCCATCATTCAATCATGGCTGATGCTTTTTTTTCCCCTCCTCAGCCCCATTCCCTGGGCTTCCCCCTGTAACCTTTGATGCTGTGTCCAATCAAGAACCTATCAAGCTCTGCTTTAAATATACCCAACAACCTGACCTCCACAACTGCCTGTGGTAATAAATTCCACAAACTTCTGGCTAAAGAAATTTCTCCGCATCTCTTTTTTTTAATGGACGCCCTCTATCCTGAGGCTGTGCCCTCTTGACCTAGACTCCCCCACCATGGGAAACATCCTTTCCACATCTATTGTGTCTAGCCCTTCAACAATCAAAAGGTTTCAATGAGTTCCCCCATCATCCTTCTAAATTCTTGTGAATATAGACCCTGAGCTATCAAACGTTCTTTGTATGATAATCCTTTCATTTCCAGAATCATCCTTGAATGAACCTCTTCTAAACCTTCTCCAATGCCAGCAAATCTTTTCTTAGATGACGAGCCCTAAACTGTTTCCAGTACTCACGATGGGCCTCACCAGTGCCTTATAAAGCCTCAGCATCACATCCCTGCTCTTATATTCTAGACCTCTTGAAATGAATGCTAACATTGCATTTGCCTTCCTCACCACCGGCTCTACCTGTGTAACCCTTTAGGGTGTTCTGCACAAGGACTACCAAGTCCCTTTGCATCTCGGATTTTTGGATTTTCACCCCATTCAGGAAATAGTCTGCACATTTATTTCTTCTACCAAAGTGCATGACCATGTGTTTTCCAAAATTGTAAAACATCCAAGAGCATGTGACAAGATGAAGGCAGAAAGCATCCAGCGAGCCTGCCATGCTTTAGGATCATTAACACCTGCATTTATGTACACAGCTGCTGCTGAATATTGCAAGTCACGTCAGCAAAGTTGGCATGGTCGTACAGCAGTTAGTGTTGCTACCTCGCAGTTCCTGGGGCCCAGGTTCCACCTTGATCTCATGCTTTTCTGTGTGGAGTGTTTGTGACCACTCTGTGAGTAGGTAAGTTTCCATTGGTTTCCTCCCACATCGCAAACCCACTGGTGAAGTTCCAAAAGACTTAGAGGGTGGCTAATGCTGTTCCATTGTTTAAGAATGGTGGCAAGGACAGGCCAGGGCTCTACAAGCTGGTGAGCCTGACTTCAGTTGTAGGGAAGTTAGGAGAGAAAATTCTGAGGGGCAAGATCTACCATCACTTGGATAGTCAAGGGCTGATGGAGAATAGTTATGTGTATGAGATGTCATGTCTGATGAATGTTTTGGAGATCTTCAAAGAGGTAACTAAAGGGATAGATGAAGGTAGGAGAGTGGATGGTGTCTATATCAACTTCAGTAAAGCCTTTGATGAAGCTAGGCATGATAAGCTGATCTGGAAGATTAGATGGCATGGGATTAAGAGGGAGCTAGCAAGCTGGATTCAGAATCAGCATGATGCTAGGAATCAAAGGGCGATGAATGAAGGAGATCTGTGATGAGTGGGGTGCCCCAGGAGTCAGTGTTGGGACCTCTGTCGTTCATTGTTTATGTAAATGAGTTGGATATAAAAGTACTTGTGTAATTAACTAGTTTATTGATGATACTAAATTAAGGGGTCTTGTTGAAACTGAGGCAGGTTACAATGAATTGCAAAGGTACCTTGATCAGTTAGGGAAATCAACTGGGGGATGACAAATGGATTTCAACTTAGGCAAGTGGGAGGTGGTACGTTTTGGACATTGGAAGCAGAGTAAAACTTGTACAGTGATACTCATGAGTGGAAACAGAGGGAAACTGTACACTGAAAGCAGCAACACCAGTAAACGACTTGTTGAAAAAGGCATTTAGCATGCTAGTCTTAATCAGTCAGGGCACTGAGTTTAGGAGCAGGACATTATATTGCAGTTATATAAGTTGCTGGTGAGTTCACAGTCAGGAGCATTGCCTATAGTTTTGGTCACCCTTTTTAAGGAAAGGTGTTGTCCTGGTGGAGAGGGGGCAGAAGGGATTTACAAGGAGGCTGTCTGGTGTAGAGGGCCTGAGTTATAGGGAGAGGTCGGGCATGCTGGAACAAGGACACGCATTCCTAGCTCCATGTTTCCTTTCAATTATTTTACGTGCTGGACTTACAAAACAAAACAGCAGCAACGAGGAAGTGTGAAATGAACACAAGATGACTACCCACCTGTTGAAGCAGCTGCGAGACAGTCAAGCTTTTTTTAAAAAAGCACAGTGAGAAACTGTCAGGTGAAAAAAAAGCGCAGCACGTGTCTCTTCAGAAAAGGAGACAGTGAGTTCACAGTCAGGAGCATTGTCTATAGTTTTGGTCACCCTTTTTAAGGAAAGGTGTTGTCCTGGTGGAGAGGGGGCAGAAGGGATTTACAAGGAGGCTGTCTGGTGTAGAGGGCCTGAGTTATAGGGAGAGGTCGGGTTTTTTTAAAAAAAACCCAGAAAATAGACAAATTCATGGGTTCATGAACGATGACACATGACCTTGTGGGGGGGGGGGTTGCTAAGCGGGTACCACACCTTGCCCAAGGTGACCTGCAGGCTAGTGTAGCAAAGGAGCGCCTTACACCTCCTTTGGTAGAGACATATCTCCACTCAGCACCCAAATATATACACTATATATTATAAATGCTATGTATTTCAGCAATATTTGAGTAAGATTGTAAATATATTGGTTGATTAAGCATTTAATAATAATTGTTGTTTGAATAATTCATTACGGGTTATACGTGAACAGCAGACGTTGTCACCCACCATGTCAAATACACACACCTTGCTTAAAGTAAAGATGAAACTAAGACACACATTCCTGGCTCCATGTTTCCTTTCAATTAGTGTTCTGCTTTGGAGTTATAAATCATAACAAGTATCATCCTCCCAATAGTTCCCTGCTTGTTCAGTACGGCTCCAACAGATCCCTATATCACTTTAGAAACCAGTCTCCAGCTATTTTGACTCACAACACAATATTAAGAAATCATTGAGCAAACAGGATATGACAAGGAGCAAAAAATGCCCCCTCTTGTATGTCAGGTGTTGCAGTAAGCATCAAGCTCCAGAACTAGAAATGCCAACCTCTATAGTACAGCACTACTTCCTCCTCGACACATGGCAGCTAAATCCTGCCACACAGAACAAAGCAAATACAATCTATCCATTTCATACATCTAGCCTACTCTCAGTCATCTCCAAACAGGTGAAAGGAGATCATTTATGGTACGTTTACAATGTCTTCAAGAGGTACTAACTTACAAGAGACCTGTTCTACAATACTCCGAATCACTTTCTCTGAAGCTCTCAAGTCCCTTACTTCAACATGGCAAAAGAATGCGAAATTCCAGAGGCGAGGTGAGAATGAGCACCCTTGATGTCACGGTTTCAGTTGACTGAGCTTGACATCATGGGACTAAAGTAAAATTGGTCAGTGGGAATACAGGGATGTCACGTCACAAGCAGGGGTCATATCTATCCCAGAGGAAGGAAGTTAGTCGTGTTGGATGCCATTTGTCAGACTACAGAGAATGAATGTGTTTAGCCCAATCATCTACCACAGCTTTGTCAATTACAATCCCTCTGTCATAAGTTCAGATGTGGGGATGATTACAAAATTTACAACTTTTTTAAGAATGTAAACCATAAAACCACAAGACATACGAGCAGAATTTGACCATTTCTTCCGTTGAATCTGCTCCACCATTCTATCATGGCTGATTTATTGTCCCTCCCAACCCCATTCTCTTGCCTTCTCCCTGTAATCTTTGGTGCCCTTACTAATCAATAACCTATCAACGTCCACTTCAGATATACCCAATGACGGCCTCCTCAGCTGTCTGTGGCAATGAATTCCACAAATTTACCACTCTCCGTTTAAAGAAATTCCTCCTCATCTCTGTTCTAAAGGAGCATTTTTCTTTTCTGTGGTTGTGCTGTCTGGTCCTAGACTCCTCCAGTATAGGATACTTTCCCTCCACATCCACTTTTAAAGTGTAGACAAGATTTGAGGGTTAAGTAATTTGTTAATGTTCACTCTACTCAAATACAGGGCTATGGTTATTTTTTAATAGGAGATAGTTGAATAACCACCCCTTGTATTTGGGTAGCCTTAACTTGCATATTCAACAACTGTCTTCCCAAACACTCCCCAGCAGCTACAAGGCAGAAGGTAGAGGGGTCATGAATACCTCCACTTGCCTGTATAAGTGCAGCTCCAACAGTGTGTGAAAAGCTTGACACCATTCAGGCACCAGCCATTTGCTTGCTCAGCAACCATCCTCCATCTCAAGTATTCACTTCCTCCAGCAACCTCATGCTGTTCTTGCATTTACAAGACGCAATGCAACAACAAGCTCAGGCTCCTTCCACAGCAGCTCTCAAACACGGAAACTTTACTACCTAGAAGAATAAAGACGAGAAGTACACATGAACTCTTAATCTGTATTTGTGGCTAAAATAGAAATAAATCGTAGTTCTTCCCACCACCTACGTGTCAAAATCCTGAACAACGAACTCACAGCACTGCAGGAATACCTCAAAAGCACAGGACACTAGAGGTTCAAGAAGAGGCTCACCCCTCTCTCCAGAGATAATAAATACTGCTCATATCTCCTGAAGGATAAAAGTGGGAAAAAAAATTCAAACACATTGAATGGTTTGAACAATGTACAAATGAAGTTAAGCTGGTTTGAAATACCAGGTCGGCTTTTGTATTCTGTATATTTTTGTTCCACAATGAGCCATTAAGCAAGTATTCAAACCTACAATTAAGCACAACAACCACTGTCATAATGCAGCAGTGAAAATTCACTAATGGGGTATTTCACCTTCTTGGTGACCCCTATGACGATAAGTGATGCTGTTAACAAAATAAATAGACACATTGTACACATATTACTATTGAACCTAGACATCCTATCTACCAATACCTTAGCTAAGCTTTTACCACATAATCTACTAAACCTTCAGAGCTTCTGACGGTCCTTTCCCATGATTTCCTGATTGACTCATGAATGCTGATATTTTTTCAGCCTAATCATGGCCTCCTAATCTCCAGCACTTCTCCCACATTCTGGCATTTGTACTCTGCTTCCAACCCTAGGACTTCCCCCCACCCCCATTGCAGTTACAATCATTGCTTCTACCGGCATTTTGACTCACCCTTGTCCCTACATTGTCAGGTTGCATTTTGGGTGCTCTCCAAGAGCATTAATGTGAGATTGCTCAAACTGCTCCACCCACACTCAATCCCTTCATAAAAGCTCTTGTATCATATCCTCATCCTCTCCCCAACAAAATCAAGGAGTCCTCAGATAATTTAGCATTAATGTGAATTATCCCAGAACCCCCAACCCACACATGACATCCAGATCCTGAAAATGTTCCAAAACGTAGACGCAATAACTCGCCATCAGCTACCCACCACATCTTTGTTAGCAGTGAGACTGAAGTATACCACAGTCTCAGGCCCCCAGAATACTTGAGACCCCAGTGCAGTTTTCAGTAATGTGTCACATCCTTTTCGTCAAGTATGTGGTAAATAACATTAGTGCCCACACTCTGCCAAGTACCGCCAGACCTCAGCCAGTTATGCATTTACTGACCAAATTGCTCTCAGACTTCCTTCTGGTACTCCAAGGTTCCATATCTGTTCTGCGTCCCCTCAACCATCGTCCGAGTTTATGCAAATGCCTGACACTGCTGAGCCCCACTGAATTACCCCATCTAACCTATAATTCTATATTAAAGTTTATTTATCTAAATTGTTCACAACCCCCATTACACTTCTGTGAACTTTAGTTCTGATTGTTGTTGGCTTACATTTTATTGTTTGCATAATTTGCTCTTTTTTTGCACATTCGGTGTACTTTGAACAGGTGGAAAATATGACACAATGTGTACCACAGCAGTCACAAGTAATTTCATACGTGTTATAACAATCTGGTCCCCTAATGCTTTATGCTCAAAAATAGGGTGCCATCATTCAGTAGTTTTATGGTAAATCATCTGCTGCGTGATAAATTAGATTTGAACATTGGTGAGCTGTATTCGTACCACAATCAAATTTTAATCCTGATGAAAAAAAAAACGAAAGAGAAATCATGCTTCTCAAATAAAAGTAGTTTTGACAAACATGCCCACGGTTGGCTGGTTTTTAATCTATAGTTACAATGGCAGCATTCAGACTAATGTTTCACAAATCCTCTGTTGTTCAGTAACCATCTCCGAGCTGCAGGGGATGTTAACAACTGACTATATTCCCATTCTGTATAAGCTAGTAAAACCAGTGATTGATGCAAAATTTTAAATGGACCTCCAATGTGTAGGTGGTCTCTCTATAAATATTCACATGCTTAATATTCCTAATGCAAATGGTGGCTTTAGAAAATTAATGAGGTGTAGATGGAGGTGTTCTGGCATAGCATAGTCATAAAAATACTGCCTTGTGGCAGTGTGACTTAACTCAGATTAAACTTATGGTGCTACTTATCAGCTATGAGTTGAAGCGATTTTAAATCCTACAGGGATTGTAGATCAAATAAACATGCATAATTGCACGTTTGACAGACAGAACCACAAAAACTTCACTGGACCGATTTATTATATCACTGCTATTTTAATCGTCCTCTTCGTATGATTACAGAAATTCCGCATCTGTGTAAAATGAAGGACCACTTGATCGACAATACTCTTCACAAGTTGCCGAAACTGTTTTACAATGCAAGACATTAATTTCTGTTTGTTCTTTACTCGTGTTTGTTGAGATGTTTGAAAATGCTTAACAGTTCACTTAATGACTAATTCAGAACCACAATATTTATATCTGTAATTTTACACCATTTTACTCTGAACCTGGTGGTGTTCTGCTCCGCTGTTAGAGTTCAGCCAATGATAGCACTATGTAGAACATAGATAGGTCAACTTTCTCCACATTTCTGGGTCATTATTTATGCTCAGAGGAAAATCTGCCCCAAATAATTATAACACTACAATACATCTGATAACAAATGAGAGTAGAGTACATCTCCAATCTACATTAATGCTAATAAAATTCTGACACAATTAATGCTGAAAAGATTTTAAATCTCCCTTCATGTTGTTGTAAAATTTATGTAATTTCTTCTGTTCTTAGTGATCAGCTCCACTGACACCAAGGAAGACATGCATTTATTTTAAAGCACATCTTTCACAGAACATCCCAGATTATTTTATAGCCAGAAATACTTTTGAAGTAAAGTCACCAATTTAAGGTAGGAAAATGGCATTCAATTTACACTTTGCAATCTCCCACAAAAAAAACAATGTGATTCCTTCATTCTTTTACTGATGCTGATTGAGGAACAAATATGAGCCAGGACAACAGGGTATAACTTGTCTGCTCTTTTTCAAAGTAGTGGTGTTGGATGACTCACATTCACTTTAAAGTGAATAAAATATTTAAGCTTAACATTTTATCTGACAAAATGGGGCATCTGTCCAACCCTTACTCAAATCTCTACTAGAGTCAGAGATTCAGGCAAAATAGGCCTTAATGATTTTTGGGATTATTGGATAAAGTTTTCAGTATGGGACTGGCTGGGGCAGAGCAGATGCAAGCTATATTTCAGAGACTAAAGGACAGACAGTCTTTGTGATGAAGAGGATTCACGGTTGGTTAAATGAGGTCCCAAGGAAGGAACAGTCTGATTCATCCTGAGATGGTACCTATAGAACAGGTGTTGCCAACTTTTTTTATGCCATGAACCAATACCATTAAGTAAGGGGTCCATGGACTCCAGGATGGAAACCTCTCCGATAGAGTGTATAAAATTGGCAGAAACAGCAGAAATTGGATTGGAGCTAATACCAGTTCTTTTCCCTTTCCTTTAGACTGTAACTTCAGTGCAATTAAATCAGTGATAACATAGTTTATGGAAAAAAACCCTTACAGCTCATCAGCCTTGAAATTCAGTTTTGCAATAATGTCTTCTTCAACAATAGTGTTCAACAATTTGCAAATCAATATATTTCAAGGTGAAAGTGTTTCTGAGTGGTTTCATCTCAATCCAGCACTTGTAGACACAAATCCTCTTGGTATCCTAAGTTTGATTTCCATTATTCACTGAACATAATGTTTCTGGGATATTGTGGGAGATTCTGACCAGCAAGCTACAAAACACACCTGAGCCGGCTACACTAGACTCTGACTCCTCTCATTTCGGTCTTACTCACCTTTTTTCATTATGGACTCTGAATGGTCTGCCCATAACCCTTTACACCCCTGATGTATTGCCAGCTCACCCAAGCACTCTCTCCTGAAAAACGGATGGCGCCTCCAGCCCTCCAGTCTCCTGACTACCAGCCTCCTTTACACTAATAAAGCGACCTTCCGATTTCCTGAGCACCTTCTCCTTTTGACCTTCCAATCTCAGGTCTAACTGAATAGACCTGATCTAATCCAATCTAACTGAAAATGGATTACGTTCAGTACCACAATGAAGATCTTAATCTCCAACCCCAGCTCCATCCCAACATCTTCTATCCACTCAACACTTACCACAACATAGTGCTTGCTTCATTTGCCCCAAACTGGGCACCCATCTTCCACCCAGTGCTTGGCTACAATCCTTTTACAACACCTTCTCATACCATTCCTGACCACAACATAGACATCAAATCCTCCTTCTATTGGTAACCCCCACGCCCCCCTTCCTAGCTTTGGCCTAATCAGCTTTGTGACCGTCTGATTGCACCAGATTGGCATCTGACTCAAATCCTATGAGGTACATTTTGATTTTTTTTAATGTGCAATTCCCTGTCAGTTGGCCCAGATACTTTGCAGACAATGGCACCCAACCACTGTTTTGGTGACAAGCTGCTGCATTATCCATGTAACATGTCTTTTTGGGTACACTGGAGTTCTGAGGCCTTGGCAAGTTAGCAACAATCAGTTTTTGTTGCCAGTTTCCCTCTGTTTTTTAACCTTTAAAACCAACTACCAGAGTTGTTTTTTGGGCTATAGAGAAGTACTAAACAGTAGTCATTTTCTCTTTTCTCTGACATGTATTGCATATGGATATAGCCACAGAGTCTATTAAGAAATTGAATAAATTTTCTTGGATATTTTGGATACATAATATACAGTAGCACCTTCCTGCCCAAACTTATATGTAAGCTTTATGCTTAGTACTCTCACTTAATTTATTTACTTCAAGTAATGGTTTCATCTTGATCCTTGTAATCAAGATTAATTTATGAGCCTTGGTTTGAAGTTAGGAGGTAACATAGCAAGTAATAATGCCACGAGTTAAAAACCAGAATTAAACTGAATTCCACATATGGAAACTTATTTTTGTTAAGTCCTACACAATATTTAATTGTATGGGCTTTTATAAGAACCCCAATGGCATCAGATTGAAAGCTCTACTTCATCTTCACTGTTGTGTAAAGAGATTTGCAGCTTTCAACCATGTCGCAGAGTTTAATTCTTAATGGATTTCTTTCAAGATTCTAGCTGGGGCACTCCATCTTAAAATTTATCCTCTGAATATTTGTTACACAGGTTTTATCCAAGCGCAGCAAGATTTACTCCGATTCATGTATATATATTTTTTCTCTGTCTTAATAGCTGCCGTTACATTTCAATTGGAATTAACCATTATTTGGTTAAATAAAAAGTTCAAATAATTTCCCGTCATTGTGCTTAGTGGCTACATTCTGTTGATGAAACACATTCACTTCAATCGTGCTTTCACTGTGCAGAAGAAATAATTTAAAAAGATGCAGTAAATTAAATAAAAACTGTTCACAATCTGCAGTTTTCTGGCAAAAAAATTCACTGCTAGCACTGCCATGCAGAATGGTGGGAGTTTCACAATCTGCCAAAAATACAAGCTGAACAAAATACAAAATTTGATCACTGCTGTTGGATCACATTTTTGTTGGTAAATTTTCTCCCTTCTTTGCTTTTATTGCCATGGCATTCTTCTGCTTTGTAGATTCGGTAGCATTCTTTTCTGTTCTGAGCTCGGAGCTGTGGATTCTTGATCTCTTCAACCATTAGGCTTGGGAACCAGCCTTTCTCTCCATCGTGCAAGCGATCTCCCAATATCCAGCCTAATGGACAAGACATGTAGAGACAAGGTGATTTACATCACTGAGGGGCCAATCAAGTTATGCATTGTTATTTCCCCAATCCTTTTGAAATAAAATTTTGTAGTTAGTCTTTTTGAGGTGGGAGATGTTAGAGGATAGCATCACATTTATCACTTTAGTATCTCCTACCATCATCACAATGTTTATAGCATTTATAACTCTGATAGGGGACAAACTAATCTCTTTTTGAACAAAATTCATTTCCAGGTTAGAGTGGAAGAAGACAATAGTGGCACCAAACTAATTATAAATCATCAATCTTCTCTTAAGATAGTGCAGAGAGAAATCTAACGCACATCAGTTTTTATTTTATTCTTATGTTAGTACAATTCACCATTCAGTCCTTAACAGCCATGATGTAAATATTCATTGAAGATAATTGTCATGTAAAGAATTATTTCAAAACTTATGAACTATGAGGAAAATTTTGACTCCCATATGTAATAATATATTAAAAATTGAACTTGTGATATTTCATGATCACATCTTGCAATACAATAGCAGACATTAAGTGGAGAATTTCAAAGTACTCATGGAGTTGTGTTCAATAGTCACAGAAGGTAGACCTATAATCATTTTCGTCACTGACTTGCAGTTTGAAATTTCAGAAGCACCTAGCCATCTTGTTAGGAAGACCCTATTAATAGTAGGCAGTCGTTGATATCAGGGGATCATGGGTTTTTGCCCCTGGTGGACTGTGTCCTCTCCAGAGTGCAAGTCAGGGTGGGAAGATTTGAGAAACTCGCTGTTGCCCATGTAGCGGGATCCCCTCTCTACGTCACTGATGTAGAACAAGGGAAGGGCAAGCGCTGATACAACTTGGCGCCAGTGTCGTCACAGAGGTTGCCAGGGTGAAGTTGTATACAACATCAAACTGCCTTAGGGACCCCGGCTCCTGATTTCTTCCTTGGGGTTTACTCCCGAAGTCTTTCCCATGAGAGGGTATGGCTGCAAGGCAGCGGAGGTTTAAAATCAGAGTTTTCCTTCTCCTAAGCGGGTTGCTGTCCAAGGCTGACTGGCCCCACCTGCCCGAACGACCCCATTACGTAACAGAGACATGACATATTTCACTTGAGAGTGTGAGAAGACTGCTTTTTATGTGTGGCCTACATATCCTATGAGCCACTCCATTGTCAGTGAAGATACAGCTCAACACATACAAAATGGTGGAGGAACTCAGCAAGTCAGACAGCATCGATGGAAATACATAAGCTGTCGACGTTTTGCGACAGGACTGGGAAGGACAGGGGGTGGGGTTCAGGAGACAATGGCGCCTAACGGCGACTCCTTTGCTTGCATCTTCGGAAACAGCTCGATTTCTATCTTTAATATCTCTATTTTTCCCTTTTGGGTTCTTTTGAAGACCCTGACCTGGAGTTACACGCTGACTACGGTTCTTTGTGGGAATGGGACCCACTCCCAGGGTCTCACGACTGGCCATTATTCGATATACCAAGGATGCAGCCTAGAAGACTAGTGCACCTTCGAGTTTCGGGATTTCGTGGCTCTGGAGGCAGGCGGACTCGAGGTCGGTGCCTCTGCAGGAATCTGATGTGTCATGGGAGACGGAAGATCGAAAGCAGCGAGCGGGCTGTGTGCCCAGAGACCTCAGTTCTTTGGGCACAGAGTTTGGAAAAAGCGACACAATGGACTTTTAATATCATAAGTCAGCGAGTTATTTGTTATGTCTCCCCTCTCACTGTGAAATGGAGACACCTTTTTTCCCTTATTAGGGAGAGAGAGAGCCAGTGGTATGTTGAATTACTGGGTGAACGAGTAATCTTTGGGGTACTGAACGTCTGTGTCTTCATTGACGCTTTGCTGCACGCTTGAATGTTTGGTGGGGGCACCGATGCTTTTTTTATTCTTTGGGGAACTCCTCTGTTTTCATGGATGGTTGCGAGAAAAGGCATTTCAGGATGTATATTGTATACATTTCTCTGATATTAATTGTACCTTTGAAACCTTTGAATAAATAAGAAGCTGGGGGGTGGGAGAAGAGGACCAGCTAGAAGGTGATGGGTGAAGCTGTGGGTGGGGAGGGGGGTGAAGTAAGATGCTGGGAGGTGGTAAGTGGAAAAGGCAAAGAGCTGGTGAAGAAGGAATCTGCTAGGAGAGGAGAGTGGATCATGGGAGAAAATGAAGAAGGAGGGGCCAGAGCGGGGAAATGAAGAAAGGGGAAAAATTATTGTTAAGTTGGAGAAATCAATCAGGTTGGAGGCTACCTAGACAGAATGTGAGGTGTTTCTCCTCCAACCTGAGAGTGAGCTCACTGATCCAAAAGAGGAGTCCATGGACGACAAGTCAGAACGGGAATGGGGATAGGAATTGAAATGCTTGCTCACTGGGAAATACTGCAATTTGTGGATGGAGCTGAGGAGCTTGGCAAAGCAACTCTGCCCCCAATCTATGTTGGGTCTCACCAATGTAGAGGAGGCTGCACCAAGAGCACCAGATACAGTAGATGACCCCAACAGATTTGCATATGATGTGTCTGGAACCCTGAATGGAGGCGAATGGGCAGGTGTAGCACTTCTGCCACTTGTAGGCGTAAATGCCAGGAAGGAGATGAGTGGGGAGGGACAAATGGACAAGGGTTTCATGGAGGAAATGATCCCTGTGGAAAGTGAGCTTGGGGGGAGGTAAAGATGTGCTTGGTGGTGGGGCCCCATTGAACATGGCGGGAGTTGAGAATAATGTGTTGGATAGGGAGGTTTATACATTGGTTGGTGAGGATAAGAGGATGTCTGGGGAATGGAGGAGGTGTGGGTGAGGGCAGCATCAATGGTGGAGGAAGGGAAATCCCACTCTTTGAAGAAGGGGGAAATCGCTGATGTCCTGGAAAGGAAAACTTCATCCTGGAAACAGATGCAGCAGAGATGAAGGAACTGAAAAAAAGGAATGACATTGCTACAGGAGACAGGATGGGAAGAGGTATAGTCAAGATAGCTGTGGGAATCGGTGGGTTTGTGCACTGCACCTCGTTGGATGGCATTGCACATCTTCAGTGACCTCCAAGGTTCTACTATTCTCCAAAAGATTAGAACAAAAGTTTGTAGACCACATTCTACAGTCCCTGATTTTTACCCACATTTTAATTTTCATGAACAAGAATTTTCATCACATGGTATACCAAAACACCTCAGGATACAACTTAGTTTCTAGATAGCAAGTGATCCATTCCTGGTTATGTAGGAACTTCAAGATGCAATATTTTATAAAATCTCATCTTACTTTTCTAATTTCTACTCCACGACTGTATTCTTTATCTTCAGCCTCACATTAACCGGATTTTTTCCCCAGTTTCCAAATTCCATTTTCCACCCCAGTCACTTGGTTTAAAATGACTTTCTTCCATCCTATTCTAATCTCCTACCCCATTGATCTCCTCCCTTCACACCTCCTTCCTGTTGCGAGTTCAAGCCAGCACCATTCTTTCTGGTTGACAACTCCTTGACTTCATCGCTAACCAAGGCTTCTTCCTTCCTACCCCAAATAAATAAGCATTTTTCACAAAACAGTGACATGCAACCAGTCTCATAAAGTACTAACTGACAACATGAAACAATTGCTTAAATGCTTTTTTGAAGTTCCATTATTAATTGCAAAGAGAATTTTGAATCTAACAATGATGCCAGACTTACCCTGAACTGATTAATACACATCTAACTTTTCTCATTATTTTAATCTTCAATTTTTAATCCTTCAGAACATTCTGACCTAGATTTTTAGTTGCTATGACATTTTTCCCTTTGAGAAATATGCAGAAATTGCATAATCCAGGATATTTTAGGCTTTGAAAGAGACTAGGTCCAGGTAGTCCAACAATGAGTGGGCACCTGAAGCAGACACACAGCTCTTAATTTACATAAATATGTTCGAACACCAAAAGCATGTCCAGTCAGAAGGTTCCTGCCTTCCATTCTGCAGCATTAGGAAACAACTTCAGTGGCAGATAAACAAGCCCAAATGCAGCTCAATATCTTTCAGTGAAGAATGGAAGAATGCTAACAAGCAATACCACCCAGCAGAATGCATTTCTCAGAGAGAAGACAAAAGCACACATGCCCTTGCTTGGCAACAGCATTGAACCAGGCCTTGTGAACCACTGACTCTATATTAGCCAACACTCATATATACTAATCCTGCATTAATTCCATTTAATTCTCCCTATTTTTGCATCAACTCCCTGTTGATTCTGCCACTCAACCTGCAAATTAAAAGGGGCAATTTACAACAGTTAATTAACCAATGAACCTGGTCATCTTTGGGATATGGGAAGAAACTGGAGCACACAGATTACAGCTGAAACATGCAAACTCCACACAGACTATACCAGAGGCCTGGGCCTCTATATCAATCCCGGGCTGCTAAATCTATGCAGCAGTAGTTCTCCTGTCCCGAGTGATGTGTGTGGAATCTTGGGAGCCTCTGGTCCACGACTGCACAAAGTGCAGAAGGAGCAGTTCAAGGACAGAGGAACTGGGAAAACAATAGGAGTGACCATCTGCAAACGATCCATCTACCCTTCCAGTGGAAGAATCTTCAGTTCTCATATTGGCCCCATCAGCAACCTCAGTATCCACAAAGCCAGAGTGGAAGTATGATCTCGAGGGATGGTCTAGGAAGAAGAAAATCTGCGGAGGCTATTCTTCATCAGGGAAATAATGACAGTAGCTATGATAAAGACCCCGTGAACAATAAGGAGAGGAGACATATACTTTCTGTTACACTAAATTAAGCATAACCCTGAATTTTCTTTACTCCCTTCTAAGATGCCATGGGAAAATATCAGTCACTTCAGTCACTCTGCAGGGAAGCAACATTAGAAAATGCTACCTGGTCCGTTACAGGTGACAGCTTTCCACAATAGGACGTATGAATGTAAGAATCGGAGCAGGAACTGGCCAACAAGCAGTTTGTCATCATTGCTTCTCCATTCAATAACATAACGCCTGATCATTTACCTCAGTACCACTTTACTGCATCCATTGGATTCAGTTAATATCCAAAAATCTACCAATCTCTTTCATACTCACTCTGATCTCCAACGACAGGAAATTCCAAAAATTCCCAGTTCTCTCAGGGAAGAAATCCTCAATGGCTGACTCCTTGTTCTGAGACTGAGATGCCTGGTTCCAGACACCCGAGGCAGGGGAAACATTATCCCTGCATCTACTACTGCCAAGTCCCATAGAATGTTGAATGTTTCAGTGAGATCATGCCATAGTCTACATCAGCTTACTTTGCAGTTTGGAAAATAAATATGAACTGTTTAGCGATACCTGGAGGAAGGCAGTCTATCTGCACCTCCATTATTGGTGCTAGGAGGCTGTGCTGCCGCTGTGTTCACAACCTCCTGCCGAATTTACGTGCACAGTGATGATATTGGCCAAAAAGTGCAGCTTCCTATCAGGTTTTGAGAGAACCGAACTTTTAGAAGGTTCTGAATGTAGACTGTGGATTGTGAGGAGATGTACAGACAGGCCACTGGGAGATGTTTGTTTAGCCAAAGGGCCAGCCTTCTAAATTTTTTTTTTTACAGCATATGGAATCCTGGTTTATCATTGTTTACAAGAACAGTTACAACTTGAGCAGAGTTGGCAACAATCTCACACTAGGTGTCCACTGTTAATGTAGAAGGGAACAGGTGACATTACACCTACAGGAGATTAAATTCATTGACAATACTGCTGGTGACCCACAAAGCTCGTCCAGTGGAGTTGGCCATTAAAATCTGATTCTCCAGTCCTCAAATAATCATGCCTTTGACTTTGTTTGTGTTTTCCATTCTCACATCAAACTGCCTTCATTTAGTGATTTGACAGCCTCCCCTGACTGTTAAGGAAGCTCTCTCCTTCATGTCTGCAGGAGTGCAATAATATAAAAATACCATTCAGTAGAACACCAACAACACACACAAAGTGCTGGTGGAATACAGCAGGCCAGGCAGCATCTATAAGGAGAAGCGCTGTCGACGTTTCGGGCCGAGACCCTTCGTCAGGACACCGATATAACTTCCTTTCACTGAATCTGTGTGCTTTGAGGCCATTTGCCACTCTGGCCATCTGTCTGGTCTATTACTATTTTAAAAAATCACAGATCCACTATAAAAAGGGAACTAAAAATGTCGATCAGTAAAACTGAGATTTTGCAACTGTGCATTCCAGCAGAAGATTCTACTTACCGTCAGATGTCCATTCGATGACACTAAGGATGTCAGCAGCTTCCAGTGAGAGTTCATCGGGTTCCTGTGCTGTGTACCTCTGGATGCACTGCACCTGAGGACAATCTAGAAGAGAGCACCGAACATGAGCTTTCTATTTTTTAAAATTCATTTCTCAAGACTTGCTTTTCACTGGCAAGGATAGCACTAATTACCCATTCATTATTGTTTCCGTGAAGGTACTGGTGGGTTACCTTCCTGGCTGCAGCAGTCCTTAGGGTAAAGGTATGCTTACAGTCATACAGGCCCAACTACCCATGCTGACCAAGATTCCCACCTAAGCTTGTTCCATTTGCCACTATTTGACCCATTTCCCTCTCAATCTTTCCTGCCCACGTACTTGTCCAAATGTCTTTTAAATGTTGGTAGTATATGTGCTTCAACCACTTCCTCCAGCAGCTCATTCCATATACTGTTGCTGTGCCACAGCCCCATGGGTGGAAATGTTGCCCCTCAGGCTCCGAGGAAATCTCTTCCCTCTCACCTGAGATTGAATGTTCTCTAAATTCAGAGTCAAGTGTCATGGAGCTGTACAGCACAGTAACAGATCCATCAGCTCATCTAATCCATGCCAATTGTTAATCTGTGTGATCCCAGAATGGAACGTAGTATATACCCTTCCTATACAGGTGTCCCCCAATTTACGAATGTTCACTTTACATCACTTTGCTTTTACAAAAGACCTACATGTTTCATACGAACTCTCTACCTTTGTAAAGTGGAGGGGGGGGGGGGGGGAACACCTGTATGTACTTAGCCAAACTTCTCTAAAATGTTGCAATCGAACCCACATTCACCACTTTCGCTGGCAGTTTATTCCACACTCATAATACCCTCTGAGTGAAGAAGTTCCCTCTCAGGTTCTACTTCAATATTTCACCTTTCACTCTTAACCCAATTTCCCTCGGGATCAATAAAGTATGTCTGTCTGTCTGTCTGTCTGACTGCCTGCCTTAACCTATAGGTTTAGTTTCACACAACCTCAATGCCTGCTTGCATATACCCTGTCTATTCCCCTCAATTGTGTACAACTCTGTCAAATCTCCCTTCCTTCTCTTACACTCCAGGGAATAAAGTCCTAACCCGTTTAACCTTTCCCAACTCAGGTTCTCAGGTCCTGGCATCATCCTTAAAATTTGTTCTGTACTCTTTCAAGGTTATTATTACCTTTCCTGTAGATAGGTGACCGGAACTACAGATAATACTCCAGATTTGGCTTCACCAATCTTTGATACAACTTCAACATAACATCCCAACTCCTGTACTCAGTAATCTGATTTATGAGACGAATATGCTATAAACTCTCTTTATAACTCTATCTACTTGTGACACCATCTTCAAGGAATTACTGATTTGTATTGCTAGATCCCTTATTGTTTTACCATTCACTATGTAAGTCCTATCTTGGTTTGTCCTCCTGAAGGAGAACACCTCACGGCTTGTCTGCATTAAATTCCATCTGCCATTAATATTTATGCTTGTTTTTACAGCTAGTCCCAATCTCACTGCAAGCTTTGATAGCCTTTGTCACTATCCACTACTCCTCGACCTTTAACAATCTGCAGTTTACCACATTATCATCTATATAGATGATGAACTAAGAAGCCAGCAATGATCCCTCATGCACACCATTAGTCACCGGCCTTCGGTCAGAGAGGTAACTATCTGCTACCACACTTCAGCCTCTCCTGCTAAGCCAATATTGAATTAAATTGGGTATTTCCTCCTCCTGAATGCCAAGTGGGGTGGGGTGGGCACAGATAGGGTGAATGCACATTATCTTTTCCCCAAAGAATGGGAAATTCAGAACTACGTTTGCAGTGGGAGGGGAGAAATTCAATAAGAAACAGGGGGCAGCCTTTTCACTAGACTGTGGAATGAGCTGCCAGAGGAAATGGTTGAGTCAGGTACATAAAAAACATTTAAAAGATAACAGGAAAGGTGCAAGAATGGGAAAGTTTTCGAGTGGTAAGCAGGCAAGTGGGACCATCTTAGATGAGTATCTTGGACTAGATGGGCTGAAGGGTCTATTTCTATGCTCTATGACTCCATTGCACATATTGGTCCAAACTTTACTTGCCATCCGTCAGTTCTTGTCAAAACGTTATCTCAGTCTTAAGGTCCTACTGGATGCAAATTGGAACTCTTACATTTGCTAAAGAACTCAAATAAAATGACATCATACCATCAGATTATAATCAATTTAATCACAGAAAGATAAAAGAAATCCAAAGAAATTTTTGAACACCCAAGGTTTATGATAATCTTTGTTTCCACGTTCTTTGAACGTGGTTGGAGAGGAGAGTTAAATATTAAACTGTGTGACTGTTCGTCACTTAGTGTCAGATAAGGAAATTTTTTAAGATTGTATCAAAAATCCAGTTTATACTTAAGAGAAGTTTCACCAGAGTAAACACAAAGTGCACTGTAGATGCTGTGGTCAAAGCAACACGTACAACACGCTGGAGAAACTCAGCAGGTCGGACAGCATCCGTGGAAATGGGCAGTCAACGTTTCGGGCCCTCCAGCGTTCCTCCAGCATATTGTACGTGTAGTTTCACCAGAGTGTTGCCTGGAATGGAATATTTGAATTTTGACCAGTAGCACTGTAGCATATTGATGAGTTAACACTATTACAACGCTTATGGTAAGACTGGAGTTCAATTCCCATTCACTGTCTGTAAGGAAGTTGTATGCTCTCCCCATGACTGCATGGGTTTCCTCCAGGTGCTCTGGTTCCCTACCACGCTCTGAAGTCATACAGGTTACGGTTAGTAAGTTGCTGGTATGCAATTTTGGTGTCACAGGTGTAGATCGATTCTTGCAGGCTCCCCAGCACAATCCTCACTGAATTGTTTTGGCACAAGTAACACATTTTACTGTTTATTTCCACTGATTGTGGCAAATAAGGTCACCTTTAATTTCTGAAATCTCTTTTCCTTTGGAAAGTAAACTGAGTGAGAAGCTAACTGATGTATGGAGGGGTATAGGTGGAAAGAAAATTTACTTTGTAGCAATGGTGCATTAAATGAGGGGGCATAGGTTTCACTAGTTCAGAAGGAATTAGAATAAGTTCACTCAGAGTGTTATTGAAATCCAGTACACACTGTGGGAGGAAGTCCTGGAAGTAGGTACTCTCGTGTCATTTATGAATTTTCTTGATGAACAGTTGAATTTCCAAGACATTGAAGGCTCTGGGTCAAGGAGGGCTAGTATGAATATGTGCTTGATGATTGTCCTGAATATGATAGGGTGAAGGGCTTGTCTCTAACAATCATTGGCTTCCAGTTAAATAGCACCTCTGGCTTGCTCATCCCATTCTGTTTAATCTCATCTAATTTTACAACTCACCTCCCAGACTATTTACTGTCATTTCCACTTATTCCTTCATGATTCTACATTCTCAAATTCCTTCACCAAATCTCTCTACTTAAGAATCAGAATCAGGTTTAATATCACTGGCATATGTTGTGAAATTTGTTGTTTTGTGGCAGCTGTACTTTGCAATACATAATAATAAAACATAAATAAATTGTAATAAAAATACATATTTGTGAATATTAATTAAATTGAATTGACTTTATTACTTACATCCTTCACATACATGAGGAGTAATAATCTTTATGTTATGTCTCTGTCTAAACATGCAATGTGCAAAGTAATTTATAACAATTTATAATAAATAGAACAGTCAATGTAACATAGAATACACCCAAATCAGCGTGAGTTAATCAGTCTGATGGCCTGGTGGAAGAAGCTGTCCCAGAGCCTGTTGGTCCTGGCTTTTATGCTGCGATACCTGTCTATATTCTATATTCTACTTCACTACCTTTCTATATTTTTAAAGATTTTTATAAATGCCTGGCTCTTTAAGCAAGACCTGTGGTTCTCTGTAGCTTGGTGTGTTTTCGTGAAATGCCTTTCACATTTGTTATTGTTTGTATAACTATTATAATTGTTACTTCTTTCAATTCTTATGGTAAACATTAAGCTAAATTAATGGGATCCATTTTGGACACTTATTTCCACATCAAACAGAGTGCAGTTTAAGTTTGGGTCAAAGTCTTTCTGCTTTTTGATGGAAAAGAATTCAGGAGCAGAATGTTCTGTTAATCTAATATGAGTTTAAGAAAATTATGAAGGATAAAATTTTACCCTGATCAAATATGGACTTTAGGGTTGGTTAGATGCTTCAGTGAAGTAAATAATTTGTAAATCCTTACCCCAATGCAAGGAGCTGGGAGAAACATATTTAGTTCTTCGGTTTGGCATGAGTGCATGCACCCAGCGTTTCTTATCACTCCTGCAAAATAAAAACGCAGACACATAAAATCAGTAATTAAACAAAGGTGGCACCGATACCTTTTAATATCATATTATATTTGCAAGAGATGTGTACTTATCAGTTTCTTTTTCTATTGTAATTGTTTGTTCAATCATAAAATTTTGGCTGCAACCAAACTGCTATATTGAAACAAAAGAAAACATAATGAACCTGTGACTTTGATAATTCTGAGTTGGATGACATTTCTGATGATTCATAGAATCAACAAAAGGACAACACAAAGGTCACCCATTAAGTCTTTCAATCTAGTCACTTGCGCTCATTACTTCTTCTTTCACATTCCAACAATAATCTGTCCACATTTATTTGTCTAATAGACCTTTGAAGATAACAAATAAATCTGATTTTATCACCTCATCAAGCATTAAATTCCAAATCTTAACCATATGTGACATCAAAATATTATTTCATGGTACCAGCTCTGTGTCCTGTGTTTACAACCCTTCAGCAGGAGGGTATATTGTAGATTTGCTCTATTCAGTTAAACAATTCTAAATTCTAATTTAATTGAGCATAACTCATTGGTTTTAAGTATTAAACACAAGATTCTGAATACCTTATTAACTGTTAATTTATCCTATCAATTTTGAAAGATGTGTTGAGAAACTCTCAGATCTCTGTCCACGACCTCCCCTTTAAAAACTCTTTAAAATTGCACCTATCAGTTTGTATTGTGTATTCTTATTCTTTCTACCAAGATCATCACTTCACACTTTGCTGCATCAAATTTGTCTGCCATATGTTCACACGTTCCATCAGGTAGTATATGCCCTAAGCAAATCTTTAGTCACCTCCTTACAATCCCCTGCACTGTCAGTTTGTGCTGTTTGTAAATATTAAGAAGGTGCAACACCCGGTAAGTTCAAATTTATATGAAAATGTTAAAAAAAACAGCAGAGGTTGCTGTGCTAAACTAATGTAGGAGAGAGCATCTTCCTCCCTCTGAAGAGCTCACTGTGCTAAACTAATGTAGGAGAGAGCATCTTCCTCCCTCTGAAGAGCTCACTGTGCTAAACTAATGTAGGAGAGAGCATCTTCCTCCCTCTGAAGAGCTCACTGTGCTAAACTAATGTAGGAGAGAGCATCTTCCTCCCTCTGAAGAGCTCAATTTTGGCAAAACATTTTGTATCCTTGCTGTTATTGACCCAAAATGCTCATTGATATAATATGCATTACATCATCAAATACCAACTTAAATACTATTTATTCAACACAACTACAGTCTATATCCTCTCTCTCTGTTATCCCATCAAAAAGTGTTAAAGATGCTCTCATTATTCCAGCTTGTCGGCAAGATAATTTGAACATTAGCAATAGCAGTTGAAAGCCTTGATAAACATTCTACATTATGTATTAGAGCTCTGTGCCTAATGTAATAATTCTTTTGGCTTACTCCACTATACAGTACAATCATGGCCAACTCTTAACTTCAGTGCAATTTTCATACATTACCTTAATATTTAGAATACTTTAAAATTTTATAGATAATTTTAGTTACTTGAGACATTTAGTCACAATTTTGAATAAGGCCCCATGACATTAACTGGAGGCAGTAGTTCAATTAACTATTACATCTACAGAAGATGCATCGCAGAAGTGAAGACAGTGATATAAGAAGGGTGTGGAGACTGTGGAGATTTTCATAGGTGGTGTACCAGGATGCTGCCTGATTAAAAAGTATAAGCTATAAGAAAGAATTGAACAAATTTGGGTTGTTCTCCCTAGAGTGTTGGAGGCTTAAGGCAGACCATATAGAGGCATTTTTTTAAAACTATGAGAGGCATAGCTAGGATAGACAGTCAGAATCTATAAATATCAAACATCAGAGGTTAAATTTTGAAGTTTTGAGTGCAGCAGTTTAAAGGTGACATGAAGGGATTTTTTTTTACACTGAGAGTGTTAGGTGTCTGGAATTGGGTATCAGAGGTGGTAGTGGAAACAGAAGTTTGGTGGCTTTTACACATGAATATGAAGGAGATGGAAAGATATGGATGATACACAGGGGGGATGCATTAAATATAGAACTGGCACAACAGAGTTCTGTCCAGTGCTGTGCAGTTCCATGTTCTTATTGCTATTAAATTAATCAACAACGTGGATGTAGCACTGGTAGCAAAATGGCTGCATGCACTGAGATTCCAAATAAAACAGAACTGAGAAGTGTTTTGACAACAGAACCTTTAATAACTTCTATCTTGTGTATTATTAGAATACAATTTGCATAACTTTTTAAACGAATAACTGTGGTGATTTATTTTTGCTTTGCTTCCTTCTGAGGCTAAGTGAGCTGACAGCCAGCCCTGCTGTTTTTCAGAGATACTTATTATATTCACAAATAAATAACTGGGAGAAGAAAATAAGGGATTAATTTTGCTAAATATGTCAAAATCCACAAGCTGGTGTGAATAAAGATTCAAGTTGTACATTATTGTCCGATAATTGTAGGTAGAATGATTTACATCCCATCATTATATGCACACAGATTCACAAAATCCATTAATTGTCTGAGAATTGACAGAGTTGAAATGAAAGGAACAGTTCAACCCCTGAAACAAGATAAAGTGTTAGAAATAAAAATGGAAGATTATTCATCAGGATTATTAAAATTATGCAAAATACCATCTTGCCTATTATTTCTGCAATTTGCACTCCTGTCATCTGTGAGAATAATTTGGCAAGTGGATTTGTTGAAATCAATTTCCTGTTAAAGATTTTTGTAGCAGTATGAGATCTGATACACATTACTAATTTCCAAGCCCTTCCCTCTATTAAGACACTTACAGTGACTTTGCTTTCAGCATATATTGAATCTCCCGGTCATTACTATTCTCCAAGAGTCGCAGGGTGAAGACATTTGCTAGTGCCTGCCCTTGATCTTCCAGCTCTTGAACTCGAAGTAAACCTCGAAGTGCATAGTCAAACACTTCATATTTGTCACCACTGGAAAGGAGAAGTATCACAGTTAAGAATATCTATGCTGACTAATTTAGGAAACAAGTTCAATAGGAATCACACAGTAATTCATTATTGTGAACCTAACTATTCACTAGTTAAATACAATTCATTATCAGCATGAGATAACACAGGTCTGTTCCTCCTAATGATACTCTGAGGTCTAAGCTCTTAAGTAATCATAATCCACTTTCCTGTGTTTTTTACCACTTTGCCTTGTAGTTAAAGCTGCATCTCAAATTCCTTCAAGGCTATTGGTCACATTGTAGGATTCCACAACAGCAAAGAAAAACATATCCGTTCACTTTTGTCTGGATATCCTGTATGTACTGTATATTGAGGTGAAGAATGTTAGCATAATTCTCTCACTTTAGGCAACGAGTGTCAGTAGCAATAATTCAAAGATTAGAAATAATGGCCAGATGTAGTGTGAAGTTACATCTGATTTGTCCAAACAAGGTACCTCAGAAGATACTTTCAACTGGGTCAGAATTATATCTTCCCTGTTTCTCACCTTCTGGTCATCTTTAGTGAAACAGCTATCTTGCACAGACTTGAAAACAGTTTTCTGCTGAAGAGCCATGTACATAAACCATTGCATCACATTCATGCATCGGTACCTCACAAACCAGAAATTCAAGATAAAACAGGAGCAAGTAATTTCAGATTTCAAAATGAAGCAATACCACAGAACAAAATCAACAGGTCTTCAATGAAGGACTTCTTAGTTTTAATACAAGTTTTAAAACCTATCCGTGTTATCTATAGCCACACATAAATTGACCTAATTCCTCCATGTTTCTGATACATTTGATGTTTTTTTCAAGAACTTACTAGGATTGTTTCCTGGTTATTAGAAAAAGGTCATTGAACAAAATCAGGTAGACTGGCTTGAATAACTTCTTCTTACGAAATGTTCGAGTTGCTTTCTGTACAGACATTTGTTCAAGTTCACCTTCCTTCAGCAGCCACCGGGAATGGGAGATAATTGGCACAGACTGAGAAAGGCAGATATTTCAATTAGATGCAACCTTTGGCAGTAATATAGTAGTTTAGAGCTTGTACAGTTATTGCTGAAAAACTCTTAAGAATGTGAATTAATGGGTAAAAGCTGTAATTCTGCACAAATCACAATTAGAAAATTGCTTTACTTATTGTAACAAACAATATTTAAAATTTCAAAAGGAAAATGTTTCATTCTATATCAGGCTGAAGGACATTGTGCTGCTGTTGTAAGGTTCTTCAATGGACATCTTGCATGATAAGGCAAACTCTTGACCTCACAATCTAACTTGTCATGGCCATGCATGTTACGGGCTGCCTGCACAGCACTTCCTCTGCAACTGTAACACTATATTCTGCTTCCCTTACAGATTTCCCCTTATACCAACTGGATGTAGTGATATCATGAAATGGAGTGCCAGGGCAGCATGCCAAACAAAATTTTTCCACTGTGTTGTACATTGGTACGTATGACAATAATAAAACAATTTACCAATTTGTTTTCTTTTTTACCCTACACATTTCTTTCCTTGTTTTGCTCATTGCATTCTGTTCTGATGAACTTTTGGTCTACTAGCCTTCAGATGCAGACATCTTTATTAAATTTTTTTTGTACATACCTTGACTTTAAATTCTAGCTTCTTCTCAAAATTGATCAGCTGTTCAGTTCTGCTCATTTTTTTCACACGTTCACTGCACTCTTTGATTATCTTTAACAAAAGATAAGATGACTCTTAATAGGAGGGAAATTTCATGCAGTCAATGTATCTTTAACTAATCAAATATAAAAATACTGAAGGATCAATTTTCTGTGATCATTTTTTGTCACTGCTAACTAGTTTATTTTGTAATTATGAATTAAATGACTGATTTATGCTCATCATTAAAAATGATGTGTGAAATTGGCAAGATTTTCTTGGCAAATGCCACAGTTTGGAAACTACATTCAACAATGATGCTTGATAAAGCTGCTGGTTCAAAAAAAGTTCAGAGGTTCATTTATTATCAATGTAAGTATGCAGTATACAAATTTGAGATTTGTCTTCTCCAGATAGTAACAAAACAAAAAAAAACATGGAAGTCATTCGAAGAGAAGCATCAACCATCCCGCACAAGAGAACAAATCGCACAAACCTCAAACCCCCACCCCTTCCCTCACACAAAAAAATTAATAGTTCCTCCAAATAAAATTTGCTAGTTGGCCGACTAAATGATTAGTAGGATTATAGACTGCGTCTTTGCTATTTATGAAGGATATGGATACTGACACCCCACACATATTACATAGATGGCACTGAGGCTTCTGGTCATGGTACTAAAGCTGCAATGATATACAGCAATCACTCCCTCCATAGATATAACAAATTTTCTGTCAGCTTCAGCTTGTCAAAAAAGCGTGGGTCGAGGTCTGAAACACTTATGCATTTCAGACCTCAACCCACGCCCACACTCCTGGTCCCAGCACAAACCTACCCTCATTGTTGACTGTGAGTGTTCCCAACTTTGGCCACACTGCAGTCATTGACATTTCTCTACTTGCCAGCACAAGGCATCAAAATCAATCAGTCTCATGACATACACCAGGTATCACAGCTCCAGGGTCTGGACGAACACACGATACTTACCAACATATCCAGTAGTACTACACTAACCTTTCAATTGCATGGATCCATGGGTAGTAACAAATACGGTTTACTGTGCAGAAAATTAGAACGATGCCACACAGGAATGGTTCACATTTCAAGCTAGAATCCCACATCAGTAATAGAATAAATTTCTGTTTCATTTGAACTATTTCTACAAGAAAATCCTTAGATATGTTTTCAATTGATTCCTTTTCATTACAACAGTTGCATGTATTTTGTGAGACGTTCACATTAAGGTCCATAACGTTGCAAAATATATTTATTTAAATACCAGATATATTTCTTACCTAATATAGGTTAAATATAAAGAAATTTCAATATACAAAGGGGTTTTAAAATGATAAACATTTTAAATTATTTGTTTCAATGTTAGACCTGTTTTTTCCCCGTTATGTTTCTTTGATGGTCCTGGCATGTACTTGCTGGAGTTTAGAAGAATAAGGGGGGATCTCTTTGGAAAACCCATTGAATATTGAAAGGCCTAAATGTAGAAAGTGGGGAAGTCTAGAACTTGAGGGCACAGTCTCAGAATAGAGAGGCATCCATCAAAAACAGAGATGAGGAGGAATTTTTTTAACCAGAGGGTAGCAAAACTGTGGAATTCATTGCCACAGGCAGCTTTGGAGGTCAAGTCACTGGGTATATTTAAAGAAGACATTGATAGTTTCTGATTAGTCAGGGCATCATAGGTTACGGAGAGAAAGCAGGAGAATAGAGTTGAGGGGATAATAAGTCAGCCATGATGAAATGGTGGAGCAGACTTGATGGGCTGAATGGCTTAATTCTGCTTCTACATTTTATGGTCTTATGGTCATATGATACTTCCATCATTAATGTTCTGCTGAATATTTAGAATTATATCAAGTGCTAGCAGACTTGCATTTAAGGCGAAAGGTTGAATGTTTAAAGGACGCGTGGGGCAAGTTTTTTTAAAACATAGAGATGGACAAGTGCCTGGAAAAGGCAGAGTAATGGTGGAAATAGATATGACAGTGGCATTTAAAGAGTTGTTCGATAGACATGTGAATGCATAGGAAACGGATGAATATGGATCCTGAGCAGGCAGAGGAGATTTATTGTGTTGTGTTCATTGTAAATATTATGGGCCAAAGGGTCTATTCTGTGCTGTACTGTTCTATGTATGTTCTACTATTGTGGGACCATTTTTATTTATTAGTTATGAGATGCTTGCTTTTAATTATCAGACAGAAGAAGAAATACTTTAACCCACTTACTAGTTGAAAAGGAATTAACCCACACCAGTCCATTGGAACAAAAAGAGGATGCACTGAAAGGAACCCACTACCCACATACAAAGCCAGAAACAGCCCCTCCTCATTATTAGCTCACTAATCGTCATATGGCCAAACATGAAACAAGGCATTGGTATATTGTGGCACTTGGTCATTTAAATACAGTCTTGATTTCCTTCTTGAGTGTTTAGTATGGAATCTACCAACTATTAGCGAGCAATATTACCTAAACAGGTTTGCACAGGATAAAGTGAGCATTAAAATAATCTGCAATTAAAAAGCAAAATAAAATCGGCATCTAGAAATCTGAAATATAATTAGAAAATGCTGGAGGTATTCACCATTAAGAGGGTTAAAAGTCAAATATCTTTTATGCTGCTGAGAAGACAGAGAAAGCAATGGAATATCAAGAGCAACTGAATGACACAAGCGGTGGTGATGTCAGCTGAAAGAGGATGGTAAAGGTTTGTTAGTCACAGCCGATCATCTTGGAAAAGATGTAGGTGGAAGGAGATGAATGAGAACAGACAGGAAGTAAGAATATAAAAAGGATAGATTGATCTGTGTGAAGTAAAACACTGCAGGTGCTGTAATTCTGAAAGAAAAATATACGATCCAGTTCTGATAACAAGTCGTCAGCTCTCGTAGATGCTGCCTGACTGCTGGGTATTTCTAGTATTCTGTGATTTTATTTCAGACTACTGTCATCTATCCCACAATTCCTGCATAGATATGTTTTTATTTTCTCCTTCTCTGTTCACGTTCATGGTCTTTTATTTCCATCCCCTCCAAACAGATTAGCTTGATCAATGAGCCCCAGTGACCCTCTCTTATTTACCATTCAGTCTCTCAGTCTTTTTCATCTAGTATTTCCCCATACTACGTCCTTCCCTACAACTTAAAACACATTTAATTTCTACCTTTTCCTACTTCTTTGAAAGGACTTTAAGCTGAAATATTAACTGTTCTTCTTTCTCCACAGATGCTGTCTGACATTATTTTCAGCTTTCTCTATATTAATTAATATTTACCAAAATCCTTATTTTCCTTTCTGTCTGTAAACTAATTTGCTTATAAAATATATGGATTAAATGCTAGCTTACATACTGATTTTCCCTTTTCTCTTGTCTGAGATTTCCTAATCAAATATTACATACGATCAGAAATAAATTCTAAAGAGGTGCATGTAATGCTCAAGTGGGGAGCTTAATGAAATAATATATATGTATGTTGTCACAGTTCTTCACAATATAATGTGATGCCTTTGTCACATACAATATCACTATGCAAGCAATCAAGAATGATAAATACTTGCATGAAAGATGTAACGAAGGTAAGAATAGAGAAGACGAAAAGCAACCGAACACTGGAATTCACGGCAGTGAATATCAGGAGACTTATAAGGAATATTAGGAGATTTGTACATGTTTATTACCCAAAGGTAAAACCATTAAAAAGGAGTGAAGAAAGAAGGTTAATTTAAACTGTTAAGAGAGGTTAATCTTGTACCTTCTCGATTTCTTTATGTGCCCTCACGGCTGTGCTCTCTCTCCTTGACTCTTCTTCAGCTATTTTCAAGATATTCTGATGGACAAAATTGTATTCAGAGACATAAATTAATTCTTCAAAGTTTTGATGATTTGTAAATTTCTTGAACAAATACCAGTGCTTAGTGGGCCAAAGAAGAACTGGAATGGAAGGCTCCACGTGTACTGCATTCTCTCCCAGAGCAGGGAGGACATGACTATCTTACAGATAAGAAGGAATGATCTCATTCAACCACAATAAGTGATAGTAAAATGATAGCTGGCCTTATTGAGATATTGTCAGATATTTATGTGGTTTCAGTCCACAGACAAATCAAAATTATGTTAATTATTTTTTAAAAGTTGCAACATCTTGTGTACGAATTTTATGAACATGACATGATCTCTTTGCAAAATCGGTGATCCAATAAATAAGCTTTAAGCAACAAAATGTTCACGTTACATCTGTCTGAGCTCTGTGTGAAGGGAAGCCTTCATTAAATAATTTAAAAATATATATATTATTTTCAATGGTTGTGAAATATTTACACATTCATAACATTCATAAATAGTTTTTTGTTAAATTACATTTTACTGTGCAGTATAGAAGTGGAGAGGTACTTGACCCAATTCAGCAATTTGGAGTAATGTATTATTGATGCCCCATGAAATGAATGATTACCTTTGTCATATAAAGTAATGATCACCACACTAATAGGCAATGAAATATCTCCATAAGATGTTCTTGGGTTGTTACCTGTACCAGTAGCTTTAAGCGTGTTATCCTTTGAAAAGGCAGGATGAGAAAGGAGGGGAAGGGCAGTCCTCTACATTTTGGATCTTTCTCGAGTTCAGCCATCACATTACGAAACTGAAGGTTATTCTCCCTTTAAAAAAGAAAGTGCAGTTTCATGCCGGAGGTTAATCCGCAAATCCTGTGGAATAGAACTCAATCTGTCACAAATATGCCCACTTTGGGTTTTAATGGAGGCGCGTTGAGAGGTGGGCAGCTAATCCGGTCTCAGAAAGTAGGCTTTTGAATATTATGGCTCAGGTTTTTTTTAACAACTGTTACATTTTGGCCCACTGGCAACTTGCTCCTGAGGGAATAGTAAACCTGACAATTGAAAGGAGGTGAGAATGGCTGTACTTGTACAATTTTCACAAGCTCTGCAGCGCTGTGTTGGCAAAAAGAGCAGGAGTGTTTCCTCCGGATCAAACACTCTTCCTGTAAATTACACTCGTGTTCAGCCACTTTCTGCCCCAACCACCATCTGTTCTCTACAACAATCGAGTCTCTCTTCATGCAGCAGGGTCCCAAGTTAACCATTCCTTTACATTATCTGACTTCTATTGTCCCTCGCACCACCCCATCACTATATGTACCTTCAGTAACCCACAGCATCCTTCATCCACAGCCTCAAATATTTACCAATACTTGCAGGCTTTAGGAATTCAGAATTTATTTAAATTTTATATCCATCCTACAATGTGAGGGCATAAAATCCTTTGCGTTATGACTGTTGAAATGTACAAACATGTGAATTTAAAAGTCTAATACTTGTGGAAAGAAGCTGTCCCATAGACAGATGGACAGACATGCTTTATTGATCCCGAAGGAAACTGGGTTTCGTTACAGCCTCAGCAACCAAGAATAGTGTAGAACCATATAAAACCATAAATAATTAAGTAATAATAAGTAAATCATTCCAAGTGGAAATAAGTCCAGGACCAGCCTATTGGCTCAGAGTGTCTGAAACTCCGAGGGAGGAGTTGTAAAGTTTGATGGCCACAGGCAGGAATGACTTCCTGTGACACTCAGTGTTGCATCTCAGTGGAATGAGTCTCTGGCTGAACGTACTCCTGTGCCTAACCAGTACATTATGGAGTGGATGGGAGACATTGTCCAAGATGGCTTGCAACTTGGACAGCATCCTCTTTTCAGACACCACTGTCAGAGAGTCCAGTTCCACCCCCACAACATCACTGGCCTTACGAATGAGTTTGTTGATTCTGTTGGTGTCTGCTACCCTCAGCCTGCTGCCCCAGCACACAACAGCAAACATGACAGCACTGGCCACCACAGACTCGTAGAACATCCTCAGCATCGCCTGTTGGTTCTGGCTTTAATGCTTCTTTATAAACTGTTAAATTAAAGTTTCTGGCCAAAATATTTCAGACCAGACCTCAGGCTGCTGGCAGCTGGAAACTCCATTGAAAGGAAACTTGCTGTTGGGTTTAGCAGAAACTAAATTTTATATCTCAAGACAACCTCTTTACAATATTTTCCTCCAGGTTAAAACCAAAGTAACAGCTCTGTAAAATGAGAAACAATACTAGTGTGAACTTCAGCAACATCCTGCGTATTCTTTACATCCAATTACCCAATAACTCAAGATTTTGTTTCCTACATATGTATCCCAAAACAACGCTAAATGTTATGCACATGCTCGTTCACCTAGACGGTGTTTAAAGGACAGATGTTGTTTGAGGCCAGACAGAAGATCTGGAAATAAGGAGAACACTAAACATTTGAAGCACTGGGGACCACGTCACACACTCTCTATAGGTAAATGCATAAGGACAGTTCACTAGCAGCATGCACACTCTGGAACCATGGTGGATTTTAATTAAAGAGTGATTCCATGAAATTCAGCATTTTCAAATGCAATTGTTACATTGTATATAGGATTTTGATGTTTAAATGCTCCATTTTGAAATTTTTCATTATAGTGGGAATTGTTAAGGTGCACACCCCAAGAATTCTTTACTCATCAACAATATTTAACCAAGTAAAACAATGTTCATTGCTTGTCGGAACTACCATAATTTCCAAAAGAAATGGGAAATATCACTTCATGCAATGTGGGAAGGTAAGCAGTCTAGACACTATAAAATTGAACTAAAATTAATAAAATGCTGGGAAGGCTAAGCAGGTCAGATTCTCTCTGTAGAGAGGGAATGATTCACGTTAATATTTCATGTCTTTTGGATCATTAGATAAGACCATAAGCACGTAAGATATTAGGAGCAGAATTAGGCCATTCAGCCCATCAAGTCTGTTCCACCATTCCATTATGGCTGATCCCACTCAACTTCATACACCTGCCTTCTCACCATATCCTTTGATGCCCACAGACTTGGCCTCACACTGACTGTGCAGAGTATTCCACAGAATCACTACCCTCTTGGTAAAAAAAAAATTCCTCCTTACCTCTGTTCAAAAGGGTTGTCCCTCTAGTTCTGGATACCTCCACCATAGGAGACATCCTCTTCACATCCACCCTATCTAGTCCTTTCAACATTTGGTAGGTCTCAATGAGATCCCCCTGCACTCTCCTAAATTCCAGTGAATACAGGCCCAAAGGTGCCAAACTCTCCTCATATGTTAACCCCTTCATTCCCGAACCATCCTCATGAACCTCCTCTGGACTCTCTCCAATGACAACACACGATTTCTGATATATGGGGCCCAAAACTGTTGACAATACTCCAAGTATAAACCTTCACATTATTAGGTATGTTTAAGACAGAGATAAATAACTAATTGAAAGATCAAGGAAAAGGGTTACGGGGAGTTAACATACAAGAGGAATTGAGGTCAACATAAAACACCCATGATTATGTTGAATGGTGAGGCAGGTCTAGAAAGATGAGTGGCTTTTCCTGTTCCTATTTTCTTGTGTCTTATGACACATCATCAGAAGCAGTCCAGAGAAGAATCCTGAGAGATGAATCCTTTTCTCCTTTATCCCAATGTTGCCTACTCTGCTGTGTATTTAGAAAATAACATGTTTCTTTAAAACTCAGATTTGTTTCCTCAAATTAACACCAGAAAATGTTATGCATCTGGGTGAGATATTAGAGCTATTTTTAGGCTGCTAGTACAATTAGCCAGACGTGTGCCCAGGCATAAATAGACACAAACACACATTCTAGAATAAATATTGCTTCACTCTGCCTTTCAGACACAAAAATAACTGTGAAACATACATTGATCGTCGATAAGCAGCCTCTTGGTAGCTCTGGTTTGTAACATATGGGATGTAGACATTAAAGTAGCCAACTGTGTGTTCGTACACGATATCACAGACATCCGAGATAACAATGTCCTCTTCCACACGGTGCTCCAGATCACGAAAGAATCTGAAAGTAATAAATAATCCATAAAGTGATGTTTGCTGATAATGATAGTGAGATATCTGCATATTTGTCTGTACTTGCTTTCTGACCTTTGTTGTTACTTTGTTGCTTAATATTTTAGAATTGTGAATTCCTTTGGACAGATATCTTGCTGGGAGAGCTCAACATAAAAAGAACAAAATTCAAATGCAAGGCCAAATTGTAAGTACTGCGTGGGAGAACAGAATTCTTTCCCTTCATAAATACATTAGGAATTTCTTTTACATTCATTGAAGTGCTCTGGAAGCTGCTGACAAAGCAAGCATTCATTGCCTTAGCATTAGTCTTTCCTAAACTGCTCCAGTCCATCCAGAAAAGGATTAGCGTTGAGCAGGAAGCTTCAGGATTTTGATCAAGTAGTGACGAAGGGCCAGAAAATACATTTCTTAGCCATGATAATGATTGACAGGATATTGTAGGACACCACTATTTGTTGTCTAGTCCCAGAAGGTCAAGGTTGTGGGTTTGGACTGTGCTGTTGAAGGAGTCTTTGTATGTAACTGGAGCATACTGGAAGCTGTAAACAGAACTGAGCAATTCCATAACCCATGGATCCTCTTCAGTTCTGCCTTGTCCAGTCATTAACTTGAAGACCAAGAGAATCTAAAAACTTTCCCATCTTCAAAGGTGGAGGCCAAGACGTACTTCAGAACTAACTCACCTTGAGACAAACTGTTCAATGCAGATACCATTCTGGTATCTATCCATCAATGTTAGCCACATCGGTTGGTTTGGAGTCACCTGAGGTCAGATTGTATAAGGATAGCACATTTCTGTACATGAAAGACTCTAGGCTGAGTTTCCCCAAGCATAATTAACCATAATATATTTTTGTTTCATATGGTAATTTAAAATGTTTCAAATTAATTTAAATTTTTCAACTGCCATGGCTTTGACTGGGTATTTCAGGCTTCTGTCTTTTTGACCATATACAATTCCTGCAATGAATGGCGCACTGTCTGACTCCACTATCCGCAAGCCAGGAATGTGACATGATACTCTCCACTTGCCTATCAAAACTCAAAAGCTCAACATGATCCAGAATCATGTAGCCTGATTGATTGGTAACCTATTCATCAACGCAGTTGTTCAGTCCTCCACTGCTGGCACAACACGGTACAACATACAGTAGAACCAGTCTGCTTCATTCTCACAGGAGTTACAAGCTGAATGGAACATCATGCAATCATCTGCATCCATCCCTAGACCTGACCTTACAATGGAAGGAAGATCATCGATGAAGCAACTGAAGATGATCGGGTTCAGAACTTTGCCCTGAGAAACTTCCGATTGTGATATTCTGATGAGCTTTCAACAACCACAATCATTTGTAGAAGTGTCAGGGGGAGATGAGGGAAAAATTTTTCACTCAAAACATTGGATTCTGGAGCTTACATTCTAAATGGGTGGTAGAAGCAAAAACCTTCTTCACATTTCTTAAGTACTTGGATTGCAGGGCCAGTAACCTAGTACTGGAAGATGGGATTCGACTGCAGAGGGTTTCTGGCACAGATGCATTGAGACAGCTGGCCACTTCTACGTCATAATCTGTCTATGACTTACCCAGAGCACATTTTATGCCCTTGGTTCTCTTAGCACCATTTCCAAGTAGTACTCAGTTATACTGATTGTTCGGCTTGTAAGTGGATTGTATCTGTGTATCAATTATTTAGTTAATTGAATTTGATTTCCCAGGTGTTGCGGTAGGATTTGAACTCACACATCTAGGTAATTAACAGGTCTCTGCATTACTAATCTTGCAATTCATCCTCTAAATTATTATTCTCAAGTAATCTTTACATAACTCATTTCACTTCAGGCTAATCATAATATTTTTCAGCTACAGGCAATGTCAGGATGCCACAGGTAATCTGTATAAATTTGGATGCTGGTAAATTGATATTAACAAAGGCATAGATAATTCCTTGATCTACCTCAAAATATATCAAGGGTTAACTCTCAGATGTGAGAAAAGATGTATCTCAAGTTGTATACTGTATACACACTTACATAATAATGTACTTTGAATCCTTTGGTTAATAATAATGAGTAGTAGTTTATTGATCCCGATTGGGAAATTCTTTTGTTACAGCAGCAATATTTAAAAACACACTTAGCATGTGTATTCTCCTGTTGCACAGAGATGAACTGTTGTATATGCTCATTGCACTTGATAAGAAATATTTTCTGTAATGATGCTTTTGACAGCAGAGCTGAATGAGTCTGTTCGAGAAGGTACTCTGCTGTTTATTCAGTCGGTCATGGAGAGGATGTGCCAGATTGTCCATAGTGGATAACAGTTTGTTTAGTGAACTCCTCTCCACCACTAACTCAAAAGAGTCCAGGTTTAACTATTCAAAATATGGTTTATCTGTAATGAAACATTTCACTAAAAATGAAACTAATGGAAGTCTTTGCCAGGTCATAGATTTAGAAGACTTGGTGCTCTTCACTTACCTTTCACTAGCTGCTTTGATTTCAAGGATGTTGGAGAAAATATGATGCTTCTCAATGGGAGTGAGTGTCTCACTGAGTTGCTCAGATTTCATGAAGTGGAAAACCAAGATCTCCAGACTCTTGTAGTAAGAAGCTTCGGATGTGACGAGCTCAAACATTGCCTGAAGAAAATGCAATGAATACGAATATCATGCCAAAATTTAACGCTGTTGGTTTGCTCATTTTAGCTACTGTATTCTACATAGAAACATTCCTTATCTTAGAAACATTTCACTAAATGAATAGATAAGATCCCACATATTGATTACAATGGGTATGCTCATAAAAAGCATCCTGTCTGATGTGTAGCATCTTGGTAAGGCAACAGCTCTGCACATGACTACAGGAAACTGCAAAGAATTGTGGACACAGTCCAGCACATCATGGAAAGCAGCCCTCCCCTCTAATGACTCTGCCTAAGCTTCTTGCTACATCAATAATGTGCTGCTATAAGAATAATAAATAGATCCCTAGTATAAGTTAGACTCTTGACCTCACAATCTGCCTCATTCTGACCTTGCACCTTACTGTTTACCTTCACTGTACTTTCTCTGTCACTAATACATTTTATTCCACATGGCTAGTGTTTTACCAGGTTCTACTTTAATGCACTCTGTATTGGTCTGATCCTTTAGAGTAGTATTGAAGACAAGTATCTCGGTACATGTGACAATAATAAACCAATTCCAAATCCAATTTACAGGTGTACACATAATTCCATTATTTGCACAGTGGAATATTGGAGTAGTTTGTATTTCACAGGAAGTCATTTTCTTTACCCCCACACCCAGTTTACAAAAAGCAACCAAACTCTTCTTCTCATGCTGAGAACTCTTCAGGAATGCCCCCCACCCATTCCTGATGAAGGGTCTCGGCCCGAAACGTTGGCTACTCTTTTCTCACGGATGCTGCCTGACCTGCTGAGTTGTGTACGTAAACTCTTCTTCTTGTTTTCAGGACTTCTCCACTCACATTTGGAAAAACTCCTTTTTGCTTCTAATTTATTTTTCATTCCTTATTCAGACTTCTCTTCCATGCTACTGTTTTGTTCAGATTTCCAAATGTGATGCACAGTGTAGCTGAGAAGTTTCAAACTAACAGCAAGAGTTCTGCACCAGGTAGGTACTGGGATTAAAAGAGTGCACACTGTTTGCAGTGATTTCCTCTTGATATTCATCTGTAAATGTGGAGACTCCCATATCAAATATATATAAAATATAAATAGTTGACACATAACTCGTGTGTTGTGTTGCCATTCTGTAGTGAACTTTGTTCACCTACTGTCATTTATTCTTACGTAAACATCATCAAACAAACCTCTAGAGTAGGAGTGAACGCCCAATTTGAGAGTGTACGCCCAATCTGGAAATAACCTTTTGAAAGTATTCCCTTCCTTGATGTGGTCATCTTGAGCAGAGTTTATTATTGATTAATGGATTAGTAACAACAGTTAAGGACTCATCCTTTTACCTTTAAAAAAAAAGTCTATCATTATTGTTACTAATTCATGAATCAATGAAAATCTCTGCTCAAAATTACCCTGGTGTGCAAGTGAATTTTTTTTGAAGTTTATTACCAATTTGAGCTTGTATTCACAGTTTTACTATTAATAAAAGTATAATGGAAACTGAATAAAAAGACATTGAAAAATAACATCATATCTAGGTAAAATTGTTTTTGTGACTGTTCCCTTTCTAAACACTGATCTGTACACAAGGTCTGCAAAGATTTCAGAACATATCATTCAACGTCACTTTTTCTTGCAATGGTCTAGCAGGCGCCAAGCTGGCATGAGATGTTTCCTGTGAAAGCATCTCTCTGTTCTCTGGTGGCAAAAAAAATCATTCACTGCTACATTTGGCAGTAAAGATAATCGTTATGTTTTCTTTTATTGTGGGTGGGTTAAACAATTGAGAGGTGGCACTGCATGCCATATGCAAGCAAAATTATTGCATGTGCCATCTTGAGCACACATGCCATAGTCTCCCAAACCTCGATCAGGCTAGAGTAGGTGTGAGGTTTAATACTACCTTTTTATACGAGGGGTGATTAATAAGTTCATGGCCTAAGGTGGAAGGAGATGAGTTATTAACTTCAAACTTTCTGCATTATCACTCAAAGAGTTGAACTGCACGTGCACGTAATGAGAACTGTATAACTCATCTCCTTCTACCTTAGGTCACGAACTTATCAATCACCCCTGTTGTGGACCTCTTCTGGAGGTCCAAGACGCTGACTTCTACAAAGAAGGGATCCATATTTTCCATGACCGCTGGACTAAGTGTGTAAATGTAGGAGGGGACTATGTTGAAAAATAAATGTGCTAGATTTTCTAAAATTGACTCCTTCTACATTAGGCCATGAACTTATCAATCACCCCTCATAAATAGTATAATCAGAATCTCTACAGAATATATTTTTGATTATTTCTTTATAACACTAATGAAAAGGGGCATTCCTAATTGTACAGTATGTTATGATTATAAAATTTAAGAGTTCTTAATTTCAAAGCAAATTATATAGACCAACATTTTTCCCTTGTTAGCTGATAAACTGTTAAATCACTATATTTAAGTAAGATAAAAATTATTTCAGGAAATAAAACAAAAGATTTTTGTCAGGAATGTTAAAGTAAAACTGATGACATCGGATATTGCATGAAATGTAGAGAACCCACAACAGTAGATCATCAGATTTGTCACCAGACAAATTTGAAATAAGTTACTGGATCACTTTGGAAAAATAACTCAAGCCAGTCCAGACCTTTAACTAGCCAGCAGCTTGATTGCATCTTTCCAGCACTTTTCCAGGATACAAGGGATGTCTGCCGCCCTTGGGAAGATGATGGGTAAGCCTTCCTCTTGAACCACTGCAGTACTTCGGGTGAACGTAAACACAGTGCTCCCAAGGCAGCTTGTTCCAGGACTTAAGACCCAGTGGCATTGAAAAAACAGTGATATGTTCCATCTGGTGTACATGTGTGAGGGGAATCTTGTTCCCAGAAACCTGCTGCTCTTGCCTTTTCATGGTAGAAGTCATCATTTTGGAAGATAGGTTTGGAAAGTGCTGTTGGAGTATTTTGTATTATTGTTATGTAAACAATAAAAACTTAATTAAGTTTTGTTTCCGATATTGCTGTACAATTTAAATCATTTACAGTGCTCACAGTACAGGTTTAACTTGTCGACCAGATGAAGAAGCTTTTCAGATGTGTGATTTTATTCACTTCACACTGTGGGATTTTGTAAGTTTGTGAAATTAATCCACGGAAACATTTTACAGAATAATCATAGGGATTCTGGAATGAATAGCATATTGAAATATAAAGCTACTCACAGGTCATATTTCTATTTGTCTTTCTTACCTCCTGGAGTTTAATTTCCTTGCGACTGAGCGTACTCAACACTGTGCTGTTTCTTACTTTCTCTGTGTTCTGCCATAATTTCATGCCCAAATTACTCGAACTCGGACTGAGTTTAACTGGCTGTGATGGCACTTGAGTGGCAATACTGGTGTCACTTTTTACTTCCTGAGGTTTGGCTTCATTTGCAAACTCTGTTCTGTTCTTTTCAGTGCAATCCTGCATGCGCCTTGCCTCAATTTCTTGATATGTACTCTTCTCCCGATATTCCTGATACAGAAGTTCTAGGATAAGACAAATTATTGCATTAATTTTTTTTCAGCATTTGATGCCTTTGACTAACTAAACCTAGAAGCATTCTGTGTGATATTAATTAAGACCCTTGCCAGGCTGTCAAGTGAAGGGAACCTGTTAAATCAAAGGAACCAGCAGACAAAGAAATCAATATTCATACTTCTGACCTTAATATGCTGAATGGTCTTCAGGTAACCACTGCCATCATTAAAATGAAATCAACAACGACAAAGATCTCTCCCACAGGGGAGCGAAAGAAAACATAATCATGTAGACCAATTATTTGTGCTTCCCAGAACCCAAGTTCATGACCAAACTCTCATTATTCATTCATCTTTCCAGTTGAGTTCCTTTCATTCATTCACAGAATTTAAGCAATGCAGAATTTATTTTCTACCCATTATTTCCACCCAACCTGACCAGCATTAGCTTGTTAGGCCATTTCAGAGACGGGACAGCGATTTCCTTCCCTCAGAATTATTAGAGACACAAATTCTTTAACACAGTTTAGTAGTTTCACTGTGACGACAGCTTTTTATTCCAGAATTACTTAGTAATTTGGATTTACATTCTCTCAACTGTCTTGAAGGAGGTACAAGCTCATGTCATTGGAAAATTTGTCTCAGTCAGTGGATATCTAATTAATATGTCACCACCAGTCCTGCTATTTTTTACATGAATTTCATCACTGGGGTAACCAATAAAGGAAAAAGCAAAGGTCAAGAAAACATAAACAAAAATAAATGCCTCAAGACAAATACTCAGCACTCTAGGCTCTACTTTCTTTATCTTTGGTAATGCTGCAGTAGAATCAATAAAAATCTGGCCTGAATACATGTTTGGCACTGACGTTGCCCTGGATTTACCTTTGGCATCATCTACACTTGGGAAGGTGTCAGACCTGTGGGGGCAGTTACCCTTGGAAACGGTGCCACCTTGTGGAGGAGTTGCCTTTGTGGGCGGATACTTGGGGAGGAGCTTCTGACTGAAAATGTCAGAAGGGATCAGTGCAAACGCTTGGGCTAGAGGAAGCCCAACAGTCTTCTTCTCCTTTGAAAATATTGATGGGGGATTTGTAAGTTGACTGGAAAGAAGCTGGTGGAGAGCAGTTAACAGAATTACCAGCATGACTAATAGCCAAGACCCCACTAGAAGATTCATTAATATGTTTTCATATTTTGAAGGAAGCCACCCTTTCACCAGACTCCCCACCCACCCTGCTCTCCCAGATAAGGATGGTTAGTAAGGGTCAGATAAGAAATTATGCTCGCCACCCTCCTTACACATTGCACCCTGACTGAGCAAGCACACGCCCGAGATTTGCCCCAAATAGTGGTAATCTCTTGCAATATTTATGCTATGTGACTATGTGTTGACCTCATTTGAAAATACCGGCTGTGAGATCTTCTGCAGGCGATTCCTTCAAGACCTTAGCTTCTGAGAGGGCGAAGACTAGGTTTAGCCACCCCTCCCGAATTGTGCTTTTTAATGTAACCTTCTAAACTATATTGCAACAAATATAGGTGCAATATCATGCAGAATTCTCAGACATAATTAGACATGCTCTGCGACTGTTATATGTTGGAAAACTCTATGCTTCTCCCAGATGCTAAAATGCCACTTACACTCCCTCTCCCAACTATCTTATGAGATGCTGCAATTTTCTGATGCCAGTGTTACCTTCACATTGCCCCCTCCCTTTAGCCCCTTTATAACTGTAGTTAAATGTCACTGAGTGATGACCTCTGGAATATGCCCAACCAAAACTTGCAATCTCTAATCACGGTTCTGCTTTGTAATTCTGGCATTATGATAATGAAACTGGGTTTACCTTATTGCTGTGACTTAATGGTTTAAATAAGTAAGCTATTCTTATGCAGAATGACCTGGTAAGAGACATTGTGTGGTATTTTTCAATAAAGCTGTTAAGTTTTAAGGGATGTCAACTTTTATCTTTTTGAATAATTTGTTATCTAACTTTATTTTACTATTTCTCACTTGACATAAAAGATTACTGCTGTTGTGGGGCTATTTGAGGATATATGGGTTAGTCAAAATACCATCTAGTTTAGTGCATGATCTAACCTCAAAGAAGCGCATTCCTTGTTGTAATGTACAACAGTCAATCATGTGCCGTAAAGTTGTGCAAACAATACTGAGAAAGTAAACAGTAAATAGGGTTTTATTTTAGTAACTACCCACAAGTGTCAGCTTGGATTATGTGTTCAAATCCTGAGTGGGATTGGCACAACAACCTTCTGACCCATGAGGCAAGAAAGCCACTTTGGTAAAAATTTCCCAGAAAAAAAGATTAACTTTAGGAAAATATGGAAAAAACCACGCAGTTAAACTAGTTAAGCAGACCTTGGGGAGGTGTGTGTGTGTGTGTGTGTGTGTGTGTGTGTGTGTGTGTGTGTGTGTGTGTGTGTGTGTGTGTGTGTGTGTGTGTGTGTGTGTGTGTGTGTGTGTGTGTGTGTGTGTGTGTGTGTGTGTGTGTGTGTGTGTGTGTGTGTGTGTTTAAGTGGAAACGTGTTTGTGTATATTCATTTATATGCTGTGTGCATGTTTCTGTGATTTGTGCACATGTTATGCCTGTGAGTGTAAGGTGGGTGCTGAGAACTCTGAGAGAAATTGGCAAGTTACAACCTCTCTCTGAAAGCAGTTAGGAAAATAATGCATCGGTACCAACATCCCTGTTGGTAATTACCCACATGGAAATCTCAGAGCATGGCTCTGGCATGAGTCTGCAGTGGCACCTCCTGCTCCTGTACTGCTGCTCGGGGTATTCTGTGGAGACTGTGCAGAAGGGGAACACTTACTGCTGGGTACCTCTGCTCTACCAGCTCTAGTAGTACTCTCTGAGTGATATCAGCGGTTAGTGCAAGATTCCTTCAGCCGTGAATTGTCGGTGCTGGAGAGACAGAGAGGCTGGGATCAACAGAGAGTTCACGAGAGCAGCATTTATTAGAAGTGATCCTAAGAGGTGTAACTCCATTATTGCAAAGTCATCTTGTCCAGCATCAGCTGTGGTCTAGGGAGAAGCAGAGATGGTGTATGGTGGGGTTATAAAGTGAGGGATGTTAATTATTTGTAAATGGCATTGGATAGGAAACCCTCAATTTTCAATGATCCTAACATGTAAACAGTTTTACAATGACAAGGAGTTTAGTTTTTGCAGCTTCCTCTGAGTGTGGCCATCTGAGCAGAGAGAAGCCTGCAGGACCAATCCCTGACAGAAATCCAGAGCAGAGTCCAATGCTGACTAGGTCACCTTTTCATTAAATCCTGCAACCAAGCAGTTGCCAATTTAATGTCCTGCATTGGCCAGGATCTAATCAGAAAGGACTTTGGTCCCAATATATTTTGCCCAGGTGGTGCCCTGAAAAGGATTTTCTCTGGAAATGTGACAACAAATGTCCAACACAGCTCTGATCATAAAGGCCCAAGCTATCAGCCTCCTAAGGCTTCATCTCTTAGTTGCGCCATTAGCAGCAATAACAGAACAGACAACTGACTTTACTGACCATTTGCACCCATGTCTGTGTTAGGGTACAAATTAGCTGGACATCAAACAATGGAGCAGGTGGCCGGCACAGGGAGAGTGATGTGGGACTGGTTTCCACTGAGTTATCAACGGAAGATCTGGGACAAAATTCTGCTCCTCGTTGGTTTGAAACTGTTAATGCAGGAAAACTTAAGCAACACGAACACACAATGGAAATTTCTCTTTCTGAAGCACCTAGCACTAATAACTATGTGCTATTGTTAATTCACCTTCCCACACATTGTCGGGCTCAGACACTCCCCCATGTCAACAGCCTTTGTTTCACTGATACGCATTATAAAACCATCAAAAAAGGGGAGGGGGAAACAAATAGGGGGTGAGGAACTAAGAAACAAATTGAATGTTTAAATTTACTCAGAGTTCTGAATACTTGTATTTCAGGGAGGAAACTAATGACAAAAGCCTCTATAAATTGCATAGAAGTAATAGCTTGAAATATTCCAAGACACTGATAATTCATAGTGCTGTACCTATGTTTTCAACAAAATGCCAAACATTCCTGAATCTGGATACGGAAGCATTTGCCGGAGAATTTCCATTTTGTTCTGAGCTTGTTTCAAGAAATCTAAAATGACACGGAAAGAAATGATAATGAGTTGCATAGAAATATATGAGGAACAAAATATTTATTTGCCTCCCTACCTCAATACATTTAACAAGTATTATTTACTTGGCTGCTGTGTGCATCAGTTTGCAGGTTATTTTCCTTCTCTAATTTACTAATTTTAGTGCTTGACCTTTTTCCATTTCCTTCCATCTGCTTTGCGGCATCACTACACCTTCCTAATGCTTGCTATCAGTGGCTTCTTCATCCGTGCAGTGAGTTCTCCCAGGCTATTGATGCTTGTGCACAGACACACAGAAATAAACACTGTGCTCAGGAATAAATGAGATTTGTGAGATAATGTGTATTGCTCCTGAGGCACAGGCGTGTAAAAAAATTGTTAGTGTGGATCTTCTATTCTGTGTGAGACTTAATTTGTCTATCTAATATTCTGTTGATATCCAGGTGTGTCAGTGTCAGAATCAATTGCTTTCCATAATCAGCCAAATGAGATTTGCAACGTTAGAACAGGGACTGTTTTTCACACCATCAGAGGCACACTGCCTGTTTTAAGAGCATTTCCTTGTAGCAGGACCCCTAATGGTGGAGGTCATCAGATAGACTTGGTCCATCCTTTAGCTTGATTTTGTTTTTGCCCAAAATAAAGCTGATTGGTCGAGTTAACTAGCAGTGCAACATGAGAACAAAGGAATCTCCAAGCTGACAGAACAAACCAAGAGATTGTCATTTAGAAAATGAGTCACACTTACTACTGATGCACTAATTTGTCAATGCATTAAATGAGAAGACTTAGCCCTTTCTCAAAAAAGAAAGTGAAGTTGACTGAGGAGAGGATTGAGATTTTATTTGCACTGAAACTAGAATCGAGTGTTTCCCAATGACAGGTACATTGCTATTTCTGCACTCAGTGGTGCTCAGGGTAGATTGGCAAACCTCAAAGGACTCAGCGTTACAGGAGTCACTCTCAAGCTACATAAAAATGATGCTCTGGAGATGGTAAAGATCGCAGGGGAGGAAGGACATGGTGATCATTCTTCTGTCTCAATCCTGCCCACAAAATCCACTGCCCTGATGAAGTCCAAAGCTGTGAGTGGCCTCATTAGATTGCCAGATCTGTGATCGTCATTGTGGCAGAGACTGGGGAGGTGGGGGTGCAGCATGATGCACTGAGGTTCATGGAAAGAAAAACCTGTAAACAATTAGGGAGCAAGGCAAGATCCTTGGAAAACACTTGGACAAGTAGACTATCAGCCTTAAAGAACTTTTGTCACCGTCTCATCATCAGAATGAAGACCTTTTAATTTGTGCCTCACTGGCGATTTTAACTCGATGTTCTATTTGTTTTTACATGACTATTCAATGGTTAGAGTTTGCACCTTTCTAATTGACTTTGGTGAGGACAGAAATGGGAGTTGCATGCTTAGTGACCACATAGATCATGCTGACACTATACAGGTGTCCGGTAGGCTAATGTTAATAGTGCTAAGAAATATTGGGCTCAATCTCCTGGTGGGCCTGCAGTCACCCAATTTATAATCTCTGGCATGCTCTAAACAGGACCAAATCTCATTTAGGTAAAACAAGCCCATTAAAAATAAGTGTTATTCCATCTAATTTCTAACTTTTACATCGACCTGGTGATCAGATTAAAGAATTGAGAAATAAAAGTGCAAAAGTGACAAACATAAATTAGACTGAGTCAAATAAAAAAAAATGACAGGAAAAAGTTGGTTAAGTGAGAGAAGAAAAGGGACTAAAGGGAAAAATAAAATCAATGCAAAAAAGATGTTTTCAATTAACAACGAAAATCTGAAAAAGTGAGAATCCACACTTAATTTTCAATGCCTGACAGGTTAATTAGGTAATAATCAACAAGTTGTTAATAAGATGTTTACATGTGTAATTACACAATTTAAATTTCTATGGTGAGTTTAATATTCTTCTGCATTAATGGAGCAACTTCACACATTTGATACATTAGAACGGTGAGACAGAAAGGCCATTTTGCGGAGAAACACAGCGACCTTAGGTTATTTGCTCTTAACTGCACATCTGCTCCTCATTGGGGTCATTGTGCCATTTGTCCATCAATAATGGTGAGCAATGTCACCCACGCCTTTATAGGGAGATGCTAATCCGATAAGTTAAACTTTATGTACTATCCACATAGAGCTCCATTGTGTCAAATCTATTAATGGCTGAATGGGAAATAAACCTTTCTTTCCATATACTTTAATCCTGACCTCAAAAGGATTTTCCAAAAACATCAGTGTAGATTTTTCGGTAAGTGTATGTGTTTTGAAGGGAGGTGCACTTACAAGAAAAAACATCTCCTATTCAATGCTTGTGATTAGAATGGAGAATGGAGGGGATATGGTGGTGAGTGTTAGTATCAATGCCATAGAGGAACAAAAATATAGATCCTGCTAAAATGGGACACAGCAGTACAAAGTTTAGATAGCTCTGTAATATGCCATCATCACTTTTTTGAGCAGTGTCCAATATAATGTTACAGTCCCGCCATTACTGGATACTGGGATCGCCTTTCGTTTACACATGTCAATAACAGCAGAGCAACAGATCCAGTCTGAGTAAACAAAAAATAAGGCAAGCTATTCAAGGGGCTCTGGGTATGAGATTTAACTCACATTTCCCCCATCTGAATTATGAATACTGGGCCTTCCTGCAAGTGCTCGTTCTTAAGGTTTAACACCAACCCTTGCATCCCTGTGATGAACGGATAATGTTCACTAAAGTACCACTTTTATTTCCACTTGACATTTAACCAGTAAATGGTGAATTTAAGACCCATTGGATGAAGCAATTTCTGTCAGTTTAGGCAAATCACTGACAAGGCTGAGCGTTGCATTCATTTTGAACCTCAGCAGGGGATTTGCAGTTCCTTCACCTGTCAACTTTATGGACTCTAAGTGACATTATCCTTTCCAAGAGAAAAATAACTTGTTGAAATGAGGTGATTTCGAGAATATTTTCATATCAATGTTAGATTTCCCTATCCAATAGGAACGGCATTTAACATTTAATTTAGTGTTCATAAAGCTTATAATGTCTGACTGAATCTGAACGTAAGGGTTCAAGATGGAAATAGAGTACATAGTTATTGTAAGCTTATTCTTTTCTATGATTACACGTTATTTACTTTATGCCTTACCTGCATGAGTTTTCTTTCTCTTGAACATTTCCCAGTGAAGTTATTTTGAAGCTTCTTTCTTCAAGGGACTGACTTCTCTGTTGAGTTTCTCCGAGAGTGCAGGAGCCAAGGTCACTGGCCAGAGTTTCTGTGCAAGTAACTTTACTCTGAATTGAAATGGAGCTGGTTTCCTTTTTTAGATTTTCAGTGTTCGATGCCAGCTGACGACTTTGGGAGTCACTGCATCTTTGCGAGTGGTTTTCCTTTTGTATATTATTTAGTCCCAAAACTGGCAAAGGCCCATAACAACTGGGCAGCATTTTTGTACTGCCTCTACACCAGTCCTGAAGTCCAGTGTTGTTTGGTACAGATGACCTAGGCCAAAGAGATGAATGTTCTTAATGCAACCAAAGTATTAAAATATATCTGTATTTTTAAAATAAATTATGTGTAAGTTATGCTTTAAATTAGTGCAGATTTTTAATGTTATAACTAGCAGTTTTATATGTGACATTAGAACTAAAGGTAACCTAAAGTTAAATCAATCAACTTTAGCACAAAATCACTGACCATCTCCACTATAATTATGAACAGCTACTGGATTATCATTCACAATGTCTGGATTGATGGTAAGTATTTATCCATAATGTGATATTTTCTCTTCGAATGTCGACTGTTCAAATGAGAACATTGAACAGTGAGAGTGCTAATTGCTGATTAGCTGATCAAATCAGATAGAATGGGATCAATCGATCCAGTCAACCAGTCAGAATGGTGCATGGAAGTGGTGAAGATAAAGCTGAGCCCATCTACCAGTATTCATCCTGCCCAGTCTCATCTTATCTACACTGACTCTGAAGCTGCCCACAATTCTATAGCTTGAGGGTCAAAGCCAAAACAGGATCGATGCTGCAAAGTGAGTTTTTTAGAAAGGGCTTTTGATACTAAAATTACCAGACAATTTGCAGTGAAAATGGCCAGAAAGCATCAGACAATTTGTTCAGAGGGATGGAATGAAATCTTCATGCTTCTTTTGTTTATCACCACCCCCTCTGTCTTCAGGGTGGCGTTTGAAAACTGCTACCATTTTTACACTTACATTAAATCAGGTTGTACAACTGCACTTTTGTGACTCTCACTCCTACTCCACTCCCGTCCCCTGCCCATGTTCAGTTGGGTCTTTGGGAAGTGAAACCTGGGTGTTCGGCCTGCTCTCATCACTGACCTACAGTAAGGTTCCCAGTTACTCTGTGCAGCTTTGCCTACAGGAATCTGTGGAGAGAAGCAGTTCCATTCATCACCAAAAAGATCCCTGAGGTCTTCCATAAGGAGGTGGGAGGGTGGTGGTGAAGGAATCTACCTACAAAACCAAGGCTTGCCCATCATCTTAGCCAGCTGTCGAAAGTTTTAAATGTTTCATTCAGCAGACATTGTGGGCTCAGTACTGCTGAATGAAAACAATCTTAGCACAATCAACCAGAATGTTACGCATAGAACACTACTATCTGTGAAGGCATCTGACCTTTCCAGTCTTCAGACTCTTTCAGAACTGTGCATCAGGAGTTTCCATGTTATCCTTCCCAACTCGTCTGTAAATCAAATGACAGAGCCACGGCAATTGCCAGATTTCCAGCATCAGCCACCGACCTCTATGCTGCCTGACTCTTGTGCTTTTACCTGAGGGCATTTATTTATTCTTGTCAGCACAACAACTGCTTGCAAACTGACGAATTGCAGATGCACTGTGAATCATCGGCATGTATTGCCAAGAACGCACTGTTATTGTGTCTCTTTTTTAAACTCTGCTAAGATCAAATCAGAGGGAAAGACCTGACTCATATACTTTGACTAATTACTTGTAAGTCTAAATTTTAAAGGAAAGGAGAGGGTTGGGGGTGACCAGGGTGGGCTGTGCTAGGTACCAAAGGAGCCTTTCTGATCTTCAATGATTGTGTTTATATAAATAAGCATTCCCCTGAGAAACAAACATTGCCATTTTGATTTATTATATTTTGTTTATTTTGTTGACCTATTATCGTTTGAAAGTTCATTTCCATTCTGCATGCAGTACCTAGATGCAAAACTTGAAGCTGACACCTGGGCAGCTCTGCACTGTTAGAAATGCCAGCAGCTTTCTGATGAGCTGTTAAACCAAGGCTCTTCCTGCTCTCAAAGGAATGTAAGAAATCCAGCGGCAGTCATGAACAATCTGCAATCACCTCAAATGTTCTAACTGATATTTAGCCCTAACTTGACATTAGTAAAAGTGTAAATTTTGTTCGGATTTTCAAATTACTGTTTGTGGCAGATACTGTATGAAAACTAGCTGGTGTTTCCTTTGATACAACAGTGACCGTATTTCAGAAGTCTTCATCGGACATAAGTCACTTCAAGATGCCTTATAAGGACACGATGGTCATTATACAAATGTCTTTTTTGTGTATTGAGGTCACTTTAGATGTGTTGGTGCATCCTTTGTTGAAATTACTACATACAGTTTACAGCACAGGAACTGGCCATTCAGCCCATCTACATTTGCCCGACTTTATGCTCCTCATGAGGACCTGCTTCAATTTCCAAGGTCGGATGAGTTTGCAGTGTGAACAAAGAGGGGTGCACTTCCAAAACCACTGACTGATGTGTGCTCATTCTGAATGGGCTCTCAGATCAGATGCCAGATGATAAATGAAGGCACCTTCCACTGCATCCATGAGAGGACTGAGGAGGGACTATTTTCAGTTGAGTTATGTGGAGGTGGCTGATAAGACCAATACGGGACCGGAAGATTCTGCCAGATAAAGGAGGCAGTACAAAATGGGGCATGCAGGCAGGTAAACTGGATTATTGTGTGCCCTTTCAACTATCTGTTGTTGGCCTCAATGTGCTGCTCTCAGAGAAACTCTTAAGCTCTAGTTGTGTTCCAAGAAGCAGCTACACCAGTTTGAACACTCAGGGTTGGTGAGAATGTTACATTTTTCACAAAGTGGCTTTGAGAGGTTAAGAAAGGTCACGTGCAGTCGTTGGAGCTGCACCGAAAGTTCTCCTCTGATTTATCACATGGCGATCCTCTTCTCTGAGGATCACCACCTGCTTGTGTTGGAAGTGCTTGTCAGTTCCTCGGGTCCTGAGAGCGATGCTGCCTAGAGTTTTGCCATCTGGTGCTTAGGCCCTGAGAGGATCGTCCATGGCAATACGGTCAAGGGGGAAGTTCCAGACAGAGAGCGATCCAACCAAGATCGCAACGGTGGAGCCGGTGGAAGATGATGACACATCACGATGGCAGTGAAGGTGGAAGGCTGCAGCAGTGAAGGGTCCCCAGTCACCCTGTATTCCACGCCACTGGGCGCTGACCCTCCACCCCCAATCTCTCAAGGACAATATTACAGTTGCCCTTGCATCAGCCTTCCCACCTTAAACAAAGTCACACACAGGATTCACCCTACAGCCCAATTAAGTCCACGGTGATCAGCAAGCAGTGAAGGGGACAGGATTACGAGGTCTGAAAGATCCTCGCCCGCACTACACCAGAATATGTGGATCCTGGATCAGCCTCCATAGCCACAACACTGAACTGATTCCACAACCTATGGACTCACTTTTAAGGACTCTACAGAGCATGCTTTTGATACTTATCACTTATTTATTTGTTTATTATTTCCTTTGCCTTTAGTATTTGTTGTCTTTTGCACATTGGTTGTTTGTCCATTTCTGTCGTGTGTGGTTTTTCATTGATTCTATTGTATTTCTTTCTATTTACTATGAATGCCTGCAATAAAATGAACCTCAGGGTAGTACATGGTGACTTTGATAATACATTTACTTTGAACTTTACAGCCAGAGGAGCAGGTATTTGAATAGGGTTCTCAAAATGACTTTTCCTGTGACAGACAGTAGGAGCATCTCTCTGTAATTATTGTGATTTTCTCTTTTCTTGAAAACTATCATGATTAAGGTATCTCTGAAGTACTCCGGCATATTCTTTCCTGATGAGGATTTGACGAGGCACAGTAGTGTAGTGGTTAGCTCAGTGTCTGACAGCACAGGCAACCCAGGTTCATTTCCTGCTGCTGAGTGTAAAGAATTAGCATGTTCTCCCTGTCACTGCATGGGTTTCCTCCCACATTTCAAAGATATCTTTGCGGGCAGCTTTGCTAGAGCTGTTGGGAGTGCTTTAAACTAATATGGCAGGGGGGATGAGAACAAGTATGATAGAGCTGAGGAGGAGCCAGCAGGTTTGCAAGTAGATGATGTAATATGAATGTAAGCATTCAGTACAACTGCAGACAGAGCAAAATGTTAAGCATCACAGGGGCAAAATCCATAAGAGCGAAGAACGCAGAACTGATGAGCTATATTTAAATACGCATGGCATTCGGAACAAGGTGGACGAACTCATGGCACAGTTAGGGTTTGATTGGTATGACCTTGTGGGCATCATTGAGTTGTGGTTGAAGGAAGGCCATAGTTGGGAGTTTAACATCAAAGGATGTTAAGCATCCTTTGTTTAGGCGGTGGTGTGCTCTTTTGGTAAGATATGGAATTAGATGTGGGGTTGAGATTGCAAAGGGAGTTGGAAAGGGCATGTGATAAGGGTAATGACACAATAGTAATGGGGTCCTTCGATATGCTAGGGGACTGGAAAATCAGGTTGGTATCAGATCACAAGAGGGGGAATGTGTTGAATGCCTATGAGATGGCTTTTTAGAGCAGCTTGTGCTCGAGCCTACTAGGGGAAAGGTTATCTTAGATTGGGTGTTGTGTAATAATGCAGATTTCATTAGTCAGCTCAGTGTAAAGGAAACCTTAGGAAGCAGTGATCATAGTGTGATTAAATTCAGACTGCAATTTGAGAGGGTGAAGCATAAGTCATATATCAATGGAATAAAGGGAATTGCAGAGGAATGAGAGAGGAGCTTGCCCAGGTGGATTGAAGGGGGATACTGGCAGGGATGATGGCAGAACAAAGGTGGTTTAAGTTTCTGGGAGTAGTTCACAAGGCACAGGATGGATATATCCCACAGAAGAAGTTCTCAAATGGCATCTGTGGCTGACAAGGGAAGTTAAGGACTGCATAAAAGCCAAGGGAAGGGTATATACAGTAGCAAAGATGAGTGCGAAGTTGGATGATTGGGAAGCTTTTAAAATCCAACAAAAGGCAACAAGACATCTGTAAAAAGGGAAAAGATGAAATATGAAGTCAAACTAGCCAATAATATAAAGCAGGATACCAAAAGATTTTCAGTTATATAAAGAATAAAAGGGAGGTGAGAGTTTGTATCGGATCACTGGAAAATGATGCTGGTGTGGTAGTAATAGGGGACAAAAAATGGCAATGAACTTAATAAGTACTTTGCCTTGGTCTTTGCTTCAGTCAGAAGACACTAGCTGCATGCCAAATAGTCTGTGAATGTCAGGGAGCAGGAGTGAGTGCCACTGCTATTACAAAGGTAAAAGTGCAAGGCAAGCTGGAAGGCCTTAGGGTGGATAAGGCACCAGGACCAGACGGACTACATCCCAGCGTCCTGAACGAGGTTGCTGAAGAGATAACGGATGCATTGGTCATGATCTTTCAAGAATCACTTGATTCTGGCATGGTCCCGGAGGACTGGAAAATTGCAAATGTCACTCCACTCTTTAAGAAGGGAGGAAGACAAAAGACAGGAAACTATAGGCCAGTTAACCTAATCTCAGTGGTTGGGAAAGTGTTGGAATCTATTATTAAGGATGAGGTTTCAGTGTACTGGGAGACTAATGATAAAATAAGTCAAAGTCAGCATGGTTTCTGTAAAGGGAAATCTTGCCTGACAAATCTGTTAAGAGTTCTTTGAGGAAGTAACAAGCAGGGTGGACAAGGAAGAGGCAGTGGATGTCATGTACTTAGATCTTCAGAAGGCATTTGATAAGGTGCCGCACATGAGGCTCCTTAACAAGATAAAATCCTATAACGTTACAGAAAATATACTGGTATGGATAGAGAAATGGCTGACAGGCATGAGGCAGCAAGTGGGAATAAAGGGGGCCTTTTCTAGTTGGCTGTCAGTGACTAGTGGTGTTGCTCAGGGGTGAGAATTGGGCTGCTAAGTTTCACATTGTTTGTCAATGATTTAGATAGTGTAATTGATGGCTTTGTATCAAAGTTTGTGGATGATATAATGATAGGTAGAGCAGTAGGTAGTGCTGAGGAAGTAATGCAATTGCAACAGGACTTAGTCAAATTGGAAGAATGGGCAAAAATGTGGCAGATAGAATACAGTGATGGGAAATGTATGATAATGCATTTTGGTAAAAGGAACAATAGTGCGGACTATTATCTAAATGGGGAGAAAATTCAAACATCAGAGGGGCAAAGGGACTTAGAAGTCTTCTTGTGAAAACAATTTGACTCTGACTCTGATAAACAAGGCAAATGCAATGTTGCATTTATTTCAAGGGGATAGAATATAAAAATAAGGAGATAATGCTGAGGCTTTATAAGACTCTAGTCAGGCTGCATTTGGAGTATTGTCAACAGTTTTCGGCCACTTATTTCAAGAAAGAATGTATTGTCATTAGTGAGAGTCCAGAGAAGGTTCAGGAGGATGATTCTTGGAATGAAGGGGTTAACATGTGATGAGCATTTGGCAGCTTTGGGCCTGCATTCACTGGAATTTAGAAGAATGTGTGGGGATCTCATTGAGATCTACTGAATGCTGAAAGGACTAGATTGGATGGATCTGGTGGTGTATCCAGAACTAGAGGGCACAGCTTCAGAAATTGAGGGGCGAACCTTTCAGAACAGAGGCAAGGAGGAATTTTTTTTAGCTAAAGTGTGGTGAATCTGTGGAATGCTCTGCCACAGACTATGGTGGAGGCCAAGCCAGTGGGTATGTTCACAGTGGAAGTTGATAGATTGGTCAAGTGTATGGGGTTAAATGGGATCTGAATCAGCCATAATGGATTGCTGGAGCAGGCTCAGTGGACTCACTGACCTAATTCTGATCCTATGTCTTATGGTCTTATAAATGGGTTGGTAATTATTTGGTCAAGTGGGTGTAATTGGGCTCATTCTGCCAAAAGGGCCTGTTACTGCGCTCTATCTCTAAATAAAATAAAAATGAATCTGGTCACAAACTCATGCCAGAAGCATTTATGCACCTTAACAGGGATTTTGTCTTCTTCGGCATCCTTGTTCTATTTCAGTTTGGAATAATTCTTTACAGTCTCTCAAAGTCGCATCTCATAGCATGCGGTGGAATGGAGTCAGGGGTGTTCAAGGCAAAACTTCAATATTGATTGAGTACCCCTTAGAAGTGTCCCTTCCTTCTTGGCTTCTAGCTGGGTGGGTCCGTATGTGTTTGGGTCATGGATGGCCTCCAATAAAAGGAACATAGCAAAGTAAAAGGATACTGAAGAATGAAAGTAAACAGCAGTCTACCAGAAAATGATGTGTGTGCATTTATTTGTTTTTTGGAGTGTGCATTAAAACAATATTAACATTAGACATCTTTTCCACAAGTGACTACACTAAGTTCTGATGTTAGTAAGGCTTACCAGTTATGTATTATCAGTAAGGCCAGGGAGCAATTCATCTTTTCATCTACTAATGACCCATAAAACAGAACACCTATACAGGCACTTGTGAAAATCCTTCTATGGTATTTATGTGAGCCTAGCTTCAGGACACTGCTGAGGATATTTTCTTCAACAAAATCATAATCAGTTTGGTTGGCATGTTTGCAGCTGACCTGGTTAAAGAGGAAGATAACAGAAACTTTGATTTTACATTTCCTCGGTGCTGTGGGAAGGAAAACACATGGGTAAGGCAGCACAGCCTAAAGCAAGAGATGTGGAGAGATAAAATCTGGAAATGGGAAATGAAGTGCAGAAATCTTGTTTTATTCTCTTTCTTTCACTTCTGTTCAAAGTAGGGCAAAGTACATCTGGTGTATTTAACAAAATTCAGTTGAGGATGGTAGCAAAGGGCTTGGTAATTCAATAAGCGGCTTTTAATTGGGCTGAACAGGTTTAATATTATTTTATAAAAATCAGCTTAAAGTAGGTGCGTCAAGTTTGAAGCTGAGTTAGGAAATGAATTTCTGTCTGAAAGGACAAAAGTTGAAATGAAGGAAAGAGTACAAGGAAACCACTGAAATCATAATACAAGGAGGTTACAGGAAGTGCCTAAAATAATTTAAGACAATAGATATAAACTTCAATTATTATGGATCTTAAACAAAATAATAAAATATTCTACTGGTGGAAAATGGGAAAGAGCAAATCAGAACAATGGTCAGATTATTAAGGAACAAACACAATTAAGTGGCTAGCAGAGATAGCAAAATGCAGCAATATTTTAAAAAATATACCTTTCTTCATTATTCGGAAGGCAGATCAGGTCCACATGATATTTTAGACAAAATTGAGAAAGATAAAACTGGATTTCAATTTAAAAGAGGAGAAGAGTAAAGCAAAGTAATCAGACTTAAAAAAATATTTCCCTATTCCTCCATGGATTTTAAAAGAAGGGAGCTAACTAGTGGCAAAGGCATGATTACATAGAGTTAATAATTCATCAGCAGTGAGTACAGTGCCCGAGGTCTGCATACATTTTTGAAAGTGGCAATACAGTTTGACGGAGTAGTTAGTAAAAGCACATGGGATTCTGGGCATCATAAGCAGAGGCACAAAGACAGGGAGATTACACTGAAGCTTTATGAACATCAGCTAGGTCACAATGAAAAAACTCTGTCAATTTCTGGTCATTACTTGTTTTTGAAAGACCTAAATGTCCTGGCGAGGGTGCAGAGGAAACTTACAAGATTGCTTCCAGGGATGAGAGATGGCAATGGCAAGGTCAGACTGGAGAGGCTGGAGTTGTCCTCCTTACAGCAAAAATGCTGAGAGAAGATTTGATGGAGGAGAAAAATAGACCATGATGTGCTGTCATTGTGGGGGAGGAGCCACAGAAAAGCCGCTTCCATTAGTAGATTGTTTAAAGACCAGAGAACACAACATCAATGTAATGGGCAAAAGATTCAGGGGAGTACGTAAGGAAAATTAAGTGAGGGTGTTTATGATCTGGAATTTGCTAAGGTGTTGGAAGCAGAGTTAATCATGTATTTCCAAAATAATTGTGTGGCGCATGGTCAAGTGGTTAAGGCATTGGACTAGTGATCTGCAGGTTGTGAGTTCGAGCCCCAGCTGAGGCAGTGTTTTGTGTCCTTGAGCAAGGCACTTAACCACACATTGCTCCAGTCCACCCAGCTGAAAAGAGGTACTGGCAAAATGCTGGGGGTTAACCTTGTGATAGACTGGCATCTTACTCTCAGTTGCTTTACGCCACGGAAACCAGCATAAGCACCGGCCTGACAGACTTGTTGTTGACTTTTCCCAAAGTAATTGGAAAGGCATTTGTAGGAAAATAATTCAGTGTGACAGGGTGAGGGACTGGTTGGATTGCTCCACAAAGTGCCAGCACACTCTTGGTCTTTTATTTCTTGTTTCTCACATCACAGAAGGAGCACATGCAGCCCATTGAGTTTATACGCCTGTCACAGTATTCCTATCCACCCTGTTGCTCCCACTCCTGCCCATTAACATCCCTCTGTTTCTACATCATGGTCAGTCCACAGTGGCCAGTTAACCAAAGTATCAGCACACCCTTACGGTGTGGGAGGAAAGCAGAGCAGTTCAGGAAAGCCACTGTGTCCCTAGAAGAAGATCCAAATTCCCCAAAAAGATCCAAGTTCCACAAGGGCAGAATTTAAACCACATTGCAGAAGCTGTGAGGCAGGTGCAGACTCCGCTGTGCCACTGTGGCATGGGAAGCTGGTGATTCTACCTGGCTGGAGCCATGATTATTTTTAAGAATGGATGTAGTAAACCAGTGAGTTTAATGTTATTGGCACAAAAACTAACAAAATTCCTACTAAATGTAAAAATAAAAAAGCACCATCTAATGAAAATTATTATAATCAGCAGCCATGTTGAATTTCAAAATGGACCAAGTTCTCTGAATTCTTTGAATTGATGAAGAGGGAATGCAGCTGTCATATATCTATGTATGTATTAGACCTCTCAAAGTTAAAGCAGGGAGAATTGATTGACAAGGACAGATGGCTCCCTGGTTGCTAGGCAGAAAGCAGCTAGGAGAAATTCTTAGCTGCAGACGGTAGCATAGGGAGTTTAGGAAACATCAGTGTCTGAATCAGTTGTTCATAATTTATATGTGCAGTTTAAATATTGGAACCTAAAACATAATTGCAAAACTTGTAGACCAAAATTAGCATGGGGAAGCAGTACATGTTCCCGATAGCAAGGAACTGCAATTCCAAAAGTACATTTCTCAACTTAGAAGATGGAGACATAATTAACAAAAAAATTCAATACAATTGAATGTGTTATTATATTTCAGTTAATGAAAAATGTCATATTTATCTTAGAAATGGGAATCCAAATTGAGATAGAGCAATCAAACACAGATAGCTAAAGGAAGTTATGTAGATTAACAAGCCTGGAATATTCTAGAGAATACATTTTCCTTTTTCTATGGGTGACTTCAATTTCCCTAATATTGATTGAATGGGTGACTTAGCTTCCCTAATATTGATTGGGTGGGTGACTTCAAATTCCCTAATATTAAACTCCTTAGTTCAAGAGATTTAGATTGATCAATATGTGTTAGGTGTATCCAGGAAGGATTCCTGATGTAATATGTGGATGGACTGACTAGAAGAGAGGCCATACTGGATTCAGTATGAGGCAATGAACCTAGTCAGGTGACTGATCTCTGGTGGGTGAGCATTTCCGAGACAGTGACCATATCTCCCTAACCATTAACATGAGAAAACCTGCAGATGCTGGAAATCCAAAGCAACACACAGAAACTGCTGGAGGAACTCAGCAGGCCAGGCAGCGTCTAAGGAAAAGAGTAAGCAGTCGAAGTTTTGGGCTGAGACCCTTCAGCCAGTCCTGAGGAAGCCATACTTCAAGCTTTAGGAAGCAAAGATTAAACAGGCCTCTTGCCAGTTATAAGTAGCCAGGAAGGAGCTTAAGAAGGAACATAGTGGAGTTAGAAGGGGACATGAGAAGGCCTTGGAGAGTAGGATTAATGAAAACCTCAATGCATTCCACATGTATGTTACACCTAAAATGCAGGGCACAAGTGACCGTCAACAAGGAAAAAGGGATAGACAGCCAGTGCAGAGTACCAGTGTGGCAGTTTCCCTCGGCAACAAGGATACCATTTTGGATACTGTTAGTGGGGAGGATCACCTAGCAAAGGAAAGCCACAGTGGAGAGGTCTCTGGCCCTGAGTCTGTCCTGTAGGTCAGGAAGGGAAGAGGGGAGACGAGGAGTGCAGTGTGATAGGGGAGTCTATAGTTAGATGTGTAGACAGGAGATTCTGTTGACATACAGAGATACACAGATGGTATGTTGCCTCCCAGGTGCTCGTGTCAGGGATGTCTCTGACCGGGTCTACAGCGTTCTAAAGGGGGAGAATGAGGAGCCAGAAGTCATGGTGCATATTGGTCCAACAACAAAGGGACAGGTTCTGAAGAGAGCATATAAGATGCTAGGTAGAAAGCTGAAAAGCAGGAACTCCAGGGTAGTAAATTCTGGATTACCGCTATTGCCACGTGCCAGGGAGGTTAAAAACAGGATGATTTGGCAGATGAATATGTGGCTGAGGAATTGGTGTAAGGGGCAGCGTTTCAGATTTCAGGATGATTGGGATCTTTTCTGGGGAAGATATGATCTGTACTAAAAGGATGGGTTACACCAGAACCCGAGGGGAGCCGGTATCCTTGCAGGCAGGTTTGCTAGAGCTGAGGGGACGGTTAAAACTAATTTGGTGAGGTGGGGGGGTCGGAACCAGAGTGATGGGGCTGAGGGTGGGGCAGTTGGTATTCAAGTAGATGCAGGATGCAGTGTGTAGTGAGACTATGAGGAAGGATGGGCAGTTAATAGGGCAAAAGTGCAGTCAGCCCGAGGAGTTGAAGTGTAAAGTTGAGAAGGTTTTCAAAATCAATGGAAGGCAACAAGAAATGAGAGAAAAGACAAAACATATTAGATAAGCTATCCAGTAATACAAAAGGGGATACTAAAGGTTTTCACAAATAAATAAAGAGTAAAAGAGAGAGGATTATGGATATTGGATCATTGGAAAATGACACTGGAGGGGTAATAAAGGAGGACAAAGAAATGGCAGACAGAATTAATAAGTAATTTTCGTCAGTCTTCACAGTTGAAAATAACAGCAGTATGCGAGAAATTTGAGAGAGTCAGGGGTCAGAAGTGAGTGTAGTTGCTATTACTAAGAAGAAGGTGCTTGACAGGCTGAAAAGTCTGCAGGTAGATATGTCACCTGGACCAGATGGACTACACAGCAGGGTTTTGAAAGAGGTGGCTGAAGAGATTGTGGAGGCATTAGTAATGATCTTTCAAGAATCACTAGATTCTGGAATGGTTTGAGAGGACTGGAAAATTGCAAATGTCACTCCACTCTTTAGGAAGGGAGGGAGGCAGGAGGAAGGAAATTATAGGCCAGGTAGTGAGACTACAGTGGTTGGGAAGATGCTTGCATTCATTATTAAGGATGAGGTTTCGGGGTACTTGGAGGCACATGATAAATTACGTCAAAGTCTGCATTTCTTTAAGGGAAATTCATGACTGAGTAATCTGTTGGAATTCTTTGAGAAAATAACAGGCAGGATAGTCAGTGGATGTTGATTTGCTTGGATTTTCAGAAGGTCTTTGACAAAATGTTGTATATGAGGCTGCTCAGTAAGATAAGTGTCCATGGTATTACAGGAAAGATCCATGCATGGATCGAAGATTGGCTGTCTGAAAGGAGGCAAAGAGAGGAGATAATTTTGGGTTGGCTGCCAGTGGCTAATGGTGTTCCACAGGGGTCAGTGTTGGGACCGCTTCTTTTCACATTATTCGGTATGTCAAAGATTTGGATGATGGAATTGATGGCTTTGTGGCCAAGTTTGCAGACAATACGAATGTAAATGGAGGGGCAGGTAGTGCTGAGGAAGCAGAGAGACTGCAGAAGGACTTAGACAGATTGGGAGAATGGGCAAAGAAGAGGCAGATGGAATATAGTGTAGGGAAGTGTATGGTCATGACCTTTGGTAGAAGGAATAAAAGTGTAGACTGTTTCCTAGTCAGGAAGAAATTTCAAAAATCAGAGGTGCAAAGGGACTTGGGAGACTTCGTGTAGGATTTTTAAAGATTAAATTGCTGGTTGAGTAGGTGGTAAGGAAGACAAATGCAATGTTAGCATTCATTTCTGGAGGACTAGAACAGAAAAGCAAGGATGTGATGCTGACATTGTATAATGCATTGGTCAGACCACACTTGGCATGTTGTTAGCAGTTTTTGTCTTCTTAGCTAAGAAAAGATGTGCTGGCATTGGAAAGGGCCTAGAGGAGGTTCATGAGAATTATTCTAGGAATGAAAGGGTTAATGTATGAGAAGTGTTTGATGGCTCTGGGCCTGTACTTGCTGGAGTTTAGAAGAATGGGGCAAGGTGGGACCTCAGCGAAACTTATCAAATATTGAAAGGCCTAGATAGAATCATGTGGAGAGGATTTTGCCTATAGTGGAAGAATCTATGACAAGAGGGTACAGCCCAAGAATAGAGGAATGTCCATTTAGAACAAAGATGAGGAGAAATTTCTTTAACCAGAGGGTAGTGATTCTGTGGAATTCATTGCCACAGATGGCTGTGGAGGTCAAGTCATTGGACATATTTAAGCAGTGGCCAGTCACTTCTTGATTAGTCAGGGCATCAAAGGTTATAGGGAGAAGGCAGGAGAATGGAGTTGAGAAGATAATAAATCAGCAATGATGGAATGGCAGAACAAACTGGAAGGGCTGAATGGCCTAATTCTGCTCCTATGTCTTATGGTCTTCTGACATTACATCTATTTCAAGTGCTGCTTCATATTGTTCAGTAATTTGCATTCATTGGCTTTACTTTCACTGTACAATTCAAGGAGAATTGTTTACCTCTGTTCTTACCCAAGGTTGTTGTTGAACAGTGGTGATCTCTGCATGTGCTGAGGAGTGTTCGTGGGGATTTTCCAGCAAGGCAATGAACCCAAGTGTCTGGGAGTGTGTCCTAGATGAATTGGTCTTTCCTGCAGCCCATTATCCTTCATGCAGCCATCTAACCAAACAAAGCCAAGAAGAGTTTCAATTTTTACATCACCATGAAATCTAAGTATAATCCAAGTAAAAACATATAATTAGTTTTCTGTAATCTTACAAATGCCATTTCCATCATAGCATCCAACCTAGGAGTATTATGCATTTTGTAACATGATTAAAAATAGCTCAACCTGTATGAAAACATATTTTCAAATTATATAGATTTAGGCTGTTTTATGTGCTTTGTAATAAATTTATATTAGTATAGTTATAACAAAATTAGCAAACAACAAATATGCAGTTTTATTAGATATGGATTAAGTAAAGCTTTGTTAAATTAAAATGTTGAGCTTATTAAATCATATTTATTCAGCCTAATATAGAATAGACACACGTATTACTTAATCTGTTTACCGAGGTAATGGTGACAGGAAGTGCCATCAATGGATTAACACACCAAGAAATTAATCCAGTTTTATCTTACGTAAAGGACTTCCACATGTCAAAATTCCTCAAAATTCAGACTCAGGAAAACTACAAGGATTCTGAATTTACTCTAGCCATTTGGCATAGTTAAATGCTTCATTCTATAACCCTTTACTCCACCTCATACCCATGTCAATACAGATTCCTGTACACACGTGAACTGGTGTTTTTTTATACTTACAATAGAAGAGAACCTGATGTTTGAGGGGAGAGCAAGTCAGCAGCAATGTCTACCATATAAATCATATTCAGTCTTCTCAACAACTGTGGGACTGCGTCACTGTGCACACACCAGTGTTAGCTTCACATGCTGCACATTGTATAAATGGTCCTGTGATATATTATCAGAAGTTTCCATCTGATAATAATACAGCAGTTATTTGTGAAAGTCACTGTTACAATTAGTCAGCTTGTGAATGTAAAAATCTGAAATTAATTAAAATATGATACAATGCTAATCTGTTAATAGCTCAAATTTTAATTTATATTTTACTCTTTATTTTCCTCATTGAAAAACAGATGTTCAACTCATTATCCCTCAGAAGCCTTGTGGCACATAGTATCGTCCCATTTAAGAAGCTCAGCCAATTCTGTGAACCTTCTCAATTAACTGCATCCATGCCAGTTCTGTTGCTCCTAATTCTGTTTTCCTTGTCGACGTTCTATATTCTGCTTGCTTGCCCATTCTATTGACGATTCTTTTAGCCTCCCTGACACAGTTTATCCTTGTGCTCTAAACACATTGATTTTTTATCATTCTCGCATGGTTTTATCAGTCCTTATTTCTGTTGCTTTCTTTTTTTATTCCAAGGCATTTTAAGTCTCAGCACTGTACCAAATCAAGAAAATGTTGGCTGCACTTAGTAGGTCACACCATGCTTGGCCTTTTCAATACCGTCTGCATCAGTACAGAAAGAAAAATGTTTCAATTTACCATTTCTGTGGAGAATCAAATTTACTAGCTCTGAAAATGGATTGCTAATTAAAATACAGGGTTAACTTACGTTTGTTGTCTCTGATGCAGAGAGCACGCCAATTTGATGTATTACCGAATTTACATGATTATTGTGTACAGCAGTGCTAACCACGCTATTGATTGGTGACATAGCTCAGCAGTGGTCAGTGATGTGAATGCTGGCACCACTTAAAGCTGGCCTACGCCACTTAATGATGGCTTCCACTACTCAGAGCTGATAAACTGTGCTGCAGTATTCCTTGTGAATACTTAGATTGCCTTTTCGGTCTGTGTCAAGGTGCTTCAGAACTAATGTAGTACTTTCTGAAGTGTAGCCACTTAAGTACATAGAAGACAAGAAAAGTGATCTGTGAAAAGCAAGCTCCCTCAAAAGAACAATCTGGTAATGAATAGAAGGCAGTACAATGGTGAGCCAGTCATTCAGTCCAGGCTTTTAGTGTGGTCTATCAGGAGTCCATGGATTTTTCCCAGGTGCTCCGGTTTCCTCCCACATTTCAAAGATGTGCTGTTTGATAAGTTTATTAGTCACTGCAAAATGTCCCTAGTTTGTAAGTGATTAGCAGAATTGTAGGGGAGAGGAGGGTGTCTATCAAGGAAGACGATGGGAATGTGAGGAGAGTAGTTTACCATGAAAATTAGTAGGAAAATGGAACTGATATGTGAGTGGGCATCAGCAATGGGTGAAAAGGACTTCCTTTTGTGTTGTAAGGAAATAAGGAATTTGAGGGTTAACACTGGCCAGTACATGAAGGTTTCCCTGATCTTCCATGAAACAGAGCCTTAGGGTCTTTGAAATGCATTTGTCAGAGAAGATAGGCTTCAGTCGAATATTTCATCTATGAAATACAGTGTTGCCCCTCACTCTCCTGGCAATTTTACATTGCAGTCTTTAAAGTGGGATTTGAACCTACATCCTTCTGACTCAAAAGTTGGGAATGGACCCAAGTAAAGCACAGCCAACAGAATCATATTATAAACATAACAGCATAATATGACAGAATGTGGTTCCTAGGATTTACCAGCATTGTAGTGTGAGGTGAATGAAATGGAGAGGAAGAGAAGAATGATCTATTTCAAGAGGTTAATTCCAACAATATAGATTGATGTCAATTTTAAGAGTCAGGTTCTGATTAACTAGATGGAGCAAGCACTGGCAAATGATAATTGACAGAGCCACCAACTGCATCAGTGGCCTTAGAAAATGTTTAATACTCTACAAACCATCACATACTGTCCAACAATCAGGACTCATAGATCTCTATTAAACACTTCTGCAGGTTTCACATCCATAACATGTCATCTGTACAAACTGTTCAATAGATGTCCATGGTGGTTCTATTAATAACAGTTTGTTTCCGAGTCAAAAAACCATGGGCTAAAAATTCCCCAGAGACAAGCCCAAAATTCAGAGGGCTACGGAATGAGTGCTGAGCTATTGAATGTGCAATCGTTTAAAAGAGAGGATTTTAGCACTTTCTTGTGGCTGTAAAAATCCCATGGAATTACTTTGAAGTAGAACATGAAAGCCATCACTAAACTTTGTTCAATTTGTACATCTCAGTCAACACCACTATCAAATAAATTCTGGGACTGAATTATTGAGCACCTCCGCTCCATCCACAAGAAGCAGAATTTCCCAGTGCCCAGCTATTTTCATTCCCATTCCCATTCTGACATGTCAATCTACAGCTTTCTCTTTTGCCACAATTAGGCCACTCTCAGGGTGGAGAAGCAACACCTCATATTCCGTCTATATAGCCTCCAAAATGATGGCCTAAAAATCAATTTCTCCTTTCAATAATTATTTTCCCTCATCCTTCATTCTTCTTCTATTCCTTACTCTGGGCTCTTACCTCTTCTCCTCATTTGCCTATCGACCCACACCGGTGCTCTTCCTTCTTCCCTTTCTCCAAGGTCCACCATCCTTTCCTATCAGATTCTTTTTCTCCTCCAGCCCTCTATCTTTCCCTATCACCTTCCTGCAAGGCCTCCTTCCCCACCCCACCCCACCCCCACCTTTTTATTCTGTTGTCTTGCCCCTTCCATTCCAGTCCTGAAGAAGGGTCTCGGCCAAAAAAATCAACTGTTTCATTTCCATAGATGCTGCCTGACCCGTTGATTTCTTTCAGCTCTTTGTGTGTGCTACTATCAAAATAATCATCCGCTTAGTTACACTGTTGATCATAAAGCTTTCTGCGTGCAATTTGGCAGCCATATTTTCTTCATATAAACAGAGGCTACAAAATCTCTTTAACAATGACAAGATCATTAGATGTGCTACATAAATCAAATCTTTTCGTTGAAATCCTTACCACATGAATTCAATGTGTGACACCTACTGACACATTCCTCCCTCACTTGCCTCTTGTAGGACAAATGTGAAGTGGCAGCAGGTATGGATGAGATCAAGTTTGGCTCCACACTGGTGGAGAAGATACTCCACACACATTGCTGAGATCATGTCAAGTCAAGGTCAGAACATTTTGAAGATGTTGGTATTTTTTCTACCTAATCCTATGATCTCTTCTGACTTAGAAGCTGAAAATAATGTAGGCATGTACCTCTCAATTTCCCACCTGTCCCTCTGCTAAGCTATTATTTCAGGCCAGTGGTCAAAATGGGAAAACTAGGATATTATGTATGTTCTGAGAGAGGAAGGGGTGGAGAGAACTGAGAGAAAGTCAGTGACAAGGTGAAACCCAAGATCATCTAGGTAACCAGATATGCAGCATATGAGAGGAAGGTCAATCTTGTTAGTTGCAGCTGATCTCTCTGGAAGAGTGTAAATAGAGGACAGTGAAGGGAAAAGGAAAGAATGCTGGATCTCTGAAGAGCAGAACAGAGCGGTTGTTAATCTGAAATAAAGAAAGAATGCTGTAATGACTCAGCAGATGTAGTAGTTTTTGTGAAGAGGGAAAAACTAAGTTGAAGTTACAGTTGCATAACTATGTATATAATCTGAATGATCCAATTCTAACACAAACAGGAAAGGCTGGATATCTGAAATTATAAAATTTGATATTGAGTCCCAACGGCTGGATAAAAGGTGAGGAGTTTTTCTTAAGCTTACAGAGGGAGGCCAAAGATAGAGAGGACAACCTTTGGGTGGGATGAAGAGTTCATGTGAAAGGCATCTGAAAACTCACCCTTATAGACAAAGCAGACAGGTCCTGCAAAGCAACTATTCAGTCTGTCTCTGATTTCTCCATTGTAGAGGAGACCACATTGCTAGCATGAACTAAATCAGAAGATGCTTAGTTCAGAGACCATAGACTACTTCAGTGGTTGTTAAGTTGATGGAGAAGATCCTGAGAGGCAGGATTTATAAACATTTGCAGAGGCATAATATGATTAGGAATAATCAGCATGGCTTTGCCAAAGGCAGGTCATGCCTTACGAGCCTGATTGAATTTTTTGAGGATGTGATTAAACACAATGATAAGGGTAGAGTTGTAGATGTAGTGTACATGGATTTCAGCAAGGCATATGATAAGGTACCCCATGTAAGGCTTACTGAGAAAGTAAGAAGGCATGAGATCCAAAGGGACATTGCTTTGTGGATCCAGAATTGGCTTGCCCACAGAAGGCAAAGTGTGGGTAGATAGGTCTTATTCTGCATGGAAGTCGGTGACCAGTGGTGTGCCTCAGGGATCTGTTCTAGGACCCTTACTCTTTGTGATTTTTATAAATGACCTGGATGGGGAAGTGGAAGCAAACACCAGGAAATCTACAGATGCTGGAAATTCAAGCAACACATACAAAATGCTGGTGGAATGCAGCAGGCCAGGCAGCATCTATAGGGAGAAGCGCTGTCGACGTTTCGGGCCGAGACCCTTTGTCAGGACTAACTGAAAGGAAAGATAGTAAGAGATTTGAAAGCAGGAGGGGGAGGGGAAAATGCAAAATGATAGGAGAAGACCGGAGGGGGTGGGGTGAAGCTGAGAGCCAGAAAGGTGATTGGAAAAAGGGATACAGAGCTAGAGAAGGGAAAGGATCATGGGACGGGAGGCCTAGAGAGAAAGAAAGGGGGAGGGGAGCACCAGAGGGAGATGGAGAACAGGCAGAGTGATGGGCAGAGAGAGAAAGAAAAAAAAGGGGAGGGGGAAAAAAAACAAAAACAAAAACTAAATATATCATGGATGGGGTAAGAAGGGGAGGAGGGGCATTAACGGAAGTTAGAGAAGTCAATGTTCATGCCATCCGGTTGGAGGCTACCCAGCCGGTATATAAGGTGTTGTTTCTCCAACCTGAGTGTGGCTTCATCTTGCTAGTAGAGGAGGCTATGGATAGACATATCAGAATGGGAATGGGACGTGGAATTAAAATGTGTGGCCACTGGGAGATCCTGCTTTCTCTGGTGGACAGAGCGTAGGTGTTCAGAGAAACGTGTGGGACATTGATGAGAGGCAAAACTGGACTGAGGAGTCGCAGATGGAGTTCAACCCAGATAAGTGTGAAGTGGTTCATTTTGGTAGGTCAAATATAATGGCAAAATTTAGTATTAATGGTAAGACTCTTGACAGTGTGGAGGATCAGAGGGATCTTGGGGTCCGAGTCCATAGGACACTCAAAGCTGCTGTGCAGATTGACTATGGTTAAGAAGGCATACAATGCATTGGCCTTCATTAATCGTGGGATTGAGTTTAGGAGCCGAGAGGTAATGTTGCAGCTATATAGGACCCTGGTCAGACCCCACTTGGAGTACTGTGCTCAGTTCCGGTCGCCTCACTACAGGAAGGATGTGGAAACCATAGAAAGGGTGCTGAGGAGATTTACAAGGATGTTGCCTGGATTGGCGAGCATGCCTTATGAGAATAGATTGAGTGAACTTGGCCTTTTCTCCTTGGAGCGATGGAGGATGAGAGGTGACCTGATAGAGGTGTATAAGATGATGAGAGGCATTGATCATGTGGATAGTCAGAGGCTTATTCCCAGGGCTGAAATGGACAGCATGAGAGGTCACAGTTGTAAGGTGCTTGGAACTAGGTACAGAGGAGATGTCAAGGGTAAGTTTTTTACACAGAGAGTGGTGAGTGTGTGGAATAGGCTGCCAGTGACAATGGTGGAGGCGGATACCATAGGGTCTTTTAAAAGACTCCTGGATAGGTAAATGGAGCTTAGAAAAATAGAGGGCTATGAATAACCCTAGGTAATATCTAAGGTAAGGACACGTTTGGCACAGCATTGTGGGCCGAAGGGCCGGTATTGTGCTGTAGGTTTTCTATGTTTCTATGTGCAAGTGAACTCCTGCTTCACCCAGAAGGACTACTTGGCTTCTGGTATGGTGAAAGAGTTGAAGTGAAAAGGCAGGTGCTATTTCTCCTGTTGTTGTATGGGGAAGTGCTGTGAGTAAAGAATTAGCTAAAATAATTAGGAGAGTGGATCAAGCAGCCCCAAAGGGAATAGTCCCTCCATAATGTTGAAAGGGAGTGGGAAGGGAAGATGTGCCTGGTGATGGAATCTCAATGAAAGTGGTAGAACTTTAATTTTTCATTGGGTGTTTGCAACCTTGCTGAAATAGTTTATGTATCAATATTCAAAAGGTTAATATTGCACACAATTTCTGCTGTTATAGAGTCAGATGGACACCGTACAAATTGAATTGTATACACAATAAAATGTTTGCTATATTAGCAATTCATGGAGAACATCAATATGTAAAATAATATACAGTCACACCTAACATCATGATATAGTAGTGAATCCAGTTTTCATATGGACTCCTAGGGTGTTATACAACACTGGGAGGAGGGGCAGGTGTAGGCTATTTGTGCCTCCAAATGTTTACCAGATTTTCAGGGGAATTCCCATCAACAAAACCATAAGATACACACTATAAAATGCTCTGACAGGGGTGTTGGGGGGGAGGGGGGAAGTTTAGGATGAATTTGCTACCATCTCTCAAGATGGAAGCACGCACCTTTTTGTCTCTACATGTGCACTTTAAATTGCATTCGTTGTGATTGTGTTACATTTGGTCCTTACTACATAAGGCTGCTGTCACTCAGACTCAAATGGTGCAACCCAAAGACAGCTCTCTGAGATAAGAGCCATTCAATATCAATAGAAAGGCTCAGTGTGATTAATGGAAGGTTTCACTGAAACATTCAATTTGACAGCACGGGCATCAAGCCATGTTGTACATCAATTAGCATTATGATCAGCCTACTCTGCACACTTTCACTAGGGATTAGTTCCATGCAGGCTAACAATCTCAGCAACGTGGTACTGGCTTTTTGGTGTCAGATACCATTTTAAAACCAAATAAGTGCCTGAAAAGCTCAAGCTAGTAACCCAAACTTATAATAATTAATCTTCCAGTTGCTTGATTCTGACACCAGTCTTTTTAGCAATGTTTTATTTTCCATAAAACACAATTAAATTAACTTACTTCATTATCCTACATTCTGCATTTTGTTTGTTTAATATGTTCAGTCTGCATGTTTCGCCTTTCATTAAAATGTTATATTTTGAATTTTCACTAAATGAAGCTGAGATAATGATTTTTATTTTTGCCCATTGTGTTCTTCTGATGTCTGCCTTCATGACTTAATTTTTCAAGTGATCTTCTGTTTCAGAATCTAATTTATGTCCATTGAATAAAGGATTTGATAGTGTATAGATTTTTTTAATCAACTTTCATGTTAGACACTGTATTTACACAAGCAAAGACATTTCATTTCAACATAATGATGTTTCATTTTTGTAATTATATTGAATATACAGATTCTCTATAACTTAAAGAAAAGTACAAAATATAGTACTCTTGAAATTGTGTAACCATCTAGCAAAAATAAGACTGAGGCTGACTGAAATACAGATGCGTAATTAAATCTACAGCATCCACAGTCCAATTTTATGTAATATTAATGAGCATTTGGACAATATTTTGGATGAGTAATGTTGTACATGGAGCTGTTTCCCAGCAAGACACCAGTACATTAAAGCAAGAAAGGAGAGAAAATAAATTGGGTGAAAGAGAGAAGAGTTTGGATCTCTGCTCCCTCTTTCGGATCTCAGTAAGCTCATCTTTTATTGTGGTAAATATTGTTGTGCTGTCTTTTTGAAAATAAATTATCCCTCACAACTGTGCTTCAAAACAGTATTCCTATTATCATATTTTCATCACTAATGTTATATAGATTATTCACTTCCGATTGTCCGTTATGTGATATTATCACATTTCTGACAATTTAAGTCCATTTTTAGCTTTCTGCAGTCTTAATCTGCAGCCTCAATTTTTTTTATTTTTTTGGTGAATCATGGACCATACAACTTTTTGCCTCCTATGTAAATCTCTATCAGTTGTTAGCCAATAGTACAAATGCAACCAAATTTAGTTGCAATTATTCAGTACATCACTCTACAGCATAGCTGGAAAGGGCATGCTACACACCAATGCTTTGATACAATAGTTAATAATTTCTTCAATCCAGTCATTAAAAACTGATATGAAATAAAAAGTGTAGATGCTGGAAATCTGAAATGAAAACAGATAATACTGGAAACATCTACCAAGCTGGTCAGCAAAAAGAGAAACAGAGTTTATGCTTCAGGTCGTATAACCTTCATCTGGACTAGGGAGCATGTAAGTTTTAAGTTCCGGTGGGTGAGGGACTAAAAGTTTGATTTAGTGGGGCCAGAACTGCCACAGTGATAACTGCTGAAGAACTTATCTGGTTAATAGATTAATTACAGAGGATGAGGAAAATGAAAACAAATGAAGGGATGTGTAAAAACAGTAAAATGTATATCAAATCTGTAGGAAATTCTCAATATGTGTCATGGAGAGAGCAAAATCAGAATCAGGTTTAATATCACTGGCATATGTTGTGAAATTTGTTGTCTTTGCTGTAGTAGTATAATGCAATACATAATAATAGAAAAAATATGAATTACAGTAAATATATATAATAATTAAATTAAATAAGTAGTGCAAAAATAGAAATAAATTAAGTAGTGAAGTAGTATTGATGGGTTCAATTTCCATTCAGAAATCAGATGGCAGAGAGGATGAAGCTGTTCCTGAATGGCTGAGTGTGTGCCTTCAGCCCTCTGTACCTCCTTCCTGATGGCAGCAATGAGAACAAGGCATGACCTAGGTGTTGGTAGTCCCGAATGATGAATGCTGCCTTTTTCAGACATCGCTCCTTGAAGATGTTCTGGATGCTACGGAGACTAGTGCGCAGGATGGAGCTGACCAAGTTTACAACTCTCTGCAGTTTATTTCGATTCTGTAGCCGCATCACCCTCCCCTTCCCCCATACCAGACAATGATGCTCTTCAGAGTATTTTTCTATAACTATACGAGTGTCTTTGGTTACATACCAAACATGGTAAATGTTAATGTTATAACATTTACCACAGGAGTAGCCATTTCTGAAGCCTACTGGCCTTGGTGTAGCAGTGCAAGAGGCCACAGACAGGTAGTGGAATAGAGAATTAAACTTCTCCATAATGACCAATACAACAACGCTCAATGGAAGCCTAAGCAATAACAACTCATCTTCTGTCTAGGCACATTGCAGCCTCCAGACTCAAGATTGAATTCTATGATTTCAGTAACTTGCAATGCCTGCTTGCATCAGTTCTTCAGCAAGGCATCCATCCGTAATATTAGAGAATATTACGGATGGACGGCAAAATGCTGGAGGAACTCAACAGGATAGGCAGCAACAATGGAGAGGAATAAACAGTTGACGTTTTGGGCCAAGACACTTCATCAGAATGGGGGAAATAAAGGGGCCAGAGCAGAATGAGATGGTAGGAGGAGAAGACGTACAACCTGGCAGGTGATTGGTGATACTGGGAAGGGGAAGGAAGCTGCATGGGGTGGGGGGGAGGGTGAAATAAGAAGCTGGGAGGAGACAGATGGATGAGGTAAAGGATTGAAGGAGAAGGATTTCTGATAGGAGAGGACAGTGGACCATGGGATAAAGGGAAGGAGGAGGGCAACCAGAAGGCTGCCCTTGTATCTACCTTCCCCCTCATCTGGTCTCATCCTTCACCTGCCAGCTTGTTCTCCTTCCCCTCCCCACCTTCATACTCTGGCTTCTATCCCTTTCCTTTTCAGTCCTGAGGAAAGGTCTTGTCCCAAAACGTTGACTCTTTATTCACCTCCATAGATACTGCCTAACTTTTTGAGCTCCTCCCGCATTTTGTGCATATTGCTCAAGTTTTCCCAGGAGCTGAATGCTTTTTATATCCAGCCCATCAGCTTTACAACAATAATTGCTGGTGGATGCAATGTGATCCCATTCATTTCGATTAGGCTGCTAACCCTGGCTGAGAAGGTAAATGCAGTAAGAGATCTGATTTACTTTTCCTTATTTTTACTATTTTTTGTTTAATTTCATTACTTAAAATCTTTCAGGTGTTTCTAATTAAATTTATTATCATTTCTTTAGTTTTGAAAGTAATGTTTACTTATAAAACATATCTTAACCTTGTTGAACTGTTTCTAAGTGTTTCGTATTTCAATTCAAAGGTTCCAGACAGCAGCAGATTGTCAAAAGCTCAGCAGGGGTTTCTGGGGAGCACTACCTGAAGCTTATTTTTTTTATTCAGCGACTGCTCCATCTCACTGAAGTAGGCAACCTTAGGAGCCAAATTAGAGTAGACCGACTAGGTTCGGGTACAGAATAATTGGGGAAAATAATGCAAACATGCCCCTAACTCATCGGGGGGGGGGGTGTGTGTGTGTGTGTGTGTGTGTGTGTGTGTGTGTGTGTGTGTGTGTGTGTGTGTGTGTGTGTGTGTGTGTGTGTGTGTGTGTGTGTGTGTGTGTGTGTGTGTGTGTGTGTGTGTGTGTGTGTCTTTGTTCAAAGGGGGTTATGATCTGTTCCTTGCTCATAACCCCTTTGCACAAATCTCCATTCATTAGGACATTGTATTGAACAGTGATCAAAAAATTTGTAACACAATAACCATTGCTTAGGCATTATAATTTAAAATATTTCTTGACAATTCTTGTTCACTTCTTTATCTTTTACAATTGTTAAACTGAAGGAACTAACTACCTGACAGACAATGCTCTACACACATATATCATCTTCCTCGCTCTTCTTTCTTTGAAGTTATCTGACATTACAAATAGTCTCAAAAACTAATGGCTCTCTAGACAAATTTCAGAGCACTTAAGATCCATTGCCAAATAATGTGTACAGTTACAGAACAGAATAGAATGGTTGTTAAATTCATGAATTAAGAAAATTATTTTTGAAATATTTTAATAATATATTCTGCAATTGTTCAAACTTTCTGCAGCCTTCACTGCCCATTTTCTGAAACATTCAAATAGGCAAATTCATACAAAACTATTGTTTTTAATTTACTTGCTAACCGCTGTGGATTCCTCTCTAACATTTTTGCTAGTTTATTGCATTTTACACCTACAGTATTTAACCTCTTCATTTATATCCAAAATTTAAATGATTTACTTAGCCTGATTTATTTTTTTATCATGTTTTATTATTTCATCATCATAGAAAACTATCAAATTTAAATAAATCTGTATTTTTCATCAAACATTTTCCCTGCTAAGACTAAGTCTGAATATCCTCTACTTGTGCTTTGCATATCACAGGAAATTTGTTCATTAAGTCATTCCTGAAAGGATGAGAGGTAATTTGGGGTTCTGATGATTTTCTGTATATTTAAAGTTGTAAATGAAGATCCATCTACATTGTTTTATACAAGACTGGTTTCCTTTATTACATAAGCCTGGCAAAGATGTCAATTCAATTCAGCATTTACACTGGAATATATCCTCAAAAATATTTTCTAAATGACAGAAATAACACTTACTGAAATTACTAAATAAATAAATTAGTTCTCTTGATTATTCATTTGTTAAATACAGCATTTGGTAGAACCGTTCTACACAAAGGAGGTCTATTTTGAATTAACTGATCATTGATCTGCGAACTGTGCTCAACTGTGGCTAACCCAAAGAAGCTACACTTCATTGCTCCTTTCTTAAAGTGCATCCGTACATAATGGAACAGGGTGATAGGAGATAAGATATGTGAACCTACAATGCATCTTGTGGCTGAATTGTCTGTTGACACGTTCAGAAATATATAAAAAAAATCAGCTGCTTGATTGTCCTAGAGCTGTAGAATCATTAGTACTTGTAATACTTCATTAATCGTAACCAAATGGTCCTGTTCACTATTTTATATATTATCACTCATGCATTGATAAATTACATTATGCAGTAGTTTTCGAACCGATATTTTGCTGTATTGTAGTTGCTACATCAGATATCAGATTCTCAATTTATGATTGACTTTGAACAAAAATCGAAAGCCTATGTGCTCATTATTTTAAGTGCCTCATGCATGAAAACAATTTTACTTACAAGAGCAGATAGAAACTGTGTAAAAACCCATCATCTTACCTGGATAGTAGGGTGGGTCTGAGTTCAGAAATCTGAATGAAAAGCATTGGAGGTTCTGCTTAGATAAACTGATTGATAGATTTATGCACTTGAACTATTTCAATGTGAGCTGGAATCCTTTAGCTACTTGATTCTTGCACAGACAAGATTTTAAGGGGCCGCAGTAACTGAGAAAATGGTTGTCGAACCCTTTTCTGTGTTTACCAAATCCTGTAATGCAATGGTACAAGTCCCTTCACAGAGCATTCCTGCGTCACAAGGATGTTACCATGTCACTTGCAAGCGACTTCACAACAACAAAAATAGTGGCTGATGTTCCTGCTTCTTTCACCAATTGCAGTGAAACATATTGGTTAACACAGTGAACACAAGAAATAGAAACACTGGAGTACAATTTGTTTCCTAATGAATGGTCCAGCTACACCAGACCCATTGTTTTTATTATTAAGTCATAAATCCTACAATTTCTCCATCAATTGAGGTACAATCCTGTGTAGCACAAACTGGCAAATTCAATCCACCTGGAATTAATATTACCATTTATATCAGTCTTCGAGTACCATAAGTTGTGGTACTGACCTTAAGCTAAGGGAAGCTCTCAGATGTGAGTGCCAGTCACAGAAACTATTTATATACTTATCAGGTGAGAACGTGATTCAAGATCCTTCCAGACTTCCTATGTCCTCCATGATTGAGTAAGCTGCTGTGACTGACCAGCTGGGTTCACAAATTGAAGAATTGCCTGAAGGTTAAGCTGGTGCCCATGGATGCTTATCCTTAATATAAACTGAGGGGCAAATTTACCAAAAGTGAAGACAGAGTGGCTCCTAGCTGTGAAGACATGGCATGTATTAAATGTCACTCTAGTGGAGTAAAGTGTTATGAATATTCTAAGCCCTCTCACTTACAACTTATAATAACTTTATATATCTCAGTAACTTACTGTCAGTTTGTTGTGCAGTTTCATACTGACTCTTGGTATGCCGTTTCTTCCTCATAGATCGATAAAATAAAGAATTCCTGCGGATGGGCACGTGCTTCTGTCCTTCTCTCTCTGAATCGTCATTGTCACGTTGAGGGATATCAAGTTCTCTATTATCAGTATAAGCATCATCCATTTTCACTGCACCAGTCTGTTTCACTGTGCTTTTACTGCTTGCAAACATTTCACACTGATGATGCTTTTTGCTGCGTTATTTCTGCTGAATCCATGCGGGTACTCTTAGTAAGTGGAAAGAAATGTAACATTATATTAATAATCCAAAGGGTATCTTGAATTTTTTTACTCCATGGGCATCTGTAAAATAGTTAGTTCTCTCAAATAAAATGCAAAACGTTTTCCGAAACAGCTATTGAAATAATTGTCAGTAACCAGGCATGAATTCATCTTCATTGCCATGGCAACTAATAGCACTGTTACTAAAGGAGGGTACAGTGGGTGGGAATGAGTTCCAAAAATCATCCTGTTCTGTTTGTTTTGGACCAATTAAGATAACATTCTGGAAGTACAGAATGTTAGCATGTGTGATTTATACATCATAGCCTGTCCCTTTAAGAAAACTTCACATTTCCTATCACATACTTACTTGCCTTTCTATATGAGCAATGTTGGGAAATTCTCATCTGTCACCAGTCATCACTCAAAATAAGCAGCTAACATTATCTTTACCCTGGTTTAACATGCCCTCATCATACCTCACTCTGTTCTTTCTTCATCGAGGATGCAATGGGAAAGTGATTTTAAATATACAGATTTAAATGGAATTATCAAGTGTCATTTTCCAGTTCCCATGGAAATTTCTATAAAAATATGGAGAAAAGCAGTATGATTGATTGATCTAATTTCAGCATGATGAGATGCATTTTCTCAAGCCCAGTTTTCTTCATCGCCCTTCCCTCTCCTTTCAGGGTCAATGCTTTCTTTTAGTTTGTGGAATTAAAGATCATCATACAGAGAATGTGTTTCCTGATGTGCAGAATTATAATGATAAAGAATGAGTGAAAAGGCGGGAGTAGTTTTCTTTGGAGCAGAGAAGCTGAAAGGAGATTTTACTGTAGTGTGTATGACTATGGTGGCCCTCCATTGGATATTGCATCCTAACTGCCTATACACATGCCAGGGTAGTACAATATGGAGAGTAAGCTGTTGCCCATGCAGAAGGCTCCCCACTCCACACAGCTGAGGAATCCAAAGGAATGGCAGAGACTGGTACATTTCAGCACCAGCAGCATCGCAGGAGTTACCAGTCAGTTTGAACTTAACGTGGGGCTGCTTTAGGGACTCCAGCTCTGGATATTTCCTCGAGGTTTGCTCCTGAAACCTTCCCCATGAGTGGGTACAGCCACAAGGGAGTGGAAGTTTGAGATCAGGGTCTCCTCGATGAGCTACTAAGCTCTGTCTGCCCGAAGCTACTGGCTTTAAGGCACCTGCTTTGCTCCCTCGCCTGTCAGTAGAAATGGTTCCATCAGGCCTAGTAGTCATATGTGAAGGACAGGAGTTGGACTTGGTTGTTAGAGATTATTTGAGACACACACCATTAGGAGCATTTAATCAGTAGTGGGACCTTATCCCCACTACTCCCCCACCCCCTCCACCAGCTCGGACAGACTTAAGGAGCTACAATTATAAGAGGATAGAAAGGTCTATTTTTCTTTAGTGAAAAGTTAATAAACATAAGGGACTAAATGATTCAAGAGGAATTTTAATGGGAGTATTTTTATTGTAGTGGATAGAGGCAACCTATATAACTCACTGAATATATGGTAGAGGAGAAAACTTCACATGTTTAGAAAGTTCTTGGAAACACACTTGAGGAGCTGTAATCTACAAGGTTTTAGGCCAAGGGGAGAAAAGTGGGATTAAGCCAGATAAAATTCTGAAGTTGAAAACAGGAAGAATATCATTGGTGCCATCTTTCTGTCCTAATCTGGGTTTAAAACTAATTGAACATGAGGTTGTGATTTGTTTTATGGTATAGATATAGGCATCAGAATAATTGTCAAATATTAAACTTTTAATATTTGCAGTGCTCAGTTGGCTGAATGAATTAAATGTCCAAAGTCTGTCGAGAAGGAGATTTCAGTGGAGATCAGTTTAAGTTGGCCACACGTATATTATTGGGTCAACAAAAATCAACATGTAGGAAGTCGACATCCTAAAATCATCCCCTGTCATTTACCCCGAGTGCTGGCTGCTAGGGGAAGCAACAGGCAGATTCCAGAAATGCTTTTATAGGGCTTGTAAAGGGGAGTTCGTCTGAGCATGACAACAAGATAGTAAAATTAGACAAGTTCAGAAATGTTGTACCATTTATTATAATGTCTCTATTATTCAATGAACCCAAGTTATTTTGTGGTATTTCTATAGAGTTTAAAGATAAGTCAATATATAAAAAGATCTAGCACCTTATGATTTTTTTCGAATTTGGGTATTTGTTTGTACAACTACAGCTACCAATATTTGAAAGTCAGTTTTATAAATTAATAATATAAATTGGAGCAAAGAATCCAAAAATGCAGTGAATTTTATGGATGGACTGGAACTGTGAACCATGGTGGTGCATCACTGGACAACTTGAAAAGAGATCTGATTTCTTCATTTAAAAAAAACTTTCTTACATTCTCAAATATTTATAGGTAATGTATTTAAGGGAGGCCAAGCAATGATACTAAGATTATTAATGATCATTAAATTTAGCAATGTTATTTCTAGCACTTATCCAGTGAAAGGCCTGTCTTGTATGATGTAATTAGTAAAAGAGAAAAAATGTAAGTCCCATGTTAAAAAAGGGACAAAAATAATATAGTATTGAGACTATTTTATCCGAGGCATAAAAAACCTTTCAGAAAAATGTAAAAGGGTTACAAAACTCTGAACAAAAAACTTTCAAAAAGCCAGTGAGGGAAAAATGGAAATTAATGGAAGTTTGTTCGACAAGAGTATTCAGGGTTACATGACCAAGAAGGGCATTTGTGGTAAAGATACAGATCATCCATAACCTAATTAATTGGTAGAAAGTGCATTAGGCGCTAAAAAGCCTCTCATGGTTTCCTACACTCAACGTTGCGTAACAGGGAGGGGAAGATAGTCAGCATGACACACTTTCAGTCTCTGCTTTCCAAGCATTTCCTGTGTTCATGCTCAGCAGTGAATTCTTATACAGTACTGACTATAATTCAATGCCTGCTTCAAAACCTTCCCACTTATCCATCACACTGTGCTTTGGAAGTCTGCTCCAACAAAGTTCAAGTAATAATACAGACAAAAGTTAACATTTCATCGCTGTAGAAAATAAGTTGTTGCTAGGGAACAGACCGCATGCAATAAATGACATTCAGTATTTTGAAAATATGAATACTTGGCTCTTAAAATAGCATGTTTTTAGGAAGTACTTACACATTCTTTAAATTTTGGTTATCCTGAATAACTCAATCTTGTGTGCTTTTCATATACAAACATCCTTTTTTGTTAACATGAGTGGTGGCTGCGACGGGAATCACCAAGGAGCCCTTTGCTCTTTTTCAGCATTTCATAGGTTTAATAATTGCTCTGCACACCTGCGTCACTCCTATGAATACTAAAGTCCAGCGTAGCTTGTTTGCTTTATATTGTTATGGCATTAACCCTTTAAATTACTTACATTCAATTGCATCTGAATAGCAATAATTTATTTTTGGTGGATGCAGCTGGGAGAGTAACAAATTAATCCAAAAAAACCCCAAAATGATTTCAATGATTACACAAATAACTTGTTAGCTTCTGAGGATTTCTAAGCAACGTGGTAACGCCATTTGAGCATCCATGGCATCTTTCAATCTGTCTGTTGAGCCCTGTTCCATGTTAAGTGGCAGAGCTGCCAATATCTACAAAAATAGCAATCTCCATGACTACAGAATGTGAAATGTCTGCTGATAAATCTGACCTTTAAGGAAATTTAGATACCTATAATGGACTATGCTATTCCCCTATTGCTGATCCAGACATCAAAATTACTATGTAAAAATCACTTATTTGAACACACATTCCACTTGTCCACTCTGTCCATATCAAAGGCACAATGCTTAAAGTTCTGTTCATGTAAATGTGTCACATATATCTAAATTATATGTATTTTAATACATGGCAGCCATTTCATCAGTGGGTAATACACTTCTCTGTGTAAGGATGGTTCAAATTCCATTTGAGAAATCTGAACACAAAAAATCTGACAGGCAATCTAAGACAATGATGAGGAAGTTCTCCATTCTCTAGAATAACCTATTTGAGTTGAAACATTAAGCCAGGCATCAGCTGTTCTCTCAGATGGGTGTAAAAAAAACTGCATGGCATAACTTTGAGGGATTACATTGGAGGGAGGTCAGGTAATCTCACATTCAAGGTTTATCCCTCAACGCCACCTATCCATTTTTATTTATTGACATTTGCTTTGTGCAGCTGCTGTGATTCCTATACTAAAATCCTTTGAAAGTATTTACTTGTCAATGAAGAGCATAGAACTTTATGAGTTTGGCACTGTACAAATGCTCGGAAAAAGGAACATGTGGTAACCTCAAATCTTTCTTTTTAACCCACGTTCAAATAGCACAAAAAGCAGCCAGTACTTGTTTTGGAGCCTCACAGAGTACATTTCTAGGGTTCTCAAATTTATTTTCCCTTGCTATCAGTTTTCTTTGCTCATTGATAGGTACATTGATATCTCCGGACTTGAAATGATTTTCATCTTATAGTCAGTTGTTAAATTCATATATTCATTGATTAATCATTCTTGATCACGTCAAGCTAAAAGATTTAGTTTATTATTAATCAGCTCTCTTAACGTAAGCAGAAAATCCATGCAAAGATATTCAATAAATTCACACCAGTTTCAATTTCAGAATCAACACACTACAAAGATGCTAGAAACACTTCACATAGTTATATTTCTTGCAGGTTTCGAAAATTCACCTCTTTCAATTGGAATTTATAGCAAATTAGTTTAAAAAATTATTCATTGATTGTTGAAAATATTTAGTTAGATCATATTAAAGATTTATTGTGGAAATAATACACATCAAAAGTGGAAGTCAAGTCACAGATACAGACCCTTCAGCGAAACAAATTCATGCCAGGCACACTATCCACCTAGCTAGTCCCAATTTCCTGCATTTGTCCTCTATCCCTCTAAGCCCCACCCCATCCATGTACCTACCCAAGTGATTCTTAAGTGGCCCTATTGTACTTTCCTCAACCACTTTATTCTATATATAACTCATTTTATATGCTGAGGATGTTCTACGAGTCTGTGGCGGCCAGTGCTATCATGTTTGCTGTTGTGTGCTGGGGCAACGGGCTGAGGGTAGCAGACACCAACAGAATTAACAAACTCATTCGTAAGGCCAGTGATGTTGTAGGGGTGGAACTGGACTCTCTGATGGTTGTGTCTGAAAAGAGGATGCTGTCCAAATTGCATGCCATCTTGGACAATGACTCCCATCCACTCCATAATGTACTGGTTAGGCACAGGAGTACATTCAGCCAGAGACTCATTCCACCGAGATGTAACACTGAGCGTCATAGGAAGTCATTCCTGCCTGTGGCCATCAAACTTTACAACTCCTCCCTCGGAGCGTCAGACACCCTGAGCCAATAGGCTGGTCCTGGACTTATTTCCACTTGGCATGATTAACATCATTATTTAATTATTTATGGTTTTATATTGCTATATTTCTTCACTATTCTTGGTTGGTGCGGCTGTAACGAAACCCAATTTCCCCTCGGGATCAATAAAGTATGTCTGTCTATCTTATATACTCAACACTCTCAGGTCCCATAGTAATTTTTCCCCCCTCACTCTAGTTTCAGACTCCTCCACCCTGGGAAAATAGTTACCATCCACCTTATCTATGCCTCTCAGAATTTTAATCAGGTCCCCTTCATTGCAACATGTTCTAAGGAATAAAGACCTAGTCTGGCCAACACCTCCCTATCACTCAGACCCTCTAGTTCTGGCAACATCCTTGCAAATCTTCTCTGCACTCTTTCCAGTTTAATCACACTTTTCCTATAACAGGGTGACCAAAACTATACACAGGCTACCAACAACTTATACAACGGCAATATAATGTCCCAACTCCTATACTCAATACCCTGACTGATGAAAGCCAGCATGCTAAATACCCTTTTCACCACCCTGTCTATCTATGATGACAGCTTCAATGGACTCCTAATCTGTTCCTTTACATTCACTGGTGCTCCTCCCTCAATAGTGGAAGTCTTTCATTGGTTGTCTGCCCAAAATGCACCACTTCACACCTATCAGCTTTGAAATCCATTTTGTCACCCCTTGGCCCACTTCTCTAACCAATCAAGATCCCTCTGTAATCCACAGTAACCTTGTTCATTCACTATAAACAACACCTCCTAACTTTGTGCCATCTACAGACCTACTGGTCAAGACTTGTGAAAAATCATTTACATAAATAATGAAACAAGAAACAACCTTCAACCATCACCCTGTTTCCACTTCCATAAAATGCATAAAAAAACCAATTTCCTTTAATTTAGTGAGAACTAAATTTTAATCGCTTCCATGTGGAAATTAAAAGTTCTTTAAGTTACATGAGGAAATGTTTTAAATTTTAGATTCTATTCCCTTCAAATAAACATCATAATTTCCATTTAGGCAGAAGCCTTATTTTCCTGCGAAGAACTATTAACGATCAAGATTTAGAAATAAAATCACAAAGTAGTTTGTAACGCTTCATGTATATGAAGCTCTGTATACCTGCAACTAAAGCGCAAATTGCAAAGAAACGGATTCAAAATAATATACAAAGCTGAAGAATATTAGGAACTTGTCCATTTATAGCAGCAAGGATACCAGAATGCAAAGCCATTCTAATGAGTTATTTATGAACAAACTAAAGATGAGAAATCATAGTGCAAAAATGAATAAAATCTATTCCCAAACATAAGGAACAATGTGGCAGGTGCAGTCATATTCATTGAAACTAATAAAGGAGGCAACTTTAATTAAACCGAGACCAATAAGATCCACCATTTTAATAAGATCACATGCATATCAAAGCAAAGAGAAAATATTGGTTCCTGCCTGAGATCAAAAGGGTAAACAGAAGAAATAGTAAAAATATAATTTAATCTGGAACTGGGTCATTTGTGTTAGACCTGTCTTGCAGTATGGGCCACCTGGTTACCATATTTATTGCAAAGAGATTTGTAGTATTTTCTTTATCTTAAAAAGAAGAGGGGGTAGCACCCAATAGACAGTGGCCTGAAAATAGGTGAGGACTGCACAAGAATCTTGGCAATTTAGATCAATTTATGAACAGTATTGAAATAGGGATAGGCCGTTTAAGAGTGTTGAGATAGTAAAGTAGCCAGCGGGTGACGCAATGGCATCAGCGTTGGACTTCGGAGCGAAGGCTCCCGAGTTCAAATCCAGCCGGCTCCCTTGCATGCTTTCCATCCGTGCTGGGTTGAGCATCGAGCTAGCAACTCGACCTCATAAAAATAAGAAAGCCTGCTAAAAAAATGCTGTCATGATGGCGTCCCGATGACTCCACTCAGAGTTAAAGGTTTTTTTTTCTTCTTCAGATAGTAAAGTGGGTCCCTTATTTTAAATAGGAACTTCTTTTCAAATCACATCTTGTTTCAGTTGTCAGTGAACCAGATTAGTAAACCTCCCTATTACTTTGATTGAGAGTTACGTGAGCTCCACTCTTCAGTGTTTTATTTTCATCTCCCTTTTCTCTGCCAACATAAAGGTGGTCCCCACAGGGGCACCTTACACTACATATCTGTTGCACTTTTTATGCAGAAGGAGGGATTTGGGTGGTTGATATGCCTGATTCGTTTCATTCCTTTTTTTGTGCAAGAGGAGGGATTTTTGGTGGTGTGGGGGGGGGGGGGGGGTCGATGTGCCTGAAACATTTTTCTCATTTTTTTTGTGCGGGTGGAGAGATTTGGGGTATTGATATGCCTGATCCTCCATTTTGTTCATTTTTTTGTGCGAGAGGAGAGACCGGGGGTGGGGGGGATGCAATATGCCTGATACAGGCCTGTTCATTTTTTATGTGCGGGTGTTGGTGTTTTAGGAGTCAATGTGCCTAGTCCGTTTTGTTTTTTTTTGCATGTGGGATTTGGGGTTGATGTGCCTGATCTGTTTTGCTTGGTTTCTGTGCCAGGAGGAGGGATTTGCCGTTCGATGTGCCTGATCCGTTTTTTTTTTTGCATGAGTAGAGGGATTTGGGGTTTATGTGCCTGGTATGTTTTGCTGAGTCTTTGTCTGGAAGGAGGGATTTGACAATTTCTTTCTTGGTTTCATGGCTACTCAGAGAACTGCAATTTTAGAGTTGCATACTTTGATAATAAAATGAACCTTTGAACGGTTGAACATCATATCTTTCTATCCCTCCAAACTTAACATTGTTTAGATAGAAAATCATATTTCTAGGGCAAATATTATAGCTATTACACAGTCCACACTAAAGCTATATACAGGTACCTAGAAAGTCATCCCTGATTAGTAACATTAAAATCTATAGTTTTATGGCTGGTGTGTCAAATAGAAGAGCAATCAAAAACTTAGTGTGGATTTGGATCAGAATCAGGTTGAGCTCAATGATTTTTATGCTCACTTTGACCAACAGATCATGGAAGCACCTTCACAAACTCCCAGAGACCACAATGACCTTCTGATTTCAGTCTCTGAGGCTGAAAGAGCATCCTTCAGGCATGTGAACCCCTGGAAAGCATCTGGCCTAGAAAGGGTACCTGGCCAAGTACTGAAGACCTGTACAGATTAACTGGCTGGCGTATTCACTGATCTCCTTAACCTCTTGCTTAGGCAGGCTTCAGTTATACACAAGTTATACACAAGAATGTGGTAACCTACCTCAATAACTATTATACAGTAGCACTTATATGCACTGTGATGAAATGCTTTGAGAGGCTGGTGAGGAAACACATTAAATCCTGCATGAAGAGTGACCATTCTAGTTTGCTAACCGCCACAACAGGTCAACAGCAGATGCTATTTCATTAGCTCTTCACTCAACCCTGGAACACCCGGACAGCAAAGACACATAAATCAGAAAGCTCTTTATCGACTACAGCTCAGCATTTAATACCATCAATAAGCCCAATGACCTTGGCCTCAATACCTCCTTGTGCAATTGCATCCTGGAGTTCCTCACTTGTAGACCCCAGCCAGTTTGGATTGGTGACAACATCTCTTTCACAATCACCATCAGCACAGGTGCACCAGAAGGCTGTGTGCCTAGCCCCTTGCTCTACTCACTTTATACTTATGACTGTAAGGCTAAGCGCAGCTCCAATGCCACATTAAAGTTTGCTGATGACTTCACTGCCACTGGCCAAAGCAAATGTGGTGACTAATCAGTAAATAGGAGGAAGATTGAAAATCTGGCATAATGGTGTCACAACATCAACCTCTCCCTCAATGTCAGCAAGAAGCTCATTATTGACTACAGATGGAGGAAATTGGAGGTCCATGAGCCAGCCCTCATCAGGGGATCAGAGATGGAGATGATTAGCAAATTTAAATTCTTCAACATTACTATTTCTGGGTCCTGTACATAAGTACCATAACAAAGAAAGCATGGTAGTGCATCTACTTTCTTAGCAATTTGTGAAAATTTGGCATGTCATCTGAGTCTTTGACAAACTTCTATAGCTGTGTGATGGAGGGTATACTGACTGGTTTCTCCACAGTTTGGTATGGATCCAGCAATGCCCTTGAATGAAAAAACCTATAAAAGTACTGGATACAGTCTAGTCCATCAAGGGTAAAGTCCCTCACAGGATTGAACACATCTACAAGGAACAGTGTCGCAGGAAAACTGCATTCATCATCAAGAAGCCCCACCATCCCCACGCCATGCTCTCTTTTCACTGCTGCCATCAGAAAGGATGAGCTTCAGGATCCATACCACCAGGTTCAGGAACAGTTACTACCACTCAACCATCAGGCTCTTGAATCAGAGAAAATATATTTTCTCAAATACAATCAGCTCAACACTGAACTGTTCGCACAACCTATGGACTCACTTTCAAGGACTCTTCACCCAACGTTCCCAAAATTCATTGCTTATTCATTTATCTGTTTGTTTGTGGGTTTCTTTATTTATGTATGTTTGTTTGTACATATGCATTTGCACAGTTTTTTGCACATGGGTCGGTTGTCCATCTTGTGTGTGATTTTTCATTGATTGTGTGGTAATTCTATGTACCTACTGTGTATGTACACAAGAAAACTAATCTCAGGTTTGTATATGGTGGCATATTTGTACTTTGATAATAAATTTACTTTTTGAATAAATAAACTTGTTGAACTTTGAGTTGAGAAAATTACAATTTACTGGTACTGAAGACCATTGGGGGTTGCTTCAGTTAGGAATCAGCGTGGACAGAGAGTGCCAAAAGAATTCTTCAATTAGAAGTTTCCCATCCAGGTGAAAATGCAATTAAAGGGACATCTCAATTCCCTGATGGACATGACCCTCTCATTTTCCTGAAAGACGTTTCAGATCAGAAGATCACTTTAATCAGCAATGTGGCCTGAAACAGGATAGTTGTAACCTGGACTGTTACAAAAGCATATTGAAGAAGGGAGGAACTGAAACTTTTTTTTAGAATAAAACTCCTGTGGGTGTAAATCACAAAGAAATTAGCAAATGCAGTGCAGCAAACCCAATTATGCTGATTGTGCACGGCCAAAGCTTTTCCAGTGGTAAGCAATAACAACTTTAAAAATTAAGTAGTATTAGTAGGCTGAGCAGATAAACAATATAAATTGCTGAAATACTCATGGTCACCATTGAATATGCTATCTGAGTGAGTACAGAATATAGCTGTTCAGCCCACTGTATCAAAGACAGGTGAGAAGGCCTGATTCCATGGCCTAAGCCACACTGAAGGGCTGCTCGACTTGGAAAAAGCACCAGGAAGCTGCGTTCTATTTCTGTTCCTGATAAAAGCAAATATTAGAGAATAGGCAAGACAATCACTTTACTTGAAGAAACAATGCTGAGACCTGTGACCATAGTTTTCAATGAACTCCAAATACCATGATTTACTAGCACATTTATTGTATTGAAGTGTGTGTGAGTGGTGAAATCAAACTTAGGTTTCTGGAATGACTGGCAGATTGATTAGTACCGAGTAATGTTTTGCTGATCAATGTTTATATAACTCCTTAAGAATAACTAATGATCTGGCCTCCACTACCATCAGGGCAGAAAATTCCAAAGATTTACCAGCTACAGAGAGACGAAAATTTTCCACATCTCAGTTCTAAATGACAAGCTGCTGATTTTGTAGTCATGGTGTCCCTCTGTTTGTGACTTTCCCAGTCTCCACACCTACCCTGCAGTCCTTTTATGATCTTATATGTTTGAATAATCTCACTCCTCATCCTTGTAAACTCCAAGGAATGCTTTCCCAAACTGTCTAGCCTCTCCTGATAGGACAACTCTTTCATTCCAGGAATTAGTCTGGTGAATCTCCTTCAAACTGCCTAACGTTACAATATTCTTTATTAAGTAGGGGAACCAAAGCTGCACAATGTTCCAAGTTAGCCTCATCACAGACAAGGGGAAATCTGCAGATGCTGGAAATCCAAAATGCTGGAGGAACTCAGCAGGCCAGGTAACATCTATGGAAACGAGTAAACAGACAGCATTTTGGACTGAGACCCTCCGTTAGGACTGCAACACTCTATACAATTGTAATAAAATTTCTGTATTCTTAAACTCCACCCTCTGCAATCAAGGTCAATCTGCTTAACTCATTGTTGGATCTGCCAACTAAGCTTTTGATTCAAGCACTCGAACACCTAATTCACTCTGAACTTCACTCATTTGTTGTTTATTTTATTTAGAGAAATAGCTCAGTAACAGGCCCTTCTGGCCTAATGAGACCATGCTGTCCAGTTATACCTCTGTGACCAATTAACATACTAACCCATATGTCTTTGGAACCTGGAGCTCCCAGAGGAAACCCACACTGACTTGGGGAGAATATAAAATTTCCTCACAGACAAACTCCTGTTAGTCAGCTTCCTGCCGATTAAACTCAGTGGATCACAGCTTATGGCATTTCATATTTTAAACTGTATGTATTTTGTATTAACTGTTTATCCCTTATGGGATCTGTGCTGCTACCTCAGGGACAAGGCGATGCATTTTTCAACCTATTTATAGGATAAACTGCACAGTACTTGGTTTGGATTGTTCCATCCCAATCTTTAAACAATAAATTGTCACTTTTCTATTCTGTGAAGCATTTGCTTTCTGTGCTATTATTCATACTGAGATCAAGAGGGTTGAGAGCTTCAAGTTCCGAGGAGTGAACATCGCCAATAGCCTGTCCTGGTCCAGACATCTAGATACCAGAGCCAGTAAAGCTCAACATTACTTCAATGTCTTCAGGAGGCTAAAGAACTATGGCACATCTCCTTTGACCCTCACTTATTCTTTAATCGATGCACCATAAAAAGACATCTTATTCAGATGCATTATGGCATCTGCTCTGCCCATGATTGCTAGGAACTGCAGAGTTGTGGACACATCTCAGAAACCTCCATGGATACTTCTCACTGTCTCAGGAAAGCAGCCAACACAATCAAAAATCCCACCCACTGCCATCGAGCAGAAGATACAGAAGCCTCAAAGTACACACCAGCAGGCTCAAGGTCAACTTATACCCCACCATTATAAGACAATTTAACGGTTCCGTAGTATAATAAAATGGACCTTTGACCTCATGATCTACCTCATTATGACCTTGCACTTCATGGTCAACCTGCAGGGCACATTCTCTGTAACACTTTATTTTGCATTGTTATTGTTTTACCTTGTACTGTTTCAATGCAATGTTGTAAAGAATTTATCTCTTTGAACAGTATGCAAGTGTTTTACTGTACCACAGTACAATTAGAAACCAACTTAACACAACTGAATTTAATACTTGTAAGATTCATGATTATGCATCCCACAATAAAATTAACATACAACAACCCCAATATAGATGAACAGAACAATATAAAGCTTATTCATAATACATAAAGCATCACCATTTGGTCTTCGCTGTCCCATCTGTTCATTGAAATGCACTGTTGAGGACAATTCAGAATAGCAGATGCTTGTGTGCAAGTTCCTTAAATATCATAGCCATTGCAAATCAGTTATCAATGTTGGTCCAGTGACAGAGTGTAGCCCAGGGTCTGCAGTAATCTTCGCTAAAGACAACCTCCCCTGACCTGATGGTCTTAATCTACACACTTTTCTTTCACAAGTGATATTGTTGCTTATCCTCTCCATTATCAAAGTTGTACCACATTCACCATGGCCGGATGGCTGATGATCAGTCGGCACATTCCCTATAACTGGAGCCGCACAATGCAGAGCCTCCTAGATCTTCCAACAAATCTCAGGTTATAAACATTGCTAGTGGAATACGCTTCATTCTTCAGGGATCTCCTATTGCGAGTTCACAAGATCTTGACCTTCCAATGTTCAGCTCATATGCACTAGAAAATACTCACAGGGGTAGATCTGAACCTATACCCTTTTCCCCACGCCTCCAGCCCCCATCAATCACACAGAAGCAGATTTAGAGATTCGGTAAGGGCAACAGAAGATGCTGATTGCCAGTAATCATGTTAACTATTTATTTACAAAGAGTGAAACACTCAGCCAAGTTACTCATGCTTGCCTGAGTTACGAAACTACTACACTTCTAACTCAAACAGGTACTTTGTAAAGCCTCCCCCCTCCCCGAGTTACACAACTACAACACTAAACATCCAACAAACAGGTCATCTTATCGGCAGCACATTTTCCCAATGGTTCTTCAGCTCTGGTCGTGACCCAATCTGAAGGGAGCCCCTAGCTAAGAGTCATGCACATATTATTCTTATGGGAGAACTGGCCAATCAGCGAAACAGCTTTTGACCCTTAAGTTAACCCTTCATGTTACATTTCACCCCTTGAAAGATGCAAAACCGTGACCTCAGGCTAGAATAACCACTACATATAAAATGCAAAACTATGATACCCAGTACCATAAGCCCAATAGTCACTATGGTAGTCCACCAACCTACTAGTGCCCCAAAAATCCACCAGCTGCCCCCGGAATCTTAATCTTATCCTCCGACTGTTGGATGTGATCAGCCAAGTGAGTGATGTTGCCTGACCCATCAGGCCTGTAGCTGCAGCAGTCTTGGTCGATAACAGCACAAGAGCCACCTTTCTCTGTGAGCATGCAGTCTAAGGTAACCATTTGAACAGCCATCGTATTCGGATCAGTTCATCCTTCGCATGCTTCAGCACTATGGGCATCTCCATCACAGAGGTCATAGGTATCAGTTCCTGGGACAGCCTGGCCGTACCATACTAGGGAAAGGCCAACATCTAAAGTCTTACCGCTTCTGTGATAACCCACTTATTGGGCCGACCATTGCGAGCAGTGTGTTCATCCAGGGCTCTGAGGTGGTGTATGTATGGCATCACATACCCCAGAGAGCAGACACCATACTACCCCGTGGGGGGGGGGGGAGCCGCATATCCATTCAGTGTCCACCTACACAGCCCCATCCGGTGTAGACACAGTTGTCCCAGGATACCGTTCCTATTCACACCCGCTGTGTCCCACTGACTGATTGGACGGGTGCTGATCAAATCACTTAAGAAACAATCCTTTCCCTTCCTTGCTGGCTGGGGAATCACTTTCAAGGTCGGGATGGGCTAAACAATTAATAAGTAGGGATATAGCAACCCTTAAAACACTCTTTCACTGGTGGTGGGGGGGGGGGGCTCCCTAAGGCTCAGGTTTTTTAAGGACTGCATAATTGTGTGAGGTTGACTGGAATGGACTACCTCTTCCCTGTTTCCCCCAAAACAGCACAGTGGAATTGAACAAGTCCTCCAACAGTTTTTTTCTTGTCATCAAGGAATTCTGGTGCCTATGCACAATGTTTCTTCAGTCGACATCTTCTGGATAGATCAGGAAGCCACACATTTCACTTCTTTTACGTTAGTTTTCCAGCCTTGAATGTGATTCTGGGACTGTCGGAGCGTGTGGTTTGCAGTTTGGAGATCGTTTGGGTGTTTCAGGACGCAGAGTGCGGGAACCTCAGGACACATCTGGAAGTGTACAGATGTCTTTATACACATCAAGCAACCCAACATAGTGATTCCTGGTTGCGTAGTCATAGGACCTCCCACCGCCGGTCAGCATCATCTCTGCTGCCAGTGACCACCACTTTGCCATTTGGCACACTTACCCCTCCTGGGAGGTGCATGGGTGGCCTTTCTGGGGCGCCCCTATTGGGAACATATTCTGGTGGTTGCTGCACCCAGACCTTCCCAGTTCCTCTTCCTTATCTAGCTTTGGAGCACCGGTCACTGCTAAATGCTGGAATACCGGCGACCCACCCACGCCTGCAGGCCGGGAGTTCAGGTGGTCCACCACTTGCTGCAGCACACTCAGTCATTTCTGGAGGACGTGGTTAGGGGTCAATAACTTAATCTGCTGCTGCAACAACCCATTTATGTGTTCAATCAGTGCCGTTGCCTGGGTAATATGGGGTGTGAATCATCAATGAAATGCCAGATTCTGCAGCCCCATCCTGGACGTTGGGGTTGAAGATGTAAGCCATTGTCTGATTGAATTTCCCAGGAGATCCCATAGATAAATAACAAGCACTGAAACCCTTTTATTATGTTTTTCTGGTCAGCATAGTCACACGGCACTGCCGCCAGGGTTCTAATGTGTTGACACATGCTGTTTTTCAACTTTGTCGCAGGTATATGGTATATGGACAGGAAAGGAGTGGAGGGTTATGGGCTGAGTGCGGGTAGGTGGGACTAGGTGAGATTAAGAGTTCGGCACGGACTAGGAAGGCCGGAATGGCCTGTTTCCGTGCTGTGATTGTTATATGGTTATATAAGACGCAATATAACCTTCCCTTATAATCTATCTGTCAGATCTGACCAGCTCCTGTACGCTTCCAGATGTGTCCTGAGGGAGCTGCCGGCTATCCCCTGGCCTTAACATGTTGGCAGCTCGGGCATCTACGGCTACTATTTTGGCCTCGTCATAAGTTAACACCACCCCTCAAGCCTCCATCCATTTCCTTGCCCCATCCACCCCTAAATGCCCACTTTTGTAGTGTGCCCAGACCAACAGGTCCTCCTTCTCCTTCCCAGTCTCACTGTAGCCAACCTGATCTGCACTGTTCTATCTACAGCAGTGTTATGAATGCCCTCCTCAATGTCCCGAGAACTGTGGGCATCTACATGGTGAACTGTAATCTGCTGCCAGATGTTCAACCCTCCAGATAAGTTCCCAACAGGGGCACCCCAGAGATGTCACCCATGCACCTCCCAGATTTGCTTATGCCACTAAAGCATCCATACCATGCCTTTGGCTACTGCCCCCAGGAGTCGGTATAGACTCAGACATGTCCTGTCTCTACTAGGAAGGGGTTGAGTCACAGCCACCTAGTTGGCTGGACTCCCCCCCCCCCCCCCCCCCCCAACAAGGTGGAGAGCCGTCCACTACTGCTTGCTCAGCCCATCGGGACCTTTCTCTGCCCTGTCAGCAATACACCATTTAATGATTGAAGACCTTTGGGCATGGCCACCTTTGTGAGTCACATTGTCAGATTTCACCCACTGCACGATCAGAGGCCAGGAGGGCCCACTAGCAGGCCAACAACTGCTTCTCAAAGGGGGTCACTACCTCAGGGAAGATCTTCATCTAAAATCCCAAGGGAACGCAACTCCCCATTAACACCTGCAACTGGCTCCACTCAGCCACTTTAGGGATAACTGAACCCTGTAGCTCAAGGGGTATCCCACTTTGCTTAGGGACTAATAGGAGAACCTGTTGAACCCATGAACACTACCTAACTGCTTTAATTTTCCTATTTTCTGTTAGCTCTACTGTAGACTCACGCACAGTAATTCAGTTTTTTTCTATTATGTATTATGTTGTACTACTGACACAAAGTTAACATATTTTACAACACACGCTGGTGATGTTTAACCAAATTCTTATGGCGAACTGGTCTTACGACTCCGGACTCAGGAATGGAGAGAAAGGTATTGGCTAGAACCACCAGTACATACCAGTGCTTCCCCTCTCTACTCCTACGTGCTCAATAATGGTCACCACATGTGGGACAGCTGCCAAGAGCGGCAATGCATGCTTGTTCAGGAGTCGATAGTCTTGCACCACGTCCCATCCCTCTATCTCACCAAGCTATCGTAGGGGGGAGGTGGCAGGGCGAATTACTTGCTCACGCACCAGGGCATCTCTATGGTACCTCCCGGGATCCAGTAGGGTTTGGGGTTGACCACCCTGAGGAGTGCAATCCCATTTGTACCTTCAACTGGGCCAAATGAAAGGTAAAGTGATCCTGCAGGGAACTGCCCCTCAGCATTCACACCCAGAATGCACATAGGAGACACAGACACCAAGGCAGTCATGGGTCCTGGCCTGATGGGCACCTGTAGGGTAACCTCACAGGTGGGAATACGGAAACCACCTGAACCCTCTGTTGTGGCCTGGAACCCCATCAAGTCAGGTTTACCTGGAATTACAGCATGCTCAGTACTAGTGTCCACTTACACTATCCGTTACTGCGCATTCCCTTTCCCCCAATGCACTGCAATGGGCACGCAAAGCATCGGACCCCCCGACTGGGAAAAAGCCAGTGAGCATATACACCAGTTGCCTTGACCCCATCCTTGCACCCACCCCCAACCGCTGCTGCTCTCGGGGGATCCGCCAGTGACAGATATACAGGGAACCCAGCAAGGAGTAAATCAAACCCTTATCTGGGAGTTACACACACAAAAATGCTGGAGGAACTCAGCAGACCAGGCAGAATCTTTGAAAAGGGGTATACAGTCAACACTTTGAGCCAACATGCTTCATTAGGACCAGAAAAATTATTTATCTGGGGAGGGTTGATAGATGCCATTCCCCAACTTCTCTCAGGTTCAGCTCCACATTGCATTAAAAGGTGGGAAAGGTGTCAACCTGCTTCTTCTGGACCCCCACCCTAAGCAGCGCTAAAAACGCCACAGGACAGAATCCTCCACCCCCATCTGCTTACCCATCTTCCAGATATGGCTACATGCACTTCTATCACTCTAACCCATCCAGCAACCAAATGTTGTATTTATGGTTCCCCTTACTGTTGGTCCCATTAAAGGTAGCACTTTGTGAGGAGGTACTTCTGTTAACAAAATACCTTACCATGGCTGGGATTAGTTCAGTCTACTATTGGATTACACCTATTGTGGTACAGGTATACAGTCCGCCCTCCTTATCTGCAGGGGATTGGTTCAGGGGACCCCCCCCCCCCCCAGTGGATACCAAAAATCGCAGATGCTCAAGTCCCTTATTTAACCTGTCTGAATGTGGTGTTCTTTAGGACCCAGCGGAAGCCCGGACCTCGTTTAACCTGTTTCAGCGCAGTGGACTTCAGGACCTGGTGCAGCTCTGAAACCGCAGTGTTTCTGTTCACAAAAATAATCACAATCACGATTGAAAATAAAGTGTAAGTAATAAAGCGATCAGAAAGAGGTGATACACCAACGGACAATGATCAGAACAATTTTAATGGAGCATTTTAAAGTCCCTGCCCCGATGAAAGCTACAATTATTACTAAGCAAGGCAGTGGTTTAATTATTGAAATACGTATGTTTAAGTGTTTTATATGCATAGAAAGGTTAAATATATACTATGACAAATGTTTTACTGAGACTACATAATACCGGATGTACCTTCAAATCCGACTTAAAGATGGACTTAGGAACGGAACTCATTCATAACCCGGGGACTGCCTGCGCTTTTAAATCATCTCTAGATTACTTGTAATACCTAATACAATGTAAATAGTAGTTATACTGTATTGTTTAGGGAAAAATGACAAGAAAAAGTAGTCTGTACATGCTCAAACAAGTGCCGGAGAGAGAACTTCTGTGTTTTCCTGATCTGCGGTTGATTGAATCTGCGCATGCAGAACCCGCGGATAAGGAGGGCCGACTGTATACCTGTAATTAGAGCCCCTGGCAAAAGGCTCTGCCCAGGGCTTTAAACCCCACTCTAGGAGGGAATGTTACCTGACCCTCATTGTTACTGCCACTTAATTTCATAAGCACTTACCACCCCTTGGGACAACAGCCTCCCCCCTCCCCAAGACATCCATTTCTCTATTAGATGGATCACTCCAGATTTCCCTCATCCAATATCACATTGACAGAGGCACTCCCATCTTCAGCCTACACCTATCCCCCAATCCCACCAGTTCCTTGGTCTCAGAGGGACCATGGACTAAAGGCACTACCCCCCCCCCCACCCCCCATGTCAGGTATGGGAGCACGTGGTCACCATCTGACCTGTACTGCTCAAATGCATATGGGGAAGGCAATCATTGAGGGAACTCTACTCTTACCCAACCTTACCACCCAGCTAGATATCCTCAATGCATTACGCAAGTCTAACACAAAACATTCAACAAAGAGGTGTACAGTCGGCCCTCATCCACGGGTTCTGCATGCGTGGATTCAACCAACCACGGATCAGGAAAATCTATAAGTTCTCTCTCCAGCACTCATTTGAGCATGTACAGACTACTTTCTTCTTGTCATTATTCCCTAAACTACTTACATAGCATTGACATTGTATTAGGTATTATAAGTAATCAAGAAATGACTTAAAAGTACAGGCAGTCCCCGGGTTAAGAACGAGTTCTGTTCCCGAGTACGTCTTTAAGTCAGATCAGATACATCCGGTGTTATTTAGCGTCAAATGTTTTTCTTACCTTTCTATGCATATAAAACTTAAGAAACATACCTATTTCAATAATTAAACCACTGCATTGCTTAGTAATAATTGTAGCTTTCATCGGGGCAGGGTCTTTCACATGCTTCATTAAAATTGTTCCGATCGTTGATTGACTGTAGCCTTAACACTTTTCCAGTGACCAATGGCATTTCACCTCTTTCCAATTGCTTTATTATTTCCAATCGTGATTATTTTCATGAACAGAACTACGGATTCAGAGCTACACCGCTGGGTCCTAATGTCCACTGCACTGAGACGGGTTAAATAAGGGACTTGAGCATCTGCATGAGGTCTCAGAACCAATCCCCCGCGGGTAAGGAGGGCCAGCTGTACATACAGGCCCAGTGGTTCTCCAGACCTGGCCACAACCCAATGTGAGGGAGCCTCTGGCAGAGAGCATCTCACACACAGTATCATTGTATGTCTGGGGTGCCTGAAACTGAAATCCTGTGCCATAGCTCAAAATATGCCACTCTATGTCTATCCATGGCCTTCTCTACTGTCAAAATGAATCCAAACTCAGGTTGGAGGAACATCTTGTATTACTAGCTGGGTACAACCTGATGGCATGAACATTTGACTTCTCTAACTTCCATTAATGCCCCTCCTCCCCTTCTTACCCCATCCGACATATTTAGTTGTTTGCCTGTTCTCCATCTCCCTCTGGTGCTTCCCCCCCTTCTTTCTCCCAAGGCCTCCCATCCCATGATCCTTTCCCTTCTCCAGCTCTGTATCACTTTCACCAATCCCACCCCCTCTGGTCTTCTATCATTTCACATTTCCCCCTCCCCGCACTACTTTCAAACCTCTATCTTTCCTTTCAGTTAAGTCCTGACAAAGGGTCTCGGCCTGAAACATTGACAGTGCTTCTTCCTTATAGATGCTGCTTGGCCTGCTGTGTTCCACCAGCATTTTGTGTGATAGAATTTCCAGCATCTGATTTTCTTGTTTGCTCCATAGCTCAAAAGCTAGTCAATGCAGAGTTGACATATCCTTCAATAAGGCTTGACCTACAGTTAACCCTTTATGGTACATCATCCAACATCCTTCAGGAGCCCTGTACCCCACTCAATTTGCATGTTTGTCTTCACATCAACCAGATTGAATTCACAGCTTCTGTCCTAGTTTGAGGTAAACTTCAATACAGAGGCAGTGAGGTCTGTACAAAGTTTTCACTTTCCACCTTTAATTTAATGAAATAAAAGGAACCAAGCTTGCTGGCTGTGATCCAAAATATACTTTTCCCTCACTGGATTTTTCTTGCACTGCCATAAATATAACTGAAATAAAATTGAATTTTAATACACATGTAAACAGTTTGCATTAATAGCATGAGCTAGAATTGATTTCAATTAAGTCACCTTTCTTAGTACATTTAGGTCAAAGGACCTAGACGAGCATGTACCTTGGTCAATCTATTTTGACTTGAATTTCATAAACTTCTCAAAAAAAATTGTGAAACAAAATATTTATGCAGCTTTGGGCACTCTAGCCTGCTTCATTTTTAACATCACAGCCAACGGCTGCTTGGAACCAGTTTGAATCCATACTTTCTTAGCCTATATACTGCTGTAACCAACCTATTAGGTTCCACCGCACATCTACACAAGCTAACACTTTAGTACATTCGTACAGATGTGGCCACATTTATCCCTCATCTAATATGATTTAAGGAACCAATCCACCTCAAAAGTGTAATGTATAATTGGATTAATGCGCAGTTCACCTGGTATAGAATCAGTAACGCAAATCAGTACAAGTCTTTATTTATTTTAAGTTTAATTGGATTTGTCATATTCAACATAGTCAAATTCAAATATGAGAATTATTGCAAGTCGTTACAAAAAAAATTACAAGTTTCACTCGTGCCACTGCTAGCTAACCAAGCTTCCATTGAGTAGCACTATTAAAAAACTTGCAACCCCAAATTTATATAGATTATAGTTTATATTTCAGATGTTTTCAATAGCTTCACTTGTACTGTAAGAGAAAAAAAGCAAAATATTAAAAGGTTAGACATACAAATTGCAGTGCTTGATGCACAAATTAAATTCCAACCATCAATTAAACATTAAATTACAAACATTTCAGAATACTAAAATATGATTTACATTGATTCTCAGAAAAAAAGTATTGAAATTTACTATTCACATCAAATGACACTCACCAAAGGAATATACAAATAGTGAATCTGTTCATCCCAGCTGCTGAAAAGAAAATACAATTTTCAGAAGATGTACTAATTCATACATAATATATGCAACAAGTGTTTACACCCATCTGGTAAATCAGAAAGTAAAGTTTCATCTGTTCTCGCATCTGACGGCACTTCCTACTTACATTATCATCATCTGCAGACAGGTCCAGCAATAATTAGTAAATCAATGCTATTTATATTTAAATATTGGATTAAGATATCACTTGTAAGCTCACCTGTAAAGAATCTTTCCAGGGTACAAGCAGGCATCTGGCAGAATACCACTACAACCTAAAGACAAAGCAGACATCCTTCTGAACACTTTTTTTGTTTTACAACTTGTCACACAAGAAACTTATACCAACAGCATTCAGAAAACCATTACTCAACACTGATCAATCTGACGGTAATTCCAGCAAATTGAGTTTGGTTTCATCACAAAAATACAAGTCTATTAACACTTGTGCTAAAATATCGTACAGCAAAACTATGCTTTAACATAGCACCATTGCCTGATTTCTCAAAATGCCCAAGTTTACTTCATTACCAAGAGTATTAAACAGGCCAAGGTTTGAAAGAAATGGTCACCGCTGGAGACCCAACAGCATTTCATCGTAAACGAAGTAAACTGAAACAGCTTAAGTACCTGAAGCCAGACAATTGCTCATTCTTCACTCAGACATGCTCGGCTCAGATGGTTTCACATTAGAACTTCACTTTTGAATTAAGTAATGTTGATCTGTGTTATGGAGAGAAAACAATTTAGAACAAGAACCATCAACATCTCATTTGTATCAAAGGCGATGACATGATCAGAAAACCAGTAATCAACACTTTCCAATCTGACGGTAATTCCAGCTGTTGAGTTTGGTTTCATCATCTCTAGTCATTCACTTTGCAAGGCACATAGAACTCAGATTTTAAAAAATAGAAATTGCTGAAATACTCTGGCCAGGCAGTATCTGAAAAGTCAAGTTCCTGACCAGACTTCATCCCAGATGTGGTCTGATATAACAGGGTCCAGATATTATTGATTTTCCTTTGGTACAACTTCAGAAAAATTAGGTAACCTTTTCTTAAAAGGTAAAGGAAAGCATCTTTGCAGCCATTTGTACTGAAGTATAATATAACCAGGTATAGGAAAGGCATATATTGGTAGAGGACAGCCCTAACAGAACATCATTGGTACAAATTATTACTCAAGGGTCTTTCAGCAGGTAATGCCATGGAATATATGTCAGCAATTATTGCAGTTAAGAGTTTTAAACAAATAGCAGCTTTCCTGTTATATGGAAGTTTTTACAGAAAATCTATAATTTTGTTTAACCAATTTGCACTGCCCAATTACACCTATTAACGTGACGTTTTTGGAATGTGGAAGGAAAATCTTAATCTGAAAAGGGGTACGGGGTAAAGTACAACTCTTAACAGGTTAACGATAAAAAGCCACTGCCCATAACCGCTACAATACCAGCTTTGAACATTGTTACAATGGATATCGTCAGTAGTGAGGGATTGTTAACTTAATTAGTACTGTTTAAGCAAAACATCTGATGCAAATTTCAAAGGGAATGAATAAGAGCATCACCATTGTCCATTAAAGACAAAGTTATTTTAACGTTGACAGAATCATTAGATTCAACTTACCAATTCAAATTTATCACAAAACTGGCCGTGATCCATTGCTGAAAGAGAACAAAAGGTAATTAACAATTCCAACTCAACTAGGGCATTTTCTACACAACAAAACTTCAATGCTTGATAAAATCAGATTTTAAATAGGGTCATCAGTTTTCGCATCTGACGGCACTTCCTATTCGGTTTTCATCATTCAAAGAGTTAATTTAAACCCAACAACTGTTGCAGAATTCTAAAGGAGAAAATTATCGTATTGCCGATGAGCAGCCCACGTGATAAAGTAACTACAGAATTAATGCGTCTTTTCATAAGCACCTTATAAAGATGAACTAGGATCGCCACAACACGAGGTTTAAGGCCCCGATAAACGAAGGAGGGACTCATCGCCTGAGTAAAGCAATCCTTCGCTTCCCTTTCCCCACACGTGGCCAACAATAGACTTAACCACCCCTTCCATCCGCCGACTCCGGGCCCCATCGCTAAATATGACACCCGGCGAGCCAGTGCGCCGTTTGCCCAGGAGCCCGAGCCGGAACATCCTCACCCTCCGCCGCCACGACCAGAAAGACCAAGCGGTCGGTCCTCACCTCCCGACAACCTCTGCGGCGGCGGGCCGGTGACGTCACCAGTCAGCCCCCCCCTCCCCTCCCCTAAACAAATTATCAGCCAGCAGAGCAATAAATAACATCCCAATATCGATCCCCTGTATAAAATCCAAAACAAGTTAATTTTTTTCAACGCGGTATTTTTCATCTACGCACGCACCGAAGCCTGGAGCCGGCGCATGCGCGAAGGCCATACCCACGGAACCACGGCTTCCTGCATTTCCGCAGATAGTGTCTATTTTTCGCTCCAGATTCCTTCTCTTCCGTCTTCTTGGAGGGTTACTGCACAGAGATACGCTATTCGGCGTAGAGAGCGTGTCCACCATCACACAGCCATTTACACCAATTTACGTTCTGCTTACATTCAGATTTTCCCCAGATTCTAGTTCTACCGACGCAACCAGGACAATTCCCTGTGGTGTATTAACTTATCCTATGTGTCTTTAAGACATACACGAGGTCACAGGAAGAAAGTGCAAACTCCACGCACCACCCGATGGTAGGATTGAGCCATGAGGCAGATGCTCCACTAACTGGACTACTGTGGGGCTCTGAGTATAAGTAATACAGCTGTAAAAGAGAAGCAGAACTTTTGGTCCATTGTACTCTGTTTACCACTGAATACTCACCTGCACTGATACCATTTGCCACCCAGCACCCCGATCATGGTGTGGCAGAGTGTTGCAGTAACACCACAAAGATGTTTAATTCTAATCTCCAGTGCTAGCTGCATTGCCTTTACGTTAACATGTCCCGTTTCCTCCCATATCCCAATAGACCGGCAGATTAATGGTTGAATTACAGTAGTCAGTTTTAATTGCCCCTAGAGTACAGCTGAGAAGTGGATGGGAATGTGGGGGAGAATAAAATAGGATTTATGTGCTTGATGGTCAGCACAAACTCGTTTACATGTTGTACAACTCTTATCACTGCAATATCCCCACCTCCCTTGCTACCCATCTATTACACTAGAAGCAAATTATATTTGCCAGTTAATCTCCCAGTCTGCATATTTTAGGGAGCTGAAGCTGGATGTACTCAGGATCATCTAGGGAGTCTGAAAACTTTATTACTGACAGCTGGTCATACTAGATAGAGTGTGGACTTCAAATAGTAGATGGGTGAACACCAGGAGAAGTAAGCAGTCAGTGCAGGGTTCCCCTGTGGCCATCTCAAAGATGAAGTATTTTTAAAGAGAATGACAAGGGAGTGCATGTAATATAGCAAAAAAATAGTGCAAATTTGGAAGATGGCAAAGCTTTTAAAAACCAACAGAAGGCAACTAAAAAAGCCATAAGGTGAGAACAGATGAAGTATGAAGGCAAACTCACCAATAATATTAAAGAGGATACCAAACGTTTTTTTCATATATAAAGATTAAGAGAGTGGATATTAGACTGCTGGAAAAGTGATGCTGGAGAGGTAGTAATGGGGGGGCGGGGCAAAGAAATGGCAGACAGACTTAAATACTTAGTGTCAGTTTGCACTGTGGAATACACCAGAAATTTGAGAAGAGAGGAGCAGGAGTGAGTGTCGCGGCTAATATTAAGGAAAAGGAGCTTGGGAAGCTGAAAGCTCTGAAGGTAGATGAGTCACCTGAACCAGATGTACTACACTCCAGGATTCCGAAAGGGGCAGCTGAAGTGAGTGTCTGTGGTGGCATCAGTATTGATGTTTCACGAATCACAAGATTCTGGAATGGTTACGGAGGACTGGAAAATTGCAAATGTCACTCCACTCTTTAAGAAGTGAGGGAGGCAGAAGAAAGAAAATTATAGGCCAGTTAGCTTGGCTTCAGTGGTTGGGAAAATGTAGCATTCCATTATTAAGGATGAGGTTTTGGAGTACTGGGAGGCACATGATAAAAGTAGGCCCAAGTCAGCATGGTTAACAGGAAATCTTGCCTTACAAATCTGTTGGAATTCTTTGAGGAAATAACATGCAGGATCAACAAAGGAGAGGCAGTGGATTTTATTTACTTGGACTTTCAGAAGGCTTTTGACAAGGTGCCACACATGAGGCTGCTTAACAAGTTAGGACCTCATGGTATTACAGGAAAGATAGCAGCACGAATAGAAAATGGTCTGTCGTGGGCAAAGTACTGGAGAGTTTAACATCGGTAGCTGAGCGAAGGGCGCTGAGTAGGCTACGGTCAATTATGGAAGACTCTGAACATCCTCTACATAGCACCATCCAGAGACAGAGAAGCAGTTTCAGCGACAGGTTACTATCGATGCAATGCTCCTCAGACAGGATGAAGAGGTCAATACTCCCCAATGCCATTAGGCTTTACAATTCAACCGCCAGGACTTAAGAACTTTTTAAAAGCTATTATTAATGCTTTTTGAGATAGTGATTTAGATGCATATCATATTTTTTACTGAGTTAAGTATTGTATGTAATTAGTTTTGCTACAACAAGTGTATGGGACATTGGAAAAAAAGTTGAATTTCCCCATGGGGATGAATAAAGTATCTATCTATCTATCTATCTGAAGGGAGCCTTTTCTGGTTGCTGTCGGTGACTATTGATGTTCTGCAGGGGTCAATGTTGTGATCAGTTCTTTTCATGTTATATGTAGGTAGTGTTGAAATAGCAGGGAGTCTGCAGACGGACTTCAACAGATTGAGAGAAGGGACAATGAGGTGGCAGATGGAATATAGTGTAGGGAAGTGTAAGGTGACTTTGGTAGAAGGAATAAAGGCAAAGGCTATTTTCTAAATGGGGAGAAATTTCAAAAATCAGAGATGCAAAGGGGCCTGGGTTCCTTGTGCACAATTTGCTGCAGTTTAACTTACATGTCGAGTTGGTGGTAAGGAAGGTAAATGCAATGTTAGCATTCTTTCTGAGAGGACAGAATACAAGAGCTGATGCTGAAGCTTTCAAAGGTATTGGTCAGACCACACATACGAGTATTGTGAGAAGTTTTGAACTCTCTTATCTAAGAAAAGATGTGCTGGCATTGGAGAGGGTCCAGAGGAAGTTGACAAGAATTATTCTGGAAATGAAAGAGTTAATGTATGATGGCTCTGGGCCTGTACTCGAGTTCAGAAAATGATAGGGCATGTATCAACTATTGACAGATCTAGGTAGAGTGAATGTAAAGAAGATGTTTCCTATAGTGGGTGAGTCTAGGACCAGAGGTCTTATATGTAGAGGCACGGTCATTTAGAATAGAGATGTGGAGGAATATCTTTAGCCAGAGTGTGTTGAATCTGTGGAATTCACTGATGCAGATGGCTGTGGTGGCCAAGTCATTGAGTGCATTTAAACTGGAGGTTGATAGGTTCTTTATTAGTGAGGACAATCAAAGTTACAGGGAGAAGGCAGGAGAATGGGGTTGAGTGGATATCATAAGTCAGCCATGATGGAATAGCAGAGCAGACTTGGGCTGAATTACCTGATTCTGCTCCTCTGTCATATGATCTGTGAATGTGGGATGAATTAAGAGCACTGAATGGAATCCAAAAAGCCCATGGAGACCGTTCATACTCCACCCGAACTCTGAATAATGAAGGAGCAGCCTTAGCCATTGTGCAACTCTGCCAGTCTAAGTCTGTCCTACAATCCTTATCCTTGCTTATTTCCATTTATCCTTCATGTATTGTTTTCCTCAAGTGGCCATCTAATTTTCTTTTTCATAGCCTAATTGATTCTATCATTGAGTTCCAAATCCGTGTTAAAAAAATGCTTTCTATTTCATCCTCCTTGGATCCACTGCCCCATCTTTAGATCTATGTCCTCTGTCCTTGAACTAGAAACACGTTCATTTTATCCTATTGAAGAATGTCATCAAATATTCTTTCAGAATTATTTGCTTCAAAGAGTACCATCACATTGTTCTTAGTTTAATTTTGCAGTTCAGATCCTTCATCTTTGCAACCATTCCATTTTAGAAAATAGAACCTTCATACTTTCCTCAATCCACTGACCAGAAGAGAATGCAATATTCCAGTTGTGACCCAACTAGGTTCAATACATCTTCTCTGATTTTGCACTCTTCCTGAATCCCAGTATCCATATGTTTTACTAATTCTCTCAACAGCCCACTTCCTATGATTCATGCACATGTACGTGCAGTTTTTTCTGTTGAGAGAAGTTTTAATCAGTTACCAGCTATTTCAGTTTAAACTTGTGACTGTGGCATTTGACTGAGTCATTATTATTCTGCAACATATAGTTAGGTACTTCTGTTGTCTGATGCTGCGAATGTTAAGAGAAAGCTTGAACTCAGCTGTAAATACTGCAGAATTGTCAAGGCACCCACGCAGTGGATTGCATACAAATTTTCTTTTAGAAATTCAGTCTCATCTTCTAAAGCGGTACAAAGACTATAATTAAAATGAAAAGAAAGCTAAAGCAGAGGTCATAGCTCATTAATTTAAAAGCAAAAAATATAGATGTGGGAAATCGGAAATAAAAACTTAAGATGTCGTTTGACCTGCTGAGAATCCCTGGCACTGTTATGTTTCTCTTCTACTCAGTCTGTTTGGACTGGTGTCAAACAAGTCTGTCCAATGTTTTCCTCAATCTTTCTTTGCACCTCTAAGCAACTTCCCATAGGAAGGTGTCAATCTTCTAAACTAGTTCAATCTATGTTCACTGCACCCGAGAACCAAGATTAACTAGCCCTCAGTCGAATTGTAGTATACAGATGATGCTGGCAACTATGCAAGTTCAAAAGCCAAGCTCCCAGCCAAGTGACTCATTCACTCAACTTCCACAAGACAAAGGTTCTCTACCAAACTGTTCTCACAGTACTACACTGCCTGCCAACAAGAAAGGTTCACAACAATAGCATGGAATAAAATGGACCACTTCCATATCTTTAAAACATCTAAGGTGAGGGAAGATATTGATAATGAAATTCACCATTGCCTTCAATGCACCACAGCAGCATTTAGTTGACTGAGAAAGATCATACTCAAAGATCAAAACATTAGGAGCTGGCACAAACTCATGGCAGCACTGATTGCTACCCTTCTGCATGCTTCTGAGACCTGCAGCAAGTACGTCAAGGCAATGCAAAATAACCCACGCTGACAGCAAAGTCTTCCAGCTTCATTGGAACAATATGCAAACCAACACTATCATCTTCTCCCAGGCCAACAAATTCAGTGTTGAGGCCTACGTTTCTCTCAAGCTACATTAGGCTGGGCACAGTATTTGTGTGCCTAACGTCAGTCTCTAAAAAACAGATACTATTCTGAACATGGTCATGGGTGGAAATAGCCAGAAGGACAGGGGAAGGAAAAAAAAGAGTAAAGCAGAATACAGACATCTGGAAGAGCTTATCAGTTCATGCAGCATCTGTGGAGGCGTTAAGGATGTTCAATGAGTCCCTACATCAACACTGAGAGAGTAGAGGAAAGGAAGACAGTCTTTAGAAAGAGAGAGAGGGATGAGAAAGGCTGGGAGATGATAAATGGAAGTAGAAGTGCAGGGATGATGAGCTGATGGATAGATATGTGGGTTGATGGGAAAATGGAATCTGGCTCATCACCTACATATCTGCTCATCTCAATATCTATCCTATCCATCTGAGAGTTGTGAATAAAGGTAATTAGGAACAGGGGGAGGGATGGAAAATATGAATAAAGGAAGAAAGTACCCAAGTATACTGGTGGGAGTGGAAGAATATACAAGGATGCAGATCACTGGAAACTGGAAAATTCAAAATGGATGGTGTGGGAATGGGAGGATGAGTTGAAATAACATGTAAACAGGTGCTCAGATTGCAGATAGAGTGCAGGTGCTCTGCAAAATGGTCACTTAGTCTACACTTTGTCTCTGCAGTGGTGACGGAGGAGTTGTGAGGACACATGCTGCACCTTCTACCATTGCAGGGGAGATGCCAGGGGACGGGGAGGGCTAGGTGGGAAATGATCAGTGGGCCAGGGTGGCACAGAGAGAGTGGTAACTGGAGAAAATGGAAGTGGGGGAAATCCTGTTGGAGCTGGCAGAAATAGTGGAGTATGACATGCTGGATACTGGGGCTAGTATGGTGAAAGGTGAGGATCGGACAATCTACATCCAATCTGTCTCAAGGATGGTGAGAGCAGCCATGGAAAATGGAGGGAAAAGTTTCATGAAGAAATTCAACATCCCCACTGAGCTTTGAGAACCCATGAACCAAACTGCTCAGCATGGAGAGGGAATGTTTATTATGGTCATGCAGCACAGAAATAAGCCATATGGCCTACTGAGTCTATGCTGAAGTCGAGCACACATCTACACAGATCTTACCATATTATTGGGCACCACGGTAGTGCAGCAGTTAGTGCGCGCTATTTCAGCTGGGGGCACTCCAGAGTTTAAAGCTCAATTCTAGCTCCGTCTGTATGGAATTTGTACATACTCCCTGTGAACCACATGGATTTCCTCCGGGTGCCCCGGTTTCCTCTCACAGTCCAAATATGTACTGGTTAGTAGGTTAATTGGTCATTGTAAATTGTCCTGGGATCAGGCTAGGGTTAAATAGGTGGATTGCTGGGCAGTGTGGCACGATAGGCCAGCAAGTGTCATTCTCTGCTGTACCTCCAAATAAATACAGAAATTCTCCCCAGATTCTCAATTCTCCCAGGGTCAAGAACAACTTCTATCCACTGTTATAATATTCCTGAACGATAAGATGGACCCTTTACCTTACAATCTACGTCATTATGGCCTTGAACCTCACTGACTGCCTGCACTGCATTTTCTCTGAAACTGCAACTGTATTCTGCTTCCTATTATTGTTTTCTCTTGTTCTGCCTCAAAGCGCTATTGTAACGGAACAACATACAAAATGCGTAGCGTGCACAACAAAATTTTCCACTCTACCTCACATTTTGAGAATAAACTATTTTACCCATTTTCTGCAACTTACCTACACATAAAGAATTAATTTTAAACATAAATCATTAACTTGATTTAATGTTTGTCAATATTCTTTCATTAGCAGAAACTTGATTTACTTATTTTTACTGTAACACAACAGACACTTTAGTGCACGTGTCCATAAGACCATAAGACAGGTTGGAGGAACAGAAATAGGCCATTTGGCCCATTGTCTGCTTTGTCATACCTTCATGGCTGATGTATTATCCCTGTCAAGTGCATTCTCTGGACTTCTTCCCAGAACCTTGGATGCCCTTATTAATCAGGAACCTATCAACCTCTGCTTTAAATATACCCAGTAACTTGGTCTCTACACTGTGACAATAAATACCACAGATTTCCAACCTCTACCTATAGAAACTGCTCCTTGTCTCTGTCCTAAAGCAACTTTCTTCTATTCTGAGACTAGAGACTGTGCCCAGCTGGTCCTAAAGAACCCCACTAGAGGAAACATCATCTCTATGTGGCCCTTTCAATATTCAATACATTTCAATTAGGTACCCCCTCATTCTTTTAAAGTCAACAAGTACAGGCCCAGAGCCATCAAATGCTCCTCATCTTTGCTATGAGGAAGCAGATTTGACAAGTGGCACAGCAGAGACTAACGGTAAGTACATTATCTATTTACTTACAAACAGTCAAGCAAGCACCTAAATCAAACAAATACTTATCTGAGCCCCCTAAGTTACAAAACTACAACACTAAATATTCAAGAACATCGTTGTCCTTGTGGTTATCCCTCGAGGTCGAGGATGATGGTCTTCGTTCCGTTGATCTTCACAGAGTGAAGACGCCTGTGCATGTATTTGTTTAACGTGTATTTGATGTTGCACTCCAAGAAGCACACGATACTTCACAAATCAACCAACTGATTCCAGTGGCATGGAAACCACGACGATTGGAGCTGATGGATTTGTTGCAGCCTTCATCCTCCTTCACAGCCGTTGAGTTCGAAGTAACTTCATTTGCCTGTTCCACCGTTGAGGTCTTGGTTGGATTGTTCTTTGTCAGGGACCTCACCCTTGACCTTACCGCCATGGGTAACCCTACCAGGAGCATAGCTCCAAACTGCATCGGTCTTGAGTTCTCAGACCACACAAGCTTCTCCACCACGACAAGGTGACAATCCACGGAGAAGACATTCAAGAACACTCCTGACTCAAACAGATACTTCATTATGTCCATCTAGGTTACACAAGTACAACACTAAACATTCAACAAACATGCTTATTTAAGAGTGCACATGGACCCACTTCTCTGCAGCACACTTTCCCAATGATCTTTCAGCCCGGGTCGCAACCCATTTGGAATGGGAGCCCCTAGCGAAGAGACTGAAGGCTCTTGCATGTGCTGTTCTTAAATCCCTGGGGTGCCTGGAACCTGAAGCCGTGACATGAAAGCCAGCCAATGGCTGAGAGCCTTTGCAACCTTCAGGCCAATCAGTGACTGGTATAGCGGAAGTGGCTTTCAATCAGCAGGTAAGTTTAACACTTTATGTTACACTCCACTCCTCAAATGACACGGCACAGTAACATTTGGCCCTCAGGCTAGTGTAACCCCCCACAGACGCCACACTAAACTACATAAAAACGCTAAACTACAATACCCAGTACTATAAGCCTAATACTCACTACCCAGTGTAGCATGGTAGTCCGGAAGCTTCCTAGAACTCCAAAATGCCAGCAGCTTCACCTCGGAGTGTAATAGCAATGAAACTGGCCCCCCACTTTCTTTATCCTATCCACTGACTTCCAGTTGTGATCAGCGAGATGAGTGATGTACCCCAACTTGTCAGGAATGTAGGTGCAGCAATCTTGACTGATAACAGCATAACTGAGCAGTTAGTCTAAGGCCACCAAATGCAGCAAGGCAACCATTTGAATAACCATCGTTTCAGCTGATACTTGGGTCAGCAGATCCTCTGTGTGCTTGAGCATCGTGGCTATCTCATTAGCCAGTCTCTATCACAGAGGTCATAGGCATCAGTTCCTGGGACAGCCTGCCTGTATCATACTGGGGAAAGGCTCCCATCCAAAGCCTTTCTGCTTCTGTGAGAGGACTCTTGCTTGTCTGACCATCATCCGCACCTTGGTGATCCCTGTGGTTGCTACAGCCAAACCTTCCCTGACTCCTCTTCCAACTCCACTGCCTCTGCCTTCAGTGGGTTCGACACTGCTAAATGCTGGGACATTGAAGACCACTCGGACTCACCGACTGGGAGTTCAAGAGTTCCATCACTTGTTGCAGCACACCCAGGAGTGTGTAGGTAGGGGTCAATAGCTTAATCTATTGCTTTAACAACTCCTTTATGTGTTCCATCAACCCCATTGCCTGCAAGTATAGGATCTGAAACACCAATGAAATGCCTCAATTCCATGGCCCATTCCTGGACCTTAGCTCCAACAAAATGTGAGCCAGTGTCTGATTGAATCTTCCAGTTTGGCTTGTTTCACTGCATCTATATCTCCATGTCTTTTGGCCATTGTTCCAGAGTTGGTACAGACTCTCATAGGCCCACTCGCCTCTCCAAAGGGCAGTGTTATTGCCACCAAGTCAGTCAGTTGGTTGAACCCCCTTCTCCCTCCTGCATGCTGACTTTGCTCATCACAGGGTGAAGAGCAGTGGCCTACTTGCTGCCCCACAAATGGCTGGAGCCTCCATGAACCAGACTTGTCACTTCTCCTCAGGGGTCATATCAGATAGCTTACCACACTGGTTGTGTGAAGATCAATTGTATTGATTTCGTCATGGCTGCAGTAGTCATTATCGGGCAGGGACATAACCTGCTCATAGAGATGGCTCACCCTCTCAGGAAATTTCTCTGCACTATCTGCGATACACCATTTCCATTCAACAATTGAAGACCATAGGGCATGGCCATCCTTGTGAGTCACATTGTTTAACATTCACCCACTGCATGAGAGCGAGATGCCCTCACAGTATGACTGGTTTACAGGTTGTCTGTTGTTCAGTGGCCAGGTGGGTCCACTAGCAGGCAAACAACTGCTTCTCGAAGGGGGCTTATCAAGTCGCCAACTAAGGGAAAGTCTTTCTCCAAAATCCCAAGGGGACATGACACCCCTTCAACACCTGCCACAGACTCTACTCGGCCACTCTAAGGGTAGCTGAAACTTGCAGCTCCAAGTGTAACTCCGTCTGGGGGCTAATGGGAGAGCCTGTTCTGGCAGTCTCAAAGGCCCCTTAATAATCTATTCAATACATGTAATTGATTTACCTATCTATTATGTTTTATTTTATTATTATTAATTTATTATATTTTTCTCTCTCTGCTAGATTGTGTATTGCATTGAACTGTTGCTGCTAAATTAACAAATTTCACATCATAAAGAAGGCAAAACAGCGGCTGTACTTTATTAGGAGTTTGAAGCGATTTGGCAGGTCAACAAATACGCTCAAAAACTTCTATAGTTGTACGTGGAGAGCATTCTGACAGGCTGGATCACTGTCTGGTATGGAGGGGCTACTGTACAGGACTGAAAGAAGCTGCAGAGGGTTGTAAATCTAGTCAACTCCCTCTTGGGCACTAGCCCACAAAGCACCCAGGACACCTTTAGGAAGCGATGTCTCGGAAAGGCAACGTCCATTCTTAAAGACCTCCAGCACCTAGGGCATACACTTTTCTCACTGGTGCCATCAGGTAGGTGATACAGAAGCCTGAAGGTACACACTCAGTGATTCAGGAACAGCTTCTTTCCCTCTGCCATCCAATTCCTAAATGGATTTTGAAGCTTTGGACACTACCTCACTTTTTTTTAACATACAGTATTTCTGTTTTAGATAGATAGATAGATAGATAGATAGATAGATACTTTATTCATCCCCATGGGGAAATTCAACTTTTTTTTCCAATGTCCCATACACTTGTTGTAGCAAAACTAATTACATACAATACTTAACTCAGTAAAAAATGATATGCATCTAAATCACTATCTCAAAAAGCATTAATAATAGCTTTTAAAAAGTTCTTAAGTCCTGGCGGTTGAATTGTAAAGCCTAATGGCATTGGGGAGTATTGACCTCTTCATCCTGTCTGAGGAGCATTGCATCGATAGTAACCTGTCGCTGAAACTGCTTCTCTGTCTCTGGATGGTGCTATGTAGAGGATGTTCAGAGTTTTCCACAATTGACCGTAGCCTACTCAGCGCCCTTCGCTCAGCTACCGATGTTAAACTCTCCAGTACTTTGCCCATGACAGAGCCCGCCTTCCTTACCAGCTTATTAAGAGGTGAGGCGTTTTTGCACATTCTTTAATAATCTATTCAATATATGTAATTGATTTACCTATTTATTATGTTTTATTTTATTATTATTAATTTTTTTCTCTCTCTGCTAGATTGTGTATTGCATTGAACTGCTGCTGCTAAATTAACAAATTTCACATCACATGCTGATGATAATAAACCTGATTTTGATTCTGATTCTGTTTGGGACCCCACTGGAGAGTAGTCTTTTTGCAGAAAGCCTGGTATAGGGAGCGTGATATCCTGGTCAGATATACTGTTTGGTGTTGACCTCCCTCAAGGACAGCAGAACCATCAAAAGCTCCCACTAGGCCAATCCCATCAGCACCTTCGCCTGGGCCATGCCAAAGGCAAAACAGCCCTTACTTGTTTGCTGAGAACTACCCCTAGGCATATTCATACCTAGAATAAATGCAAGAGATGCTGACACCAAGACAGTCATGGGTCCTGGACCGATGGCCACCTGCAGGGTAACCGTGGGCGCCATGGTAGCGTAGTGTGTTGCTATTACAGCTTGGAGCATTCTGGAGTTTGGAGTTCAATTTCTCCACTGTCTGTACATCCTCCCCGTGGAGTGTGTTGGTTTTACGTGGGTTCTCTGGTTTCCTCCCACAGTCAAAAGATGTATCAAGTAGGTTAAATGGTTATCGTAAACTCTCCTATGATTAGGGTAGGGTTAAATCAGGGTTGTCGGGGTGATGTGGCTCAAATAGCCAGTGCAATACTTCACACTGTATTGCTAAATAGATATTTAAATTAAAAACCTCCTGGGCAGGAAGAAGGGAACTGCCTAAACCTTCCATTGGTGCACCAGGATCCCAGTAGCTGTCATGTTTATCTGGAATGATGGTGTGCATGCAGCACTGGTGTCCACTAACGGCATCCATCGCTGCACATTCACTTTAACCCAATGCACTGCAATGCAAGGCTTCAGGCCGCCCACTGGGAAAAGGCCGCCAGGAACCCTGAGCCCATCGCTACGTGAAAGAGGTGCGAGGGCGCCACCCAACTCCCAACCCCTGCTGCTGCTGCTGAAGGTCCGCCAGTGCCCTTTGTAGGGCCTCCAGTGAGAGATGTAGGGACCCCAGTTGCAAAATGAGGAATCTGGCGAGGGGTCAAATGAACCCTGATCTAATGAGGGCTTCGAAGATAAGCTCCCTCCCATAAGTTCCTTTGCCTGATTTCCCTCCGCAGTATTCCTTCCATACTGCATAAAGAGTGGGAATGGAAACCAACTGATCTGATCCTTTGGGGACCCCTGCTGTAAGCAGTGCTAACATCATCTCCTTATGGGTAACACAGGATTCCCCCACTCGATGTCTGTTTTTCCAAGCTTCAGACCCAGCTACACATACCTTCGGCCAGGTATTCCGAACTTCCAGCAACTGAATGGTTGCATTTTATAGTACCCCTGACTACTGGCCCCAATAGAGGTAATCCTCCTTTTAAGTGGTCTTAACCAAGTGTCCTACTACAGCCAGGGCTAGTTCAGAAGACTCTGGTGGGATATCACTGGCATTGTATAAACCTGTAATTAAAGCCCACTGGCTTTGGTCTCTTCCTCTACTGTGCCCCATTTCCTTGGGGCTTTCAATCCTACTCAAGGGGGGGGGGGGGGCGCTACCTGGCCATGACCATCACTGCCACCTGATCCCATAGTGATTCATTATGCTCGGGGGAGCAGGTGGCATGCTCAGGGCATTATTGACAACACATATTGGGATAACAGACTCCCTAGGGTTCCCATCTTTCTAGAGACACTCACTCCAGTACCCCCCACCCCTCATCCCAAATCCTCAACAACCACATGGCCAGGGACTCTCCTGGCTTCTGCCCATACTTACCAACCCCGCCAGTTCCTTGTCGGGGAACTCTCTGATCTCCGTCGTCTCCTAGGGGCTATTGTACTCCTCCACCCACGTTCCTCATTCTCCTTCTGAACCATGAGGGTCAGAGGGGGGCCATGGGCTTTAGTCCTCTATGCTGGTATGGTCACTGGTCTGGTCTGTACTGTTTCAGATATGTAGAGTGGAAGATGATAATTTCGAGGGATAATCAAAGGACTCTGATCTACTCTCTCTTCCTGTCTTTTGCTTCTCTTCCTTTTTTAAGAGTGAGGTGATTCTCATGATTTTCTAGTCCTCCAGAGCCATTCCAGACTCTAGTGAGAGCCCTAGGGTATAGTCCATCTGGTTTAAATGAATTATCTACCTTCAGACCTTCCAGCTTCCCAAGCACCTTCTCCTTAGTAATAGCAACTTCACATACTTCGGTCCCCTGACATTCTCGAATTTCTGGCATACTGCTGGAGTCTTCCACAGTGAAGACTGATGCAAAATACTTAAGAGTTAATCCACCATTTCTTTGGCCTCCAGTACTAACTCTCCAGCATCACTTTCACCTCTCATTTATTCTTTATATATCAGAAAAAACATTTGGTAATTTTTTATATTATTGGTCAGCTTACTTTCATATTTCACCTTTTATTTCCTTATTGATTTTTTAGTTGCCTTTTGTTTATTTTAAAGCTTCCCAGTCCTCTAGCTTCCTACTATATTTTTGTTATATTGTATGCCCTCTCATTTACATTTATGCTGTCCTTGAGTTCCATTATCGGCCACTTTTGCCTCATCCTCCCTTTAGAATACATCTTCAATGGGATGTATCTATCCCGCACTTTTTGAATTACTCCCAGAAACTCAAGCCATTGCAGTTTTGCCATCATCCATGCTAGTGTCCCCTTCCAATCATCTTTGCCCAGCAGACCTCTCATGCTTCTGTAGCTCATTTGACACCACTGTAATACTGATACATCTGATTTTAGCTTCTCCCTCTCAAACCGCAGGGTCTATTCTATCATGTTATGATCACTGGCTCCTAAGGGTTCTTTTACCTTAAGCTCCTTAAACAAATCTGCTTCACTACACAACACTCAATCCAGAATTGCCTTTTCCCTAGTGGGCTCAACCACAAGCTTCTCTAAAAAAGCTTTCTCACAGGGATTCTACAAATCCCTTCTCCTGGGATTCAGCATCAAGCTAATTTTCTCAGTCTATGTGCATATTGAAATTCCCCCATGACTACTGCAGTATTGCTCTTTTTACATACCTTTTCTATCTTTTGTTGTCATTTGTACTTCACATCCTGATGACAATTTAGAAGCCTGTATATAACTCCCATTAGGGTCTTTTTATCCTTGCAATTTCTTATCTTCCAATCCCATGTCACCTCTTTCTAAGGAACTGTTTTCATTTTTTTTAAACCAACAGAACCACACACCCCTGCTGCCTTCTTGCCTATCATTTTGATATAATGCATATCCCTAGATGTTAAGTGACCTTATTTGATCCATGACTCAGTGAAGCCCACAATGTCATACCTGCCAATCTCTAACTATGCTACAAGATCACCTAGCTTATTTCATATACCACGTGTAATCAATATAATACATTCAGTCCTGTATTCAATTTTGCCCCCCATTACTGGAAGCTAATTTTTTTTTATACCTTTCTAAACTACAATGCCTCCACTTGCATACCAACAGCCCCATCCTCTGCCCTATCAAAGTGATTCCTAACCCCTGCCAAATTAGTTTAAACCATCCCAACAATTCTAGCAAACCTTCCCACAAGGATCTTGGTCCCCCTTGAGTTCAGGTGTACCCCGTCCTTTTTGTACACATCATACCTTCCCCAGATGTGATCCCAATGATTCAGAATTTCGAAACCCTGCCCCCTGTTCCAATTCCTCAGCCATACATTCATCTGCCAATTCATCTTATTCTTACCTCACTTGGCACAAGCAACAATCCAAAGATTACTATTCTTGAAGTCCTGCTTTTCAGCTTCCTATCTAACTCATTATCTCTCTTCAGGACCCCATTACGTTTCATATCTATGTTGTTGGTATCATTATGTACCATGACTTCTGGCTGCTCACCCCCCCCCCCCCTTTAGAAATGCTGTGGATGAGAGCTGATATATCCCTGAACATAGCACCTGTGAGACAACATACCATCCAGACACAGAACCTAGTTATTCAGGGGAACAGCCATTGGCGTACTCTGCACTGGCTGTCTATTTCCTTTCCCGCTCCCGATTGTCACCCTTGCTACCTGCCTCCTGCAACTTAAGGGTCACCCTTAGCTCCGTTCTGTCGCCTCCTCAATCTCTTGTATGAGCCAAAAGTCATCCAGCTGCAGCTCTTGTTCCCTTCCCTGGTTTGCAAGGAGCTGCAGTTGGATGCACCTCTTGCAGATGAAGTTATCGGGGAGAATGGTTCCATGTCTCATACAAAGAAAATACCACCAACTTTGGATCCATTCTCACCACATGAGCTATGCTCTAAAGACAAAGAAGCATTTAAAAATTACTAGAACCTTACCTGAAGCCTTCATCTCTTCTCGATCTAGGCCTCTGAAGCCAACGCCTGACCACTCTAACATTGTTCACTCCCAATAATGGCAGCTCCCATATTGGCCACTCCACTTACACTTTGCTTCTTTTCACTGGCTCAAATAAAACTCACTCCCGACAAGACTTGTTGCTTTTAAAATCACTCCCGTTCATTTATACTCTGAGCTCTTTTTCATAGTAAGAAGCAGAGTCTGTCACAAGGGGGCAATAGTAGCAAACCCAAATGCAAGATACAGACACTAAAGTACTAGGAACAGGACTAGGTTTCTCCAGAAAGCAAGGGGAAATGATGCTGGACATGGACGCAGGCCCTTGGCGAGACAGGGACACCAGGCCTGGGCTAGGACTCAGACTAGGGAAGCGGAACCTCGACGAGGAACTTGGAACTAGGAGCCTGGACTTGGACAGGGACCCGGAACATGGGTCTTGACTCAGGCTCTGAACCCGGATCCAGGCGAGGACTCGGGACTAGGAACAGACTAGACACTAGATAGTACAGTACTGGGAATACAAAGTCTTGACCAGGACTGAACGAGGTTCTAGGCCTTGGACTGGATGAGGGACTCTAGCACAGGGAGAGGAATCTTAAGCACAGGACAAGGAATCTCCAGCACTGGGCTGGGTGAGGCACATGAAGCTCAGACTTGGACTTGAGCACAGTAACACAGAACAAGGACCCCTCCTTGGGAACAGGATTAGGGCCGGGGCTCCCCACAGAGCCAGGACCCCTTCTTGGGAACAGGACCTAGGGCCGGGACTCTTCTTTGACATGGACACTAAACATGGGGACACAAAGAGACAGTTCCAAACTCAACGATAGATAGTTCCTTATCTTGGCACGGCAAGGCTCCAGTCTCACTCCAGCAGTTGACCTTGACGGCGACAGAGGCGAGGTGGCAGGCGAAGGTAACAGACGAAGATTACAGATGAAGGTTAGTGCCGAAGTAACTGCCAGGGATTCACGGGGGGGGGGGGGGGGGGAGAAAGAGAGAACAGTCCAGTGACCAATCCCTGGTTTGCAGAGGAATTCATGTGCCAGCCCAAAATGAGATTCAGGTGCCTCCACGAAACTGGGGAAAACCGGAAAACCTGCAATAAGTATCGATGGACCGGACCGTGAAGGGGAATGCGGACTTCACAGACCAGACCACAACAGAGACAACACTATACATGAATAGGAACATACTTCATTTCAGCCAAAGCTTTCAATTTATAAATTGTCATTTAATTAAACATTTTCTAAGGAATGCCCGCACGGGCTTGGAGCTTGTGCTTTGCCTAAATTCCTAGCCTCCCAATGATTATGAAAGATTTAAAGCATTTTTAAAATGTAATATTTACCAAATGATAGACTGCATCGAGGTCCTTGGACAAGACAATGTAATTTCAGGCTCAGCATGCATATTATTTACCCCTTACGTAAGAAGTTGTTTCTCCAAATTTTCGACGAGTACAGTTTATTTAACCATTTCATAGAGAAAGATAATCAAGTGATGCTGCAGAAACATGTCATAGAAGGCTTACTTACTCCAGCCTCTAGATATTACAGATTAAGCATTCTGAAAAGGATTGTATGCTTAGCAGCCAGGATAAGCAAACTTCCCTTTTGCTCTTCCAAAGTCAAAATATTGTATCTCCTAGAAGTCAGAAATAAAACAGAGAATACTGGAAATATTCTTGAGCAGATCAGGAACGATCTGTGAAGGAAGAGATTTAACATTTCAGGTCATTGACCATCAGAACTGAGATTACTTATAGACGTAAAACAAGATTTAAGATGGAAAGGGAAGGGAGACGGATATCAGAAAGATTTAAATGGTAAGTAGTGGTGCCAGGTGAAAGGAGAATGTGTAGCAAAATGCATGTTTGGCAGAACTACAATCAGTGAAGAAATATGTGAAACTACCAAAAGAAATGAAAAAATCTGATGTAAAGTGGGATATGAAGGCTGGAACGGCTGATTATCTGAAGTTTCTAAAGCCAGATTGCTGTAATGTGCTTAAACAGAAGTCCCATTCTTCAAGTTCACTTTGGCCTTCATTGGAACAGTATAAAAGGCTGAATGCACAGAGATCAGAGTGAGAGAGAGGGGGGTGGTGTTTAGTTTCACACTTACAGACTGAACAGGGGTGTTCTGGACCACATCATCATCTGAGATTGAATTCTTCATTGAAGCTGACAGCAGAATGAACAGCAAATACTGTACACAAAATTGAAGGCTGTACAAGTAAATCGCTGCTCCTCCTGGAAAGACTGTTTGTGTCTCTGGATGGCGTGAAGAGAGGAAGTGAAAGGGCAGATATTGCGTGTCCTGAAGTTAAGTGAGAAGATGCTCTGGGAAGGAGAAATGAGAGCTCATCGCAGAAATGCTCCCTTCAGATGCCAAGAGAGGAAGAGATGGAATGATCTAACAGTAGACGGCATACATTGAAGATACTTTATAGGATCTGGAAAAATGACAATTGGCAAAATCCAGTCGTTGATGCAGGAGTGAGAAAGATTGAAAGCAGACATGTGAATTGGAACACCTTGGCCTGTCAGCTATGGTGGGAAGGAGTCTTGGTCGAGGAAGAACCTGGCACCTTAACAATAGACTTTACGTTTTTCTTGTAGGCATCAAGGCTTAACAGCGTCAAAATCTAATCCAATCAAGTACTCCTTCAGATCTTTTGAAATCTTCATGTTCCTTGACACCATTTTCATTCTGAACAATCTCTCGTTAGCAGAACCTCAGCTTCATCCTTCTCCATCCCTGTGAATTCTAAGCCCAGTATAATTTGAGTTGTTCTTCTGGTACTTTTACTTGGGTGCCCAATTCTTCAGACAGTAGTCTTCCTCCATCATGGACCCCACTTATTCTCTCCATCTTCTTTTACAAGATCAGCCTTGTAAAATATTCTTAACACTAATATTTATGTAACTGTGTGAGTATTAGGAAGAAAAGATATTAAGAACATTATTTAATAGTCCCACAACTATTTTTTACTCTCCTTTCTAATTTTGTACTGACAGCAAAGTTGGATTGGTTGCATTGGAATCCTTTCAGAGAATACAGGTATATAAATTGTAAACGACTGAAACACAGAAGTGATCACAAATCATCCCAATGATGACCGATTTCTAACCAGAAAATAAACCATTTATCTGAAGCATCTGTTTTCTGTCAATTAATCAATATTCCAGCCATGCTATGCTTAGCTACACTTAATTAAGCTTAACTTTAACATTAAAATAGTGTGCCATTGTAAAAAATGTCCAGAGTTCGCCAATATTTTTTCTGCAAATGTTGGATTTTTCCACAAAAATCTACAGACTTGTTTGCATTAGAATCATTATCAGCAAAGGAAAGTTTATCATGTAGAATATTGACATCATCCAATGTTATCAAATTATTGAAATGAATTGTATTATTTTCAATTTCTGTTTACAAATGAAATATATACAGCCAATATCACTCCCATAAGAATTTGCATTCCACCAGTAAAACAAGGCATTCTGTATGTTGACTGTGTATTCTCATATAATATTGAATTAAAAAATAGAAATCTACAGGATTATTGCCTGGGGTGCCATGAGTTTAACAGCAATTTCAGTTAAACAATAGTACTATATTGTGAAAGCCGTAAGCAATGTTGACATTTTCCTTAACCCAGTCTCTCTCTCCCACAACCCTCCAAGACTGTTTGGCATAAACAAGGTGCAATTGGTCAGGTTTCCATGTCAACCCAGTGTTCAAGCTAAGCCATAAGCTTTGTACAAATTAATCATAGGCTAAGGTGATATGACAATTAAGAATAAATACTTCATTTTTAGAAAGAATGTTTGTAAGAAATAATCCAATTTAAAGTTTACTCTCAGAGAAAATATTCTACTTTCTACAGAGATTGAAAATCAGTATTCAAGTCCATCACGACAAAAACAGAAGTAACTTATCAATTGTTAAATTGATTAAAATTTCTCCAAATGCAAGTACAAAATGTAACAACTGATTTACTGAAGACTAATAAACTCAGTCATTATTATTTTAGAAGTTATTTATTTTACATATTCTGATATGAAGTCTCTTGTAATTAGTATATAAAAATACAAAATCAATTCAGTCCTTTAATATAGTTTTTCAATCTTTCTCAAATATAACTAAAACAAAAATTTTGCTTTTAGTATTGAGGTTCAAGCTCAACATGAAATCCAAACAACAGTCATCACCCAAAAGTCTGTTCATTAATCATGTGCTGACATATGAATATTATTGTGGTAGAATATAATAAACAAGTACTGTATCACTGCCCACACGTGTAATGCCTTTTTCTTTGTCTGAGCCGGTAATTAATGAGAGAGGCTTCGGATAAAAAGATCTGAAGATGTTGTGTGATGAGAATTCACACTGAGCTGCAGCAGGGTCAGTCGCGTCTCCAGCTGGGAGTGATTGGAAATCAAGTTCTGCTCCCAGAATTAGCGTGGCACATGTGCACGTGCTTGTGCCACCTACCGATCCTCCTCCTGCTTCAGTCCTCGCTACCTTTCTATCACTGTCCCAGTTGCCCCCCCTTTACTCCATCCCTTCCTTATTCCATTTGATTGCCCTACTCTTCAGTATTCCTCTCCACCACCTCAACATCCACTGCCACTCATTCTCTTTGCAGCTGTTCCTATTGCCAGTTACTCTCCCCAGCTGCTTTCATGAATCCTTTCCAAAATCTGGAACTGAATTAGGTTTTACCACCCTTTCTGACCACTTGAGTTTCAAATCAAAATCTCCTGAATGCTGCAGTAACATTGCCCTCCGGTGCCAGACCTGTGTTTACCTGTACTGCAACCAAGTTTTACAGTATGATCTGTGTTTTCCCACTATTCAGAGTAGTGTTAAGGAAAAATACTGCATTTTCCTGTATCGTATCCATTATACTGTGTAAGATCTATGTTGTTCAGCAGCGAAAGATCTAAACTTACCAGTCTTATAACCATAACACGATGATCAACTGATCAGTAACATTGTTCCCCAATATTAAATGGTGGCCCACCTATTCCAACCAATACTGTAATTCCAGTTTTATACAGTGACAGACCCATGCCCACTGGTACTACACACCTTCATCTACAACTGCAGTTGGACTGATCTGGTACTCTCCCTGGTCCTAAAACAGGTAACTGATCCCTGGTCTTTGCCAACACCATTGGATTTCTAGCCTGTTAGAATCAAACAGACTGTGTCCAATAACATCAGAGTTTACTCCTTTTTAGTATAGGCTTGTCTGTTTCTGGGAACTGTTGACAAGCTTACAGCTGGAGCTGATAGTCTGGTTGACAGAAGTAGACCTTGTCAGGCTGTGGTGACTAAAATTTTTCCCAGGCTAGACAGTCTTACTGCACAGACTGCTGTTGTGTATTTTGGCTACAACAGCAGACCAGGATGCTTGCAAAATTAGAATTTAATAATTGGAATGGTGGAAGTCTGTCAAATCAGATATTTCTTTTTTTCCTGTAGCTTCTAATGGTTCCAACAAATTCAGAACAGGCCTGGAGAATCCAATTAGAAAATTCTGCTCTGCAGATACTTATTTTAGATCAATTTTAACTTATAATAGATTTAAATTAACTGGCCTAAGAGCATAGGATGCCATTTTACTAAAAATCAAAGCCATTGAAGATCACTGCAGACAACCCGCTAATGCCCAATTTAAATTTATGAAGCATTTCATTTAAATCTTTAAACAAATATAGGAAAGATAGTCAACAAGTAATGAGATACGAGATTCTGCAATATCTTCTTGACAGTTATATTCCTTCAGGTCTGCCGTGCTGTAGCTGCAATCAAATCAGCATGATTTGCATTATAAAAAAGGAAAATAAATTTAGAATAAACTTGGAAAATTCAGAAGTTATGACACAAATATTTATACTATATATTAAAATATGCCATGTATATCTAAAACCAATGTAGATGCAGCTGTTATAAATTATTTTGACAATTTGAAGATTTAACGGTGCTTTTGTATTATTTCAGTTTGGCACAATCTGAGAGTTAAGAGTTTATTAACATTAGTAAGTTTGAATTTTCAATAAGGAAAATCAATAAAATGCAGACATTTCTCTTAAAAGACCATAAGATATAGGAGCAGAATTAGGCCATCTGGCCTACTGAGCCAGCTCTGCCATTTCATCATGGCTGATCCAATTCTCTTCTCAGCCTCATCTCTCAACTTTTTCCCTGTATCCCTTCATGCCCTGACCAATCAAGAATCTATCAATCTCTGCATTAAATATACATAAAAGACTTGGCCACAGTTGCCCATGGCAAAGAATTTCAGAGATTCACCACTCTCTGGCTAAATAAATTCCTCCTCATCTCTGTTCTAAAAGGATGTCTCTATATTCTGAGGTTGTGTCCTTCGGTCTTATACTCTACCATAGGAAACATCCTCTTCACATCCACTCTATCAAGACCTATTACTATTTGATAGGTTTCAATGAGGTCACCCCTCATTCCGCTGAATTCTAGTGAATACAGGCCCAGAACCATCAAACACTCTTCATATGACAAGACACTCAAAACTGGAATCATTTTCACAAACCCCCATTGACCCCTCTCCAGTTTCAGCACATTCTTTCTAAAATAAGGAGCCCAAACCTGCTCACAATACTTCAAGTAAGGCCTTACCAGTGCTTTATAAAATCTCAATATTACATCCTTGCTTTTATACTCTAGTGAAATGAATGCTAACATTGCATTTGCCTTCCTCACCACAGACTCAACCTGAAAACTAACCTTTAGAGAATCCTGCACAAGGACTCCCAAGTCCCCCTGTGCCTCAGTTTTTTTGTATTTTATCTTCATTCAGAACACTTTCATTTTTTCTGCCAAAGTGCATGACCAAACCCTTCACAAGTGTATTCCATCAGCTACTTCTTTGCCCACTCTCCTAATCAGTCCAAGTCCTTCTGTAGCCTCTCTACTTCCTCAGAACTACCTGCCCCTCCTCCTGTCTTTATATCATCTGCAAACTTTGCAACAAACCCCTCAATTCCATCATTCAAATCATTGACATATAATGTAAAAAAATCAGTCCTAACACAGAATGACCCCTGTGAAACACCACAAGTCACCAGCAGCCAACCAGAAAAAGTTGCATTTATTCCCACTCTTTATTGCTTGCCAATCAGCCACTGATTTGTCCATGCTAGGATCTTTCCTGCTTGTTATTTCGTCAAAGAATTCCAACAGATCTGTCAGACAAGATGTTCCCTTGAAGAAACCATGTGCCTCCAGTTACCGAGAGACCGCATCCTTAATAATCAACTTCAACATCTTCCAACCACTGAGCTCAGACTAACTGGCCTATTGTTTCCTTTCTTCTGCCTCTCCCCCTTCTTCAAGAGTGAAGTGATATTTACAATTTTCCAGTCTTCTGGAACTGTTCTAGAACCTGGTGATTCTGAGGCAAAATTCAGTTTGCCAGTTCATCCGCCATTTTCTTCAGCATCATTTTCCAGTGGTCTGATATCCACTCTCACTTCTTGCTTATACTTTATATATTTGAAGAAACTTTGGGTATCTTCTTTAATATTATTGACTTGCTTACTTTCATATTCCATCTTTACCTTCTTAATGACCTTTTAAAATTGCCTTCTGTTGGTTTTAAAAGCTTCCAAATCCTCTAACTTCCCACTAATTTTTGTCCATTATATGCCCTCTCTTTGGCTTTTATGTTGGCTTTGACTTCTTTTGTTAGCCACAGTTGTGTCATCTTTCTCTTTGAGATGTATATATCCTGTACCTTCCAAATTGTTCCAGAAATACCAGCTATTGTTGCTCTACCATCACCCCTGCCAGTGTTGTTTTCCAATTAATTCTGGCCACCTCCTCTCTCAGGTCTCTGTAATTCCCTTTACTTCACTGGAGTACTGACACAGCTGACTTCAGCTTCTCCTTCTCACATTTCCGGGTGAATTCAATCATATTATAATCACTTTCCCTCAAGTCCTTTTACTTTAAGCTCTCTAATCAATAAGTGTTCATGGCACAACACCCAAAGCAGAAAAGCTGATCTCCTAGTGGGATAACCATGAGCTGTTCTAAAAGCTATCTTCTCGTAGGCTTTCTAGAAATTCTCCCTCTTGGAACCGAGCACCAACCTGATTTTCCCAATCTACCTGCATATTGAAATCCACCATGACTATTGTAACATTGCCCTTTTGACATGTATTGCAGACCATATCCTTACTACTGCTTGGGGATCTGTATATAATTCCCATCAGGGTCTTTTTATCCTTGCAGTTCCTTAGCTCTATCTACATTGATTCAACACCTGCTAACCTATGTCACTTCTTTTTAAGATTTGATTTCATTTTTTAAACCATCAGAGCAATGCCACCACCTCTGCCTTCCTGCCTGTCCTTACAATCCAATATGTGACCTTGTGCATTAAGCTCCCACCTATCAGCCATGATTAAATGATGCCTATCACATCATACATGTCAGTCTGTAACTTTGCTACATCTACCTTATTCTATATACCACACACATTCAAATACACCTTCAGCCCTGTATTCACCCATTTTAATTTTGTCCTCTTTTACGTTGCAACTCATCTTATTGACTGCAATTTTACCCTATCAACAGCCTCTCCTTACTAGACATTTCCTCTATTTGTAAACCAGCTACCTCATCTTTAGTACTATCATCCACCTTTCCTACAATACTTCCTGCACTGAAACGTACGTTGCTCAGGACACCAGTCACACCATGCTCAACCTTTTGATTCCCAACTTTGTCTGAGGTCTTATCAACATCTGTCCACAACCTCTCCACTAACTGTTCTGACACTCCGGGTTCTATTCCTCTGCAACTCTCGTTTAAACACCACTGTGCAGAATTAACAATCCTTCCTGCGCAGATATTAGCCCCCTCCAGTTCAGGTGCAAACTGTCCCTTCGGTACAGGTTGCACCTTCCCTGGAAGGGAGCTCAATGATCCAAAAATCTACACCAGCTCCTTAGCCACATTTTTAAACTGTATAATCTTCCTAGCACATGGCATCTAACTCCCTGAACCTTCTATGCAGAACCTTGTCACTCGCCCTACCCGTGTCATTGGTACCTACATGGACCACAACCTCAGCTGTTCACCCTCGCACTTAACAATGCCGAGGCCTCGATCCAAAATATCTGAGACCCTGGCACCTGGGAGGCAACATACCATCCAGGAATCTCGTGCTCACCCACAGGCCTCCTGTCTGTTCCCCTAAGTAATAAAACCCTATCGCCACAGTGAGCATCTTCTTCCCCCTTCCCTTCTGAGTCACAGAGACAGATTTAATGCCAGAGACCTGACCACTGTGACTTTTCTCTGTTAGGTCAACACCTCCCCCCCCACCCAACAGTATTTAAAATGATATACCTGTTGTCGAGGGGGATGGCCACAGGGGTACTCTGCACTGGCTCCTTAACCCCTTTCCCCTTCCTGGCTGTCACACAGTCTCTTGTGTGCTACACTTTGGGTCTAACTATCTCTCTATATGTCCTATCTGTCACCCCTTCAGCCAGCCGAATGATCCACAGTTCATCCAGTTCCAGCCCCACCTCCTTAACGTAGATTGTTAGAAGCTGCAGCTGGATGCACTTCTCACAGTTGTAGTCATCAGAGACCCTGGAGGTCTCCCTGCCTTCCCACATCCTGCAAGAAGAACATTCCACTACCGTGCCTAGCGTCTCTACTGTTCTAACTGCACAGATATAAAGGGAAGGAAAAATTTAAGCTAGAGCTTTTCTTACTTTTTGCTTTCTCTGAATGAAGCCTCTCTTTGCTGAAGTCGAGCTAAAGCCTCAAGATCATCACTTTGATAGTGTCCACTCAGACGACAGCCTTTGCACTTGCCTTTGCCTATCTTTAATTTGCTCTTGTTAAAGAATCACAAACGTGGATTGGTCGCAGGTTAATGTTTATTAATCGACCGCAACCCACTCATTGCTGTCTTTTCTAATCGGGCAGTGGGCCTGATTGAAATCCCTTCCTCTCAATCTTCCAATGTCCAGATTGGTCCAGATGACAGTGGATAAGAGTCAATGTCTTTGTGGTGTAATGGCAGTCTAAGATGCTGAACTGGAAGCAAATTTAGCATGCTGATGTTTAGGTTAATTTAATTTCTCAACTGTCCCATTATAGGTAGATTGTTGGCTTATTTGGTTGTTCTTGTTCAGAGCATGGCCTTTTTGCAGTGTTGTTTTACATTTAATATTCAGCATTTTACAGTAACATAATTTGTATATTGATGCCAGAATTGAATTACATTCTAATCAAACAGTTCCACAAGACGATCTATCATTCTGCAAACCTTACCTTTATTTTAAGATAGTGGCAATATCTTTTGTAAGTAACTTGCAAGAATAACTAAATCTGTGAAGAAGTATTTAACTCAAAACAGGAGCTGTCAACCAGAACTCCTTATTTGTGCATTCCTTTCTCCTTTTCATCTCACTATTCTCCCTACCTCTTTACAACAGAGATCAAATCTCAATCCAGCAATGATCCCCATCAAAATTCTAACAGATACACTGTAGGTTAACGCAAGTATCTTTAGAAGTCTGCTATGGAAAAATTAATTGTGCAAAAATCAAATACAGTATAACAATTAGCTTTATTCTCATTAGCAACTGCTGTATAACTAAAAGATGAAAACATTATTTCTAAATTCACATGATCTAATACCCTATATATCATATCTCTTATAAGACCAACTTTAGCCTAAACCATAAGAGTGGTTATGGTCAGATACTCATCAAACCAACTGCTTTGATCTTTAGCTCCAGATGTGTTAGATTGTATTTTTATTATTTCTTTGCAGGATTGGGACTTCACTGCATTTTTTTGTCGAAATTGCTCTCAAAAGAAGAGCTTATTAGGGGCCAATCAGTTTGGTGAATGAGGAGTCCAATACTGGGAAGATTTGGTAAAGATGCAAGATTTCTTTTTTGACAGAAAACTAATGAACTTGATAAATTTTATGTCAATCCAATCCTCAGTACTGAGAATAGCTTTAAAATAAAAATTCTGATCTAAATGACTAATGGAATTTAAATTCTCTATCTACCAGGACGCTATCAGAGGTCATATTTAGGGATCCACAAGAATCAATAAGGATGCTACTATGCCCCTTGCTTTCATGAATTTCATTTGTTTTTTATATTGTAAGCAGAAGAATCACATTATACTATATGTACACTAAAATGAGATTGAAGTGGTTAATAACAATGGAAAGATCCTTTATTTAAGCAAGATCATTGCCTGAATCTCTTTTCAAGTAAGGAAATATATTGTATATTTTCTTAAGCAATGAATGACTTACGTACCTAAGGTAATCACTCCATTGCACGGTAAAATAGAAGATAAGCTGTTCCACCCCTTTGTAGAATGCAAAACAATAAAGTTAGATAGTTCAAGGAAACACACATACATCCTTGCATTAATAACCATTGCATCAGGATTGCGATGTTTGATCTAAATCTAGGATAGGATATTCTGTTGGTGGTAGCATGGAACTTGCTTGTAACTTTGTCCATTGCTTGGAAACAGAGGATGGCAATGGTGTTTCGCATTGAAAAGTGAGACCTTGTTACATATGTGTTTCAAATTTGTCAATAACCCATTGTGGACTAGATTCTAAATGTTAAACTTGGCACCAAATCCTGCATGCCCATTTCAAATTTGGGAAAGCCAAGTATTTGATTGATCCAAATGAAACTCATAAACCCAAGACATCAACATTGTTTCCATCTCCCTAAGTGCTGCCCGACCTGCTGAGTATCTTAAGCATTTGCTGTTTTTAATTTCAGATTTTTTTTTTTGCTTTTCAGATACAGTATTTGACAAAATTAATCCAAAAATTAGTTCTGGACTTTCAAGATTCAAAAATAATTTTCACTCCAGGGTGAAACAGGCAAGTTTGCAAAGACTAATAATTTCAATTATACTGAACAGTTTTGTATTCACTCTTGGAATGCAGACAATGCTGTCAAGACCACTATTTATTTAATGGATATTATCAATTCTCCTTGGGGAACCACCTTCTTGAACTGCTGCAATGCATCTGTGATAAATAATGTCCGTTTTTCAACTTCTATACATAGCAATGTTTATTCTATATTGTACTATTTTGGTGCATATTTTTGGCAGAGGATAAACTTAAAATACCCATTATTCGATTCACAGTAAGCAGACAGCAGAGTAAATCGCTGTTTATCAGGAGAAAACCCAGATAGATTGTCTTTTAACGACTTGGAACAAAAGCCGCACGACTGCGCAGGCGTGTGACCTCAGAGAGCGGAAGGTTTAAAAAGAACACCGCCATATCCAGTGGGCAGTGGAGTGAGAGGGTGCAGAGTGATAGGCCTTTGGCTCAACGGGCTTAGGCGGAAACGGGAAGAGGCTTTCTGCAACCGTTGAGTCTTATAGTAAAGGGGTAAGTTTATTTATTGAGTAATAACAGTAGCATTAGAGGTATGCATCTAGGATTAGTGTTGTGCTTGGAGTGCCAGATGTGGGGCCCCTGGGAGACTCCCAGCCTCCTCAAGGATTACATCTGCACCAGGTGCATTGAGATGAGGCTCCTTAAGGACCGTGTTCGGGATCTGGAGCTGCAACTTGATGATCTTCAGCTAATTAGGGAAAGTGAGGAGGTGACTGATAATATCTATAGAGAGATAGTAGACAGCACCTCTGTGACAGTCCCCCCCCAGAAATCGATATATCGTTTTAGACACTGTTGGAGACGTTGACCTGACAGAGGAAGACCACAGTGAACGGGACTCTGGCACTCTGCCCAGTGCCGTGATCAAGAGAGCAAGGAGAAGTGCAGTAGTTATAGGGGATTCCATAGTGAGGGGAACAGACAAAAGATTCTGCGAGCCAGACAAGGATACCCGAATGGTGTGTTGCCTCCCTGGTGCTAGGGTACGGGATATCTTGGATCAGGTCCAGAGTATTCTGAGGAGAGAGGGCGAGCAGCCAGAAGTCTTGGTACATGTTGGTACCAATGACATAGACAGCAAAAAGAGAGAGGAGGTCCTGATGGAAGATTACTGGGAACTAGGAAGAAAATTCAAAAGCTGGACCTCCAGAGTAATAATCTCAGGATTTCTGCCTGAGCCATGCGCTAATGAAGGTAAGAATAGCAGAATTCAGCAGATGAACATGTGGCTAAGTAACTGGTGCAGTGGGCAGGGCTTCAAGTTCTTGGATCATTGGGGGAGATCACTGGGAGATTTTGGGGGAAGGTTTGACTTATACAAAAATGATGGGTTACACCTGAACTCAAAGTGTATTAATATCCTGGTGGGATTGTTTAATATAACTGTTAGGGAGGGTTTAAACTAAGTTGGCAGGGTGAAGGAAAACAGGGTGTTAGGGTCAAGGAAGAGGAAAAATGAAATGTCAAAGATACCATGCAGCAAAGATGGGAAGAAGGACAGGCAGGTGAATAGACAGGGTAATTTGCTGTGCGATAGAAATATAGTAAAATTGGTAACAGATACTGATCTAAATGTACTATACCTAAATGCCCGCAGCATTAGAAATAAAGTGGATGACCTTGTTGTACAGCTACAGGTTAAAAGATATGACTTAGTGGCCATCACTGAGTCATGGCTAAATGATGGATCTGATTGGGAGCTGAATGTCCAAGGATACACAGTGTATAGGAAAGATAGGAGGGTAGGTAAAGGGGGTGGCGTGGCCCTGATGGTAAGCAATGATATCAAATCACTAGAAAGAAGGGACATAGGATCAGAAGAGGTAGAATCCTTATCAGTCAAGTTAAGAAATGGCAAGGGTAAAAAGACACTAATAGTAGTTACATACAGGCCTCCAAACAGCAGCCGGGATGTGGACTACAAGTTACAGCTGGAAATAGAAAAAGCATGTCAGAAAGATAATGTCAAGATAATTATGGGAGATTTTAATATGAAAGTGGATTGGGAAAGTCAGGAAGGTACTGGATCTCAGGAGAGGGAGTTTGTAGAATGCCTACGGGATGGTTTCTGGAGCAGCTTGTCCATAAGCCCCGTGGGAATCGGCTGTTTTGGATTGGGTGCTGTGTAATGAACTTGAGGCGATTAGGGAGCTAGAGGTAATGGGACCCCTTGGAAGTAGTGATCATAATATGATCAAGTTCAGTTTCAAATTTGAAAAGGAGAAGCTGGTATCAGGTGTATCAATATTTCAGTGGAACAAAGGAAATTACAGTGATATGAGGGAGGAACTGGCCCAACTTGATTAGAAAAGTAAGCTAGATGGAGGGACAGTAGAGCAGAATAGGATGAAATTCCTACAAGAAATAAGGAGAGTGCAGGAAAAATATATTCCAAAAAAAAAGAAAATCATGAATGGAAAAATGGCACAAATGTAGCTAACGAGACAGGTTAAGGCTAAAATAAAAGCAAAAAAGACAGTGTACAAGGAAGCAAAAATTAGTGGGAAAACTGAGGACTGGACGACTTCTAAAAATTTACAGAAGGAAACTAAGAAAGTCATTAGGAAAGAAAAGATGAATTATGAAAGGAAGTTGGCAATTAACATAAAAAAGGATACTAAGAGTGTTTAAAAAATATATTAAGAGCAAAACAGTGACAGGGGTAGATATAGTACCGATTGACTGGAGAAATTATAATGGGTAACAAAGAGATGGCAGAGGAACTAAATGAGTATTTTGCATCAGTCTTCACAGTGGAAGGCATTAGCAACGTACCTGATAGCCAGAGGTCTCAGGGAATAGAATTAGGTACAGTCAAGATTACTAGAGAGAAAGTGCTTGGGAAGCTAAACGGTCTAAAGACAGATAAGTCTCCCGGACCGGATCAGGTGCACCCACTGATTCTGAAGGAGGTGGCTTTGGAGATTGTGGGGGCATTGGAAATGATCTTCCAAGAATCAACAGACTCTGGCATGGTTCCAGAGGACTGGAAGGTTGCAAATGTAGTTCCGCTGTTTAAGAAAGGAGGGAGGCAGCAAAAAGAAAATTACAGACCTATTAGTCTGACATCGGTAGTTGGAAAATTATTGGAGTCGATCCTTAAAGACGAGGTTATGAAATACCTCCAGGTGCATGACAAGATAGGCCCAAGCCAGCATGGTTTCATGAAGGGAAGATCCTGCCTCATCAACCTATTGGAACTTTTTGAGGTCATCTCAAATAAGACTGACAAGGGAGAGGCTGTGGATGTTGTGTATTCGGATTTTCAAAAGGCCTTTGATAAGGTGCCACATAAGAGGCTGCTTAATAAGATGAGAGCCCATGGAATTACAGGCAAGATATTGGAATGGGTGGAGCATTGGCTGATAGGCAGAAAGCAAAGGGTGGGAATAAAGGGATCCTATTCTGGTTGGTTGCTGGTTACTAGTGGTGTTCCGCAAGGGTCGGTGTTGGGGCCACTTCTTTTTACACTGTATATTGATGATTTAGATTATGGCTTAAATGGTTTTGTGGCTAAGTTTGCGGATGACACCAAGATAGGTGGAGGAGCAGGAAGTTTTGAAGAAACAGAAAGGTTACAGACAGACTTGGTCAGTTTAGGAGAGTGGGCAAAGAAATTAGATACCATGTTGAGAAATGTACAGTTGTACATTTTGGAAGGAGAAATAATCGGGCAGATTATTATTTAGGGAGAAAATTTAAAAATCGGAAGTGCAAAGGGTCTTGGGGGTCCTCGTGCAGGATACCCTAAAGGTTAACCACCAGGTTGGATCGGCAGTAAGGAAAGCGAATGCTATGTTGGCATTCATTGCAAGAGTTATAGTGTACAAGAGTAAGGAGGTGTTGGCTCTATGGGGCACTGGTGAGACCTCATTTGGAATACTGTGTGCAGCTTTGGGCCCCCTATCTTAGAAGGGATGTACTGATGTTGGAGAGAGTTCAGAGAAGATTCACGAGGATGATTCCTGGAATGAAGGGACTAACATATGAGGAGCGTCTGTTGGCTCTTGGACTGTATTCATTAGAGTATAGAAGAATGAGAGGGGATTTAATAGAAACATTTCGAATGTTGAAAGGGTTGGACAGAGTAGATGTGGAAAGGTTGTTTACCTTGGTGGGTGAGTCCAGGACAAGAGGCCACAGTCTTAGAACTAGAGGGTACCCACTTAAAACAGAGATGAGGAGAATTTCTTTTAGCCAGAGGGTCGTGGATTTATGGAATTCATTGCCACATGCAGCTGTGGAGGCCCAATCTTTGAGGGTGTTTAAGGAGGAGATTGATAGGTATCTTATTAGTCAGGGTATCAAGGGATATGGGGAAAAAGCCGGAAATTGGAACCAGATGGGAGGATAGCTTAGCTCATGGTGGAGTGGCAGAGCAGACTCGATGGGCCAAATGGCCTACTTCTGCTCCTTTGTCTTGTGTGATCTTGTGATTATGTTAAAATGTGAAGTTTTACATTAATATGTTCAGTATAAACAAAAAGTGATGCAAATATTCAGAAATTCAGACAACATATTTTAGAGTAAATAATTGAGCCAATATTAGAAATGAAACAATTTTTCAGATGCAGGAGAAATAGTGAGGGGGGGGGGGGGGGTGAAGGCAAAGATAATACAAAAGCTTTGTATTAGAGATAAAATGACAAAAGAGGTGAAAGAAGATGGAAATGTGACCGGGTAAAGAAATAAAAGTTGGCCAGCAGGAGTACAGCTGCATCAAAAAAGTTTAGTTTATCATGACTGCCTGGCCTGCTGAATATTTCCAACAGCCACAGTATATTAATTTAGTTTTAAATACAATACACCTTCTAAAGCTTTTCTCTGGAAAAAAAATGTTAAAACAATGATAAAACCGTAAAATTTGTAACAGAAAGAAACCATTTTGCTCTACTCTGCCATTTAATCATGGCTGATTTCGTTTTTAAAATCCCATTCTCCTGCCTTCTTCCCATAACTTTTGACCCATTTACTAGTTAAGAACTTATTAATCTCTGCTTTAAATACATCCACTGACTTGGCCCCCACAGCACTGTAGCAATGAACTCCACAGATTCATCACCTTCTGGCTGAAGGAATTCCTCTTCATCTCAATTTTAAAGGGACATTCTTTTATACTGATGCTGTGCCCTTGGATCCTGGACTCTCTTATTGATGGAAACATTCTCTCTACATTCACTCTATCCAGGCCTTTCAGTATCAATCCTTTGATATGATCATTAAAATTAAATTAGAATTAAATTAGGCACTGATATCTAAATTATGCAAAGTACATGGGATACATTGCAATAACATACCTTTCAAATCCACTTGAAAATTCTGAATGAGTCTGTGCCGATCCAAATGTACTTTTTACATCTTCCCATGTGACCTATCAGAGATAATTAATAATACAAATTAGTGCACACGATGTGATAATCCAGGTATAACGATACTAGCTAACTGATGGAACACATTTCACATAAATGGCAAGTGTCAGACTCAGATTCCATTAAGTTTACTTCTCAATTTCATGAGCAATTAAAGGACTGCAGTTTCAAAGGTACATTTAATGTCAGAGAAATGTATACAATATACATCCTGAAATTCTTTTTCTTCACAAACATCCACGAAAAGAGGAGCACCCCGAAGAATATCAGTTAAATGTTAGAACCCCAAAGCCCCCACCCAGCTCCCCCCATGCATAAGTAGCAGCAAGGCAACAACCCACCCCCCACCAGCAAAATAAATCAGCTCCCTCCACCAAACACACGAAGCATGCAGCAAAGCCTCATTAAAGACACAGACTTGCAGTACCCCAAAAACTCTTTCCCTAATTGTGTATCATTTGTGATTAAGTATTAAAATGAATATCAAGCAGTTGTAAATCAAGGCAACTGGACAGGCTAGAAAACGTTTTGCCACTCATCCAAGAGGCTTCTTCAGTTCTAATCCATGGTGGGTAGTTTTCTGGTTTATAAACTCTGAGTTGTTTAAAGGTTTCCCAATCACATGAGGGTTGTTAAGAGTCGTTAAGGTAACGCCACTAGTCCTACCTTTGCATGAATGCAGGAGTGAACTGCTGTGGAGATGCTGGGGCAGAGACGTTAGGACTGCATGTTAGGGGGTGGGGTATGACACCACCTATCAGCTACTTACAATGGCCCTCTCATCACCTCTACAACTCTTAAAGGCCTTCATGTGATTGCTAAACAACTCACAGAGTTTATAAGCTGGAAAACTAGCCACCATGGATCAGAACTGAAGCCTCTTGGATGAGAGGCAAAACGTCTTCTAGGCAGAACAGCACGTCTAGCAGCCTTGATTTACTACTGCTTGATCAACGATGACCCAGATGACTGTGAACCTTCACAGATATATTCTTATTGAAGGAATTTAATGACGCCACACTGATTTTTTTTTTAAGAAGCTGGATTTATTAAAATAGGGAATAGGTTTACTAAAGGTATTAAGAGAAAATCTTCAATGCTGGAAATCCAAGCAACATGCATCAGATGCTGGAGCGACTTAGCAGGCCAGGAAACATCTATGGAAAAGAGTAAACAGTCAATGTTTCAGGCCAAGATGAAGGTTTCGGCCTGAAATGTTGATTGTTTATTCTTTTCCATAGATGGCAAAATTCACAATGCATAAAGTTAGTATTGGTGGAAATTGAAAGAAACACAGAAACATGGTGGGTAGTTTTCCAGATTATAAACTCTGAGTTGTTTAAAGGTATAGCAGTCACATGAAGGCCTTTAAGAGTTGTAGAGGTGATGAGAGGACCATTGTAAGTAGCTGATAGGTGGTGTCATACCCCACCCCCTAACATGCAGTCCTAACGTCTCTGCCCCAGCATCTCCACAGCAGTTTACTCCTGCATTCATGCAAAGGTAAGACTAGTGGCGTTACCTTAACGACTCTTAACGACCCTCATGTGATTGGGAAATACACCATAGATATATCAAACAACTATGGAATTACAAACATTTTGCTTCTTTGGTGGATTAGAAATTATATTTTTCTTAAACATTTTTATGGTAACGATAAGAAAAACCCATAGATGCAATATTCCACATGTAGTTTGACTTTAACTGGAATGGCATCGTTGGAGTCCTGAATTAAACAATCTTGCATAAATAACTACATTTAGACCATAAGACATTGGAACAGAATTAGGTCATTCAGCCCATCAAGTCTGCTCCACCATTCCATCATGGCTGATCCCGGATCCCACTCAACCTCATACACCTGCCTTCTCACCATATCCTTTGATGCCCTGACCGATCAGGAAATGATCAACCTCTGCCTTAAATATTTAAACATGAAACACTGATACATGTACTGAATAATCCAATAAATAATTTCTCTTATATATCATTGAGACAACTGATACTTACCTTACTGACAACTTCATCCATGAAGCAATACCAGTCCATTTCTGGGAATCTCCTTATATAAGCATAATAATGACCAAATAACGCACTGCCTGTATGTACAATCACAGACAAGAGATGGTACTGAAGCTTGCTCTACAAAAGGGAAAAGCAGTCCATTAGCAGCAGCTTATTTGTAACAGAAGCATTGACAAGAAAAGACAATGCACAAGTTACCATACAAACACGATATAATGGAGAAAGAATAAGTAGGAAGAGCAGTCAAAAGTCAAATTTGGAGAAATAGGTTTTGGGGAAACAAAACGAGAATTCTTTTGGTATGATGAATCTATTGACTTTTAAGTAAAACAGCACTGGGAGCATACAGGAGGTGGAAGATTTGGACATTGTGAGGGATTAGCAAGGACTAGGTGATGGGTTAGTAGGTCTTAATGGCACATGATGGTGTTGGACCAATGGGGGAGAACAGGAGGTCAGCAAAAAAGATGGTTATTTCTATTTGGATGTGACCGAGGAAACAGGAAGGGCTGAGGTAGAAGATAGTACAGTGGTGTCTGCAAGTGATCTTAAATAAAATAAATTAGAAACTTTAAACTCAGATGTGGGATGAATTGAAATCCAAGTGTACAGGTCACATGAATACTATGGTTCACCCTATGTATTTGCCCGGCATTACAAATGGGTAAATAATATTGCTAAGAAAGGATTAAAGTTAGGTTCTTTGAAAAACCAGAAGGATCAGCACAAGAAACAAATTGTTTGAATGTGTTGACAGTGGTTGAATTGGTGGAAATGGAAAGGGAAACATTCAGAGAGGCAGAGTACCAAAAAGATGGTATACAATTTGCATTAAACACACCGTTTGGCTATGAGACTCCTCCATAAAATTTTTCATATCCAAGGTCTCAGGAAATTCCATAAAATCATAAATTTTCACTGTTCTCCCTGCGGAAACTTTGAATCGTTTCAGTTGTAAACACAGTATTTGTGGATAAGAAACCTTACTGTAGCTCTGTAAATAAATGAAGATATTGTTAATATTAACAGTAATTAATTTACTTGTTAAGAATTTTCATTTTCTATTTAATGAAAAATACTAAATTCAGCTGAGAATTACTCAGCACTTCAATAAAATTAAGTTTTACTATTTGACACTAAAATTGTTAAAGCTTTTAAATTTGACTTCAAAAGATTAGTACTTGCCTTGCTTGTGATTGTCCTTGCTTCACATTTATTACAATAGCACTTATTATAAGCGTCTAATATTTGGGGTTCAAAGAAGGAGGCAAGAGAATTCTCCTGTTTACATGGAAAATAAAGATGTTCAGTATTAAATGAGAACCCTTGATCCACCTATCACAAAGAAAATAACAAATTTATTTTTTTCGGATGAGACATTAAAGAAATGCAATGAAACAAATTAAGGATGAAAGCAGAAATGGACTAATTGAACATTCAGAAGTGAATTTTTGCCAATATATTTTTGGACTTAAATTTTCTAAGATATCTTTTGGACAGATTTCTTATTTAAACAAAATCAAATGTGAGATCAGATTCTACACAGCCCAGCTAGAAGAGCTGCTGCTTCACTGCTCTGCCATCCTTGGTTCAATCCTGACCTCCGGCACTATCAGAGTAAAGTTTGCACATTCTTCTACAGACCAAACGGGTTACTCTGGAATGCTTCAATTTACTCCCAGATCCCAAAGAAGTGCGGGTTTGTAGGTTTTATTTGCCACTGTAACTTGCCCCTAGTGTCAATAGGCGTGTAGAATGTGGGGGAATTGTTAGGAACACGAAGAGAATAAAACAGGTGTGTGCTTGGGTTTCCAGCATCTGCGTATTTTCTCTTGTTAGTGAACCAGTTGGATGTTTGGGTGATTGATCAACTGGTGCAAGCTCAGTGGGTCAAAAGGCCTGTTTCTGTGCTCCTTGATTCTATAATCCCAAAACTATACTATGGCCCAAATAATCAGCTGTCCCATTTGGCTGAACTTTCATGGAAATAGTTAAAAGGCATAACAAAGAGAAACTACTGGTTAACTAAGTAACTAATGATGTATTTAAATGAAATACAGAACAAATGTGAACACTACCAATAGAACTACAGCACTATACAGCTGTATATTCGTTTCTAATTGTTATTGACAGAAGAATCCATAGCTGCCACGTTCTTTTGATTGACTAAATGAACAAGATCAGCGCAGACACTAAGTACAGATAATGGACACCTTCATTACCTTCATGCATAAAGTAAAAATATATAATAAAATCATCAAAAGTCACTGCTTTTTTTTAAACATCAGTCTCCATCAGTCCAAATAGATAACACAACAGATGCACACACAACTGATGATATTTAAAAATTGTTCACTTCATAATGCCTTCTGGCATCTCCAAACCTGAGTGCTTAAAACCACAGTGAGCAAAATAGTTCTGAATTATCTTACTGCTTATTATTTGCCAGCTATCAGTGATAAAAATCACTGCTTCTTGAGCAGAAACACACACAATTGATGCTATTTAAAAATTGTTCACTCTAAGCATTGTGTAGAGTCTAACAGCCAAACAAGTGCACGTGACTGACGTAAGAAACTGTACTGCAGCAAGCTTCTGTCCCAATTAAGTAGCATAGTGTCACAAATAAACAAAGGGAATCACAGCTATTTTCTTGATTAGTTTTTATACTTTAAGAGTGTCCCAAGTAAGCAGCTGCTCCAATTAACTAATAGCCCAGTTAATCAGAATCCACAGTACTCGTAAAATTGAAACAGTCAGTCCATGAAGCTGTGCTGACCTATATACATAAATAAAATTCTATCTTCATCAATTTGTTTGTCACCTCAGAAAACTCAATTGGATTCATGAGACATGACCTGCCTCTCATAAAGCTATGCTAATAAGAGTATGCTACATCAAATGTTCATAAATCCTGTCTATAAGAATCCTCTCCATTAGTTTGCCCTCCACTGATGCAAGACACTCTGGATGATAATTCCCACGATTATTCCCATTATCTTCCGCAATATTTGCCATTCTCCAATCTTCCAATTCCACTCCTGTGGCTAGGGAGGCCACAAAGCCAATCGTTACACTCCAGCAATATCTTTACTCACTTCCCAAAGCAACCCGGGATATACCCCAGTGGTCCAGTGACCTTATCTATGCTAATATTTTTCAGAAGCTCCAACAATGCCACTTTCTTACTGTTGACATGCCTAACACAGTGGTTGCCACCCCCTTGGCTCTCAGACCATATCCCCAACGTTCCCCCTCTCCCTTTTCAGCCATTACGTAAAAACTATAAAGAATTTTGATTTACAATACACAATGGAAGAAAATAGGAACTGCAAATTCAAAGCAGTAACAAACAATTGCAAAAATGATTTAATACTATTTAAAGGTACAAATAAATTATTAATTTAATTATAATGAAAACAATTTTCGTGAACAGTTTCAAAGGTTACATTAGTAGTCCGACTATTCACTGATTCATTGCTTTTTCACTTTTCAATGGGATGGATGGGCTTGGTGCAGTGATATCAGCTTCTCAACATCAGGCTGAAAGTCACTCAGAAACAGTCTCAGACCCCTACTTTCAATAATTTGCAGTTTGTTATGTTGCTTTGAAAGACGTTGGGAACTGAAACATCACTCAACTAAATATGATGTTGGAAAGGTAATAAAAGAACATCTTGAGCTTTCTCCACAGTGCAGTAGAGTGCTTAAGATTTCTTTCTGCAGCCAAAATCTTAGTATCTTTTTCAACTTTGGCTTCAGTTCAAACTCAGTTTGCAGCAAGATCAGTTCTTCCTCCATCCTGCCCGTTAATTCCTCATTACTAGTGTTCAGGAATAGATTTATTACCCAATCCAGAATTTGGATCGAGAGAAGATCCTGAAATCTCTCTGACATGTCTTTATTCAGCTTACCCAGGAGAACACAGTATACTTGAGATCATAATCAGGTATTATTTCTTCCACTTCCAGAAAGGCTAGGGAATTTAAAAGGTCACAATGGCCAATTTTACACTTAAAAGGGGCTAACTTGGACAGAAATATGGAGATGACTAATTTGACTTTGATAATATTCATATCACTTCCTTGCAATTGAAGATTGATTAAACTTTGCAAATAATTGCCAAATATGCAAAGTCATGCCCAATATTCTTGACTTGATTACTGAATGATCAATTTAACTCTTCAAAGAATTATCACATTTTCAAAAAGTGCATAAAAATGTCTCAGGCGGTTTCCTTTTGAGAAACACAAGAGATTCTGCTGATACTGAAAACCCAAAGCACCACACCTAAAATGATGGAGGAACTCAGCAAGTCAGGCAGTATCTATGGAAATTAGTAAACAGTTGACATTTTGGGCCAAGATCCTTCTTCAGGATTAGAAAGGTAGGGGGAAGATGCCAGAGTAAAAAGTTGGGGGGAGAGGAAGGGAGGCTAGCAGGAAGGTGAAAGAGAGGTGGAAAAGGTAAGGGGCTGGAGAAGAAAGAATCTGATAGGAGAGGAGAGTAGACCATGGGAGAAAGGGAAGAAGGGGGGGCACCAGGGTAGGTGATAGGCAGGTGAGCAGAAATGGGAAGGGGAAAAGGGTAAAGAAAATAAAAGTTACCAGAAGGAGAAATCGATGTTCATGGCATCAGGTTGGAGACTACCTAGACAGAATATGAGATATTGCTTCTCTATCCTAAGAATGACCTCATCAAGGCAAAAGACCAGGACATGTTGGAATGGAAGTGGGGACAGGAACTGAAATGTTTGGCCACCGGGAAATTCTGCTGTTGGAGGATGGAGCAGAGGTGCTCGACAAAGTGGTCACCCAATTTTTTTTTTACATCGGGTCTCACCAATGTAGAGAAGACTGCATCAGGAGCACCGGATGCAATATGCAGCCCCAACAGTTTTGTAGGTGCAACACGTACAAACAAGCTAGATGAACTCAGCAGGTCGGGCAGCATCTGTGGAAACGAGCAGTCAACGTTTCGGGCTGAGACCCTTCATCAGGACTGAAGAGGGAGGGGGCAGGGGCCCTAAAAAGAAGGTGGGGGAGGGTGGGAAGAAGGCTGGTGGGTGTCAGATTAAAAACCAATCAGAAGAAAGATCAAGGGGTGGGGGAGGGGTTAGGCAGGAAAGGTAAAGAAGGAATGTAAGGGGAAAGCACTATGGGTAGTAGAGGGAGGCAGAATCATGAGAGAGGTGATAAGCAGCTGGAGGAGGAGGCAGAGTGAAACTGGGATGGGGGAAGGGTGAGGGAGGGAATTACCGGAAGTTGGAGAATTCAATGTTCATGCCAAGGGGCTGGAGATTTGTAGGTGAATTGTTGCCTCACCTGGAAGGACTGTTGAGGGCTCTGAATGGAGCTGAGGGAGGAGGTGAATGGGTAGGTGTAGCATTTCTGTCACTTGCAGCAATATGCTCCAGGAGGGATATTACTAGCCATATGTGAAGAAGGACAATTGGACAAGGGAATCATGTGGGAGTGATCCCTGTGGAAAGCGGAAAGTGGGAGGAAGTAAAGACGTGTTTGGTGGTAAGATCCCATTGAAGATGGCAGATGTTGTGGAGAATGATGTGCTGGATTCAAAGACACATGGGATGATAGGTGAGGACAAGAGGAACTCTATCCCTGCTAAGGTGGTGGGAAGATATCTGGGAAATGGGGGACATGTGGTTGAGGGCAGAGTTAATGGAGGAAGGGGAACCTTTTTCTTTGAAGAGGGAGGTAATCTCTGATGCCTTGGAAAGGAGAGCCTCATCCCGGGAACAGATGTGACAGAGACAAAGGAACTGAGAAAAGAGAATAGCATTTTTTACAGGAGACAGTGTAGGAAGAGGTATAATCACGATAGCTGTGGGAATTGGTCGGCTTATAAAAGATGTCAGTAGACAGTTTGTCTGCAGGGATAGAGACAGAGGGATCGAGAAAAGGGAGAGAGGTGTCAGAAATGGACCAAGTGGATTTAAGGGCAGGGTAGAAGTTGGAGGCAAATTTGATGAAATTGACGAGCTCAGCATGGATGCATGGAACAGAATCAAAGCAGTCATCAAGGTAGCACAGGAAGAGTTGGGGAGAATTACCAGGGAAGGCTTGGAACGTGGACCTACATAGCCAATGAAAAGGAAGGTGTGGCTGGGGCCCATGCAGATGCCCATGGCCAACCCTTGATTTTGGAAAAAGTGGGAGAAGCCAAAGGAGAAACTATTGAAGGTGAGGACCAGCTCTGCCAGACAGAGGATGGCGGTGGTAGCGGGGAACTGGTTGGGTCTTTTGTTAAGAAAGAAGTGGAGAGCTTTAAATCATTTCCGATGGGGGATAGAAATGTATAAAGACGGGACATCCATGGTGAAAATGACATGGTCAGGGCCAGGGAATTAAAAAGTTTTTGAGGAGATCAAGAACATGTTAAGTGTTGTGGAAGCAGGTGGGAAGGGACTTAACCAAGTGGGATAGAATGGAGTTGAGGTATGCAGACATGAATTCAGTGGGCCATGAGCAGGCAGAGACAATGCACCCACCCAGACAGTCAGGTTTGTGGATCTTGGATAACAGGTATAAAGGAGCAGTTCAGGGTAATGGAACTATTGAATTTGGTGGTAGTGGATGGGAGTTCTCAAAAGTTGATAATATTAGTGTTGGTGTTAGAGACAATTTTCTGATGGCCCAGAACAGGGTTCTTTTCAATGGGTAAGTAAGAGTAGATGTCTGAGTGTTGTCACCTGGCCTTAACAAGGTAGAGTTCAGTCTGCCGCACTATAACAGCACCCCCTTTTTTTGTGGATTTGATAATAAGGTTGAGATTGTTGTGGAGAGTGGAGGGCAGTGCATTCAGATGGTGTAAGCTTGAAGAGAAAGGAGTGCAGAAGTCATGTCGGCAATTAGAGGTGAAAAGATCCGGAGTAGGCAGAGAAGCAGAGTGGAGTCTCCAAGCAGAGGAGGGTTAGAGACAGGAGAATGGGTCAACGGTGTGGGAGAATTTTTGTCTAAGAAGTGGCTTCTGAGATGGAGGTGATGGAAAAAGATCTCAGTGTCCTGGTGCAAAACTTTGAGAAGGCAAGAGAAGTTCTCAAGTCAAACCAATTGATATTTCAAGGAGAGGAGTGCATCCTTTTGAGAGATATCTGACTTAAGTGTGCAACAGCAAGCAATGAGACTGTTCATCATTCTCAATAGAAAACTCTCGAAATAGTCAAGAATTGAGAGCATGGGACTTGATTCTATTTACCACTGTGATAACAGTATTTAGTGATTTTTGCAGCCAATCACATTTTTTTTGTGACAAGATATTGTCTGTGAATTATACAGGGAATGGTAAATATGTTAGGTACAGCTCTTTTCAAGAAAGTAATAAACCCATTGTGGCATCCTGTCATTGATGTTGCCCCATTGGTTGCACAAGCAAGAATGTTGGTAAGTGGAACGTCCTTTTCTTTGAAAAATTGCCCAACAACCCAAAATATTGACTCCTCTATCATATCTGTTTCTTGTCCCTTTTCAAATAACAACTCTTGAACTATGCTTTCATCATTTATGAAGGGAACATAACCAAGAAGAAAAGATTTGTTGCCTGGCAAAGTTGACTACATTTCATTGTTATGCATGTCATTCCCACAGAAATTATCTTTTCTCCAGTATGAATTGGATACCTGAAAGCTTCAGCTTACTATCTTTGAAATGCCTTTCAAACTCATTTTGTGGAATCACTAAAACAGCTGAACCAGTGTTTACTTTCATTTAATTAATTTGCTGTTCATTGCTGGCATAAGCCATTTTGTTTGTCTACTGTTAATTTTCACACTAAATCTCAAGGCTACTCAGTCCTGTATTTTCTGCAAGGTGTTCCTTTAAACCTGCATTGGTGTATGTGAGCCCCTGCCACAGCGGTAACACAGCTTGTTTGGAGAGGCCGGTTTCTATTTAGAAGTTGCAATTTTGTTCATGCTCACTTTCATTCCTGACTGCAACACAATTGTGTTTCTGTCTGCAGTTTCCATTGAAACAGTGATTTCAACTGCTCTTCTAAATGTGAGTTGTGCTTCAGCTAAGAGCCATTTTTGAATGCCTTCTTGTAAGATTCCACAAACTAAGTCCATTACTAAACTAACAGTACTCAGTGCTCAGATATTCTCGTCAATTCAGCCATACACTGAAATGGACCCCGCTTTCTTTTTGATTCTGCTTATGAAAACTAAACATGGGAGCAGCCTGAGAGTGTAGTGATTAGCACAATGCTTTACAGTTCTAGAGACCTAGCTTCAATTTTCATCACTGCCTGAAAGAAGTTTGTACACTCTCCCCGTGCCTGCATGGGTTTTCTCTGGGTGCTCCAGCATCTTTTCACTATCCAAAGACTTCCTGTTTGGTAGGCTAATTGGTCATTGTAAATTGTACTCTGATTAGGCTAGGATTAAATCAGGGGACTGCTGGGTGGTGTGGCTCAAAGGGCCTATTCCATGCTGTATCTCGATAAATAAATACATAAATGAATGAATAAACAAAGCATTCTGTAATAAATTCTGTCTTCGGTTTTAAATGTTCCTGCACCACTTTGGCAATATCAGCAAAGCTCATTTCCACTGGTTTGGTTGGAGCAGTCTAACTCTGAAGCAAACGTTATGCCTTTAAACCCAATTCACTCAGCAAAATTAGTACTTATTTCTTATTGGTTGTATTTGCTGCACAAATCACTCTCTCACCTAGATGGGGTCAGTTGTGCTGTGAGGATTACATTCCTTGACTTCTCTAGTGCCTTTAACACCATCCAGCCCAAGATCTTAAAGCACAAACTAACGGAGATGGGAGTAGACTCTCACATGGTGGATTGGATAGTGGACTACTTGACAGATAGACCTCAGTATGTGCGGTTGGGAGACTGTAGGTCTGACACAGTGGTCAGCAGCACAGGAGCGCCACAGGGAACCGTACTCTCTCCGGTCCTGTTCACCCTGTACACATCTGACTTCCAATATAACTCGGAGTCCTGCCATGTGCAGAAGTTTGCTGATGACACGGCCATAGTGGGGTGTGTCAGGAATGGACAGGAGGAGGAGTATAGGAAACTGATACAGGACTTTGTGATATGGTGCAACTCAAACTACCTGCGTCTCAATGTCACCAAGACCAAGGAGATGGTGGTGGACTTTAGGAGATCTAGGCCTCATATGGAGCCAGTGATCATTAATGGAGAATGTGTGGAGCAGGTTAAGACCTACAAGTATCTGGGAGTACAGTTGGACGAGAAGCTAGACTGGACTGCCAACACAGATGCCTTGTGCAGGAAGGCACAGAGTCGACTGTACTTCCTTAGAAGGTTGGCGTCATTCAATGTCTGCAGTGAGATGCTGATGATGTTCTATAGGTCAGTTGTTGAGAGCGCCCTCTTCTTTGTGGTGGCGTGTTGGGGAGGAAGCATTAAGAAGAAGGACGCCTCACGTCTTAATAAGCTGATAAGGAAGGCGGGCTCTGTCGTGGGCAAAGTACTGGAGAGTTTATCATCGGTAGCTGAGCGAAGGGCGCTGAGTAGGCTACGGTCAATTATGGAAAACCCTGAACATCCTCTACATAGCACCATCCAGAGACAGAGAAGCAGTTTCAGCGACAGGTTACTGTCGATGCAATGCTCCTCAGACAGGATGAAGAGGTCAATACTCCCCAATGCCATTAGGCTTTACAATTCAACTGCCAGGACTTAAGAACTTTTTTAAAGCTATTATTAATGCCTTTTGAGTTAGTGATTTAGATGCATATCATATTATTACTGAGTTAAGTATTGTATGTAATGAGTTTTTGCTACAACAAGTGTATGGGACATTGGAAAAAATGTTGAATTTCCCCATGGGGATGAATAAAGTATCTATCTATCTATCTATCTATCTATCATTTGCTTCAAAATGCTGTTCAATCCATTCAGTACAGAAAATCCAGTTATCTGCTGAATAATCAAATGCATCAATCTTTCAATTGTAGCTAGCCATTTCTGCTTTTTTTTTTAAACAATTACTGTCACCCAGCAATCGCTGTTTATGAATTCCTCCATTTCCTGCCTTTTTTTGCCAGTTTTTGCATACGTTGGGCTGTGTATTCTACTCGCCATTCCTCACTGTTTTTTTAGTTTAATGTCCCACTGCATTTCAGCAGGTCAGTAGTTGTTCCGGATTCATTTTAAAAAAAAACCTCATCGCCAATATTAGGTTTTGTAACTTCAAAATATTAAACTAATTCAAAGGAAGACACCGGACCCCAGGAATGTGGGTTTAATTTTGTGTTTACTTGTAAGCGAGGCATGCATGTATCACATGGTAGCGTGATGACATATGCAATTCAAGTATTTCTACATATAACCCATAATGGATTATTTTAACAAACAAGAATGCTTAAACAACCGATATACAAGATTATTCAAATATAACTTATATTAAATGCACTTAACAATGCTGACTTCACATTCTTTAATATCCCTGTCCTAATGAACAGTGAAGGAAAATATTTATTAAGGACTTTTGTCTACCTCCTCTGACTCCAAGCACATTTCCCCCTTTATCCCTGAGCAGTCCTATGCTCACTCCAATCATCCTCCTGTTCTTCACATACAAGTAGAATGCGCTGAGGTATTCCTTAGTCTTCTCATGTCCTGTTCTAGCTTTGTTAAGTCTCTTCTTAAGCTCCTTCCTGGTTATTAGGAGCCCTGTCTGATTTTTGCTTCCTAAACTTAAAGTATGCTTCCTTCTTTCTCTTGATAGCTAATCCCCATCTCTTAGCAACCATCGTTTCTTCATCCTACCATCCTTTCCCAGTCTCAGTGGGACAAGCTTAATCAGAGTCCCATGCAAGTGGTTTCTAAACAACCTTCACATTTTTGCTATGCATTTCTCTGAAAATATCTCCTCCTAATTTAAGCTTCCAAGTTCTTACTTGATACCATCATAATAATCTCTCCCCCAATTAATGGCCAGCGCAACATAATTCCATCTACTGATTCATGCTCTCAGTTCATCACCTTCATTCATAGTATTTCTCACATCAAAGTAAACACATTTCAAACACTGGGCAGGATGGTTATTATTGACACAGGTTATTTCTCAATATATATGAGCTGCCCAAGATATAAAATATACACTAGTTCTTTATAATTTGGAACATCAATTATTCACGGACAAGGGATTTACGTTTTTGAGATAACAGCCTTTTTTCTAACATAACTTAATATATGATTTCCATTGAAAGAAAGTACACATGTGTGCTTTATCATAAGAATCCCTTTGTACTAAAGCTTATTTAGTAATCAATCTAAATGATTATAGGGTCTGACTTGTAGAATTCATTCAAGTAACAGGCTAACTTCAGTCATCAATGAGATAACACTAGGGGCACCATGGTGCACAGAAAAAGGCAGTCAAGACTGGAATCAGAATTTTGTTCCAATTTGAGTCCAAAAGGTTTAGGTTGATGAATTGGGCTATAGTGTCAATACAAGATCAAACATTAAAACAAAGCATTTCCAATGAAAATATGATTTTAGAAATACTTACTATATTCTTATGAAGCTTTTCCTTTGTTGCATCATACATAGAAAGGGGAATAGTCAGCATGCTTCCAATCTGCTTGGTTTCTTGTTGACACTGAGAACACTTTGTATATTCCTCAATAGTGATGGTGTAAAGTTTACTAATATCTGCAACCTACAGGAAAATGTACAAAAAAAATCATTAATTACAGTTCCCTGTTCTTTCCTGGCTTCGAGGCACAGCTGTAGCCTTTTTAAATCTAGGTCATTAAATGATATCACATCAGGAAAAGCCAAATAATGATCAGTTACTGCCAATATCTGATACTCCATTTCAGGGACTGTCTTCTAGGAAAGCAGAAGTGAATGTACAAATTTTTTTCTGCCCATTCTCTGTGCACTACAATTCAACTTATATATTTTACATTTTAACTGGCCAAATGGCAAACATTTGGCTAAGAGCCAAGCAGCATAATTTCTCTTTGAGCTGTCTGGCAAAGTATTATTTAGAAACAATGACATTTCGGAGAACATTCCACTATAATTCAACAGTTTCTGATGCAAAAGAATAATTCCCTTTCTCGATACTGTTTTGGAGATAAATCAAACTCAAAAGATGCAGACATAAATTAATCACTATCCAAAAGAATGAAGATGTATTAATAAATGCCTCTGGTTATTTTTTTTTCTGGAACATCACCTTTTCTTTTCTTTTTACAATATTTTTACTCAGAAGAAAAAACAAGATTTACAGAGTGCAACACATAGGTACATCTCAACATAAATTGTGTACATTCATATATTATAATAAAATCGATCAAAATGTTATAGCATATCACATAGAGGTATACCACTCTGTAATCAAAAATTTAAAGATAGGTCATACATCATAAAATAAATTTTTTATATAAAACAAGTCAACCCCCTACCAACTACCAAAGAAAAAAGCTGATGGATGATAATGGATAATTAGAAAAAAAACCATATTCATTTAAAGAAGGGAAGATAGAAATATACATAAAAGTCTGTGCACTGTTAAACTTTATAAATTGGAAAAGTAATTTAGGAAAGGTCCCCAGATATCATAAAAAGATTGTTTCGAATTTAAGACTGAGCAGCGGATCTTCTCTAAATTTAAATAAGACATAATATCACGTAGCCATTGAAGATGTGTAGGAGGGGCAGACTCCTTCCATTTAAGCAAGATTGCTCTCCTTGCTAAAAGAGAGGTAAAAACTAAAACCTGTAGGTTAGGAGTGTTTAAAGTTATATCTTCATTTGCAATAATACCACACAACGCAGTAAGGGAATTTGGGTCAAATTGGACCCTAAAAAGTTGTGAGAAGGTATGGAATACTTCCCATCAAAACTTTTCAATTTTAGGGCAAAACCAAAACATATGAATTAAAGAGGCATCAGCAGAGTTGCATTTATTACAAAGTGGAGAAACATTCGGATAAAAACTGGACAGCTTCTGTTTAGAAATGTAAGCTCTATGAACCACTTTAAATTGTAGAAGAGAATGATGGGCACAGAAAGATGATTTATTAAACCGTTTAAGAATTTTATTCCATCTTTCATCAGAAATCTGACAATTTAGGTCATTCTCCCAAGCTTTTTTTATTTTATCTAAAAAGTCTTGTCTAGAATCAATCAACAAGTTATAGATACCGGTAATAGAACCATTAACAAAAGGTTTTAAATTTAAAAGATCGTCCAGTAAATTTTTATCAGGACCTATAGGAAAAGTAGTTAATTGGGAACGCAAGAAATCTCTAATTTGAAGGTATCTGTAAAAATGTGTTTTTGGCAGTGCAAATTTAGTTGACAATTGGTCAAATGAAGCAAGAGATCCTGAGATAAACAGATCCCAAAAACACTTAATACCTAGTTCATCCCAATCCTTAAAGACTTTGTCAGTCGTGGAAGAGATAAATAAAAAATTAAGGAGAATGGGAGATGATAATAAAAAACTAGCTAAACCAAAAAATTTTCTGAATTGAGACCAGATCCTTAAATTTTGCTTAACAATTATGTTATCTGTTGTTTTATTTGCTGAAAAAGAGTATGATCCAAGAACAGAGACAATAGAGGAATTTTTTACAGAATTAACTTCTAAGGAGATCCATGATGAGCAATCTTTACGATAAATATAATAGGACCAAAAAGTAATATTCCTTATATTGGCAGCCCAATAGTAAAACCTAAAATTGGGTAAGGCTAATCCACCCATCTCTTTATTTCTTTGTAGGTAAACTTTACTTAAATGAGCTTGTTTATTATTCCAAATATAAGATGTTAAAATTGAATCTAAAGAATCAAAGTAGGTCTTAGGAATAAAAATAGGTAAAGCCTGAAAAAGCCTGGGACATCACCTAATTAAATGTGATATTTATTGAACAGGGGCTTGTGTTGTGGCCTTGTCACTACCATAGGCTCTGACATTCCAGACATTTACACATTGTAACACTTCAGTATTTCAAATTCTTTGAGTTTGCATTGGAACAAATTTTTGTACAAATGCAAATCCTAATTTTAGTGGTGCTTGTGATAAACTGGATAATCTGCTTTTCTGGAATGGCAGCCGTATTACCTGATGTAGTCCAACATTTTTGCTGCTTACTTAACCGCTCCTTTAGAGCCACTCTGTCCAAAAATTATTAAAGAATAAGAGATGCTCGAACATTTTTGTTACAACTCAGCTGATGTTGCATTCTAGCACCCATGTCACTTCATAGGACTATCTCTATCTGATAGAATCTATTCCTCCAAAATTATCTTGGAAGGTAGAAGCAAATTCTTCATGACCAATCTGCTCTATTCAAAGACCAAGCAGAAAATACATGCCTGGGTCTACAGATCAACAGTCCACCAGCCAAAAAAAAATAGTAAGGTGGGTGCAGATGTTTAGCTATGAATTTACAGGATTATGTTTTTGGTTCTTTAAATAAGTTATGATGGAGAAATTAGAGAATGACATTTTGTAATGTGATAAGGGTGGAAGATGTGCTATAGACAATCCCTGTCATTTCTACTCTATATGATATTTCCAAATTACTCATTCATCTTCTGTCACTGTCACCTTTTAGCTAAAAAACATTTACAGTCCCAAACCAGTTTCAACTGATGCTGTTAAACCACTGGAGAGGAAGAATAAATTTAATATATTTTCCATTTAATGCCATGACCAAGAAAGTCATTAGGTCCACAAAGCTGTTTAATCATCTCCTTAAAGAATTCTAAATTCTTTAGTGCCAATTCCAAAACAGCAATAGATGGCTCCAAAATGTGAAATTAAGGGAGTTAAGAGATTATATTTCCCATCTATCCTCACATTGCTGACTGCAAGAAGTACCTCTTAAAGAGTCACATCACATAAGCAATACTCTTTGGCAACGCATTAGAATATGCTATAATGATTGCAGAGTCACCCTGGTGGAGGTAGTGGATGGGACAGAGAAACCAGCAAGGCTTTTAATGAGGAGTCAGCAGGAGGCAGCCTCAGTGCAAATGATATTAATGCCAGTTAGCTTTTAGAAAGTTGCTTCTAAGATTTGAATTAATTCCCGATCCAATAATTAAGGAACCAGTTCCCGATTTGTAGGATTTTGTCTTGCACTTCCAGCATTTAATTCTGAGGTCTAACCTGTTGAAGTGACCTGGTGGTATGCACTTGGATCCACTTGAGAATTATACATCAGCGTTGAGTGTCACTCCTCCTGTGACTGCAAGAACAGTATCCCTGACCCCTTCTTACATCAGAGCTATTAAATTGCTTCTTTTGGGAATGATTGACACCAATTGTTACTGAGACAATTTTGTTCAAAACTTTGCCAAAAACTAATATAGGCCAGTTGAGCAGCAGAAAAGCAGCACAAAAGTTATACAAAAACAGTTACAGTAGAAACAAGCCCTTTATCTGACCTCAAAGCTTACCCTGATCTTATACCAATCCCATTTTTATATTCACTTTATTTCCATCAGCTCTTTCCAGATTCCAATAGTCACCTACACAGTAGGGACAACTTATAACAGCCAATGAATAAACCAACTTGCATGTATCTGAGGCATGTGAAGCAACCAGAATATCCAAAGGAAACCCACATTGTTATAGGGAGGACATACACACTACACACAGATATACCACATGTCTAGATTGAGCTTGTGTCATTGGAGATGTGAGACAGCAACTCTACGGTATCACTCACATCCAAAAGTCCGTACCTGATTAATGGCTGTTAACTCTCCCAAATACAATGCAAGGCTGCTTATTGCAATTTTTCATCTTATAATACTAACGTGTGTGGAATCTACACAATTATACCTGATTTAATTAAAAATCTAAAGAACACAAAAATGATCAGGCATTAACATGACTGAAACATAGTGATTTCTGATTGATTTCAGCCACAATTGCAATTATTACAGATTCCTAAGAGAGAAAAGCCAATGATCTTAAAGGAACAGATTATAATTGAGTTCTGTTTAGAATCTACTACATTTCACATAGAGTACACAAGTTAAGTTTAGTAAAGTTTAATCGCCAAAAATAAAAGTAATTGATCTGTGACTATACTTACTAAATACAATATAGGTTGTATATAGTCCGGGGGCTTAAAAGAAACAGCTGCATCTCATAAGTGAAATGAGATTTGTGAATTGCGTGGAGGGACAGGGCAATTGTAGCACAGGAAGCCATTTGTTATTAATTGCAATACTCTTTACTGCATTTGCTGATGATGCTATTGTTATATCATGTCTTCAATTGTATTATGCTTATTCAAACTGTATTCTTGGTCATAGAGCATGAGCACAGAAATTAGCCCTTCAGCCCATCCAGTCCATGCTGGACTGTTATTCCGCCTACTGACACGCACCAGGATCATTACCCTCCATACCCCTCTAATCTGTGTACCTATCCAAACATCTCTTAAATGTTGTAATCAAACCCACATCCACCACTTCTGTGGCAGCTTGTTATGCACTTGCACCACTGTCGGAGTGAAGAAGTTCCACCTCAGTGTCCCCTTAAATATTTCACCTTTCACTCTTAACCTATGACCTCTAGTTCTAGTCTCACAAAACATCAGTGGAAAAAACCTGCTTACATTTACTCTATCTGTGCACATTATAATTTTGTATACCACTATCAAATCTCTCCTCATTCTCCTAAACTCCAGGGAATAATGTCCTAATCTATCCAACATAACTCAGGCCCTCAAGTCCCAAAACCATCCTTGTAAATTTTCTCTGCATTCTTTTGAAAATTATTGATTTCCTTCCTTTGGTTAGGTGACCAAAACTGCATGCAATACTCCAAATTTGGCCTCACCAACATTTTATACAGCTTCAACAACATAATATCCCAATTCCTCCACTTAATGCCCTGATTTATGAATGCTAATGTACCAAACGCTCTCATTTAGAACCATATCAACATGTGACACCACTACCAAGGAAGTAGGGATCTATATTCCCAGATCTCTGCTATTCCGCACTCCTCAGCGGCCTACCATTCAATGTGTAAGTTCCACTCCAGTTTGTCCTCCCAAAGTGCAACACCTCACTCTTGTCTGCATCAAGTTTCACCTGCCATTATTCAATCCATTTTTTCCAGCTGGTCCGAATCCTGCTGCAAAGCTATGATAGCCTGCCTCGCTCTCCACTACACCTCCAATCTCGGTGTCACCTGCAAATTTGCTGGTTGTTTAGACATTATCATAGCGAACAACAGCAGACCCTGTGGTACACCAGTAGTTACAAGCCTCCAGTTGGACAGGAAACCATCTACTATCACTCGCTGGCTTCTCCCGCTAAGCCAATGATGAATCCAGTTGACCACTTCATCTTGAATGCCAAGTGCCTCATTTGATCTCAACTGCCTAAACCTAATGTGCGCCTCACCATTGCTCGAAAACCAAGGTTCCCTAAAGCTGTTAGCTGTTCCTTTTATTCTAACAGGAACATACAACCTCTGTGCACTCAAAATTTCACTTTTAATTGCCTCTCATTTACCAAGCATTTATTTGCCAGAAAACAACCTAATCCACTCCTGCCAGATCCTTTCTGATATCAAAACTGGCCTTTCTCTTCTGTAAGTGATTTGCATGAAACTCTACTTTATTCTATAGCATACCATGCTATGCTCTGTGTAAATGCAAAAAAAAAAGGCAAGTAACAATTACAATACTTCATTCTGGTTGGTGCTAGATGGGTTGATTTGAGTATTTCAGAAACTGGTTATTTCCTGGGGATTTCACACAAAACAGTCTCTAGTTTACAGAAAATGATGTCAAAAGCAGAAAAAAAACATACCGTGAGCAGCAGTTCTGTGGGTGAAAATGCCTTGTTAGTAAGAGAGGGTGGAAGAGAATGGCTAGACTGATTCAGGCTGTCAGGCATCAAGCTAACAAGAAGACAACAGTAACTCAAAAAACAATACATTCCAACACTGGTATGCAGAAGAGCATCTCTGAACACCCAACACGTTGAAACTTGAAGTGGAAGGGCTACAGCAGCAGAATATCATGACAGTTTACTCAGTGGGCATTTTATTAGGTACAGAGAGAACCTAATAAAGTGGCTTCCTTCACCATTGGCAAACGAGAAATGAACAAATGAACAAATGAACAAATGAACAAATAAAATTGCTACTCAGTAGAACAGCACTAAACTTCATACCAAATGTAGAAAACTTTTTTTTATAGAGAGGCAGGCAGCAGTAGAAAAGTGTGACTATAACGTCTATGTTTAGGAACCAAGAATAATAATTTCGCTGAGGATGGAACAGGGGGCAACAATAATGAAGGTTAATGACCAATGTACGAAAGGACAAGAGTTACTTAGGCTTCCCTTCCTAACCACCATCAGATGAAACATGCTTAACAGGCATATGTTTGGACCAGTGGCTAGGTTAGCATTGAACTTGGGAGTGATGTTCTTCACTACTCGATAACTGACTGAAATTTGGTTCTGCCAAAAATACATTTATAAAAAGTGACAGAAATTTTGTAAAGAAAAAAACTGACAATCCGTATTTGTTTCATTTAAGTGTTCAATACTGCTTACTTTTACATCTACTTATAAAGGCCATTATATTTCTTCAGTACTTACAAGGTCTGTTCCCTTCAGTTGATCTTGTACTAGACAGAAGATGGCACGAAATAGTTCTTCAGCATCCATTTGAACCCTGACTGAAAATAGATGCAGAACTAAAATATCTTACAGAATTGGGAAATCTTTACACCGATTGCAAAATACAACAATTTCACCTTGCACCCTTTTTGTTTAGCAGTGGCTCCAAGGATTCATACTGTAGGTTGAAATTGAATTTAAGGATCTAGCTACTGTATTGGTAAAGTCCCTTTTTGTTTTACAGCTTATAGTCCACCGCATAATTCTTAGAACAGAGAATGTTGTTCATAGTATTGTGTATTTAATTTGTAAGATCCTTTGAGTAGATTTACATGTGACATTTTGAATTAAAGGTCTCCTTAATATTTTTAAATAAATGATACCACCTAGCATTTTTGTAATCTATTAATACTGTACATTAAATGTAACTGCAGAAAACAGAAAATTTGCAACAAGAGGCCAATCAGCACATCACATTTATGGTTGTTCTGTTCAAGATCAAGGTACTGCAGTGCATTCCAGATCCCAACCAACTACCGCATAAAATCATCCTTTTTCTTTTTGGTTCCTTGTCCCTGCTATTTGCTCTGATTCTGGGAACAATCTCTTTCTGTCTATATGGTTTGGTTCTTAAATGATTTAAAATACTTCCGTTGGGTCCCCTTGTGATCTCCTCTGCCCTAAGCAGAACAAATGTAGCTTCTCCAAAGTGTCTATGCAAATAAATTCCCTCATAATTATTCCAGTAAATCTCTTCTGTACCCTCTCTTAAAGAGTGACATCCAGAAATGCGAGCAACCTTCAGTTGTGGCTGAACCATTGTTTTATGAAGCTCCAGACTTCTGTAGATATGTAACATCATAAATCAGTTTAAATTATTTACACCTGTAGCATCACTTAGAGCCATAGAGTCACAGAACACAGCAGCACAGAAACAGGACCTTTGGCCCATCTAGTCTGTGCTGAACCATTAATCTGCCTAGTCCCATCGACCAGCCCCCTGACCATAGCTCTTCATAACCCTCTCATCCGTGTACCTATCCAAATTTCTCTTAACTGTTGAAATCGATCTTGTATCCGCCACTTGCACTGGCAACTTGTTCAACACTCTCACCATTCTCTGGGTGAAGAGCTTTTCCTCATGCTCCCCTTAAACAGTTCACCTTTCACCTTTAATCCACAACCTCTAGATGGAGTCATGCCCAACCTCAGTGGGAAAAGGCTGCCTGCATTTACTCTATCTCTCCCCCTCATAATTTTGTATACTGTACCTTTATCAAATCTACCCTCAATCTTCTACATTCTAGGGAATAAATTCCTAACCTATCAACCGTTCCCTATTACTTAGGTCCTCAAATCCCAATAACATCCTTCTAAATTTTTTCTGCACTCTTTCAATCTTGTTTCTATCTTTCCTGTAGGTAGGTGACCAAAACTGCACACAATACTCCAAATTAGGCTTCACCAACACCTTATACAATTACAACATAACATCCCAAATCCTGTACGAAATACACTGATTTATGAAGGTCAATGTGCCAGAAGTTTTCTTTACAACCCTATCTACCAATGACGGCAGTTTCAAAGAATTATGGATCTATATACCCAGATGCTTGTTATACCGCACTCCTCAGTGGGCTACCATTCACTGTGTAAGTTCCACTCTAGTCTGTCCTCCCAAAGTGCACTTGTCTGCATTAAGTTTCACCTGCCTTTATTCAACTCAGTTTTCCAGCTGGTCCAAATCCCGCTGCAAGCTATGATAGGCTGCCTTGTTCTCCGCTGCACCCAAATCTCAGAGTCACCTACAAATTTGCTGATTGTTTACACATTATCATAGCACCCAACAGTGATCCCTGTGGCACACGACTAGCTTCAGACCTCCAGTCAGAGAGGCAACCATCTACAGCCACTCTTTGGCTTCCTCCGCAAAGCCGATGTTTAATCCAATTCACTACTTTATTTTGAATGCCAAGCAACTGAACCATAAGAGACGTTGTCAAAGGCCTTGCTAAAGTCCATGTAGACAACATCCACTGCCTTGCCTTCAGCAACTTTGCTGGAAACCCTCTTGAAAAGCTCTGTAAGACTGGTTGGACAAAGCTTGCACAAAGCCACACTGAGTATCCCTAATCAGTCCGTCTATCTAAATACTTGTATACCCTGTTCCTCAGAATACCTTCCAATAACTTTCCACTACTAATTTCCTGGCTTATTCTTAGAGCCTTCCTTAAATAACAGAACAACATTAGCTATCCTCCAATCCTCTAGCACTTCACCTGTAGCTAAGGATGTTTTAAATATCTCTGTTGGGCCTCCTGCAGTTTTTGCAGTAGTCTTTCATAGGGTCCGAGGGAACACATTATCAGGCTCTGAGGGTTTATCCACCCTAATTTGCCTCAAGACAGCAAACACCTCTTTTGTAAACTGTATAGCATGACTTTGCTGCTGCAATGTCTTACATCTATAGACTCTGTGTCCATTCCTAAGTCAATATAGATGCAAAAAATCTATTTAAGGTCCCCCCACCTCTTTTCAGTTTTCCTTTCTTCTTGCTTTTGTTAAATAATGGCCCATGAGTTGTAGCCCAGGAGGAGAGAGATTCTGCACATATTTCTACTCTTGATTAAATCCATCACCAAGCATGGCACTAGTGCAGTTATGTAGTGTAGCATGTTAATGTATTAACTTAATGAGCCCTGGAATTGCAGCACAACCAAATGAAGAACACAAACAAGAGTTATAATAACTTTAGTAAAATGAATGAACAGGGTTAATAGGAAAAGGAGTGTTATTTACATGGTCTGTGGGCATTACAAACCACTGGTGTAATTTTATGTTGCAGCGCTCTTCCAAGATATCATTAAATAAAAACTTTAACTGATAAATGTTAATGATCCCATTAACCTTTAGATTTAAAACCAGAAGTGGAGAGAGTGAGCAGCTTCGAGTTCCTTGGTGTCAAGATGTCTGAGGATCTAACCTGGTCCCAATATAGCGATGTAGTTATAAAGAAGGCAAAACAGTGGCTATACTTCCTTAGGAATTTGAAGAGATTTGCATGTCAACAAATATACTGAAAAACTTCTATAGTTGTACTGTGGAGAGCATTCTGACAGGCTGCATCACTGTCTGATATGGAGGGGCTACTGCACAGAACCGAAAGAAGCTGCAAAAGGTTGTAAATCTAGTCATCTCCATCTTGGGCACTAGCCTACAAACTACCCAGGACATCTTTAGGGAATGGTGTCTCAGAAAGGCAGCATCCATTATTAAGGACCTCCAGCACCCAGGGCATGCCCCTTTCTCACTGGTACCATCAGGTAGGGGCACACACTCAGCGATTCAAGAACAGCTTCTTCCCCTCTGCCATCTGATTCCTAATGGACATTGAAGCTTTGGATATTTCCTCACTTTTTTAATATACAGTATTTCAGTTTTTGAACATTTTTGAAAATCCATTCAATATACGTAAATGATTTACTTGTTTATTTATTATTGTTTGATTTTACTTATTATTATTTTTTTCTCTCTGCTAGATTATGTATTGCATCGAACTGCTATTACTAAATTAACAAATTTTACTTCACATGCCGGTGGTAATAAATTTGATTCTGATTATATCATCATATTTTTACAGACTCTGCATTTTAACAGGCAAGTAAAATATCAAAACTACTGCTAATAGTACACTTACTGTTTATGTAGTTTAACTCTAAGCACCTACTAAACTTTGAAGATGATGCAATTCTACGGTCAGTGTCTTTCAGGCAATGGAACATTTTATGAAGCTGATCTGGGACGTGGTTAGATTCATCTTTCAGAATGTCTTCTTGTTGGCATCTTTAACAAAGGAACAAAACAATTGAGTATCCCTTCTGCTAATACAACACCCAGTGCGGCAATGCAAATCAGAAACACGAGGCATGGATGATACTTCATCCATGGGTCAAAGGCCTGGGAACAATTATCACTGTTTGAATACTACCAAAAGTGTCAGCCTCGGCAAAAACTGGGATTCAAACCTTGGTCATTACTGTTCTGTCTTGGTTGCATGTTTGCTGTCTAAACTACTGTGTGGTTTAGTATCATCATGCAATACTCATCATTTGAAATTATGCGTTCTCATTTTAAATTTATGCAGCTACTTCACATAAACAACAATAGTTACACAATTTGCCCTAAAATTTACCGTTGTGGAAATAGATCTTCATCTTAAATTGAAGATGAATTCAATTTAATTCATCTTCAATTAAATTGGGAATTTGAAATCTGCAGCTCAAAAGTGATCTAGATACTGGTAGGCCATGAACACAGAGGTATTGTTGGACTCCCTGCCTGAAGTATCTAAAATGTTTCAATGTTGTTTTAACTCTGCTGAATAGGTGCAAAGTTAAGAAGCAAAGCACGATGGTCAGTTAAACCAAAAATAATGCTGACTGAAAAGAATCTTGTGCTGAAATAAGATTATGTTTAAAGCTTATAGAATGTGATAGTCTGAACACTTAACTTACACTGTCTAGTTAAGCTGGCACTTAAAACAAAGTTGGGCCAAAATACTGGTTACAAAATAGAACAGAAGGACTTCAATAACCACAGAGCTTGGTTACTGTAACAAAGTAACTTTTTTTTTTACAGAATTCTACAGAATATGTATAAGGATCTAATTCAAGATAAAGCTCATTAAGAAACTGATTCATCTGACGAAGAAGAGACTGGCAAGTATGAAATGAAACATTTTTCTAAGGACTAGGGAAGATATCTCAGGACAGAACTATCAGGTAAGATTAGAGCATGCAGTTAACAAGGCAGTGCAGAAGAAAGAGACCACGTTATAATCACGCCAAGGTGCTAAAGGACAGATTGTCTTTTAGTTAAGTATTTCTTTGTTGCACTGAATTTGTTTAACAATGTGGGTATGATAATCAATGTATCCACTATGGTTTGCTGTATTCCTTTGCAAGTTTCTTGAGCTAAGTTGAATTACATCCCGAACGGAGAACATGCATTACCAAATTTTACCTGCCAGTAGATGGCACTATTGCCCAGCACCTGTTACAGCTGGCGCTGACAGTGTTAGTTGTCAGTCAAGTTTATTATCTGTAATTTGTTTGGACTTGTTTATTAGAAAAAAATTGACCCACCAATGAGAAACCGTTTAATACACAAAAGCAGAGATAGGGTATTTTCCAAGAACCAGGGAAAATATCTCATGAATCTGGTAACTGATGGCAGGCATAGAGTGGGTGGTCTGAAAGGGCAGTGTCTGTGCTGCATCTCTATGACTCCAAGGACGATCAAAGAGGAAAATAATATTACGTAGTTAGAGAAATGCAGCAAGCATATCTAGAAGGGAGTGCACAGTTAACGGGATAATGCTTGTCAGCTAAGTTGCAATTAACCCATCAAAGTTGTGCTGCCCATTTTAAATGATTGCTGCATAAGTTCAACAAAAATTGCTTTATTGACTTTATATATGGATCATCAAGAAGCATAATATTACCATTAACTAGCTCTTTATAAAATAATGCACACTGAGATAATGGTGGCAGTGAAATGATTAAATTACTGGACTAGTACATAGAGACTTTGACTAGCAGTCTACAGTAAAGGTATGGAGCACTACAGCACAGAAACAGGCCTTTCAGCCCATCTAGTCTGTGCCTGCTAGTCTTCTGCCTAGTCGCATCTATATGCAACTGGACCACTGCCGTTCAAAACCTTACTCATCCACATACCCATCCAAACTTGTGTTAAATGTTACAATTGAACTTGCATTTAACACTTCCACTGCCAGCTCGTATCATGCTCGCACACCACTCTGAGTAAACAAGTTCCCTCTTCGATCTCCCTTACATATTTCACCTTTCGCACTAAACCTATGATCTCTAGTTCTAGTCTCACCAAAACTGAAGGAAAAAAGCCTGGTAGAATTTACTTTATCTATATCCTCATAGTTTTGTATACCCCAATGAGATCTCCTCTCATTCTCCTATGCACCAGTGAATAAAGTCCTAACCTATTCAATTTTCCCCATAACTCAGGTCTTCGAGCCCGGGCAACAGCCTTACCATTTGCCCTACCATTCACTCTGCATGTCTGACCCTGGTTTGTCCTTCCAAAGTGCAACACCTTACACTTGTCTGTATTAAACTGCATTTGCCATTTTTCAACCCATTTGCCAAATCCCACAGTAAGGTCTCACTGTCCAGCATGGTCCCAATCTTGGTGTCATCTGCAGTTTACCACATTATCATCTAAATCAGAAAGATAGATGATAAATAATAATCCCAGTACCGATACCTGTTGCACACCACTAGTCATTGACCTCCAGTCAGAGAGACAACAAACTACTACCACACTCTGGCTTCTCCTCCTAAGCCAAAGTTGAACTCAATGGACAACTTCATCCTGAATGCTGAGTGACTTAACCTTCTCAACCAGCCTCCTATGCAGGGCTTTGTATACAACATCAACTAACTTTCCTTCATCAAACTTCCTCGTAATCTCCTCAAAAAACTGTAAGACATAACCTGCCATTCATGATGTCATGCTGACTATCCCTAATCAGGCCCTGTCTATCCAAATACTTATATACTGTATTCTGCCCCTACAACAACTTCCAGTAATTTATACACAACCGGCCTCAGGCTCACCGGCCTAGAATTTACTGGCTTATTCTTGGAGCTTTTCTTTAACAACAGAACAGCTATCCTCCAGTCCTCTGGTACTAATTTTAAATATCTCTGCCAGAGCCCCTGAAATTTCTGCACTAATCTCCTGCAATGTCAAGGGGACACTTTGTCAGGCTTGGGGACTTATCCACTCTGATTCGCATGCACCTCCTTTTTCATAATCTGAATATGGTCCATGATCTCACTAGTCTTTTTGCCTCAGTTCTATAAACTCTGTGTAAATAAACACAAAAAAAATCTATTGCTTACGGCTCCATGGATAGATGGCCATGCTAATCTTCAAGGTGTCCAACTTTATCCTTTGTTTCCCTTTTGATCTTAATATGTAAATAGAAGCTCTTGGGTTTCTCTTTCACCTTGTCTGCCAGAGCAAACTCATGCCCTCCTGATTTCTCTTTTAATTGTTCTCTTGCACTTCTTATACTCCTCAAACATCTTACTTGATCCTAACCGCCTAATCCTGATTTCAGTCTCCTTTTTTCATATCAGGGTCTCAAGATTCCTCAATAATCTAGGTTCCCCAAACTTGGCCTTTTGATGTCTTCCATTTATCAAGGATCTCCGTTGGAAAACAACTTATCCCAATCCACACCTCTCAGATCATTCTGATACCCTCAAAATTGGCCTTTTTCATCTAGAACCTTAATCGCAGGACCCGTCCTATCCTTCTCCATAGTTAATAAGAAACTCATGGAATTATGATCACTGGATACATACGCATACTTCTGTCACCAGTCTTGTCTTAATCCCCAAGAGAAGATCCAGTATTGTGTTCTGTATAGTTGGGACTTCTACATATTGAATAAGGAAACTTTTCTGAACACATTTGACAAATTCCATACCATGCAATCCTTTTATAGTTCTGTTGTTAAGAAGGCAAGGACAAAGTTAATTTATGTTTGGTTAAATTTATAAGCATACATATACTAAGTGACTTTTATAATTTGTAAATAGTTAATTGTTTGTATAGGTTTTGTTACTAATGATTTGCATTGGCCCATAACTTTTTGAAAACGGGAATATAGAATTATATGTGTGTGCCTTTTAAGAATTGAATGTACCATGTGGTATGATCTTTGATACATCGCTGTACTGCCCACTGCTGCTGTTTGAGAGATGACCAGCTTCAATAAAGGATGCTTTGTTGATAGTTCAAAGGACCAAAGAGCCTGTGACACTATATGTGCACAGTTCAATTACACGGGCATTTATAACATTTGCAAAATCTAGCTTGAGTGAAAACTCAGGATAAGATTTGATCTAAAACCAAAATGCAAAAGGCCAACTAAACTAGAACTCACCTCAAAATCAAGTTTCTGTATTCAGGAGTCATAAACAAAGTCTGCAGAAGAACATTCACACAGCAGCTGTTGCCCATGTTTCTGAGCCCCACAAACACTATGAAAAATAATGTTGTTAGATGTTAGATGTACACATGATGATATCCTTTACCTTTCATGATATGTTCCTTCAAAATTCTACTGGGCAGAAGTAAACAAGATACTATAACAAACACATAATCAATATGAAAACAAATGCTAATAAAAAGCATTCCCAATTGGTGGCTCTTAATGCACAACACAGAAGTGTTGGCGATTTAGCCTCTGCCTCCAGAATATATTACGCTGTCTTCAATGGAGTAAATTTAAAAAGCAGAGTGTAACAATGTAGGTATTTTAGCACCACTGAATGGGGATTATTTTCTTTGCCAGTAAATTACCACAAACAGGAATGAAGTAACTAATTAACCTATTTAAAATGAATTGCTGAGGTATACTTCTGGGACTGGCAATTTTTAATGTACATTTAGGATTCTTTACATTCATCTGAACAAGCACAAAATGTCACTGTTTAAAATTCTGTTTGAAAATGGACTCACTCACATTTACCCTGAAGCTTTAGTGTAACCTATATCTTCAGATGAATGTTCAACTATCACTTGGCTTCAGTACTGTGACGAGCCATGGTAAAATTCTGGCATTTAATACCACACACTGCAACTCATTTCCCTATAGCAACTGTAAAATTTCATTGAGTATTTACAATCTAAACCTAAACAACTGACTCTAAATGGGGTATGAATAAGCATCATGACCTTCTGTACCACAGTGTGCTGAATGCATATATAGAAATGATACACATCGAAAATAAAAACCAAATGAGACTATTCCAAATCTGCAGGTATTTGTCCTAGCCGAGTTAAAATAGGAATTCATTGTTTCATAGATCAGGGATTAAAAGCAATGGGGAACTGACACAGAGGAGGAGTTGAAGCCTGGGGTAGATCAGTGTGGTCATGATGAATGGCAGGACAGGCCTGAGAAACCAGCTACTCTATTCTTGGGTGTCCTTTGTATGTGTGGAAGAGGACGTATGAGGCATGGTAAGGGAGGCTACTCATCTAACACACACATACCTCTATCACCACTGTACTGTGTAGATCTCCTTTCTTCATGCTTGACATCGACGATGTTCTTTTCACAGTTGCTGATGCCTGTTGTTGAATGACTTTGGATTTCATTTCTGGTAGAAATATCCATTGAATCGCTGTTTAATTTTCTTTCCTGAAAAAGATCAATATGGAGTAGAGTCATTTTATATGCAACTCTATCTACAGTTTGAGACTAGAAAGCAATTGCTGATAAAGTAGACAATGAAATATAAATGGTAGATTAACAACAAGTCAAGGATCGTGAGATCAAATACTTGAAATAATGTTTACAGGCTAGAGTCAAGTGCAACCTGCATGCACATCTTGGAAAGATGATTACATTCCAATATAGCTCCATATTATAGCCAGTAAATATAGCAATGGATAATAATTATTAGAATATTCAAATTCCACATTACAGGAGATCCTAATGACACAGGAAGAATCTCCTAAGTTCTATTAAAAAAGCAAATCAGGTTTACTCTTGCAAGTAGATTTTAATAATCTGTTTAATCACCAAGTGTGGTAGTTATTTCCAAATAGCTTTATATGAGCTCCAAAATACTTGAGGGACAGGAGAGCAGCTCATTGGAGGGAACAGTAAAGGAAAGAATTCACTCTCACCCTGAAATAAGTTACTAAACTAGGTGTGCTCTAGAAGTTCAGGCACACTAAAGGGATATCAACCTTCATGAAGTAACTCTGAAGCTTTTTAAGACTCTCAATAACTTCAATGGTCCTTATTCTAACTATTGACTATGAACAGGCAACATGTCTGACACCTTAGAATGTAGAACACTACAGGACAGTACAGTCAAGCCCACAATGTTGTGCCTACCTAATAACCTACTCTATTATCAACCTACTCCTTCCCTCTTCTATAGCCCTCCATTTTACTAACATCCTTTCATTAAGAAAAATAAAATCACCATCCCCTATCATGGGAAATAACAATGGTACTGCTCATTTCAATAACTCAATAGGTTCCCCGATTCCTCTGACAGGTGAATCTCTGAATTATTGGCTTCTGAAACTGTCATTGCTTTATTAAATGGATTAGGTTTTAACTTGTTATGTACCTACCACAAAAGTTTTAACCAAATTAGCACGCAATCTGCCTGATGTTCAAAATGCCATAACCTAGGTATTTCCCAACTCTCAACACAAGCCTATCTTTAATTGATCTCAGGTAGAACATTACTTGAATGGGTCAGCGACAGCAAGGCAGGCATGTGGAAAATGTCATGGTTAGAGTGTCATTTTGCTTTTTTTCAATTCTTTGTTCAAGCTCATAGCTCAACACATTTTTCAGAAGCACGGCCATGATTTCTGCTGGTTAAAACATGTAAACTTATGATATTAATTGTGAATCTGTACTTACCCACTTGATGCTGTATTTGATACTGTGGATTCCCAATTCAGAAGGGCATCAAGGAACAGTGAGATCACCTTATTCACACTATAACTACTAGTTTATTTGAATACAATAAATTAGGTTACTGAAAACATTACTGAAAGTGAACTATATCATCTTGGTAATGTCCTACAGTATGACTACAATTCCTTTTGTTTACCGCAATTTTTGATGACTGCAAATTATGAAAGCTCTCTGCAACTATTGCAATGGCTACAGACAGGGAGCCACATGTCTTCTTTGGGAGGCTGAATCATCTGAATGAAACATATGTCAATGCAATTAAGCATTGAGCAGAATATCAGTTTAGTTTTATACTTCTACAGTTGAACAGCCAACATTGATATGAAAGCAAAAAACGCTGTAAAAAAAACTCAACAGATGAGGCAAGATCTGTGGTTACCAAAAATGAGCTAAAATTTCAGGCCGATGGCCTTTCATTGTATCAGCTATGATTGGCTCCCTCCATGACTGTGAACTTTTACAGTTCTTTTGACTTGAATGGCTTATCTGGTGGTGCCAGTTTTATTTGCAGTAAGAGTTACAGTTAACAAAAGGCATACAATTCAGTAATTCTTTTATTGTTAAATTTACATACACTGAAGTCTTGGATTCTTGCATTTGCTGAACTTGTGTTTGTTCTGATGATTGGATTAGTAGTCTTCACTAAACAGGCCGAGCATTGATTGCACTTGTCAGTTGTGTTGCCCATCAGGTACGTTGGTTGTCGATCAGCTACTTCGTGAACCTGGACCGGACTGAAGCGAGTTCTCTGCAAGAATCACCAAAGTAATATAAGGAAGAAGAGAGAAGGACATGCAATTATAAAGCCTATTGTGCCGCTTTTACATAAAAATTAAAATCATTGTTGAATTACTTTGAAATAAATTATTTAGAATCATAAGTTCATTTTGTATACAAGTGTTATAAGAGCAAGGAATGACCTGAGGTTTGGACAACTTAAGGTCCAGGCCAGATTGAAATGGTCGGGGTTGGAGGTGAGAGATGGACTAGTTTGGCTCGCTGCTCTGTGGGGTTTGCTCGAATTTGTGCTGGACTGATGCTGTGGCCTGCGACTAGGCGACGTCTAGATCAGCTGCAGTGATAGCTGGTGTTGTGAACTGCAGTTCTGAATGCTGTTTGTTTGCTTTCACTGTATGTACAATTTGTTTTTATTTCCCTCTCTCTCTGCACACCCGGTGTTTGACAGTCTTCTTATGTTTTTTAATGGGTTCTTTGTTTCATGGTTGCCTGTAAGGAGATCAATCTCACGGTTGTACAAAGTATGCATACTTAGATAATAAAATGTATTTTGAACTTTGTTGATGGTTCGTATTAAGAAAGATGAATTACATTTACCACATTGCAAATATGTAGCATTATTATTCACCACCCAGTAATAAATCTTTGGGAGATGACAACAGTAACAGGATCTAAAAGGCATCTGGACAGGTACGCAGATAGGTAAGGTTTTGATTGATACGGCTCAAATGTGGCAAATGAGACTTACCTAGATGGGCATAATGTCAGTGTTATCAATGTTAAGCTTGTTTCTGTGCTACATGCGAACATTTGAAATAAAGCCAAGCTATCTGTGGCTTTTTGTTGTTACTCTGGGGAATTAAAGCTTTCGAAGATAGATCAAGGAAAATAAGACCTACTGTGAATAGATCATCCAAGCACTGTGTAGCAGAGTAAGATTAACTTGTGTGTGAGATGCCACCGTCTCAGTAGCACTCTCAAATGGACAGCAGAGTGGCAAAGCTGGTAGTTGCAGAATCACAGCACCCAGGTTCAATCCTGACCTTTGGCAATGGCAACGTGGAGCCTGCACATTCTACTTGTGACTGCATAGGTTTATTTCAGATGCTCCGGTTCCTCCCACATTCCAGTCACTAAGTTGATCAAATAAGGGTGGAGTTGTTAGAATGTGGCCAGGAAAACCTGGAATTAGTGTAAATAAATTCTTAATGGTGGGCATATACTCAGTAAGACAATGACTCTCTTTCCATGTCTTATGATTATATAATGGTATTTAAGCGTGGGCAGTTACACTTCTTATATTGGTACAATCCTTTTAAAATACTGAAACATTCAGGTAATCCAAAACATAAAATCTGAAATAAATGAGGAATTGCTAGAAGGCAGTGTCTGTAGGAAAAAAAAAGCAATTTGAAATCATTTAATGAAAGGTCATGGACTTGAAATATTTAAATGAGTCCTGATATTTACTGGTTTCCATAGATGCTGCCTGGCCTGCTGAGTTCCTAAGGCAGTTTGTGTGTGTTGCTTTGATTTCCAGCATCTGCAGATTTTCTCCTTTGAAATGTTAACTCAGTACCTCTCTCCAAACAAACTTCCTTACCTGCTTGGTTTTTATAGTCATTGTCCTGTGAATTTTATTAGGGCAGGTAAGTTTACACTAGTGTCTTAAAGAATTGAGGAGTGCAGTGAAGAGCAAGGCAGACAGGTTTACAGAAAGAATTCCCAAACTCCAGGCACAGCTGTGATAAATGGATCCATAAAATCTGACAGTAGTCAAGAGCCTGGAATGTGAAGATTGCACAGAACACGGAAAGCTGTAACATTAAATAATTTGTTTTAATCATAACGTGGACACTGTGTTTTGCACTTGATTTTCCTCTAACAGAAAACATCCTATATTTTTAAATTGGATATAGCTCTAAAAATTAAGACATATCAAAATGAGCATGGCTATATATATTAACTATATACTAAAAAAATTCGAGACTGCAAGTTTTTATCGTTTAAAAATGCACCAGAGAGCGACAGATCTTGAAGTAAAAGAGAAGTGGAGACAGTATGTGAGGCCGAGGAGAGAGCAAGCTCAGTGGTGTTCTTCCCTCTGGGTCTTTAAGATAGTTTGTGGCAGCGACAAGCCGGAACGGGGTCAAATTCTGTCCTTACCTGAGGGGTGTCTGTCGAAAGTGCGTCCCTGTAGTCTCCATGGAACGAACGTTGTGTGGTGTAATCCCTGAACAAGTAGTTTGGGGAAATGGTTTGGGAGTAGGATAGGGCCCAGGGGCCGCTGCTCCTCCTCTGATTCCTGTCGGTGCCTCGGGGATGCCGTTCCTCGATTGCAGACCTGGAGTGAGTACGATCTGGCCCTCCAGTCCTTGTGTATCTACCGTACGACATATTTGCAGCCCCGGAGTCTCGCAGTTAATGAAGCCACTTGCATACGCCGTTTCCAAGCTACCGAAAGTGAAACTGTGCTCTTTCATTTCTTCGTCTTGACGACGCCCGCCCGCCCGCCCATCACAAACAAATCTCTGGGCATTCTTTGCGCAAGAGCACGAGGAACCTATCAGCGCACTAATATTTACGGGATTTTTCTGTCTCAGTTCAGACGTTTAGTAGTCACAGGTTTTTTTTCAGCCAGATTAAAACCGAGAGGACCTTGGGCTGAACATGATTCAGTGTTAAACGCAGGCACGCTGAGTATTCAGTCGGCTGTGTCCCAGATCTGTGGAAGCATCGATAGTGAGCCCCGTGTCACATGTTGTCCTTTTTTTGTTTACCCTGATTACTTAGTGGTTTACTAGCAACTTAACTATATGGTATGTTTATGCAATAACTCACTTTAGGTATTTCACACCAGGGCGGGCGTGTAATTTTGATTTTTTCGTCTCAAATTGGAACCATGGCAGGTTCAATATTGCTTCTCTTTTACCATTGCACTCAAGAAGAAAACAGGAAACACTCGGCATTTCAAGAAGCACTCATGGGTTGATTGCTTGTTATCAGTTGTAGTGCAACATTGACCTGAAACTGATGCCTAGTTATTCATATAATTGAATACAATATCTCTCAATAGTGTCCTGTTGTCTCTTGTTCATGATTTTACAAATATAAGGTAACACTATAAATCAAATTCCATTCATTCATCCAAAAACTATGGAAAATTAATTTGTTTGTTAAATGCATATGACAAGCTATTTTACAAGCCTATATTTACAATCTGTGCATAGTGAAATTGAAAACTAATCTCTGCAGGTTTTATTTATCATTATGGGTCATGATGGAGAACAGGCAGAGAGAGAACAAAAAGGGGAGGGGGAAAATAAATAAATCAGGGATGGGGTAAGAAGGGGAGGAGGGGCATTAACGGAAGTTAGAGAAGTCAATGTTCATGCCATCAGGTTGGAGGCTACCCAGATGGTATAAGCAGTAAATTCAACAGAATTTAAGATGATACCATGCTCGGAAATTGATTAGTTCCAACCTTACTAAATTCAGTTGTTGAATTCAATTCAATTTAACTAAATTCAATTGCTCTCCATGTAGTCTACAGTCCTGACGGTTAGGTGACTAACAGAACAAGCAAAGCCATCCACTTGAGCTAGTCTCACTTGCCTATGTTTGGCCTATATCCCTCTGATCCTTTCTATGTAAATGTACATGTAAATGCAATGTATAGAATGGTGTGTACATTATGCTTTTATGGCCTTTCTAAAACTTGTTCTACTGTGCAGCATCCATCCTGCCTAAGCATGTCCAGGCATGTCTGGACATGTTAGAAAACTTTTCAGCCTACATTAAATTGACTTAAATTATGTATTGAAACAACAAATATAGGCTATTTAAAAAAATGGTACGTGCGAGGGAAATTTCGCGGTGACTTTCATGATCAGCAGCCCAAAAATCTATATACACCCAAAATTATTCAGGAAGAAAGATCTTTGTTGTCCTCCCCAGCTTGCATCATTTCAGGAGACCTGAGCAGGGAAAACACAGAGCTCAAAGCTACAGTTGATTGGGAGATCCAGGAAGTTCCAGGCAAGAGCAAGAGAAGGATAGTGGACTCAGAGAGAAGATTTGATTGGAGTGGCGTAGAGAGGACTGGTGACCAAAGCAGGAAAAAATGGAGGAAGAAATGGAAGACCATGCAATCAAAACGTCTGGCCAGATTCATTGAAACTCTCAAGTAGAATTCAGTAAGTGTATCCTCACAAAAATCTAGGCTTTATAAGACACTTGTGAGGCCTCAAATGGTGTACTGTGAGCAGGTTTGGGCCCCTTATCTAAGAAAGGATATGCTGACATTGGCGAGGATTCAAAGGAGGTTCACAGACATTATTCTGGGAATGAAAGACATCATATGGGAGCATTTGATGGCTTTAGGCCTGTACTCATTGGAATTTTTTTCATTTTTTTGGCAGCTGAGGTGAGAGGACTGTGTCAGTGTCAGAGCCCTATGGAAGTCAGGAGAGGAAGGATAAAAGGAGCAGATTCGGGGAAGACCAGACTCTTTGGGTTGCGCAGGTGGCAGAAAATGTTGGCGTCAGAGGCCTAACCTCAGCTGCAAGTAAAAGAAGGGTATTGGCTCTTGTCTGAGTGTGCCAGTGATAGATTGTGGAGGCTTTGGCTTAACAGGCAAAGGCCAAGTTAAGAAGACAGGTAGTCAGGATGGAATGTTCCTCCTGTCAGATGTGGGAATTCAGGATACCCAATGGTTTCCCTGATGACTATATCTGTGGGAAGTGCACCCAACTTCAACGCCTGACTGACCAGGCCAGAGAGTTGGAGCTGGAGTTGGATGTATTCAGGTTCATTGGGGAGTCTGAAGAGATTACAGATGAGACTTTTGAAGAGGTAGTCACAACCAGACTACAGTCTTTGGACAGTAGATTGGTGACCACCAGGAGAAGTAAGGGGATTAAGAAATCAGTGCAGGGTTCCCCTGTGGCTGTTCCCCTCAGCAGCAAGTACATGCCTTTGGATACTGCTGGGGAGAGGGGGGTGACCCATCAGATTACAGCAGCAGCTTCCAGGCTGGTGGCACTGTGGTCAGCTCTGAGCCTTGACAGGGAAGGGTAAAATCAGGTAGTGTGGTAATTAGAGGGGACTTGATAATTAGGGGGACAGAAAGGAGATTCTGTGGCTGCAAAAGAGACACCAGGATGATGCGTTGCCTCCTGTGTGCTGGGATCCTTGATGCATGAGAGAGCCGCTGCAGGATATTCTCAAGGGGGAGGGTAATAACCAGCGATACAGCCAGTGGTGCATATTGGCACCAATGACATGGGCAGAAAGGGGGAAGAGGTCCTACGCTGTGAGTATATAGAGTTAGGAAAGAGGTTGAAGAGAAGGACCTTCCAAGGTTGTAATCACCTGATTATTCCCTGTGACTTGGGCTAGTGCAGGTAAGAATGGGGTGATAACACGGATGAATGAATCGCTGCAGAGATGGTGCAGGGGACAGGGTTTCAAGTTCTTGGATCATTGGAACCTTTTCTGTGGAAGGGGTGTCTTGTACAAGAGGGACGGGTTGCACCTGATCTTGAGGGGAACCAATATCCCGGCCACAAGGTTTGCTGATGCTACTCAGGGGAGTTTAAACTAGTTTTGCAGGAGTCTGAGGACCAGAGCCCCAGGTCGTTAATAGAAGAATCGGACCAGAAGGTAGATGTCAACGAAGATATTGAAAGGCAAAATCACAATAACATATGGTGGGTCAGATAGTTTGAAGTGTGTATATGTTAATGCTAGGAATATTATGAGTAAGGGTGAGGAACTTAGAGCATAGAGCAATACTTGGAACTACGATATTGTAGCCATTACTGAAACTTGGTTGAGAGAGGGGCAGCAATGGGTGATTAATATACCAGGTTTTCAAAGTTTTCGAATAGGTAGAAGTGGTGGGAAAAGAGGAGGTGGAGTTGCACAACTAATCAGGGACAATATCACAGCTGCACTTAGGAGATGTAATGGAGGGGTCAGACACTGAGTCCATTTGGGTGGAGCTCAGGAATAGGAAGGGTGCAATCACACTGATGGGATTGTACTACAGATCCCTCTAATAGCCACCAGGATGTTAAGGAATGGATATATAATCAGATAAAGGAAATGTGTAAAAATAATAGGGTTGTCATGGGGGATTTCAACTTCCCCTGATATAAACTTGGACCTTAGTCTAAGGTAGTGGTCGCCAACCCATCGATAGCGATCGACTGGTCGATCTTTGAGACTTTCCTGGTAGATCCTGAAAAAAAAAAGAAAAATAAATACACAAATAGTGTTGAGAGATTGTTTCCGGGTTGCGGTGTTTTAGTTCCGTTCTTTCTGCCCAGTGCACATGTGTGTAGCTCCCCTGCCACGCACTACACAGTGTACTTCAGTGGTCCCCAACCACCGGGCCGCGAGGAAATGATCTGAGTCAACTGCACCTTTCCTCATTCCCTGTCATGCCAACTGTTAAATGCACGCAAAGTCATCAGTCGCCTAAACGCAGTGATACCCTCGCACCAGGGATCACTGGTTGGCCTTGGGTAACCGGCCGCCTCACGCGGCCGGCGAGAAGTGCCGTTGCTACTGGCCTGGAGTGCGGACAATGGGCGCTGCCTCTAAACCTGTTTAGCACACCAAATGTTTGTGGGGAACCCAGTGCTAAAATATTCTCAAACGACCTAATTCGTGCTCAGGGTTTCGCAAATAGCAGAGCAGCTACCTCACTGCGATCTACTGAAACAAATTTTTGTCTGCCAATAGATCCTACAAGGGGGGGCGGGCCCGCTCCCTGTCGCACTCCTCGCTCGCTAGGTCCGTCGCTCTCTCCGGACTGCGATCGCTGCGGTCCTGGTACGGGGACCTCCGGCCCTCACCTTGTCCTCTCACCCCACCACGATCAGCTGCACCTGGCCAAGGTGTCTGGCAGCAGGCGGGCGGGAGGCTGGAGTTCGGGCCCGGTGGCTGTCTAATGAGGCAATGAAACACTCAAAACTGCTTCGGCATCCTGAGTCCAAGCGCCCTGCACTTAAGGACAAACACATTGAGATTTTTTCAGCAGAAAAAATGTGAGTAAGCAGGACAGAAGTAAATGCTGAGAGCCACGAAAACTAAATTGCGGAATAGACTGGACATGAGGAACCTGCTTCAAGTATCCCTGTATTCTGGTCGTGATCAACACCCACCCCCTGTCGGCCGGTCCGCAAGAATATTGTCAATATTAAACCGGTCCGCGGTGCAAGAAAGGGTGGTGACCCCTGGTGTACATTATTTCTACTTCCGGGTTGTGGGGTTTTACTTCTGGTTTCTGCTCGGTGCACATGCGTGTGACTAACCGATTTAGTAGGGTCGATCTTACCTTTCACTGAGGCCGAGGTAGGGGATCTTGGACTTAAAAAGGTTGGTGACCACTAGTCTAAGGGGTTTAGATGGGGCTGAATTTGTTAAGTGTATCCAGGAAGTTTTCTTAAATCAATATGTGGACAGTCCAACAAGTGGAGGGTCTGTACTGGATCTGGTGTTGGGTAATGAGCTTGGCCAGGTGACTGAACTTTCAGTGGATGAACAGTTAGGGAATAATGACCAGAACTCCTCAACATTCTGTGATAAGTGGAGTTCCGCAGGGATCTGTGCTGTTTGTAATGTATATAAAGGACCTGGATGAAAATGCAGATGGGTGGGTTAGTAAATCTGTGGATGATACCAAGATTGGTGCAGTTGCGGAGAGTGTAGAAGACTGGCAAAAAATACAGAGTAATATAGACCAGTTTCAGATATGGGCTGAGAAATAGCAGATGGAGTTTAACCTAGATAAATGTGAGGTATTGCACCTCAGCAGGGCAAATACAAGGAGACTGTACATTGTTATGGGCTGCTGAGTAGAGGGATCTTGGGATCCAAGTTCATAGCTCCTTGAAAGTGGCCACAGTGGATAAAAATGTCACGACCACAGATTTGGCAGTGCAGCAGATTCAGCAATTGTGCTCATGAATATGCGCGTGTCAGCTAATTATTATTTCATTGTGATAGTATTTAACTCCATTCATGTCATCGTAGTATTTGTCGAGACTTGGACACAGCAATGCTTCGCTGCCTGCTTGCAATCGACAATAGACAATAGACAGTAGATGCAGGAATAGGCCATTCAGCCCTTCTAGCCAGCACCACCATTTACTGTGATCATGGCTGATCATACACAATCAGTACCCCATTCCTGCCCTCTCCGCATATCCCCTGACCCCGCTATCTATAACAGCTTTATCTAACTCTCTCTTGAAAGCATCCAGAGACTTGGCCTCCACTGCCTTCTGGGGCTGAGCATTCCACATATCCACCACTCTCTGGGTGAAAAAGTTTTTCCGCATCTCTGTTCTAAATGGCCTACCCCTTATTCTTAAACTGTGGCCTCTAGTTCTGGACTCACCCATCAGTGGGAACATGCTTACTGCCTCCAGCGTGTCCAATCCCTTAATACTCTTATATGTTTCAATCAGATCCCCTCTCATCCTTCTAAATTCCAGTGTATACAAGCCCAGTCGCTCCAATCTTTCAACATATGACAGTCCCATCATTCCAGGAATTAATCTTGTGAACCTACGCTGCACTCCCTCAATAGCAAGAATGTCCTTCCTCAAATTTGGAGACCAAAACTACACACAATACTCCAGGTGGGGTCTCACCAGGGCCCTGTACAGCTGTAGAAGGACCTCTTTACTCCTATACTCAATTCCTCTTGTTATAAAGGCCAGCATGCCATTAGCTTTCTTCACTGCCTGCTGTACCTGCATGCTTGCTTTCATTGACTGATGTACAAGAACACCTAGATCTCGTTGTACTTCCCCTTTTCCTAACTTGACTTCATTTAGATAGTAATCTGCCTTCCTGTTCTTTCCACCAAAGTGGATAACCTCACACTTATCCACATTAAACTGCATCTGCCAAACAGCTGCCCACTCACCTAGCCTATCCAAGTCACCCTGCATTCTCATAACATCCTCCTGACATTTCACATTGCCACCCAGGTTTGTGTCATCGGCAAATTTGCTAATGTTATTTTTAATCCCTTCATCTAAATCATTAATGTATATTGTAAACAGCTGCGGTCCCAGCACCGAACCTTGCGGTACCCCACTGGTCACAGCCTGCCATTCCGAAAGGGACCCGTTAAATGCTACTCTTTGTTTCCTGTCAGCCAGCCAATTTTCAATCCATGTCAGTACTCTGCCCCCAATAGCATGTGCCCTAAATTTGCCCACTAATCTCCTATGTGGGACTTTATCAAAGGCTTTCTGAAAGTTCAGGTACACTACATCCACTGGCTCTTCCTTGTCCATTTTCATAGTTACATCCTCAAAAAACTCCAGAAGATTAGTCAAGCATGATTTTCCCTTCGTAAATCCATGCTGACTCGGACTGATCCTTCTACTGCTATCCAAATGTGTTGTAATTTCCTCTTTTATAATTGACCCCAGCATCCTTCCCACCACTGACTTCAGGCTAACCGGTCTATAATTCCCTATTTTCTCTCTCCCTCCTTTCTTGAAAAGTGGGACAACATTAGCCACCCTCCAATCAGCAGGAACTGTTCCTGAATCTATAGAACATTGGAGGATGATTACCAATGTGTCCACGATTTCTAGAGCCACCTCCTTAAGTACCCTGGGATGCAGACCATCAGGTCCCGGGGACTTATCAGCCTTCAGACTCAACAGTCTATCCAACACCGTTTCTTGCCTAATATAAATTTCCTTCAGTTCATCCATTACCCTAGTTCCTTTGACCACTATTACATCTGGGAGATTGTTTGTGTCTTCCCTAGTGAAGACAGATCCAAAGTACCTGTTCAACTTATCTGCCATTTCCTTGTTCCCCATAATAAGTTCACCCGTTTCTGTCTTCAATGGCCCAATTTTGGTCTAACTATTTTTTTGCTATTCACATACCTAAAGAAGCTTTTACTATCCTCCTTTATATTCTTCGCTAGTTTACCTTTGTACCTCATTTTTTCTTGGCGTATTGCCTTTTTTGTTATCTTCTGTTGCTCTTTAAAAGCTTCCCAGTCCTCTGGTTTCCTGCTCATCTTTGCTATGTTACACTTCTTCTCTTTTATTTTTATACTGTCCTTTACTTCCCTTGTCAGCCATGGCCGCCCCTTACTCCCCTTAGGATCTTTCTTCCTCTTTGGAATGAACCGATCCTGCACCTTCTGCATTATTCCCAGAAATACCTGCCATTGTTGTTCCATTGTCTTCCCTGCTAGGGTATTGTTCCATTGAACTTTGGCCAGCTCCTCCCTCATAGCTCCATAGCTCCCTTTGTTCAACTGTAATACTGACACATGTGATTTTCCCTTCTCCTTCTCAAATTGTAGGTTAAACATACCATATTATGGTCACTACCTCCTAATGGCTCCTTTACCTCGAGGTCCCTGATCAAATCCGGTTCATTGCACAACACTAAATCTAGAATTGCCTTCTTCCTGGTAGGCCCCAGTACAAGCTGTTCTAAGAATCCATCTCGGAGGCACTCCACAAACTCCCTTTCTTGGGGTCCAGTACCATCCTGATTCTGCCAGTCTACCTGCATGTTGAAATCCCCCATGACAACTGTATCATTACCTTTGCGACATGTCAATTTTAACTCTTCATTCAACTTACACCCTACATCCAGACTACTGTTTGGGGGCCTGTAGTTAACTCCCATTAGGGTCTTTCTACCCTTAGGATTTCTCAGTTCTATCCATACTGACTCTACATCCCCTGATTCTATGTCCCCCCTCGTAAGGGACTGAATATCATTCCTCACCAACAGAGCCACCCCACCCCCTCTGCCCACAGTCTGTCCTTTCGATAAGACGTATATCCTTGAATATTCATTTCCCAGGCCCTGTCCGCTTGAAGCCATGTCTCTGTTATCCCCACAACATTGTACTTGCCAATTTCCAGCTGAGCCTCAAGCTCATCTACTTTTTTCCTTATACTTCGTGCTTTCATATATAATACTTTTAATTTGTTACTCCCCTCACCTTTCATATCACTTCCTATTTCACTTGGCCATACTATATGATCTCTTCTTGAGCTTTCTGCTACATTGATTCTGTTGTGCTTTTTAACTTTTCCTATTTTCACTTTCCCTTTAACGCCATCTTTATATTTCCAGTTCATCCCCTCCCTCCCACTACTTAGTTTAAACACATCCGTGTTGCTGTGGCAAACCTGTCTGCCAGAATGCTGGTTCCCCGCCTATTAAGGTGCAACCCGTCCCTTTTGTACAATTCATCCCTACCCCAAAACAGATCCCAGTGGTTCAAGAATGTAAATCCTTGCTTCCTGCACCAGTTCCTCAGCCACACATTCAGATCCATTATCTCCCTGTTCCTGCCCTCTCCAGCACGAGGAACTGGAAGCAAACCAGAGATAACCACCCTGGAAGGCCTGCTTTTCAGCCTTCTTCCGAGTTCTCTGAAGTCCCGCTGCAGAATGTCCTTCCTCTTCTTCCCGATGTCATTTGTGCTGACATGCACTACCACTTCCAGCTGTTCACCTTCACCCTTGAGGATTCCCTGCAATCGGTCTGTGATGTCCTGGATCCTGGCACCAGGGAGGCAACACACCATCCTTAAATCTCGCCTGTTGCCGTAGAAATCCCTTTCCATACCTCTTACTATGGAGTCCCCTACTACCACAGCTCTTCCTGATGTTTGACTCCTCGGCTCTGCTTTGGCACCAATTTTCGACTCACAGACCTGTCCGCCTCTCAGACTGGCAGTATCTTCTGTCCTGACAGCTTCCAAGAGGGTGAACCTGTTTACAAGAGGTACATCCCCCGGGGTCTCCTGTACTTCAAGCATCCTTTCCTTCCTCATCGTCGCCCCCCCTTCTCTCTTCCGGTATCTTCGGTGTAACAACCTCACTGTAGGTCCTGTCCAGAAAACTCTTGTTTTCGCGGATAAACCTGAGGTCATCCATTTCTTTCTTCAGTGCTGCAACATGCTCCTTCAGAAGCTGAATCTGGACACACTTTCCACAGCTGTAGCAGCCAGTGGCACCATCAGTGTCCCTGACCTCCCACATCATGCACGTAGCACACTGAACCAGCTTAGCGGTCATGTCTTCACCCTCTCCGATTGTGGCATAGTCTCCTCCCTCAGCCTCCTCGCCGAAGACTCTCGAGCCAAAGACTGGCACTTTTCACACCAGGCACTTCCCTCGACCAGGCCGCTTCCCAACAGGCCTTGCCTGAGAAATTGGACAGTCGATTCAACTGGCTCTGAAGACTAGTGGCATTCGCTTTATTCTTAGCTATTCTTTTCAGTCGCAGTGTTGGCTTCGTTTCCATTTGAAAGCGTAGCTAACGGTCCTGTATGGCCAAGTGTTTTCTTTTCCCTTTAACACTGTTCGCATTAAAGTCTGTGAACTATCGACCTGCTTCAGTGTCTCTCACTCCGCACTTGGACCATATCCAAACCAGGTGACAAAAAAGGCTTAGGGAGTGCTTGCTTTTATTAGTGGAGACATTGAGTTCAAAAGTCAAGAGGTTATGTTGCAACATTATAAAACTCTGGTTAGGCCACCCACATCTGGAGTATTGCATACAGTTCTGATTGCCCCATTATAGGAAGGATATTGAGGCTTTGGAGAGGGTGCCGAAGAGGTTTACCAGGATGCTGCCTGGTTTAGAGGGCAAGTGCTATCGTGAGAGGCTGAATAAACTTGGGTTGTTTTCTCTGGAGCGCCGGAGGCTGAGGGGAGATCTGACAGAGGTTTACAAGATTATGAGAGGCATAGATAGAGTGGACAGAGAGTATCTGTTTCCCAGGGTTGAAATGTTTAATACCAGACGGCATGTATTGATGTGAGTGAGGGTAGGTTCAAGGGGGATATGAGGGATCAGTTTTTTTACTCAGAGTCATGGATGCCTGGTATGATGGTAGAAGCAAATACATTAGAGGCTTTTAAGAGACATTTGGATAGGCACATAGATGTAAGGAAGGTAGAAGGATTTGGACATGGTGTAGGTAGGAGGGATAAGTGTTTGGGTGATTTTAATTAGCTCCTTAGCTGGTTCAGCATAATATTGTGGGCCAAATGCCCTTTTCTGGTGCTGTACTCTTCTATGTAATTTAGATGAATGAGAGGGGATCTCACTGAAATCAAATCAAATAGTACAAGGCCTACATGGAGTGGATGTGGAGAGGATGTTTCTTTTTGTGGGGAATCTAGGACCAGAAGGTGTAGCCACAGAAAAGAGGGACATCCACTTAGAAAGGAGATGAGAAGGCATTTCTTGAGCCAGAGGGTGGTGAATCTGTGGAATTTGTTGCCACATGCAGCTATGGAGGCCAAGTCATAGGGTGTACTTAAAGTGGAGATTGTTAGATTCTTGATAAATCAGGGTGTGACAGGTTACGGGGAGAAGCCGGGAGAATGGGCTGGAGAGGGAATTGGATCAGCCATGATCAAATGATGGAGCAGACTCGATGGGCCAAAATGGCCTAATTCTGTTGCTACATCTTATGGTCAACCATCCCTGAATTGTGACTTACGATTATGATGTCTGAACAACATCAGAATATTATTTTAAATAGGGTTCAAACATGTTGCGCAATATCCCATCTGTAAATTAAGTGTGGATTTTTTAGTATAATGTAAATAATGTAACATAGACGACAAAAACGTGCATTGCTACACTATTTATTGTGCATTATGCACCTTGGTTACTACTCTGCACACACACACCCTATGTATTGCTGGATTTGGTTCTATATATGCTCAACTTATCATAATTTCCTCATGGGATTTTGCACTTTTAACTGGTAGTTCATCAAAAAATTAAAAAAATAAGCATTATTGCGATTTTGCTGATGACTTTGTCGAGCATTTTCTCAAAAAAGGAAAACGCTGCACAGAATGGGGGTGTATTTTCTGAAAGACTTTCAGCATGAAAGGATCAAATTAATACAGTTGTTCCATGTATAAAGATGCGGAGGTACTCATTGTTGGGATTTTGGGATTAGCTTTCAGAGCTCCCATTAAGCTCTAACAAAAATGAACCATTTTCGAGCTGCTGTTGCAGTAGACGAAACACTGTCTGCAGTGAGCAACCCGAGAATCACCCCCCCACACCCCCCCACCGACATATCTTCACTTGCCCAGCGCCTTCATACATTCCTGCAGATGAGGGAGCAAAGACGATGAAACAAAAAGGTAACAAGAGCATTGTCAATGTCCACAGTTGTTAATAACCACTTTTCTGGATGTTGTGTGTTGATTAATTTTCCACCAGTTACTTTGAAACAATCAAAACTAGCCCTCTAAGTGAGGAATATCGTCCACGATGGTCTGGTTTACTGCAGTATTTATACACGGTGGTCTTTCTAAAGTGTGCAATTGTTGCTGCATTGCATTGTGCATACAATATATACTATACAATTGTTATCTTTAAAGTCTAAATGTACAACATTTTACAAACGCATCCCTTTTTAATATATCAGCCACTGCCGTTCCGTTGATAGTTTAAGTGATGTTTTGCTCATAGCCTGACCTCTGTAATTTATCATGAATGCTGCAATATTAACAAGCCTTCCAGCACTGCTTTGTTGAGAAGGTGGGATGTCACTACTATAGGGAGAAGCACACAGTTTGTAGCCATTATAGTCTGGCAGATATGATTCAGATTAGTTTATTGTCAGTAAGATGAGGTGCAATGAAGTTCCTTGTTCATGTGACACTCACAGAGTAAACGGTTTACAACGATAAATAGCGCAGCAATGGCAGAACCACAGAATGGTGTAAAATATAGAAGTACAAACTGAAGAGGTGCAAAACGAACTTCTAAAGTGAGAGTATCACAGGAGGTAGAATTAAGGGGTTGAGAATGTGACCACACCACCAGGAAGGGGTGTGAAAGAAGTGAGTTGTTCAGAAATCTGATAGCAGCAGTATCTTCTCCTAGAGAGGGAAGAAAGGAAAAGCCAACAGCTGTGGTGCACAATGTACAGAGGAAATTATAAGGACATAGTGAAGGGACATAATGTAGACAGCCTCTAAAATGATCAAGAACTACAAGAACTACATCTGGGACCTGCGAGGTTAGGCTGAGGGCATCAGCAAATTCCAGACACGTTGAGATTGGATGCTGCAGGCTCACTTCAGACTCGCAAATGAGAGAATTCAATAGAAATTATTCAATAGAGAGGGTGCAGAATATGAGTCAGGATGGAACTAATATTAAAAGATGTGAAATACTTTTGCCTACAATATAATCCTAGACTCTGGGCATCTGAAAAGCACAAGCGGATGATACTGGAGGTTTCCTTTCTTTGTTGTGTTGCTTCACATGGTCACAGAAAGCAGCACTGGCAGAAAATCATTGGGTCACAAGGCCTTAGAACCAGGAAAAATCATATTGGAAACACAAGCGACTGGACAGATGCCGGACTCTGGAGCCAAATATAAAATACTGGAGGAACTAAGTGGGTCAGACAAACTCTGTAGGGGGAAATGAAGAGTTAATTTTCAGGGTTGAGGCTTTTCATTTCATATGGACTGGACAGGATGAAGGGGCTTTACTTGAAACATTAACTGTTCCTTTGCCTCTGCAGATACTATCTGACCCACTGGGTTGCAGTCTAGAAAGTAGCCACAATGGGGTGTCCACCAAATGGAAACACATTGAACAGCCCCTTATGTTGAGGGCATATTGACCACTTTGAACACTGGAAAACAACACTTGGTGATTGCAAGATTTCAGCGCAGACATCGTGAGCCAAAGAGCCTATTTCTATGTTGTTCGGTTCTATGCATTCTCTGCGTGACCTCATGGGCTTCCACAGATGTTTCTGTTTATTCCCACACTGCCAACTTAAGCTTGTTGGCATGTTAATTGGCTACAATAACTTGTCTCTGAGACAGATGGGTTGCAAGTGTTACCAGGTTCGGATGTGGCCCAAGTGTGGAGTGAGACATACTGAAGTAGGTTGATGGTTTACTGGACCCAGTGGGGGACCGTGATTCTATAGAGCCAGGTGCCGAGATTGACTGAGGTTCGGTGAATATAAATTTTAGAAAGAGTTGAGCTCCAACTTGTACACATTTGACTGTTTAATTATAATGGGTCCTTTTTTTTCTTTCTTTTCTTTCCTAACCCTTCAGTTAAGATTCATAAACATAATTCCTTTAATTGTATGCAGCATGCTGTCTGTTATTTCTTGGCACTGAGTTGTAATTTTACTATGAGAAGTACTTATCCACCATTTTAGGAGGTCCAATTGGGTTCCGAAGATGACTGGATAGCCGGAAGACTTGCAACAAATACCTCAGCCTCCTTTACTGACTTAAACCACTTATATTTTCCAGTATTAAAGGCTTCTACAGTTATATTAAAAGCAAGAGGATAGTGAGGGATAAAATTGGTCCCTTAGAGAATCAGGGTGGTCAGCTATGTGTGGAGCCGAGGGAGATGGGAGAGATTTTGAACAATTTCTTCTCTTCGGTATTCACTAAGGAGAAGGATATTGAATGGTGTAAGGTGTGGGAAACAAGTAAGGAAGTTATGGAACCTATGACAATTAAAGAGGTGGAAGTACTGGCGCTTTTAAGAAATTTAAAAGTGGATAAATCTCCGGGTCCTGACAGGATATTCCCCAGGACCTTGAGGGAAGTTTGTGTAGAGATAGCAGGAGCTCTGATGGAGATCTTTCAGATGTCATTAGAAACAGGGATTGTGCCGGAGGATTGGCGTATTGCTCATGTGCTTCCATTGTTTAAAAAGGGTTCTAGAAGTAAGCCTGGCAATTATAGACCTGTCAGTTTGACATCAGTGGTGGGTAAATTAATGGAAAGTATTCTTAGAGATAGTATTTATAATTATCTGGATAGACAGGATCTGATTAGGAGTAGCCAGCATGGATTTGTGCGTGGAAGGTCATGTTTGACAAACCTTACTGAATTTTTTGAAGTAGTTACGAGGAATGTTGACGAGGGTAAGGCAGTGGATGTCGTCTATATGGACTTCAGCAAGGCCTTTGACAAAGTTCCACATGGAAGGTTAGTTAAGAAGGTTCAGTCGTTAGGTATTAATGCTGGAGTAATAAAATGGATTCAACAGTGGCTAGATGGGAGATGCCAGAGAGTAGTGGTGGATAATTGTTTATCGGGATGGAGGCCGGTGACTAGCGGGGTGCCTCAGGGATCTGTTTTGGGCCCAATGTTGTTTGTAATATACATAAATGATCTGGATGATGGGGTGGTAAATTGGATTAGTAAGTATGCTGATGATACTAAGGTAGGAGGTGTTGTGGATAATGAGGTGGGTTTTCAAAGCTTGCAGGGAGATTTATGCCGGTTAGAAGAATGGGCTGAACGTTGGCAGATGGAGTTTAATGCTGAGAAGTGTGAGGTTCTACATTTTGGCAGGAATAATCCAAATAGAACATACAGGGTAAATGGTAGAGCATTGAGGAATGCAGTGGAACAGAGAGATCTAGGAATAACAGTGCATAGTTCCCTGAAGGTGGAGTCTCATGTAGATAGGGTGGTGAAGAAGGCTTTTGGAACGCTGGCCTTTATAAATCAGAGCATTGAGTACAGAAGTTGGGATGTAATGTTAAAATTGTACAAGGCATTGGTAAGGCCAAATTTGGAATATTGTGTACAGTTCTGGTGACCAAATTATAGGAAAGATATCAATAAATTAGAGAGAGTGCGGAGACGATTTACTAGGATGTTACCTGGGTTTCAGCACTTAAGTTACAGAGAAAGGTTGAACAAGTTAGGTCTCTATTCATTGGAGTGTAGAAGGTTGAGGGGGGATTTGATCGAGGTATTTAAAATGTTGAGAGGGATAGATAGAGTTGATGTGAATAGGCTGTTTCCATTGAGAGTAGGGGAGATTCAAACGAGAGGACATGATTTGAGAGTTAGGGGGCAAAAGTTTAAGGGAAACACGAGGGGGTATTTCTTTACTCAGAGAGTGATAGCTGTGTGGAATGAGCTTCCTGTAGAAGTAGTAGAGGCCAGTTCAGTTGTGTCATTTAAGGTAAAATTGGATAGGTATATGGACAGGAAAGGAGTGGAGGGTTATGGGCTGAGTGCGGGTAGGTGGGACTAGGTGAGATTAAGAGTTTGGCACGGACTAGGAGGGCCGGAATGGCCTGTTTCCGTGCTGTGATTGTTATATGGTTATATGGTTATATTAAGCGTGATTCGTAAATCGGCAGGAGTGCAAAGAGAGGGTTTAAAACCACGATCAAAAAGCACTTTCATTACGCCTTTAAACTCAGCGCGCATCTTTAAGGTCTGGGGTGCAAAATCTTCCACAAAGCGAATGATTGTATTTTGGAAAGTAAAAGTACCTCTGCGACGTGCCTCCATAATCAGACGGTGTTTTACCTGGTATTGATGAAAGCACAAAATTACCGGTCGCGGGCGGGAGCCCAGAATTCCGGGGGGAACGTAGACCCTGTGTGCCCTTTCGAGCTCAGGTGGGTTCGGAAGCAAATCTTTCCCGAATATCTCACAGAGAAACTCGACGAAAAACTTCACGGTTGATCCCTGTTTGGTGGCCCCTGGCAACCCAAGAATTCGAAGGTTACAACGTCTGCTGCAATTTTCGAGATCCACCATTTTGGAAAGGAGTTTATTACATTTTTCCTCTAGGCTGGAACAGAGAGTCTCCAAGTATCGAACACGACTTTCTAAATCTTCAGAAGTCGAATCGATGCGAGATAAGCGTTCAGCATGATCGTCCACTCTATCGTTGATCCGATCCAGTTTGGCTTCCAGCTGTTTGAAAGCGGTTCTAAATTCCTTTAAAATATCGTGTCGGTGTTGTTCCAGCGCAGCGAGGGTCTCAGCCGACAGAGCCGGAACTTCCTTTCTCCCGGATTTAGAACTCTTACTAGACATTGTAAGGTAGATGTGTTCACAGGCAAGTAAAAGAAACCAAAGAAGTTCCTAACTAAGGTTTAAAAAATGGAGACATTTAGTGCAAAGATAGCGACATTAACGGAACAAAAGTTCGGAGCAGCTAAGCAATCGCCATCTTACCGGAAGTCCCGGCACTGAGTTGTAACAGCAAGTTACACAGCATTCTCAGAAACTGGGGTTTGGGGTGGCAGAGCTGTCTCAATCCCATGGCTTTGGCGGGACCGCAGAGTGTATTCCTTAGACTTACGCAGCCAGGGAAACCAGGGAGGTTTCATTTGTGGGGGTATGGTCTGGGATCGATTTTATTGGATGCTGTGTGATTGCCCAGAGCACTGATCCAGTGGGTTGTGTGTTTAAGCCATTGTTAGTAAACTGATTATGATATGTGGTTCTGGACACTGCAGGAGAGTGTAGGCGAGGGTGCTGAATCGGAAGTCGAGTTTTTTGTAGTTAGGGGCGGAGACTTTGAAGGCAAGTTGCTCTCATTTTTATGGGCAAGGGGAAGGAGTGGTCTGATATACAAGGTCGAATGAGTCCTCCAGCGAGGGATCAGCATTCTGAGTTGGTATTGGCCCTTATGTCCCTGATGGATAAATGGCAAAGTGCCAGTCCCAGTTATTGTAGGCCGAGGATGTTCTTGGGAATAATGTCCACCCCTGACGGGGAAGAGGAGTATGAGACTTGGGCGGAGCAGACCTCTCAGATGCTGGATGAGTGGCAGTGCTCTGATGATGTAAAAAGACAGTGACTGGTAGAGAGTCTGAGGGGAGCTGCTGCTGACGTAGTGAGATTCTTAAAGGCACAGAACCCCTTTCCTACTTCTGCAGGCTGCATGCAAGCACTAGAAAATGTTTTTTTGGTGTGACAAGAATCCCAATAGAACTTATGGCGGGGTTTTGAAACATGTTTCAGGAGAATGTGGAGAAAATTTCTGCTTACATCTTTCGACGAGGGAGGGGGTTGCGTGGGTAGGGTGAGCCATTCAAACGGCTGAGGTGAATCAGTTAAGAGTGAACCAAATGGCAAAAGGCACGTAGTCACAGGACTTGATTGACTGGGGTCTCCAAATGTTTTGTAAGATGCACACCCCTCCCTCGGTTGTTGAGCTGATCGGAGAAGTAAGAGAGGAAGAGAATGCGATGTAGGCCCGAGGGGCCTCCATCAGCAGGGTACAGTGCTCAGTAGTAGCCTCTGTTGCTGAAGTGACCGCTGACAGCCCACCCCCCAGGAGTGGTAATGGAGCTGGTGGCAGAGTTTAGGACTGAGATGCCCCGGCTGTTTATCGATGGGTGAAGCCACCCTGCATGACAAAGGTGACAGGGAGTTGGACCCCTGAGGGGATGGACTAAGCAGAGGGCTGTAAGTGAATGGTGTCCCTCGAGAAGGGGAGCGATCGGTATTGTCTGTTATAACTGTGGTGAAGAGGGACACTTCAGGCAGGAGTGTGAGGGATGGAAAACCCCTCAGAGAGAGAGCCCCTGGGTACCTAAGCGGAGAGACCCAATGAGCGAATGGCCTGGTGTTTCGGGTGCAACACGTTCCCAGCAATATATCAAGGAACACCCTGGAGCAAAACACTCTATTCCTGAAGGCTCAGTGGGGCCAGGCTCCAGTGTATCGCTACAGATTGAGGGTATTTATGTTAGAGCCATACTTGACACTGGCTCTCGGGTTACTCTGCTGTACTGTTCGTTTCACAGCTGGTATTTGATGTATTTACCATTGGCGCCACTCAGTGCGCTAGAGATCTGGGGTCTTAGTACGGATGATTATTCGTACAATGGTTACCTGTCATTGAAGCTGGAGTTTTCCGAGGCAGATGTAGGAGTACCTGAGGTCCTTGATACATTACTGCTGGTTTGTCCAGACCCGGTCGAGAGGGACGAAGCTTTAATTCTTGTGGGGAAAGTACTCCTGTTGTGAGGAGGCTAGTGGGAGCCTGCAGGGAGAAAGTTGGAGGGAGCTTTCTGAAAACATTGTCCATTCACCCTGTGTTTCAAGCTGCATTTGAGGAAGTGCGTGGCCGCACTGGGCTGATTGATGAGCATAAACGAGGGACCGTATGGTACACCTAGTCGAAACCAGTCACGCTATGGCCTGGGGAAATAGCAAGAGTGATCGGAAACTCCAAATTTCCCGGAATTCCAGAGGCTGAGGCCCTCTTGTTGGATGCTCTGGAAGACCACGATGAGGAGTCATGCTTACCTGCTGGGTTACTGTGAAGCCCGAACTGCAGAGGGCTTCAGTTGCACAGGTGAACAGGATGATAGTGAATGTCAGGAACACTTTGGAGAGGGAGGTCATCCTCAGGCGGGGGTGCCAATGGCACACCTCTTCCCTGTGACAGTAATGTCTAGTGTCCCTGTGAGACAAGCCCGGGAGAAACTCTCTCTGACAAGGGAAAGTTGACTGCCGAGTCATTCAACTTTGGGGACTCCCCAGTACCTGGAGGTTGATAGTGAAGATGTTGAAGCTAGAAGATGTCTTTTCTACTGACGAGTTTGATGTGAGTTGTTCCAAGAGCACTCACCACACCATCTAGGTGACAGAGGACACCACATCCAGAGAAAGGTCACGGTGACTGGCACCTGCAGAGGTGGAAGACGTTTAGCAGCATTTGTGGAAGCAGAAGGAAGCTGGGATCATCATGGAGTCCAAAAGCCCCTATGCATCTCTAATAGTGGGGGCCAGGAAGAAGAATGGGAAGGTATGGATGTGTGTGGACTATTGGTCTATGAACAGGCATACAGTCCCTGACCAGTCCTGAGAATCGAGGATGCGCTGGCCTACCTGAGTGGTGCAAAGTGGTTCAGTGTGCTAGACTTGAGGAGTGGGTATTACCAGATACCTGTGAGTCAGGCTGATAAAGAGAAGATGGCATTCATTTGTCCACTGGGATTCTTCTGGTTTGAAAGGGTTCCCCAGGGCATGTCGGAAGCCCCAGCGATTTTCCAGCATGTCATGGCAAAAATGGTGGGGGATATGAACTTGCTTGAGGTGTTGGTGTAGCTGGATGATCTCATAGTGTTTGGGTCCACCTTGGAAGAACATGACACGAGGCTACTGAAGGTGCGGGGCTGCCTGAAAGCTGAAGAGTTAAAACTTTCCCTGGACAAGTGCCAGTTCTGCAAGATGTCTGTCAACTATGTTGGGCATACAGTGTCATGACATGAGTAGCCATGGATCCACCTAAGGTAGAGGCGGTGACCACATGGCCAAGGCCCCAGACTGTGAGCACCCTGCGCTCATTCCTTGGGTTCTGTGGGTACAATTGGAGGTTTGCAAAGGACTACTCTAAAGTGAGTCACCCTTTAAATCAGCTTCTGTGTGGTTACCCTCCCTTGGGGAAGAAAGGGAGGAGGATGACAGGAGAGGATGGCAGAGGTTATCTTAAACCTTCGGAACCTTTTGGAGCAAGATGGGATGTGAGGAGGCCTTTTAGACACTGAAGAAGCTGTGGACGAAAGTGCCTGTGCTGGTTTTTGCAGACACCTCTCCCCCCTCCCCCCCCGGTTGCCGTATGTATTGCATACAGATGCCAGCAGAGAGGGCTTAGGGGGTGTCATGTATCAGGATCAGGGCACAGGGTTGAGACCTGTGCTGTTTGTCAGTGGGAGTCTGTCACCCTCTGAGCGAAGCTACCCCGTGTACAAATTCCTGGCATTTAAATGGGCTGTGATGGGTAAGCTAAGTTATTATCTATAGGGTGCCAAGTTCCAGGTGAGGATGGACAACAACCCATTAACTTATATCCCGACCTTGGTGAAATTGGATGCGACAGGTCATCGGTGGTTGGTGGCATTGTCTGCCTACAATTTCAGCCTGAAGAATCAGCTGAGCAGTCCGAACATGCGCATGAAGGGCTGGACAGGGACAGAGAGTGGGAGAGTGTTCCTGTCCCTGGAGTCAAAGCCATGTGCCAGTTTTCCATCACGGAGAAGGGCAGAATTGAGCAGTAGGTCATTTGGGAGCTTCTGATGACACCACTCCACAAGCTTACTGCAATCTGACTGCTCTGAAGACAAAGCAGTTGCCAGAATTGGGGAAGCAGCTGCCACTCAGTGAGATAACCTGTGCATCGGTACCGTTTAGTCAGTGGTTGCAAAAGGGGACATTGGCCAAGCAGACATGAGGAAACACTGCCCTGTCTCTACTACTGAGAGAATGGCCCAGACTGGAGTTGAGGAACTAGATTCTATACCGGGTCATGTCGCCTCCTGACCGGCCTCAGCATTCCCAGCTGCTTCTGCCTGAGAAATATCGGAGAGTTGTCTCATTTCATGATGTTTCTGGCCATTTGAGATTGCTCAGAGATCGGTTCTACTGGCCCCAAATGAAACCAGAGGTTGAAAAATACTGCAAGTCGTGCATTCGATGTACACAGAGGAAGACACTGCCTACGAGGGCCGCTCTGTTGTCCCATTTGCAGAGTGTGGGGCCCCTTAACCTGGTGTGTATGGATTTCCTGTCAATAGAGCTTGATGCCAGCAACATGGGAAATTTCTTGGTTACTGCAGATCACTACACCAGATATGCGCAAGCCTTCCCAGAGGGTATTCACCATGGCCAAAGTGTTATGGGCGAAGCATTTCATTTATTATGGCCTCCCCAAGTGGATACATAGTGATCAGGGACAGGATTTCGAGAGCAGGCTCATACAGGAGTTACTGAGCATGCTTGGAGTTGAGAATTCGAGGACTACACCTCAAATTTGAGGAATTTTAACATCCGCAGGGTGATCCCCAGCCCAAGAGGTTCAATTGGACCTTGCTAGATATGCTCAGAACCTTGAAGGTCAGTAAAAAGAACAAGTGGAGTCAACATATTGAGCATCATGTCCACTGCTACAACTGTACACAGAATGAAGCTACTGGCTACTCGCCGTATAATTTGATGTTGGGGCACGAAGCAAGGTTGCCCGTTGACCTCTGTTTTGGACTGGTGAGGAAGACCTACCACTGAAGACTTCTCTGAAGTACGTGTCTGATATGAGAAGGGAGCTGAAAAAGACGTGAACTAGCTGAGGTCTCGGCTACAAAGCAGAATCAAGGAAATAAGAGGAGGTATGATCAAAAGGTTAGATCCTCCCAACTAATGCCTGGAGACCGAGTCCTCATAAAGAATTTAGGGCTACCTGACTGTAGTGGAGAGTCAGATGCTAAATGTACCAGTTTTCCGGTGAAACCAGAGGATGGGAATGGACCTGTCAAAATTTTCCACTGGAACCACCTTCTACTTCTGGGACAAGAGGACCCAGAGCCTGACCTGGACCCTACACCTAGTAAGTGGATTCTGAAGTGACGTGGGGGAATTGAAGGACCAGGAGTGGAATGGATTAGAACAGTCCCCACTCCTGAATGTGATACGGACTCATACGGAATGTGATAAGGAAATGGGGATGTCGTATATGCTGCTCTCCGCAAACTCCCCAATAATTGATGAGGCGGTTCCCAATGGTTCTCACGCTGAGGCGGCTGAAATGGGGGAAACTATCAGTGGACAGGTAGGTTTGTGGTTCAAAAATGACGGGAGGCTGGACTCTAAAGTAACTGGGCATGAAGTCGAGCTCAGCTATCTGACAAGAGGACCTGAGTTTTTGGGACACACAAGTAATGGACAGGAAGGAACCTCCCCAGGTAGACAGGAAAGAGCCCAGGGAGAGTCTGAAGCTGAAGAAGTAGATGATGGGGTAAGGAGGTCCCAAAGAGTCAGGAGACCCCCCAGACAGTCTGGTCTATGTCACACCCAGGGAACCAAGGTGGCACCTATCCCCTTAGTGAGCTATGTCACTGTCATTTACACCTGAGTTGGACTTTGTGCTTTATATGAAGAGGTGATAAATTATCCCAATCTCATGAGGACATGGCTAATTTTGGTGGGGGGCGGGGGAGGAGAGTGTAACGCCCTGGGAAAGGTTTCACTGTGAACGTAATGGTCTTTCAGTGATTGTGTTATGATTAGAGATAATGGGTGCTTTGGTTTAATGGACTTGGATACAGATTAGCATACCACTTGCTAATAGTAACATCAACAAATTGTCCACTGGATAAAGGAAAGAATGAAGTGGCAGTGAGCAGACAAGGGATCGATCACAAGTTTTGTTTGTATGTAGAAGCCCTTACTTCACTCTACCACAAGGTGGAGTAAATGCTCACACACACGAGAAAATCCGTAGATGCTGGAAATCCAAAGCACTCACACTCAAAATGATGGAGGAACTAAGCAGGCCAGGCAGCACCTCTGGAAAAGACTGATGGAGGATCTGAGCCCAAGACATCGACTGTTTACACTTTTCTATAAATGCTGCCTGGCCTACTGAGTTCCTTCAGCATATGGAGTAAGATGCTGTTACGTCAAATGAAAATGAAGTTCTGTTCACTTGGACTATGTAAGTATTTAGCAAGCATGTGCCCTTTCCCTGTTAGGCGCAAGCGCACTGGAGGTAAAAAAGGGAACTGTGGGATTGTGGTGGTGGCCCTCAAGTATTGAACCGAGGTGTTGAAAGTAAAGTTGTTTAAACAAAAGAGAAACATGTCTTTGCTGTTTGGGCATTAACGGTGGTAGTAGAGGACGTTTTCCAGTTACAGAATCCTGCCTGCATTTGACAAGAGCAAGCTGTAAGAAAGCTGGAAAAATGAACTTGGAATATGGATTTGTGTTATGGAACTGGAGAAGAAGAAGCCAGCCTTGGCTGTTGCTTTATCACTTTTGGGAAAAGCGAGAGAGACCCCGATGGGAATTTTGGTGGAAGACTTGAACAAAGGTGATTGTATGAATATGCTAATAAATACACTTGACTCTGTTTTCTCAAAGAAAGGAAAGGATCAGATTTATGAGGCATATTCCGACTTCGACAAAGTTTACAGAAACTATTCAAAAATATGGCTGATTATATTATTGATTTTGACCTAAAGTACAGTCACATGCACAAATACTAAATAGATCTTCCTGACACTGTATTCACTTTTAAATTGTTGGATACTGCATGTCTGCATCCTTCACTGAGCAGAAACAAGAGTATAGTAAGTGTAGATCCAAGAATGCACAGACAAGGGTACCATTGCTTGGCATAAATCCAATAAACAAGGATGGTTGGACATCGAAATGTGCGGCATCGAAGTAATTATCACTGGGCAAGAAACTATCTGCACAGAACTGAACAAGTTAGGCTAACTGAAGAAAATAACAACTGTAGAAAAGTGCCATATCACATTGTTTGTGAAGGGATCACTTACTAATGTAGAGACATCTGAGGCAGATATTTGATGATAGGATCTGCTGTTATTGATACAGCATGCACAGGCACAGTGTATGGAGAAAAATGACTTGAAAGCTATGTAAGTGAAGTAAACTAAACCAGAATGAAATGCAGAAACTGGTAAACACAGATACACCTAGTACTAAAGCATTCAAATTTGGAGATAGAAAGATTATACATTCCACCAAAACAATGAAAATTCCTGCAAAAATAGGGCAGACAAGATGTTACATTACTCTTGAGAAAAGAAAGCAGGAGCAGTACTGGATATGGAGATTGACCAAGCAAAGATGGTTCATCAGCCAGTATCTCTTGAGCTCACTAGCTCTGGACATCACTGTGTGAACATTCTAGATAAAGACATTATTGAGAATCAATGTGAGAATGAAGTACTAGCTGTCACAGAAAACATGACCATAGATGAGATATGCAAAAACATTACTCAAACTTCATAAGTAGTTTGGAGACACTTCAACTGATGGACTTCAGAAACTGCTCAGAAGTTCATGAAACAAAGATGCCGATTATTTTTTCCATTCTAAAGCAAATCATGAACAGCTGTGAGACATGCCAAAAGTTTGGAAAGTCCAAGCCCGAGCTTCTGGCTGGTCTGTCACTGGTATCTGAATATAATAAACAGTAGTCATAGACCTACATGAACTGGAGCAAGGAATGTGCTATCATTGATGAGTTCACACATTTTAGTTCTAGGAGCATCGTAAATAGAAAGAGACCCCCAGAGGTAGTAAAAAGCTTCATTTATTCCTGGATAAATGTGCATGGTCCACCTCAGAAAGTATTCAGTGATAATGGTGGTGAATTTAATAATGATGAATTCAGAGACATGGCAGAGAACTTCAACATTGAAATATAGACAACAGCGGCATACAGTCCTTGGAATAATGGACTTCTGGAGTGACACAGTAAAATGCTTACTGAAATAATGCAAAAGGTAAAGAAAGGCAATGGCTGTGACTGGAACACGGGCCTGGACTGGGCCCTTATGGTGAAGACAATGTACATGGCTATAGCTTGTATCAGTTTGGTGTTTGGCCAGAACCCAAACCTTCCCTCAGTACTGGCTGACATACCTCCTGCTCTAAAAGGAACTACAAGGAGTGAATGGGGTGGGAAACTTATTTCAGCATTGCATGCTTCGAGGAAGGCTTTCACTTAAAACTGTGCCCTCTCGTGCTAGCCATTTCAGCCCTGAGAAAATGCCTCTGACTATCCATATGATCAATGCCTCTCATCATCTTGTACACTTCTATCAGGTCACCTCTTATCCTCCGTCGCTCCAAGCAGAAAAGGCCGAGTTCACTCAACCTATTCTCATAAGGCATGCTCCCCAATCCAGGCAACATCCTTGTAATTCTCCTCTGCACCCTTTCAATGGAATTGAGCACCGTACTCCAAGTGGGATCTGACCAGAGTCAAATATAGCTGCAACATTACCTCTCAGCTCTAAAACTCAATCCCATGATTGATGAAGGCCAATGCACCGTATACCTTCTTAACCACAGAGTCAACCTGTGCAGAAATGTTGAGTGTCCTATGTACTCAGAACCCAAGATCCCTCTGATCCTCCACACTGCCAAGAGATTTATCATTAATGCTATATTCTGCCGTCATATTTGACCTACTGAAATGAACCACCTCACACTTATCTGGCTTGAACTCCATCTGCCACTTCTCAGCCCAGTTTTGCATCCTATCAGTGTCCAGCTGTAACCTCTGACAGCCTTCCACACTATCCACAACACCTCCAACTTTTGTGTCATCAGCAAATTTACTAACCCATCCCTCCAATCCAGGTCATTTATAAAAATCATGAAGTGTAAGGGTCCCAGAACAGATCCCTGAGGCACACCACAGGTCACTGACCTCCATGCAGAATATGACCTGTCTACAACCACTCTTTGCCTTCTGTGTGCAAGCCAGTTCTGGATCCACAAAGCAACATCCCCTTGGATCCCATGTCTCCTTACTTTGTCAATAAGCCTTGCATGGGGTGCCTTAACAAATGCCTTGCTGAAATCCATATACACTACATCTACTGCTCTACCTTCATCAATGGTATTTAGTCACATCCTCAAAAAATTCAATCAGCCTTGTAAGGCACGACCTGCCTTTGACAAAGCTATGCTGTCTATTCCTGATTGTATTATTCCTCTCCAAATGCTCATAAATCCTGCCTCTCAGGATCTTCTCCATCAACTTACCAACCACTGAAGTAAGACTCACAGTTCTATAATTTCCTGGGCTATCCTTACTTCTTTTCTTGAATAAGGGAACAGTATCTGCAACCCTCCAATCCTCCAGAAACTCTCCAGTCCCCATTGATAGGTAGATAGATAGATAGATAGATAGATAGATAGATAGATAGATAGATAGATAGATACTTTATTCATCCCCATGGGGAAATTCAACTTTTTTTCCAATGTCCCATACACTTGTTGTAGCAAAACTAATTACATACAATACTTAACTCAGTAAAAAATATGATATGCATCTAGATCACTATCTCAAAAAGCATTAATAATAGCTTTTAAAAAGTTCTTAAGTCCTGGCGGTAGAATTGTAAAGCCTAATGGCATTGGGGAGTATTGACCTCTTCATCCTGTCTGAGGAGCATTGCATCGATAGTAACCTGTCGCTGAAACTGCTTCTCTGTCTCTGGATGGTGCTATGTAGAGGATGTTCAGGGTTTTCCATAATTGACCGTAGCCTACTCAGCACCCTTCGCTCAGCTACCGATGTTAAACTCTCCAGTACTTTGCCCACGACAGAGCCCGCCTTCCTTACCAGCTTATTAAGACGTGAGGCGTCCCTCTTCTTAATGCTTCCTCCCCAACACGCCACCACAAAGAAGAGGGCGCTCTCCACAACTGACCTATAGAACATCTTCAGCATCTCACTACAGACATTGAATGACGCCAACCTTCTTAGGAAGTACAGTCGACTCTGTGCCTTCCTGCACAAGGCATCTGTGTTGGCAGTCCAGTCTAGCTTCTCGTCTAACTGTACTCCCATGCAACGATCATAACCAGAAGCTCAGCAATCCCTCTCTCGCTTCCCACAGTAGCCTGGGATACATCTTGTCTGGTCCCAGTGACTTATCCAACTTGATGCTAGATCTCTATCATTGCCTAGTTTTTTGAACCTTTTGTAAGCTCTTCCTTTCTTCTTGACTAGATTTACAACAGCCTTTGTACACCACAGTCCTTGTACCCTACCATTCTTTCTCTGTCTTATTGGATCATACCTATGCAGAATTCCACACAAATATCCTCTGAACATTTGCCACATTTCTTCTGTACGTTTCCCTGAGAACATCTGCTTCCAATTTATGCTTACAAGTTCCTGCCCTATAGCCTCATATTTTCCCTTACTCCAATTAAATATTTCCCTAACTTGTCTGTTCCTATCCCTCTCCAATGTGATGGTAAAGGAGATAGAATTATGATCACTATCTCCAAAATGCTCTCCCACTGAGAGACCTGACACCTGACCAGGTTCATTTCCCAATACCAGATCAAGTACAGACTCTCCTGTTGTAGGCTTATCTACATATTGTGTCAAGAAACCTTCCTGAACACACCTAACAAACACCACCCCATCTAAAGACCTCACTCTAGGGAGACGCCAATCAATATTTGGGAAATTAAAATCTCCCACCACAACAATTCTGTTATTACTCCTTTCCAGAATCTGTCTCCCTATCTGCTGCTCAATGTCCCAACACTATTGGGTGGTCGATAAAAAGATACCCAGTAGAGTTATTGACCCCTTTCTGTTTCTAACTTCCACCCACAGAGACTCCGTTGACAACCCCTCATAACTTCCTCCTTTTCTACAGCCATGATGCTATCTCTGATCGACTGTGCCACACCCCCACCTCTTTTGCCTCCCTTCCTGTCCTTTCTGAGACATCTAAACCCTGGTACTCAAAGTAACCATTCCTGCCCCTGAACCATCCAAGTTTCTGTAATGGCCACAACATCATAGCTCCAAGTGCTGGTCCACCTCTAGCTCACCCACTTTGTTCAAAATACTCCTTGTATTAAATAGATCACATCTCAGACCATCTGTTTGAGCATGTCCTTTCTCTATTACCTGCCTATCCTCCCTCTCGCACTGTAACCAGGCCTTCTTTATTTGTGAGCCAATTGCCCCTTTCTCCATCACTTCAGTTCAATTCCCACCCCCTAGCAATTCTAGTTTAAAGTCTCCCCAATAGCCTGTGCAAACCTCCCTACCAGGATATTGGTCCCCTTGGGATTCAAGTGCAACCGTCCTTTTTGTACAGGTCACACCTGCCCCAAAAGAGGTCCCAATGATCCAGAAACCTGAATCCCTGCCCTCTGCTCCAATCCTTTAGCCACACATTTATTCTGCACTGCACCTCATTCTATTCCTATACTCACTGTCACGTGGCACAGGCAGTTATCTTGAGTTTACTACCTTTGAGGTCCTGCTTCTCAACTTCCTTCCTAACTCCCTGTAGTCTGCTTTCAGGACCTTCTCCCTTTTCCTACCCATGTTGTTGGTAGCAATATGTACAATGACCTCCGGTTGTTCTCCCTCCCACTTCAGGATATCGTGGATGCAATCAGAAACATCCCAGACCCTGGCACCTGGGAGGCAAACTACCATCCATGTTTCTTTCCTGCAACCACAGAATCACCTGTCTGACCCCCTAACTATAGAGTCCCCTATCACTGCTGCCATCCTCTTCCTTTCCCTACCCTTCTGAGCCACAGGTCCAGACTCTGGCAGAGGCGCGGCCACTCTTCCTTCCCCCAGGTAGGCCATCTTCCCCAACAGTACTCAAACTGGAGTACTTATTTTTAAGGGGACAACCACTGGGTTACTCTAGCATCTGCCTCTTGCCCTTCCCTCACCTGACTATTACCTACTTATCTGTCTCTCAAGGCCCTGGTGTGACTACCTGCCTATGCTCCTCTCTATCACCTCCTCCCTCTCCCTGACCAGATAAAGGTCATCAAGCTGCATCTCCAGTTCCCTAACGCGGTCCCTAAGGAGTTGCAGTTCGATGCACCTAGTGCCGATGTGGCCGTCCAGGAGGCTGGGAGTCTCCAGGACCTCCCACATCTAACACCTCACACACATACTTCCTGTTTGTATTCTACACAAGAAACCTACCTCGCCTCGAGCCATTGGGCTAAAGCCTTTCTACTCTGTGGCCCATTCCCCTGATGCCTGGTCTGTAAAGCTGTCCTCTTTTTAAACTCTTCTCTCTGTTCTCTCTGGCTGACCTCTATGCATTTGCATAGTCATGCCCCAATCAAACTGGTGAAGTAATTTCAGAGACTTCGGCAAGTCAATCAAAACAAAGGATTTATTACAGAAATTAACTAGCTACACTAACAAGTGTACACAGAAGAACTCAGTTAGGGTTTCACCAGACAAGGACCCACAGCACACAAGCAAAGAGGGGCTAGCAAGCACTCCTGAAATACACCCTTGAACATGAAGGAATTCAAGACCAATTAAATAGCCCTTGTGTCCAAATGAAGTAATTAGCCCCAAAGACAACAACTACAATGCAAGGCTTTGCAAATCAATTGCAGCAAATTGGATAAAAGTGATAAATCAAAGAGAGCTTATGAGACACCTATAAATGAGACACCTATAACACCAAGTGAAAACCCAAAGCTATACAAAGATATCTATAAGGTTACACCAAGAAAATACAATCCACAATCTAACAGTGAAAAAATCTTATTTTTAAAATAACCTCTGTTTATGACAGCTAGGTAATGAACTGTGTCAGGTGACAGAACTCTCAGTAGGTGAACATTTCAGATACAGTGACCACAACTCCCTGACATTTACCATAGCCTATGACTGGGATGAGAGCAGACTGTATTGAAAAGTATTTTGTTGGGGGAGGGGGAATTATGATACTATTAGGCAGGAATTTGAGAGCTAAATCTGGAATGGAGGCACTCAAGAGAAAAGCGCAATGGAAATGTGCAGATTGTTCAGGGAGCACTTGAATGGAGTTCTGGATAGGTTTATACCATTGAGGCTGGGAAAGGAGAGTAGGGTGAAGGAACCATGGTTGACAAGAGATGTGGAGCATCCAGTCAAGAGGAAGAAAGAAGCTTACTTACAGTTCAGGGCTCGAGGAAGTTACTGTTCAAGGTAGCCAGAAAGGATCTTTAGAATGGACTTAGAGAGGTAGAAATGGACATAAGAAGGCCTTGGGTAGTAGGATTAATAAAAGTCCCAAGGCTTTCTACACATATGTAAAGAAAAAGAGGGATACTAGAGTGAGTTAACACTGATCAAACTAACGGAGATGGGAGTAGACTCTCACATGGTGGATTGGATAGTGGACTACTTGACAGATAGACCTCAGTATGTGCGGTTGGGAGACTGTAGGTCTGACACGGTGGTCAGCAGCACAGGAGCGCCGCAGGGGACCGTGCTCTCTCTGGTCCTGTTCACCCTGTACACATCAGACTTCCAATATAACTCAGAGTCCTGCCATGTGCAGAAGTTTGCTGATGACACGGCCATAGTGGGGTGTGTCAGGAATGGACAGGAGGAAGAGTATAGGAAACTGATACAGGACTTTGTGATATGGTGCAACTCAAACTACCTGCGTCTCAATATCACCAAGACCAAGGAGATGGTGGTGGACTTTAGGAGATCTAGGCCTCATATGGAGCCAGTGATCATTAATGGAGAATGTGTGGAGCAGGTTAAGACCTACAAGTATCTGGGAGTACAGTTAGACGAGAAGCTAGACTGGACTGCCAACACAGATGCCTTGTGCAGGAAGGCACAGAGTCGACTGTACTTCCTTAGAAGGTTGGCGTCATTCAATGTTTGTAGTGAGATGCTGAAGATGTTCTATAGGTCAGTTGTGGAGAGCGCCCTCTTCTTTGTGGTGGCGTGTTGGGGAGGCAGCATTAAGAAGAGGGACGCCTCACGTCTTAATAAGCTGGTAAGGAAGGCGGGCTCTGTCGAGGGCAAAGTACTGGAGAGTATAACATCGGTAGCAGAGCGAAGGGCGCTGAGTAGGCTACGGTCAATTATGGATAACTCTGAACATCCTCTACATAGCACCATCCAGAGACAGAGAAGCAGTTTCAGCGACAGGTTGCTATCGATGCAATGCTCCTCAGACAGGATGAAGAGATCAATACTCCCCAATGCCATTCGGCTTTACAATTCAACCGCCAGGATTAAGATATGTTAAAGTGCCGGGGTTAGGACTCAATGTATTTAAGTAAACTACTTAAGAACTTTTTAAAAGCTATTATTAATGCTTATTGAGAGGGTGATTTTAGATGCATATCATATTTTTACTGAGTTAAGTATTGTATGTAATTAGTTTTGCTACAATAAGTGTATGGGACATTGGAAAAAAATGTTGAATTTCCCCATGGGGATGAATAAAGTATCTATCTATCTATCTATCTATCTATCTGATCAGGGATAAGAGAGAAAACTTGTGTCTGGAGTTGGAGGTGGTGGAGGAGGTTGTTAATGAATACTTTGCTTTTGTAATTCAACAGTGAGAGGCGTTGTGTCTGTGCAAAAACATTACAATGCATGCAGGAAATGGCTTTGAATGGTTGTATTCACATGAGAGCGAGAGAGAGTGAGAGAGAGAGAGAGAGAGAATGAATCATATGTAATGCTAAAGGGAGTCATTGCTCTAAAAGAAATAGATCTATACATTACACTTCCTCCCTCCTTAGATTAATGAAATAAAAACTGTATATCTACAAAACACTCAATTTCCCTTTCACAAGCCATATTCAAGTTAACATATTTTCACAATAACAGCCCATAATTAACTTCACTATTCTAAAGATTCTGTCTTTTGGGTGGTACTGTTTCTTTCCGCGTAATGCCCCTGGACCTGTGGAGTAGCATTGGGTTTAGCAGGTGTTTTGTTAATGACTACATAACGTAATGCCCCTGGACCTGTGGAGTAGCATTGGGTTTAGCAGGTGTTTTGTTAATGACTACATAACGTAATGCCCCTGGACCTGTGGAGTAGCATTGGGTTTAGCAGGTGTTTTGTTAATGACTACATAACGTAATGCCCCTGGACCTGTGGAGTAGCATTGGGTTTAGCAGGTGTTTTGTTAATGACTACATAACGTAATGCCCCTGGACCTGTGGAGTAGCATTGGGTTTAGCAGGTGTTTTGTTAATGACTACATAACGTAATGCCCCTGGACCTGTGGAGTAGCATTGGGTTTGGCAGGTATCTTGTTAATGACTACATAACGTAATGCCCCTGGACCTGTGGAGTAGCATTGGGTTTGGCAGGTATCTTGTTAATGACTACATAACGTAATGCCCCTGGACCTGTGGAGTAGCAATGGGTTTCGCAGGTGTCTTGTTAATGACTGTGTTACGTGGTGCCCCTGGACCTGTGGAGTAGCATTGGGTTTAGCAGGTGTTTTGTTAATGACTACATAACGTAATGCCCCTGGACCTGTGGAGTAGCATTGGGTTTGGCAGGTGTCTTGTTAATGACTGTGTTACATGGTGCCTCTGGACCTGTGGAGTGGCATCAGGTTTGGTAGGTGTATTCTTCTCGGTTGATGGTGTTAGGTGTGTGTCAGTAGCATCATAACTAAGAGGTAATTCCGGAGGCTGTAATGTGTCCATCTTGTTGGATGCAGGCTACACAGGTGTTTTCTTTGGTTGAGTGTCTGTTATCTCTTCCACAGGATGTCTCCATGTATGATCTCCAACATCCATCAGTGGTCCAGTTCTTGGAGCTATCCTAATGGGTGTCTACTTGTCTTCTCAGTAATCATGTGCTAGGATGTCCTAACCAATCTTGAAGCTCCTTGCTGCTTCATTTGGCAACCGGTTGAACTGGTTATTCTGCATTTCCCTCTGTAAATTTGGTTTCAGGAAGCCGGTGCAAGATCTCAGATTCCTGCTCATGAACAGGATGTTCCTGTTTGACTTGTCATCACATGAACAGAGTTCTGATACACAAAAAGTAAATTGTCCATCTTGTGATGTAGAGGAATGTCCTCTGTAATTGATATATTGAAGGTTTGAATAACCCATTCATTGTTGGATGATGAGAAGCTGGCTTGAAATGTCTGATGCCATTTTTCTTCATGAACAGTTGGAATTTCTCTGATGTGTATTGTGGTTCGTTGGCACTCATTATTTGTTCTAGTGAGCCATTCTGGTGAAGTTAGTCCTCAGGGCGGAAACAGTCTTTGCTGAAGTAGTTGGTATAACCTCCGGCCACTTCAGAATCAGCAATCAGAAACACGGAGTCCATGAATGGCTCAGCAAAGTCAATATATACTCTTTGCCATGATGAAGGGGTGCATTTTTGGCAACTGGAACAGCTTTTGGCCAAGTCTTCAATCAGTTTATCTGTTCCTGGCCACCAAACATAGCTCCAGGCGAGACTCTTCATGACTGTAGGCAGGAGTCCTTCATGCAGATTTATTAACACTCTGGTGCACAGTTTTGAGGGAATATCAACAGAAGATCCACACATTTATGTTCTTTGACATACTGACATAGTGTTAGGAGTTGGCCATCCTTACATGGTGATTTCACAGACTTTTGACAATGTTGGGTCATTCCTTGTTTCCCCTTGAATTTTTGAATTTGTTACTGGCAACTGATCAGCCAATGTGGTGTGAAACACTTCTGCTGGGTCACAAAATGAAGACTTCTTTTCTTCAGTTGCCAACAGAGGAAGACATGACAACTGTCAGTGTTGCTGTGTTGTTTGGTACCCTTGAACTCTATAAGAGGGGGCTTCTGGGAAAAGTGCCCAATGTTGTAACCGGGTAGCAGTCATCACTGGAATTCCCTTCCTGGGATTGAATGTAGACACAAGGGACTGGTGATGTCACTAGTGTAAACTTTTGTCTAGAGGAAGTGGTGGAACTTCCTTATTCCCCATACCTAGACTAAGGGACTCTTGGCCGATCTGTGCGTAGTTACATTCTGCGCTCATCAGTGATCTTGAAGCAAGCGCAATCGGACGTTCAGATCCATCTTTCACAATGTGTGACAAAATAGCTCCAATGGGCAGCGATGGGTCATAATGGGTGAGCAGTTCATCCGATGTTATTAGTCTCTTTGTTTCCTTGAATGCTCTTTCACATCTTTCTGACCGTTCTCAGTTTGCTCCTGTCTGTAACAGTGCATTCAATGGATGCAGCACTGTAGCAATGGTTGGGAGAAACCAGTGGTAGGAGTTTTCAAATATGACCTGAATTGTGACACATTTTTCAGTTTGGGTGCCAGTCGCCCTTGTGACTTATATAAGCCATGCTTGTCAATGGCATGTTCAGATATGAGATTTAATTCTTGAAGAGCTCATATTTCTCTTTCTTTGCATGCAGACTATACTCACTCAGCCTGGTAAGCACTTTACCAAGTTTCTGGAGGTGCTCTTCATTATTCTCGCCAGTCTCAATGATGTCATCAGCATTTGGTCCATTTCTCTTTGCCAAATTGCTGGAGCTGATGTGAGGCCAAAGATGAGATGATTATATTGGAACAGTCCCTTGTGAGTGTTGATTGTGAGGAACTTCCTGCTTGCCCCCCCCCCCATCTCCATTTGCAGATAGACTTGTGACAAGTCAATCTTTGAAAACCTCTCCCCACCTACCAAAGATGCAAAATTGTCTTCTGTTCATGGTGGGGGATACTGCACAGAACACAGCACTGGGTTAATGCTCACTTTGAAATCCCCACATATGTGAGTGGCTCCAGCCTTCCCTTTCGTGACTACTGGGACAATGGACATGGCCCAAACACGCTTCTCAAGCTTGGAGAGAATTCCAGATGCCTCCAAACTCTGCAGTTCAGTATCCACTTTAGGATGTGGTGTGTAAGGCTGTGGATATGCTTTGTGGAGTCTTGGTGTTGTTGCTTCATACAGTTCAATTCAAAGGCCTTCATGCCTTTGAATTTACCAATCCCCTTCTGAAACATCTTTCATTAGTATTAAGTAGCTGTAACAGTCTCTGGTTAATACTACCTTTTGGGCTGTAATTGCCTTTTGATGCCACGTTGAAAGCTTTGATTGACCATAGGATGTAGGAGCAGAAGTAGGCCATTCCGCCCATCAAGTCTGTTCTATCATTCAATAATGGGCTGATCCAATTCTTCCAGTCATCCCCACTCTCCTGCTTTCACCCCATATCCTTTGATGCCCTGGCTAATCAAGAACCCATCTATCTCTGCCTTAAATATACCCAATGACTTGGCCTCCACAGCTGCACATGGCAACGAATTCCACAGATTTACCACCCTCTGACTAAAGTAATTTCTCCGCATCACAGTTCTGAAAGGATGTCCTTCAATCCTAAAGTTGTGCCCCCTTGTCCTGGAATCCCCTACAATGGGAAATAACTTTGCCATATCTAATCTGTTGAGGTCTTTTAACATTCTGAATGTTTCTATGCTATCTCCACTCATTCTCCTGAACTCCATAGAATACAGCCCAAGAGCTGCCAGACATTTCTCGTACAGTAATCCTTTCATTCCTGGAATCATTCTCGTGAATCTTCTCTGAACCCTCAACAATGTCAGTATATCCTTTCTAAAATAAGGAGCCCAAAAACTGCACACAGTACTCCAAGTGTGGTCTCACGAGTGCCTTGTAGAACCTCAACATCACATCCCTTATATTCTGTGCCCCTAGAAATGAATGCCAACATTGCATTAGCCTTCTTCACAACCGACCAACCTGGAAGTTAACCTTTATGGTATCTTGCATAAGGTCTCCAAAGTCCCTTTGTATGTCTGCATTTTGTATTCTCTCCCCATCTAAATAATAGTCTGCTGTTTATTTCTTCCACCAAAGTGCATGACCATATACTTTCCAACATTGTATTTCATTTGCCTCTTCTTTGACCATTCCCCTAAACACAGGCTAAGCAGCTATACAATCGAGCAGCGAGACACGCCAGAAGAAACCATAACATCAAACTCAAAAATAGCTTAACCAGTGGTAACCTTAGCAGCAAGAAGTGGTGGAATGTTGTGAACTCCCTCTCTGGAAGAACAGGCCACTCTGACATCCCTGTCATTGAGCACAATGGGCCCGTTCATACAACAGCAAAGGAAAAGGCCAAGGTTTTCCGTCGGGCTTTTGCAGAAAAAATGTCGGCTCACAAATGCTAATGACCAGCCACCAGTTGTCAAGCAGCTTTCTACCACCTCGCTGAACAAACTCATCTTCAAACCTGAAGATATCAGGAAAATTCTGCAACAGCTTCCACCTGATAAAGCATTGGGCCCTGACCAGATTCCAACTAGGGTCTTAAAGGAATGCAGTGAGAACTTGCAAGTCCTCTCTGCCACCTCTTCCAGCTATGCTTCTCGAGTGGTGTATTCCCAGAACAATGGAAAATAGCATCAGTAACACCAGTACACAAGCGGGATTCCAGAGCTGACCCTACAAATTACCACCCCATATCCTTCCTCAGTGTCATCAGCAAGGTAATGGAAGCAGCAGTCCACAAACAAGTTCAGAACAACCTACTCCGTAACAACTTCATTTCAAGTAAACAGTATGGATTTAGACCTGATCACAGTACAGCCGATCCCCTCACCACCTTAAAAACGTGGAACACCTTCTTAGACAAAGGTGTGTGATGAGATCTGAAGGTTTATTCAATATGGACTGTTCCTTTAAAAAGAGAGAGAGTGTGTGTGCTAATTCAGAGAGAGAATTAGCCTTGGAAACTGAAGGGCGGAGCTAGATGATGGACAGCTGGTGTTCAGTAGCTGTGGAATATATACAAGGTCAACTGGTTTTGTAATCAGACACACAAAAGGCACTGACGAAACAGACAGTGGATGAGCTTTGTGTGACCATGACAAGGGTGGGTTTTACTCACAGTGTGGAAAAGGGGTGACCAGTGGAAAGCTTTCAGTGAGTTTAACCCTTGCCTGGGTTGATAGCTTCACCACATGAAAATGGCACTCTCTTTTGTGTGGTCACAGTTGGTGACTTTAACAGGGATTTTGGAGTACAACGGGAAGATTCAGTGGCATCGGCGCACTGGGAAAACAAATCCTCTTTCTCTCTCTCTCCCTCCAATTTTCTCAAATCAATATCACGAACTGAACTGAGTTCATACCTATACCATCGTAAGACTGTACCATTTACCACCTGAGCTTGAAGAAGTTTGAGAACTTTATTTACTCATTTATATACGCATAAACTCTGCCAACCTGTTTGCCTTATCTTGTTTTTTATTATTATTTTACATAGTTACTAATAAAATAGATTTTGATAACAGAAGACTCAGACTCCAGGTGTGTTCCATTTTGGCTGGCCCTTTTAACTCATTACGGGGTACGTAACAGGTGGAGAAGTGTGTGTCATAGCCCTGGATATCAAAGGAGCATTTGACAACTTCTGGCATAATGGACTCTGTTAAGCTGAGATGCAAAGGATTATCTGGAAAGCTGCTTAAATGGCTGCAGAGCTACCTTCATGAACGGACCATCAAAGTTGTCATCTCTGGTCAGGCTTCTGATTCTTCAACCATCAATGCATCTGTACCACAGGGTTCAATACTTGGGCCCCTTCTGTTTTCCGTCTTTGTTGACGATTTGGTTGATGCATGCAGTAACGAGCTATATCTGTATGCATGACTCCACACTATTTGCACCAATTAGAGCAGGAGAGAGTAATACAGTGACAGCAGGCCTGAATAGGGATCTGGACAGGATGAAAGCCTGGGCAGACGACTGGAATGTCACCTTTGAGCCTACTGAGTTCAAGGCCATGGTGATGTCTAGGACGAGGAATCCATCTAACCTCAGCCTGTATTTTGGGAAATGCAAGCTGGATTTAAAGAAGGAGCTAGTAATCCTTGGTGTTAATATTGACAGCAACTTGGTGTGGGATAAACACCTTTCCACTATTTCAAACAAGGCTGGACAAAGGCTTGGAGCTCTGTGGAAAGTAGCATCCAAACTAGACAAAGAGGGCAGAGCCATGGTTTACAAAGCCCAGGTACGAAGTACCATGGAGTTTGCCTGCTTATCATGGATGAATGCCTCACAGAGTGTCCTCAGCCAGCTTGATTCCATTATTCAAAGAAAGGCTCTCAGGATTATAGGTGTAGGTGAAGCCATAGCTCATGAGAGGCTAGCCATCAGTAGCTTACACCACAGACAACAGATTGTTGCAGCTACTGTGCTGTACAAAATGCACACCAGCCACAGCCCTGCAGACCATGCTGCCTTAATCTTGTGAGAGACGGCGCACCACACAATCAAATTTGTCTATGCCTGCTCATGCTGTTTCTATGCCTGATGCGAGAACCTACACACTAGATAAAAGCTTCCTTCACTGTGCTATCAGAATTTGGAACAGCCTTCCAGATGCTGTGGTTGGAAACATCTGCTACAATGGGGTCTAAGCCTTCAAGAGTCGAGCGCATGAACACCTATCATCTCTGGGAGGGAAGTCACATGCTTCTTCATAAGCTATCATAAAGGGGACCAGGATGGCAATGCTTGGTTGTTGGTAGGTAGGGTTAATACCTGACTTGCAAGAGCATTTGTGAGTTATGTTCCAGTTGGACTTAGTCCTTAAACTGCTGGAGAACAGTGCGGAAAGATCAGGTGCTGTTTTCTCCAGGTAGGGATTAGTTTTTAGTTCCAAGTGCTCCTGTCACATTTTGTCACCCTGTAACTTTATCCTTCAGTCTCTCTGAATTATGGAGGACACGACGTGTATAAATGTCTCTCTCCAGCAGACTTCATCATGATCATCATGACTCCAGTATTTCTACTATTTTTTATTGTTTCTTAATCGTACATATGATTTTTTTTAATGTTCTATCACTGAGCAGCTGTGAACCATCTGATTGGCCTATCAGAGTTCTCATTGGGAACTAGTTGACTTGATCAACATTTCTGATTTGGCTATTGTTCACGATTGCAATAAAAAAATCTATCTAAATCTCTCTGCAGACTCTCTGTTTCCTCAACACTACCTGCTCCTCCACCTATCTTTGTATCATCTGCAAATTTAGCCACAAATCCATTAATACCATTGTCCAAGTCATTGACGTACATTGTAAAAATCTGTGGTCCCAACATCGACCCCGTGGAACTCCACTGGTAATCAACAGCCAGCCAGAATAGGATCCCTTTATTCCCACTCTCTGTTTTCTGCCGACCCGCCAATGGTCTACCAATGCTAGTAACTCCCCTGTAATTCCATGGGCTCTTGCTAAGCAGCCTCGTGTGGCACCTTGTCAAAGGTCTTCTGAAAATCCAGGTACACCACATTGACTGCATCTCCTTTGTCTACTCTGCTTGTAATTTCCTCAGAAAATTGCAGGAGGTTAGTCAGGCAGGGTTTTCATTTCAGGAAACCATGCTGGTTTTGGTCTTCTTTGTCATGTGCCTCCAGGTACTCCGTAATCTTATCACTAACAATCAATTCCAACAACTTCCCAACCACTAATGTCAGGCTAACAGGTCTATAGTTTCCTTTCTGCAGCCTCCCACCCTTCTTAAATAGCAGAGTAACATCTAATTTTTCAGTCATCTGGTACAATACCAGAATCTATTGATTCTTGAAAGATCATCGTTATTGCCTCCGCAATCTCTCCAGCTCCTTCCTTCAGAATCTGAGGGTGCATTCCGTCAGGTCCAGGAGATTTATCCACCCTCAGACCATTAAGCTTCCTAAGCACCTTCTCAGTTGTAATTTACACTTCACAAACTTCACTTCCCTGACATTCTTGAATGTCTGGTATAGTGCAGATGTGTTCCATTGTGAAGACTGATGCAAAATACACATTCAGTTCCTCTGTCATCTCTACATCTCTCATTACAATATCTCCAACATCATTTTGTTTTGGCCATTGTAATGGAATCTTAAGTTTTATTCATTATGGAATGCACCTTTAAGAACCATGTCTGTAAGACAGAGAGAGACAGCGCCATCAGCTTGTTTGAGAGAAACGGAAGGGGGGCGGGGGGAGAGGGGGGAGAGAGAGAGAGAGAGAGAGAGAGAGAGAGAGAGAGAGGGATAGCTGGTGTTCTGCTCAGTGATGTTTAAACGACTGTCACTACTTGTTTCACAGGACACAGACACACAAAGGCTGGTGTCCGAAATTGCCACTGAACTTTTAAGCCCCACAAAGGGTAGGGCTGAGGATCGATTTAGAAGGAATCGATCGGTGACTATTAGTGCGTGTAAAGGGTGACCCTGTGGAATCTACCAGTGTGTCTAACCCCTGCCTGAGTTGGTAGATTATCACTTGAAGACGGCGCTTTTAAGTTGGTCACATTTGGCTGACTTGGAAGATTTGGAGGACATCGAGGAGGATGTTTATTCAGACTACAAGTATCTCTCTCTCACTTCAATCCCATGCATCTGAACTGAACGTTTCTTACATACCATTGTAAGACCGTAACTCTTGCCACCTGAGCTTGAATAAGTTTGGGAACTTTATTTACACCTATGTATGCATAACACAATTAACTCTTGATTTACCTGGCTTAAGTTGCTATATGACGTAGTTACTAATAAAATAGTGTTTTGTTAACAGCAAAACCAGACTCCAGGTGTGTTCTATTGCTGCTGATACTTTTACAGGGTTGTGTGTACGTGACATAAATTGGGTGGCTCATCCCGGATATGAACAAATTGTTTGGAGCCATTTAAAAATTGTTGGGGGCTTAGTTGATTGATTAATGATCAATCTGATTGGAGAAATCGGTTTTGATTTGTTTGAGTAGAAAATCAGCAGCAATGGAGGTTGAGGTTGGTAGATTTCTGGCAGAACCAACCCCTGAAGCATTGGATGATGCTAAGAGGGTTATGCTGTGGGAAGTTGCTCAGAAGTTAAAACTTAAGGTGAACACTAGAATGATTGTTTTTTTAACAAACAGTATTTGTTAACCATTATGTGTACTGTGTCTAGATTCCCTGAAGTGATTCCCCTCAGAAATATTAAGGCTAAAACTGTAGTGAAAGCTCTCATCAAGTTTTTTACTATGGTTGGTCTGCCCAAAGAGATTCAATCTGACCAAGGCAGCAACTTTACCTCGGGTGTATTCCAAGGGTGTGCTCTGGGAGTTAAACAAATTGTATCATCTGCATATCACCCGGAATCCCAAGGAGCATTAGAAAGATTTCATTCTACCCTTAAGACTATGATTAGGAAATATTGTGTTGAGAATGGGAAAGACTGGGATGAGTGTGTCTATTTGCTTTTGTTTGCTGTAAGAGATTTGATCCATGAATCCTTGGGGGTTTAGCCCATTTGAAATTATATTTGGTCACAGAGTAAGACCCTGCTCAAGGAACAGTGGTCTGATGGGGAGGTACAAGTTAGTTTATTGAGTTATGTTTTGGAATTCAAAGATAGACTTCACAAGGTTTGTGACCTTGCAAAGCAGAATTTGCAGAGTGCTCAGCAAAAGATGAAGCTCTGGTATGTTCGACGAGCGCGGGAACAGATTTATCATGTGGGAGATAAGGTTCTGGTCCTGTTCCCAGTTTTGACCAACCCCCTCTAAGTGAAGTTTAGTGGACCATACCAGATAATTAAAAAATTGACTCTCTGAATTATGTTATTGGAACACCCGATCATGGGAAGGCCACTCAAGTGGTTCACGTCAATATGCTGAAGTCTTATCATGGTTCAGAGACGGCACCTGTGGGTATTGTTATGAAAACAAATGGGTCGTGCAGACTGGGAATGTGGTACCAGATAATTCTAACAAGCCGAATATGGTTCCTACCAGGCTGATGAATTCTGTTGTTTTGGGAAACATTAACAATAAAGTAAAACATTTGGAGCCTGAGCAGCAACAACAATTGAAGGGACTAATTTTTAAGTATGAGAATTTGTTCCCTGATGTACCAAAACAATGTACAGCTACCGTGCATGACAGAGTTGTAGGTCAAGCTGACCCAGTCAAGCAGCACCCTTACACAATGAATTTAGGAAAGAGAAAATTAGTTGAACAAGAAATTGAATAAATGCTGAAAAATGGTATCATTAGGCCATCTACATTGGATTGGGCTTCGCCCCGCATTATTGTGCCAAAGCCTGATGACAGCGTGAGATTCTGTACTGATTACAGAAAAGTAAATGCTGTGACAAAGACACATGCTCACCCTATTCCTATGGTAGATGACTGTATTGATAAGGTTGGGAAGGCTAAGTTCCTTACGAAGATTGGCTTATTGAAAGGATGCTGGTGTGTACCCTTATCAAAGAGGGCCAGAAAAATTTCTGCGTTTATAGCACCCTCTGGATTGTATGAGTATAATGTTTTACCCTTTGGAATGCTCCGGGGACATTCTAAAGGATGATTAATTCTGTGATTCGAGGATTAGAAAATATAGAGGCTTATATTGATGATTTGGTTGTATGGAGTGATGTGTAGGAAGAGCATATCTTGGCAGTAGAGAAGCTGTTTGATCGGTTTTCCAAGGCCAACCTTACTGTTAACCTCGCTATAAGTGAATTTGGCTATGCCACTGTAACTTATCTTGGCAACGTAGTAGGCCAAGGACAATTGGTTCCTGTTCAAGTCAAGGTTCAGGCCATCGCTGGGGTTCCTGTTCCAACGGGCAAGAAAGCTCTGAGAAGGTTTTTGGGAATGGTTGGATACTATCGTAAGTTTTGTAAAAACTGTGCAGATATCGCTCTTCCCCTGATGAACCTACTAAAAAAAAAGGTGGAAGGTTTGTTTGGAATGAGTCCTGTCAAGAGGCATTTGAACGACTGAAAACTATTCTATGTTATCAACCTGTGATTTTACACACGATTTTACAAAGCCATTTTCTATAGCTGTAGATGCCAGTGACGAAGCTGCCGGAGCAGTATTGTTGCAAAAGAGCGATAATGATGTTGAACATCCTGCAGCTTACTTTTCTAAGAAATTTAATGAGCACCAGAAGAATTATTCCACTGTTGAAAAAGAGCTATTATCACCCATTTTGGCATTACAACATTTTGACGTCTACATTTGCCCAGCACAGAAACCACTTGTGATTTACACTGATCGTAATCCATTAATATTTCTGAATAAGATGAAGAATAAGAATAGAAGGTTATTGAACTGGAGTCCGAACTTGCAGGAATATGACATGGATATAAAACACGTGAAAGTACTGACAACATTATAGCAGATTGTTTGTCCAAGTGTTAAGTTAAAGTCTATGTACTCTTCTGTAATGTGTAACCTGGTAGTTACATATGTATTGCTTTATGCTTTGTAATCTGTAGATGGAAAAAAAATTGCTGATTGATCAAAATCTTTCCCAAAAGGAGGGAGGTGTGATGGAATCTTGTTTTATTCATTATGGACTGTGCCTTTAAGAACCATGTCTGTAAGACAGAGAGAGACAGCGCCAGTAGCGTGTGCGTGTGTGTGTGTGTGTGTGTGTGTGTGTGAGAGAGAGAGAGAGAGAGAGAGAGAGAGAAGCTACATGATGGACGGCTGGTGTTCATCTCGATGATATTTAAACTACTGTCACTGCTTGTTTCACAGGACACAGACGCACAAAGGCTGGTGTCTAAAATTGCCACTGAACTTTTAAGTACCCACAAAGGGTGGAGCTGAGGACCGATTTAGAAGGAATTGATCTGTGACTAATAGTATGTGTAAAGGGCGACCCTGTAGAATCTACCGGAGTGTCTAACCCTTGCCTGGGTTGGTAGATTATCACTTGAAGACAGTCCTCTTAAGTTGGTCACATTTGGCTGACTTGGAAGATTTGGAGGACATTGAGGAGGATGTTTATTCAGACTACAAGTATCTCTCTCTCACTTCAATCCCATGCATCTGAACTGAACGTTTCTTACATACAATTGTAAGACCGTAACTCTTGCCACCTGAGCTTGAATAAGTTTGGGAACTTTATTTATACCTATATATGCATAACACCATTAACTCTTTATTTATCTGGCTTAAGTTACTATATGACATAGTTACTAATAAAATAGTGTTTTGTTAACAGCAAAACCGGACTCCAGGTGTGTTCTATTGTTACTGATACTTTTACAGGGTTGCAAATACGTGACACCCTATATCTACCCTCAACTCTCTTTTACCCTTTACATACTTGAAAAGCTTTTAGTATCTTCTTTGATATTAGTCGCAAGCTTCCTCTCATAATTCATCCTTTCCTTCTGAATAACCTTAGTTTCCTTCTGCAAGATTTTAAAAGCTTCCCGATCCTCTATCTTCCCACTAGCTCTGGCTTCCATGTATGCCCTCTCTTTTGCTTTTACTTTGGCTCTGACTTCACTTCTCAGCCACGATAGTGTCCTTCTTCCCTTTGAAAATTTCTTCTTGTTTGAAATATATCTGTCTTGTACTTACCTCATTTTTCGCAGTAACTCCAGCCATTGCTGCTCTGCTGTCTTTCCTCCAAATGTCCCTTTCCAGTCACCCTTGGCCAGTTCCCCTCTCATGCCATTGTAATTTGATTTATTCCACTGAAATATCGACACACTGGATTTTATTTTTTCCCTCTCAAATTTCAATGTGAAGTCGAACATAATTGCTAAGGGTTCCTTAAATTTAACCTTAAGCTCTCTTATCACCTTCACATGATTGCACAGCACAGCACGTTGTCAATCCAGCACAGCCGATCCCCTAGTGGGCTCAACAACAAACTGTTCTAAAAAGCAATCCCTTAAACATTCTACAGAATCTCTCTCTTGAGGGCCAGTACTGTCCTGGTTTTTCCCAATCCACTTTCATGACAAAATCCCCAACGATTATCATGACATTGCATTTCTGACACGTCTTTTCTATCTCTAGCCGTAATTTGTAATCCACATTCTGGCTGCTGTTTGAAGGCCTGTATACAACTGCCATTAGGGTCCTTTTATCCTTGCCATTTCTTAACTCAACCTATCGAGACTCTACACCTTTCAATCCTATGTCATCTCTTTCCAATGATTTAATATTATTTCTTATACACAGAGCCAAACCACCCCCTCTGTCTACTCACCTATCTTTCCAATAAACCGTATATCCTTGGACGTTCAGCTCCCAATGGCAGCCATCCTTTGGCCAAGTTTCAGAGATGGCCACAAAATCATACTTGCCAATTTGTAGCTGAATTTCAAGATCATACATTTTATTCCTTATGCTGTGTGCATTCAAATACAACACTCTCTGTCCAGTATTTGTTGCTTTCTGTTTTAACTGCACTATGCCTCTATTGTCCTGTAACTCATGCCACTGGCTTTGATTAATCCTCATCTCCTGCCTGTTCTTTCTGTAATCTCTTTTGCACTTTATCTTTGATTTATTTCTGTTTTCCCCTTCCTCAGCCCTATCACTTTAGTTCCCACCCCCCTGTCAAATTAATTTAAGCCCCCCCAACAGCTCTATTGAATGTGCCCGCTAGGATATTGGACCCCTTTGGATTCAGGTGTAACCCGTCCTTTTTGTATAGGTCGTACCTCCCCCAGAAGTGGCCCCAATTATCCAGGAATCTGAATCCCTGCCTCCTCACCAGTCTCTCAGCCACACATTAATACGCCTGATCATGTTACTTTTGTACTTGCTAGCACGTGGCACAGGCAGTAATCCTGAGAATAATACCCTAAGGTCCTGCTTTTCCCTGAATTCTCTCTTCAGGATTGGGTGCCAGTCTTGTTGGATTTTACTCAACCATTCACATCTGAAAAGTGCTGGCTCTCCACTTCTCAATACATAAATTTCTAACTGCTGTGTTTGGCCTCCATATGTCACATTCACCTTCAGTTTGCCTTTGGAAGATACTGTACAGCCTTTGTAGGGATTTAGCATCACTGACGTCTTCTCTAAGGTATCTTAGAGAACAATCTGTTGTAGTCAGCCTCTGAAATTATGGACAAAGCTGACTCTGATCCAGATCCATTTTCAGTTTTACACTAGATACATCTATTGTGATCCATTTGATTTTGTGAGCTGCTTCAGTAATACTATGTAGTTCTAGGCATGGCAGCTCACGTTTCTCAGACTCTGTGTTTTCTGATTCTGTTTTTCATTTGGTAACTTTATGCATTTGCTTCGTTTTGTTTGAAACTTTTCACTGGGTTGTGCAATTGCCTTGCACACTCTCTATGTGACCTTGTCTGTGACACTTTCTGCAAACTTTTCCTTTGAACCAACAGTCATTTGCATCATGGGATGATCTGCCACATCAATAACATTTTGGGCTTTTTGCACTATTCAGGGACGTTTTGTACATTCCACATTATAAACTTTTTTTTCTGTTGTTCTGCTGCATCCTTTGCTGTAGTCTCTGGCGATATTGCAATGGTCGATGCCCATTCTATGGTTAGGTCTCTACTTACCAGTAGCCTCTTTTGAGTCGTACATTGAAACATAGAAAACCTACAGAACAATACAGGCCCTTCGGCCCACAAAGCTGAGCCAAACATGTCCTTACCTTAGAAATTACCTAGCGTTACCCTTAACCCTCTATTTTTCTAAGCTCCATGCACTAATCCAGGACTCTCTTAAGAGACCATATCGTATCCGCCTCCACCACCATCGCCAGCAGCCCATTCCACGCATTCACCACACTCTGCGTAAAAAACTTACCCCTGACCTGCTTCCAAGCACCTTAAACCTGTGTCCTCTAGTGCCAGCCATTTCAACCCTGGGAAAAAGCCTCTGTCAATCCACACGATCAATGCCTCTCATCATCTTGTACACCTCTATCAGGTCACCTCTCATCCTCCGTCGCTCCAAGGAGAAAAGGCCGAGATCACTCAATCTATTCTCATAAGGCATGCTCCCCATCCAGGCAACGTCCTTGCCACATACAAGCCTGTCCCTTAATCCATCAGAAAGTCCAGCTCTGAAGTCACAGTATTGGTAGAGCTTGCACAGTTTTGCAGTGTATTCAGAAATGCTTCTACCCTTTGGTTCCTCTTGTAAAATCAAAATCTCTCCGCTATTACTAGTGGCATAGGGCTCAAGTGACTTTGTAAAAATGTAACAATTTCATCAAGTGTCTTGCTTGCTGGCTTTTCAGGCTGTGTAAGAAGCTGTACGTCCTAGGACCTATTAAGTTAAGTGTGGGGGCTGTTCACATAACAATGCAGTTCCACTCTCTCGATACACGACTCACAGCCTTCGTTAGCACTATCAAATTCATCAAGTTTCCAGACTGAAGCAATCACCATGTTATTTTTGACATGGTTATGGTGCATAGTTCCTTGAAGGTGGAATTTCATGTGGATTGAGTGGTGAAGAAGGCTTTTGGTATGCTGGCCTTTATAAATCAGAGCTTTGAGTATAGGAGTTGGGATGTAATGTTAAAATTGTACAAGGCATTGGTAAGGCCAAATTTGGAGTATTGTGTACAGTTCTGGTCACCGAATTATATGAAAGATGTCAACAAAATAGAGTACAGAGAAGATTTACTAGAATGTTACCTTGGTTTCAGCACCAAAGTTACAGGGAAAGGTTGAACAAGTTAGGTCTTTATTCTTTGGAGCGCAGAAGGTTGAGGGGGGACTTGATAGAGGTATTTAAAATTATGAGGGGGATAGATAGAGTTGACATGGATAGGCTTCTTCCATTGAGAGTAAGGGAGATTCATACAAGAGGACATGAGTTGAGAGTTAGGGGGCAAAAGTTTAAGGGTAACACGAGGGGGAATTTCTTTACTCAGAGAGTGGTAGCTGTGTGGAACGAGCTTCCAGTAGAATTGTAGAGGCAGGTTTGGTATTGTCATTTAAAACAAAATTGGATAGGTATATGGACAGGAAAGGAATGGAGGGTTATGGGTTGAGTGCGGGCCAGTGGGACTAGGTGACAGTAAGCGTTCGGCACGGACTAGAATGGCCGAGATGACCTGTTTCCGTGCTGAAATTGTTATATGGTTATATGGTTATATTTTCACTTTAAATTTGCTAGTTGCATCTTTCACAGTGTACTATGCAGTGTTACTCACGCGTCCCTTTATTACCACCCGTAATGGGCTTCTCTGTACTGTTTAACTCTTTCTTCTCACTGTTTCGTCCCCTATCAGTGCAGTTCATGGTATTTTCTGACATTCAGGTTTATACTCATCACCAATTTGTTGTGCCTGTGCAACTACATAACAATTAAATAAAAACAATTAAATAGCAATTAAAAACAATTAAATAAAATGGAGAGAGAGAAAACAATGCGCATGTGTAGACAACAGATCATACGTAGTGCTAAAGGGAGTCATTTCTCTAAAAGAAATAGAACCACACACTACAAGAGGGATCTTAGTAAATGTGAGGTCAGTGTAGAACAGGCTGATAGGTCAGTATATATTGACATTAAATTAGAAGATGTTCTGGAATTTTTGAAAAACATTGGGATAGATGTCCCTAAGGCTGGATGGGATATACCACACACTACGACAGGAAGTGAGGAAAGAGGTTGCTGCATCTTGGTGATTTTTGTATCTTCATTGGTAACAGGAAGAGAACCAAAAGACTGGAGGAGAGCAAATGATATGCCTTTGCATAATCCTGGGAATTATACGTAGACCAGTGTGAGTTACATCAGCAGTGGGCAAAGTTTTGGAAAGAATTCTTAGAGTCAGGATTTACAAGCATTTGGAGAAGCATCATCTGGTTAGAGATGGTTAGCATGGCTTTGTGATGGACAGATAATACCTCATAAATCTGATTGAATTCATTGAGGAAGTCCAAAGCAAATTGACGAAGGAACATCAGTCGATGCGGTGTGTATGGATTTTCTACCGTCACTCCAGACATCCTCCGGTTCTTCACATACAAGGAAAATGCTTTGGCAATTTTCTTAATCCTACTCATCAAGGCTTTCTCACGTTCTCTTCAAGCTCTTCTAAAGTCCATTCTTGAGCTCCTTCCTGACAAAATTCAAAAATTGTTTCCCTGATAAAAGGGTCAAGAATAAAAAAAGACTCCCTGCACTTAGCAGAGAATAAGGTAGCATTTTCAGTGGTTCAGTCTTGGCACCGAGATCCCAAAGGTGCTAACAACCCAGTGGCCACACATTTTAATTCCACGTCCCATTCCCATTCTGATACGTCTATCCATGGCCTCCTCTACTTTCAAAATGAATCCAAACTCAGGTTGGAGGAACAACACCTTATATACCGGCTGGGTAGCCTCCAACCTGATGGCATGAACATTGACTTCTCTAACTTCCGTTAATACCCCTCCTCCCCTTCTTACCCCATCCCTGACATATTTAGTTGTTTGTTTCTTTCTCTCTCTCTGCCCATCACTCTGCCTGTTCTCCATCTCCCTCTGGAGCTTCCCCCCCCCCCCCCTCTTTCTCCTGAGGCCTCCCGTCCCATGATCCTTTCCCTTCTCCAGCTCTGTATCACTTTCGCCAATCACCTTTCCAGCTCTTAGCTTCATCCCACCCCCTCTGGTCTTCTCCTATCATTTTGCATTTCCCCATCCCCACACTACCTTCAAATCTCTTACTATTTTTCCTTTCAGTTAGTCCTGATGAAGGGTCTCGGCCCAAAACATCGACAGTGCTTCTCCCTATAGATGCTGCCTGGCCTGCAGTGTTCTACCAGCATTTTGTGTGTGTTGTAACAACTTTCGATCCCAGAATTGACAATAATTAACCATGGTTGGACTGTCACCCAGCAGAGGCGATATTTGACCATTCCATAATTCTAGACAAGAAATATATCAAAACCCAAACTTTGGGAAGAAACCAATTATTTGCCCTTTCCAGCTAATGAGGGCACTTTTGAATTGTTCAGGCACAGTTACACAAATACCACAATTACAAAAATCAGGTCACATGAAGAAAATTGATCACTCAGTTAGTCTTCCAATGTCATTCCACTTGTGGGTTGTCGTTTGTTCCAAATACACAAAATCTGTAAGCTATAATTTCTTCTACTTTAAAACAGTCCAGAGTTGGCTGTAACAGAGAAAAATCAAATCTAGACAGAGACATTTTTTTTGCCTCAGTGGCCACTTTATTAGGTACTATCTGTAAACCACCCTATCTAGCACCAACAAGCATTCTACAGTCAAAGTAACAGATCATATTTCTTTCCCATTCTGATGTTTGGTCTGAACAACAACTGACCCTCTTGACCAGATCTGCCTGCTTTTATACATTGAGTTGCTGCCCTGTGACCGGGTGATCTGCATTAACAAGCGGGCACACAGGTGTACCTATTAAAGTGGCCACTGAGTATGATAAAATCATACATGTTTTGCGATTCTCATATATCAAAGCATGCAGCTTTACATGTTAGTAAACTATGGATTAAAAATTGAGAGCTATTTACAATTGTTTGCTCTAGAAATTGCTCAATGTTGTGATGTCATAAACCCTCCTAAACTGAAAGTGAAACTTAATTACATTTGTTTCCAGAAGCTCGGAGGGCTACAGAAAACAAAAACTTGAAACACTCTTGCAAGAACAAAATGGGGAAAATCTATCAGATATTTGTGAAGGGGCTCAAAGGAGAAACAACCACCATTGATATTTCACATTCAGAAAAAGAATTCAATGAGATGAAGGTTCTGACATTCAAACAGAAACTGCTGGAAAAAATGCCAAATGGAAAAGGTATGTAAGCAGGAAGTTAGAAACTTATTCATACTCTTTAAAAAGTATTAAAAATCAGCTAATCTCGGAGTAGAACGATTTTGTGCTATTTTCTGCATGTCAGCACTAGTATCTTTATTCCTTAGCAGGGTTTCTAACACGATTTTTCTTGTAAAATTTCTGATCATGTGCATACTAGATATGACAGTTTCTATTTGTCACTGAAGTAACCAGGTTTCCTGGAAACCATACTCTATAAATTGCTGGCTCTCACACTGCATTCTTTGTTCTCATTTACTTCTGCGGTTTACTCCAGTCACAGCTCTGTTATCGTACTCTCTTCAGAAACATTCCAAAAACGGTACTGCTGCAGTGAGCAACAGAATCTTGGGTGAACTGAAGGGAATGCAGAAAGAATATCATGGATGAGGGTAGGATTAGTGTAAAAATAGGTGCTGGATATGTAGTAAAGACTTGGTGAGTCAAGCAATCTGCTAGACTGTGCTGTATCTCAATTGCTCTTGAATTTTTCTTGCGGCTTCTAGCTTACTGGTGAGGGAAGAAGGTTGTTTGTCAATCTTTGTTATTCATAGTTTTTTTCCACAAATTCTACTGGATTTTTTATGTGCTCTACCTTCAACATCTTATTGCAGACATAGTCATAGAACTACTTTCTTTGTATGTTAGTGGTGAGCACAGTTAAACCAAGAAATGCTGAAAGATGTAATTGTCCTATCAGATATCTGAGGAGATAGTGTAACAAGAACAAAGCATGAACTTTTGAAAATAATAGTATTGAAAATACACTACATCGACTGAAATTTGCACTCTAGTTTCCCCTAACTGTCATAAATCTGCACTTGAGTGTATTAAATCAGAACTGGATTAGAGTGTTACTGAACACCTCAGACTTTGTTTAACTTTGGGAATTCAGCATTCTAGAAATGAACTACTTAATTTTAAAATTTAAAACAATTGCCTAATGTTTGTATTTAAGATGGATGGAGTTGTGGAGGAACTCAGTGAGCCAGGCAGCATCCGTGGACAGAAATGGATAGTTGACATTTTGGGATGAAATTCCAACCTCTGCTGTCTCTTGTATCTTCACGGATGGAGTTATGTTTGTTTTCCTCTTTTGTTTTCTGTTTAGTTCAAGCGGGTGATCTCCGTCTTCTCTTTGCAAATGATGAACTGCAAGATAATAAAACGTTCTCTGATTACAAACTCAAGGATAAATCCACAATAATGATGGTGCTGCGTCTGCCTGGAGGAGAGAGATAATGCCAAGAATGCGTAGAATGCTGGAGCCAACACCAGATCTGCCACTCTTCTATCAATGCGGATATTTACCTCGATGCTACAATGGCAGAATGAAAATCCAATAACAGGCTTCATATCTTTACCAGCATTTTCTTTTAAAAATACTTTAAATTAACTCTGTTTGTACTTTATGCCCAGGTTAATTACAAGCTGTGTATAATCCATCAATTTTATTTAGTTTCCTTATTCAAAAACTGTACAAGAACTGGCTCTTTCAGTCTACGGTCTATTGGTGCAACATGGTACTGTAGTGGTTAGCACAATGCTTTACAGTACAGGATTCCCAGGTTCAATTCCTGCTGATGCCTCTAAGAATTTTTTACATCCTCCCCATGATCGCATGGGTTTCCTCCCACCTATCAAAGATGTACATGTTGGTAGGTTAATTGGTCATTGTAAATTGTCCTGTGATTAAACTCAGACTAAATCTGGGGATTGCTGGGCAGAGTGGCTTGAAGTGTCTATTCTGTGCTGCAGCTCAATAAATAAACAAACAAACAAATAAATAAATAAACAGTATTTGCTTTCCTGGGAAAACCTACATAAAGTAGTAAACATAAATTTATGTTATTGCAAGAAAATTCCTGATGATGTTCCAGCTGTTGTTCTGTTGTTTTGAAAGTAAATGTATCTTTGTAATGCTTTCCATTACTGAAAACGATAACTTTAAGTTTACATAACATGCCTTTGCAAATTGATCTCATGCTTTTATCTCATTGCTAATAAATATGCCTAAAATGCCTAAAACTGCTTCTCAATATATCCTTCCAAAATTATTATAGATAATAGTTAATTGGACAGCAGCTAGTGAAATTAATGGATTTAGGTGTTGAATAATATGATAGAAATCTTTAAAGATTTCTTTCAGGTTCAATGTACATTAATCAACATAAGTCAGTGGCAACAGAAAACACAATCATTTCACCTTCTAAAAGTGCAGATCATTTCACTGTAATTTTCAGGAAATGAATTTGATCAAATCTAATAGACAAACAGATAAATTCATTAATAGATAAATAATTAACTATTTATTATAGTGAGAGGTTGAAGGGGATAATAAATCAGTCATGGTTGAATGGTGGAGTAGACGATGGGCTGAATGGCCTGATTCTGCTCCTGTGTCTCATGATTTTATGGATTTTTAATGCCTACAACACGTGTGCAATTAATTTTCTTTTCAATTAGGTGTAAGGTTACTTAGTACAACATGTTAAAATCTGGAAAAGTTTATTTTAAATTGTTAAGTTGTTCTGTGCTTCAAGCTTCAATCACCACAGTACTATAGTCGTTAATGACTTTCCTTCCTTCTGATGTTCACGTCAATTTCATGAACTAAAATGGTGAAGGCGTCCTTGGATAAAAGACCATTGGCTTGGAAGATTGACAATCCAGCTCTCGTGGTTACCAATGCTGGAGTGGAGTAGGTAACTGTGGGGTAACTGGCTCATGAGGAGACCAGGCCCAGTATCTAATACATTGCTGCAGATGTTCTGCTTCTCCAAGTTTGTTGTTAGCATATCCACTTTTCTTTTAGTCTATTCCCAACCTTCCACAGCAAGGCTGGCTCTACAATGTTAGCATGAGCCAGGATTGTGTGGAATAGCAGCCTGTCTGATGTAACTGGCTAGCAACATTCACAGTATAGATTGACAGCCAGCGAGTTACCATTCCAGGCATACTATCAACCAAAGCTGACACTCAAATTCAATGTTTGTGTTATAGAATCATAGAGCACTACAGTACCTCAGTCCTTCTAGTATGTGCCAACCTGTTTTTCTGTGTACACAGTACTGGGTCTATGATTGGATCCCTGCTCCAGTGCCCTGACAGTTTGATTATAAACCAGGAAACATCCATTCAGCTGAGATGTCTGCATATGCATGAATGCAGCTAAAGAGACAGAGTCCTCAGGGGAATTAACGTTCAGTTTGGGTGTATGGAGTGTTGGTGTGAAGTTCCAGGTGTTTGAAATTTATATGTATTTCAAAGGAAACACTGTAGATACATTGTAACTGTAGAATGGCCCTGTTGTGTAGTATTGGGTCAGGCAGGCAACTTCTTCCAAGAATGTCTCGAGTACGATGGCTGCTTATCTGGCTGAATAAAGGCTTCTGTATGCACTGCTTCAATGTCTCTCTGGTGAATTTGATCACAGTCACAAAAGGCCCAATCAGGTGGGAAACATCATTCACCAAAATCTTGCTTTAAAACAAAAACTCATAAAAGACACCATACCTTATTATAAATACAAGCTTGATCCACTTTTAGAGTCAGGGTCTTACAAATTATATCACAGCCAATCCATTATTACAGATAGGATAATAACTGTCTGGATATGATATTACAGGATAGAACAACTAACTTAATAGGTACGGCCATTCCAAACACATATAACATACAGCAATCAAACACTTCTTGACTTCTGGTCAAGATGGCGCCTGCGTACAACACTCCTTCAGTCAACATCTTCCGGATAGATCATGAATCCATACATTTCACTTCTTTCATGTCTCTTGCTTTCGCTTTTCACCTTGCATGTGATTCTGGAGCTGTCGTAGCCTGCGATTTACTGTTTGGAAATTGTTTGTGTGTTCCAGCACTCTGCACTCTCTGAGAAGATTCTGAGAGGCAGAGGCAGTGTGGACAAACCTCGTGGTGGGCAGGCTGCACGCCAGTGTTTGACTCAACTTTGCTGATTAATGCTTCTATTGTTCACCTACTGAAGTGACGAGGGAGATTGAAACATCGAGCTGAATTCAGAAGCTTGGGCGTTTAAACACTCTACCGTCTCCGAGATGATTCTGGGAGACAGAAACAGTGTGTGCAAACTTATTGGCGAGAAGGCTATGAGGTGGTATGCAAGCCTTGTTCGACTCCATTTCACCGATTAAAGCTTCCATTGTTCACCAATTAAACTGACGAGGGAGATTCAGGAACAAGGTGAGTGCGGGGTTGGTGAGTGCTGGTGCCTATCTTTTGATTGCTCTGCCACGGAGAGGGAAAGGTCTGCCGTTGGGCCTGAAGAGTGTTGGCCAGGTTTTCTGTGGATTTGCATTATAGACTTTTTTTTCCAATCATGGTTTTTATATTCTGTGTTTTTCACCCGATCTTTCTCTTTTTTTGCGTGGGGAAGGGGATTTGTGGTTGATGTGCCTGTTCTGTTTTGTTCATTTTTTTCTGCGTGGAGTGGAGTTTGATGATTGGTGAGGGTTTTCTTTCTTGGTTTCAGAGACAAAGAATTTTGTGTTATATAATTTGATAATAAATGAACCTTTGAACCTCTGAAGTGAAAAACAGCAGAAATATTCTGAATTAACAGAGGACATTGAAATACCATAGAAAATGAATAGGGTATACATTCCCTCAGTAGTAATATCTACAATTGGTATTATCACAAAATCGCTTCACAACAGCATTAAACAATTAGGCCTACACACCAATATCTAAGTGAACCTTCAGACAGCCACTGGAATAGTCGAAAAGTTCCTAGCAATTGAGAAATGAATGTGCTTGGCGATACCCATGCCTCAGGTTCTACCCCAGCTTGAGCTGTGAAAAAAATATAGCAATAATAATAATATAGGGTTTAATTATTGTTGTTATTCATTAATTATTTTAATAATAGTTATTAATAATACTTTTGCCAGGCACTGAACAACTGTGCTAATCAATTGGTTGGAGTGTTTATGGACATCTTTAACTTCGCATTTTGGAAGTCTGAAGTACCTAAATGCTTAAAGCAGGCTTCAACCATACCAGTGCCCAAGAAGAGCGTGGTAACCTGCCTCAATAATTATCATCCAATTGACTCACATACACTAGGATGAATTGCTTTAGAGAAGTTGATCATGAAACATATCAACTCCTACCTCAGAAGTAACCTAGATGTATTTTAATTTGCCTACTGTCACAACAGTCAATATCATTAGCCATTTCATTGGCTTTTCACTCAGCTCTGGAACACCTATGCAATGAAGCTGCATACATCTGGATACTCTTCATTGACTACAGCTCAGATCAACACTATCATTCCCTCAAAACATCAAAAAGCTTCAAGCTGTGAGCCTCGGTACCTCCCTGTACAGCTGGATTGTCAAGTTCCTCACTGGCAGACCACAGTCAGTTCAGATTAGCAACAACATGTCCTCCACAATCTCCATCAACACAGGTGCATCACAAGGCAGTGTGCTTAGCTCCCTCCCCTCCCCCTCATGCACTACTCACTTTATACTTAGAATTGTGTGTCTAAATACAGCTTCAATGCCATGTTTAAGTTTGCTGATGAATCTTCTGTTGTTGGCCAAATCAAAGGTTTTGATGAATATGTGAAGGGAGATTGAAAACCTAGTTGACTGGTGGTCACAACAACAGCCTCACACTCATCATCAGCAAAACCAAAGAGCAACTGCAGGAATAAGGAGCCAGAGGTCCATGAGTCAGTTCTCATTGGGGGATCGGAGGTGGAGAGGCTCAGTCGATTTAAAATCTTTGGCGTTAACATATCAGAGGCTCCTGGGGCCAGCACACAAGTACTATCACAAAGAAGGCACCACAGCATCCTTGCTTTCTTAGAAATTTGTATAGATTTGACGTCACCCAAAACTTTGACAAACTTCTATAGATGCTTAGTGGAGAGTTTCCTAACCGGTTGCATCATGGCCTGGTATGAAAACACTAAAGCCCAGGAATAGAAAAGTGCTGACTACAGCCCTCCTCAGCACTAAGCATATTTACATGGAGCACTGCCACAAGAAAGCAACATCCATCATCAAAGACCCCCACCATCCAGACCATGCTCCCTTCTCACTATTAATATCAAGATGGAGATATAGAAGCCTCAGGTCCACCAGGTTCAGGAACCCTATAACCATCAGGCTCTTGAAATGGAGTGGATAAATCCCTTCATCACATCTCTGAAATCACTTCATGAACTACAGACTCACTTTCAAGGACTCCGTACAACTCATTTTTATTTGCACAGTTTGCCTTCTTTTAGCACATTTATTGTTTGTCAATCTTTATGTATGGATTTCAGTGAAAACCATTGTATTTCACATTTCCTTTTGAATGCCTGCAAGAAAATGTACCTCCAAGTAGTAGATAGTAACAAACATGTGCTTTGATAATAAGTGTACTTTGAACTTTGAATCTAAGCAGCAGAGGGGGTGTGATTTGGTGAGCTCACTGAAATTTCTCCCTCAATTAATGTTAAATGAAACAAAAGAGTCTGATAATGAATAATGAAGGGTTTGGCCTGAAACACTGATTGCTTAATCATTTCTATAGATGCTGCCAGACCTGCTGAGTTCCTGTAGCATTTTGTCTGCAATGCATAAAAATGATGAGAGGTGCATAAAATATTAATATTCTGAACTAGATGGGAATATTATATTTACTTTTAACAGAGAGGTCTAAATTACAGGACATCAGTAATTAAAATGGAGGTAATGCAGTGAAAGATTAGTAAAGCACTGTGGAAACTCAGGCAAACATGAGGAAATCTGCAGATGCTGGAAATTCAAGCAACACACACAAAATGCTGGTGGAACACAGCAGGCCAGACAGCATCTATAAGGAGAAGCGCTGTTGACGTTTCGGGCCGAGACCCTTTGTCAGGACTAGTCCTGACGACAGTGCTTCTCCTTATAGACGCTGCCTGGCCTGCTGTGTTCCACCAGCATTTTGTGTGTGTTGCGTGGAAACTCAGGACCTACTTAAGATGAACACATCCAGTGTCAAAATCTTTCGGACTATGAACTGAAAAATAAGAACTCAATTAATTGTAAACAGACTTCTGTTTGTTAGAATGAGCAATGAGAGATATTATATGCCTATAATGGAAGTTTTATAACAATATGAATCTGAACATAATAATTATCCTGTCACTATCACAATGCTCTTTGCGGGTGAGACCTTTCCTTGTACAAGTTGGCAGCTGTAATTCTCACATAAACACTATACTTCAAATGTGTATCACTGACTTTATAGTGCCAAAATGTATGTTTTCTATCAATTTAGAAGGAGGTTATTTGTCTCATTGAGTCTATGGCAGCTATCAGAGAAAACCCATTGATATACATTTCCCCAAATATGACATACTTCCTCTCACATGCTCATTAACTCCACTCCAATTCTCTTACCCTTCACATAATGTTGGATAATCTACAGTAACTAATGAACCCCTTCACCAACATGCCTTTGCACTGTAGGGTGAAACTGGAGTACCTTTGGAAAACTTTTCTGCAGGGTGAAAGTAGCATAGGAGTTGTCCTTGGCAGCATCTGAAATGTGGAAATGAATTCAGAAAGGGTGTGTCTTACTTTCAGCTGTTTTTATTTTTGCTGTAGATATCAGCATCTGCAGTCTCTTGAGTTTCCACTTTACTACCAATCTGATTGGAGCTGATAATGGGCCAGTATTCACTACAGCAAAAATAAAGAAACAGGTCTGTCTTTTTTGGTCTTGTGGCACCATCTATTACAAAATCTCATGCAGTTGACATTTTGCCCATTGCTATTGAGCAAAACATTGGCTGCCTATTGAAATCTGTGATTGTGATAGCAGGACAGAGTCTGAGTAGTCGGTACTCCATCTGTTGAAGCCCTCTTATAATGCTCCAAGAGCACCAATAGATTTACCAATTTCAGCTTCATCAAACAGTTAATAGGAAAAAGAAAAGAAAGTGAAAGGACCCATTACAGTTAAACCAGTTCAACATGCACATAAACATTGGAGCTCATTCTGGAGTGGTCATGGGTGTATCTCTTTACTCATTGCGCTGAATTCTCATTCCCAGCTGCAGGTAGAACCTCCATTCTTGGAATCCTGCGCCTCTTGAAGTGCTCCTTGCCATTGGGTCTCCCCTTGGGATTGGATCCTCTGGATGTCTCCCCTGGTGCTCTTCTCTGTGCACCTCCCACAAAAAGACCCCAAACCAGACTACTGTCCTTCAGAAAACTCTTCCACCCAGATCTCTAAAACCTTCCTTCATATCCCACAGTCCCAACTGACTGACACAACATACCTAAACAGGACAACATGGCTCCTTAACTTTAGACAAAGCCAAAACACTCTTTCCAGCAGAGCACGCCACCTTTACAGAAAACTGCTAAAGCAAAGCACCTCACTGCCTAGTAGAAATCTTATCCAGGGTATTACACAAGACAGGAAGCTGGAGAAATACTTGGGTGGATGGCTGGAGATGTATCAACATGTCAGCAACATCAAGAGGCAGAAAAGTTCACATAACTGGCATTCTTAATGTTGGGCATAACATTTATCTCCTCCATTAGAAACCCTTGCATGGTTACAATGTTCACAATGCATGACAACAAGTCCCCAAAGGGATTTGGAGGTACCAACCTCCTGGTTCATTGCTATGATGCAGAATGACATGAACAGTAACAGCCCTGGGCAGGTTGCCCTTCAGGTCTTTCACCTACTCAACATCGTCATTCCTTTAACATCACAGGATCCTAAAATTCCCATTGGCCCTTTTTGGGAGCACCTGTAACATCCATTGACACACATTCCTGGTGTAATTAATGTCAAGCAAAGACGTGCATGTCACCAGGGTCACCCATGGAAGCAGAACTCCTACATAAAATCATAACCCATCCCTGAACAGAGTGAAGAATTGGCTGTAAACATTACCATGTGGAAAGGAATGTGTTAATGTATTCAGAGCAGATTCCTTTCCTGAAGGGGTGTGCCTTACATCCTGCAAGTAAACACGAGGTGCCAAAGTGCAGTATCATGTGATTGATAGTGGTAGTTGTCTTCTTCCGGGATTGTCGGTGAAGGGACTTTCCAGAGCAGGTTCTATTACAGAAAGTTTCTGCTCCACAGCTCGGAAGATGACAACTGCACCAGAACAAGGAGAGAAACGTTACGACCAAAATGATCACACCCTAAAATTTGTGAAAGGAAAAGATGAAATCACAGGTAATTTAAATACGGTTTTTTTATTACCAGATGTATTTTGGAAGTTTGGAACAGTTGAATTCACTGCCAGATTTAAATCACATATGTAGTTTAAATCTGGAATAAACAGGGTCATGGATCAACTATGATAATTTTTGTTTCATGGTGCACTAAGATTTTGTGGTCACTGAACCTCTGGCTTTCAATATCTAAAACCTGTCTAAATACTGTCAGCAGTCGTCCATATGTACAAGTGAATTTGAGAGTGAAAGTGCATGTAGTGGTAATAATGGACAGTGTATATCGGAATCTAAATACTCTTCCTTACAAGCATGAGCAAGAGTTCTAAAGAAGCCTCACTATCAACATAAAAATTCCTTAGTTTGACCCTGGAGTTGATTGGTTGGCTCAGGTACTGATGTGGGAGAAATGGGTCACAATTTGTGGCGCCCTGGACACAGACATGGGGAAAAGTGAACTGTTCCATTGGGACAGCCAATACCTGAATTGGGCTGGAGCCAGGCACTCAGCAAATCAAACAGTCCATTTAACTGTCTGTATTCTCATCTCTGATATGTTTTAACAATGAATGGTAGAACTGACAATTCCTTGGGAAGACCAGAATGAGGAGGCATTTGAACCGAAGAAAGCCAAATACCAAGGGCAAGGAGAGCAGTACCAGAGGCATGGGTGAAGGGAATGATGTGAGTCTGTAGAGTTGGGGTGTAAAGATTTTGCTGGGCATTCGCTGGGCAGAACTTACTCTCTCTTTGGAATTATGGGGGCTGAAATGAAAAGAGCCATCAGGACCATCACAGAGTCTGCTGAACAAACCTCCAGGAGGCTTTGGATCAAGAGGTGTGACCGGTGGACCAGTGCCACTGGGACAGAAGCCAGGGTCTGATCAACCCTGGCTGGGTCACCTGGGTGAGAGTCTGCTATCGAAAGACCCGAAGCACACAATGACCCCAGGTTGCATCATTTTTGATGTGTCCCAGCATCAAGGAAATTAATAAGGGTGCTCAGATAATATTTTCACGATGCCCACAGCATTGTTCTAGACCATTGATATTTAAATCGCTGTTTCTCCAGGACCACTGTGAAGGATATTCCAATTCTCTTCAGTTAAGCCTATTTCAGGCATTTCATTCCGATTCACTCACAACTGTCAGCCAATATGTGAAACATACAGGTGGATGGAAATCAATATTCTGGGAAAAGGGTCTCAATTGCGAGTTTTCCTTGAAAATATTTATAGTTATTCCATACAATTGGAAGGTACTACTGAATAGAATAGGATCATTAGCAGAAACAAAATTTAAAAGAAGAAATCCATTGTGGCTTTTGCTTCTCATGGCTATTTTCATATTTAGATTTCCAAGAAACATAGCAGTCTGTGGATTCAGTTATTTTTCATTTTCTGACTGGAATTTAGATGCAAATACTCGGCGACTCACCATTTCCATAGGATGAAATGACTGCATCACTTGTTATTTCAGGAGACTATGATCCAAATATTTTGCGGGCAGAAATGTCCTGCAAACACGCAGTAGATCCAAACTCTCTGACTGCATGGTGTCGAAGCCTTCTGGATCGGGTAAGAAATTGAGATTTGTGAACTTAAAAGCTCCATATAACTGTAAAATTGTAAATAGATCTACACTGCTGGTTTATTTTCAATGATTTCTTTGATTTTACATTTTATCAGGAGAATCTGTTGCTAAGATGTGAGAGAGAATGTAATAATCTTTAGTGCCCCTACCAAGGAGTACCTGACCACACTCTATCTGGTAAAATTATTGTGGGTGCGGGTGGTGTCGAGAGTGTAACTTTTAAAAAGTTTACTTTCAACCAAGTCAACCTGTTTGTGACTTCGATCCCTTCTCATTTTTCTAAGCTCTAGTAAATACAAACATAGTTAACTTAGTCCCTCTTCATGAGGAATAAACAATGTGGTGAATCTTCCTTGCACTGGATTGGACATCAGTGTTCAACACTCCTGGGCTCAGACAGTGATTTGAGAGAGAGAATGTGGCAATGAAGAGTTGGGTAAAATGACAAAGTTATTTCTTCCATTCTCATTATCTAGGACGAAAGCAACTTAAACCATTCAATTTTAATAAAATTTGAAATTACAGGGTCAGTACAAATTCTACTGCCCAGCGGTGAAAGCTGATGGACAGGCATGCGGACAGGAATGGCCCTACCATGAAGTTCGCAAGCTGGCAGTACTGACCAGAGAGGAGCAACTGCATTTTGAGGAAACAGTTGCTGTACTGGCTGCAGCTGAGTACTGTGAATATAAATCAGTAAGTCTCACAATCTGATCTCACAAATCAGTAAGTCTTACAAAGTGTGCGTTTCAATGTTTGTGTCTGCACTACATTTGCTTCATAGAAAATACTTTGTTGTCAGCATATAATGAATATTTAATTGAGAGTTACCTCTTTGATTAGCATGTCCAAGTTGATGCAATAGATTCACATAGACATATAGACATATGTCCATGTCTACATTCTGTGGGTAGAAACCATATAGTGTATGTGCAATTTAGAATCAGTAAATTTCTATGAAATAGCAAATTTATTTTGCTCCTATGCTCAAAATTCTTATCACAATCAAATTTCTCTATTGTCTTCTAATGACCAAAAATGCATTTTTAAATAATTGTAATCTATTCATGAGCCCCACAGTTTAGCGGGATATGAAGGAAAGGTTTAAGGCCTAACCTAGTAAGCATACAAATGCAAATTCTCAGAAAAGAAGCGGACTTCATCAGGAATTAAACAAAGTTTGATCATTTTGTGGTAAAGTTAGTCACAGAAGCCTATGACATTTGAAGTACATATATTTAGTTGCATGCATTAAAAAGGTTATCAGTGTGAAGTAATTAATTTCATCAAATGTTGTTTTGCTTATCTTTTATCCACAGTGTCCTGGATGTGAAACATATGTTGAACGCTCAGACCTGAGTAACTTGAGTGTCCACTGCATTATCTGTACTGCAGAAAAGGGGAGTGTTTACGAGTTCTGTTGGCAGTGCCTGAAACCATGGAAGGGACGTGGCCCACGTTCTGACCGATGTGATAATGAAGGGTGCACCAATATGGAACTGGACACACTACGCACTTGCCCATTAATCAACCTCTTAGATACTGTAGTGAAGAATTGCCCTTCCATTCGAGCCTGCCCAACATGTGGTAAGCTGCTCGAACACAACCAAAAGGGATGTAAAAATATTATCTGTTGTAGGTGCCAAGTTGAATTTTGCTTTGCCTGTCTGGAGCTGACAGAATTATGCCAGGCAAGAAAACCAGAATCATGGTTTGATCTCTGTGCTAAAGGAATTGCACCAAGGCAAACTTCAATCCCGACATGGAATCGACATAGTTCTCTATAAATATATTGTATAGAAAATGCACATTGCACATTGGACAATGCATATTCCACCTGTGTATTGATATCACTCAGTTTTACCTTACGATAACTCCTCAAACCTTTTGCCTGTCTTTCAATTGTTGGACTTTTTGTTTGACATTCAAATCTGAGCTTTCATCCACTGTTCAAATATTGAGCCAAACATCTTCAGCCCCAGCAGAGACATCACTAGTTTGCCACTGACTCTAAGCTTCTCCCTAACAGTGTCTAAACTAGATTATTTGCAACATTGCTGTCATGCCTGATTCGAGTTGATTTTCAGATCTCATATCTCTATGCCACCATTTCCGTCACCTACTTCCACAATTGTAACATGACACATTTCTGCCTCTGCCTATAATCCATGTCTTTGTGACGTGTAAGATTCACTATTATAGTGAACACTTGATTGCAACCTTCTTCTCTCAGTAAATTTGTACTCAATGAAGTCTCTGATGCCGATGTCCCAACTTGCACCAGCATTATTCCCATCAACTGCATTGCAATTAAGTTCCTTAACTTTGAAGCTTTCATCATTTTCAAATCTTTTCAATGATCTTGTCCTCTTTCTGTAACCTCCTCCTGCCTTACAACCCCCCAAGATATCTGACTTCATTTTAAAATGAGCCTCCTGAACATTGCTGACTTTCATCACTTCCTCACTGCCAGCTCCCGAGTCATTAAAATCTGTAGTCCATCTCATTCTTGCTATCTGCCAAGCACCAACAGTGACTACACTTAACTAAATACACTTCTGGCATTATAATGACTTCCAATGTCACATCTGTTCCTATAGAAATGGAAAGCATTTTTCTTCTTTATCTCGTATAGTTGGTTGCACATTAAGAGCAGATTCAATGCAAATATTATGAAAAACAATGCAAAGGAAAATATTGCTTATATTGTAACTTATACAGCCAAAAAAATTCACTGTGAATGATTTGTTTATAATTAATGAGATTATGTTTATTCAATAGCATTGAAGTATCATTTTGATTATTTGATGTTAAATCTTGACATTATTTGAAGAACTTGCATCAACTGTGCATTTTTACACATCACATGATTCTGCTGAACATTAAGAATTTAAAGTACTGCCAGTCTACCCCATCAGTGATTTGCTCACTGGGGGAGAAAATGAAGGAGCTTTGCATTGTGCCACTGCCTGAGTGGAAGGAGATGTGCAGTCTATGAGTGACCATCTTGGTCACTTTTCTTGTGCCTGCAAGAACATTTGGACATTGTTAGTATGAAATGCTGCGAGTTCGATTCACTGATTTATTGGTGGAGGGGGTGGGGAGCTGCATGGGCTCGTTCACAGCAAGGACTAGGCCTCACGCCACCGTGTCGCCTGTTCACTGCCACCAGGAGAGAGGCTTTGGAGCCGGTATGCTCCACCGAGGCGCAGCATCCAGGCTGGAGTCAGTGCCGTCCCCAGCATTCACTCAGCACAAGACAAGCTCACTTGTGGTTGACTGCAGATTTCTGCGGCATTGACGGCTTGAGTTTGGGCTCCTTTATTACGTAGCTGTATCTTACTGATACCTTTATGTGCTTGCTATCTTATACGTGCTATGGGTGCTTTGCTGTGTGTGTGAGACTGTTGGAACTGTGTTTTGCACCTTGACCCCGGAGTAATGCTGCTTCGTTTGGCTGTATTCATGTCTGGTTGAATGGCAATTAAACTTGAATTGAATTGAATAATTGCTGTTTTGAATTTCTAATTAGTTAAATTGAATGGAGTATAATATGGTTACTTTAAAAAAAAACTCCTCTCTTTAGATTGACTACCCTTTCTACTTTGCTTGCTTTCTAAAGGTGGTCTATAATAAATTGACCAAAGTCCGTGGAGGAACCACAATTAATTTTCCTTTCCAGAACATTTAATTTATAGATGCTAATTAATGTTGCTTAAATTTCACTGGAGTTTATTAGTCTTTTTCCAATTAGAACCATATGAAAATTGGCAATTTTATTACCTAATAAAACACATTTAATGTTAAGAGTATCTTTTTTGTAAATGAAGTTCCTTTATAAAAATCCTTTTAAAAATCCCTTTTTATAAACTATGTCCTTCCATCTCTGGTAGGTGACTGAAATGCTGAAAGCTGTTGGATTAATGTGTGTCTGTAACTGGCCAGGATGGTTCTTAGATGCAGCCTGGCTCCATTTTCTCAACTCAAACCATTCTCCATTGTCCTAAAGAAATATCCCTCACATTAACACTGTGATTCAAATCAATTAAAATGCTGACGTGACAAAGAGACAAGGTCAACAACAATACCATTGGACAAAACTATCAGTGGAAAACTAACAGTGACATGGAAACAGATTGAAATGGCTAAGGCCCAAGGGGCATATGCATCAGATTGGATCGATGGCAGACTGTGAGTAACATGAACACAAAACTTACTTGGCCCCCATCCCTCTCAATCCAGCTCTTTCACCTGTATCTGTACATGACAGTATTGCTAGGAGTGATCACTTTGTCCTACTGGTGACAGAGTCCAATTTTCCAAATGAGAACAAGCTTCCTTACATAGTCACATAACTGTTGCTAGAAGCATACATCTGCCAACTCAACACAGGATATCCATGGGACTCCACAAATAGCTGTAGAGATATATATAAATATAATCTGTAACTTCATAACCAAACATATACATGAATCTAACATTAATGTTAAGCCAGTGAAACCACGCTGACTCCAAGAGGAATACAGAGGGAATGTGATACACCTAAAGGTGAGACATACATAAAGCTGCAGTATTGACCGTGCCTGAAATGCAAGCAGATGGACTTTCTCAACTCAAATTAATTTTACTGAGGAGCTGAAATGGAGTTGAGCATTATCCAATGATTAGTATACATTGCTGCTTCTGAAGTTATAATGGAAGGAAAGGCATCGATAAGTCTATTAAAAATTATTGGGCCAAGGTCAATGCCCTGTAGAAATCTGGCTCAGAACATTTGTTCAATATCTCCACTCCAGATTCCTCCCTGACCCAATGATCCTGTTCATTGTCTCAATTCCAATCCTCTTCCCCCCCCCCACAGACCTGTTTATCCTCTCCCACTCTGAACTCTTCCCTGAACTCTATTCTCCTGTTTATTTCCACCCTGCTCCCCCTGTCTTTCAGTTCTTTTATCCTCATTCCAAACTCCTCCTCATACTCTAGTATCCCTTTCGTCTACAACTTCACCACACCTCCAATCTCCTGCTCCCTCTCCTCACTCCTATCCCTGGTTATGTCCCTACTTTGCCGTCTCTCTCTTGGGTTCAAAGTTCAAAGTACATTTATTATCAAAGCATTTATGCAGTATGCAACCCTGAAATTCATCTTCCCCATGGACAATCACGAATCAAAGAACCATAGAACCAACCCATTTTAAAAAAATCAAACATCAAAGCCCCTCCCCTCCAACCTGCAAAAAAATTGAGTTGATCATGAGCCCGTGCTCCATCTCCACACTGCACACTTTGGTTGCAGCCTCCCAGAAGCCTCTCAGAGACAGCGAAGTATCAGATCGCCTTATTGACCCAAAATACACCATCTGAAGATAAATTGCAGGATCTAACAGTAGCAGAACTGCATCTGATATAGAAAGAAGAAGTGAAAGGAATTGCTTCATGACCTGACTTGAGGACGTTGCCTTTGGTAGCTTTGTTCGCTAGTACCATTATCTTTAGTACAGTATCCCATACTAAAGCTAATATACCATATTGAGCTGGGAAATTGGAAGAAGTTGATGTGTTTAAATGAGAATTTGGATGTCCTTCACAGCATCTGTATGGAACAGCTTTTATCTATTATAACTTGCTCAAGCTTGCACCGAACCCCTTAAGATCAAAGATGGGCTCATCTTGGTGCAGTACATCTTCTCCACTCTCCCATTTCCCCCTCCCCCTACCTTTCCTCACTGTTTATCTTCAATCCCTGATGGACCTTGACTGTTCATGCACTGATCACCTACCACAGCTCTGATCAACCTCCTCACAAGGAAAGTTTGGGAATCTCCACCCAAGTTCCAGGTGACAGGAGCTTTCAGGCAGCAGTTCATGGGTTCATAGTGGCTCATCTTGTGGAGCTTCTGCCTCAACGTTCTAGTGACCTGGATCTTGGAAGATGTCTGTGAGGGTTTATCCCTGTGACCGGGCACTTCCTCCAGTTTTCCATTGTCTCCAACATCCTCAGAATATGCAGGTTATTAGGTTAAATAGCCACTGTAAATTGCCCCAATATTTGGGTGAATGGCAGAATCTGCTGGTGGTGCTGGGGGTGGGGGAGGGAGAGGAATTGTGGGTAGAATGAAAAGAGATTAGAACAAGATTAGTGATAATACAGGTTCACAATCCCTTATCCAAAATCCTTGGGGCCAGGATTGGAATAAATGTAGAACATCACTGTCACTTTAAAATTCAGTAACTTGTCCTTCTGTTTCTTTAAATCATATACAGTCATAGTTCCAACACCATATTCTTCAGAAAGATGCCGCACAGACACCCACGATCAAGCTTCTGCAATAACTCCACTTTCTGCGTTATTGATAATGATAGATACTTCCTTCTCTTTTTCTCATTGTTACCCATAGGGGGAATCTGCAGCTCTTTTTGACATTTTCACAGTGAAATTAAACACAAAGTCAACAGTGAACACAAAATATCAGCGAACGGCAAATGCATGTGTAACCAGTACGAGCGATGAGCCACAACTGACGTCTGGTGGCCTCTGCTAGTGCTGCAACGTCACACCTGAGTGATGTCAGCTGTCGGCGAAAAAATCTTCGGTTTTCGGAGCTTTTTGGATTTCACAATTTTGGATAAGGGATTGTGGACATGTAGTTGTTTGATGATTGACATGTACACGATGGGTTAAAGAGCCTATCTCCAAACCATATGTATTTAAGATGCTATGATTTTACTGTGCTAACTTTTTTTTAAAATGGAGGATGTGAAGTAGAAAATGAGAAGAAAATATTTGTTATGCTGATCTAACTTGTCTCCTGGAGTGCAGTGAAAGGGTTAAGGAGTTGAATTGCACAATTTTGCATGCACAACAACCCAAACTCAGTTGCTGTAATTCATTGGCAGTTCTTGGAAAACAAAACTGAAAGTAAATCTGTATGATGGGTTATGGGAATTTCAAAACAAGTTTAAAGGAAACATTTTGTTTACATACTTGAAAGAGTACATGAAAATGAAAAATAATTCCAAGGTGGTTGGATTGGGCATGATGGTGCTAAATTTCCATGTGTGAGCATGGGTGAAAGTCATCTAATTTGTTATCTATGATTACTAGCTGCAGGGTGAAATAAAGCAAAATTAATCACTCAAGAGCTAGTAAACTGAAGTGACCCAGTGCAGGGTGGGGTTATTGAAAACTAAGTAAAACAACATCAGCTGCTAAATGTCAAAGAGGAATGAAGAAGCTTGTCCTACCTTGTATGAAAATAAGGCCATCAGCAATTTGACCAAATCAAACTTCCAAATTCTTGCTGCCTTTTCCATGAATTGCAACGGCCAGCTGGCTGAGCCCCTCATGGTAAAGCCCTACATAAAGAAAAGACTTTCTTCGTGTTGTGATGATATCACCAGAGAAAAGGGGGGTGGGTGGGTTTAGACACTTCCTCCACAGAAAAGGCAACACAATTTGTGACAGTAGACACGCCCATGCCCAATGATTTAGATAAGGTGTCAAAGGCTTGATATTCATATGTTCATAACAATTAAGTAACCATCAACACCATTAACTACTGGGTGATAGGCCTTTCATCCCTCTATAAGTGGTACTGCGTTTCCAGACGGTGTCCGTGGTGCTCAGTGTGAGTACCTGCCAATGTTAGCACAACCCTCCCCACCACTGAAACATCCACATGAGATGCTGCCTCATCGATCAACAAGAACCCCACCATATGGAATATGCACTTTTCCAGCCGCTACCACTGCGAAGGGGTCACAGAAGCACAAAGTCTCACAACACCAGCTTCAGGAATTTCCTACAACCATTTGATTCTTGAAGTAAATTGCACAAACCTAACCCTACCTCAACAATGGTACAGCATGCAATACCTCTTGTACCACCATGCACTGTAAAGATCAAAGTTCAAAGTAAATTTATAATCAAAGTAGTTACGTATCACTATCTTGAGATCCTTTTTCTTGCAGTTACTTACAGTAAAACAAAGAAGAACAATAGAATCAAGGAAAAACTACACACAAAGACGAACAAGCAACCAAAATGCAAGAGAAACTGCAAATACAAAAAACCCAAATAATAAAAAATAAAGAAATAGTTCTGGGAACGTAGGTTCTAGGGTCCTTGAAAAGTGAGTATCAGGTGTATTCAGTGAACAGTTCAGTTTTGCTCTGAGTGAAGTTATCCACACTGGTTCGGAGCCTGATATTTGGGGGTAATAACTGTCACTGAGCCTGGTAGCCTGGGACCCAAGGCTCCTTTGCCTCCTTCCTGATGGTAGCAGCAATAAGAGAGTATGCCTTGAGTGTGGCTTATTTTGACTGATGCCTTTTCTTGCACTATCTTCTTTTCTTAACAGTCTCGTATAACTTACAGTACTGCACAAAAGTCTTAGCCATAGATACAGAGCAAGGGTGTAACTGTAATTTATAATTTGCATTAATAACTGAAGAGTGTTTCTTGCTTGAATTAATATCTGCTATATTCACATAATCCAGAATACTCCTAATGCAAAGTCATCGAGCTGGTTGGAATTGGTTGCATTTCTTGACATAATATTTTTAAGATATTCAATTAATGCAACACGAAAGTCGATGTTTTAATTGTGTCAGTAAAAAGAAACCATAGTTTTTACTTTTAACAAACTCATGTATTTTTCATAGTATGGTGATTCGTCCCCACCTCACTGGCAGAAGGCGATATACCATTTGCAAATTATGTTTTCATTTTTAATTAGCTAAGTGTTAGTACATTATGCACGTGCTATAATTGTTTTAATTGTGTAGTTTATTAACCAAATTATTTCCATCTAAAGAATTTCTGTTATCTTGAGTATGTGATAGATTTTTCAGAGGTGCCACCTTCTCCATCTTCTTCTTCAAATTGAATCTATTGCATCTCTGCTTTGCTTCTCAGCTCCTCACTTAGTTTCAAATGCTCTGTACCTTTGTTTAAACTTTAAAATAAATTATATATGTGTCTAAGACTTTTGCATAATACTGTATATTTCATGTTATCACTTAATCTACATGCCTTCACCTTGTAGATCATGTACTTATGTCATGACAATAATCTCACCTTGATTTTACTTGACTTCATTCTGATTCGAGGGGAGGGGAGGGGAGGGGAAGAACCTTGGTCAGGGTTCAGCTTCTGCAAGTCAGCCTGTGGGCTGGGTCCCATGAAGAGAATGTGCGTGTGAGTGTGGGAATGAATATGAAAAGGAATTCCAAATTGTGGATGATTGAATGCCTGAATGTAGTGTGAGCCCCTGAGCCAAACACCCTGAGGGTCTCCCGTGGAGTGCATGTTTGTGCATTATGTACCAGTGTTAACCATGCTGAGGAGTGGATGGAAACTGTGGGGTGGTCTGTGTTCAATGAGATGCAGAAACGGTTGAAAGAGTTCTGCAGGGAAGTGAGAGAGAGAGGTGGGGTTGGGCAGGAGTAGTCAAGAATAATAGTGTCTATCTGAGTGTTTGAAAAGCAACATCTGGTACCAGAGTCGAAGGGTGAATGAGATGATGATTAAATGTACCCTGAACTAATGTTTCCCTTGCACTGTCCATTGGCTTTAGGACAAAGTGTCACAGAAAAGACAGCAATGATGTTAATGAATACATCGAATGCATGTGTACTGTATTTCACAAATATTCTAGATTAACCCTCTTAATAAATGTTATTGTAAATGGGTTGAAATCTAGGTTAAGGGAAATGAATACGTGTATACCAGTGTTTGGTTTGGAAAGAAAACGGAACCTGGGGCCGGTGTAACAAGAAGCCATGCATGTCCATCAGTATTGTCGCGTGAAACACTCAGAAAAAGGAAAAATCGCTCACGGGCCAGATAAGCAAGGTATCCTAATATTTGCTCCCGGGCCGGATCTGGCCCGTGGGCCATAGGTTGCCTACCCCTGGTTTAACTAGTTCTGTCTATGTTGCAAAACACTCACATTTCTACTTCACTTTTCTCATCCCACACAAGTAACAGTATTCACTTCCCTTAACCTAGATAGCCGAGGGTCAATGCTGGAAAGAGTATTTGTATTGTATGAAGAGGTGGCAATATTCCTTGAAAGCAAAATTGAGGATGCTTCACATTTTCATGATCCTGATTGGCTTGCAACCTTGGCTTTTCTTGTGGACATTACATCTTATTTAAATAACTTGAATTTACAACTTCAAAGAAAAAAAAATCAGCTGATACATGAGATGTATGGTCATATTGTGGCCTTTGAAAGAAAGTGGCAGTTGTGGGAGTACCAGCTTCAAAAAGGAAATTGTGCACATTTTCCCACTTTTCAAAAAAGTAAAGCACAAGATCCAGACATTTTTTTGAATATGGTCCAAGAAAAGAGTTTTCATCTCATTTTGCTGATTTTTGCTTGCAGGCAAATGAGTTCAAGCTGTTTGCTACTCCATTTGATGTGGAAGTGGATGCTGCATCAGAAATTTTTCAAATGGAATTGATTGAGATGCAGTGTGACGACATATTGCGAACGAAATTTCATTCTGAAGATACGTCAGTGCTTGACTTCCATATATATTGGCTGCTTTGCTTTGCCACTGCCTGTCTCTCATGTTAGAACCACTGTAACATACCCTTCCTGTCAGTTGGACACATACAGATGGAAGACTTTCTCATAGTCAGGCAGAGCTAATGCTGGGGCTGACTGCAGCTCCTGTTTAATAGTATTGAAAGCTGTCTCTGCCTCTTCATTCCACTGTAGGATATCCTTCAAACTTGTGTGTCCTGCTTCCTTCATTAATTTCCTTAATAGTGTTACGATCTCAGCATATTCCTCAATCCAATCTGAACTATATCCTGTCATTCCCAGAAACGTCATCATCTGCCCTACTGTCTGGGGCTCAGGAGCTTTAGTTATTGCCTCAATGTGCTCCAGTGCTATCGCCTTCACTCCCTTAGATATTACCCTACCTAGGTATTCTACCTGTTGCCTGCAAAATTGCAGCTTCTTTCTCGACACCTTATGTCCCCCATATGCCAGTTTCTCCAAATTGACCATGGTATCCTGTTCACACTGTTCCTCACTCTCGGAGCAAACCAACAAGTCATCCACGTACTGTATCAGTGTGCTTCTCAATGACATGCCTTCCAGGTCTGCTTTCAGCCCCTGATTAAAAATATGCGGCGAATGTTTAAATCCTTGTGGCATTCTAGTATAGGTATACTGGCTGCCTCTGTAGGTAAATGTAAATAAGTACTAGCACTGATCGGCCAGGGGAATGCTGAAGAAAGCCGAACACAAATCAATCACTGAAAAGTGGCTTGCTTCCGGCGGCACATTAGTCAAGAGCGTGTGGGGGTTGGGAACCACCGCTGGCCAGTCTTCCTCTACCTCATTTACTGCTCATAAGTCATGCACCAGTCTCCACTTAGATTAGTCCTGACGAAGCGTCTCAGCCCGAAACGTCAACAGCGCTTCTCCCTATAGATGCTGCCTAGCCTGCTGTGTTCCACCAGCATTTTGTGTGTGTTGTTGTTTGAATTTCCAGCATCTGCAGATTTCCTTGTGTTTCCACTTAGATTTGTCTGCTTTCAGGACAGGCAATAACGGGGTACTGCATGGTCTGTCTGTCCTCTTAAGTACTCCTGCTTCCAACAGTCCCTGTATTGTTAGTGCTATTCCCCCTTCTGCTTCTGGTTTCAGAGGATATTGCGGTCTCCTGGGTGGAATTGCTCCCTTTTTCAGCCTTATTTCCACCAGACTGGCTGTTTTTATTCTCCCTACATCCATGTCATGTTTTGACCACAGACTAGATGGTAGCTCATTCAGCCTGTCACCTCTCTGCTGTCCTCTCCCTTTTCCCAACAATGGCATATGTGGTTGAAGAGTTACTTCGACCTCTTTTATGATTCCTGTCATATCTACATCTACCATTGTTTTAATGTAGTCGTTGTCTTCTGATATCCATACCTTCAGCATAACTCTCCTCCAAACTGCTACGGTCCCAGCGTGCTTCACTAAAGGTCCTAGGTCTTTAGACTGGTGTCCCTCATTTAACAGCAATGTTATATGAGGAACTGCTCCCGGTATCCTGTACCACTTTTCCAGGAAAGCATTCCACTTAACTTGCAGGGCTGCCCCTTGCTTTCCAACTATTATAGCTTCTCCTTTTAGATGCTGCCATGTATCTGCCTCCATGTGCCATCTCTACTCTAACTCCCTACTTTGAGTTTCATCAAAGATTACTGCGCAATGTAACTCAGACTTGGGCGTCACAGCCTTGGGTAATAAAGCCTGCACGCCCTTCTTCCATTTTTCCCAGGTTTCCCAGATCTGATCCTCTATGTCTCCTATCCAAAAAACATTAGCTTTCTTGTCTTCCCGCACTAGTAATTGAGCACCTGCTCTTTCCACGCTCAGCCCATTTCTAGTGCATTCTAGTTTCAATTCTAGTCCTAATAGGGCATCTCTACCTAGCAAACTAATCGGGGTTCCTTTGGATACTAATACTGGCAGAATTATTCCCTTCCCTTACTGCCCATCTTCAACCGCACTGGAGCTGTACATTGCGTCAACTGTGTTTTCCCCGAGAACCCTATAGTCTTGATGAATTTTCCTGACATTGGAAGGTGGAGGGCATACTGTGGCTGTACACAAGTATATGTGGCTCCAGTATCTATCATCATTGGTGTCAGTTGCCCTTCTAACATAACCTGAACAATGGGTTCCTCTTCCGCCTCCCTCAGGTAATGTCCCTTCCCATCTGAGTTCTCGGGGCGCACCTAGTATCTTGCATAGGGGTTCATGGGTCCACTTGGGCCTGAGGGGGCTGGACCTTGGGGACCTTGGCTAAACTGCGGTTCTCTTCTCGTTGGCTCCTGCTGGTACGCAGTGGGCCATGGTTTAAAGGGGCATTCTCTCCTCACATGTCCGGGCTGGTCACATCCCCAACACAATCTCTCTGTCTCTCTCTCCCCCGCTTCCTCACTGGTTCTCTCTGTCCATAGCCTTTCTGTCCCTCTCCTTGGGGCTTCCAGTCCCTTCTGGGCTGTTGTCTAAATTTATTCTGTCCCTGATAGGGCATCTGTGGGAATGCCCCTCCGAAGACGTTTATTATTGGCATGGGGTTTTCTGGCCCTTGGCTGACAGTATGATCGGTCTCTCCATATAGTGGTGCTCAAATCAGTCATTGCTGGCATAATCTTTTTGCCTTTCTCTTTTTCCTTCTTTTTGAGCTCTTCAAGCTGCATTTGCATTAACTTTCTTTGCACCTCCTCCTGCTGTTCGGCCAACTTTCATTTGTCACCTCGATATTTCTCAACTGCATGGACTACATGATCTCTGAATTCTCATGGGGGCATTGACATCAGCCTGACCACTTCTGCAAGTTTAGATTTAACTTGAGGAGGCATTGCATCCAAAACAGTAGTTTGGAACAGTGAGGTCATAACCAGGTTGCCTTCCACCTCTTGCTCAGTTTCCAGCCTCCACCTTTTCACTTGATTTTCTGCATAGGCTGCTGGATTCTTGGTATCTCCCAGTGGATCCCCTTTCAGGGCTTTGGGGTCCACTTTGGGTGGGTAAAGCTTCCTGAGGGCCTGCCATACCCTCTGTCTCACCGTGTCGAAGTTGGCCCCATCAGTCAGTGGGCTGTGCACATTCCACAGACCAGCCTCTTCCATCAGTTCTTGTAATTTGGAGGTTCCCATCAACCTTATCAGCAGTGCCTTCAAATCTCCCATAGCCAATAATCGTCCCATAGTTTCTTCCTCAAAAGCTCTAATCCATTTCCCTGCCCCCTCGTGCAGACTGAGCAGAGTGTTCTTCAGCCCTTCCAGGTCCTGGGACCCCCAAGGAATATACTGTACTCAACCCGATCCTTTCACCAACAGTGGCATTACCTTTTCTCCTTCCCTTTCTTCTTGACCTTCTTCCTCTCCTGACTCCCCATCCGACCACGTTTTTACTTGTTGCCACACAATTCTCTCTGGGGTTCCCTCTTCCCTTCGTCTTTCTACTGTCCCTTGTTTTCTTCGCGGAGTTCTCCCTTTCTGACTTGGTTCAGTCCTTGCTTGGTCTCTCATGTCCTCCTCATATCTCCTAATCTCCTCCTGCACTTCTGATAGTTGCTTCTCCACTTCCTCTGCTTCTTCTTCAAAGCTTCTGCCTCCCAGCTTCCCCCTACCTTCTTGTGCATCTTCTCTCTTGCTACTCGACTCTTGTTCTCTTGCTGAGTCACCTTTCCTCCTAACCCGATCTGTTCTGTGCACATACAACAGGTACTCCTCATACTCCTTTTTCCTTCTCAATTCCTGTAACCTTTTAACTTCTTCCTCCATTTCCCTCCTTTCTTGTTCGATTCTTATCTTCTCTTCTTCTACCTCCTTCCATATCGCCTCTCTTTCCCTATTGTAATTTCTTTTTTCTTCCTCGCTATTCCAAACCTTAACTTCTTGCATCTGTACTGTTCCTGAAATCATAGGGCACTGCTTAGGGGTTTCCTCCTCATAATATGGAGGGGTCTTTCTACTTCTTTCAAGTCCAGGTATGGAGCTGAAGCTGAGTCCCTGTTAAGCTTTTCCTCTCCCCTACCAGACTGTTTTTCCTGTTGCTTGGTGTCTTCTTCGCTTACTATTAATATCCTACCTGTCTTTCTCAACCTCTCTCCCTCCATCTTGAAAAGTTTCAATACTTCTATCTCCTGTTTTCTTTTTTTCTCCCTTTTCTTGGACATCGTTTGGTTTATAATATTTAATGAGTGCTTCCATCTCTTCACACAAGCTTACATCAAACATTCCTTCTCTTGGCCATTTTGTGACCAGATTTTTGGTTCTTTTCTCCCATTTTTCTGAAGTTTCTGTGATCTCATCTTGACTTACTGGGAATTTCTTGGACAGTATTTCTACAGACGTTCCTTTTTCTTCTGCCATGTTGTTCTCCTCTTTTTTCCCTTTTTTCTTAGATATTCTTAGAATCTCACAACTCAACTACTTTTCCTATTCTATTTCTATGCCTAACCCTATAGTTTATCATACCAGCGTTTAAGCAATTTATTAAACTATCCTTACCTTCTATTTCGTTCTGCCTGTGCAGACCCCAACCTAGGGCGGTATCCACAGAACTTTCTTCTTGCACCTCGTCTATTCAGACCCTTACATCACTTAAGGCGGTATCCATGAGGACTTGCTCTTTTTCCTTTTCTCTCCCTGCCCGTTCAGACCTTCATTTCATGCGAAGCTGTATCCACAGAGACTTACCAACACCACGTGGAATTTTTTCTTTACTTAACTTCTTATTACCTTATTCGTACTCACCCCCACTGCAGTGCTCTTGATCAATCCTCTGAGCCTCCTGTTAACCCCAATTTTACCAGATTCTTTGGATCGGAGAGACCCTTCAGCAGTTGTTTCACACTTCTGAGTCCCCGAGTCCTCCCCAAAACCAACAGAATTCTTAGTCCATATTGTCGCAAAAAGTGCTTATCTTTGTTTGGGTGCACCCTTAATTCTGTCAGCCCTGTGAGGGTCCCCGAAGGACTGGGAAGCATCCTCAATCTGCTGTTTCCTCTGTTCACAGGTCTCTTTCCGATTCTGCCAACTACGCCAATTTTGTCATGGTTTCTTGTGTTTCACACACACAGGAGACATAGAAGGTTCTTCAAGAAGTTTTAAGCTTTAATTTGCAAATCAAAGCTGAGACAGTCAGTGAGCTAGTTGCTGAGTGCCCGCCGATCTTTGTAAATGGCATTTTTTATAGCAATCTTCTGACTTAGCTTACATTAACATATCCAATCACTCTGCAGCTACATATCACCAATATATCACCTTCTGACCTGTCACTATTATCTTCATCCAATTAGTCTAATTGTGTCCCAGTTTACATTTTGGGCCATGTGTTCTCCTGTCCCTGGCCACAGTTATCTCTCAGTTAGTCTTCCATTAACATACCATTGCCTGTTTTATTATCCTGTCTGCCACTGTTATCTTTTCACTAGCTAAGCCATTCCATAATGTATAGATTACATTTCAGCTATATACATTACATTTCAGCTAATTGCATTCCTGCTGGTAATACATAGATGTTATTCCATAGTATATAACCATGACTACTGAGCGTTTACTATGCATTATACATTTACTAGATACATTGTATTCTTAGGTATATACTATTTATGTAACACTTACCCAACAGGCTGGTATACGTCTAGGGGAAAAGGAGATCCAGCCACTCACCAACCCCACCTCCCGTACACGCAGGTGCTGTAAGAATCAAGTTTATGCCACACACGCACCATATCAAACTCACACCAGATACCGTTATGGAATACACTTTAAAGATTTTACTAAAACTAAAAGAGTACTATGCAATACAGTATATATGAAGGAAAAGAAAATAAAATAAAAGGCGCCAACTTATCAAAGTTCAGTCAGTTTAGTGCACGTCGTTGGAGCTCAACCATCGAACCATTTGACCCCTCGTCACTTTCCTCCGACCACCACATCCTCGCACCTGGTAGGCCCATTCCCATCCGCAGGTTTCACCCGGTAAACTGGTAGATTCGGCATCTGGCTCTCTATTACATAGAGGGGTGGCCGCCCATCGATCTGCCAACTTGTGTTTACCAGGGAGTCCCAAATTCCGTAAAAGGACCCGGTCGCCCGGCAATAATTGAGCAAACTTCACCTTTTGATCATATCTCATCTTATTCCTCTGATTTTGTTTGGTAGCCGCCGCCTCAGCCAACTCGTACGCCCGCTGTAACTCCCTCTTCATGTCGGTCACATACTTTAGATAGGGCTTCCCGGGTACTTCAGCCCCAAAACACAAGTTGATGGGCAACCTCGCTTCCCGCCCGAATATCAGATAATAGGGCGAGTACCTTGTAGCATCATTGCGAGTACAATTGTAACAGTGAACCAATTGTCCAATATGATGACTCCACTTACTTTTCTGCCCAATCTCCAGCATCCCGAGCATATCCAACAGGGCCCTGTTGAACCTCTCTGGCTGAGGATCACCCTGTGGGTGATAAGGGGTAGTCCTGGATTTCTCAACCCCAAACATAGTCAGTAATTCATGGATAAGGCGGCTCTCAAAGTCCCACCCCTGATCACTATGGATTCATCTGGGAAGGCCAGAATGAACAAAATACTTCTCCCAATACTCCTTCGCCACTGTCGTCGCCTTCTGATCCTTAGTGGGAAATGCCTGCGCATAGCGAGTGTAATGATTGGTGATGACTAAGACATTTGCGGTGTTGCTGGTGTCAGGCTCAATCGACAGAAAATCCATACACACCAGGTCCAGAGGTCCCGCACTCTGCAAGTGCGACAGTGGAGCCGCCAACGCGGGCAGGGTCTTCCTCCGGATGCAACGACTGCATTTCCTACAGTATTCTTCGACCTCCCCCCTCATCCGGGGCCAGTAGAACTGGTCTTTGAGTAATCCATAGGTCTTTTCCACCCCCAAGTGTCCAGAATCATCATGTAAGGCCTGGAGTACAGCCTGCCGATACTTCTCCGGCAGGACCAGTTGCCAACGCCGGGGTTGGTCCAGAGGCGCCGTGACCTGGAACAAGATTTGGTTCTTTAACTTTAACCAAGACCACTCCTTCAATAACAGAGGCACGGACGGGTGTTTCGCCTTCTCAGCCAATGCCACATCCCCCTACTCTACCGCTCTCCACACTGTGCCAAGACCCGGGTCATTCTGCTGAGCAGCTGCCACTTCCCCCGGACTCAATTCCGGCAACTGTTTAGTCCACAGTGCGGTCAGGTCACAGTAAGCTAGGGGTATGGCGTCATCAAAAACCCCCAAATGGTCCACGGCTTGCTCCAGCCTTCCTCTTCCCTCGGCCTTCACAGTGATAGCAAACTGACACATAACCTTCACTCCCACTCCTCGTCCTTCTCCTGTTCCCCCAGCTCCCGACATGACAAAGCATCCGCATCGACATTCCTGCTTCCTGGGCGGTACTTCAGGCTGAAATCATAAACCGACAAGGCCACCAGCCACCGATGTCCTGAGGCATCCAGCTTAGCCGAAGTCAGAATATAAGTGAGAGGATTGTTATCTGTTCTCACCTCAAACTTGGTTCCGTACAGGTAATCGCTCAACTTGTCCACCAACGCCCACTTCAGCGCCAGGAACTCCAACTTGTGAGTGGGATAGTTTCTCCCACCGATGGCGACAAGCTTCGGCTGACAAAGGCTACCGGCCTCAATGCTTTGCCATGCTCCTGGTACAGAACAGCCCCTAGACCCTCTCGGCTGGCATCCGTGTGCAGCACATATGGCTTCTGGGGATCGGCAAAAGCCAACACCGGGGCCTGGGTCAGTGCCCTTTTCAAAGATCGGAATGTCTCTTCACATCGATCATCCCATCTTGAACCAAAAGGTTCCGCCGGGTTCCAGTATCCTCCAGCGTCTTGCCTCCGGTCCCCCTTCCTTTTCTTTCCCAGCGGGGGATAGCCACACAACAGGTGAGTCAACGGGTGACACACTTTGGCGTATCCTTTCACGAATCGGTGGTAATACCCACAGAACCCCAAAAATGAGCGCAGAGCACTCACTTTCTGGGGTCTCGGCCAGGTGGTCACGGCCTCTATCTTGGTTGGATCAGTAGCCACTCCCTCTTGCGAAATGATATGGCCAACATAGCTAACCGACGACTTGCAGAACTGGCATTTGTCCAGGGAAAGTTTCAGCCCTTCCTCCTTAAGCCGCCTTAATACCTTTAACAGCCGCTCTTCATGTTCCTCCAAAGTTGATCCAAACACTATCAAATCCTCCAGGTACACCAGCACCTCCAACAGATTCATATCCCCCACAGTCCTCTCCATGAGCCTCTGGAAGGTGGCTGGGGCTCCTGATATGCCCTGGGGCATTCGTTCGAACTGGAAGAACCCCAGCGGGCAGATAAAGGCTGTCTTCTCTTTATCGCCCTCACTCATCGGGATCTGGTAATACCCAATGTGTTTTCATTGGAGAGAGTCTAGAGCAGTTTCAGGATGATGATTCCGGGAATGAAGTGGTTAACATATGAGGAGCGTTTGGCAGCTTTGGGCCTGTACTCAATGGAATTTAGAAGAATGTGGGGGGCGGGTGGGGGGGACCTCATTGAAACCCACTGAACTTTGAAAGGACTGGATAAGGTAGATATAGAGAGGATGTTTCCAATGATGGGGGTGTCCAGAAGCAGAGGGCACAGCCTCAAGATTGAGAGGTGATTGTTTAGAACAGAGGTAAGAAGGAATTTTTTTAGCCAGATAGTAGTGAACCTTTCGAATGCTCTGCCACTGACAGCTGTGGAGGCCAAGTCCGTGGGTATATTTAAGGAGGAAGTTGATGGTTTCTTGATTGGTCAGGGCAACAAAGGATATGGTAGGAAGGCAGGTTGAGTGGGATCCTGGAGCAGCCATGATGAAATGGCAGAGCAGACTCGATGGGCTGAATGGCCAAATTCTGCTCCTATGTCTTATGGTCTAAGCTGGGCCCTCTGTATAAACACAAGAGATTCTGCAGAGGCATGAAATCTTGAACACACACAAAATGCTGAAGGAAATCAGCCTCTATGCAGGGGAGTAAACCGACGTACTTGGCTGAGACCCTACATCAGGACTGGAAAGGAAGGGGACAAAAACCTGAATGAGAAGTGGGGGGGAGCACAAGCTGGTAGGTGAGAGGTGAGACCAGGTGAGGGGTATAGTGGGTGGTTGGGGCATTCGTGGCTATGGTGGTGAGTCTGATGGCAGCAGATATCATAGACTGGGCAGTGAAGGAGAACCTCAACAAACACCCAGCAAAAGGGAAAATTTAAATTCTCACAGAGGTAGATTGGAGGTTCATAACACAATTTTATAAAGGAGCAAGTGAGAAGCCAGCGTTTGACTGGTGCATTTGGCTGAGCTATCAAGGGATTGAGGTACATCATTATAAAAATGTCCCCCAATTCAATGGCTGGTTGAGAAGCTTTATGCCCCTTAAGCAATCCTAGTGTATTACAGCACTGCTCCTGTGGTCAAACATGCTTCAACTCAGGAACACATTCGATACCAATCTGACAGCCTGATGAACAAGGACCTATAGTGATAGATGCAATAACGTAACAGAACTAAATAATAGGAATGAGAAGCTTTATGAATAGGGTGTCATATCTGATGACTTTAGTAGAGTTTTTGAGGATGTGACTAGAGAATAGATAATGGAGATCCAGCAGGCATCATGTTTTGACTTTTTGGAGGCTTTCAATAAATCCCATAGAAGACCTTGTCAAGACGGTTGGAGTGAGGTGTAATACTCTGACATGATCTGGGAACTGGTAATTGGACTGAAGCCTAAGAGTAGGAATGAATGTCCCACTCAGGTCATCAGGCTGTGTCTGATCGGTTACAGCAGGGATCAGCACTTGGCATTCAATGATTCGGGAACTACAGCAACATTTTGACTGAGAGGATCAAATGTTGTATTTCTAGGTTTGCTGACAAGACATAACTGTGTTGGATGAAGAATCTGAAGGAGGATGAAAAGGGGTTTCAGTGGGATAAAGACAAACTGACTGAGGGCACAGGAATGTAGCACAATACAGAAAAGTAGAGTGTTTGAAATGTTGAGAGATTGAATAATGTTGATGTTCAAAGGATCCAAGGTTTTCTCACACTGAAGTCAATCAATGCCAATGTGCAGTTGAAACAAGTAATTAGGAAGATAAATTTTGGGATTTATTGAGAAAAGTTATGAGTACAGGTGTAAAGACAGCTTACCACAATTGCAGTATATAAGGCCCTGTCTGGGTTTGTCAAACTCTGGTTCCCTGTCTCCCTGGGTTCCCCTATTCACCCTGTCTGATGCATTAGATATCAGCCTACTCAAAGGGCCTACAACAAGAACAAGCTGTGAAAAAGTAAAGTCAAATACAAAAATTGTCAATTTACCTCACCCAAATTTTCTCAGGAATTTTACATATACATCTTGTAGGCCGATCCGCCAGCCTTGAAATCTCAGCAGAACATTGCTGGTGTACATGTCAGATGGCCAACAAAAGATCTGGTGCAGTGACTGGAGACAGAGATGAAAGCAAGTTGATGTGAGCAGTTTAGCAGAAGGAAGTGGGCAATGCTATCGTTACAAATGTTAACCATAGAACTATATTGGTAGCACGTTAACATTCGGTTCACCACTAATTAAAATGATGTATTAGATACAGCTCTTGGATATATCTTAGCAGGGAGGTGGGCTTTAGCAATTTATAACTATCTTTTACTATCATTCTTCTCTGTTAATTGCATTATTCTACAAAGTTTGTACATATCTAATACTACATTATTCAAATTATGTTATTCTACATATATTATTCTACATCTCTAATAATATTAATTGAGTTATTCTAATAACTTTGTTATCTGTTAATTGTATTATTGTAAGGAATTACTAAATATATGAGCGGCATACTTAAATGCAAACAGTACATATTTAAACCACTGTGAAGGGTAACAGTCATGGACTGATAGAGTAATTCAGCATAGGAACAGGCCCTTTCACCCTACTCATTCATCAAGTAATTTCTCTGGCAACAGGTTTCATACACTCACCTCCTTCTGCATGAAGAAGTTGCTCTTCAGGTGTCTGTTAGATTTTTCCCTTCACTTCTTCAACCTATGCCTGAAGACTGTATACACCACTGAAGGATAAGCTCTCTGTCTCCTGTGATGGTGTGTTTCTCAGTGAGTAACTAACATTTTTCTGAATAGTGAATAATTTAAATTATAAAGACTCATTGCAAGTACTTTATTACGGAGTAAATATCTGATGCATGTGAATGGGTAACATATCAGAAGGGTTGGGCTGCATTTTGTGATTTGAACAATTCATTTTTGTTTCTGTTTCTATTTATTCATTTAAATATACTCATGCCAAATCCCTTTTTGCACATAAATTTTATTATAAAATAGTTGAATATATTTTAATAACATTTTTAATATTTTAATAACTCAAGATGACACACTACTGAATGCAGCAGCCCATTTTTGGAAATTTGTATATTGATGCAGTTTACATGTTAATACATTTAAACAATAAAACAAGAAAGTCAACTAATTCTATGTCCGGGAAGTACTTGCAGAAGAACAAAGTAAATACAAAGGTGATCAATTATGCTTTTTTCACATTATACACAGAATGTTGCAGAAAAATGAGGAGACATGATTATTGTGAATTTAAACTGTATATAAACATAATGCATTAATCCACTTTAAACCACGGCTGGATGTTTTAGGGAAGATGAAATGACAATTATTTATTCTACTTGTTGATTCTCAGATCACATCACCATGGGAACAATGAATGAAACAATCCGTCACAAGAGAACAAAGGGTCAAGCAAATTACATAATACACTCTAACAATGTTTAACTGACTGTTCTGCATTCTTTGTACCTTCAGCAATCTCTGATCTGGATTGTTTAGTCACAGAATTATACAACTTTTGTCCTTGGGATAGCTATTTGAATTGAAAGAAGAAATTACAGTTGGATTCTGAACAGAATTTTGAATGGGATTTTGAACAGGATTTAGAATATAGAGTGAGATTTGGAGTGGGACTTGGACTGCCAATTGAATCAGAATCTGAAGTGGGATTGGAGGTCTGATCTTGAGTACGATTCCACACTGGAATACTTGTTTGCCTTGGGGCTACAGGTATAGCACAATAACGAGAATACTTAGAAGATTTACTGCAAATTGCCTTTGTGTTAAGGCAGGCAAAGCAAAATTCCAGATGACATCTCATGCACACGACATATTTGCACATATCTTGATGTTCTATAAGCAAACCACAAGTGGGACAAACACGGATTATAGGACAATCTTGAATATTGCTGTAAGGTAAAGTTTTTGTGTCACAATTTTTCAAGGTTTCCAGCTGGATATTAATGCATCCTTCATTATCACATTTATCAGATCGCGGAGCTGGGCCTTTCCACTTCTTCATACATTGCCAGCAAAATTCAAAAGGGATTCCATCGATGGCTGTGCAGACTGAACAAGTCACTGATATGTTCGTCTCATCTTTCCGTTCTACGTTACTCCCACACCTAGGACACTAAACAAAGACAGATGATGCAATTAATAATTAAGGACATACACTTCCGATAAAACACTGTATATAATAATGTAATCTTAGCTTTTAAATGTGCTTCTTCAAAATTAAAGTTATGGCATCTCCTGTATTGATTATTTTTGATGTTCCACAAATTAAATGTTTGCTGTAATTTCGACATGAAATCATTATCACAGTAACAATATCTAGATCCCTGGCCCTCCCCCCCCAGAAACGTTATACCTAAACAGTTGGCTAAGCGCTAAATACATTGAGAGATTTCTGGAGTGATATTCATCTGATGATTAATTCCTTGGTCATATGGGTTTATACCACAATCACTGAGTGAGACTGTGTTCCCCCTTACCTTGATTTACAGCGGAATTACATCTTTGAGTCATAGAGTCATAGATTCATTCAGCACGTGAGCTGGCCCTTTGGTCCATCTGCTCCGTGCAAACCGAGCCGTCCATCTAAACTGATCTCATTTCAGAATCAGAATCAGGTTTAATATCACTGGCATATGTCGTGAAATTTGTAGTCCTTGCAGCAGCAGTAACAAGCAATAAATTATATCATGGAGAAAACCATGAATTACAGTAAATATATATATATTAAATAGTTAAATTAACTAAGTAGGGAAAAATAAAAAAAAAGTAGTGAGGTAGAGATCATGGGCTCAATGTCCTTTCAGAAATTGGATGTCAGAGGGGAAGAAGCTGTTCCTGAGCCATTGAGTGTGTGCCTTTAGGCTCATGATGGTAGCAATGAGATGGGGGCATGTTCTGGGTGATGAAAGTCCTTAATGATGGATGCCACCTTTTTCAGGCATCACTTCATCAAAATGTCCTGGATGCTACAGAGGTTAGTGCTCATAATGGAGCTGACTAAGTTCACAACTTCCTGCAGTTTCTTTTGATCCTGTGCAGTAGCACCCCACCATACCACACAGAGAAGCTCATTTGCTTATGTTTGATCCATATGTCTCTAAATCCTTCCTGATCTTGGTTCATCGTGTATGCTGATCTCCACAATATAAAGTAAGGAAGGTTATATATCTTATTTCCAACAACCTAGGAAAGGAGAGTCTGGTGCTGTGTCTCAGAAGAGAATGGAGGAGAAGAGGAATGCAGTATTGATTGAGGATTCCATAGTTAGAGCATTAGACACGAGATCCTATGGACACCATAGAGACACCTAGATGGTGTATTGCATCCTGGGTGCCAGGGTCAGGGCCATTTCAGATTGGGGAGTGTAAGCAGTGTTGATACATATTGGCATCAATAATATTGATAGGAAAAAGGAGGAATTCTGGAAGAGACAATTTAGGGAGCTAGGTAGAAAGCTGAAAAGAAGGACCTCCAAGATAGCACGAGGAAATCTGCAGTTGCTGGAATTTCAAGCAACACACACAAAATGCTGGTGGAACGCAGGAGGTCAGGTAGCATCTATAGGGAGTAGCGCTCTCGACGTTTCGGGCTGACGAAGGGTCTCGGCCCGAAATGTCGACAGCGCTTCCCCCTATAGATGCTGCCTGACCTGCTGCGCTCCACCAGCATTTTGTCCTCCAGGATAGTAATCTGTGGATTGCTGTCTGTGCCATGGCCAGTGAGGGACAACTGCAAATAATTGAAGTTATGTAATGACATCTTTCTTACCAACAATTTCCACGGAAAAGATCATGAATCCTGTATCTTGTCTAACCTGATACAGTGTCAGAGGATTATTTTTCTAATCTACTTACTGAAGAATTCCACAAGCTCCTTCTGAAAGAATTCATGCAGAATCCATTGTTAGAACTTGACTGAGGAATTGGCAATCAGTAAGTCTGGGACTTTCATGTTCATGAGCACCAATAAAAAAATTGCTGACAAATCTGTGCAGAACTATTGGTGATAATCATGCTACAGAATTAACAGTATAGAAGTGAGCCAATACCTAGGTGAGTATGCTCCACATATAAAGCTTCTGTTTTTGTGGATGTCTGTGTAGAGCAACAATTTCAGGTTGTATACCATATATATTCTTTGATATTAAATGGAACAATTGAACCATGTTCCTATTCAATTTTTTGACATCAGTCTTGATTCTTTGTGCAAAATCTTTCCTTTCCTTCAATGACAGTGAGTACAGTGTTCCAATGTGTCCAGCAACTGGTGATTTGACAAGATTGGCCAGTTGGATTAATTTGGATCTTGACTTCCTGGACTGAAATGATTGAAATCTCAGATTCTACTCCAGCTCTCATCTTGTTTTGGATCTGAGTGTCAGTTCCCAACATAGTGCTGGAGAACCCAAGCAAGGCTGGTTCTGTCTACAGATGCAGGAATTCCAAGCAACACACACAAAATGCTGGAGAAACTCTGAAGCTCAAGCAGCATCTATGGAAATGAATTAACAGTCAACGCTTCTGGTTCAGACTCTTCTTTGGGGCTGGAAATGAAGGGGAAGTTGCCAGAATAAGAAGGTGGGAGAGGGGAAGGAGGATGAGCCAGACGGTGATAGGTGAAGCCAGGTGGATGGCAAAGGTGAAGGGCTGGAGAAGAAGGGATCTGATGGGAGAGGAGAGTGGATCATGGGAGAAAGGGAAGTAGGAGTGGGCAGCAGGAGAAAGTGATAGGCAGGTGAAGAGAAGAGGTAAGGTGTAGGAGTGGGGAATGGAAAGAGAAGGAGGAGGGAAAAAATTACCGGCAGGAGAAATCAAAGTTCATGAAATCAAGTTGGAGGCTACCGAGATGGAATATGAGACGTTGCTCCTCCATACTGAGTAGCCTCATCATGACAAAAGAGGAGGCCATGGACTAACATGTCAGAACAGCAATGGGGATAGGAATTAAAGTGTTTGACCATGGGGATATTCTGCTTTTGGTGGTGGAGAAGAGGTACATAACAAAGTGTCACCCAATTTCCATCAGTTCTCGCCAATGCAGAAAAAGCCACATCAGGATCGTTGAATACAATAGATTCACAGGTAAAGTGTTGTCTCACCTAGTAAGACTGCTTGGGGCCCTAAATGGAGGTAAGGGAGTAAGGGAATAAGATGGAGGAGTGAATGAGATGGAGGATGCATCGCATTTTTGTCACGTGCCAGGATATGTACCAGGAGTGAGATCAGAGGAGAGGTTAGAATGGACACAGGAATCATAGAGGGAGTGAATGCTACAGAAAGCAGAGAGTGGGGTTGGAGGTAAAGATGTGTATGATGATATTGAAGATTCTGAGTTGCGGAGAATGATAGTTGAGGGCAAGAGGAACTCTATCTCTGTTATGAAGTGGCTATTTGGAAATGGAAGAGATGCAGGTGAGTGCAGTATCAATGATAGAGGAAGGGAGACCCAGTTGTTTGAAGAAGGAGAACATCTCTGACATCCTGGAGAAGAAAGCCTCATCCTGGGATGAATACAGTGGAAATGAAGGAACTGAGAAAACAGAATAACATTTTTACAGGAGACGGGGTGAGAAGGGGTATAGTCAAGATAGCTGTTGAAATTGGTAGGTTTACAAAAGTTTCTCTCCAGGGATGGAGAAAGAGAGATCAAGAAAGGGAGAGAGCTGCCATAAATGGACCAAGTGAAGTTAAGTGTAGGTTGGAAGTTGGAGGCAACGTTGATGAAATTGATAAGCTCATCGTGGGTGCTAGAAGAAGCACCAAAGAAGTCATCAGAGTATCGCAGGGAAAGTTGGGGAAAATTACCAGGGAAGGCTTGAGATATGGACTATTCTACAGAGCCAATGAAAAGGCAGGCATAGCTGTGGCCCATGCAGTTGCCCATAGCTACACCTTGAGTTTCAAGAGATTGGGAGGAGCCAAAAGAGAAACTGTTGAGGGTGAGGACCGGTTCTGTCAGACAGAGGAGGGTGGTGGTGCAGGAGAAACGGTGGGTCCTTTTTTTGCAGAAAAAAAAGGCCTTCTTGATGGGGGATAGAGTGTATAGATGTCTATTGTGAAAATGAGGTGCTTGGGGCCTGGGAATTGAAAGTTGTTGAAGAGACCTGGAGCATGTGAAGAGTTGTGGACAGGTGGGATGGGAATGAACCAAGTGAGATAGAATGGAGTCAAGGTACTCCTCATTCCCTCCTCCTCACATTTTTATTCTGGTGTCTTCCCCCTTCTTTTCCACTTCTGAAGAAAGGTCTCAGCCTGAAACACAGACTGTTTTTTCATTTCCACATATAAAGCTTGTCAGTTTATTTCATGTCAGCCCCTCAGTGTATCGTTATTTCTTCATGCACTCATCCACCTTCCTCACCTTCTTTGCAATTGATCTCAGTTACTATGTATGTTCCCTAGTTTCTCTTGAATTCCTGATGGGATTTCTTCATGAAAGCTCTGTACTAAGGTACCTAAAATTGTATTCTTCCTCAAGTGAACATTTCTTCGCTTCTTCCGAACAAATATTATTATTTTAAGTATGTTGATCAGATAAAACAAGAGAAGATCTGCAGGTGCTGGAAATCCGAGCAACACACACAAAAGGAGGAACTCAGCAGGCCAGGCGGCATCTATGGAAAAGAGTACAGTGTGGAGAAAAAAATCTGAGGAGTGGATTTGAAAGGTGGGGCAGTGGAGAGAGAAATCCTGTCCTGCTTTACCTGTTTGTATTCACAGTAACTTGAAGCAGCGAGAGTGGCAAGCTTCTCTTCAAAATCCTGTCGTTCCTCAACAGAGAGCAATGCGTGTCTGCACACCTCCACGTAGGACCATTCCTTTCCACATCCTTCCTCTGTCCCATCTATTACTGCAGGGCAGTGGAACTTGAAATGACCCTGGAATAGACATTGAAAAATATTGTAAAACGTTCCTATTTAAAAAGTGAATTGAGCATGAGATATAACAGAAAGGATTGTTTGTGATATCCACCTCGCTGATTCGGATCCGACACCATTCCGTGAGCGCAATGGGATCCACAGCGTGTCCACAGGACATTTCCACTCTGTAAACATTCGGGTCATCATCTCCTGCAATAGAACATTTTGTTGGAATTATTACAGAATTTGTTTAAGGATTTAAGTATACACCAACAACAAATTCTTGAACAGTGTTTTCGTTAAAGGTACTTGCTTAGATAAAACAAAATAAAATGGTTCAAGAAATTTGATCTGATTGGTAAAGAGACTACCAGAAATGTGAGTGAAGAAATAAACACATTTTCCAATGGATAAGAAACATATATTTTCATTTTAACTGGAGTGCATCCTGGGGTGATTTGAAGGAGCTCTGGGTTGTTTTCTGTTACAGTACATAACAGGAAAAGGCTCACAGGTACATCATGTCTGCACCAACCATGCAGCCAAGTTAAACTAATCCCATCTGCTTGCATAGGGTCTGTGTTCTGTCAAACTCTTCCACTTCATGTGTCTGTTTAAATACTTCTGAAATGCTGTTGCATATCTGTTTTTATCACCTCCACGGCAGCATGTTCCAAACATCTACTAATTTCTGTTTTCCCTAATGTAGCCAAGGGTTTTAAACAAAGCCAATGACTCTATAAAAATGTAATAGTATCACCTTAAATTTAGTGTTTATATTTGTGAAAATATTAGAAATAAGATCATTTGTTTAAGGTTAATATGATTTGAAAATCTGTTCAAATTATTATTAGTGACTGGCATGTCAAAATATATCTGCCAAAATTAGGTAAAGAAAACACCATATAGTTCTCTATATATGCTGACCAGATCTGAACAACCCACTCCTTACCCAATCCCAACTCCCCTGATAATAATCTAGGGACCCTCTTTCCTTCCAGGGTCTCACTTGGTTCGCGTCCTCTTGTCATTCAGTGTGCCAAAACCCTTCAGGTCGTGTCTGTATCACTGGAAGAGGCCATTGCCGATTGATGGCTGGGACATGAGTTTGGAATGTCAGAGCTGTTACATGATGCATTCCTACCTGAAAGTAATATTTGTAGAATAATGAAATCTTGCCAACATTGCTGAATTCACATCATACATGGCAGACGTTCCTGGCAAATACTGCATCATAGGTCCGTGATGTACCATAGGGGGCTGGACCTTTCCTGGGCTGAGGAAAAGAGAAGGGAAGCCACACCCAACCCAAAGGGACAGACTTTTGGAATTTGTTGCAAACCATAACTGACAGCTCAAACCCAACAGGCTTTCCATTTTACATTCAGAGAAAAAGAACATAAGATATAGCACATCAGGATACCACAAACACAAGAGGGAAGAGTAACTCAACATACAACAACAGTACAACAATGTTTGATTGCTAATCCACAGAACTACAAATAACAAACACACACAAATTAGAAATAATTATAACAGTAAACAATGGTTAGCCTAATACATGTCCGTGCACATAAACTATTTAAGGATTAAAGATAAAAGGTAATTTTGTTTTAATGAAAGAATTTTGGTCTATTTTCAATAGGATGATTTAATCAGACAGATGAAAACTAAAATAAAACCAAGCAATTTGCAACAACATACTATAAACGGTTGCAAAATCCATTTATATTACCGTACTTTCCATGAAAATTCCAATGACCAGTTAGGCTACTGACCGATAGGCTAGCCACTCTGTCACGGGGAGAAATGAACTCGGAACTTCGACGCCACGAGCTGTAATAACTCACGCTCACCGCTACGCTACCTTGGCGTCTTCAAGTTCATGAACAACAAAATTTGGGAAAACGTTTTTCACTTATGATAAGACGTTTATCATAAACTGATTCTGTTTTAGAAGGGGGGACAAAACTCAGAAGACATAAAATGCATTGGAAGCAGCTCAGGGAATGTATACTGAACTAATACCCGGAACTACCAGATAGTCCTTCGAAGACAAGTTGACGAGACTATCTACTGAGTTCAGAGCAGTTTGTGAAAGGGACTTCATTTAAATATAAAAAATTCTGAAAGATCTTGGCGAGATGTAGAGGGGATTCTTGTGTGGGAGAATCAAGAACTGGTGTGGGTGTTGAGGTAACGATTTTATTGCGAGGCAAAACAAACAGCCCTAATATATCAGAAACACGTTGCAGTATTATTGAAAGCTCTCTAAACACACCGACACTCACGATCCAAGCCGACCTAACCAGGTCTGGTCTGAGCCTGAGATCCTTTTCCACCCTGGGTCCTCCAACAGCCAAAGACCAGTTGTCATTCAGTGGCCGCCGCGCCGGGGTCTCGATCCGGATTCTCCCCACGTAGAAACGCGTGTAAACTTTCAGCTCCGAGCGGCATCGGAAATCTGTGACAGCAACAACTTGTGTACAAGACACTGGAGTGAGTTTGCCCACCCAAACCCAGCGTCGGGGGTCAGTCCTTATTTTACTCAGGGTGTGATGCATATTTTACCTGTGATCTCGTCCGGTCGCTTAACAAATTTCAGCCTGTTGTCAGTGGAATCGCGGCTCCTTCCTCCGCAGCTGCTCATGTTCGATGCACCTTCACAACAGGGGAGTTTGTGTAGATCATGAACTACGATTGTAGGTTGCGCCAAACAATTGCAGTGAAATGTAAACCCTCCGACCACTCCCTCGAAAAGGAGGCGGTTTATTCCGTTAACTTCCTTGCTGGTGCAATTTGTCTCCGAACTATTGTTTGCACCGGTGAAATCTTCCCTTTTCCTTGTGTTTAACATTTTATTTCGACTCATTTCTTGTTGTTTTGTTAAAAATACAGCCCCCAGGAAAGCTGACCCTGTTTTATGCCCACCTCTCCCAGAGATATCCCAACATTATGCCCTCTTCTGACATTGACTTGTTAACTTCGGTCCCCTAGTCAGTTCACGAAACACCGAACAGCCCAGCCTTTCAGCCAGAGTTCCGTAAAGCAAATGAAACTAAATTTAACTCACTTAAACAGACCTTCACGGGTACCGCAGCAGCAAACGAAGTTACTGAGACCAAAATGGGAAAGATCTATCAAGTGTGCGTTATTGGTTTGAAAGGCGAAAAAATTATGGTTGATATATCGGAGTCGGAAGCTGAATTTAATGCGATGAAGATCGTTACGTTTAAAAAATTGCTGATAACGAAAAGGCCATTTTATTAGGTACTTGAATAACATATCATATTGCTTTCTGAGATGAAAATTGGTTAGGTAGTCTGACCAGGAAGTTGACAATGGACATCTAGATATTCCATGTAGCTTCGCCGATCGAGGCAGAATTGTTTCCTTTACTTTGAATTCAGTTTCTCGAGTCATTTCTGGACTTGAAAATGTTTAATTTTAACATCTAATTATTTATTAATCAGGGTTTCTTATGATTCGCTCTTTTCTCAATTTCTCTATTTTTAAGGTGTTGTGAATGTGGATGATCTGCGCCTCATTTTTAGCGACAAGCAACTGGAAAACTAGAAATCATTCTCCCATTACCAGATCAGGGACAGATCCACAATATTCATCAGCTACCTGGAGGAGAAACAGAATACAAGATTTACAATGCACTTGAAGAAGAATTGAACTGGGGTGATCTGTGTTCGCATTCAGAAGCATAAGACGCCTTCGTGGCTTTAATGTGTGTACTGTATATAAGCCAGTGCTTTCAGAAGTAGATTTGGTTTATATTCTGATGAAGGATCTGGACCACTCCTTTCCATAGATGCTGCCTGGCCTGCTGAGTTCCTTCAGCATTTTGTGTGGGTTGCTTGACCGGCAACATTCTGTTTATACTTTGACGTTTGTAAGGAGACACTGCTTCATTTGAACACTTTGTGTAGAAGAGACGAAAGAGAGCGCAGGGGGTGGAGCCTGGAGCCATACGGGGACGGGGTGTAAGGTGGGTTGGAGGAATGCAGCGAACCAGGCAGCATCTATGGAAGAGAATGAACAGTCAAAGAAATCAGAAGAGATTGTTGGTATGGAATGTTCTGTTTTTTTTCTCTCTCGTGTGTATTCTTGCTTAGTTATTGCAATATGTGGTTTTATGTCATAATTAGAATATTTTTCGTGTTTACTTTCAACAGCTGACACATTTGCAGAGAGGTGGTGACACTTCTCTGCCCCTTGTTATGGAGTGAGTGAGCCTGTGCCATGTCGGATTGTCTGGGGAAAGATTAGTTTTTGTTGGATAGCAGATCATGGTCTCTCTTTGGGGCTTTGTAATTGCTTGTTTGGTGGGTGGTGGGTGCTGATGCTTCCTGCTGAAGTAAGTGGGGGGGGGGGATTGATGCTCTGCTGCTGTTTGTGCATGGGAGGGGGAGAGGGAGCTTTGGGTTTTAACATTTTACTGTCATTCATTCTTTGGGGTTCTCTTCTGTTTTTGTGGATGTCTGTGAGAGCAAGAATTTTGGGTTGTATACATATATATTCCCTGCTATTAAATGAAACCATTGAACCATATTCTTATTCAATTTTCTGACATCAATCCTGATTTATCTGGTGCAAAAGTTTTCCTTTCCTTCAAAGGCAGTGAGTATTGTGTTCCAATGTGTCTGGCAACTGGCAATTTGACAAGAATGAGCCAATAGGATTAATTTGGATCCTAACTTCCTGGATTGAAATGATTGAAATCTCAGATTCTACTCCAGCTCTCATCTTGTTTTAGATCTGAGTGTCAGTTCCCCAACGTAGTGCTGGAGAACCCAAGCAAGGCCGGTTCTGTGGATGTTTCCGTAGTGAATTAGCAGATGGGTCATTGATAAGATGTCAAGAAGGAATATGGAGGAAAAAGGAGAAAAGGGGCCAAAGTATCCTGTAAACAATTCTGCATGGGCAACGGTGGTCAAAGAGAGCAGGATCCTGTTTACTGGATATTTTGTGCCCTGTGATACATCTTCTATAATAAAGATGAACTCTTGATCTTTTAGTCTACATGGGCATTGTTGCCCTTTTGTTCCTTGTCTACCTGTCTACACTCTTTCTGTAACTGTGAAACTACATTCTGCTGTTTGTTTTTCCTCTTTTTGTATCACCTCTATGTACTGATGATTAGAATTACCTGTCTGGATGGCATGCCAAACAAAGACATTTCACTGTATCCTGGTAAATATGACAACACCAAATCAATTGTCAAGTTATCTGTACATGAAGCACAAAGGGAAGGATTTCTCAGCTGCTGCAGATGATGGATAGGTTTGAAGTTTCAGGTGAAATATTGAAAGCATAAAATGTAATTGAAAACTCAGTGCAGCGATGACATGACCACATTGAACCCTTGGTACAGCAATCGGCTTGTTCTAAACTGAACTTTATCCTGGATTGTGTTGTATTATTTATGATTAAAATGCTTTTCTTGTGAAAATTTTGTCTCTGATTTTATGTGACTGTGCAGTTGCAAGTAAGCATGTGCATACATGTACTTGTGCATATGACAGTCACCTGAACTTCAACATTATGAACAATAAAATATGTTACTCAACAAATTCTGGCCTTGGAGCTGATCTTATGGAGTTTGAGGCTTCTGTCTGAATACAAAATTGTCTTGGTGGTAGGTGGCAGTGGACCATTGCTTATCAGACTGGATAACTTATCAATGTGATGCCACAAGATTCACTGCAGGATCTTTTAAAGTTCATCGGATATTCTAATGATTGGGAAGAGAATAGAAGTGGCATGATTAGAAAGTTTGCAAATGATACTAAACTTAGTGATATTATATTGTGAAGAATGTTGTCTAAATATACAAAAGAACATAGATCAACTGGAAAAGTTGGCAAGGGAATAGCAGAAAGAATTTAACACCATCAAATGCGAAGTGTTGCATTTCAGTTGGGTAAAATGTGGCTGGACCTGCACAGTAAATGATAGGCCCTTGGAGAATGTTGTAGAACAGAGAGACCTAGAGATACAGGAACAAGAGTTCTCAGAATGTGGCAACATGAGTAGACAGGCATGAAGAAGACATGTGTATGGTTGCTTTTGTTAGTGGAGGATTGAGTAGAGGAGTTGGGACATATTGATACAGCTGGACAAATCTTTGGTTTGTCTACACTTCGACTATTGTGTTCAGTTCTGGTTATAAATCTATATGAAAGATGTGATTAAGATTCGCAGAAAATATACATTGAAATGTTGCCTGGACCAGAGAACTTGAGTTAGAAATAGGGATTCAATAAGCTGGGAACTATCTCCCAGGTTCAAAGGAGGCGGAGGGATGACCTTGCAGAGATTTTTAAAGTTATCAGAATCTTAGATAGAGGAAACAGTATACTCTTTTTCCAGAGGACCTGTGTAAAAGGTGACAGGAGAAAGATTTAAATGTTCATTTTACACCGTGTGTAGTCGCTATATAGAACAATCTGCCAGAAGGAAGTGCCATTTGATATACTGGCCAAGGGCATAAGATGGTGGCAATCTGTGATATCTGTTGAAGTTGCTTATTTCTTTTTGGGTTCAGGAAGATGATTTTGTGGACAGAGTGGGAAGTGGGATCTGGTTCAAGTTTACTGACAGAGATGTGGGGTATTTAGAGGGCAGGCTAGAGTCTGAAGTCCCTGCTCCACATTCAAAGGCCAGGGATGTGAACTTGGGGCACCCACAGGTTGGGCCGGAGTGTCCGGCCAGATGTTGGACCAGCAGGCTAGTGTGGACAAAGGCTCGTAACACCATCCCCACACCAGCGAGTTGTCACCAGGTTACAGAGTTGGGATTCCACGTAGACGGGAAGAATGATGTCCGATGACCCGCTGGCTTCAGAAACCAGAGTCCATTGGGGTAGCTGAAAACCCAATGTCTGCATGTCCGAGTCTAAACCTGCGTCTGATGGAGGCTGAATGCCGATGAAGACGGACTATCTTGGGGTTAGGGGATTGTGTGTGTGTGTGGAAAGGAGGGAGTAATGGGGAGGGTTTTGCTGTTGTTGTGTCCTGTATAGTTCTGCCAAGCATTGTGGGCATTCTACGTTGGAACCAGAATGTGTGGCAGCACCTGAGTGCTGCCCCAGCACACACTCGGATGTGTTGGTTGTTAATGCAAATAACACATTTCACTGCATGTGTTGATGTACATGTGATAATAAACTTCGATCTTGAATCATGGCCTTTACAAGCTGAGGCATTGAGTGTAATTATTGTGATGTCCTGTTACAAATGTACAAAACTTTGGAGAGACTCCACTTCAATATTCTGTACAGTTCTGATTGCGACATCACAGGAAAGATGTGATAGCCAAAGAGAGAGTGCAGAAGAGATTCACCAGATGTTCATGAGCTGGATGTTGACAATTCCTTTCCTCCCACTAATGGTGCTCAACCTGCTGATCAGACCCAGTATCTCCCAGCAAATTAGATCTGCATGAAGAGCATCCAGCTACAGCTCCTTGAATAGCACATTAGGTATCTGCAGCAGCTGAATGACCTTTGTCTTGTACAGGAGAGTGAGGAGATCACCAATCAGAATTACAGGGAAGTGGTCACCCCTAAGTTGCAGGAGGTGGGTATCTGTGTGACTGTCAGGAGCAAGAATAGGACAGTAAATAGGCAGTTAGTGCAGAGCAACCCTGTGGCCATTCCCCTCAATAATACGTACACTGTTTTTGAAACTGTGTGGAGGATAACTTCCCAGGGGAATGCCATGGAAACCAGATTACTGGAAATGAGCTTGCGTCCATGGTGCAGAAGGGAAAGAGGGAGAAGAGAGGAATGGTAGTGATAGGGGACTCAATAGTCAGAGGAACAGACAGGAGATTCTGTGCACATGGACAGGACGAGGGATGATATGTCGCCTCCCAGGTTCCAGAGTCAGGGACGTCCTGGATTGTGTCCACAGCATTTTGGAGGAGGAGGGAGAGCTGCCAGTTGTCTTGGTACATATTGGTACCAGTGACATAGGAAGGAAAAGCAAACAGGTCCTGATGAAAGAATTCAGAGAGCTAGGCAGAAAGCTGAGAACCAGGACCACCAGGATAGAGAATTTTCAATTGCTACCTGTGCCACACACCTGTGAAGGTAGAAACAGGATAACTTGGCTGAGAGGCTGTTACAGGGGTCAAGGCTTCATATTTTTAGATAATTGAATCTCCTCTAGGGGAGGTATGACCTGTAGAAAAGGGACGGGTTGCATGTGAACTCAAAGGGGACCAATATTTTCATGGGTAGGTTTGTTAGAGCTGTTGGGGAGGGTTTAAACCAGTTTGGCAGGAGTATGAGAACCAGAGTGAAGGGACACAGGATAGAACAGATGGTAAAAAAGCAAAGATAGCGTGCAGTCAGACTGTCAGAAAGCATAGGCTGCTGATCGGACAAAATTATAGCCAGCAGGGTGAGTATCAGTGAATTAGGGATGCAGAGTCAAAAAGTTTAGCAAATAGAGTACTCTTCATATCTCAATGCATGGAGTATAAGAAATAAGGTGAACGATCTTGCACCTTTAACATAATCATTCATGATATTGTGGCCATCACTGAATTGTGGCAGAAGGATGTTGGTAGTTGGGAGCTGAGGGTCCAAGGTTCAATGTTGGATTGGTGGGACAGAAAGGTAGGCAGAGGGGATGGCATGGCTCTGCTCGTAAAGAATGGCATCAAATGATTAAAAAGATGTGACATAAGATGGGAAGATGTTGAAGCCTTGTGGGTTTGAGTTAAGAAACTGCAAGGGTAAAAGGACCCTGATGGCAGTTATATGCAGGCCTCCCAACAGTAGCTGGACCGTGTACTACAAATTACAGCAGAAAATAGAAAAGGCATGTTAAAAGGCAATGTTATGATAGTTATGGGAGATTTTAACATGCAGGTAGATTGGGAAAATTAGGTTGGCAATGGATCTCAAGACAGTGAATTTGTTGAATGCCCACGAGATAGCTTAATGACAAACTGCTCTAAAAAGCTTACTAGTGGATCAGCTATACTGGTTTGGCATGTTATCTAATTAAGCTGAAGTAATTAGGGAGCTTAAGGTAAAGGAACTCATGGGTTACAGTGATTACAATATGATTGAGTTCAACTTGAAATCTGATAGGGGGAAAGTAAAGTATGACATAGCAATGTTTCAGTAGAGTAAAAGAAATGACCATGGTATGAGAGAGGAGTTGGCCCAAGTAAATTGGAAGGAGGTGCTGGCAGGGATGACAGCAGAGCAGCAATGACTCAATGGGAAAAATGAGGAAGGTGCAGGATAGATGTATTCCAAAAACAAAATACTCAATCGGCAAAATAGTACAACCATGGCTCCAAAGGAAGTCAAATGTAATGTAAAAGCAAAAAGAGGAGATACAACAAAGCAAAAACTGATGGGAAGATAAAGGATTGAGAAGCTTTTAAAAACCTACAGAAAGCAACGAGAAGAATCAATAGGAGGGAAAAGATGAAACATGAAAGCAAGCTAGCAAACAATATCAAGGTGGATAGAAAGAGCTTCTTCAAGTGTATAAAAACCAAAAGAGAGATGAGTGGATATAGGACTGGTAAAAAATGAGGTTGGAGAAATAATAATGGGGGACAAGGAGATGGATGATGAACTAAATGAGTATTTTGCATCAGTCTGCACTGTGGAAGACACAAGCCATGTGCCAGGTGTTGAAGGGTGTGAGGGAAGAAAATTGAGTAGTTACTATTACAAGGGAGAAGGTGCTCAGAAAGCTGAAAGATCTAAAAGTGCATAAGTCATGGGGACCAGATGAACTGCACCCCAGGGTTCTGAACGTGGTAGGGGTAGAGATTGTGGAGGCATTAGTAATGAACTTTCAAGAATTATTGGACTCTGTCATGGTTCCGGATGACTGAAAAATTGGAAATGTCACTCCACTCTGTAAGAAACAAGGAAGACAGCAGAAAGGAAATTATAGACAAGTTAGCCTGACCTCAGGGGTTGAGAAGATGTTGAAATCGCTTGTTAAGAATGAGGCTATGGAGTACTTGGTGACACAGGACACAATAGGACAAAGTCAGCATAGCTTCCTTAGGGGACAATCTTGCCTCACAAACCTGTTGGGATTGTTTGAGGAGATTACAAGCAGGACAGATAAAGAGGATGCAGTATATGTTGTATATTTGGACTTTCAGTAGGCCTTTGACAAGGTGCCACACATGAGGTTACTTAACAGGCTAAGAGCCTATGGTATTACAGGAAAGTTATTGGCATGGCTTATTGGTAGGAGGCAGCAAGTGGGAATGAAAGGATCCTTTTCTGATTGGCTGCCAGTGACTAGTAGTGTTCTGAAGAGGTCGATGCTGGTACCGATTCTTTTTATGCCATATATCAATGATTTAGGTGATGGAATAGATGACTTTGTTGCCAAGTTTGCAGATGATACAAAGGTTGGTGGAGGGGCAGGTAGTGTTGAGGAAACCGGAAGGCTGCAGAAGGACTTAGGCTCGGAGTATAGGCAAGAAAGTGAAAAATGAAATACAATGTTGGAAAATGCATGGTCATCCACTTTGGTAGAAGAAATAAGTGTGCAGACTATTTTCCAAGTGGGACAGAAAATCCAAAAATCTGAGATGCAACAGGACTTGGGAGTCCTTGTGCAGAACACCCGAAAGTTTAGCTTGCAGGTTGAGTCAGTGGTGAGGAAGGCAAATGCAATGCTAGTATTTATTTCAAGAGCTCTAGAATACAAGAGCAGGGATGTGATGCTGAGGCTTTATAAGCAGTGGTGAAGCTTCACCTTGAATATTATGAACAGTTTTGGACAATATGAACAATATCCCAGTGACTCCTCATCTAAGAAAGGTTGTGCTGGCATTGGGAGGGTTCAGAGGAAATTCATAAATATGATAACAGGAATGAATGTGTTAACATATGAGGAACATTTGGTGGCCCTGGGTCTTAGTCACTGGAACTTAGAATGTATCAGGGGTGATCTCATTGAAACCTTTTGATTGTTGAAAGAACTAGAGAGAGTAGATGTGGAACAGATTTTTCCCACGGTGGGAAAGTCGAGGACCAGAGGGACTCAGGATAGAGGGGCGTCCATTTAAAACAGAGATGCGGAGAAATTTCTTTGGCCAGAGGGCAGTGAATTTGTGGAATATGTTATGACAGACAGTTGTGGAAGCCAGGACATGGGATGTATTTAAGGCGGAGATTGAAAGGTTCTTGATTGAACATGGCATCAAAGGTTACGGGATGAATCTCGGGGAGTGGGGCTGAGAAGAGGAAGAAAGGACCAGCTGTGATTGAATGGTGGAGCAGACCTAATGGGCCAAATGGCCTAATTCTGCTCCTATGTCTAATTGTCTTCTGGTCTTATCACCTCCTGGTATGGCGACTCCAATGCGCATGATCAGAAAAAGGTGCAGAGGGTTGTAGACTCAACCAGATCCATCACAGGCTCAGCTCTCCCACCATCGAGAATATCTTCAAAAGGCAGTGTCTAAAGAAAGAGGCATCCATCGTTAAGGACCCTCACCATCTGGAACATTCCATCTTCTCATTACTAGCATAATGGAGGTACAGGAGCCTGAAGTCACATACCCAATGTTCTAGAAATGGCTTCTTCCCCTCCACCATCGATTTATGGATGGTCCATGAATCTATGAACTGTACTTTGTAATTCTTCTTTTGCACTATCCATCTATCTATTTATCTTCACAGAACAGTCACCCTCCACCAGGCTCTTCAGCTCACAATGGTGTGCTGAACCAATTAAATGAGTAATTAGACAAATGGCTAACTAAACTAGTCTCTCCTGCCTGCTCAATGTCCATATCCTTCCAATTTCCTCACATTCATGTGCCTTTCTAAATGTCTCTCAGAAATCTCTAATGTTTCTGCCACTACCACCACACAAGGCAGCACATTCCAGACACCCACCACTCTCTGTGTTTATTTTTAAATTTGCCCCCCATATCTGCTTTGAAATTACCCCCTCTCACCTTAAATGCATGACATCTGGTATTAGATATTTCGACCCTGGGAAAAAGTTATTGTCCATCTACTCCATCCATGCCTCTCTCAATCTTGTAAATCTCTATCAGATCTCAGATCATCCTCTGCCGTGCCTGAGAAAACAACCCAAATTTGTCCAACCTCTTGTGGTAGCACATGCCCTCGAATCCAGGCAACATCCTGGTAAACCTCTTCTGCACTCTCTCCAAAGGCTCGACATCCTTCCTGCATATACACCTGCCTGCATATCTGTTCCTCAATATCCCAGTGACTATTGTGAGTCTGGAGTACAATCCCATCAGAGTGACTCCTATTTTTTTTATTTCTGCCCATTTCCATTCAATGGATGGACCCTCCTTTATGTCCCCTTTGAGTTCAGCTATGATACTGTACCTGATCAGTTGTGCAACCCTTCCTCTTTTATATCCCTCTCTGTCTTTCCTAAAACATTGAAACCCTGGGATATTAAGCACACATTCCTGTCCCACTCTTGACCAAGTCTCTGTAATGGCCACAACACCACAGTTCCATGTACTGATCCATGCTAAAAGTTCATCCCCTTTACCCGTAATACACCTAGCATTAAAATACACACATTTCACACTGTCCATCCTATTCCTGCCCTGACTAACATGTGGCACCGGGAGTAATCCAGAGATGACTACTTTGGTGGTCCTGCTCTTCCGCCTCTTCTCTAACTTCCTACACTCACTGTGCAGGATCTCTTCAGTTATTGTGACTGTAGTGATTGTTCACATCTTGCACTATACTGCTGAAACAAAACAACAAATGCCATAACATGTCAGTGAAAATAAAACTGACTCTGATTCTAGAGGGAGAAATACAGGCAGATTCAATTACAAAGCTTAAAAAAATCATTTGGACAAGCTGCTTGGACAGAACAGGTATTGAGGAATACAGACCTAACATGGACAATTAGAATTAGTACGGGTAGGCATCATGATCAACATGGATGACATGGGCAAGAGGCCTGTTTCTGAGCGATATGATTCCAAGAAATCTCATTTATCCAGGCTTCTCATTAAATTACTTCAACAGCACCTTCTGAGCTAGTTATACCGCCCAGAAGAACAAACACAAGATTAAGCACAAATAAAGTCTTGTATCCAGCTAATTTCGTGGTATCACCCCTTACCTCAGATTCATAGGGTGGGAAACTTTGCCCCTGGCTGAATGGTCGGGACCTTCTCAAAATCCCATTCCGTGTTTGGTACTCTCCTGATTTGATCGAGAGTGAAATTTACTGAGGATCTGCAAACTTCTGAACAAACTTAATCAGTTGTCAGAATTGACCCAGGACTTCTGCCCACCAGCCCGGAGTTTTTGCGCATAATCAACCTTGGTCGCCTGACCGTACATGCGCCATTTGCGGTCTGCCAAGTTTTCAGCTCTCTGGGGAGGTTGTCTCACCCCTGTCAGTTGTCAGCAATGTCCTATCGGCCAATGAGTTTCCTGTCCGAATCGCTTAACTTCCTTCTCGTTACAACTCGGTTGCTAGCACTTGCAAGAGGCCCAGGAATACAAAGACTTGCATAACCGCATAAGATTTGTGTGAATAGATGCATTCAAAGGCGGGTGGGGTGGATTAAAGTCGTCCCCCGCTCTCACACATGGAATTGGATGGCCAATACTACTGGGTCCAGGACATAATTGATGGGGTCCCCGCTCCCGAAATCCAAATCAAAACACATCGGATTTAAATCCCGCCTGAAAGATCCTGCGACAATTGCCTATAAAGCAATATTTCTCTGTACAACATGTTTGTAACGAGCACAAGTGGGTGCCATAGTATACTAAACCTGTAACTTCCTTGTTTTTTCTGCTCTGCAGGGACCACCCCTGGTTCAGAGAAAAAGAAACAGAAAGTATTAAATATATATAAAATGCTAACAAGTGACAAAAAGGCATTAGTAGAAAAGTATAGTAGGAGCCAATAACTCGAATCAATGTTGCAGCTTTCAACAAGTTATTCGTGATTATGTCCTTCGTAACTAGTTGCAGAACTTTCTGTGACTCCAGCGTTGGGATTACTGTTGCATACCTGTCACGCTCTCTTTGTTGAATTGGTTCCTAAAGTCCAGTGGCTATCAAAGTATGAAGAGTAAATCACCCTTAATCATATATGTGTTACTGTAAAGACAAATCTTTCGGCGTTGATGAATTCTCTGATTGAATTTAAGCGTAATGCGTTGCAGAACAGTTCTCTCTCTCTCTCTCTCTCTCTCTCTCTCTCTCTCTCTCTCTCTCTCTCTCTCTCTCTCTCTCTCTCTCTCTCTCTCTCTCTCTCTCTCTCTCTCTCTCTCGTGTAGTGACTTTATAACATAATTTTATTGGTAATGTTTTGCAGACCGCAACAAAATGATGGACAGCAACTCAGGTATGGCGATTAAAATGCGGAGTTGGGGGGGGTGGGGAGGTGTGGGGGTGACGGGCGAGCGTGAGAAGTCAATTCGAAGTGGAATAGCACGTCACAACTCAAGGATCAGCATTCAGTGGTGGACGAAGAAGTTAAAAGAACGCAATCAGTAGTTATACCACATTCATATTGTAGGTGTAGGGCGTCATTTTGAAAGTTCTCAAATGATCTCCGTCTGCCCTAGTCTTCCATGCTCTGCAAGAGTTTCTGTATTACTGTAACACTGAACTTCGAAATGCTCATTTCACTGTTTTAACCTGGTAGTCATTTATTCAACCTTTGCACTCTTGGCTGTTGACATTCCCTGCATAATTCTCAAAAATGTGCCATCTTTCTGTTTCCAAACTACTATTTAATATCTCTTCTCTTCGGGTCTGCTTCAGTTGCTGGCGGAGAATCTCTAATACTCTCACACAGCAGTTGTTGAGTTAATTGGTGATGGTAAATTGTCATCTGATTGGGTTAAGGTTAATTTGGGGGTTGCTAGGCTGCGCAGTTTGAAGGGTCGGCAGGGCCTACTCTGAGCTTTATCTCAAGCAATCTACAATAGAATGTATATCATCTTCTTTTACCCAATTATACTTTGTCCTTTCACAAACAAGAGAAACTGCAGATGTTGGGAATCTGAGCAATGATTTCAGGCTGAGGCCTTTCAGCAGAACTTTTCCATAGATGCTGCCTGTCCTGCTGAATTCCTCCAGCATTCTGTGTGTGTGGTTTTGAAATTTCCATGTTTATCATAAAGCTTTTTGCTATACTTTCTTACATTGTGAGGATTGTTATAATGAACCACCTAAAACAGAATTGATGTTATTTGGGTATTAAACAACTTTTCCATTTTCTTCCTGTTTTTATTACAGGTAAACATTTTGTTGGATTGAAAAATCAGGGGGCCACGTGTTACCTGAACACATTACTTCAAACATGGTTCATGACCCAGGAAGTTAAAGAATGCATTACCAGGTAGGATTGAGAATTGCATAATGGCTTCTCTATTTTATATAGAAATATTGTGTATAAAGGTACTTCAGTAAGAAACATTTAGAGGGATATTAGCTGAACAAAGGCAAATTGAACTAGCTTAGATGTGAAACTTGGTCAATACAGACCAGTTAGGCCAAAGATGCCATTTCTACACTGGTGTACACTATGTTTTGGGGAAAATAAATATCCAGATTGTTAAAAAGCTTAGAACTTAAAAGTTGGAGAAGAACATTTATTTGGAATGGGGAATGCAACCCAGATAACTGTAAGTAAGGGATTACCAGGGGAAGGAATGTAATGGTGATACCTGCAAGTTCAGTACTTTTATTCAAGAGTAAGACAAGTACAGAACATGTCGGAAATAGTCAGGGGAGGCAAATAGGAGTTCACGGTTTACAGCAGCAGCAGTTTTTATTGCTTATTGATTATACAGTCATGATTGATTAACTCAATTCTAAATATTATGGAGGACTTGGGGAAAGTAACAATTATTCTGTTGGTACAGGGACATTTCAAAATTAAAATGTGCATCAAATTGATATTTGTGGTGGCCACATTATTGGGGAAAATTTTCTGAGTTCAATGATTTTTCGGAAGACATTGGTAAAATCATCATCGTGAATTTGTAAAGGGAAAATCACATTAAAATAATTGGTTATTTTTATCAATTGGGTAGCACATAATATGGATCAAAGTAAATTTATGACCAATATACATGTATGTCACCAGATACAACCCTGATTCATTTTCTTGCAGGTAAACTCAATAAATTCAATAACTATAATACAATCAGTTAAAGACTGCAACCAACAGGGCAGACAACCAGTGTGCAAAAGGCACAATCAGTACAAATTCAAAAGAAAATAGAAAAGAGAAAAATAATAAATATTTGATAAATATGGAGTCCTTGAAAGTGATTCAAGAGGTTGTGGGTACAGTTCAGTGATGGGCAAGTGAAGATGAGAGAAGTTATCCTCTGGTTCAAGAGCTGATGGTTGAAGGGTAATAACTGTTCCTGAACCTGGCTGTGTGAGTCTTTGCATTCCTGTATCTTCCTGATGGCAACAGGAGCAGAGAGCATGTCCTGGGTGTGGGGGTTCCTGATCATGGATGCAGCTTCCCTGCGACAGAACTCCATGTAGATGTGCTCACTGGCAAGGAGGGTTTTACCCATGATGGACTGGGTTGAATCCTCTACATTTTTATTGGATTTTCAGTGCAATGGCATTGGTGTTTCCATACCAGGCCATGATGCAGCCAGTCAATAAACTCTCCACTACACAGCTACAGAGGTTGGCTAGAGTTTTAGATGTCATCCGCAATCTTCGTAGAGGTGCTGCCATGCTCTCTTCATAATTGCACTGAAATGCTGGGCCCAGGATAGAACCTCGGAAATGATAGCACTGCGGAGTTTAAAGTTGCTGACCCTCTCAGAGGTTTTAAGCGATGTAAAATTTCACTGTTTCATATTTTTTGCAGCTCCAAAGAACTAGATTCACTAATTTGCGAGTTGCGTTCCCTGTTTGAACGATTATCAAATGGGAATGAACGGTCCTTGAGCACAGAACAGTTGACCTCCCAATTGAATTTGAATGGTAAGCAATAGACACATCCATGCTTTCATTAGTTAGCAGTATGCCAGTGTACTGATTTAAAGAAAGTTTCTCAAATCCATAGCATTCTGCTGCTTGATATATTTATGATTGAACTCTTCCGTAGTTGGTGTCAGTTTTGTGGACTTACAAAAGAAAGGCAATTCGATGAACTAAAAATTGTTTCAAACTCCATATGCTCAGCGAGTATATGTGTAAATTAGCTTGGAGTTCCAGTTACTCATCAGGGTTGAAATAATAGGGTGGCACAGAGGTTAAGTTACCAGAGATCTGGTCTCACCATCCAGAGAGCTGAGTTCAAATCCAATTGCAATATTTATTTTAAAATTTAAACTGCAGAATTTCTTATGGTATTTATCGAGATTTGCAACTGTTAGCTGGCCGAGTTGGGTATTAAGCAAAAGGTGAGATCAGTATAACATCTCCAGTCTGAGTGACAGAATTACCATTAGTCCCAGAAGTTTCCTGCTGGGCTTCAGCAAGACCAGACAGAAAGTGGTGGAAGGGAGGAAGGGAGGATGTGCACAAGGAGTCCGGCCAGGATGCCCGTAAACCAGAAATTTACCAGTGGTACATAATGTAATAATTGTTGTCCAGACACTCAGTGAGGGAGTCACTGAACAAATAAATAAAAAAAATGGGATTTGTGTTGTTATGCCTGTGGCCCCCTCCGTTTTGAGAATCGCAGGATCGCTATTGATTCGAGTCAGGAGACCCAGGAAATGAGAGAGAGACACGCAGATTCCTCAATGTGTGGAATGTGTCCTGGGCCTCCGAGATACAAAGCCACGGAACAGGTCATTGTCTTTTGGAGACGGAATTGTGTATTGAATACTGTACGACTCATCGAAGTCCCCCCCAGGCAATGAACCGAGGGGGGTTGGTGGAGGGATTGCATCATTCCAACCTGATTGACATCTGAGACCCTGTGAGTCAGGATAAAAGAGGGTCTGAGGAACAGCCCCTCAGACGCACCACAAGAAATGCTAGAACTCCTGTAACAGCGTAATAGCGAAAGCCGGTGGAAAAGCCCACGTGCGTCCTGTTCCATTTGCCTCGGAATTGGTGGGCCTCTACCACGGAAGCACGGCTTTAGCTAACCACAAAGGGGAAATCAGCCCCCAATGACTCTCGAAGGATTGACATCATAAAAGGAATGGGCAAGTTAAACCTCCGTCTCTCTCTCTCTCCAACCAAAAAGCTGCAGCTTGAATGAACTTGAGTGACTTTTATATTTCCATCGGACAATACATTATCCCCTAGACAACGATAGAGCTATTTCTTATTGATTATTATTATACCCGCGCTTTTAGATTTAGTATTGATGACGTATATTATATGTATGTTTGCATTGATATTATTTTTGTGTATTTTTATCAATAAATACCTTTAAAAATAGTACCATCAGACTTCAACGGACCTCTCTATCTTTGCTGGTAAGTGACCCAGTTACGGGGTACGTAACAGTGTAAATGGGTGGTTGGTGCAGACTTGATGTACTGAAAGGATTTCTGCAAATACGTAGCAAATATTTCAAGTTGATGATTTATCATCAAAATCTGATGGAAGGTCGTCAACCTGAAACATTGGCTCTACTTTTCTCCCTCCAGGGAGGCTGTTTGACCCGCCAAATGCCTCTATCATTTTCAATTAATTACTTCAAATTCATACATCTGCAATTTATATTATAAAATTAATAATCACAGAACATTAACTGGGAAATCGATGCTAATATAAGCAACTATATTATTTGAACTTGTATGCTTACTTTAACATTTTTTTAATCCATTCTGTGAAGTTTACAAACAAAGAGATATAGAGGAATGTTTTCGCAGTCTGGTGAATGAGCTGAATAGCAAAATGCATCAGGAGCATAATATTCTGAAGGTAGAATTGATCTGTTGTGATACTGATAATCGATTTGTTTTTAAAATGTGCCTTGGTTTACCTGTAATTCGATCTGTACTTTTTCATTTTCCTTTTTCCTCCTTTAGCATTATTTCTATACCAGTACCTGTCATTCTTTACAACCTGCTTCCTTAAATGTTCCTTCAACTGTTTGCTCGATCTTCAGTTGATCACCCATTCTTCCATAGTCTAGCACATACTGTAAATCATTTTTGATTGTTTTAAAATCCCAGGTAAGATGTGAAGCCAAATGGTTGAGTCATCTACAATAACAGCCTTGAAAAGATGGTGGGACAAGTAGATGGAAAGGTTTAGAAGTATGTTGGTCAAATACTTGCAAATTGGTTTAGCTTGAATGGACATATTGGTCAGCATGGATCGATTGGGCCAAAGGGCCTGTTTCAGTGCTATATGACTCTGTGTCCAATGAACGATTTGTATTGCACTCATAAACTGTTTTTTATTGATGCCTTTCTGCCATCGTTACAATTCATTCACTGATCTGGTCTTACTCTGCCAGAGCCTCTGGTTATGACCATTCATGCACTGACCTTGCAGTGAGTCACCCACCTTTATGGCCTCCTCTCCTTCAGTCAGCACAAATTTTGATCTCAAGCACACACAATGGACACAGAGTGTCTGACATTCCTCAAGGTTAACCACACCACCTTTGCACAGTGAAATGTTCTGTCGCTAAAAAGTGCTGAGAAAGATGGAGGAAGGAAACACAGGCAATTGATTGATAATTATCTATCACTATACCTTTATCACCTTTGATCACTTTTGTTGTGTTCCTGATGAAAAATTATGCTCCTCTTCACCACATTAATTCAATGTCTTATGCTGTACTCCTGAAAAAACACCAATATTTATCCCATCAGACATCTTTATAAGGCAGCTATACGATTCAGATTCAGATTCAGTTTATTGTCATTTATAAACCATAAATACAATGCAGTTAAAAAATGAGACAACGTTCTCCGGAATGATATCACGCAAAAGCACGAAACAGACCACACAAGAAAAACCACATAACATTCGGTAATCCCCAATCCAGAGTCTGGAGAGGCTGCTGCATATCGATATCACGTTCCCCGGAAAGGAACTACAAACCCATCAGACAAATCTAAGCTACAAGACATACACAAAACCACATAGTTACATACAGTTATAGTTAACATATAGTTTCAACAGTGCAGACAATACCATAATTGATAAAAGACTAACTGACATAGACCACATAATTATAACACATAGTTTCAACAGTGCAAAGCAATACTGTAATCTGATAAAGAGCAGTCCATGGCACGGTTTAGAAGAAAGTCTCAAAGTCCCGACAGCCCATCATCTCACACAGATGGTAGAAGGAAAAAAAACTCTTCCTGCCATGAACCTCCAGCGCCACAGCTTGCTGATACAGCACTCTGGGAGATCCGACTACAGCCAACTCCGAGTCCGTCCGAAAACTTCGAGCCTCCGACCAGCCCTCCAACACCAAGCACCGAGCACCATCTCTGCCGAGCACTTCGACCCCGGCACTGGCCGCCAAGCAAAAGGCAAAGCCGAGGATTCGGGGCTTTCCTCCCAGAGATCTTTCCGATCGCACAGTAGCAGTGGCAGCGAAACAGGCATTTCAAAAGTTCCACCAGATGTTCCTCCGTGCTTCACACGTCCATCTCCATCAAATCAGGATTGTACACGGACCCTACTTACAGATAACAGATATTCATTCCTGGAGTGGCCGCTGCGCGCTGCGTCGTGCCGGCATGATTGAACCAAGGTGAATTCTCACATTAGTCAATGTTTCAAGTCTGTAAGTATTGATAGGCCATGAATTCTTTAGAGAATACGGTGTGGCTAGCCACAGCTCAATCACCATCTATAAATTCACTGATGACACACCTATTGTTGGCAGAATCTCAGATGGCAATAAGATTATGGGAGTGAGATAGAGCCTGGTATAGGCTGGTTGAGTGGTGTAGCAACAACTATCTTGGACTTAATGTCAGAAAGACCAGGAAATTTATTGTGGACTTCAGGAAAGGGAAGTTAGGAGAACACATCTCAGCGTCAGAAGTGAAAAGGGTGAGTGGCTTCAAGCTCCTGAACTCCAGCATCTCAGAGGATCTATACCGGGCCCCACACATTGATACAATCATGAAGAAGGCTGCAGAGTTTGAGGATGTCTGATATGTCACCAAAGCCTCTAGCAAATTTCTGCATATGTACTGGGGAAAGCATTCTGACTGGTTCCATTGCCACCTGGTGTGGAGGCTCCAAGGTGCAGGATGAAAAGGGGCTGCAGAGGGTTGTAAACTCAGCCAGCTCCATCACGGGCACAAGCCTCCCACCATCATGGACATCTTCAACAGGTGGTGCTTCATGAAGGCAGCATCCATCATTCAGGACTCTCACCATCTAGGACATGGGGAGGAGGTACAAGAGCCTGAAGACCACACTCAGAGCTTTAGATGCACCTTCTAGAAAAAACAATCCTCAAGAGGGATCAGAAGTGGAGAGAGTGAGCAATTTCAAGTTCCTGGCTGTCAGTATCTCTGAGACCTAGCCAGAACACAAAACATTGATGCAGGTATAAAGAAGGCAAGCAGCAGCTATATTTCCTTAGGAGTTTGAGGAGCTTTGGTTTGTCAACTAAAACAGTGGAAAATTACAAATGCATTCAGACTGGCTGCATCATCATCTGATGGAGTGCGGTGCTACTGCACAAGATCAAAATATGTTGCAGAAAGGTGGAAAATTAGTCAACTCCATCAAGAGTGTTAGCCTCTGTAGTATCCAAGACGCCTTCAAGGAGCACCTTAGGAAGGTGGCATCCATCATTAATGATATATGTACTGTAATTCAGAGTGTTTTCACCATATTTATTTGACATGTATTTCATTGTCCTGTTGCTGTAAAGTTAACAAATTTCATGGCATATGCCAGTGATATTAAATCAGATTCTGATTCCCCTCTCCCATCAGATTTCTGAACAATCAGTAAACTCATGATCACAACTTCACAATTGCTCTTTTCTACAGTTCATTTATTTATTGTACACAGTAGGCAGTCGTCAGTCCCGGGGGGTCATGGGTTTGCATCTCTGGTGGACTGTGTCCTCTCCAGGGTGCAAGCCTGGGCAGGAAGATTTGAGGAACTCGCTGTTGCCCATGTAGCAGGATCCCCTCTCCACATCACTGATGTAGAACAAGGGAAGGGCAAGCCCCGATACAGCTTGGGATCGTGTCGTCACAGAGGTTGTCAGGGTGAAGTTGTATACAACATCAAACTGCCTTAGGGACCCCGGCTCCTGATTTCTTCCTCGGGGTTTACTCCCGAAGCCTTTCCCATTGGTGGGTATGGCCGCAAGGCAGCAGGGTTTTAAAATCAGAATCCTCCTCTCCAAGGCGGGCAGCTGTCCAAGGCTGATGAGCTCCACCTGCCCAAAGCAGGTGCTAGTGGCCCGCCTTTGCCCCTTCTCTTGTCAGTAGAAACTGGTCTGCCCGGTCTATGTGAAGGGCAAGAGTTGGACTTGGTTTTCAGAGTCTGTTAGAGTCACATGCCATCTGGAACACATTATAGGCAGTGGGAGCTTATCCCCACTGCCAACTCTGCTATGACAACCTTAGGAATGTATTTATTGTACATTATGGGAATTTTTGCAGCTTGTACTGTACTGCTGCCTAACCAGCAAATTTCACAACACGTATCAGTGATAATTAACCTGATTGTGATTCATGAGAGCAATGATTCCAGTGTCAGGGGGAGAACGATGGCCGGTCACTTCCTCCTTGTGCCACACTCCATTTGAAGCTAAACAAGAGCAGCCAATTAGTGTTGTTGCCAAGGTATCATATTCATGTGGTGTTCATCCCTTAAGGATATTTATTGTACACCTTAATCAAACAAATGAGGAATCAGAATTTTTGAGAGCAATTTATAAAGTATCAGTGTTCTTGTACTAAGTTCTAACTGATGGATCACAGGCTCAGTTCTCATTGAGTTATGTCTTGTAGATTTATCAGGTCACCATGGTTAACTCACTGAAGTGTTTAAAATGCACAAAATCCATGGATGAAGACACAGTTTTCCTGGATATACCTCTATCTGTTTGCTCGGCTAATGCTGCAGAAAAGTTTGATTCCATGGTAAGTTAAAAAAATACAAGGAAAATAAGTTAAACTTTTTTAAAAATTAGAGCAATTGATTACTTTCCTGCAGTGTGTTTGACATCACATTTTATGTTGGTTTCATGAAGATGAATCTGGACAATTTACAAATTAACTATCCATTGTTTCACAATGATAATTCGCAATAACTGATGTTTAAAACGGTGTCAAATCTTTAGACTTCTACTTTTGTAAATTCAAGAAGGATGGGATTGTTAACATGAGGAACTTTGGAAGCCATGATAGAGTAGCAGTTTGTGCGATGCTCTTACAACCCAGGACGTTCTCGTGTTTGGAGTGAATTTTTGACGCCGTTCTATAAAAGTTTATACATTCTCCCCGTGGATTGCACGGGTTTTCTCCTTTGACTCCCACAGTCTCTATTGTACGAGCTAGTAGTTTAATTGCTCATTGTAAATTGTCCTGTGATGAAGCTGGGGTTAATTGGGGTTGTGGGTTTGCTGGGTCAGAGTGGCTCGAAGGGGCAGAGAGGCCGACTCCACACTGTATTGCTAATTAACTAACTGACTGACCACCTGTATTGTTTCTTATCTCAAAACATGAAATACTTCATCCAAAAGGAAGAGAGTAAATTATCAAAAAACTTAAGGACATCTCATCTCTTTTGACTTCAGGAAGATCTTGCATATTCATTCTTTTTTAAATTCAGTTTTGGCCAAATATTGAGAAATCAGTTTGGTAGTTTTGTCTACAATTTGGCAAGTTGATGGTCTCACCTTGACTGCATTCCAGCATAGAACCAATCCTGGAGAGTAGTGTCTGAACTGGAGTTTCCCCACCAGGTATGATGGAAAAACTGATCACTGACCTGCACCAGGTTAGACTTCAGACAAGCCTAAAGATATAGAGTTACATTTTAGTAAAAAGGGAGATCTCTGAGAGTTATATAAGCATGATTAATTGTCAACTTCAAATTTTTTAATTATTTTAACTTTTAATAATTTATGATTAATTTCTAAAATGATCACTTGTAATAGATTTCTTGTTGACTAATAGTTTTTAACTGTAACTGTCTGTGAAATTCAAAGTATTTTCACACATTTAGCAGCCTGGTATGTTAAGTTTACAGATAACGATTGTGCCACACGTGGGGCTTGTATTGGTCACCTCCAACAAGAGAGGCCAACCATCTCGTCTTTCTATCCAGTGGTATTGCCATTGACAATTTGCCTATTATTAATATAGTAGGTTTTAGCATTGAGTAGAAGGTCTATTTGTTCAGTATTTGCCAGTTACAGCATGCATTGAAGCCCATACTACAGGGGACTAAGTGTTTTAGAATTGCAACACCATGGCGACCCTACTGCAGCTCAGGTAGCAGAATTTGGATTTCAGTTCTGATTACATCCGTAAGATATTTGTACATCCTTCCTGTGAGTCTGTGGGATTCCTCCGGGTGCTCCGGTTTCCTTCACATCCCAAAGGTATTCTGGATAGTAGGTTAACTGGTCATGGTAAATTATCCTCTGATCAGGCGAGGGTTAAACAGGTGGGTTGCCTGGTGGTGCAGCTCATTGGGCCGGAGGGGCCTGTTTCGAGCTGTATCTCTAAACAAAATGGACATGATCTGGTACCTTCTCTCTATCCTGTTCCTTTCCTCTTAAAGGAAAAGAGTCTTGAACAGTTTTTGAAGGAGGAAAGAATGGAAGGTGACAACAAGCGTTATTGTAACAACTGTGATATGAAGACTGAAACATCATCAGTAAGTATTCCAATCAGTCATCCTGGTATTTCTGTAATTCTTCATGCTGCAAATCAGAGGAGCAATAGAAGCAGCTGAATGGTAAAAATAATATTTTTTCATGGACAAGATCTCCTTGAGCCCTTTAGTACGGCCAGATGTCAGTGCAATGTCTCCACTGGTGAGACGTGTCAAGTACATACAATGTGGAATTCCATATGAAGTGTATTCACATGAGGATTTACAACACGGAGAGTGAATGGCTGCAACATTTGAAATGTATAGCAAAGAGATCTGCTAATCTTCAGCTTTGCATTGATGAAACAGGAAAAGTAAAACTCATCTCTACCTTACATTTTTCAGAGATACTATTTTAAGCACTTGCCACAAATTCTTACATTTCAACTGAAGCGCTTTGAATTCGATTACAACTACATGGCATTTCAGAAAATTACAGATTGCATTACCTTTCCACTTGATTTGAAATTTACAAGATCTCAGGTAACATTTTTGTCATTAGTAACAATATTGCAGTTTAAAATAATATTGAATTTTAAATTGTGGTGCATTCCAGAATGTTGTAATTTGCATGATTCATTTTCAGTATGATTAACTCTCTCGTAACTACGCCCCTCCCTCACCTGAAACCACCACGGTGGGCTTCACAGCTGAACAGGTGAGAAGACAGCTGAAACGTCTCCATCCAAGCAAGGCTGCAGGCCCGGATGGTGTCAGCCCCAGGGTGCTCAGAGCCTGTGCCCCCCAGCTATGTGGAGTACTTCACCATGTCTTCAACCTGAGCCTGAGTCTCCAGAGGGTTCCTGTGCTGTGGAAGACATCCTGCCTTGTTCCTGTACCAAAGACGCCGCGCCTCAGTGGCTCCAATGACTACAGACCGGTGGCATTGACCTCCCACATCATGAAGACCCTGGAGAGACGTGTTCTAGAGCAGCTCCGGCCTATGGTTAGGCCACACTTAGACCCCCTCCAGTTCACCTATCAGCCCCGACTAGGAGTTGAGGATGCCATCGTCTACCTGCTGAACCATGTCTATGCCCACCTGGACAAGCCGGTGAGCACTGTGAGAGTCATGTTTTTTGACTTCTCCAGTGTGTTCAACACCATCCGCCCTGCTCTGCTGGGTGAGAAGCTGACAGTGATGCAGGTGGATGCTTCCCTGGTGTCATGGATTATTGATTACCTGACTGGCAGACCACAGTACGTGTGCTTGCAACACTGTGTGTCAGACAGAGTGGTCAGCAGCACTGGGGCTCCACAGGGGACTGTCCAGTCTCCCTTTCTCTTCACCATCTACACCTCGGACTTCAACTACAACACAGAGTCTTGCCATCTTCAGAAGTTTTCCGATGACTCTGCCATAGTTGGATGCATCAGCAAGGGAAATGAGGCTGAGTACAGGGCTACGGTGGGAAACTTTGGCACATGGTGTGAGCAGAATCATCTGCAGCTTAATGTGAAAAAGACTAAGGAGCTGGTGGTGGACCTGAGGAGGGCTAAGGCACCGGTGACCCCTGTTTCCATCCAAGGGGTCCGTGTGGACATAGTGGAGGATTACAATTACCTGGGGATACGAATAGACAGTAAACTGGACTGGTCAAAGAACACTGAGGCTGTCTACAAGAAGGGTCAGAGCCGTCTCTATTTCCAGAGGAGAATGAGGTCCTTTAACATCTGCCGGATGATGCTGAGGATGTTCTATGAGGCTGTGGTGGCCAGTGCTGTCATGTTTACTGTTGTGTGCTGGGGCAGCAGGCTGAAGGTAGCAGACACCAACAGAATCAACAAACTCATTCATAAGGCCAGTGATGTTGTGGGGCTGGAACTGGACTCTCTGACGGTGGTGTCTTTAAAGAGGATGCTGTCCAAGTTGCATGCCATCTTGGACAATGACTCTCATCTACTCCATAATGTACTGGTTAGGCACGGGGTACATTCAGCCAGAGACTCATTCCACCGAGATGTAACACTGAGCGTCATAGGAAGTCATTCCTACCTGTGGCCATCAAACTTCACAACTCCTCCCTTGGAGTGTCAGACATCCTGAGCCAATAGGCTGGTCCTGGACTTATTTCTACGGCATGATTAACTTATTATTATTTAATTATTTATGGTTTTATATTGCTATATTTCTTCACTATTCTTGGTTGGTGCGGCTGTAACGAAATGTATGTCCTGCACAAAGGGGATGGGTCACACATGAACCCAAGGGGGACCAATATTCTCATGGGCAGGTTTGTTAGAGCCCGTGGTGTTACAGGAAAGTTATTAGCTGGTTAGTACATTAGCTGATTGGTTGGAGGCAACAACCGGGGAAATAAAGGATCCTTTACTGGTTGGCAGTCAGTAACTAGAGGTGTTCTGGAAGGGTCAGTGTTGGAACCACTTCTTTTTATGCTGTATGTCAATGATTTAGATGATGGACTAGATGGCTTTGCTGCCAAGTTTGCAGACGATATGAAAATTGGTGGAGGGGCAGGTAGTTTTGAGGAAGCAGGAAGACTACAGAAGGACTTGGGTTTGGAAAATAGGCAAGAAAGTGGCAAATGAAACACAACGTTGAAAAATGCACGGTCATGTATTTTGTTAGAAGAAATAAATGAGCAGACTATTTTCTAAATGGGGAGAAAATCCAAAAATCTGAGATGCAAAGGGACTTCGGAGTCCGTGTGCAGAACACCCTAAAGGTTAGCTTACAGGTTGAGTTGTGGGGAGGAAGGCAAATGCAATGCTAGCACTCATTTCAAGAGATCTAGAATACAAGAGCAGGGATGTGATGGTGAGGTTTTATAAGGCACTGCTGAGGCCTCACCTTGAATATTGTGACCAGTTTTGGGCTCCTTACATAAGAAGAGATGTGCTGGCATTAGAAAGGGTTCAGAGGAGATTCACAAGGATGATTCTGGGTAAAAAAAGGGTTATCATATGAGGAACATTTGATGGCTCTGGGTCTGTACTTACTGGAATTTAGAATGGATGAGGGCTGATCCCATTGAAACTTCTTGAAAGTTGAAAGGCCTAGACAAAGTAGATGTGGAATGGATGTTTCCCCATGGTGGGGGAGTCTAGGACAAGCGGGCACTGCCTTAGGATGGAGGGGTGTCCATTTAAAACAGAGATGTGGAGAAATTTCTTTAGCCAGAGTTAATGAATTTGTGGAATTTGTTACCACAGGCAGCTGTGGAGGCCAGTTTGTTGATTGTATTTAAGGCGGAGATTGACAGGTTCTTGATTGGACTTGGTGTCAAAGGTTATTGGGAGAAGGCCGAGGTGGGGAAAATAGAACAGTCATGATTGAATGGCCAAGTAGACTTGATGGGCCAAATGCTTTAATTCTGCTCCTATGTCTTATTGTCTTATGGTCTTATCACCTGCTGGTATGGAGGTTCCAATGCACATGATTGGAAAAAGGTGCAGAGAGTTGTAAACTCAACCAGATCCATCACAGGCTCAGCCCTCCCACCATCAAGGATATCTTCCAAAGGAAATGCCTGAAGAAAGAGGCATCCATCAATAAGGACCCTCACCATCTCTGACATTATATGTTCTCATTACTAACATCACAGAGGTACAGGAGCCTGAAGACTTATAGTCAATGTTTTAGGAACAGCTTCTTCCCCTCCACCATTGATTTATGGATGGTCCATGAATCTATGAACTGTACTTTATGATTTCCTTTTTTCACTATCCATCTATCTATTTATCTTTATAGAACAAAGAACACAGAATGGTACAGCCCTGGAGCAGACCATTTGGCCCAAAATTCAGAGCGGAACCAACTAAGTTAATTAGACAAATGGCTAACTAAACTATTGTCTCCTGCCTGCACATTGTCTATATCCTTCCATTTTTCTCACATTCATGTGTCTTTCTAAATGTCTCTCAGTAATCTCTAATGTTTCTGCCTCTACCACACAGGCAGAACATCCCAGACACCCACCATTCTCTGTGTGAAAAAAATTGCCCCTCATATCTACTTTGAAATTACCCCCCTCACCTTAAATGCATAACCTCTGGTATTAGACATTTCAACCCTGGGAAAAAGTTACTGTCTGTCTACTCCATCCATGCCTCCCTCAATCTTGTAAATCTCTATCAGATCTCAGATCATCCTCTGCCGTGCCCGAGAAAACAGCCGAAATTTGTCCAACCTCTTGTGGTAGCACATGCCCTCGAATCCAGGCAACATCCTGGTAAACCTCTTCTGCACTCTCTCTAAAGGCTCGACATCCTTCCTGCATGTCAACCTGCCTGCATATCTGTTCCTCAATATCCCAGAGACTATTGTGAGTCTGGAGTACAATCCCATCAGAGTGACTCTATTTTTTAAAATTCTACCCATTTATACAAGCCCTCCATTATGTCTCTTCCTGGTGCAGCTTTGATACTCTCCCCGAGTCGTCATTCAACTCCCCCTCCTCTTTTATATCCCTCTCTATCTTTCCTAAGACATTGAAACCCTTGGATGTTAAGCACCCATTCTCTCAACTGAGTGTCTGTAATAGCTACAACACCACAGTTCCATGTACTGATCCATGCTAAAAGTTCATTCCCTTTATCCATAAATTTTAATCCTAGCATTAAAATACACACATTTTACACTATCCATCCCATCTTATCTATTACTATGCTCCTGTCCATTTTTACTTGCCTTCCTCTCCATCCCTCCACTTTCTGACCTGGTGCTCTGCTTCCCACACGTGGCTAAAGTAGTTTCAAACTTCCCAAGTAGCACTAGTGAACCTCCCAGATAGGATATCGGTTCCCTTCCAGTTTAGTTGCAACCTATCCCTCTTTTACAGGTTACCCTTGCCCCAGAAAAGGTTCCAGTTATTCAAGAAGCTGAAACCCTGCCCCTTGAACTAGTTCCTCGGCCACTCATTAATCTGTTCCACTCATCATTCCATTCCTGCCTTGACTAGCACGCGACACTGGGAGTAATCCAGTGATGACTACTTTGGAGGTCCTGCTCTTTCGCCTCTTCTCTAACTTCCTATACTCACTGTGCAGGATCTGTTCAGTTATTGTGACTGTAGTGATTGTTCACATCTTGCACTACACTGCTGAAACAAAACAACAAATGCCATAACATGTCAGTGAAAATAAAACTGGCTCTGATTTTGGAGGGAGCAATAGAGGCAGATACAATTCCAAAGCTTAAAAAAATCATTTGGACTTTTGTTTGGACAGAACAGGCATTGAGGAATACAGACCTAACATGTACAAATAGAATTAGTACGGGTAGGCATCATGATCAACATGGATGACATGGGCAAGAGGCCTGTATCTGAGTGATATGATTCCAAAAAATCTCATTTATCTGGGCTTCTCATTAAGTTACTTCAACAGCACCTTCTGAGCCAGCGAGTTATATAACCATACAACAATTACAGCACGGAAACAGACCATCTCGGCCCCTCTAGTCCATGCCGAACGCTTACTCCCACCTAGTCCCACCTACCTGCACTCAGCCATAACCCTCCATTCCTTTCCTGTCCATATACCTATCTCAATTTTTTGAAAATGACAAATGTTATACCACCCAGAATAACAAATACAACTCTTCGCACAAAAAAGTCTTGTTTCCAGCTGATGTTGTGATATCACCTCTTATTTTCAGCACCACCTCAGATTCATTGGGTGGGAAACTTTGCCCCTGGCTGAATGGTCGGGACCTTCTCAAAATCCCATTCCATGTTTGGTACTCTCCTGATTTGATCCAGAGTGAAATTTACTGAGGATCTGCAAAATTCTGAACAAACTTAATGAGTTGTCACAATTGACCCAGGACTTCAGCCCACCAGCCCGGAGTTTTTGCGCATAAGCAACCTTGGTCGCCTGACCGTACATGCGCCATTTGCGGTCTGCCAAGTTTTCAGCTCTCTGGGGAGGTTGTCTCACCCCTGCCAGTTGTCAGCAATGTCCTATAGGCCAATGAGTTTCCTGTCCGAACTGCTTAACTTCCTTCTCGTTACAACTCGGTTGCTAGCAACTTGCAAGAGGCCCAGGAATAAAAAGACTCGGGTAACCACATAAGATTTGTGTGAATAGATGCATTCAAAGGCGGGTGGGGTGGATTAAAGTCGTCCTCCGCTCTCACACACGGAATTGGATGGCCAATACTACTGGATGGGGTCCCCGCTCCTGAAATCCAAATCAAAACACATTGGTTTTAAATCCCACCTGAAAGATCCGGCGACAATTGTCTATAAAGTAATATTCCTCTGTACAACTTGCTTGTAACGAGCACAAGTGGGCGCCATAGTATATTAAACCTATAACTTCCTTGTTTTTCCACTCTGTAGAGACCGCCCCTGGTTCAGACAAAGTGAAACAAGAAGTGTTAACTATATATAAAACGCTAACAAGTGACAGAATTTTGAGGTGGCTCCGGCGTTGTGTTTACATACCGATAGTGCTTGTCACGCTCTATTTGTTTAACTGGTTCCAAAAGTCTATCGGCTCTCAAAGTATGAAGTGTAATTCACCCTTAACCATTCATGTATTACTGTAAAGACAAATCTTTCGCTTTTGAGCTCTTGATAAGATGTATACTCTGGTTGAATTTAAGCATGATGCGTTGCAGAACCTCTCTCTCTCGCTCTCTCTCTCTCTGTTGTACGTAATGACTTTATAACTTAATTTTATTGGTAATGTTTTGCAGACCACAACAAAATGATGGACAGTAACTCAGGTAAGGCGATGAAAGCAGCGGCCCTGTGTGGAGTAGTGGGGGGGAGGTGTTAGCGCGAAGGGCGAGGGTGAGAAGTCAATTCAAAGTGGAATGGCACGTCACAGTTCAAGGATCAGCATTCAGTGCTGGACGAAGAAGATAAAAGAATGCGATCAGTAGTTATACCACATTCATGTTGTAGGTGTAGGGCGTTATTTCAAAAGTTCTCAAATGATCTCCCTCTGCCCTAGTCTTCCATGCTCTGCATGAGTTTCTGTATTTGTGTAACTCTGAACTTCGAACTGCTCATTTCACTGTTTTAACCTGGTAGTCATTTATTCAACCTTTGCACTCTTGGCGCTTGACATTCTCTGAATAATTCACAAAAATGTGGCATCTTTCTGTTTCCAAACTACTGTTTAATATCTCTTCTCTTCGGGTCTGCTTCAGTTGCTGGCGGAGCATCTCTAATACTCTCACACACCAATTGGTAAGTTAGTGTTAATTTGGGAGTTGCTGGGCTGCACAGTTCTAAGGGTTGACAGGGCTTTATCTCAAGTAATCTACAATAGAATGTATATCATCTTCTTTTACCCAGTTATAATTTGTCCTTTCACAAACAAGAGAAATCTGCAGATGTTGGGAATCTGAGCAATGATTTCAGGCTGAGACCTTTCAGCAGAACTTTTCCATAGATGCTGCCTGTCCTGCTGAGTTCCTCCAGCATTCTGTGTGTGCGGTTTTGAAATTTCCCTGTTGATCATAAAGCTTTTTGCTAAACTTTCTTACATTGTGAGGATTGTTATAAGGAACCACCTGAAACAGAATTGATGTTATTTGGGTATTAAACAACTTTTCCATTTACTTCCTGGTTTTATTACAGGTAAACATTTTGTTGGATTGAAAAATCAGGGAGCCACAAGTTATCTGAACACATTACTTCAAACATGGTTCATGACCCAGGAAGTTAAAGAATGCATTACTAGGTAGGATTGAGAATTGCATAGTTGCACCATCTCTGATGGTGGTGTCTGAAAAGAGGATGCTGTCCAAGTTACATGCCATCTTGGACAATGACTCCCATCTGCTCCATAATATACTGGTTAGGCACAGGAGTACATTCAGCCAGATTCATTCCACCAAGATGTAACTCAGCATGATAGGAAGTCATTCCTACCTGTGGCCATGAAACTTTACAACTCCTCCCTAGGAGTGTCAGACACCCTGAGCCAATAGGCTGGTCCTGGACTTATTTCCACTGGGCATGATTAACCTATTATTATTTAATTATTTATGGTTTTATATTGCTATATTTCTTCACTATTCTTGGTTGGTGCGGCTGTAACAAATCCCACTTTCCCTCGCGATCAATAAAGTATGTCTGTCTGTCTGTCCATATAATGACTACTCTATTTTATATAGAAATACAGTGTATGATGATGGGGTGGTAAACTAGATTAGTAAGTATGCCGATGATACGAAGATAGGTGGCGTTGTGGATAATGAAGTAGGTTTTCAAAGCTTGCAGAAAGATTTAGGCCAGTTAGAAGTGTAGGCTGAAAGATGACAGATGGAGTTTAATGCTGATAAGTGTGAGGTGCTACATTTTGGTAGGAATAATCCAAATAGCACATACATGGTAAATGATAGGGCATTGAAGAATGCAGTAGAACAGAGTGATCTAGGAATAATGGTGCATAGTTCCCTGAAGATGGAATCTCATGTGGATAGGGTGGTGAAGAAAGCTTTTGGTATGCTGGCCTTTATAAATCAGAGCATTGAGTATAGGAATTGGGATGTAATGTTAAAATTGTACAAGGCATTGGTAAGGCCAAATTTGGAGTATTGTGTACAGTTCTGGTCACCAAATTATAGGAAAGATGTCAACAAAATAGAGACAGTACAGAGGAGATTTACTAGAATGTTACCTGGGTTTCAGCACCTAAGTTACAGAGAAAGGTTGAACAAGTTAGGTCTTTATTCTTTGGAACATAGAAGGTTGAGGGGGGACTTGATAGAGGTATTTAAAATTATGAGGGGGGATAGATAGAGTTGACGTTGATAGGCTTTTTCCATTGAGAGTAGGGGAGATTCAAACAAGAGGACATGAGTTGAGAGTTAGGGGGCAAAAGTTTAGGGGTAATATGATGGGGAAATTCTTTACTCAGAGAGTGGTTGCTGTGTGCAACGAGCTTCCAGTAAAAATGATAGAGGTAGGTTCGATATTGTCATTTAAAGTAAAATTGGATAGGTATATGGACAGGAAATGAATGGAGGGTTATGGGCTGAGTGCAGGTTGGTGGGACTCGGTGAGAGTAAGCGTTCGGCACGGACTAGAAGGGCCGAGATGGCCTGTTTCCATGCTGTAATTGTTATATGGTTATATGGTTATAAAGGTACTTCAGTAAGAAACATTTAGAGGGATATTAGTTGAACAAAGGTAAATAGAACTAGCTTAGATGTGAATCTTGTTCAATATAGTCTAGTTAGGCCAAAGGTGCCATTTCTACACTGGAGGACACTGTGTTTTGGGGAAAATAAATATCCAGATTGATAAAAAGTTTAGAACTTAGAAGTTGGGGATGAACGTTTATTTGAAATGGGGAATGCAACCTAGATAACCACAAGTAAGTGATTACCAGGGGAAGGAATGTAATGGTGATGTCTGTATGGTCAGTACTTTTATTCAAGACTTAAGACAAGGACAGAACATGTTGGACATAGTCAGCTGCTCAGGGTGGTCCTATGGGGGACAAATAGGAGTTCATATTTTACAACAGCGGTAGTTTCTCTTGCTTATTGATTATTCAGTCATGATTGATTAACTCAATTCTAAAAATAATGAAGGACTTAGGAAAGTAACATTTATTCTGTAGGTACAGGGACATTTCAAAATTAAAATGTGCATAAAATTGGTATTTGTGGTGGCCACATCATTGGGGAATAAGTTCTGAGTTCCTTGATTTTTCAGAAGACTCTGGTAAAATCATCATCGTGAATTTGTAAAGGGAAAATCACATTAAAATAATTGGTTATTTTTATCAATTGGGTAGCACATAATATGGGTCAAAGTAAATTTATGACCAATATACATGTATGTCACCAGATACAACCCTGATTCATTTTCTTGCAGGTAAACTCAATAAATTCAATAACTATAATACAATCAGTTAAAGACTGCACCCAACAGGGCTGTCAACCAGTGTGCAAAAGGCACAATCAGTACAAATTCAAAAGAAAATAGAAAAGAGAAAAATAATAAATATTTGATAAATATGGAGTCCTTGAAAGTGATTCAAGAGGTTGTGGGAACAGTTCAGTGATGGGCAAGTAAAGTTGAATGAAGTTATCCTCTGGCTCCAGAGCTGATGGTTGAAGGGTAATAACTGTTCCTGAACCTGGCTGTGTGAGTCTTTGCATTCCTGTATCTTCCTGATGGCAACAGGATCAGAGAGCATGTCCTGGGTGTGGGGGTTCCTGATCATGGATGCAGCTTCCCTGCGACAGAACTCCATGTAGATGTGCTCACTGGCAAGGAGGGCTTTACCCGTGATGGACTGGGTTGAATCCTCTATATTTTTATTGGATTTTCAGTGCAATGGCATTGGTGTTTCCATACCAGGCCATGATGCAGCCAGTCAATAAACTCTCCACTACACAGCTACAGAGGTTGGCTAGAGTTTTAGATGTCATTCTCAATCTTCGTAGAGGTGCTGCCGTGCTCTCTTCATAATTGCACTGAAATGCTGGGCCCAGGACAGGTCCTTGGAAATGATAGCACTGCGGAGTTTAAAGTTGCTGACCCTCTCAGAGGTTTTAAGCGATGTAAAATTTCACTGTTTCATATTTTTTGCAGCTACAAAGAACAAGATTCATTAATTTGCGAGTTGCGTTCCCTGTTTGAACGATTATCAAATGGGAATGAACGGTCCTTGAGCACAGAACAGTTGACCTCCCAATTGAAGTTGAATGGTAAGCAATAGACACATCCATGCTTTCATCAGTTAGCAGTATGCCAGTTTACTGATTTAAAGAAAGTTTCTCAAATCCATAGCATTCTGCTGCTTGATATATTTATGATTGAAATTTTCCGTAGCTGGGATCAGTTTTGTGGACTCACAGAAGAAAGGTATTTGGATTAACTAAAAATAGTTTCAAACTCCATATGCTCAGCAAATATATGTGTAAATTAGCTTGGAGTTCTAGTTACTCATCAGAGTTGAAATAATAGGGTGGCACAGAGGTTAAGTTACCAGAGATCTGGTCTCACCATCCAGAGAGCTGAGTTCAAATCCAATTGCAATATTTATTTTAAAATTTAAACTGCAGAATTTCTTATGGTATTTATCGAGATTTGCAACTGTTAGCTGGCCGAGTTGGGTATTAAGCAAAAGGTGAGATCAGTATAACATCCCCAGTCTGAGTGACGGAATTACCATCAGTTCCAGAAGTTTCCTGCTGGGCTTCAGCAAGACCAGACAGAAAGTTGTGGAAGGGAGGAAGGGAGGATGTGCACAAGGAGCCTGGCCAGGATGCCCATAAACCAGAAATTTACCGGTGGTACATAATGAAATAATTGTTGTCCAGACACTCAGTGAGGGAGTCACTGAACAAATAAATAAATAAAATGGGATTTGTGTAAATGGGTGATTGGTGCAGACTTGATGTACTGAAAGGATTTCTGCAAATACATAGCAAATATTTCAAGTTGATGATTTATCATCAAAATCTGATGGAAGGTCGTCAACCTGAAACATTGGCTCTACTTTTCTCCCTCCAGGGAGGCTGTTTGACCCGCCGAATGCCTCTATCATTTTCAATTTTTTACTTCAAATTCATACATCAGTAATTTATATTATAAAATTAATAATCACAGAACATTAACTGGGAAATCGATGCTAATATAAGCAACTATATTATTTGAACTTGTATGCTTACTTTAACATTTTTTTAAACCATTCTGTGAAGTTTACAAACAGAGAGATATAGAGGAATGTTTTCGCAGGCTGGTGAACAAACTGAATAGCAAAATGGATCAGGAGCATAATATTCTGAAGGTAAAATTGATCTGTTATGATACTGATAATCGATTTGTTTTTAAAATGTGCCTCGGTTTACCTGTAATTCGATCTGTACTTTTTCATTTTCCTTTTTCCTCCTTTAGCATTATTTCTATACCAGTACCTGTCATTCTTTACCGCCTGCTTCCTTAAATGTTCCATCAACTGTTTGCTCGATCTTCAGTTGATCACCCATTCTTCCATAGTCTAGCACATACCGTAAATCATTTTTGATTGTTTTAAAATCCCAGGTAAGATGTGAAGCCAAATGGTTGAGTCATCTACAATAACAGCCTTGAAAAGATGGTGGGACAAGTAGATGGAAAGGTATATTGGCCAAATGTTTGCAAATTGGTTTAGCTTGAATGGACATATTGGTCAGCATGGATCGATTGGGCCAAAGGGCCTGTTTCAGTGCTGTATGACTCTGTGTCCAATAAACGATTTGTAATGCAATCATAAACTGATTTTTATTGATGTATTTCTGCCATCGTTACAATTCATTCACTGATCTGGTCTTACTCTGCCAGAACCTCTGGTTATGACTTCATATACTTACCTTCCAGAGAGTGACCCACCCTTATGGTCTCCTCTCCTTCAGTCAGCACAAATTTCCATCTCAAGCACACACAGACATTCCTCAAGGTTCACCACACCACCTTTGCACAGCAAAATGTTCTGTCACTGAAAAGTGCTGAGTAAGATGGAGGAAGGAAACACAGGCAACTGATTGATAATTATCTATCACTATACCTTTATCACCTTTGATCACATTTGTTGTCTTCCTGATGAAAAATTGTGCTCCTCTTCACCATATTAATTCAATGTCTCATGCTGTACTCCTGAAAAAACACCATTGTGGACATCTTCATAAGATGGTGCATCAAGAAGGCAGCGTCCATATTTAAGGACCCTCACCATCTAGGACATGGGGAGGAGGTACAAGAGCCTGAAGACCACACTCAGAGCTTTAGATGCACCTTCTAGAAAAGACAATCCTCAAGAGGGATCAGAAGTGGAGAGAGTGAGCAATTTCAAGTTCCTGGGTGTCAGTATCTCTGAGACCTAGCCAGAACACAAAACATTGATGCAGGTATAAAGAAGGCAAGCAGCAGCTATATTTCCTTAGGAGTTTGAGGAGCTTTGGTTTGTCAACTAAAACAGTGGAAAATTACAAATGCATTCAGACTGGCTGCATCATCATCTGATGGGGTGGGGTGCTACTGCACAAGATCAAAATATGTTGCAGAAAGTTGGAAAATTAGTCAGCTCTAGCAAGATTATCAGCCTCCATAGTACTCTGTAGTATTCAAGACATCTTCAAGGAGCAGTGCCTTAGGAAGGGTTGCATCCATCATTGATGATCTCCACCACCCAGGACATGCCCTCTTCACACTGCTACCATCAGAAAGGAAGTATTTTGCACCACTTATTTTGATTTAACTATATATATATACACACACTGTAATTCAGATTGTTTTCACCATATTTATTTGACATGTATTTCATTGTTCTGTTGCTGTAAAGTTAACAAATTTCATGGCATATGCCAATGATATTAAATCTGATTCTGCTTCCCCTCTCCCATCAGATTTCTGAACAATCAGTAAACTCATGATCACAACTTCACAATTGCTCTTTTCTACAGTTCATTTATTTATTGTACACAGTAGGCAGTCGTCAGTCCCGGGGGGTCATGGGTTTGCATCTCTGGTGGACTGTGTCCTCTCCAGGGTGCAAGCCTGGATGCAATGATTTGAGGAACTCGCTGTTGCCCATGTAGCAGGATCCCCTCTCCACATCACTGATGTAGTTCAAGGGAAGGGCAAGCCCCGATACAGCTTGGGATCGTGTCGTCACAGAGGTTGTCAGGGTGAAGTTGTATACAACATCAAACTGCCTTAGGGACCCCGGCTCCTGATTTCTTCCTCGGGGTTTACTCCTGAAGCCTTTTCCATTGGTGGGTATGGCCGCAAGGCAGCAGGGTTTTAAAATCAGAATCTTCCTCTCCAAGGCGGGCTGCTGTCCAAGGCTGAAGAGCTCCACCTGCCCAAAGCAGGTGCTAGTGGCCCGCCTTTGCCCCTTCTCTTGTCAGTAGAAACTGGTCTGCCCGGTCTATGTGAAGGGCAAGAGTTGGACTTGGTTTTCAGAGTCTGTTAGAGTCACATGCCATTTGGAACACTTTATAGGCAGTGGGAGCTTGTCCCCACTACCAGCCCTGCTATGCCAACCTTAGGAATGTATTTATTGTACATTATGGGAATTTTTGCAGCTTGTACTGTACTGCTGCCTAACCAGCAAATTTCACAACACGTATCAGTGATAATTAACCTGTTTCTGATACATGAGAGCAATGTTTCCAGTGTCAGAGGGAAAACGATGGCCGGTCACTTCCTTCTTGTGCCACACTCCTGTGAAGCTGAACAAGAGCAGCCAATCAGTGTTGTTGCCAAGGTATCATATTCACGTGGTGTTCATCCCTTAAGGATATTTATTGTACACCTTAATCAAACAAATGAGGAATCAGAATTTTTGAGCGTAGTTTATTAAGTATCAGTGTTCTTGTACTAAATTCCAACTGATGGATCACAGGCTCAGATCTCATTGGGTTATGTCTTGTAGATTTATCAGGTCACCATGGTTAACTCACTGAAATGTTTAAAATGCGCACAATCTATGGATGAAGACACTTTTTTCCTGGATATTCCTCTATCTGTTTGCTCGGCTAATGCTGCAGAAAAGTTTGATTCCATGGTAAGTTAAAAAAATACAAGGAAAATAAGTTAAACTTTTTTTAAAAATTAGAGCAATTTATTACTTTCCTGCAATGAGTTTGACATCACATTTTATGTTGGTTTCATGAAGATGAGTCTGGACAATTTACAAATTAACTATCCATTGTTTCACAATGATAATTCACAATAACTGATGTTTAAAAAAGTGTCATATCTTTAGACTTCTATTTTTGTAAATTCAAGAAGGATGGGATTGTTAACATGAGGAGCTTTGGAAGCCACGATAGTGTAGTGGTTAGAGCCATGCTCTTACAACCCAGGACGTTCTCATGTTTGGAATTCATTTCTGGCACCGTTCTGTGAGAGTTTATACATTCTCCCCGTGGATTGCGTGGGTTTTCTCCTTTTGCTCCCACAGTCTCTATTGCATGGGCTAGTACAGTGGTCCCTAACCACCGGGCCGCGAGGAAATGATATGATTTGTCGATACGAAATGGCGTATAAGTCAACTGCACCTTTCCTCATTTTCTGTCACGTCCACTGTTGAACTTGAATGCTTGCGAGGTCATCAGTCGCTTAAACGCAGTGATACCATTGCGCCAGGGATCACTGGTTGGCTTCAGGTAACCGGCCACCTCGTGCGGCCAGTGAGAAGTGCCGTTGCTACTAGCCTGGAGCGCGGACAGATGGGCACCACCTCTAAACCTGTTTGGCCTACCGAATTTTTGTGGAGAACCCGGTGCTAAAATATTCGCAGACAACCTAATTCAGGCTCAGGGTTTTCTAAGTATCAGAGCAGCTAGCTACCTTGCTGTGATCTACTGAAAGTCATCCCCTGAGCCAAACTTTTGTCAGCTGATAGATCCTACCTACGTACAAAGGGGGATGGGCGCGCCTCGGTCGGTCGGTCTCTCTTTCTGGACTGTGACCGCCGCAGCCCCGGCATGGGGACTTCTGGCACTTACCTTGTCCTCTCACTGGTGTGTTGCAATGACTTTATATGTTCATCCGAGGAAAATAAGTACTGTGTGTTTAATAGCCAAGTGTTACTTAAAATGTTATGATGCTATTGACCTATAAGTGAGTTATAATAGACATCACTATATTCATGTGAGGAAAATATGCGCTGTATGTTTAATATAAAATTTGTTAGATAAACCCTTTTAGAATTGAGTGTATCAGCCACTTATAAGTGACTTATAGTTGACTTATCACCTATATTCCGGTCATGATTGCCACCACCCACCACCCCCCCGGTCGGCCGGTCTGCCAGAATGTTGTCAATATTAAACCGGTCTGTGGTACAAAAAAGGTTGGTGATCCCTGGGCTAGTAGGTTACTTGGTCGTTGTAAATTGTCCTGTGATGAGGTTGGGGTTAATTGGGGTTGTGGGTTTGCTGGGACAGCATGGCTCGAAGGGCCAGAGAGGCCGACTCCACACTGTATTGCTAATTAACTAACTGACTGACCACCTGTATTGCTTCTTACCTCAAAACATAAAATACTTAATCCTAAAGGAAGAGTAAATAATCAAAAAAAATTAAGGACACCTAATCTCTTTTGACCTCAGTATGATCTTGCATATTCATGATTTTTTAAATTAACTTTTCTCAAAGTGTTGAGATATCAATTGGCTAGTTTTGTCAACAATTTGACAAGTTGATGCATTCCACATCGAACCTCTCCTGGAGACTAGTGGCTGATTTGGAGTTTCCCAGTAGTTATAATGGAAAATCTGATCACTGACTTGCACCGGCTTAGACTTGGGACAAGTCTAAATATATAGAGTTACATTTTAGTGAAAGGGGACAGCGCTGGGTGTTACTAAAAGCATGATTAATTGTTAACTTCAATGTTCTGGAACATTTTAACTATTTTAAGCATTTAGAATTAATTTCTAAAATAATTACTTATCGTAATAGGATTTTTTGTTTACTAATAGTTTTTAACTGTAACTGTACGTGAAAATCAAAGTGTTTTCACACATTTAGCAGCCTGGTACATCAAAGTTTTCAGATAACAATTGTGCCACACCTGGGCCTTGTATAGGTCCCCTCCAACAAGAGAGGCCAACCATCTCGTCTTAATATCCAGTGGTATTGCCATTGACAATTTGCCTATTATTAATATAGTAGGTTTTAGCATTGAGTAGAGGGTCTACTTGTGCAGTAACTACCAGTTACAGCATGCATTGAAGCCCATACTACAGCTGACTAAGTGTTTAAGAATTGGGACACCACGGTGGTGTAACGGTTAGTGCGACCCTACTACAGCTCGGGCATCAGAATTTGGAGTTCAGTTCTGATTCCATCCGTAAGATATTTGTTCATCCTTCCTGTGAGCCTATGGGATTCCTCCGGGTGCTCCGGTTTCCTTCACATCCCAAAGGCATTCTGGGTAGTAGGTTAACTGGTCATGGTAAATTATCCTCTGGTCAGGCAATGGTTAAACAGGTGGGTTGCCTGGTGGTGCAACTCATTGGGCTGGAGGGGCCTGTTTCGAGCTGTATCTCTAAACAAAATGGACATGATCTGGTACCTTTTCTCTATCCTGTTCCTTTCTACTTAAAGGAAAAGAGTCTTGAACAGTTTTTGAAGGAGGAAAGAATGGAAGGTGACAACAAATGTTATTGTAACAACTGTGATATGAAGACTGAAACGTCATCAGTAAGTATTCCAATCAGTCATCCTGGTATTTCTGTAATTCTTCATGCTGCAAATCAGAGGAGCAATAGAAGCAGCTGAATGGTAAAAATAATATTTTTTCCTGGACAAATCATCTCCTTGAGCCCTTTAGTACTGCCAGATGTCAGTGCAATGTCTCCACTGGTGAGACGTGTCAAGTACATACAATGTGGAATTCCATATGAAATGTATTCACATGAGGATTTACAACACGGAGAGTGAATGGCTGCAACATTTGAAATGTATAGCAAAGAGATCTGCTAATCTTCAGCTTTGCATTGATGAAACAGGAAAAGTAAAACTCATCTCTACCTTTCATTTTTCAGAGATACTATTTTAAGCACTTGCCACAAATTCTTACATTTCAACTGAAGCGCTTTGAATTCGATTACAACTACATGGCATTTCAGAAAATTACAGATTGCATTACCTTTCCACTTGATTTGAAATTTACAAGATCTCAGGTAACATTTTTGTCATTAGTAACAATATGTCAGTATAAACTAATATTGAATTTTAAATTGTGGTGCATTCCAGAATGTGATAATTTGCATCATGCATTTTCAGTATGATTAACTCAGCAACCCCAGGGGATTAAGAAGCATTGTTCTGTCGGGGCTCCGGATTATGGTTGGCAGTAACTATCAGTAGTTCTTTGTAGTACGGTTTTTTAGTTTTCCACACTTCTTGATTGTTGACAGTAACTCTTAGCCAGTTACTATTGTTTCTTCCACTTCTTGCTGTTTTTGTGTTTTTTTTAGATTTTAATACTTGATATATCAAATATTTCAAAAAATAATCTTCAGCTTTATCTCAGTTAGACTTTGGAGCATTTTGATTTTTCTCTGAATATTCACTGTGTTTGAGGTTGGAAATAGAACTTGGCTAATGCAGTATGTATGGCTCTGATACATCCAGTGCTAGATGGTAGGAAGTCTTCACCATCACCACTGTCAGCAGCAGTAAGGTATTATGATGAAGTTATTCATTTCAGCTGCTCTGTTAATAGCGAAAACATACTGAGGTAGTTTTCACATTGAATGACAGTATATGTCTACTGTCCATTGACCTTCTAGCTCTGCCGTAAAAAACAGTCATAGAAAAGTATAGCACAGAAAGAAGCCCTTTGCCCAATCTAGTCCACCCTGAAATCATTTAAACTGCCTATCCCCATCAACCTGCACCAGGAGCATGGCCTTCCCACACCCCTCCCCTACCCCTACCATCCACGTACCGATCCAAACTTTGCTTAAGTATTGAAATTGAGATTGCCTGCACCACTTGTGCTGGAGCTCATTCCGCACTCTCATGACCCTCTGAGTGAAGAAGGTTCACCTCATATTCCCCTTAAACTTTTCACCATTCACCCTAAACCCATGACCTCTGGTTGTGGTCCCACCCAACCTCAGTGGAAAAAGCCTGCTTGCAGTTATTCATTCTATACCCCTCGTTAGCTTGTATGCCTGTATCAAATCTCTTCTCAATCTTTGATGTTCTAAGGAATAAGGTCCTAACCTATTCAATCTTTCCTTATAACTCAGCTTCTCCAGACCAATTAGCATCCTTGTAAATTTCCTCTGCACTCTTCCTACCTTATTTACTTCTTTCCTGTTGCTAGGTGACCAAAACTGCATCGGATACTCCAAATTAGTACTCACCAACATCTTACACAACTTCAACATGACATCCCATCTCCTGTACTCAATACTTTAACTTATGAAGTCCAATGTGCCAAAAGCTTTCTTTAAAACTGAAATGCCATGGGTGATTACTATTAACACTGATGTCACTGGAAATGAAAAACAGAAGGGATGTTTAAAGGGCCAGGCAAAGATAATGTCATTTACATGCTTGCCAAAGATCCCCACTCCCACTTTCTGAAATATTTTTGAGACGCTTTATAAGAAGCATTGATTCATAGATTAGATACTTAATGGGATGTTTTTTTCAAATTCCAGAAGTGTTATCTCTGTTTCAAGGAATAAATTACGTTCAAAATGAAGGGAATCCCACATTCTGAGTTGCTGAGTTCCAACCTGATTCTGGATGAATCTTTATTTACATTTCAACCCTTGTGTTACTATGAAATAAAACTGCTTTACTCAATAGGGTAATTAAGGTATATTTGATCATTAAACATACAAAGCACAGAAAGACTTTCGGGAAATGTTATGCATGCCCTCACTTTAGATCCAACAACCTGGCCTCCACAGCTGCATGTGGCAATAAATTCCACAAATTCACCACACTTTGGCTAAAGAAATTTCTCTGCATCTCTGTTTTGAAAGAGTGTCCCTCTATCTTGAGGCTGTGTCCTCTTGTCTCAGACTATCCCACCATGGGAGATATCCTTTCCATTTCCACTCTGTCTAGGCCTTTCAACACTCAAAAAGTTTAAATGAGATCTCCCCCCCAATCCTTCTGAATTCCAGTGAATACAGGCGCAGGGCCATCAAAAGTTCCTCATATGATAACCCTTTCATTCCTGGAATCATCCTTGTCAACCTTCTCTGGACTGTCTCCAATGCCAGCACATCTTTTCTAAGATGAGGGGTCCAAAACTGTTCACAATACTCAAGGAGAGGCCTCACCAGTGCCTTAAAAAGCTTCAGCATCACATCCTTACTCTTGTATTCTAGACCTCTTGAAATGAATGATAACATGGTATATGCCTTCCTCACCACTGACTCAACCTGCAAGCTAACCTTTAGGGTGTTCTGCACAAAGACTCCCAAGTCCCTGTGCATCTCAGATTCCTGGATTTTCTCCCCATTTAGAAAATAGTCTGCACATTTATTTCTACTACCAATGTGCATGACCATACATTTTCCAACATTGTATTTCATTTGACACGTTCTTGCCCATTCTCCTAATCTGTCTAAGTCCTTCTGAATGCTACCTGTTTCCTCAACACTACCTGCCCCTCCACCAATCTTTGTATCATCTGCAAACTTGGCAACAAAGCCATCTATTCCATCATCTAAATCATTTTCATACAGCATGAAAAGAAGTGGTCCCAACACGGACCTCTGTGGAACACCACTAGTCACTGGCAGCCAACCAGAAAAGGATCATTTTATTCCCACTCACTGCCTTTTACCAATCAACCAATGCTCTAACCATGTTAGTAACTTTCTTGTAATACCATGGGCTCTTAACTTGGTAAGCACCCTCATGTGTGACACCTTGTCAAAGGCCTTCTGAAAGTACAAATATACAACATCCACTGCATCCTCTTTATCTAACCTACTTGTAATCTCCTCAAAGAATTCCAGCAGGTTCGTCAGGCAGGATTTTCCCTGAAGGAAACCATGCTGACTTTCTACTATCTTGTCCTATGTCACCGAGTACTCCATCACCTCATCCTTAACAACTGACTCCAACATCTTCCCAACCACTGAGGTCCAGCTAACTGGTCTATAATTTCCTTTCTGCTGCCATCCTCCTTAAAGAGTGGAATGACATTTACAAATTTCCCAGTCCTCTGGCACCATGCCAGAGTCCATTGATTTTTGAAAGATCATTTCTGGTGCTGCCGCAATCTCTAATGCTACCTCTTTCTAGGACACAGTTCCTCTGTGTCAGTAACTGCACCCACTTCTCTTCCTTCACACATGACAACATCAGGCATGCTGCTAGTGTCTTCCACAGTGAAAACTGATATAAAATACGCATTTAGTTCATCAGCCATCTCCTTGTCCCCCGTTATTATTTCTCCTGCCTCATTTTCTAGCAGTCCTACATCCACCCTCTTGTATTTTTAACATAAAATTTACTATCCACTTTGATAGTATTTGCTAGCTTGCTTTCATATTTCATCTTTTCCCTTCTAGTGATTTTTTTAGTTGCTCTCTGCAAGTTTTAAAAAAACTTTCCAATACTCTATCTTCCCATTAATTATTTTCTTTGTTGTATGCCCTTTCTTTTGCTTTTACAATAGCTTTGATTTCCTTTGTCAGCCATGGTTGTACTATTTTACCATTTGAGTATTTCTTCATTTTTGGAAAACATGACCTGCACCTTCCGCATTTTTCCCAGAAGTGCGCACTAGCAGCCCCTTCCAATTTACTTTGGCCAACTCCTCTCATACCACTGTAATTTCACTTACTCCACAGAAATACTGCTCCATCAGACTTTACTTTCTCCCTATCAAATTTCAAGTTGAACTCAGTTATATTGTGATCATTGGTTCTTATGGGCTCTTTCACCTTAAGCTCTCTAATCGTCTCTTGTTCATTACATAACACAGAATCCAGTATAGCTGATCCCCTAGTAGGCTTAATGACAAATTGCTCTTTTTATTTCAAACTTTCTTTTATAACTGCTATCAACGTCCTTTTACCCTTGACGTTTCTTAACTCAACCCCCAAGGATTCAACATCTTCCGATCCTATATTACATCTTTCTACTGATTTTATGCCATTCTTTACCAGTAGAGCCACACCACCCCCTCTGCCTACCTTCCTATATCTCTGATGTAACATGTAACCTAGGACATTCAGCTCCCAATTCCAATCATCCTTCAGCCACAATTCAGTGATGGCTACAACATCATACCTGGTAATCTGCAGTACTACAACAAAGTCATCCACTTTATACTATGTGCATTTAGATAAAACAACTTGAGTACGGTGTTTGCTGTCCTTTCCAACTCTGCATCCCTAATGTTTTGATGCTCAGCCTGTTGGCTACAACCAAGTCCCATCACCTGCCGGCCCTTCCTGACAGTCTGACTGCATGCTTATCTTTACTTTTTTACCATCCATCCCTTCCCCCTTGCAAAATTAGTTTAAATCCTCCCCAACAGCTCTAACAAACCTGCATACAAGAATATTGGTCCCCCTTGGGTTCAGGTCACTTTTGAACTGGACTCCAGAAGAGATCCCAATGATCCAAGAACCTGAAGTCCTGCCCCATGCACCAGCTTCTCAGACACACATTTATGTGCCAAATTGTCCTGTTCTGCCCTCACTGGCATGTAGCACAGGCAGCAATCCAGAAATTACTACTCAGGAGGGCCTGCTTCTTAGCTTTCTACCTCGCTCTCTAAATTCTCTTTGCTTTTCCTTCCAATGTCATTGGTATCAAAATGTTGTTGACGCAATCTGAGACATCCCTGACCCTGGAATCTAGGAGGCAACATACCATCCGGGTGTCCCATTCACGTCTACACAATCTCCTGCCTGTCCCCTTCACCACCTCTATCACTACCGCTCTCTTCTCTCTTTTTCCCTTCTGCACCACGGAGCCATGCGCAGTGCCTGTAACCCGGTTGCTGTGGTATTCTCCCAGGAGGTCATTCCTCCACGTAAGTATCCAAAGCGGTATACTGTACTTATATTTGAGGGGAATGGCCACAGGTTTGCTCTGCTCTAACTGCCTATTTCCAGTAAACCTATCCTCAGATACGGCATGTATTGTTGACTCTTTTCAGCAATGCCGTTGCTACATTCAGCATTTAATTTAGAGATCATTCAAATTTTGTGCATTTTTCATTGGTTTTCAAGATGAGAGTGCAGACAAGTAAGCCTTCCTATTTAGACCACAGCACTGCATTTGTGTTAGCTGTTCTTTTCCAAATCTTTTTGGAGTTAGTGTTAATCACATTTGAGCCATAAAGATTCAATATTGTTCAGTATCATTTCCAATGAAAAGGTGTAAAACAGAACGAATAATTGTTACTGTGGATCCGATACAACAGAAAATAAACACAATGAGATAAAGGATATAATAATAAAATACACAGTAAATATAAATACCCAAGACAGCTTATATAGATTGAATGTATGTCCTTAAAGCGGTGCTAGGCACTGGAGTGTCTAAACATAAGGGGTCCTGACAGGAAATATTAAAGTAATGGTGGTGGGAGGTGTGGAAGCATTGGTTAGTGGGTAGAGGTGTTGATCAGCCTTGCTGCTTGAGGAAAGTAAATGGTTTTGAGTGTGGTGGTTCTGGGGTGGTGATAAGTTGCCTCATCCTGATGAGAATACGACAAGCAATCCATGAGGAGGGTCGGGGGTGGGGGGGTTCCCTTTTATACACCTTTCTCTATATAACTGTATAACAATTACAGCACGGAAACAGGCCATCTCGGCCCTTCTAGTCCATGACGAATGCTTACTCTCACCTAATCTCACTGACTTGCACTCAGCCCATAACCCTCCATTCCTTTCCTGTCCATATACCTATCCAATTTTGCTTTAAATGACAACACCGAACCTGCCTCTACCACTTCTACTGGAAGCTCATTCCACACAGCTACCACTCTCTGAGTAAAGAAATCCCCCCTCATTTTACCCTTAAACTTTTGCCCCCTAAGTCTCAACCCATGTCCTCTTCTTTGAATCTCCCCTACTCTCAAAGGAAAAAGCCTATCTATGTCAACTCTATCTAGCCCCCTCATAATTTTAAATACCTCCATCAAGTCCCCCCTCAACCTTCTATGCTCCAAAGAATAAAGACCTAACTTGTTCAATCTTCCCCTGTAACTTAGGTGCTGAAACCCAGGTAACGTTCTAGTAAATCTTCTCTGTACTCTCTCTATTTTGTTGACATCTTTCCTATAATTCAGTGACCAGAACTGTACACAATACTCCAAATTTGGCCTTACCAATGCCTTGTACAATTTTAACATTACATCCCAATTCCTATACTCAATGCTCTGATTTATAAAGGCCAACATACCAAAAGCTTTCTTCACCACCCTATCGACATGAGATTCCACCTTCAGGGAACTATGCACCATTATTCCTAGATCACTCTGTTCTACTGCATTTTTCAATGCCCTATCATTTACCATGTATGTGCTATTTGGATTATTCCTACCAAAATGTAGCACCTCACACTTATCAGCATTAAACGCCATCTGCCATTGCACAGCCCACTCTTTTAACTGGCCTAAATCTCTCTGCAAACTTTGAAAACCTACTTCATTATCCACAACACCACCTACCTTAGTATCATCTGCATAGTTACTAATCTAATTTACCACCCCATCATCCAGATCATTAATGTATATGACAAACAACATTGGACCCAGTACAGATCACTGAGGCACACCACTAGTCACCGGCCTCCAATCTGACGAACAGTTATCCACTACTACTCTCTGGCATCTCCCATCCAGCCACTGTTGAATCCATTTTACTACTTCAATATTAATACCTAACAATTGAACCTTCCTAACTAACCTTCCGTGCGGAACCTTGTCAAAGGCCTTACTGAAGTCCATATAGACAACATCCACTGCTTTACCCTTGTCAACTTTCCTCGTAACTTCTTCAAAAAATTCAATAAGATTTGTCAAACATGACCTTCCACGCACAAATCCATGTTGACTGTTCCTAATCAGACCCTGTCTATCAGATAATTATATATACCATCTCTAAGAATACTTTCCATTAATTTACCCACCACTGACGTCAAACTGACAGGCCTATAATTACTAGGTTTACTCTTAGAACCCTATTTAAACAATGGAACCACATGAGCAATATGCCAATCCTCCAGCACCATCCCCATTTCTAATGACATTTGAAATATTTCTGTCAGAGTCCCTGCTATTTCTACAGTAACCTCCCTCAAGGTCCTAGGGAATATCCTGTCAGGATCCGGAGATTTATCCACTTTTATATTCCTTAAAAGCGCCAGTACTTCCTCCTCTTTAATCGTCATAGTTTCCATAACTTCCCTACTTGTTTCCCTTACCTTACACAATTCAATATCCTTCTCCTTAGTGAATACCGAAGAAAAGAAATTGTTCAAAATCTCCCCCATCTCTTTTGGCTCCACACATAGCTGTCCACTCTGATTCTCTAAGGGTCCAATTTTATCCCTCACTATCCTTTTGCTATTAATATAACTGTAGAAACTGTTCGGATTTATTTTCACATTATTTGCCAAAGCAACCTCGTATCTTCTATTAGCTTTTCTAATTTCTTTCTTAAGATTCTTCTTACATTCTTTATATTCCTCGAACACCTCATTTACTCCATGCTGCCTATATTTATTGTAGATATCTCTCTTTTTCCTAACCAATTTTCCAATATCCCTTGAAAACCATAGCTCTCTCAAACTTTTAACCTTTCCTTTCAACCTAACAGGAACATAAAGATTCTGTACCCTCAAAATTTCACCTTTAAATGACCGCCATTTCTCTATTACATCCTTCCCATTAAACAAATTGTCCCAATCCACTCCTTCTAAATCCTTTCACATCGCCTCAAAGTTAGCCTTTCTCTAATCAAAAATCTCAACCCTGGGTCCAGTCCTATCCTTCTCCATAATTATAATATATATCCTTGATGGTGAGTCAGCTGGTGCATGAGATCTATTGGGCAGTTTTCTCTACCTGTTGTACAGCCCTCCTATCTGCCATGTTGCAGCTTGCTTACCATGCAGTGTTCCAACATGTTAGGAAGCAATCTTCTGTGGATCTGTAGAATGATGTATGTGTAGTTGTGCATAGTCCAGCTCTCTTCAGCCTCCTCAGAAAGTCAAGGCATTGGTGAGCTTTCATAATAGTGTAGGATGTGTTCTGGGACCATGAGAGCTTGTGCAAGATCTGAACTCGCAGGAGTTTAAAACTGCTCACAGTTCCACTGCTATGCTGTCACTGTAAAGAGGGGTGCGAGTTCTCCTGAAGTAAATAACCATCTCCTTTGTCTCATTGACATTGAGGAAGAGGTTGTTTGCCTGGTACTAGGCCTTGAGCTCTTCTACCTCTTCCCTTTAGTCCATCTCATTGTTGTTGGTGATGAGCCCCACCACTGTCATGTCATCAGTGAACATGACTACGTGATGACATAGGGGTTTGGGTTTGTAGTCATGTGTGAGCAGTGTGTACAGCAAACGCCCTGGATTGAGGGTTGAGGATGATGCCGAGGGAGGAGCACTTGTACATCCTGACTCTCTGAGGTCTGTTGGTCAGGAAGTTCAACACCCAGTTGCACAGTGGTATTTTTAGACTGAGGAGTCGGAGTTTGTTCACCAAGGTCTGTGGAACAATAATGTTGAATGCTGAACTGAAACCCAGAAACAGTATTCTGGCATCAGTGTCCTTGTTTTCTAGGCGAATCTCCCACAACCAGTGACTCAGCAGTGCAGTAGATACACCAACTGCCTTTGTGAATATGCACATGTCAGCTGATTATTATTTCATTGTGATAGTATTTAACTCCATTCATTCCGTCATAGTATTTATTGAGACTTGGACGCAGCACAGCAAATCTTCGCTGTCTGCTTACATTCGGCCTTGCCTGAGAAATTGGACTGTTGAGTCAACTGACTCTGAAGACTAGCAGTATTCATTCTAAATTTAGTTGTTCTTTTCAGCTGCAGTGAAGGCTTCATTTTGCTTTTGAGAGTTTTAGATAACTTCTCTGTTTGGCCGAGCGTTTATTGTTTTCACTTCCCTTTAACACTGTTCGCATTAAAGTCTGTGAAATATCGATCTGCTTCAGTGTCTCTCACTCCACACTTGGACCATATCAGAACCTGGTGATGGCAAGTCTCAACCACATAAAGATGGACCCAGCGGAGAGAGAGCAGATGACCTTGGCAATGAGATTCATTGGTCAGGGTGATTTGGCAAGGAATAAAAGTTCCATTAGAATTCCTATGTATAAACTCTTGTTTCTGTCTCCATCATGACAGAAGGATCTTGCCAAGTAGTGGACCCAGGAAAGTTTGAACAGTGACGTTTTGACATTGGTGGCTTGAGGAGAGGGTGACTTTATTCTCAATGCATGTCCTGACTCTACATTCCAAGCTTCTCTAGTCTGCATAGACTTTCTCCAGTGACCATTCGAAGATTCTGTGTTAATTTTATTGTTGAAGCAGGTGCCCAATAAGCTACAATTGGAGGGTTCTCATTTCGATAAGGATTCGTCTCACAGAGTCACCTCCGTATCAGCTCTTGTTTCTGTCTCTACATGTAAGTCTTTGGCTCCAATATTGGCAGTGCACACCATGGAACTTATTTAGCAGCATCACTGAAGGACATTTTGGACAAGTCCCTCATCCAGGCCTTCCAGTGGACACAGGTCTGTGGCACCTCAGAGGCTGTGCCTGGAGAGAAGGGCCTTTTCGCAACCACAGATTCGGCAGCACAGTTGATACGGCAATTGACTTGTAAATATGCATGTGTCAGCTAATTATTATTTCATTGTGATAGTATTTAACTCCATTCATTCCATTATAGTATTTGTCGATACTTGGACATAGCACAGCAACACTTCGCTGTCTGCTTGCATTCGGCCTTGCCTGAGAAATTGGACTGTCGAGTCAACTGACTCTGAAGATTAGTGGTATTCGTTTTCTATTTAGTTGTTCTTTTCAGCTGCACCGTAGGCCTCATTTTCCATTTGACAGTTTTAGTTCACTGCTCTGTTTGGCCTAGTGTTTATTGTTTTCTATTCCCTTTAACACTGTTCGCATTAAAATCTGTTTAATATCGACCCGCTTCAGTGTCCCTCAATCCACGCTTAGGTCATATCCGAACCTGGTGACAGTATCCTGGCCAGGTGCATGACAGATGTTGTGCTATCTATTGTAAGGTAGATGTCTAATGTCCTGCAACAAATGTCTAATATTGCAGTAATGGAGGTTTGGAGATGTGCCATTGTCGGTCATTCAGAGTGCTTCATGATTACTGGTGACTGTGCCACTATTTAGTTCTGCAGGTGTAGATTTCTTTGGTTCAGGGATGATGGTGGCTGATTTGAAGCATTTGGGTCAGCAGACTAGATGAGTGATGAGTTGAAGATACTCATGAGGTGTCAGTGAGCTGCTGTGTACAGTCCCTGAGTATTCAGCATGGAATATCTTTTGGGTCAGCCATCTTATGGAGTTTGAATCTGCAGAGTCTTCGTCACATCTGTTGCTGTTACAGACAGTGGCTGCTCACCTGGAAGAGGATTACGTTTCATGGCCGATGTGTTACATGCCTCAAAGCATGCAATAAAATTGCTGGAGTGTCAGGGAGGGAGCTGTCACTGGTAAAGTCAATGCAGTTTTTCCTTGTGTAGTCAGTAATGCACTTCGTGCTCAGCAACATATGCCAGGGTTGGGTATCGGACAGTTGTTCCAGAATTTTTTGTGTGAAGGCTCTCATTGCCCACTTGATACCTATGATTAGGTTTCTCCTGGTGGCCCTGATAGCTGTTCGATCTCTATGATGTGAATAAATCAGTGTTGCAGTCAACATCGATCTAAGCAGCATCGATTATGGTCACATAACTACTTGAAAAGCCACAACATATTTTCGAGATAAGATAAGAAAATTTCCAGGCTAGGTAAAACAATAACCAACTAATGTATGAATATCAGGCATTTATTGCCTTATTTTAAGAAGTTTATGTTGGTCAATGTACTGAGTGCACTGGAAAATGGAATGTATCAGAATCCTGGAGCACTGCACACAGCTAAATGAGTTTGCCTGAGATAAACTGTGAATGAGCAGGACATCCCTTTTATGAGACTCTGTCACATTATAGGAAAATTAATATCCTGATTTCTTGCATTCATGCTCACACACAGTTGAATAATGCCAGGAATAATTGCCATGTGGATTTTGTTGAAGAAAATGAAAGAGCTGTTCAACATCAAGAACTGGCGGATTTGAAGCGCGTGGGGTCAGCAGCCTGGAGGAGTGAATTGTTGAAGATATCCATGAAGGTGTCAGTGAGGTGGTGTGCACACTCTCTGAGTACTCATCCTGGAATATCGTCTGGCCCTGGCATCTTACGTGGTTTGCCTCTACAGACTCCTACTCCCGCCTGTTGCTGTTACAGACACTGGCTGCTCTCCTGGAAAGTGGGCAGTTTTGGTGCCTGACATTGGATTGCATTCCAGGAAGTGTGGATAAAAGATGTTGAGTGTTGAACTGTTGAGTGTCAGGGAGGGAGGCATCACTGGTACAGTCAACACAGCCCGTGATGAGTTGGGCAGTTTTGGCTTCCCGCTGTGGAGCCTTCCTGTCTGATGCAGTGTGGTTTCCACTCCATGCACTGTTGCAGCATGTTAGGATGCTCTCTACTGAACCTGGTGGTGTGAGTCTGGTATTGTCTTTGAAATGTCTTTCAAACCACAACGTGGAGTCATAAACATTAAAGGATCACTGATAAATCTGAATAACACAATCATCTGTAGATGATGTGAGTACAGATCTGCACAGTCCAGCTCTCTTCAACCTCCTCAGAAAGTAGAGGCATTGGCCAGCTTTCATGATTGTGTAGCATGTGTTCTGGGACCATGAGAGATTGTGCGAGGCGTGTTCTCCAATTAATTTAAAACTGCTCGCAGTTTTCACTGCAGTGCTGCCAATGTGAAGGGGTGTGTGAGTTCTCTCTAAGTTGATGGCCATCTCCTTTGTCTTGTTGACAGTCAGGAAGAGTTTGGTTGCTTGGCACCAGGCCTTGAGTTCCTCTACCTCCTCTCCATAGGTCGTCTCATTGTTGGTAATGAGCCCCAACACGGTCGTATCATGGCGAAGTTAATGTGATTCCTCATGTGTTCGGCTGTAGGGATGATGGTGGCTGGTTGCTTGATGCCCAGCCTCATATGCCAGGATGCATTATTGGTCAGGTGTTCCTGAATTTCTTGTGCAAATCCAGTCATTGTCCACTTGCTGCCTAAGATGAGGTTTCTCCTGTTCAATTTCCATGCAGGAAATAAATCAGTGATGCATTCCACACTGAACATAAACACCATAGATTACAATGACGTAACTACCTCAAAGCCAACTATTTACTTTTGACATAACATGACAAAATTTCCAACAACTTAGAGACTGCACAAAACAACACAAGACTAATATAGTAGAACATTGAGCAATTGTTGCATTGTGTCTGGAACCAAGTGTTGGTCAGAGTAAACAATGTACTGAGTGCATTGGAACATGGAATATATCAGAATCCTGGAGCACTGCACACAGGCAAATGAACATCCCTGAGATTAACTGTGAGTGAGCAGGACATCCCTGTTCAGGGACTCTGTCCCATTATTGAAAAATTAATATCCCACTTTCTTTCTTTCATGCTCTCACACAGGTGAATAATGCCCAGAATGATTCCCTTGTTGATGTTGTGAAAGACAATGAAACACCTGCTCAACATCAAGAAGTGAATCGGGGAGATTCTGTGGTGTTTACAGGAAGAAATCCTGAGACCCCTCAAGGTACGTTGGAAGCTGCAGGCACAAAGCATCAGCATGGCTGGTCGGCTCGAGCACCTGCTGCAAGAAACATGACTGACCACGTGGGAATATTCATAAACTCTTCTGATGTGTTTAATTCTTTCTCTCCTTTAGATCACCCACAGCAAGTTTTGACAGGACAAGAGGTAAAAAAAACAGCAAATATTGAACACGAACAAGTCCTCTTCTACCTTTTCTTTAATAAACCACTCAAAGTTCCTGCTACAATTGATCCTTTCTCCCACTGTCACCAAGTTACTGAAATCCATCCAGGCCGGATCAATTCAACAAATTTGAGTAATTTTAAGCCACTTTCCCACCAATGTCACTGGGGTTGTGAGGCAGCTGCACTGCTGCCATCTCACTGCTCTTTCTCTTTGAAATTTCTTTTGATTCTGAAACCAGGCATCTGTGATACAAAATCTGAGCAAACCAGGAATATTTTTGCTATTTTCAGAGCATAATATCCTTCTATTTTCACTTAAGGAAAAGTATTTTCAGCCTAATACAATTACATGGTCTTGTACATGGATAAAGCCGAAGATACATAAAAAATTCAAGTTGAACTTCAAGTTAAAAGTCTGTCATGGAAAAATTGCATTTCTTCTGAGTATCCTTCAGCAAAAATCCAAAAACAAAGTGCCACAAATCTGAAATAATTATTGAAAAAACTGAAAATATTCAACAGGTTAGGAAACAGCTGTGGGAAGAGAAACAGGCTTAATATTTCAGGTCAATAAAACATCTTGATCTGAAACACTGACTCTGTTTCTCTTTCTTCAGATGCTGACTGAGCTGCTGAGAATTCACAGCATTTTCTATACAGTTGGCCTTCCTAATCTGCAGGTTCCACATGCACGGATTCAACCAACTGCGGATCGGGAAAACCCAGAAGTTCTCTCTCTCCGGCACTTGTTGTTTGAGCACGTACAGACTTTTTTCTCTTGTCATTATTCCCTAAACATTACAGTATAACAATGATTTACAAAGCATTTATATTGTATTAGGTATTATAAGTAATCTAGAGATGACTTAAAGTATACGGGAGGATGTGCATAGGTTACCGCGGATTGGGATCGAAAAAAATACTGAAAGTTCTCTAAGTCAGAACAGGTACATCCAATATTATTTAGTGTCAGTTAGTCAAACATTTGTCTTAGTATATGTTTTACCTTTCTATGCATATAAAACACTTAAGAAGCATATGTATTTCAATAATTTAACCACTTTGTTGCTTAGTAATAATCGTAGCTTTCATTGGGGCAGGGCCTTCACATGCTCTGTTATTCCCACTTTATCCTTTAAAATTGTTCCGATTGTCGACCAACTGAAGCCTAACGCTTTTCCAATGTCTGATGGTGTCTCACCTCTTTCCGATCGCTTTATTATTTCCACTTTATTTTCAATTGTGATCGTTTTCCGTCAATGGAACAGAACTACTGCGGATTCAGAGCTCCACTGGGTCCTAAAGTCTACCGCATTGAGACAGGTTAAATAAGGGACTTGAGCATCCACATTTTCTGGTATCCGTGGTGGGTCGTGGAACCAGTCTCCTACGGATAAGGACAGCTGACTGTATTTAGTTTCACCTTTTAGCAAAATTTGGGCCAGTGCTCTCAGAAAACTAGCCTATTTTTCAAAATCCTTACAGATATTGGCCATGCCCTGCATTGTGCTAAAGAAGTCACTTGTTTAACCAGAAAATGTTGAATATGTCTTGTCTGCTTGATAGCATCACAATTAACTCAGTTTGGTCAATTTGTCAGAGGTGGAAATGCAAAAGACTGGCCAGTGCAAATTAAAGTGAATTAATGATACCTTTCTGTTGTATTTCTCTGCTTTAGGAGAAAACGTATGAATTGTTTGCAATTTGGCACCACACTGGAAGCTGTGGAAGTGACCACTATTATGCTGAAATCAAATCAAACTCTGGTGACTGGTACAATTTTAATGATGAAGATGTTAAAAAGGTAAAAATTAAGAACAGAATGAAAGTTTTCTAAAGCAGCATCATACATCACACAAAGGGAGATGATTATGATATTGGAGGTCAATCATTCTAGACATACGGTACGAGATCACTGCAGGAGCTGAGTTGGAACTTTAATTACATAGGTCTCGATAATTCCATGCCAGCTTGTTTTGGAGATCAAATGTAAACATTTATTAGTATTATAGGATTAACATTAAACGCATCAGACTGATCATGTGAGCTACCAGACAGTGGCTTTTTCTTTATTCATTTGTAGAATGGCATTGTCATTGCCCCTGAGAGAGTGCTGAGTCACCTGCTTCGTCTCTGCACTCTGAGTGTACCTGTTTCTCAATGCTGTGAGGTGGAGGGTTCCCAGAATCAGACCCAGAAATAATGTAAAAATCATTATATATCTCGACTGAGAGAGTGTGCAACTTGGAGGAAAAATATAAAAAATGGTCATTTTTGTGTCTTTCCCTCTAATAAAGAATGTATAGGATTGAGAAAAGCTCTCAGATAAACTTACTCAGAACTGAGACAGGCCATTATTTCACTGAATTTATTGTTGATGATTTCCAAATAATCATTACATTCATTGTGTTAGTGATTTTAGATTTTCACCTCGTGTCATATAACTTCCTGACAGAAACATTTTGATATTTTTTTGCATGTTGTCAATGAATATTTATTCGTCATGACATTTCATCAAGGAAAACGATATCAATCTAAGGTAATGACCAAATTTATTTAATGCATATTCTATTGTGCAAGAAAGCTTAGAGTTAACAAGTATTGTTACATTATTTCTGAAAAGGCACTGCACTTGAAAGAAATCACTCAAAGGGCTTACAGTTCCATATTGTCCATTAGATATATTCATAATGTGATAACTTGTTTAGTGAAGTAGAAATTTTATATGTATTTAAATTGACCTACAAACCAGATGGAAGGATCAGAAACAGGGAAATTATAAAAGCTGGTAGGAACAATGTGTATATTGATCCATATTGTTAGAAGACATATTGTATGCTTTATTTTTAAAATCTAAATTATATAATATTTTCCAGTTCCGAAACTGCTTATGTGCTTATGTACAGACTGATTGATACAAAGCCCAAAGCAGGTATGATGATTTGTAGAATTCACTGGTAATAAATTTATCATTGACTTGCATACTACCATGCTATGGTTTTATAAATTTTGTTGATTATGGTATTGTAACATCATTTTTTTCTTGCTTTTTCATGCATTTTGATGAACCATAAGTTGTCCACCTCAGGATAAACCTAAAGAAATTCTAACTTTTTAATTAATTGATTGGATAGAACAACATACAAATTGCTGGAGGAATTCAGGAGGTCAGGCAGCATCTGTGGAGAGGAATAAACAGTCAACAATTCGGACCAAGACTGTTTATTCCCCTCTGTAGATGCTGCCTGACCTGAGTTCCACCATCATTTTGTGTGTTGCTCTGGATTTCCAGCATCTGCAGAATCTCTTGAGTTAATTGGACAATGTTTGCTTCCCTCATTCTCTTTTAATACTTTTGTGGACAGATAATAAGCTAATGTTGTCCTTATTTTGTACAATAGTGATAATTTCCATTCTATTGTTGCATAATATTTGTGATGCTGGTGACAAACAGAGTTTAGTGTTGTCAAAATCAAGATAATAGAATTCTCTTAGTTCATGCTACTTGTGATGCATAATATAGAATATTAAATACATTTTGGCATCTTGATGTTTTCAAGCCCTGAGGTGCTGATTTTCCCCAGGTACTTTGATGCTAATATTAAAGTTACATAGATTCACCACTCTCTGGTTAAAGAAATTCCTCCTCATCTCTGTTCTAAAAGGGTACCCCTCTATTCTGAGTCTGTGTCCTCTGGTCTTTGACTCTCCCACCAGAGGAAATATCCTCTCCATATCTACTTTATTATGGTGTTTAACCATTTGCAACGTTTCAATTAGGTCATCCATCATTCTTCTGAATTCCAGAAAATATAGGCTCAAAGCCTTCGAACACTCTTCATATGACAAGCCATTCAATCCTGTAATTATTTTTTGAATGCTGTCCAGTTTCAGCGCATCATTTCGAAGTTAAGTGGTCCAAACCTGCACACAATACCCCAAGTGATGCCTCACTAGTGTTTTATAAAGTCTCAATGTTATATCCTTGCTTTCATATTCTAGTCCACTTGAAATGAATGCAAAATTGGATCTAATCAGCAATTAAAATATTCTCCCATCACCAATGAGTGAAGACTCAAATCTGGCATAAACAAAAAAAAAAACACCCTCAAAGAATCTCGGATCATCTATATTTGGGGTATACAGATTAGCAAATACCATTAATTTATTATCTAATTTTCCTGACACTATAACAAAACGCCCGTTAGTATCAGACACTACTTTATGTTGGACAAATGTAACTGTGTTATCTATAAAGATTGAAACCTCCCTAGACTTAGACTGAAACGAGGAATGAAAATGCAGTCTTCTTCATCGGCTAAAGATGCGTAAATTGTCACATTTACGTACGTGAGTTTCTTGTTAAAAAAAAAATTGGGATCTTAAGTTTTTTAATATAAGCTAAAATCTTATTCTGTTTCATAGGGTCATTTAACCTTTCACATTAAGACTAAGTAAGTTAATAATTTGATCCATTTTTAACACTATTTAAAAGAAAGGTTAAAGTAATAACCATTGGAATGAATATTAAAACCAAACAATGAACCTTGAGATAGGGTAACCAAGCAACGGATTTGGCTGAGAGTCCAGAAAGGCTTCCAGAAAAAAACGCATCCCCCCACCCTCCTCCCAAAGTCAGAAGGTCGACCAATAGACAGTTGACAGCTACACCTAATGACAACATCCCACCCAAAAAAAACCTACTGGTTTAGCTCCAAATTGATTTGAAGGTTGCCTGCATTCCAACCTAGACTAAACAACAGACGGAGACAAAACTTAACCCTCATAACAAAAATACATATAGATTAATTATTACAGTTTCAAAATGATAAAATGAAAAATACCTATACTAAGCCTTATTGATAGAAAAAAAACCTCAAAAAGAATAAGTATAATATAAAATAATAAAAAACCTATCAAAATTCAAAACATATGAACACACAAGGCATTAACTCATTAAAATCTTATTTTCTAAGTAAAGCATTAAAAGTTTTGAAAAGAGAGTTAGCTACAAAGGTTTACCAAAAGTAAAAGAAGCAATTATTCATGTAGAAAGATACTGAATAGTTAATCTCCTGATTCTCTTGATTCTAAGAATTCTTGGGCTTCTTCAGTCGAATGGAACCATTTCTTAGAGCCATCCCTCAGTATAATTCTGAGCTGAGCAGGATAATGAAGAGAAGACTGAAACCTTTGTTAAAAAGTTCCGACATAACCTTTTTAAACTTAGCACGCTCATTGATTATCTCGGGTGAAAAATCCTTGACGATTCTAATCTTCTGGCTATTATAATCATTCATTCCTCTTTGATGGGATTCATGAATTAAAAGTTCCTTTGTTTGAAATTCATGAAAACAGATTATTACTGATCTGGGTCTTGCTCCTAGAGTAGGTCTGGGCACAGGCAATCTATGAGCTCGATCAATCATAGGTAAAGACGATAAAATTTTAGGAAATAAAATTTAGGAAATAGCGACACTCAATAAATTAGCTTTGTTTATTCAGTCTTTCCTAATGAAATATGGTATTGTTGATGTCTGGCCTTTCTTACATCCAGTAGACAGGGAGTATTCGTTTTTCTCTCATGTCCATCATACATATTTCAGAACTGATTATTTTTTTATTGATAGCCAAATGATTCCATTAGTTCAATCCTGTGAATATAAAGAAATTGCTGTCGCAGATCATGCTCTTGTGTTTTTGTCTTTAAATCTCCCTCAAATAAACCGATTTTGGCGCTTTAATCTAACTTTGCTATCTGATAAGGATTTTTTAAAGTTTCTGGAGAAACAAATTATTCTTTTTTTGAAGAGAATATGCTGCAAGAGTCTTCTAGTCTTATTATATGGGATGCCTTTGAGGCCAATATTAGAGGACAAATTATTTCTTATACTTCGAGTGTTAAGAAAAAAAGCTAATAAAGAGAGAATTGATTTAGCTAATCAGTTGAAACAATTAGATCAAAAATATGCCTTGGCTCCAGATCCTGCTTTATATAAAAGGTGTGTTGAAATTAAAACTAAATATGATCTTCTTTTAACATATCCAATTGAAACTCAACTACTAAAGATAAAAGTCAATTTTATATTCAGGGAGACAAAACAGGTTAATTATTGGCTAACCAATTAAAAACCTTTATATCTAAATGGCAAATTAAAGAAATTTGTAAAGCTAATGGTGATAGGACAACTGACCATTTAGAAATAAATGACATCTTTAGAGAATTTCATTCTGAACTTTATAGTTCTGACTCTCCTAAAGATAATACTTTAATGAATTTTTTTTAGACCAATTAAATGTTCCTACCCTTTCTGCTGATAGCCAAAAACAGTTGGATCAACCTATTTCTTATGAAGAAATTGCCGACGCTGTACATTCATTGTACTTGGGGAAGGTTCTGGGTCCTAATGGATTTTCTGGAGAATATTATAAGGCTTTTACCTCATGGCTTATACCTCATTTATGTTCAGTCTTTTTGGATTCCTTTAAGTTGGGTAGGTTGTCACAATCTTTTTATGAAGCTTCTATTTCACTTATCCTTAAAAAGAATAAGAATCCAACTGAATGCTCTTCATAGTCAATCAAGATTGAATAGCTCAGCAGAAAGCTGTTGATTAGACAATCAAGATTTGAAAAGTTCAGACTCAACAGAAAGCAGCTGATTGGGCAATCGGGGTCAGGTGACCAAGCAGTTTGAAAAGCTTAAACAAATAAATAGAGGGGTAGCTCAAGCAGAGCGGTCAGTGAGTGAGTGGGCCAGTGAAGGAGTGGAGCTTTCAGGATTCGTTGAAAAGAGGCGGAGGACAAGCTTTCTCCTAGTTAGGATTTACAATGCCTCCTGAGACAGTGATGGGCCTCTCATGTGAGATGTGGCAGTCTCAGGGGAACTCCCCTCTCCTGCAGAGTCACATCTGCCAGAGGTGCATGCGGCTGTGTGATATGGAAGACCATGTGAGGAATCTGGAGCAGCAGCTGGATGACCTTCGACTCATAAGGGAGAATGAGGCTGTCATAGATGAGAGCTACAGGGAGGTAGTCACACCTAGGCTGCCAGAAGCAGGTCATTGGGTGACAGTCAGAGGGGGGAAAGTGAAGTTGAGTAGACAGGTAGTGCAGAGCACCCCTGTAGCCATTCTCATGAATAATAAGTATACCGTCCTGGATACTGTTGGTGGGGACGACTGACCACAGATGAGCCATGTTGGCAGGGCCTCCAGCACTGAGTCTGACCCTGTGGTGCAGAAGGGTGGGATGGAGAAGAGGAGAGCTGTCGTCATTGTGGACTCTATAGACAGGGGAGCAGACAGGAGATATTGTGGATGTGAGAAGGACATCCACATGGTTTGTTGCCTCCCGGGTCCCAGGGTCCAGGATGTCTCTGACCGGGTGCACGACATTCTGTTGTGAGAGGGAAAACAGCCAGAAGTCGTGATACATGTTGGTACCAATGACACAGGCAGGAAGAGGGATGAGGTCCTGAAGTGTGAGTTTTGGGAACTAGGCAGAAGGCTGAAGAACAGGACCTCAAGTGTGGCGTTCTCAGGATTGCTGCCAGTGCTACGTGATAGTGATGGTAAGAATTGGAGGAAATGGCAGTTGAATGCATGGCTGAGGAGTTGGTGCAGGGGGCAGGGCTTTAGATTTTTGGATCATTGGGATTTCTTCTGGGGAAGGTGGGACCTGTACAGATTGGATGGGTTGCACCTGAACTCGAGGGGGAGCAATATCCTTGCAGGTAGGTTTGCTAGCATAGTTGGGAAGGGTTTAAACTAATTTGCAAGGGGGATGGGACCCGGAGCGATAGAGCAGTGGAAGAAGTGCATGGAGTAAAGCCAGATCTAAGATATAGAGAGGCTTTGAGGAAAAAGAAGCAGAATAAAGGGTGTAAAGGTAGTAAGGTAGAAGGGTTAAAGCATGTGTACTTCAATGCAAGAAGCATCAGGAACAAAGGTGATGAACTGAGACCTTGGATACTTACATGGAATTATGATGTAGTGGCCATTACAGAGACTTGGCTGGCACCAGGGAGGGAATAGGTTCTCAATATTCCTGGATTTCAGTGCTTTAAAAAGGATGGAGGGGGAAGGGGAAGAGAGGTGGCATTACTGGTCAGAGATACTATTACAGCTACAGAAAGGGTGGGTAATGTAGCAGGATCCTTCCTTGAGTCAGTATGGGTGGAAGTCAGGAAAAGGAAGGGAGCAGTTACTCTATTAGGAGTATTCTATATGCCCCCTGGTAGCAGCAGAGATACCAAGGAGCAGATTGGGAGGCAGATTTTGGAGAGGTGCAAGAATAACAGGGTTGTTATCATGAGTGACTTTAACTTCCCTAATATTGATTAGCACCTGATAAGTTCCAATGGTTTAGATGGGGCAGAGTTTGTTAAGTATGTCCAGGACAAATTCCTGTCACAGTATGTTGACAGGCTGACTAGGGTGATTGCCATACTAGATCTAGTATTAGGTAACAAACCGGGTTAGGTCACAGATCTCTCAGTGGGTGAGCATCTGGGGTACAGTGACCACCGCTCCCTGGCCTTTAGCATTATCATGGAAAAGGATAGAATCAGATAGGACAGGAAAATTTTTAATTGGGGAAAGGCAAGTTCTAAGGCTATCGGGCTGGAACTTGTGGGTGTGAATTGGGATGAATGTTTTTGCAGGAAAATGTACTATGGACATGTGGTCGATGTTTAGGGATCTCTTGCAGAATGTTAGGGATAAATTTGTCTCAGTGAGGAAGATAAAGAATGGTAAGGTGAAGGAACCATGGGTGACAAGTGAGGTGCAAAATCTAGTCAGGTGGAAGAAGGCAGCATACATGAGGTTTAGGAAGCAAGGATCAGGTGGGTCTATTGAGGAATATAGGGTAGCAAGAAAGGAGCTTAAGAAGGGGCTGAGGAGAGCAAGAAGGAGGCATGAGAAGGCCTTGGCAAATAGGGTAAAGGAAAACCCCAAGGCATTCTTCAGTTATGTGAAGAACAAAAAGATGACAGGAGTGAAGATAGGACCGATTAGAGATAAAGGTGGGAAGATGTGCCTGGAGGCTGTGGAAGTGAGCAAGGTCCTCAATGAATACTTCTCTTCAGTATTCACCAATGAGAGGGAACTTGATGACGGTGAGGACAATATGAGTGAGGTTGATGTTCTGGAGCATGTTGATATTAAGGGACAGGTGATGTTGGAGTTGTTAAAATACCTTAGAACAGATAAGTCCCCGGGGCCTGACGGAATATTCCCCAGGCTGCTCCACGAGGTGAGGGAAGAGATTGCTAAGCCTCTGGCTAGAATCTTTATATCCTCGTTGTCCACAGGAATGGTACCAGAGGATTGGAGGGAGGCAAATGTTGTCCCCTTGTTCAAAAATGGTAATAGGGATATTCCGGGTAATTATAGACCAGTGCGCCTTTCGTCTGTGGTGGGAAAGCTGTTGGAAAAGATTCTTAGAGATAGGATTTATGGGCATTTAGAGAATCATAATCTGATCAGGGACAGTCAGCATGGCTTTCTGAAGGGAAGATAGCATCTAACAAGCCTGATAGAGTTCTTTGAGGAGGTGACCAGGCATATAGATGAGGGTAATACAGTGGATGTGATCTACATGGATTTTAGTAAGGCATTTGACAAGGTTCCACACGGTAAGCTTATTCAGGAAGTCAGAAGGCATGGGATCCAGGGAAGTTTGGCAAGGTGGATTCAGAATTGGCTTGCCTGCAGAAAGCAGAGGGTCATGGTGGAGGGAGTACATTCGGATTGGAGGATCGTGACTAGTGGTGTCCCACAAGGATCGGTTCTGGGACCTATACTTTTCGTGATTTTTATTAACGACCTGGATGTGGGGGTAGAAGGGTGTGTTGGCAAGTTTGCAGATGACACAAAGGTTGCTGGTGTTGTGGATGGTGTAGAGGATTGTCGAAGATTGCAGAGAGACATTGATAGGATGCAGAAGTGGGCTGAGAAGTGGCAGATGGAGTTCAACCCGGAGAAGTGTGAGGTGGTACACTTTGGAAGGACAAACTCCAAGGCAGAGTACAAAGTAAATGGCAGGATACTTGGTAGTGTAGAGGAGCAGAGGGATCTGGGGGTACATGTCCACAGATCCTTGAAAGTTGCTTCACAGGTAGTAGGGTAGTTAAGAAAGCTTATGGGGTGTTAACTTTCATAAGTCGAGGGATAGAGTTTAAGAGTCGCGAGATAATGATGCAGCTCTATAAAACTCTGGTTAGGCCACACTTGGAGTACTGTGTCCAGTTCTAATCACCTCACTATAGGGAGGATGTGGAAGCACTGGAAAGGGTACAGTGGAGATATACCAGGATGCTGCCTGGTTTAGAGAGTGTGCATTATGATCAGAGATTAATGGAGCTCAAAGAATAAAAGGAGCTAGAGAATTAAGGGGAATAGATAGAGTGGACAGCGAGTACCTCTTCCCCAGGGCACCATTGCTCAATACAAGAGGACATGGCTTTAAGGTAAGGGGTGGGAAGTTCAAGGGGGATATTAGAGGAAGGTTTTTTACTCAGAGAGTGGCCGGTGCATGGAATGAACTGCCTGAGTCAGTGGTGGAGGCAAATACACTAGTGAAATTTAAGAGACTACTAGACAGATATATGGAGGAATTTAAGGTGGGGGGTTATATAGGAGGCAGGGTTTAAGGGTTGGCACAACATTGGGGGCCGAAGGGCCTGTACTGTGCTGTACTATTCTATTTTCTATATAGACCAATTTCCTTACTTAAAGTTGATACTAAAATCTTATCCAAAGTTCTGGCTCATAGGATTGAAAATATTTTACCATCTATCATTTCTGATGATCAGACTGGATTTATTAAAAATTGATATTCCCACTTTAATATTCATTGTTTATTAAATGTTGTCTATTCTCCTTTTAAGGAAATGAATGCAAAATTGCATTTGCCTTCCTCACCATGGACTCAACCTGCAAATTAACCTTTAGGGAATCCTGCACAGGGACTCCCCATTCCCTTTGCACCTCAGTTTTTTTTGACATATAATGTAAAAAGAATTGATCCTAACACAGACCACTGTGGAACACCATGAGCCACCAGCAGCCAGCCAGAAAAGGCTCCGTTCATTCCCACTTTTTTCCCCTGCCAATCAATCACTGCTTTATCCATGCAAGAATCATTCCTGTAATACCATGAGTTTGTAGCTTGTTAAGCATCCTCATGTGGCAATGTTAAAGGCTTTCTGAAATTCCAAGTACACATCAAACAATTCTCCTTTCTCTATCCTGCTTGTCATTTCTTCAAATAATTCCAACCAATTTGTTAGGCAAAATTTTCCCTTGAGAAAACCATGCTGACTATGGCCTATTTTAACATGTGTGAGAGTTAACCTGAGACCTCATCCTTAATAATTGACTCCAACATCTTCCCAACCATTGAGGCCAGACTAACTGTCCTATAGTTTCCTTTCTTTTGCCTCTCTCTGTTCTTGAAGAGTGGAACAACATTTGCAATTTTCCAGTTTTCAAAACTGTTGCAGAAAGATTATTACTAATGTCCCCACGATTTCTTCAGCCACCTCTTTCAGTACATTGGGGTGTCCAACATCTGGTCCAGGACTTATTGGCCTTCAGACCTTTCAGTTAGGAGCATAAGATACAGGAGCAGAAGTAGGCCATTCGGTCCATCGAGTCTGCTTCGCCATTCAGTCATGGGCTGATCCAATTCTTTCAGTCATCCCCACTCCCCTGCTTTCACCCCGTAGTCTTCGATGCCCTGGCCTATCTATCTCTGCCTTAAGTACACCCAATGACTTGGCCTCCGCAGCCACTCTTGGCAACAAATTCCACAGATTTACCACCCTCTGACTGAAGTAATTTCTCCACATCTTAGTTCTAGAAGGACGTCCTTGAATCCTGAAGTCTTGCCCACTTGTCCTAGAATCCCCTACCATGGGAAATAACTTTGCCATATCTAATCTGTTGAGGCCTTTTAACATTCAGTATGTTTTTATGACTTCCCCTCTCATTCTCCTTAACTCCAGGGAATACAGCCCAACAGCTGCCAGATGTTCCTCATACAGTAACCCTTACTTTCCTGGAATCATTCTTGTGAATCTTCTCTGAACCCTCTCCAATGTTGCACAAGGACTCCCAAGTCCCTTTGCATCTCCGCATTTTGAATTGTCTCTCCATCTAAATAATAGTCTGCCTGTTTATTTCTTCCACCAAAGTGCATGACCATACACTTTCCAGCATTGTATTTCATTTTCCACTTCTTTGCCTATTCCCCTAAACAATCTAAGCCTCTCTGCAGGCTCTCTGTTTCCTGAACCTACTGGCTCCTCCACCTATCTTTGTATCATTGACAAATTTAGCCAAAAATCTATTAATACCGTAATCCAAATCATTGACATACATAGTAAAAAGCAGCAGTCCTAACACCAACCCCTGTGGAACTCCACTTGTAACTGGCAGCCAGCTAGAATAGAATCCCTTTATTCCCACTCTCTGTTTTTTGCCCACCAGCCAATTCTCCACCCACGCTAGTAACTTCCCTGTAATTCCATGGGCTCTTATCTCACTAAGATAGGGCATTGAAGAATGCAGTAGAACAAAGTGATCTAAGAATAATGGTGCATAGTTCTTGAAGGTGGAATCTCATGTGAATAGGGTGATGAAGAAAGCTTTTGGTATGCTGGCCTTTATAAATCAGAGCATTGAGTATAGGAGTTGGGATGTAATGTTAAAATTGTACAAGGCATTGGTAAGGCTGAATTTGGAGTATTGTGTACAGTTCTGATCACCAAATTATAGGAAAAATGTCAACAAAATAAAGAGAGTACAGCGAAGATTTACTAGAACGTTACCTGGGTTTCAGCACCTAAGTTACAGAGAAAGGATGAACAAGTTAGGTCTTTATTCTTTGGTGCATAGAAAGTTGAGAGGGGACTTGATAGAGGTATTTAAAATTATGAGGGGGATAGATAGAGTTTTTAAATTTTTTTATTGAATTTTCAAATAGGATACAGAGTAGAAAGGAATAATATCAACCCTCCCCCTCCCCTTAAGCCCTCCCCCCAGCATGTCCCTATATATATGAAAAAAGAGAAAAAAGAAAGAAGAAAAACGAAAGAAAGAGTGCCTGGATATCGGAAGATCCCCACATGCTCCATGGAGTTCAAAATAGCTTTAATATATGTATTTATTTCTTTCCCCAGATGACCAATAATTTTATCTTCAGAGCACCTATATATTTAATCCTATCTTTTGTAAATAAGGGCGCCAAATTTTCAGAAATATATCATATTTATTTCTTAAATTATAAGTAATTTTTTCAAGTGGAATGCAGCTGAAAATTTCATTCTTCCAACGATCCATACTTAAGTATGAATCTGATTTCCAAGTAACTGCAATAGCCTTTTTGGCTATGGCCAATGCAATATTTATGAATTCTTTCTGATATTTGTTCAATTTAGGTTTTGGTTTTATCCCTTCAATGTCACCTAGTAAAAATAATGTTGGGTTATGTGGAAGTTGTTCCAATAATTTGTTCCAATAAAACTCTTAAATTTGTCCAAAATGGTTGAATTTTAAAACAAGACCAAGTAGAGTGTAAAAAAGTACCAATTTCTTGATTACATCAAAAACATTGATCAGATAAATTTGGGTTTAATCTGTTTATTTTCTGTGGTGTAATATATAATTGATGTAAAAAATTATATTGTACTAATCTTAGTCGGACATTTGTTGTATTTGTCATACTGTCAAGACATAATCTTGACCAACTTGTTTCATCAATTTTAATATTCAAATCAGTTTCCCATTTTTGTCTTGACTTATGAATTCCTTGTTTAATTGTCTGTTTTTGAATCAAACTATACATACAAGAGATAATTTTTCCTTTTTGAATTAAAGTTTCTATTTCATTAGGTTTCGGCAATAACATTGTTTGACCCAGTTTATCTCTTAAATAAGCCCTTAATTGGAAATAACAAAAAAGAGTGTTATTTGATATTTTGTATTTATACTTTAATTGATCAAATGACATTAATATACCTCCTCCAAAACAATCTTCTATATATCTAACCCCTTTTTGAAACCAGTTATATAAAAGTTGATTATCCATTGTAAAAGGAATAAGTTTATTTTGAATTAAAGGTCTCTTTGATATTAAAGATTTCTTTATCTCATCATCAACATTTATCTTATTCCATAAATCAATCAAATGTTTTAATATAGGAGATTCTTTCTTTTCCCGTATCCATTTAGATTCCCATTTATATATAAAATCTTCTGGTATATTTTCTCCTATTTTATCTAATTCTATTCTAATCCATGCCGGTTTATCTTCATCAAAAAAAGATGCAATAAATCTAAGTTGATTTGCTTTGTAGTAATTTTTAAAATTTGGTAATTGTAACCCTCCTAGGTCAAATTTCCATGTCAATTTTTCCAACGATATTTTTGACATCTTACCTTTCCAAAGGAACTTCCTCACACATTTATTTAACTCTTGAAAAAACTTCTACGGTAATTGTATTGGTAGTGTTTGGAACAAATATTGTAATCTAGGGAATATATTCATTTTTACAGCATTGACTCTACCTACTAATGTTATTGGTAACATCATCCATTTATCAAGATTTTCTTGAATTTTTTTCAATAATGGCAAATAATTTAATTTATATAAATTCTTTATATCATTATCAACTCTTATACTTAAGTACTTTATACCATTTATCAGCCATCTAAATTGAGTTATTAATTGACATTGACTATAGTCTCCTTTAGTAAGGGGTAGAATTTCACTTTTATCCCAATTTATTTTATACCCTGATATATTCCCATTTTCTTCCAATCTAGAAGATAATTTACGCAACAAATACAGTGGGTTTGTTAGATAAATCAGAACATCGTCAGCAAATAGGTTAATCTTGTATTCCTCCTGATTAACTCTGAAACCCATAATATCTGGGTCAGTTCTAATGAATTCAGCTAATGATTCTATCGCCAATACAAATAAAGCAGGTGATAATGGACAACCTTGTCAAGTTGACCTTGTTAACTGAAATGATGTTGAAATTTGGCTATTTGTCACTACTTTAGCTTTGGGATTAGTATTTAAGGTTTTAATCCAGTTTATAAAAGATACTCCTAATCGATATTTTTCCAATACCTTAAATAAAAAATCCCTTTCCAATCTATCAAATGCTTTTTCTGCATCCAAAGCAACTGCCACACTCATTTCCTCCCTCTTTTGTGCCAGATGAATTATGCTAAGTAACCAAGTTACATAATCTGCCGATTGTCTATTTTTAATAAATCTGTTTGATCCATATGTATTAATTTTGGTAAGTATTTAGATAATCTATTAGATAAAATCTTTGCTATTATTTTATAGTCTGTGTTCAACAAAGAAATAGGTCTACATGATGTTGGCTTTAAAAGATCTCTATCTTTTTTTGGCAATACTATTAAAATAGGTGTTGAAAAAGATTCTGGAAGTTTATGCGTTCTTTCCGCTTGGTGTATTAGCTCCATAAAAGGAGGAATTAATAAATCTTTAAACTTTTTGTAAAATTCGGGCGGAAAACCATCTTTTCCTGGAGATTTATTACTCTGAAGTGATCCTGGAGCTTCTTAGACCTCTTTTAATGTAAAAGGCATATCTAATCCCTTCTGTTCTTCCGAATTCAATTTTGGGAGAATTATTTGTGATAAAAACCTTTCTATCTCACCAATATTATTTTGTGATTCTGATTGATACAATTCAGAATAAAAACTTTTAAAAGTTTCATTGATCTCTAAAGGTTTATAAGTAATTTTATTTACACTTGTTCTAATTGCATTTATCATTTTGGAAGCCTGTTCTGTTTTTAACTACCAAGCAAGAATCTTGTGTGATCTTTCACCTAGATCATAATATCTCTGTTTAGTTCTCATAATTGCTTTTTCTGTTCGGTATGTCTGAAGTGTATTATATTGTAGCTTCTTATTAACAAGTTGTCTTTGTTTTTCTTCTGTCATATATCTTTGAGATTATTTTTCTAATTTTGTAATCTCTTTTTCCAATTGATCTGTTTCTACCATATATTCCCTCTTAATTTTAGAAGTATAGCTTATTATCTGGCCTCTCAAATATGCATTCACCACTTCCCATAATATAAATTTATCATCAACTGAATGTAAATTTGTATCTAAAAAAAAACTGAATCTGTTTTTCCATAAAATCACAAAAGTCTTGATGTTTTAATAATATTGAATTAAATCTCCATCTGTAAATCGGTTCCTCCTTATCCATCATTATCATTGTCATTATCAAGGGGGAATGATCTGACAATATTCTTGCTTTATATTCCATATTTTTCACTCTATCTTGAATATTCATTGATAGTAGGAAAAAAATCTATCCTTGAATAAGTTTTATGTCTATTTGAATAAAATGAATAATCTCTTTCTCTTGGGTTAATTCTTCTCAATATATCAATCAAATTTTAATCTTTCATCAATGATAAAGTTAATTTTACTACTTTTAATTTCGTAACAACCTTTGTTGACCTATCTTAAAACTGGGTCTAGATAAAAGTGAAAGTCTACACCTATTAATATTTTGTCATGTGCGTCAGCCAAATTCAAAAAGGCCTCTTGTATAAATTTTACATCATTTTCATTTGGTGCATAAATATTCATAAGAGTCCATAGTTCTGAAAAGATTTGACAATGTATAATTACATATCTCCCTGCAGAATCAATTAATACATTTTGTATTTTAATTGTTAAGGTTTTATTAACCAAAATTGCAACTCCCCTCGCCTTTGAATTAAATGAAGATGCAGTAACATTTCCAACCCAATCTCTCTTTAATTTCTGATATTCTATCTCTGTTAAATGTGTTTCTTGTAAAAAAGCTATATCTATTTTCATGTTCTTAATGTATGCTAAAATTCTTTTTCTTTTCACCGGTCCATTAAGCCCATTATTGTTAAAAAATTCAATAAATTAGTCATTATTTTTAACAGGGTTACTCCAATCTATAATAATACATAATATTTCAACTCCCGTAGTACCTTGGAGAATTTTTAAAAAATTCTCCATGTTGCTATGTGTCTCCTCCCCCCGACTGTCCAGGCAAAGAAAAAAAGATAAAAGAAAGATAGATTATAAAGGAAAAGATAACAAAATACCCCCCTACTAATGTTATGAATGAAAAAAACCACAACATTACCCCCTCCATTGTACGGGTCATGGCAATCGCCATGGTTACACACGTGAATCCCGTAGTGATCGATCTGAAGTTCCCCCAGCTCTCCTGTAACAAAAAAAAGTATATGTAAGAGAAGAAAAAATAATATCACTACTCCGGATTAATATTCCTCAAATTTTTACCTTTCTCCCCCTCTATCATATAATTAAAAGAATATTTAAATATTTTTCTGTCCTTGAATGTCCATCAATTCCATTCACTGTCCCCATCTTATCTTTAATCCATTTCACTTATAAATCCTTAGCTGTGTCTAGCGAGTATTTGGGAGTTCTTGTGCAAACTCCTCTGCATCCCGATAATCAGTAAAAAGTCTTCTTTATCCGTCATCCAAAAAAATTATCAGTGTTGCCAGGTGGCTCAGTATATATTTATAACCCTTTTCCCATAAAACTTTTTTCGCTGGGTTAAATTCCTTCTTTCTCTTCAGAAGGTCATAACTTATATCAGGATAGAAAAGAATGGTTTTCCCTTCTATCATCAATGGCCCATTTCTCTTTCTGACACATTGGGCAGCCGCCTTCAGGATCTTTTCTTTATCTTGATATCTTAAGCATTTTATCAAGATTGGTTGTGGGTTTTGATCAAATTGAGGTTTTGGTCTTAAGGCTCTATGAGCACTTTCGATTTCAATTAACTGAGTTCCCTCTTCCATTTCCAAATTTTCCGGGATCCATTTTTGAAAAAAATTTATTGGATCCTCTCCCTCTATACCTTCTTTAAGACCAATAATCTTGATATTATTTCGTCTGCTAAAATTTTCAAGCACGTCCACTTTTTCCTGCAACCGTTTTCTTTCTGATGTCCAGGCAGAAATATTATCTTCCATTTTATTCACACTATCAATGGTGTCTCCCATTATTTCTTCCAACTTTTTAGCTTTCTTATCCATTTTCTCCTGTTTTTTCACCACTTTATCAAACATAGTCTTCATATTTTTAATATCTTCTTTTATTACTTTTAATGCTTTTAATTCATGCATTATTTGCAGCAAGGCTTTTCTTATGTCTCCAGGAAGTCTTCCACTTCCAACCTCTTCCTGCTGTTCTTCTTCTTTTCCCTCCTCATCCTCATCTGTGTTGTCTAGAGAATCTGACTCCACCGCCGATTCACTTTCAGTTTCACTTCCAATCTCAGCTGGGATTTGTAGTTTGATTTGCTCATGTTTGTGCATGCCCCTTTCTTCACGCATGCGCAGTTCCTGTTGCTCCTTCTTGGAGACTGTTGATGTAGCCGCAGTTTCCTCTTCTGCATTGCCGGAGGTAAAATGCACTTGAGTATGAGGCTCCATCATAAAGGCCGGCATTGATTCCTTTTCAACTTGTTGCTGTCTTCAAAGTAGTAGTTTTCTTCTGTTTCTGTTTAGGAGGCATATCTAAAGACAATCCTGAGTAGTTTATAAGTAAATTTTAGAAAGTATTTACTAACTTTTCTTCACTTAAACATTATTTTACTGGTTTTTTACGGGAGAGCTGGATTTCCACGTCTCGATCCTACGTCATCACATGACATCCCCTGGGGATCGATAGAGTTGATGTAGATTGGCCTTTTCCATTGAGAGTAGGGGAGATTCAAACAAGAGGACATGAGTTGAAATTTAGGGGCAAAAGTTTAGGGGTAACACAAGGGGGAACTTCTTTACTCAGAGAGTGGCAGCTGTGTGGAATGAGCTTCCAGTAGAAGTGGTAGAGGCAGGTTCGATTTTGTCATTTAAAGTAAAATTGGATAGGTATATGGACAAGAAAGGAATGGAGGGTTATGGGCTGAGTGCAGGTCAGTGGGACTGGGTGAGAGTAAGCATTCGGCATGGACTAGAAGGACTAAGATAGGGTGTTTCCATGCTGTAATTGTTATACGGTTATATGGTTATAAGTAGCATCATGTGCGGCACCTTGTCAAAGGCCTTCTGAAATTCCAAGTACACCACATCTACTGCATCTCCTTGTAATTTCCCTGTAATCTCCTTGTAAATTACCTAGCTTGTAATTTCCTCAAAGAATTGCAGTAGTTTTGTCAGGTAGCATTTTCCTTTCAGGAAACCGTACTGACTTTGGCCTATCTTGTCATGTGCCTCCAGGTACTCTGTAATCTCATCTCTAGGAATTGATTCCAGCAACTTCCCAATCACTGATGTCAGGCTAACAGGTCTATAGTTTCCTTTCTGCTGCCTCCCACCCTTCTTAAATAGAGATGTGACATTTTCAATTTTACAGTCATCTGGTAAAATGCCAGAATATATCGATTCCTGAAAGGTCATCGTTAATGCCTCCACAATCTCTCCCGCTACTTCCTTTATAATCCGAGGGTGCATTCCATCAGGTCCAGTAGATTGATCCACCCTCAGACCATTAAGTTTCCTGAGCACCTTCTCAGTTGTAATTTTCACTGCACAAACTTCTCTTTCCTGACATTCTTGAATGTCTGGTATACTGCAGACACCTTCCACTGTGAAGACTGATGCAAAGTATGTATTCAGATTCTCTGCCATCTCGGCATCTCTCATTACAATATCTCCAATGTCATTTTGTATTGGTCCTATATCTACCCTCAACTCTCTTTTACCCTTTAATCTTTTCCATCTGAATGACCTTCTTAATTTGCTTCTTCAAGTTTTTAAAGGCTCCCCAATCCTCTATCTTCCCACTAGCTCTGACTTCTTTGTATGTCCTCTCTTCTGCTTTTGCTTTGGCTCTGACTTGTCAGCCACGGTAGTGTCCTTCCTCCCTTTGAAAGTTTGGCATGCATTTTCTATCTCCTGTTGTAATTTGTAGGCCACATTGTTACAACTGTTTGGGTTTCCCCTACAACTCACATTAGGGGCTTTTCACACTCTCAGTTCCAGTTGAACCCCCTTTTCACTGGGCATCTCTAGAGACACGTCTTTTTCACCCCTTGCTGACAGCCACTGGAGTCAGTGGTGAGAAAACCACCTTTTCTTTTCAAACTCTGTGCATCTAGAGTCAGTATGACTTGACTCCCACCAAAACTGTGAATTTGGGATGTCTCAACCAAATGAACCCAATCTTTGTGAATACTGTGTAAATTCTGTCCCAAGCAATTAGCAGTTGGCAGGAAATTACAGATCACACACTGCATACAATTGTAAAGAAAGTATATTTACAAATTTCAACATTATCAAACAGTAGAAAAATAAAATAAAATGCCCATTACAGTTAACCCAGTCCAAATGTTCACATGTGTTGGAGCTCGTCTTGAAGTTCTCTTTGACTCACACTCTGGACCCAGGGTCAGGGTGAAAGTACACTCCACCTTCTGAATGTCGCTCAAACAGACGGGCTCCCCCACGGCAGCATTGGTCCTTCCTGCTTGAAGCCATTCATCTGCACAAAGCACCTTGTGCAACAGGGACAGCATCCCCAGACATCTTCCCTCTTGTCTTCTCCCAGTTTCCACCAAAAAGACCTCGACCCACACCAGTGACCGTGAAAAGACTTCTCCACCCAGTTTTCTCTAGAACCTTCTCCCATTTCCACCATCCAGATTGGCTGACACAACTTTCCTTAATTCAACAACATAGCCCCTTATCGTTAGCTCAAATCTAAACATGCTGAAAGCAGAGCAGACTCTTACAGAACTTCTAAAATGAAATACCTACAGCATTGCGGTAAAAATCTTATCCAGGGTGTTACACTTAGCTCTGTTTACAATGATTTAACACCTTTTGACCCTATGTCACCTCTTTCTAATGATTTGATTTCATTTTTTATCAATACAGCAAAGCCACCCCCTCTGCCTTCCTGCCTATCCTTTCGATACAAAGTGTACAATTGGACATTGAGTTCCCAACTATAATCTTTCAGCCATGATTCAGTGATGCCTACAACATCATACCTGCCAGTCTGTAGCTGTGCTGCAAGTTCATCTACCTTATTCCATATACTGCACACATTCAGATACAACTTCAGTCCTGTATTTTGATTTTGTTGCCATGTTCAATATTTTGATTCCTAACTTCATCTGCAGTCTTACCAACATCTGCCTCCACAACCTCTCCACTATCTGTTCTGGCACTCTGGTTCTCCTCCAACTCTAGTTTAAAACCCACCGTATAGCATTAACAAACTTTCCCACTAGGATATTAGTCCCCTCCAGTTAAGGTGCAAACCATCCCCTCTGTACAAGTCCCACCTTCCCTGGAACAGAGCCCAATGATCCAAAAATCTTATGCCCGCTCTCCTTCACCAACTCCTTAGCCATGTATTAAACTGAATAATCTTGCTGGTTCTAACCTCACTAGCATGTGGCGCAGGTAGCAATCCTGAGATCACAACCCTGGAGTCCTGCCCTTTAATGTTGCACCGAACTCCTTGAACTCTCTTTGCAGAACCTCATCACTTGTCCAACCCATGTCATTGGTAACTGATGGACCACGATTTCTGGCTGTTCACCCTCCCACTTAATAATACTGAGGATTCAGTCTGAGATCTCTTGGACCCTGGCACCCAGGAGGCAACATCCCATCCAGGAACCTGATTTGCCTGTATGGTAAAGCGTTGTGCTAACTACTGTGCTACCGTGCTGCCCTGAGTAAATATTGGGAAGACTGAAGCCATTGTCTTCAGGCTCCATAATCCTCCAGTTTCCTGAACACTCCTCTTCATAGAATCTGTCTAAAATTGAACCAGATGATTATACATCACTTGGTTCTTCGTTCACTTCAAAATGAGTTTCCAGTATGTTCTCATTGTCTGTTTTTAAAGAGCTAAAGAGACTGCAAGTACTGGAATTTGGAACATCCTAACAGAATTCAGGCAGAAAATGGTGACTCAAGCCACTTATGTGGAGGCAAATGGTAAAAGTCAATATTTTGGCTCAAGATCATATATCAAGACTGAGGGAAGAGGAAGATTGCTGGTAATATGGTAGTAAAAGGGATGGTTAGAGGTTGATAGGCAAGAGGTGGAAACAGATGGGAAGGGGTGAAGGACAGATGCAACTGGGTGAGTGAAGGGGAGGGAGGAGGGATCTGGAAATGGGATCAACACAAGAAGAAAATTGAGTGGAGAAGTGAGTGTGTGTGTGAGGGAAGAGCACTGGAGTGTGGTTACCTGAAGTGGGAAAATTTAACGCTCGTATCATTGTTTCAGATTCCATAATCTGCTGATCACCTAAGTAGAATATGAGATGATGTTCTTCCAATTTGACATTCTTCCTCTCTATGATGATGGAGGAGGCTGAGGACGGACAGAATAGTGTGAGAGTGGGAAGGAGAATTAAAATGATAAGCAAATAGAAACTGAAGATGGCTCTTGCAGTCTCCTAGTCTATCCCTGGTTTCTCCAAAGTAGAGCAGTCCACATGAGAAACACTGACTGCAGTAGACAGGCTGGAAAAGGTGCAGTCAAAGTGACTTCCAGTAAGGTGGCAGAGTGTTCCAATGAAGCGGCCCCCTGGAGCCAACCAAAGATGCATTGTACTTTTAAAAATGTGTTTCTTTGTGATTGTAAGTTTATACTGTGCTCCAAGAACAATGAGTACGTACATCAGGCCCACCACATCAGTGATCTGTTCATTTTTCTGAACGGCCGGCCGGAGTGCCAAAGAAGTCAGCGGACGAGTCAGAGTACGGGGCTGCTGGTACTCGACTGATAGAAGTGGAAGACAGCACTCGTCCGGATGCAGAGGAACTTGGTGATCGTCTGGGTGATGGGGTGCCCTGTGTGCGTCCAGGTAAATGTGGAAACTGCGCTCGTCCGGGTGACAGGGTGCCCCATGCTCGTCTGGGAGAACATGGACTCTGCGCTCCTCGGGGTGAAGGGGAGCCCTATGCTAGTGATGGTTTCAGAGTGCCCTGCACACGTCCCAGTGGAGGGGAGCCCCACGCTCGTCCCAGTGACGGTGTGCCCCACACTTGTCCGGGTGAACGTGGACCCTGCGCTCGTCCAGGTGACGGGGAGCCCCACGCTCGTCCCAGTGGAGGGGTGCCCTATGCTTGGGCTGATGGGGTGCAGTACGCTCGTCCCGGTGATGGGGATCCCCACGCTTGGCCCAGTGGAGGGGAACCCTGTGCTCGTCCTGGTGACGGGGTGCCTCACGCTCGTCTCGGTGGAGGGGAACCCTACCCTCAGCCCAGTGACAGGGTGCCCCATGCTCGTCCGGGTGAACATGGACCCTGCACTTGTCCTGGTGACGGGGAGCCCTATGCTCGTCCCGGTGGAGCGGAACCCTATGCTCGGGGTGATGGGGAGCCCTACGCTCGTCCTGGTGGAGGGGAGCCCTACGCTCGTCCCGGTGGAGGGGAGCCTTACGCTCGTCCCAGTGGAGAGGAGCCCTACGCTCGTCCCGGTGGAGGGGAGCCCTATGCTTGGGGTGATGGAATGCACTACACTCGTCCCGGTGGAGCGGAACCCTACGCTCGTCCCGGTGGAGGGGAGCCCTATGCTTGGGGTGATGGAATGCACTACACTCGTCCGGGTTGAACGGAACCCTATGCTCGTCCTGGTGGAGGGGAGCCCTACGCTCGTCCCGTTGGAGGGGAGCCCTACACTCGTCCCGGTGGAGAGGAGCCCTACGCTCGTCCCGGTGGAGGGGAGCCCTATGCTTGGGGTGATGGAATGCACTACACTCGTCCCGGTGGAGGGGAGCCCTACGCTCGAGGTGACAGGATGCACTACACTCGTCCCGGTGGAGCGGAACCCTATGCTCGTCCTGGTGGAGAGGAGCCTTATGCTTGGGGTGACGGGGTGCACTATGCTCGTCCTGGTGGAGGGGAACCCTGCACTCGTCCCGGTGGAGGGGAGCCCTACACTTAGGGTGATGGAGTGCACTACGCTCGTCCTGGTGGAGGGGAACCCTGCACTCGTCCCGGTGGAGGGGAGCCCTACACTTAGGGTGATGGAGTGCACTACGCTCGTCCTGGTGGAGGGGAACCCTGCACTCGTCCCGGTGGAGGGGAGCCCTACACTTAGGGTGATGGAGTGCACTACGCTCGTCCTGGTGGAGAGGAGCCCTAAGCTTGGGGTGATGGAGTGCACTATGCTCAACCTGGTGGAGAGGAGCCCTATGCTTGGGGTGACAGGATGCTTCAAGCAGGAAGGACCAATGCTGCCGTGGGGGAGCCCGTCTGTTTGAGCGACATTCAGAAGGTGGAGTGTACTTTCACCCTGACCCTGGGTCCAGAGTGTGAGTCAAAGAGAACTTCAAGACGAGCTCCAACACGTGAACATTTGGACAGGGTTAACTGTAATGGACATTTTATTTTATTTTATTTTTCTACTGTTTGATAATGTTGAAATTTGTAAATATACTTTCTTTACAATTGTATGCAGTGTGTGATCTGTAATTTCCGTATATTGCACACATTCAGATACAACTTCAGTCCTGTATTCACCCTTTTCGATATTGTTGCACCATGTTCAATATTTTGATTCCTAACTTCATCTGAAGTTTTACACTGTCTCCACAACATCCCGCCTATCTGTTCTGGCACTCTGTTTCTCCTCCAACTCTTGTTTAAATCCTACTGTAAAGCATTAATATCAAAGAATATATATAGTGTACAATCTGAAATTCTTGCTCTCACAGACATCCACGAAAACAGAAGAGATCCCCAAAGAATGAATGACAGTAAAATGTTAAAACTCCAAAGCTCCCTCTCCCCCTCCCATGCACAAACAGCAGCAGAGCATCAATCCCCCCCCCACTTACTTCAGCAGGAAGCCTCAGCACCCACCATCCACCAAACAAGCAATTGCAAAGCCCCAAAGAGAGACCATGATCTGCTATCCAACAAAAACTAATCTTTCCCCAGACAATCCGACACGCCACAGGCTCACTCGCTCCATAACAAGGGTCAGAGAAGTGTCACCACCTCTCTGAAGATGTGCCAACTGTTGAAAAGAAACACAGAAAATATTCCAATAATGGCATAAAACCATATTTTGTAATAACTAAGCAAGGTTTTGTACGAGAAACAAAACCAGAACATTCCACACAAACAATCTCTTCTGATTTCTTCGACTGTTCATTCCCTTCCATAGATGCTGCCTGATTCGCTGCGTTCCTCCAACCCACCTAACACCCTGTCCGCGTATTGCTCCAGATTCCACCCTCTGCACTCCCTTTTGTCTCTTCTACACAGTGTTCAATTCAACCCAATTTCTCATTACAAACGCCAACGTATACGCAGAAGGTGTATCAAGCAATGCACTCAAAATGCTGGAGGAACTCAGCAGGCCAGGCAGCATCTATGGAAAGGAGTAAATAGTCGACGTTTAGGGCCCAGATCCTTCATCAGAATATAAAACAAATCTGCTTTTGGAAACACTAGCTTATATAAACACATTAAAGCCACAATTGCGTCTCATGTCTCTGAATCATATCACATGCGATATAAACACAGATCAATACAGTTCAATTCTTCTTCAGAGTGCATTTTCAATCTTCTGTTCTATTGCTCCTCCAGCTAGTTCTGTTATGCCGAGTATTGTGGATGTGTTCCTGATCTTGTAATAGAATGATTTCTTGTTTTCCAGTTGCTTGTTGCTGAATATGAGGCGCAAATCATCCACACTCTCGACACCTTAAAAAGAGAGAAATTGAGAAAAGAGTGACCCACTGAGCAACCCTGATTAATAAATAGTTAGATTTTAAAATTAAACATACTCATGTCCAGAAATGGATCGAGAAAACTAAATTCAAAGTAAAGGAAACAATGCTGCCTCGATCAGCGAAGCTACGTGGAATATTGAGGTACCCATTCTCAACTTCCAAAACCTGGCAGGTCAGACTATCTAACCAATTTTCATCTCAGAATCCCATATGATATTTTATTCAAGTACCTGATAAAGATGGCAGTTTGGTTTTCAGCAATATTTTAAAGGTAATGATCTTCATCGCATTAAATTCAGCTTCGGACTCCGATATATCAACCATAATTCTTTCGCCTTTCAAACCAATAACGCACACTTGATAGATCTTTCCCATTTTGGTCTCAGCAGCTTCGTTTGCTGCTGTAATACCCGTGAAGGTCTATTAAAATGAACTGAATTAAGTTTCACTTGCTTTACGTAACTCTGGCTGAAGGGCTGGGCTGTTCGATGTTTTGTAAACCGACTAGGGGAATGAAGTTAGCAAGTCAATGTCAGAAGTGAGCATAACGTTGGGATATCTCTGGGAGATGTGGGCATAAAACAGGGCAAACTTTCCTGGGGGGCGTATTTTTAACAAAGCAACAAAAAGTGTCCAAATAAAATATTAAACACGAGGAAAAGGAATAATTCGAAGAAAATTGCACCAGCAAGGAAGTTAAAGAAATAAACCGCCTCCTTTTCGAGAAAGTGGTCAGAGGGTTTACATTTCACGCACTTGTTTGGCCTAACCTACAATCGTAGTTTCTGATTGACAAAAACTTTCCTGTTGTGCAGGTGCATCGAATAGGAACAACTGCGGAGGAAGGAGCCGTGATTCCATTTACAACAGATTGAAATTTGTTAAGCGACCGGACGAGATCACAGGTAAAATATACATCACACCATGATTAAAATAAAGACTGACTCCCCCAACGCCGAGTTTGGGTGGGAAAACTCACTCTAGTGCTTGTGCACAAGTTGTTGCCGTCACAGATTACGGTGCAGCTCGGAGCGGAAAGCGTACGTGCGATTCTACATGGGTCGTTGGCTGGTCGAGGTCCCAGAATGGAAAGGGATCTCCTGGTAAACCCGGACCTGGTTAGGTAGGCTTGAATACTGAGAGGTCAGTCCTAATACTCCAACGTGTTTGTGATATATTTGAACAATTTTTTTGTTTGCCACGCAAAGAAAATCGTTACCACAATTCCCCACTCCCATGTACCAACAGTAATCTTTCAACCATTTGTTTGCTAAGAACATATATAAATTTGCCTTAAAATATTCAAAAGATTTTGATGCCACTACACTTCTGTGAAGAGAATTCCAAAGACTTTGAGGAAAAAAAAGTAAATATTTTCTGTCTTTAGCGGGGAGCACTTATTTTTCAACAGTGCACCCCACCCCCACACCCATGCCAGTTCTCGAATCTCCCACAACAGAATACCCTCTACATCCTGTCAAGATCTTTCAGGATTTTTTATGTTTAAATAAAGTCCCTCTCACATGCTCCTCTAACCTCAGTACATACAAGCTATAGTCTGGTTAACTTGTCTTCAAATAACTATCTGTTAGTTCCGGGTATTAGTTCAGTGTACATTCCCTGAGATACTTCCAATGCATTTTAAGTCTTCTGATTTTTGATCCCCCTTTTAAAAGAATCAGTTTATGATCCTTCTCGTATGTGAAGTGAAAAATGATGCTTTCGCCAATCATGTTGTTCATGAACTTGAAGACGCCACGATAGCTTAGCGGTTAGCATGAGATATTACCGTATGGGGCCTCAAAGTTCCGAGTTCATTTCAGGTGCTGCCTGTCAGGAGTTTGTACGTTCTCCCCATCATGGCGTGGGTAGCCTATTGGTTAGTAGCCTAACTGGTCCTTGTAATTTTCATGGAAAGTGATATAAATGACTTTTGCAACACTTTCATGGTATGTGGATGCAAATTATTTGGTTTTATTTTAGTTTTCATCTGTCTGATTAAAATCATTCCATTGAAAAAAAAAGACCTTGGGAGCTGAAAGTCCAAGGATATATGGTGTATCAAAAAGATAGGTTAGTGGACAGAGGGGGTAGGTGGCCCTGTGTATAAGAAATAATATTAAATCATTAGAAAGGGATGACATAGGATCGGAAGGTGTAGAGTCTCTATGGGTTGAGTTAAGAAATGGCAAGGGTAAAAGGACCCAACAGCAGTTGCTTACTGGCCTCCAAACAGCAGCCAGGATGTTGATTACAAATTACAAAGGGAGTAGCAGGAAGGAGAGCAGAGCAGTAATGGCCGGAGTTTCTGCAAAATATGAGGGAAGTGCAAGACAAATATATTCCAAATAAGAAGAAATTTTCAAAGGGAAGAAGGACACTACTGTGGCTGACAAGTGAAGTCAGAGCCAAAGTAAAAGCAATCGAGAGGGCATACAAGGAAGCCAGAGCTGGTGGGAAGATAGAGGATAGGGAAGCTTCTAGAAACTTGCAGAAGGAAAGTAAGAAGGTCATTCGGAAGGAAAAGATGGATTATCAAAGGAAGCTGGTGACTAATATCAAAGAAGATACTAAAAGCTTTTTTAAATATATGTAGGGTAAAAGAGAATTGAGGGTAGATATAGGACCAGTACAAAATGACACTGGAGATATTGTAATGAGAGATGCAGAGATGGCTGAGGAACTAAATGCATATTTTGCATCAGTCTTCACAGTGGAAGACACCTGCACTATACTGGACATTCAAGAGTGTCAGGGAAATGAAGTATGTGCAGTGAAAATTACAACCGAGAAGGTGCTCAGGAAACTTAATGGTCTAAGTGTGGTTAAATCTCCAGGACCTGATGGAATGCACCCTCGGCTTCTGAAGGAAGTAGCTGGAAAGATTGCGAAGGCATTAACAATTATCTTTCAAGAATCGATAGATTCTGGCATTGTACTGGATGACTGGAAAATTGCAGATGTTACTCCGCTATTTAAGAAGGGGGGGGGGGGAGGAATTAGAAAGGAAGCTATAGACCTGTTAGCCTGACATCAGTGGTTGGGAATTTGTTGGAATCGATTGTTAGGGATGAGATTATGGAGTACCTGGAGGTACATGACAAGATAGGCCAAAGCCAGCATGGTTTCCTGAAAGGAAAATCCTGTCTGACTAACCTACTGCAATTTTTGAGGAAATTACAAGCAGGGTAGACAAAGGAGATGTGGTATACTTGGGTTTTCAGAAGGCCTTTGACAAGGATGATGCTGCCTAGCAAGATAAGATTCACATGTAATTCCAGGGAAGTTAATAGAGTGGGTGGAGCATTGGCTGGTTGGTAGAAAAGAGAGTGGGAATAAAGGGATCCTACTCTGGCTGGCTGCCGGTTACCAGTGGAGTTCCACGGGGTCGGTGTTGGGACTGCGGCTTTTTACAATGTATGCCAATGATTTGGACTATGGGATTAATGGATTTGTGAAAAATTTGCCGATGATACAAAGAAAGGTGGAGGAGAGGGTAGTGTTGAGGAAACAGAGAGCCTGCAGAGAGATTTAGATAGTTTAGGGGAACAGGCAAAGAAGTGGCAAATGAAATACAATTTTGGAAAGTGTATGGTCATCCACTTTGGTTGAAGATATAAACAGGCAGACTATTATTTAGATGGAGAGAGATTCAAAATGCAGAGATGCAAAGGGACTTGGGAGTCCTAGTGCAGGATACCCTAAAGGTTAACCTGTAGGTTGAGTCGGTGGTGAAGAAGGCGAATGCAATATTGTCATTCATTTCTAGAAATATAGAATATAAGAGCAGGGATGGGATGTATTGTGTGCAGTTTTGTGCTTCTTGTTTTAGAAAGGATATACTGACATTGGAGAGGGTTCAGAGAAGATTCACGAGATTGATTCCAGGAATGAAAGGGTTACTGTATGAGGAACATCTGGCACTCTTGGACTGTATTCCCTGGAGTTCAGGAGAATTAGGGGGGATCTCATAGAAATATTCTGAATGTAAAAAGGCCTGAAGAGATTAGAAATGGCAAAGTTATTTCCCATGGTAGGGGATTCTAATACAAGAGAGCACAACTTCAGGATTGAAGACGTCCATTTAGAACAGAGAATGGCCTACTTCTGCTCCTATATCATATGGTCTTCTATCCTTTCATTCAAACAAAATTACTTTTTACTTTAAACCCAAAAATGGCTTCAAGTATTAGGCTAACTATTGTTTACTGTTATCATCACTGGTAATTTATCTTTTTGTTATTTGTGCTTGCTGTTCTGTGGATTAGCAATCAAACATTGTTGATATTTGTTGACTTATTCTTCCCTCTTGTGTCTGTGGTATCCTGGTGTGCTACATCTTGTGTTCTTTTTCTCTGAATGTAAAATGGAAAACCTGTTGGGTTTGAAATGTCAGTTATGGCTTGCTACAAAGTTCAAAACCCTGTCCCTTTGGATTGGGTGTGGTTTCCTAACTATATGCCTCAGCCCAGGAAAAGCCCAGTCCTATATCCTACATCACGGACCTATGACACAGGACTTGCCAGGAAAGTCTGCCATATTTGATGGGAATTCAGCTATGTTGCCAAGATTTCAATGTTCTACAAATATTACTTTCAGGTAGGAGTACATCATATATCAGCTCAGACATTCCAAACTCATGTCCCAACTATCAATAGGCAATGGCCTCTTCCAGTGATGCAGATATGACCTGCTGGGTTTTGGCACACTGATTGGCAAGAGGACACAAACCAAGTGAGACCCTGGAAGGAAAGAGTGTCCCTAGGTTATTGTCAGGGGAGTTGAGTTCGGGTGAGGAGTGGGATGTTGAGATCTAGTTAGCAGATATAAAGAAAGATATTGTGTTTTCTTTCCCTAATTTTGGTAGAAATAATTTTACATGCCAGTCACTATTAATAATTTGAAAGGATTTTCAAATCATAATAACCTTAATCAAATGGTTCTTGCTTCTAATGTTTTCAGAAATATAAACACTAAATTTAAGGTGATACTGTTACATTTTTATAGAGTCATTGTCTTTGCTTAAAACCCTTGGCTACTTTAGGGAAAACACAGAAATTAGTAGATGTTTGGAATGTGCTGCCATGGAGGCGATAGAAACAGATATCAGCAGCATTCAAGAAGTATTTAAACAGACACATGAACTGGAAGAGTTTGGCAGAACGCAGACCCTATGCAAGCAGATGGGATTAGTTTAACTTGGCTTCATGGTTGGTGCAGACATGATATACCTATGAGCCTTTTCCTGTTATGTACTTTTTTATGTTCTATAACAGAAAAGAACCCAGAGCTCCTTCAAATCACCCCAGGATACACTCCAGTTAAAATGAAAATATATGTTTTGTATCCATTGGAAAATCTGTTCCTTTCTTCACTCACATTTCTGGTAGTCTCTTTACCAATCAGATCAAATTTCTTGAACCATTTTATTTTGTTTTATCTAAGCAAATACTTTTAATGAAAGCACTGTTCAAGAATTTGTTGTTTGTGTATACTTAGATCCTTAAACAAATTCTGTAGTAATTCCAACAAAATGTTCTATTGCAGGAGATGATGACCCGAATGTTTACAGAGTGGAAATGTCCTGTGGACACACTGTGGATCCCATTTCACTCACGGAATGGTGTCGGATCCGTATCAGCGAGGTGGATATCACAAACAATCCTTTCTGTTATACCTCATGCTCAATCCACTTTTTAAATGGGAATGCTTTACAATATTTGTTCAATTTCTATTCCAGGGTCATTTCAAATTCCACTGCCCTGCAGTAATAGATGGGACAGAGGAAGGATGTGGAAAGGAATGGTCCTACGTGGAGGTGCGCAGAAAAGCATTGCTCTCTGTTGAGGAACGGCAGGATTTTGAAGAGAAGCTTGCCACTCTCGCCGCTTCAAGTTACTGTGAATACAAACAGGTAAGGAGGACTGGCGTCTAACTAACTGCTAATAAATAGGGGTCAGAGTCTGAAGAAATGAGGCAGTATTGAGGGAAGTTGACAGGAAATGTTTTAAAAAGGAGCCACTATATAACAGAAATTTCAACATAATAAGCCAGGGTTCTCCCAAGGGTTTCCCAGAGACTATAACAATGAACAGGTTAACTGACCATTTTTCTGTAAAACAGAACTGAGAGATTATCTGATCAAAGGGTTTAAAATTATAAGGAGATTTGAAATGATCAATGTGGAGAAGAAATTTTCACTTGTGGAAGAATGCAATTTTAGATGCTGTAATACAGAGCTTTCAAGAAGAAATCCCATCGGGAATTCAGGAGAGACAAGAGAAGAATACATATTAACTGAGAACAATTGCAAAGAAGGTGAGGAAGGTGGATGAGTACATGAAGAAATAAAGATACACTGAGGGGCTGACATGAAATAAACTGACAAGCTTTATATGTGGAAATGAAAAAACAGTCCATAATTCGGGCTGAGACCTTTCTTTAGGATTGGAAAGGAAGGGTGAAGACACCAGAATAAAAAATGGGGGGGGGCAGTCGTGTGGAAGGAGGACTCGCTAGAAAATGATAGATGAACTCAGTTGGGTGGAAAAGGTAAAGAGCTGGAGGAGAAGAACTTTCCCATCAAACTTGCAGACAAATGGTTTTTGGACTGTTGTAGTGTAGCGGACGGACCTCTACCTTGCAGAGGCCAGGAGGCACGACCCCACTCTGGTCCATCAAAGAATTGTATCCAACACCATCACTAACCTCATCAACTCTGGAAAGCTCAAACTTCCCTTACCCCGCACTGCTCATTTCTAGCTCCCACCCAAAATCCACAAATCTGAGTGTCTGAGTCTCTTCTCACCCTGTCTCCTGTAGAAATGCTGTTCTCTTATCTCAGTTCCTTCATTTCCACTGTATTTGTTCCAGGATGAGGCTTTACTTTCCAGGACATCACAGATGTCCTCCTTCTTCAAAGAACTGTGTTTCCCTTCCTCCACCATTGATGCTACCTTCACCTGCATCTCTTCCATTTCCAGACACCCACTTCTGAACAGGGGTAGAGTTCCTCTTGGCCTCACCTATTGCTCTCCACAACTTCCACCATCTTCAGTACTACCCTAACACATCTTTACCTCCACCCCCACTCTCTGCTTTCCACAGGGATTGCTTCCTCTTTGATTCCCGTGTCCATTCTCACCTTCCCTCTGATTTCCCTCCTGGCACATATCCCGGCACACGACAAATACGTGATGTATCCTCCTCCTCATTCACGTCCCTTACCTCCATTCAGGGCCCCAAGCAGTCTGACTAGGTGTGGCAACTTCACCTGTGTCTATTGTACTCAGCGATCCCATGTTGCCTTCTCTACATTGATGAGACCCAATAGTAGTTGGGGGAACCACTTTGCTGTGCCAAAAGCAGAATTTCCCCTTGGCTGAGCATTTTAATTCCTATTCCCATTCCTGTTCTGACATGTGGTCCATGGCCTCCTCTTTTGTCTTGATGAGGCTATAGTCAGGGTGGAGGAGCAACATCTGATGTTCCTTCTGGGTAGCCTCCAACCTGATGGCATGAACATTGATTTCTCCTTCTGGTAATTTTTTCCCTCACCCTTGCCTTTCAGACCAAGGGCCATAAGATATAGGAGCAGAATTAGGCCATTCAGCCCATTGAATCTGCTCTGCCATTCCAACATGTCTGAACCCGGATCCCACTCAACCCCATCCACCTGCCTCCTCGATTTATCTTTACTTTATTGTCACCAAACAATTGATACTAGAGCGTACAATAATCTCAGCGATATTTGATTCTGCACTTCACACTCCCTGAAGTACAAATCAAAGTAAATATAATAAAAATTTAAATTATAAATCATAATTAGAAAATAGAAAAGGGAAAGTAAGGTAGTCCACGTCAGGTCCGGATATTTGGAAGGTACGGCCCAGATCCGGGTCAGGATCCATTCAGCAGTCTTATCACAGTTGGAAAGAAGCTGTTCCCAAATCTGGCCGTACGAATCTTCAAGCTCCTGAACCTTCTCCCAGAGGGAAGAGGGACAAAAAGTGTGTTGGCTGGGTGGGTCGTATCCTTGATTATACTGGCTGCACTGCTCCGACAGCGTGCAGTGTAAAGTGAGTCCAAGGATGGAAGATTGGTTTGTGTGATGTGCTGGGTTATGATCATGATCTTCTGCAGCTTCTTCCTGTCTTGGACAGGACAACTTCCATACCAGGTTGTGAAGCACCCTAGAAGAATGCTTTCTACAGTGCATCTATAAAAATTAGTGAGGGTTTTAGGGGACAGGCCAAATTTCTTCAGCTTTCTCAGGAAGTAAAGGCGCTGGTGGGCCTTCTTGGCAGTGGACTCTGCTTGGTTAGACCAAGTCAGGTCATTTGTGATATTCACTCCGAGGAACTTAAAGCTTTTGACCTGTTCCATCTGCGCGCCTCCGATGTAGATGGGGTCATGCGGTCCGCTACTCCTTCTTAAGTCAACAACCAATTCCTTTGTTTTGCTGACATTGAGGGATAGGTTATTGTCTTCGCACCATGCCACCAGGTTCTTAATTTCCTCTCTGTACTCAGACTCATCATTACCCAAGATACTGCCTACAATTGTGGTGTCATCAGCAACATATACTGAGTTCGATGGAAACTTGGCTACACAATCATGGGTGTACAGTGAGTACAGCAGGGGGCTGAGTACACAACCTTGTGCGGCACCGGTGCTCAGAGTGATTGTAGAGGAGAGCTTGTCCCCTATTTTTACAGCCTGGGTCCTGTCTGTGAGGAAGTTGAAGATCCAGCTGCAGATCTGAGTGCTAAGACCCAGGTCCGAAGCTTAGGAATCAGTTTATTTGGAATGATAGTATTAAAGGCAGAGCTGTAGTCAATGAAAAGGAGCCTTACATATGCGTCTTTATTCTCCAGGTGTTCAAAGGAGGAATGTAGTGCCAGAGAGATGGCATCTGCCATAGATCTGTTTCTCCGATAGGCGATTTGCAAAGCGTTGAGGTTGATTGGTAGGTTATGGTTGATGTGTGCCACAACCAATTGCTTGAAGCACTTCATAGCAATTGATGTCAGAGCCACAGGTCGGTAGTCATTCAGGCATGCCACCTTGCTTTTCTTCAGCACCGGGATTATCGTTGCCTTCTTAAAACATGAGGGGATCTTAGACTGAAGCAGGGAGCAGTTGAAGATGTCAGCAAACACTCCAGCTAGCCCACTTACACAGGCCCGGAGAACCCGTCCCGGGACGCCATTTGGGCCCGTTGCCTTCCTTGGATTTATCTTCAGGAAGGCTCTTCTAATGTCTTCTAGGTCCGGTTCATCCGGAGGGGGCGGGATGCTCCTCTTCTGTTTGAATCTTGCGTAAAATATGTTAAGTTCTTCAAGAAGAGAAGCACTACAGTTATTGATATTCCCAGCCTTTTCTTTGCACCCAGTGATCTCATTTAGACTCTGCCATAGTCTACTGGCATCACTCTGGTTAGCCTGGGCTTCCAACTTGGCTCGATATTGCCTCTTGCTGCCCTTAATGGTTTTCCTGAGTTCACGCCTGGATTCCATGTAGCGACTGGTATCTCTGGACCTAAAAGCCGCAGCTCTAGCCTTCAAAAGGGACTGGACCTCATAATTCATCCAAGGTTTCTGCTTAGGGAATACCCGGATTGTCTTGCGAGACACAGTCCTCTGTGCATTTCCAGATAAAGTCCGTGACAGCTGAGGCATACTCATCGAGGTTAGCTGCAGAGTCCCTGAATGCTAACCAGTCCACCGATTCAAAGCAGTCACCGAGGACCTCATCCATTTCCTCTGTCCAATGCAACACCACTTTTGACACCATGACCTCCCGCTTCAGTTTCTGTTTGTAAGCCAGGAGAAGGAGTATGGCCTGATGGTCTGATATTCCGAAGTGAGGTCGTTGGACGGAACTGTAGGCATCCTTGACTGCTGTGTAGCAGTGGTCAAGTATATTCGGGCCTTTAGTGGAGCAGGAGACATGTTAGTATATCTTTGGCAGCGCTTTTCTGAGGTTGGCCTGGTTAAAGTCCCCAGCTGTAATGAGCAAAGCCTCCGGATACCTGGTCTCACGTTCACTGATGTTGGCATACAGTGTATTCACAGCACACTCCACTTCCACCTGGGGGGGGAATGTAGACCGCTGTCAGTATTACTGAGGTGTGTTTCCGTGGCAGATAATAAGGACGACACTTCACCGACAGATGTTCCAGGTCCGGACTGCAGGAGCTTGTCAGTGCCACTGTGTCCGAGTACCACGCAGTGTTGATCAGTAGACAGACACCACCTCCCTTCATCTTGCCCGAAGACGCTGTGCGGTCCATCCGATAGATCGAAGATCCCTCTGGTCGGATGGCACAGTCGGGGGTAGCAGGGGAGAGCCAGGTCTCTGTGAAACAGAATACACAGCAGTTCTGCATCTCCCTGCGGTAGGTGAGTCTCCCTTTAAGATCATCCATCTTGTTCTCTATGGCTTGCACATTAGCTAGTAGGATGGTGGGCAGAGGGACCCTAAAGCCCCTCCGCTTCAATCTGACCAGCAGCCCAGCTCTTTTCCCACGCTTCCTCGGTAAATAGTGCATCTTTCCAGGTTTCCATCGATGCAGTGTGTTGTTGGCAGCTCTTTGAGGTTGGTGGACGCGTCCCCCGGGGATCGATTGGCGGGCATGGGCGGGGATCGATATCCTTTGATTCCCTGACTGATCAGAAGATGATCAAATTCTACCTTAAATATATGCATGGACATGACTTTCACCAGTCTGTGGCAGAACATTCCATAGATTTACTATTCTCTGATTTAAGAAATTTCTCCTTAACTCTGTCCCAAAGGGTTGCTCCTCGATTTTGAGACCCTCTAGTTCTGGATAGCCCCGCCCTAGGAATCATCCTCACTATCTAGTCCTTTCAATATTCAGTAGGTTTCAATGAGATTCTCCTGCATTGAGTACAGGCAAAAACCTGCCAAACGCTCCTCTTCTTTTAGTCCCCTCTCTGACCTCTCACCTCTCCTCACCTGCCTATCACTTACTCCTGGTGCTCACTCTTGTTTCCCTTTCTCATGGTCCACTCTTCTCTCCCATCTGATCCCTTCTTCTCCATCCCTTTACCTTTGCTACCTATCACCTTCTAGCTAGTCCTCCTTCCCTTTCCCCACCTTTTTATTCTGACATCTTCCCTTTCCTTTCCAGCCTTGAAGAAGAGTCTCGACCGGAAATGTTAATTGTTTTTTCAATTTCATAGCTTCCTGACCAGCTGAGTTCCTCCAGCATTTTGTGTGTATTGATCTGGAATTCCAGCATCTGCAGAATCTCTTATGTTTAAGCTTTATATGTGGATCATACACATCCAGGCATTGTATCACTTCTGGAGTGTTAGTTCTGTAGCATGATTCTCGCCAATAGTTCAACACAGATTTGTCAGCATTTTTTTATTGGTGCTCGTGAATGTGAAAGTCCCAGAATTACTGATTGTCAATCCCTCAGTCATGTTCTAACAATGGATTCTGCATAACTTCTGTCAGAAGGAGCTTGTGGAATTCACAGTATGTAGATTAGAAAAATAGCTCTCTGACCCTGCATCAGGTTAGACAAGATACAGGATCCATGATCTTTTCAGTGCCAACTAGAGGAGTGGTACCGCAGCAACAATCTTTTTTCTAAATGACAAAATCGAACCTGCCTCTAACACTTCTACTGGAAGCTCATTCCACAAAGCTAACATTCTCTGAATAAAGAAGTTCCCCCTCGTGTTACCCCTAAACTTTTGCCCCCTAACTTTCAACTCATGTCCTCTTGTTTGAATCTCCCTACTCTCAAAGGAAAAACCCTATCCACGTCAACTCTATCTATCCCCCTCATTATTTTAAATACCTCTATCAAGTCCCCCCTCAACCTTCTACGCTCCAAAGAATAAAGACCTAACTTGTTCAACCTTTCCCTGTAACCTAGGTGCTGAAACCCAGGTAACATTCTAGTAAATCTTCTCTGTACTCTCTCTATTTTGTTGATATCTTTCCTATAATTCAGTGACCAGAACTGTACACTATACTCCAAATTCGGCTTTACCAATGCCTTGTACAATTTTAACATTACATCCCAACTCCTATACTCAGTGCTCTGATTTATAAAGGCCAGCATACCAAAAGCTTTCTTCACCACCCTATCCACATGAGATTCCACCTTCAGGGAACTATGCACCATTATTCCTAGATCACTCTGTTCTACTGCATTCTTCAATGTCCTACCATTTACCATGCATGTCCTATTTGGATTATTCCTACCAAAATGTAGCACCTCACGCTTATCAGCATTAAACTCCATCTGCCATTGTTTAGCCCACTCTTCTAACTGGCCTAAATCTCTCTGCAAGCTTTAAAAACCTACTTCATTATCCACAATGCCACCTACCTTAGTATCATCTGCATACTTACTAATCCAATTTACCACCCCATCATCCAGATCATTAATGTATATGACAAACAACATTGGACCCAGTACAGATCCCTGAGGCACACCACTAGTCACCGGCCTCCAAACTGACAAACAGTTATCCACCACTACTCTCTGGCATCTCCCATCTAGCCACTGTTGAATACATTTTACTACTTCAATATTAATACCGAACGATTGAACCTTCCTAACTAACCGTGTACCATGGAGAGCATTCTGACAGGCTGCATCACTGTCTGGTAAAGGGGGTGGGGGGGTCACTACTGCACAGGAGCAAAAAAAACTGCAGAGGCTCGGAAATTTAGTCAGCTCCATTGTGGGTACGAGCCTACAAAGTACTCAGGACATCTTCAGGGAGCGATGTCTCAGAAAGGCAGTGTTCATTATTGAGCATCTCCAGCACCTATGGCATGTCCTTTTCTCACTGTTACCATCAGGTCAGAGGTACAGAAGCCTGAAGGCACACACTCAGTGATTCAGGAATAGTGTCTTCCCCTTTGCCATCTGATTCCTAAATGGACATTGAAACCATGAACACTACCTCTCTTTTTCAATATATATTTCTGTTTATGCATAATTTTTAATCTATTCAATATAAGTATACAGTGATTGATTTCTTTCTTTATTATTATTTTTGCTGCTTCTATGTTATGTATTGAATTGAACTGCTGCTGCTAAATTAACAAATTTCACGACACATGCCGGTGATAATAAACCTGATTCTGATTCTGAAATTATTGGTAGAATGAAAATATTACTTAATTTCCATTATTTGCATTTTACCCTCACTGGCCCGTGGCACAGACAGCAATCCACAGATTGCTATCTTGGAGGTTCTGCTTTTCAGCTTTCTACCTAGCTCCCTAAATTCTCTCTTCAGGACCACCTCCCTTTTCCTGTCTATCTTACTGGTGCCAATATGTATCAAAACTGCTTATCCTCCCCTTTAGAATGCCATGGACCCAATCTGAAATGGCCTAACCCTGGCACCCGGTATGCATTATACCATCTAGTTGTCTCAATGGTGTTCACAGGATCTCATGTCTAATGCTCTAACTATGGAATCCTCGATCAATACTGCATTCCTTTTCTCCTCCATTCTCTTCTGAGACATAGCACCAGACTCTCCTTTCCTAGGTTGTTGGAAATAAGATATATAACCTTCCTTACTTTATATTGTGGAGATCAGCAAACATGATGAACCAAGAACAGGAAGGATTTAGAGACATATGGATCAAACACAAGCAAATGAGCTTCTCCGTCTGGTATGGTGGAGTGCTGCTGCACAGGATCAAAAGAAACTGCAGGAAGTTGTGAACTTAGTCAGCTCCATTTATGAGCACTAGCCTCTGTAGCATCCAGGACATCTTAAAGGAACAATGCCTCACAAAGGTAGCATCCATCATTAAGGATCTCCATCACCCAGAACATGCCCCCATCTCATTGGTACCATCACAGAGCTTCATGAGCCTGAAGACATACACTCGATGGTTCAGGATCAGCTTCTTGCCTTCTGACATCCAATTTCTGAATGCACATTGAACCCATGAACTCTATATCACTACCTTTTTATTTTTATATTTTTCCCTATTTAACTTAACAATTTATATATACAGGTAGTCCCTGAGTTACAAATGTCCGGCTTACGGACAACTCATACTTACAAACCGAGGAAGGAGAACACCGTCCGCCATTTTAAGTCATTGCCATTGACACTGTGTTGAGTGTTTAACTTTGTATTTGGCTGAAAATTTTCTTAGTAAGATTCACACTGACCCCACCCCCGCCCTCCCCCCCGTTCCGGTCGGCTGGTGGCGCAGTGAGATCAGCACCGGGCTGGAGAACGGAGGTTTCCGTGCCGGGTTGATGTCAATCCAGTGACTCCCGGGGGGGGGGGAGGGGCAGGGATCTAGATATTGTTACTGTGATAATGATGTCATGTCTAAACTACAGCAAACTTTTATTTTGTGTGGAACATCAAAAATTATCAATACAGGAGATGCCATAACTTTAATTTTGAAGAAGCACATTTACAAGCTAAGATTACATTATTATATACAGTGTTTTATCAGAAGTGTATGCCCTTAATTACTAATTTCACCATCTGTCTTTGTTTAGTGTCCTAGGTGTGGGAGTAACGTGGAACTGAAAGATGAGACGAACGTATCAGTGATTTGTTCAGTCTGCACAGCCATCGATGGAATCCCTTTTGAATTTTGCTGGCAATGTATGAAGGAGTGGAAAGGCCCAGCTCCACGATCTGATAAATGTGATAATGAAGGATGCATTAATATCCAGCTGGAAACCTTGAAGAACTGTGACACAAAAACTTTACCTTACAGCAATATTCAAAATTGTCCAAAAATCCGTGCTTGTCCCACTTGTGGTTTGCTTATAGAACATAAAGATAAGTGCAAATATGTCGTGTGCGTCAGATGCCATCTGGAATTTTGCTTTGCCTGCCTTGATACAAAGGCAATTTGCAGTAAATCATCTGAGTATTCTCTTCATTGTGCTATACCTGTAGCCCCAAGGCAAACAAGTATTCCAGTGTGGAATCGTACTCAAGATCAGACCTCCAATCCCACTTCAGATTCCTATTCATTTGGCAGTCCAAGTCCCACTCCAAATTATATTCCAAATCCTGTTCAAAATCCCATTCAAAATCCTGTTCAGAATCCAACTTTAAATTCTAATAGCCATCCCAAGGACAAGAGTTGTACAATCCTATGACTAAAGAATCCAGATCAGAGATTGCTGAAGGTACAAAAAATGTAGAACAGTCAGTTAAACATTGTTAGAGCGTATTATGTAATTTGCTTGACCCTTTGTTCTCGTGATGGATTGTTTCATTCATTGTTCCCATGGTGATGTGATCTGAGAATCCATAAGTAGAATAAATAATTGTCATTTCATCTTCCCTAAAACATCCAGCCCTGGTTTAAAGTGGATTAATGCATTATGTGTATATAGAGTTTAAGTGCACAATAATCATGTCTCCTCATTTTTCTGCAACATTCTGTGTATGATGTGAGGAAAACATAATTGATCACATTTGAATTTACTGTGTTCTTCTGCAAGCACTTCCCGGACAACCTTCTTACTTTATTAAGTTTAAAAGTATTAACTTGTGAAGTGCATCAATATTCAAATATCCAAAAATAGGCTGGTGCATTCAGTAGTGTATCATCTTGCATGGTAATGTCATTAAAATATTTTCAACTATTTTATAATCTTTTGTAAAATAAAATTTGTGTTGAGCAGAGTTGCGCAAAAAGGAATGTGGGGCAAGTCAATTTAAATGAATAAATGGAAACAGAAACAAAAATAAATTGCTCAAATCACAAAATGTAGCCCAAACCCTCTGACATGTTACCCACTCACATCCATCAGATGTTTATTCCATAATAAATACTTGCAAGGAGTCTTTATTATTTAAATTATTCACTATTCAGAAAAAATGTTAGTTACTCACTGAGAAACACACCATCACAGGAGACGGAGAGCTTATCCTTCAGTGGTGTATATAGTCTTCAGGCATAGGTTGAAGATGTGAAGGGAAAAATCTAACAGGCACCTTAAGAGCAAATTCTTCATGCAGAAGGAGGTGAGTGTATGAAACCTGTTGCCAGAGAAATTACTTGATGAATGAGTTGGGTGAAAGGGCCTGTTCCTATGCTGAATTACTCTATCAGTCCATGACTGTTACCCTTCACAGTGGTTTAAAAATGTACTGTAGCATTTAAGTATGCTGCTCATATATTTAGTAATTCCAGACTAAAATCATCTTAAAATAATACAATTAACAGATAATGATATTAGAAGATAGTTTATAGTTGAAACACTGCTAAAGCCCCACATCCCTGCTAAGATAAACATTTCTAAGAAATGTATCTAATATTTACATCATTTTAATCAGTGGTGAACCTAATGTTAACCTGCTGCCAATATAGTTGTACAGTTAATATTTGTAATGATAGCATTCCGACTTCCTTCTGCTAAACTGCTCACATCAGCTTGCTTTCATCTCTGTTTCCAGTCACTGCACCAGAACTTTTGCTGGCCATCTGACATGCACACCAGCTGTGTTCTGCAGAGATTTCAAGGCAGGCAGGCTGGCTTACAACATGTATGTAATCCCTGAGAAACTTTGGGTGAGGTGCATTGTCAATTTTTGATCTTGACTTCTCTTCTTCACAGCTTACTCTTGTTGAAGCTTCATTGGGTAGGGTGACATCTCATGTCTGTTCAGCCATTCGATCACTGCTAATCCTGGATCCCACTCAACCCCATACATCTGTCTTCTTACCACATCCTTTGATCCTCTGACCATTCAGGAAATTATCAAATTCTGCCCTAAATATACACATGGACTTGGCCTCCACTGCAGTGTGTGGCAGAGCATCCCACAGATTTACTATTCTGTGGCTGAGAAAAATCCTCCTTACCTTTGTTCTAAAGGGTTGACCCACAATTTTGAGGCTGTGCCCTCTAGTTCTGGACACCCTCACCAGAGGAAAATCCTCTCCACATCCACCCTATCTAGTCCTTTCAACAGTCATTGGGTTTCAATGAGATCTTCCCACATTCTTCTAAATTCCAGTGAGTACTGGCCCAAAACTGCCAAACTGCCCCTCTTCTTCTATTCCCCACTCCAATCTCTGACCTCCCCTCACCTGCCTATCACATCCTCCTGGTGCCCACTCCTACTTCCCTTTCTCTCATGGTCCACTCTCCTCTCCCATCAGATCCCTTCTTCTACAGCCCTTTACCTTTGTCACCCAGCTAGTTTCACCTACCACCTTCTAGCTAGTCCTCCTTCCCCTACCTCACCTTTTATTCTGGCATCATCCCCTTCTTTTCCAGTCCCGAAGAGTCTCAACCAAAATGTCAACTGTTTATTCCTATCCATAGATGTAGCCTGACATGCTGGCTTCCTCCAGCATTTTGTGTATGTTGCTCTGGAATTCCAGCATCCGCAGAATCTATTGTATTTAAGCTTTTTATGTGGAGCACGCACACCAAAGTATTGGCTCACTTCTAAACTGTTAATTCTGCAACATTATTTTCACCAATAGCTCTGCACAGATTTGTCAGCAGTTTTTATTTGTGCTCGTGAATGTGCAAGTCCCAGACTGTCAGTTATGTCCTAACAATGAATTCTGCATGAATGCTCTCAGAAGAAGCTTGTGGAATTCACAGTATGAAGATTAGAAAAATAGTTCTCTGACCTTGCATCAGGTTAGAGAAGATACAGGACCCATGAACTTTTCAGTGGAAATTGTTGGTAGAATGAAGGTATTATATACCTTCAACTATTTGCATGTTACCCTCACTGCCAGTGGCACAGGCAGCAATCTGCAGATTACTACCTTAGAGGTCCTGCTTTTCAGCTTTCTACTTAGCTTCTTAAATTCTCTCTTCAGGTCCTCCTCCCTTTTCCTATCTATCTTATTGGTGCCAATCTGTATCATGATAGCTTACCCTGCCCTTTTAGAATGCCATGGACTCAATCTGAAATGGTTCTGACCCTGGCACCATCTGGGGCAACTTACCATTTGGGTGTCTCTATCATGTTCACAAAATCTTGTGACTATGCATCTAACTATGGAATCCCCTATCAATACCTCAGTCCTCTTCTCCTCCATGCTCTTCTGAGCCACGGCTTCCGACTCTCCTTACTTTACACCATCCTTATATTATATTGTGAAGATCAGCAAAGACGATGAACCAAGAACTTTGGGCCAAACTCAAGCAAATGAGCATCACTTTCTGGTGGAGGGTGGGGGGGGGGGGGTGTTGGGATGCTACTACACAGGATTGAAAGAAACTGCATAAAGTTGTGAACTTAGCTTCACCATGAGCACTAGCCTCTGTAGCGTGCAGGACATCTTAAAGGAACGATGCCTTAGAAAGGTGGCATTCATCATGAAGGACTTTCATCACACAGAACATGCCCCCATCTCATTGCTTCCATCAGGGAGATACAGGAGCTTGAGGGCACACACTCAATGATTCAGGATCAGCTTCGTCCCCTCTGCCATCAGACCTCTGAATGGACATTGGACCCTTGAACTATCCCTCGCTACTTTTTATTTTCATTTTTATACTTCTTACTTAATTTAACTATTACGTATATATTTACTGTAATTTGTGGTTTTCTCTCTGTTCTTATTTATTGCATTTACTGCTGCTGCAAGGACTACAAATTCCAGAACACATGCCAGTGATATTCACCCTGTTTCTGATTCTGAAATGAGATCAGTTTAGATGGATGGCTTGGTTTGCACGGAGCAGTTGGACCAAAGGGCCAGCTCACGTGCTGTATGAATCTATGACTCTATGACTCAAAGTTGTGATTCTGCTGTAAATCAATGAAAGGGGAAACACAGTCTCACTCAGTGATTGTGGTATAAACCCATTTGATCAAAGAATTGATCATCAGTTGAATATAACTCCAGAAATCTCTCAATGTATTTAGTACTTAGCCAACTGCTTAGTTATAACACTTCTGGATTTTCCATTTTGTAGCATATGGAGTAAGTCGCATTCCTAGCGGCTCTCTCTTTTAATATATTTTATATCCCACTGACAGATCCCTTTTAGCTTTGATGATTTATTACATCTACTGAAGGATTTACGACTTAATTACAATGGCCGAAAAAAGTCGTTCTGGTATTGAACTGAGAAGCGGCAAGACTTTTCCTGAAACGGAACAAATGGAACAAACCAAGAAAACGGAGGAATCTGTTACATTAGCAGGAATATTTTCTTCTATACAAGACATGAAATCGGAATTCGGATCACTTAATATTAAAATTGATAAGCTGGCCGGTTCAAACGGGAAGCTTGAAAAAGCTATTTCTACGATTCAAGACTCTCTGAAAAATTTGGACTCTCAACTTCAAACACCTCAGCAGACTACAACCCGAATTGAGAATGAGCATGATCTATTCAAGCAAACTATTAAAGCTCAAGGAATGAAGATATCTTTGATGGAAAAGAAAATCAAATAAATTACCTCAGAACTATCTAAAACGAAAAAAGAATAGTTGATTTAGATAGTAGAGGGTGTCGGAGGAACTTGCGTATTCTGGGACTGCCTGAAAATACGGAAGCTGGCGATCTGTTAAAATTCTTTTCAGATATGTTGTACTCACTTTTCAATGAGACCCTCGAAGCTAGCCCCTTAATTGACAGAGCCCATAGAAATCCATTTTCTCAGCGTTCATCCGAATTACGTCCTCAACCAGTTGTACTTTCTTTGCATTATTAAACGACTAAAGAAGCTATTCTTCGAGAAGCCAGAAAGAAGCGGAAATTAATCTTTAATTCAGCACAGATTCATATAGTCAAAGACTATCCTCCCGAAATCTTTGCCGAAAGAAGGAAATATCAAGAAGTTATGAGTGAACTGTATAAATTAGATTTATACCCCTCCCTTCGCTTTCCAGCAAAGTTGATAATTTTTCCTGAAAAATCTCAGTCACTGAGAATTTACTCTCCTCAGGAGGGATGGGAGTACATTAAAAATCTTAAAGTTAAGCCTACTGAATAAAATATTAAAGTTATTCTGATTACTCAATAGGCAATTTTGAAGTATTTGCTGTATGAGTTGTTTATGGATCTTCTGAGTTAATTACATTCTATACCTTTTCAGTCTTTGGTATGGGACGTGGCTGATTTAATTTTTTTACCTTATTAATAATTAGTACATATATAACTGTTTTGTAGGGAACCTTTATAGTATTTTACTCTAATGGTCCATGTAGGACCTGCTGTGTATTAATCTTTTTATTTCTTTTATTTGTTTCAATACTTCCAGTTTTAGGTCTGTTATACATATATACTCATTTACTTTTCTTTTTCAAGAGAAAGGATATTGTTTGTAATATTATTTGCTCGGATTTATTCTCTTCTTTTGAATATGTGTTTAAGATACTTTAGCTGATTCTAAGATGGCTGTTGTTGATTATGTTTTTATTACTGTTAGACATAACATTATAGTAGTTGAATTCAGCTTGTGCCTTTTATTATAGCTATTTTCTGTGGGATCTTGGCTTTATTTTAATATACGGAGCTGCAAGATGGAGAACAGGGTCAAGGGTTATTAGTTAGCATGGGACCAGCCTAAATGGTAGCTTAATTCTTATCTTTTGGGAGGCGGGAGGGGGGAAGGGTCTATTAGAGTAGGTTTTTTTCTTGATTGGGCAGTTCTTTTGAGGGATTTCTCTTTCATAAATGCGTCATTCCTTTTGGTTGTATCCGCATCTTTTGGTTTAATCTGTACTTGCGTAACATTTCTTTTATATAATATTAAATTCAATTTTAAACATGGATGTTAATAAAATTAATATAATATCTTGGAATTGGAACAGTGTCAATCACCCCATTAAGCGTAAAAAGATTTTTAAGAAATTACAAACACTTAATGCAGATATTAATTTTACGCAAGAAAATCATATACGATAACAGGATGAGGACAGGTTTTTCCATTTTTGGAAAGGACTTCTGTTCCACTCGCTGTCTAATTGTAAGATCAGAGGCGTTTCTATATTTCTTAGCCCCAAAATCCCTTTTGTACACTTTAATACTACTACTGATTCGATTGGAAGATATTTAATTGTTACTGGTTTATTATGCGAGCAAAAGGTAGCTCTGGTGCGTGTATACGCACCTAATGTAGATAATTCTGATTTTTTTCAGTAACTTTTTTCCGAGTTACTGAATCTCAATGAATATAAGCTGATCATGGGTGGTGACTTTAAGTGTTGTTTAAATCTGGAGATTGACAGGTCATCAACCAATCCGTCACTTCCTAATAAAGCGGTAGCTTGTATTAACTCTTTTTTATTAGAATATGGTTTGTCAATATTTGGAGATATAAACACCCCAATGATAAAGATTTCTCTTTTTTCTCACACGTTCATCACAAGTATTTTCGAATTGATTACTTTTTTTTAGATACACGTCTGTTAAACTCATTTGTTGAATGTGGTATGACATCATTGCGCTCTCAGATCATGCGCCTTTAAAGTTAACCCTTAAGCTTTCGGATAGATTTTTGAAAATGTCACAGTGGAGACTGAATCCCGTATTGTTACAGGATCCAACTTTTGTTAACTTTATTAAGGAGCAAATTTCTATATTTTTTGAATTTAATACAACTGAAGGAATATCAAATCTGGTTATATGGGACACGTTGAAATCTTTTCTTAGGGTACAGATAATCTCATATTCAGCAGCCTTGAGAAAGAAAACTAAAGCGGAATTGTCAGTGCTTATTAATAAAATTAAACAGATAGATAAAGTGTATTCAGTTAAACCTTCTGAAGACCTATATAAAGAAAGGGTCGAACTTCAATCACAGTATGATTTGCTTCTGACCTTTCCCATTGAACAGCAAATTTTTAAATCTTAAAGTTTATTTATATACATGGGGAAAAATCTGCTAAGCTTTTAGCGGGTCAGTTAAAGGCTGGGATGGTCGGAAGACACATTTTAAAAATTCGTCGACCAGATAGAACAGAAAATTTAGATCCTTATGAAATTAATAAGATATTTATGGACTGCTAATCTTTATAGATCTGAATTCTCTGATAGCACTATTATTATGAATAGATTTTTGGAAAGGTTAAACATACCTCAAATTTCGATTCAAGATGTTGATATGAGAGATACACCTATTAAACAAGAGGAGATAGCCAAGGCTATATCCTCTATGCAATTAGGTAAAGCTCCGGGACCTGATGGTTATACGGTAGAATTTTACAAGACTTTTCATGAAATGCTTATACCACATCTTCATCAAACGTTTACCGACTCTACATTCTCTGGGAACCTTCCTAAAACTTTTTATGAGGCACTAATTTCATTGATTCCAAAAAAAGGAAAAGACCCACTGGAATGTGTATCCTATAGACCTATTTCTTTATTGAATATAGATTTTAAAATCCTCTCTAAGCTTCTAGCAAATAGGCTTGAGAATATGTTGCCTAATGTTATCTCAAATGATCAAACAGGATTTATAAAAAATAGGTACTCACATTTTAATATTCGAAGATTGTTAAATATCATTTATTCCCCCCCCCCCCCCACCACAGAATCTGAATGTATTGTATCTTTGGATGCAGAGAAAGCCTTTGATAGGGTGGAGAGGCCTTATCTATTTCAGGTTTTGAAGAGGTTTAATTTTGGTCCAGGATTTATTTCCTGGATTAAATTGATTTATCAGGCCCCGGTAGCTGCGGTTATAATTAATAATCAGAAGTCTCCTTATTTTAGATTATATAGAGGTACCCATCAGGGTTGTCCCCTTAGTCCTTTATCATTTAATTTGGCTTTAGAACCACTTGCTATTGCTCTTAGGGTTTCTAGTTCTGTGCCATGTATTAAGAGAGGGGATAAACTACATAAGTTTTCGTTATATGTGGATGATTTATTAGTTTACATTTCAAATCCTAGGAAATCTATTCCTTTTCTGTTATCTATATTTATGGAATTTGGTATTTTTTCTGGATATAAACTTAATTTACATAAAAGTGAATTATTTCCTATTAATAATTGTTCTGATTATTATGATCAAATACCTTTTAACATTGCCAAAAACCATTTCACTTACCTTGATATCAAAATTACTAAAGATTTTAAAGACCTATATAGGTATAATTTCTCCCCTTTAGTTGAATATACTCAACAGGCGCTTTCTAAATGGTCGCCTATGTCGATGTCATTGATAGGTCGAATAAATGCTATAAAAATGGTTATTCTACCAAAATTTATATATATATTTCAAGCAGTTCCCTCTTTTGTTCCAAAAACGTTTTTTGATATAATAGATTTTCTGATGTTTGGAATAATAAAAGCTCTAGAGTGAATAAACTTTTATAGCAAAAACCAAAAAAAGATGGAGGACTGGCCTTACCAAACTTTAGATTTTATTATTGGGCAATTAATATTCGTTATATTACTTTTTGGAGTTATGATATAGATGACCAAGATCGACCTTCATGTTTACAGTCGGAGGAAAATTCAGTAACGGGGTTTTCGTTAGCTTCTTTATTAGGAGCTCCCCTACCGTTTTCGCTCTCCAGAATAGGTAGATAATCTCTCAACCCTATTGTTAAAAATACTTTAAAAAATTGGTTTCTGTTTCGTAGATTTTTTGAATTAAATGATTTTCTACTTTCTAGTAATAGATATTCTAATTAATTTTTTAAACCATCAACTTTGGATAAGGCTTTTTTAACATGGATAATTAAGGGAATAAAAACTTCTTTATATTTGTTTTCACAGAACTGTTTAATGTCCTTTTCACAGTTAATGGATAAATATGATACCTCTAATACACATTTTTTCGGATACTTACAGGTTAGGAATTTTTTATGTGATTTTCTACCAAATTACTCCTTGGCCTGCTCTTTAAATTTGGCTTATGCTATTTTTCAGCTTAAACCTTTTCAAAAACGATTAATAGCTATCATTTATAAACAGTTAATGAATGCTTGCATGTCGCCTAATGATAAGGTTCAACACATCTGGGAAGTAGAACTTCAACATTCACTTTCAGATAATCAATGGAGTAAAATTTATTGTCTAGTCAATAATTCATCTATCTGCGCGCGCCATACCTTAATTCAGTTTAAGATAGTACACAGGGCCTATATGTCCAAAGATAAATTGGCACATGTTTTTCCTAATATAAGCCCTATTTGTGACAGATGTAACGCAGAAGTGGCTACTCTAACTCATATGTTTTGGTCATGTGTAAGTTTAAACAATTTTTGGAGTAATATGTTTGGAATATTATCTAAAGTTTTAGATGTGGATGTTCAACCCAATTCATTTACAGCAATTTTTGAGATTATTCCAGAGGAAGCAAGCAAAGTGTCCTCTTCTGCTCAACATGTGATAGCCTTTTCAACTCTACTGGCTAGGAGAGCTATCTTGCTATACTGGAAAGAATTTAATCCACCTACTGTTTTTTATTGGCTCTCCTCCATTATGTCATGTCTAAGCTTGGAGAAAATTAGAAGCCGGCCATTTGATACATCCTTTAATTTTGAACAAGTCTGGCAACCCTTTATTCAATATTTTCACATGATTTAATTTATTATTTATTTATTTATTTTTCTTTATTCTCTTTTGGGAAAATCCTTATTCATGACGGTTCGGAGATGACTGGAAGGATGTTTTTTTTCTCTCTTTCTCTTGTTTTTTAATTTTATCCTCAATTGGACTGCCCAATCTTTCTTTTTCTTCCTTTTTTTTGTTTTAGTTTAGTTAGTGGGTTTATTTTTCCCTTTATCAAATAAAATTTCCAATCTGTCTTTGTTAAGTGTCCAAGGTGTTGGAGTTATGTGGAACGGAAAGATGAGACAAACATATCAGTGATTTGTTCAGTCTGCAGAGCCAACGATGGAATCCCTTTTGTATTTTGCTGGCAATGTATGAAGGAGCGGAAAGGCCCAGCACCACGATCTGATAAATGTGACAATGAAGGATGCATTAATGAGCAGCTGAAATGTTTGAAGAATTGTGACACAAAAACTTTACCTTACAGCAATATTCAAAATTGTCCTATAATCCGTGCTTGTCCCACTTGTGGGTTGTTTATAGAACATAAAGATATGTGCAAATATGTCGTTTGCATCAGATGCCATCTGGAATTATGCTTTGCCTGCCTTAACACAAAGGCAATTTGCAGTGAATCATCTGAGTATTCTTTTTATTGTGCTATACCTGTAGCCCCAAGGCAAACAAGTATTCCAGTGTGGAATCATACTCAAGATCAGACCTCCAATCCCACATCAGAATCCAATTCAATTGGCAGTCCAAGGCTCACTCCACCACCAGCTCCAAAACCACGTCCTACTCCAATGCCACGCCCCGCTCCAAATTGTAATTTGATTGCTAAACAAAATCGCACTTGAAATCGTGTTCAGGATCCTTCTTTAAATTCTAATTCTAATTGCACAATTCTATAAGTAAACTATCTAGATCAGAGATTGCTGAAGGTACAAAAAACGTAGAACAATCAGTTAAACATTATTAGAGTGTATTATGTACAAACGTAATATGCTTGACCCTTTGTTCTCTTGTGACAGATTGTTTCATTCATTGTTCCGATGGTGATGTGATCTGAGAATCCACAAGTAGAATAAATAATTGTCATTTCATCTTCCATTAAACATCTAGCCGTGGTTTAAAGTGGATTAATGCGTTATGTGTATATAGAGTTTAAGTGCACGATAATCATGTCTCCTCATTTTTCTGCAACATTTTGTGTATAATGTGAGGAAAACATAATTGATCACATTTGTATTTACTGTGTTCTTTTGCAAACACTTCCCAGACAACCTTCTTACTTTATTAAGTTTAAAAGTATTAACTTGTGAAGTGCATCAATATTCAAATATCCAAAAATAGGCTGGTGCATTCAGTAGTGTATCATCTTGCATGGTAATGTCATTAAACTATTTTCAACTATTTTATAATCTTTTGTAAAATAAAATTTGTGTTGAGCAGAGTTGCGCAAAAAGGAATGTGGGGCAAGTCAATTTAAATGAATAAATGGAAACAGAAACAAAAATAAATTGCTCAAATCACAAAATGTAGCCCAAACCCTCTGACATGTTACCCACTCACATCCATCAGATGTTTATTCCATAATAAATACTTGCAAGGAGTCTTTATAATTTAAATTATTCACTATTCAGAAAAAATGTTAGTTACTCACTGAGAAACACACCATCACAGGAGACGGAGAGCTTATCCTTCAGTGGTGTATACAGTCTTCAGGCATAGGCTGAAGATGTGAAGGGAAAAATCTAACAGGCACCTGAAGAGCAACTTCTTCATGCAGAAGGAGGTGAGTGTATGAAACCTGTTGCCAGAGAAATTACTTGATGAATGAGTTGGGTGAAAGGGCCTGTCCCTATGCTGAATTACTCTTCCAGTGCATGACAGTTGCCCTTCACAGTGGTTTAAAAATGTATTGTAGCATTTAAGTATGCTGTCAATATATTTAGTAATTCCATAGACTAAAATCATCTTAAAATAATACAATTAACAGATAATGATATTAGAAGATAGTTTATAGTTGAAACACTGCTAAAGCCCCACATCCCTGCTAAGATACACATTTTTAAGAAATGTATCTAATATTTACATCATTTTAATCAGTGGTGAACCTAATGTTAACCTGCTGCCAATGTAGTGGTATGGTTAACATTTATAATGATAGCATTACCCACTTCCTTCTGCTATACTGCTCACGTCAGCTTGCTTTCATCTCTGTCTCCAGTCACTGCACCAGAACTTTTGCTGGCCATCAGACATGCACACCAGCTGTGTTCTGCAGAGATTTCAAGGTGGGCAGGCTGGCTTACAACGTGTATGTAATCCCTGAGAAACTTTGGGTGAGATGCATTGCCAATTTTTGATCTTGACTTCTCTTCTTCACAGCTTACTCTTGTAGCTTCATTGGGTAGGGTGACATCTAATGTACAGACGTCAGACATGGTGAATGGGGGACCCCAGGGAGACAGGGAACCAGATCTCGACAAACCCAGACAGGCCCTTATATACTGCAATTTTGGTAAGCTGTCTTTACTCCTGGTCCTCATATCTTTTCTCAATAAAATCCAACATTTAACTTCCTAATTACTGGCTTCACCTCCATGTTGGCTTTGATTGACTTCAAACATAAAAACATAGAAAACCTACAGCACAATCCAGGCACTTCGGCCCACAAAGTTGTGCCGAACATGTCCCTACCTTAAAAATTACGAGGTTTACCTATGGCCCTCTAATTTTCTAGGCTCCATGTACCTATCCAGGAGTCTCTTAAAAGACCCTATCATATCTGCTCCACCACCATTGCCAGCAGCTCATTCCAAGCACTCACCACTCCCTGAGTAAAAAATATACCCCTGACATCTCCTTTGTACCTACTCCCCAACACCTTAAACCTGTGTCCTCTTGCAGCAACCATTTCAGCCCTGGGAAAAAGCCTCTGACTATCCACACGATCAATGCCTCTCATCATCTTATACACCTCTATCAGGTCACCTCTCATTCTCCATCACTCCAAGGACAAAAGGCCAAGTTCACTCAACCTATTCTCATAAGGCATGCTCCCCAATCCAGGCAACATCTTTGTAAATCTCCTCTGCACCCTTTCTATAGTTTCCACATCCTTCTTGTAGTGAGGCGACCAGACTGAGCACAGTACTCCAAGTGGGGTCTGACCAGGGTCCTGTAGTATGAGACCCTTTAAGCATCAACATTCTTTTCTTTGAACATCAACATTACTCAATCTCTCAACATTTCACTCTACTTTTCTGTATTGTGCCACATTCCTGTGCCCTCAGTCAGTTTGTCTTCATCCCACTGAAACCCCTTTTCATTCTCCTTCAGATTCTTCTTCCAACTCAGTTATGTCTTGTCATCAAACCTAGAAATACAACATTTGATCCTCTCAGTCAAAACGTTGCTGTAGCTCCTGAATCGTTGAATGCCAAGTGCTGATCCCTGCTGTAACCGATCAGACACAGCCTGATGACCTGAGTGGGACATTCATTCCTACTCTTCAGTTTTTGACCAATTATCAGTTCCCAATTCATGTCAGAATATTACACCTAACTCCAACCATCTTGACAAGGTCTTCTATGGGACTTATTGAAAGCCTCCAAAAAGTCAAAACACAATGCATTCTGGATCTCTATTATCTATTCTCTAGTCACATACTAAAAAACTCCACTAAAATCATCATCAAATATGACAACTTATTTCTCATTCCTATTATTTAGTTCTGTTATGTTATTGCATCTATCATTATAGTTCCCAACATTTTCCTTGTTCATCAGGCTGTCAGATTGATATCGAATGTGTTCCTGAGTTGATACATGCTTGACCACAGGAGCAGTGCTGTAATGTACTAGGATTGCTTAAGGGCATTTTCTACTAGATAACATCATCTGCATATGATATTTTCCAGATACCATTGCTAGGTTGAAGTAATTTATACAGATGGTCTCAAAGCTTCTGAGGACAAGGGTGCAAATAACTTAGCTGCAGTTGCCTGGCTGAATACAGGCCAATTTATCTAGCCCCTGTTACAAATGGGGGCATTGGGAGCGGACCCAAGTGCAGGACACAGACACAGAGGTGGTATAAACAGAACTGGGTTTATTGATAGTTACTAGGAAGGCCAGGGAACGAGGACAAAAGGTCAAAATTGATGTAAACATTGGATAACAAACCAGTAAAACCTGGACTAGGACCTGGACTTGTACCTGCCTTGGACTCGACTTGGACTAGGAACCTGGACTTGGACTCGACTTGGACCAGAAACCTGGATCTTGGCTTGGACTCGGAACTTGGATCTTGACTGGACTTGGACTAGGAAAAGACAGAATATCCAACTCGGAGTAGCGGTGAACTGCCAGTCCTACAGAGCTGGAAGGACTTGGACAATGAGGAGACAGAATACCCAACTCGGAGTAGTGGCGAACGGCCAGACCTTCTCAGCTGGAAAGGACTTGGACAACAAGGAGACAGAATATCTTAAATTCTCTCTTTGCTGGGTGCAAGGTGAGGCTCTCCCTCACTGCCCACTCTGGAATATCTGCTGCTCTCTGACTCGTCAAACTCTGGAAAAAAGTACAGTCGACATTTCGGGTTGAAATTTTTTGGCAGGACTGCTCATCTTTCCCTTACCAGCTTGTGCTCCCCCCATTTTCCAATTCTGGTTTCTGTCCCCTTCCATTCCAGTCCTGATGAAGGGCCTCAGCCCAGTGCATCAACTGTTTACTCCCCTGCATAGGTGCTGATTTCCTTCAGCATTTTGTGTGTTCAAAGTTTCAGGCATCTATAGAATCTCTTGTGTTTATACACAGAGCCCAGCTTGTAGCAGAGATGGGAAGATAAAGGGAAGTGTGTCTGAGTGTCAGTCATTACATTGTTTACTGTAATCACTGCTTTGTGATGGCAATGAATAAAGAATTCTGTTCTTGTCATCTGCTACAATCTTCAGCAGGGTCATCTGCACAGCCTTTCAAAAGTTTATCCCAAAGCAACCTTTCTCTTTACTCACAGCTATCTTGTAAATTAGGTGGCAGGATGGAGATATGTCTCTAACAAAGGGGCTGTAGGGTGCTCCTTCCCTCCACTAGCCTGCAGGTCACACTTGGGCAAGGTGTAGTACCCTATCAAGGTCATGTGAAGCCATGGGTGCGGATGGTGGATGGTCATCTGAGCAGCTGGGACATCATACAACCTAGTTATGAGATCATTGCTGCCAGGCAGATAATCTCTGAAGAATATTGATATTGGCTGTGGACACCCTACTTTGTAAAGACATTGCCCTGAAGAAAGCAATAGTAAGCCACTTCTGTAGAAAATTTTGCCAAGAGCAATGATGGTCAAAGGCCATGATCGCACATGTCATACGATGCAACACATTATGATGATGATGGTGATGATTTTGACCATTCCTCTCATCTGATTCTCTGTCCACAAAGCACTAAACTCAAAAGAAGATTTTAAGCCCTATCTGAGGTAGATTTCTACAGCTACCCTCACTATAATGTGTCCATCTACTATTCAAGGACTAATTTGCTTTCCTGTCTAGTCCCTGCAGTGTAGTCTAGCTGCCAATACCTACTGCTTGAGTGTGAGATACCCACTCCCTACCAGGGAGAGATACTTACAACAGACAATGTATTTCAAAATCAGTTTATTTTATTTTTAATGATACTAACATTTTTTAAATGAAATTAGTCAAATAGTTCTTAACCTACATTTTTCACAGAGAATTTATGGTATTTATGGTTCATGAAAGATTTCCAATTTCCAAAAGATTTATAAGGTACTGTATAAAGGATATCCAAATATAGGTAAAATTCTTATGAACTAAAGGAACATACTAACGAGTTGCAGACAAACAAGTCATCCATCGCAGAAACCAAAGGCTGAGGAATGAAATCTAGTTCTTCTTTCTGTCACCCATAACTCTGACATTCTGCTCCTCATTCCTAAAGATCCCCAGTGCTTCTTAATATTTATATTATTTTCCACTAGGTAACATCATCTCCATATAATGGTTTCCAGATACCTTTGCTGGGTTGAAGTAACTTATACAGATGGACTCAAAGCTTCTGAGAACAATGGTGCAAATAAATTAGCTACAGTTGCTTGGCATAATATAGGCTAATTATTAAAGTCCCATTGTCCACCTTGGTTAGCGAATGCAGATAAGATGACTCATGGTCTCTACACTTTGCCAACCACATCTCTGAGCAGCCAGCACCACCTCCACCGTCTGTGCTCTGTAACAATGATATTAATGTTTTGAGTACTTCACTTTGCAAACCACATCGCTTAGCAACCAACCCAGGTGTCATTCTAACTTAAAACACATTCTGCTTGCAATTTAGAACAGAAAACTGGTTCTTGTTCACAAGAAATTGAGCAAAGAATATTTTTTGTCAGTTGAATTAACTTTGTCACAAACAACTCTGACTCTTTGGGAAAGTATACTATTGTACTAGAAAGCTGAGGTTAGCAATAAGCCTCTCGTACCCTGGAAAGTAAATATCCATCACACTGTCAAGCATTAGTTAGAAATTCTGCTTTCCAGCTCCAGAGACCTGAGTTGTATAGACATCAGGAGCTGTCTGCTCTCTCTGATGTGTGTGTTTACCACTGTTGCTTTGGCTTCCTCCCACATCTTCACTCCGGGCAAGAACTACAGAGAGGAACCTCCACCTTGTCTGCTTGAGTTCTGAGCAGAATAATGATTGTCTAGGTGTGTGTGCAGATCACTCAGTGAAAATGCTCCAGAGTTCAGAAAGGATTTCGGACAGACTCCGTGTGGATCATCCACTCATGAGGGTGGAGCTCAGAGCAGCTGAGGGAGCCAATTGTTGGATTGACTGACTCCGAATGATGTGGCCAACAGTGTCACCCTGTCATTCGAGCACCAATGGGAAGAATTGTGTCAAGAGATATAGAGACCCAGGAGAGGTGTCCTGCACTACCTGCATATTGTCTGTCTGAAGACACACTGATTTAACTTGCCCCCAAATCTGGAATTGGATAATGTCCATTGTACCTTCACTCTCTGAGCCTATGGAAATCCCAGGTGAACACATCCATGTCCATTGGCCTTGAAGCCCACTGGTCCTCAGGGTGGCCCCACCCAGGTGGCAAAGCATCTGAAGGGCCTGAGAGCAACAGCACCGAGCCAGGAGAAGGCTGGGCTCCTGGGACTCCGGCTCAATCAGATGCTACAACACAGGAGATCTATGGACACATTCCCCATGAGGAAGGGGCATTATGAGGCTTTGTGATTACTCTTGCTGGATGTGAATAGTCAGAGACCATAACATCACATGCCGGGATGTCCACCAGCAGAGGATCACACCAAGCCAAACCATATTGTAGCAATATGAGAATATGCTCCCTTCAACAGTCTGCTGGGTCCATCCTTTCTAGTGTTAGATTTCTGATGTGGAAATGCAGTTCAGGAAGAGTACAAGCTAATGTTCAAATTCAAGTTTATTTTAATTTCAATCGTATAGGTGCATGTCGCCAAATGAAACAATGTTCCTCTACAACATGAACGTATAACTCAAACACAACACAAAAATTAATATTACCACAAATAGACTAATAAATAATAAGGTGCATTTATGACACAAGTTAAAAGGTAAACAGTGAAACAATACTGGTGCTTCATACATGGCAATTACAGTGTGGTGGCAGGGAGATAAATGGCAGTCAGCCCATCAGAGTTTTGAGCACAGGCTGGTCTTGAAGTCCATTATAGTCTGAATGCCCAGTCACATACACCTTGTGTTTCTGATGTTACAGAAATGGCCATATATCCTCTGTGAATAATCACGTTTTGCATTCCTGGTGGTGTGGAAAGCACAGTTCTTACTGTCCTGAGTGCCATCTTATCGCCTGAACTGAAGGCGGTATCCTGATGTCTCCGCAGTGCCCAAACCTCTACTGTCGAGCACCTACGCTCCATCCGCCACAACAGACAGGATCTCTCGGTTGCCAATAACTTCAACTCTCCTTCACATTCCCATTCGGATATGTCCATACATGGCCTCCTCTACTGCCATGATGAGGCCAAACTTCAGTTGGAGGAACAACATCTCATATACCGTCTGGGTAGTTTCCAGCCCTTTGGTATGAACATCGAATTCTCCAACTTCCAGTAATTCCCTCCCTTGCCCTTCCCCCATCCCACCTTCACTCTGTCTCCTCTTCTAGCTGCCTATCACCTCTCATGACTCTGCCTTCTTCTACTACTCATAGTGCTTTCTCCTTAGATTCCTTCTTCACCTCTCCTGCCTATCCCCTCCCTGCTCCCCCTCCCCCAGCCCTTGATCTTTCCTCTGATTGGTTTTCCACCCTCCCCCCACCTTCTTTATAGGGCCCCTGCCCCCTCCTTCTTTAGTCCTGACGAAGGGTCTCGACCCAAAACATTGACTGCTTCTTTCAACAGATGCTGCCTGACCTGTTGAGTTCATCCAGCTGTTTTGTACGTCTTGGTTTCCATGGTGCCTCTGGGTCTGTGAACTCAGGAATGGGAGAGGTTCATTTATCTTTCCCCCTTATCCAATAAAGTGAAATATTGTAGGGAGAAACACATAATCAGTACAAATCGAAGTAAATATAATAAAAATTTAAATTATAAATCATAATTAGAAAATAGAAAAGGGAAAGTAAGGTAGTGCAAGTCAGGTCCAGATATTTGGAAGGTACGGCCCAGATCCGGGTCAGGATCTGTTTAGCAGTCTTATCACAGTTGGAAGGAAGCTGTTCCCAAATCTGGCCGTACGAGTCTTCATGCTCCTGAACCTTCTCCCAGAGGGAAGTAGGACAAAAAGTGTGTTGGCTGGGTCTGTCTTGTCCTTGATTATCCTGGCAGCACTGCTCCGACAGCGTGTGGTGTAAAGTGAGTCCAAGGATGGAAGATTGGTTTGTGTGATGTGCTGGGCTACGTTCACAATCTTCTGCAGTTTCTTCCAGTCTTGGACAGGACAAGTTCTAAACCAGGTTGTGATGCACCCTAGAAAAATGCTTTCTACGGTGCACCTATAAAAATTAGTGAGGGTTTTAGGGGACAGGCCAAATTTATTCAGCTTTCTCAGGAAGTAAAGGCACTGGTGGGCCTTCTTGGCAGTGGACTCTGCTTGGTTAGACCAAGTCAGGTCATTTGTGATATTCACCCTGAGGAACTTAAAGCTTTTGACCTGTTCCACCTGCGCACCGCCAATGTAGATGGGGTTGTGCAATCCGCTACTCCTTCTGAAGTCAACAACCAATTCCTTCGTCTTGCTGACATTGAGGGATAGAGTATTGTCTTCACAGCATGCCACCAGGTTCTTAATTTCCTCTCTGTACTCAGACTCATCATTACCCAAGATACGGCCTACAATTGTGGTGTCATCAGCAAACTTGTATATTGTATACCACACCTATCCAAGTTTCCCTTAAATGCTACAATTGAACCCACATCTGTCATTATGACTGGCAGTGGTGCCAACTAGTGCCAACAATGCATGCCCTCAATGTTCAGCAGAACAACTCCAGTAACAACACAACAGCAACAAAACAAAATAACATCAGAACAAGCACCTTTCTCCTTCCCACCCCCAAAACCCTCACACACAGACAGGACTCTAACACAAGACAGGCCATCTCTTGGTCTCCATCCTCCAGTCACCGGCCAGGTCTCACAGACATCAGGCCTCTGACTTCCAGACCTGTAGAACCAGTTACCTCAACTGCAGAACTCACCAAATTCTGTTTTCAACCTTCAGGCTTAATCTTTCAGTATTGATCCCAGGACTCAATGATCATGAGTCTTGAACTCTGGACTTGCAGGGCTACTGACACCAGAACCTGCTGACCTGGGGATGGGTGTGTCATCTGATGCTGGGACTGACTGACATGAGTGGACATATCGAACTTGATCATGATCCATGAGGATTGCATGTCTTCATCCTCAGAGCCTGCCAACTCAACATCTGTCCTTGGAGATCACTGGCCTTTAACCGTGGACACTCTGACATGGTCTCCTGCCCCAAATACTTCATTAACTGCCCCGACCTCTAATACACCATCCCTGTCTGTAAGCTCTGACGTGTCCCCCAACTCCATGTGCTGTCCCCAAAACCATCCCTTTTAACCTAAACAAGTAAGTCTAAACCTAAAACTCGGTGGTCCACACGTCCTCTCACAACATTGTGGCACAGTAAACACATTACTGCATTCTCATTGGCTGAGCAGTCGTTTCATTAATCATGTGTCATCTTAATTACTGCATTCTCATAGGCTCAGCCCTTCCACCAGCATCCTCATTCACCTGGCCACAAGAACAACCTCTCACTCACTGTCAACAAGAGTAAGAAGCTGATTATTGACTCCCGGAGGAGGAAAGCAGAAGTCCATGAACCAGTTCTCATTGGGGAAACAGAGGTGGAGAGGGTCAGAAATTTTAACATACTCAGTGCTATAGTCTCAGAAAATGTGACCTGGGACCAGCACAAAAGTGTAATTACAAAGAAAGCATGACAGCACCTCTACTTCCTTAGAGGTTTGCAAAGATTCAGGGTGATGTTGTAAACTTTGACAAACTTCTATAGATGTGTGATGGAGAGTATATTGACTGGCTGCATCACAGCCTGGTATGGGAACACTAAGCCCTTGAGTGGAAAATCATACAATAGGTAGTAGATAAGGACCAGTCCATCCAAATAAAGATCTCCTCAGCTTTGAGCGCATCTACATAGAGCGCTGTTGCAGGAAAACAGCATCCATCAAGGACCCCCACAATCCAGACCACACACTCTTCTCACTCGTACCATCAGAATGAAGGTGCAGGAGTCAGGACACACAACACTGAGTTCAGGAACAGTTATTACTCCTCAACCCTCAGGCTCTTGAACCAGTGTGGATAACTTCACTCATCTTCACTTGCTCATCAATGAACTGTTCCCACAACCTATGGACTTACTTGAAAGGACTCTTCATCTCATCTTCTCAATATTTATTTCTCTTTTATTTATTAATAATTTTTTTCCCCTGCACAAATGCACTTAGAACCAATTCCCCAATTGAATCATTTGATGGTGAACTGAATATTTCATCAAGCCCAAATCCTCACCATATAAATAGTACAAGTCAGAATTTATTTATCCCTTCAGGAATATTTACTTCTGAATATTAACTGAGCCTATCAATTCAAAGGGGATCTAAACAATTCACAATTACCTGCCTAACCATTCTGGCCAAAATACAAGTAAACCATTACATGGAATGAACCCAAAATCTTGCTTGTGGCATTGATATCAACAGGGTCTCTGGTCCACTGCATCCAAGGCCTTGTGGCAGAATGAACTGACAGACCCAATGTGCTGAATCTGTCACTAAATCCAGAAATTCCATCCTTGGCCACAGTTGCTTCCATATAAATGCAGACAATTCTATTAGGAACTCTTTATATTTACTAGTACAATCCATATTTCTCTGAGTATGGCAATTTAAAAAACAAACCGTATGGAAATTGGATCATTGAGTGCTGAATTTTCTGTAATGTCTAACAGAATTAAAATGCAAGAGTGGATGCGGTGGAAATCATGCTCAGGATTAAATGACATATATGGATTAGCAGTTGATGCCCAATTTTTCAAGATAAATGACGTTTGCAATATCTAATCTGGCAGAGCAGCTGGGAATGAGCTGGGCGAGGCTGCAGGAGTTAGATAAGTGGGTGACTATCAGGGAAGGGAAGGGAAGAGCTCAGATAGTAGAGAGCAACCCTGTGACCATCCCCCTCAGTAATCGTTATCTCGTTTTGGATGCTGCTGAGGGGGGGCGACCTGACAGAGGACGACCACAGTGATCGGATCTCTGGCACTGAGCTTGGTTCTGTGGTGCAGAAGGGAGAGAAGAGGATGAGGAATGCGGTAGTTATAGGGGATTCCACAGTGAGAGGAACAGACAGGATGTTCTGTCATTCCGATAGAGATAACCGCATAGTGTTTTGCCTCGCAGGTATCAGGGTACAGGATGTCTCAGATTGGGTGCAGAGTATTCTGAGGGGAGAGAGTGAGCAGCCAAAAGTCTTGGTACATGTTGGTATCAATGACATAAGTAGAAAAAGAGAGGAGGTCCTGAAGAGACAATTCAGGGAGTTGGATAGGAAGCTAAAAGCAGGACCTCCAGGTTAGTAATCTCGGGATTGCTGCCTGTGCCACATGCTAACGAGTGTAAGAACAGCATTATCAGGCCTATTAATGTGTGGTTGAGTAACTGGTGTAGGTGGCAGGGCTTCTGGTTCCTGGATCATTGGGGCATCTTCAGGGGGAGGTACGACCTCTAAAAAAGGATGAGTTACAGCTGAACCCAAAGGGGTTGAATAGAGGTTTAATAGAGCTGTTAGGGAGGGTTTAAGCTAATTTGGCAGGGGGATGGGAACTGGATGGATAGGGCTGAGGAAGGGGAAAACAGAAATATCTCAAAGATAGCGTGTAACAGAGATGATAGAAAGGACAGCCAGGAGATGAGACATAATCACAGCCAGTGGGATGAGTTCCAGAAAGATAGAGGGGGGGGGGGGGGTGTCGCCATTTGTATAAGCAATAATATTAAATCATTAGAAGGGGATGACATGGGATTGGAAGGTGTAGAGTCTCTATGGATTGAGTTAAGAAATGACAAGGGTAAAAGGACCCTAATGACAGTTGTATACAGGCCTCCAAACAGCAGCCAGGATGTGGATTACAAATTACAGCAGGAGTTAGAAAAGGTGTGTCAGAAGGGCAATGTCATGATAATCATTGGGAATTTTATCATGAAAGTGGATTGGAAAACTATGCCAGTACTGGACCTCAGGAGAAAGAATTTGTAGAATGTCTAAGGGATTGCTTTATAGAACAGCTTGTTGTTGAGCCCACTAGGGGATCGGCTGTACTGGATTGGGTATTGTGTAATGATCCGGAGGTGATAAGAGGGCTTAAAGTTAAGAAACCCGAAGAAAGCAGTGATCACAATATGATCCAGTTCACTTTGAAATTTGTGAAGGTGAAACTAAATTCCAATATGTCGGTATTCTGGCGGAATAAAGGAAATTACAATGGCATGAGAGGGGAACTGGCCAAGGTTGACCAGGAGGGGACACTAGCAGGAAAGACAGCAGAGCAGCAATGGCTGGAGTTTCTGCAAAAAATGAGCGAAGTCAAGACAGATATATTCCAAATAAGAAGAAATTTTCAAAGTGAAGAAGGACACTATCGTGGCTGACAAGTGAAGTCAGAGCCAAAGTAAAAGTGAAAGAGAGGGCATGCAAGGAAGCTAAAGCCATTGGGAAGATAGAGGATTAGGACGCTTTTAAAAACTTGCAGAAGGAAAGTAAGCAGGTCATTCGGAATGAAAAGATGAATTATGAGAGGAAGCTGGTGACTAATATCAAAGAAAATACTAAAAGCTTTTTTAAGTATATGAAGGATAAAAGAGAGTTCAGGGTAGATAAAGGACCGATACAAAATGATGCTGGAGATATTGTAATGAGAGACGCAGAGATGGCAGAGGACCTGAATGCGTATCTTGCATCAGTTTTCACTGTTGAAGACATCCGCACTATACCAGACATCCAACAGTGTCAGGGAAATGAAGTATGGGCAGTGAAAATTATAACCGAGAAGGTGCTCAGGAAGCTTAATGGTCTGAGGGTGGATAAATCTCCTGGACCTGATGGAATGCACCCTGGGGCTCTGAAGGAAGTAGCTGGAGAGATTGCAGAGGCAATAACAATGATCTTTCAAGAATCAATAGATTCTGGCATTGTACCAAATGACTGGAAAATTGCAAACTCTGCTAACTAAGAAGGGTGAGAGGCAGCAGAAAGGAAACTATAGATCTGTTAGCCTGACATCAATGGTTGAGAAGTAGTTGGAATTGATTTTTAGGGATGATATTACAGAATACCTGGAGGCACATGACAAGATAGCGCAAAAGCAGTTTGGTTTTCTGAAAGGAAAATCCTGCCTGAATATCCTAGTACAATTTTTTGAGGAAATTACAAGCAGGGTAGACAAAGGAGATGCAATAGATGAGGTGTACTTGGATTTTCAAAAGACCTTTCACAAGGTGCTGGACATGAGGCTGCTTAGCAAGATAAGAGCCCATGGAATTCCAGGGAAGTTACTAGCATGGGTGGAGCATTGGCTAATCGGCAAAAAACAGAGTGGGAATAAAGGGATTCTATTCTGGCTGGCTGCCAGTTACCAGTGGAGTTCCACAGGGGTTGGTGTTGGGACCACTGCTTTTTACAATGTACGTCAATGATTTGGACTATGGGATTAATGGATTTGTGGCTAAATTTGCTGATGACTGAAAGATAGGTGGAGGAGAGGGTACTGTTGATGAAACAGAGAGCCTGCAGAGTGACTTAGATAGTTTAGCGAAATGGACAAAGAAGAGGCAAATTAAATACAATGTTGGAAAATGTATGGTCATCCACTTTGGTGAGAGAAATAAATGGGCAGACTATTATTTAGATGGGGAGAGAATTCAAAATGCAGAGATGCAAAGGGACTTGGGAGTCCTTGTGCAGGATATACTAAAGGTTAACTTCCAGTTTTAGTTGGTGGTGAAGAAGGCAAATGCAATGTTGGCATTCATTTCTGGAGGTATAGGATATAAGAGCAGAGATATGATGTTGGGGCTGTTTAAGGCACTCGTGAGACCAAACTTGGAGTATTCTGTGCAGTTTTAGGTTGCTTATTTTTGAAAGGATATACTGACATTGGAGAGGGTTCAGAGAAGATTCACGAGAATGATTCCAGGCATGAAAGGGTTACTGTATGAGGAACGTCTGGCAGCTCTTGGGCTGTATCCTCTGGAGTTCAGGAGAATGGGGGAGGGGGGGATATCATTGAAACATTCTGCACGTCAAAAGGCCTGAACAGATTAGATATGGCAAAGTTATTTCCCATGGTAGGGGAGTCTAGGACAAGAGGGCACAACTTCAGGATTGAAGGACATCCATTTAGAACAGAGATGTGGAGAAATTACTTTAGTCAGAGGGTGGTAAATCTGTGTAATTTTTTTGCCACAAATGGCTATGGAGGCCAAGTCATTGGGTGTATTTAAGGCAGAGATAGAAAGTTATTGATCAGCCAGGGCATCAAAGGGTATGGGGAGAAAGAAGGGGAGTGGGGATGACTGGAAGAATTGGATCAGACCATAACTGAATGGCGGAGCAGTCTTGATGGGCCAAATGGCCTACTTCAACTCCCATACCTTATGGTTGCATGGTCTTTTGGCATAGTTTAGAAAGCTGTTGAAGGAAAAGATAGTGTGGCCAAATTCTTGTTGTTGTTCCTTTCTTCACCTTGCGGCGCATTGGGTGGTATTTTTGCTTTTCTGTAACATTTGACTGTTTTTTTACGAGGTCAAGTTGCTAGCTGAACACTCAACCCAGCTCAGGTGGAAAGTGTTGAAAGAGCTGGCCAGATTTGAACTCCAGACCATTTACCTTGAAGTCCAGTGCTGATGCAACTACACCATTGGCACAGCAATGCAACAGTTAAGTTTGTTGCCTCACAGCTGAAGGGACCTGGCTTTGATCCTGACGTCAGGTTACTGTGTGGGTGGATGCTCATCCTGTGAACACATTGCACCATCTGATTGCTCCAATTTGTCCTCACATTCCAATGGATAATTTCACATTCTGATAGGTTAATTAGAAAATAGAACATAGAACGGTACAGCAGAAGAACACACCCTTCGGCGCACAATGCTGTGCTAAACTAATTACATTAGTAATAAAATGTCCAACAAAACTAATGTTTCTGCCTACACAACGTCCATGATCTTCCATTTCCTGCACATTCATGTGTCTCTCTAACAAGCTGTTGAACACACCTATTGTGTTTGCCTCCACCACCACCCTAGACAGCGCATTCCATGCATCCACCGATCTTGTACTGCATGTGTCCTTTGAAATTACCCCCTCTCACCTTAAATACATGCCCTCTGCTATTAAACATTTCAACCCTGGGAAAGTTACTGTATCTATTCTACCTACTTCTCTCATATTATCAGCATCAATCAGGTTTCCCCTTGGCATCCATCGTTCCAGAGAAAAGAGTCCAAGTTTGTCCAACCTCTCCTTATAGCACATGCTCTCTAATCCAGGCAGCATCATGGTAAATCCCTTCTGTACCCTTTCTGTAGTTTTGACATCCTTCCTATAATGGGGCAATTGGAACTGAATGAAATATGTCATTAGATGTGGAGTTTTATAAAGCTGCAGCATAACTTCCTGCCTCTTGAACTCAGTTCCTGAACTAATAAGGGCAAGATGCCATAGTCCTTCTTTACCACCCTATCGACATGCATCTCCATTTTCAAGGATTGAAACTGAACTGAGATCCACCTGCAAATCAACACTGTGAAGCATCTTGCGATTAACAGTCTACTGTCCCTTTACATTCACTCTGCCAAAGTGCAACCCTTCACATTTGGCTGGGTTATACTCTATCTGCCATTTCCCTGCCCATATCTGCAAATGATCTATATGCCGCTGTATCTGTAGGTAGTCTTCCACGTTGTTTACAACACCAACATTCATATCATCTTACTAACCCACCCATCTATATTTCAATGCAGGTAGTTTATTGATATAATGTCACAAACAGCAGAGGTCCAAGTACAGATCACTGTGGAACTCAACTAGTCACAGACATCCAGCTGGAATAAGGCCCTTCAATCACCACCCTCTGTCCTCTACAGGCAAGAAGATTCTTCATTCAAACAGCCAATTAACCGTGGATGTCATGCATCTTAATCTTGGGACTTGGGAGTCCTCGTGCAGGATTCCATAAAGGTTAATATGCGGATTGACTCAGTAATGAGGGAGGCAAATGCAATGTTAGTATCCATTTTGCGAGGACTAGAATATAAAAGCAAGGATGTAATGTTGAAGATTTATAAAGCACTGGTGAGGCCTCACTTGGAATATTGTGAACAATTTTGGGTTCCTTATCTCAGAAAATGATTCTGGAATTAAAAGGCTTGTCATACGAGGAGTGTTTGATGGCACTGGGCTTCTGCTCACTGGAATTCAGAACAATGATTGATGTCCTCATTGAAACCTCTCATGTGTTTAAAGGTCTCTATACAGTGGATGTGGAGAGGATGTTTCCAATGGTGAGAGAGTCTAAGACCAGAGGACACTGCCTCAGAATAGAGAGGAGTCCTTTTAGAATGGAGATGAGAAGGAATTTCTTTAATCAGAGAGAGGTGAATCTGTGAAATCCATTGCCACAGGTGTGAAGGTCAAGGCATTGGGTATACTTAAGACAGAGTTTGACAGATTCTTGATTACTCAGATCAGGACGTGATGGGATGCAGGGAGAAGGAAAGTGGATAATGGTGAAATGGTGGAACAGGTTTACTGGGCCAAGTGCTAAAGACAAACCAGGTAGGTTAATTGAACCTTGTAAAAAATTGTCCCGATTAGGGTTTAATTGGGGCGGTTGGTGTTTGATGGGCACCACAGCTCAAAGGGCCGAAAGATACTATTCCACATTTTATCTCTAACTAAATTAATACATGTGGTCTAGGGTCCTCTGTAACATAATACACAAGGCTAAAAGATGAAGAAATGGCTCAATGTACTCCAATTAAATTAGCCAGAACCTGTGTACTGTACAGTATAACTTGTCATTTGCCAACAGAAATCACAAGCTTTGTGAACAGATTAGCATCTGCTGAATTTTATTGTAAAGGTAAATCTTTAATTTTGTAAGTTTTTTGTCAATTTTCAATCCAGTTTTCACAATATAGAGATTGCAGAAGGTCCAATTTGACAAACGTTGGCAACCAATAATGCAGTTACATGACGGTTAATTGGGTGACAGATTCATACAGCACAGACACACATCCTTCAGCCCACAAAGTCAATGTCAACAAGGACCGAATTACACTGTAACACAGTGAAAATGCTGGAGGAACACAGCTGATCAGGGAGCATCTATGGAAATGAATAAAAAGTCAACGTTTCTGGCCAAGACCGTTCATCAGGACTGGAAAGGGAGGGAGAAGAAGCCAGAGTAAGAAGGCCTGAGGGGTGGGGCAGTGGAAGGGGTACAAGCTAGAAAGTGATGGGCGAACCCAGTTGGGTGGAGAAGGGGGGGGGAAGTGAGAAGCTGTGAGGTGATAGGTGAGAAAGGTAAAGTGTTGGAGAATAAGGAAATTGCTAGTAAAGGGTAAGTGCCAGGCTGGAGATTTGTAGGGAGGGACAAAACCAAGAGAATCACAGAGAGTGGGTGGAGATAGAGGTAAAGTTGTGTTTGGTGTATGGAAGCTGTGGAGAATGATGTGCTGGAGGTAGAGTCTTGTAGGGTAGAGGAGAGGGCAAGAGGGCCTCTGCCCCGTTAAGGTGACGGGAAGGTGAGGTGAGGGCAGATGTTCAGGAAATGCAGGAGTATGGATGATTTCTCCCTCACTGGTAATTTTGCCACTCCCCTTTCCCTCTTCTTCAATTCATGACTCCAGCTTCCCTCTTCCATCTTCTCCTAACATTCTCCTGGTGTCCATCCTTCTTCTGATTTTCCCATGGTTCCCTCTCCTCTCTTATTACTTTTTTTTTCTTCACCCTTTATTTTTCACACTTATCACCTCCCAGCTTCTTATTTCATCCATATTCCCCCCCCCCCACCCACCTGGCTTCACCTATCACCCTCTCACTTGTTCTCTTTCCCCTCTCCCTACCTTCTTATTCTGGTTTCTTCACCCACACTTCCCCAACCTGATGAAGGGCCTCAGCCCAAAACATCAACTGTTTATTCATTCCCATTGATGCTGCCTGACCTGAGTTTCTCCAGCATTGACTGTGTGTTTCTCTGGATGTTCAGCATCTGCAGAATCTCATGTGTTCCCAACTATACTAATCCCTTTTATCAGCGTTTGGTTCACAAACTTCAGTAATCCCAGTGCTTGTCTATTTCTTAACATTCAAACAATCTGATCTCCAGCAGTCAGGTGGATCAATCCTTTGATTTATTTTTGTTTGGGGAAAAGGAGAATGTACTTCCTCCCCTCTCACTGTGGCAAAGAGATTGGCAAAAATACCTGGCTCTCATACCAAGGACAAGAAAGTGTTTGCATAGATTAGCAGTGGAGGGCCCCAGGAGGGTAGGAGTGAGTGCATTATACAAAGCACAGAATGACACTAAGACTGACAAGCAAAGAGCTGGTAAGCAAAGTAAATATAGAATGGGAAAACAAATTGAGCTGAGACAGAGCTGAGAAGTTATTGGGGTGGATTCACTAAGTTAAATTGCTAAGGCATTTCCAGGAGGCTTAATATTGAGGCAGTTTAAGTAAACAACTTGAATGGGTGGGGAGGCAGGACTTCCTCTTTCTGAGTGTGTTTCCAGTAAACAGAAATTTAACCTTTATCATACTAAGAAAAACACAATTGGACCACTTTCTTTCTGATGTGATTGGTTAAACACCCGCAATTCATTGCATTCATTTGGCACAGCCTACATTTAAATGTTGTGAAGGCTCTGCTGAAATCTTTCGACATTGGCTGTGGTTGGCATGTAAGGTCCTGCAGGCACTGCAGGAGATGGATGTGATGGACACAGTGGGGTGGTTCCCTGAGCAGACTGTCCAGTTCATCTAGCAAAATGCCTCATCGCCAGACCTCACCAACAGGCACCAAAACCTTGCCTGGCAGGCGGTGAGAGGGGCCCTCCCAATCAGATCACTCCTGTATGCCCGGAACATCATCTCCACATCCCACTGCCCACGGGAGGACTGCAGTGAGGAGGAGTCAGTGACTCACCTCTTTGCACACTGTAGGTTCGCGGAGAAGGTGTGGAGGAGGATGGAAGGGGCAGTGTCGAGGTTCATCTCCAGCAGCTGCGTAACAGAGGACTCTCTGATCTATGGGCTGTTCCTGGGGACACACACGGAGATCAACATCTGGTGCTGCTGGCAGATCATCAACTCGGTGAAAGATGCTCTTTGGTCGGCCCGAAACTTGATGGTCTACCAGCACATGGAGATGTCCGTGGGAGAATGCTGCCGACTGGCACATTCTCGGCTGCAGGAGTACGTGCTGAGAGACGCACCTAAACTTTAGTGCAGCCACCGCAAGGGCCTGGTGGGGAAGGACCACAGTGTAGGGTTCTTCTCCCACGGGAGTTGAGGGGTGGGGTGTATACCCCTCAAGAAGGGTATGTAAATATGAAATAACAGATTGCCAACTGGGTGGCTAAAAGTGTGGAAATGTAAAGACCATAATGGAAACATTTGTAAAGGATTGAGAGAAAATGTTTTATTGTACATAATTTTATTTTTGAATAAAGTATATTTTGCTTAAAAAAATTAGTTGAGACTCAAGAACTGGAAATGGAACCAGCCTAAAAGCACCATGACCTCAATTTATACTGAAATTTGTACAGAGAAACAGAGTCATAGAGTCACAGAAAACTACAGCACAGAAACAGGCCCTTTGGCCCATCTAGTCTGTGCCAAGCCATTTAAGATGCCTTGCCCATTGACCTGCACTGAAATCATAGCCCGCCATACCCAGATCATCTATATACTGATTCAAACTTCTTTTTAATGTTGAAATCAAGCTTGCACGTACCACTTGCACTACTGGTTCGTTCCACCCTCTCAACACCTCTGAGTGAAGTTTCCCCTCATGTTCCCCTGAAACTTTCACCTTTCACCATTAACACATGACCTCTAGTTGAAGTCCCACCCAACCTCATTGGAAGAAGCCTGGTTACATTTACCCTATCTACACCACACATAATTTTGTATAACTCTATCGAATCTCCCTTCTGTCTTCTACATTCCAAAGAACAAAGTCCTGACCTATTCAATCTTTCCTTATTACTCAAGTCCTCCAGAACAGGCAACATCCTTATAAATTTCATCTGTACTATTTTAACATTATACACATCGTTCCTCTGCAAAGGTGACCAAAACTGCACACAATACTCCAATCACAAACAAGAGAAAATCTGCAGATGCTGGAATAGGTTAGACCTAACCAGTTCCCCTCCATCACAACTCACCTCCATCTAGTGAAACTTGGCCTCACTCTAAATAATTTCTCCTTTGGCTCCTCCCACTTCCTTCAAACAAAAGGGGTAGCCCAGGGGAACTAACATGGGTCCCAGTTATGCTTGCCTGTTTGTCGGCTATGTGGAACAGTCTATGTTCCAAGCCTATACTGGTGACCATCCCACAATTCCACAACGCTACATCGACGATTGCATTGTGCTGCTTCCTGCACCTGTGCTGAATTGTCGACTATATCCACTTTGCTTCCAACTTCTATCCTGCCCTCAGATTCACCAGGTTCATTTCTGACACCTCCCTTCACTTTCTCGATCTCACTGTCTCTATCCCCAGAGACAGCTTATCCACTGATGTCTATTACAAACCCATGGACTCTCACAGCTACCTGGACTACACCTCATCCCACCCTACAACTTGTAAAAATGCCATTCCCTTTTCTCAAGTCCTCTGTCTCTGCTGCATCTACGCTCAGAATGAGGCTTTTCATTCTAGAACAAAGAAGATGCCCTCCTTTTTCAATGAAAGGGGCTTCCTTTCTTCCACCATCAATGCTGCCCTCAACCGCATCTCTTACATTTCACGTACGTCTACTCTTACCCCATCCTCCGGCCACTTTACCAGAGATAGGGTTCCTCTTGTCCTCACCCACCACTCCACCAGCGTCAACATCCAGCAAATAATTCTCTGAACCTTCTGTCACTTCCAATGGGACCCCCACCACCCATCACATCTTTCCCTCCCCCCCCACATTCTGTTTTCCATAGGGATCGCTTTCCATGCAACCTACTTGTCCATTTGTCCCTCCCCACTGATCTCCCTCCTGGCACTTATCCTTGCAAGCAGAACAAGTGCTACACCTGCCCCTACATCTCCTCCCTCACTACCAATTAGGGCCCCAAACCATCCTTCCAGGTGAGTCGACACTTCACCTGTGAGTCTGTGGGGGTTACATACAGGTGTGGCCTCCTTTATATCAATAAGACTCGATGTAGATTGGAAGAACAGTTCGCCGAGCATCTACACTCCATCTGCCAGAATAGTGGCCACCCATTTTAATTCCACTTCCCATTCTCATTCCCATATGTCCATCCATGGCCTCCTCCACTATTGGGATAAGGCCACACTTAGGTTAAAGGAACAACACCTTATATTCTGTTTGGGTAGCCTCCAACCTAATGTCCATAGCATCAATTTCTCAAAATTCTGGTAATGTCTCCCAACACCCCCTTCTCCATTTCCTATCTCCTTTTTCCCTCTCTCACCTTATCTCCTTTCCATCCATTGTCTCCCTCTGGTGCTCCTCCCCCATTTTTCTTTCTTCCATGATCTTCTGTCTCTTTTGACAATCAGCTTCCCAGCTCTTTACTTCATCCCTCCCCCTCCAGGTTTCACCTATTTCACCTGGTGTTTCTCTCTCTCCTCCCCCGACCATTTAAATCTACACCTCAGCTGTTTTTTTTCTCAGTCCTGTTGAAGGGTTTCAACCCAAAATGTCAACTATACTCTTTTCCTAGATGCTGCCTGGCCTGCTAAGTTCCTCCAGCATTTTGTGTGTGTTGCACACAATATTCCAAATTAGGCATCACCAATGTTTTGTACGACTTTAACATAACATCCCATTTCCTGTACTCAATAACACACACAAAATGCTTGATGAACTCACCAGGCATCCCTGCTGCCCTCCTTTACTCAACACTTTGATTTATGAATGCCAATGTGCCAAAAGCTTTCTTCATGACCCAGTCGATCTGTGACACCACTATCAAAGAATTGTGTACCTCTATTCCCAGATCTCTTTGTTCTACAGCACTCCTCAGTGCCCTATTGTTCACTGTGTTAGACCTTCCCTGGTTGATCCCACTGAAGTGCAACACCTTGCACTTGTCAGCATTAAATTCCATCTGCAGTTTTCAATCCAATTTTCCAGGTGGTCTAGGTTGAGCTGCAAGCTCTGATCATCTTCCTCACAGCCCACTACACCCACAATCTTGGTGTCATCCGCATATTTGCTGATCCAGTTTACCACATCATCATCCAGATCATTGATATAGATGACAAACAACAATGGAGCCAGCAATGATCCCTGCAGCTCACCACAAGTCACAGGCCTCAAGTCAGAGAGGCAACCATTTGTGACCACTCTCTGGCTCTCCTGCAAATCCAATGTCTAATCCAGTTTACTATCTCACCTTGAATTCCTAGCTGGTTGAGTGATGTCATAACAACAATCAGCAAGACCAAGGATTAAATGTGGACTTCAGGAAGGGAAAATGGGAGAATACACATCAGTGCTCATTCACGGGTCAGCAGTGAAAAAGGCGAGCAGTTTCAAAGGTGTCAACATCTCAACGGATTTATTCTGGAATCAACGTATTGATGCAATCACGATGAAGGCTTGTCAGTGTCTACTCACCATGAAATGCTGCAGGACTGATGAAGGGTTTTGGCCCGAAACGCCAACTGTTTTGCTTTTCCATAGATGCTGCCTGGCCTGCTGAGCCACTCCAGCATTTTGTGCATTGCTTTGGAATTCTAGCATCTTATTCTTTACTAAAAGGTTTAACAGATGAACATCTGTTTTTTAAATTATGCCTAGTTAATGAGGAAACTAAACTAAATTCCTATTTTAAGTGTTATGGTTACCCTCAATTTTAGATTCTGATCAGTATGTCTACAAGTTCAAACTCAACCCCAAAATAATATGTATATACATCTTAACTCCTTTCATGATAAATTCTCCAACATCATAACTTTTAAGCAAGGTAAATCTCATTCAGTAACTTATGAAAAGTATTTGCAAAAATAATTAGTTCTTCCAGAAAATCAAATTCCGATCCTTCGAATGATAAATAACCTTATATATCCACTGTATTGAATCCTCTACATCTTGAAACATTTCATTCCTGCACTGATTCTTCAATATTGGGTGGCTCACCAACTTGTTTCATAGTTTTTTGTGTAAGGGTTTCTCTTTTATGTGAACTGCCAAGGCTAATAAAATGACTTCTCTGCAATGTTAACTGCTGAGATAATGGGTTCACTGTATCAGCATGTTTGGGTTTTAGGTAGAGATAATGGGACTATGGAATTCAGTTGCTAACCAATGGGCGAGATGTTATTCTTTCTTGTTTGTGTGAATGCTGTTGGTTTTTGCGGGCTTTTATCAGAAGGCGCAAAGGGAATGAAGAGAGGAGATGCGACTTGAGGAGTCGGTGAGCTGCCTGACCCTCCGGGCTCTGGCGGGAGCCAAGGGTCGACGACGATCAAAGGAGGAATCAGCGAAGGAAAACCATGACCTCCAACGAATCGTGTACGAACTGATTAAATAAATTCTTGGTGCCTTTTATTTTATATTTTGTTCTCTACTAGTCTCATAGTCCAAGTAAGAGTTATAAAATCTTACTTGTTCAACTGCATGTTGTGTACTGTTCGTTATTTCGGGGTACTGATTTGACACAGGGGACACTTCATGCAGCACCCACCCAAATTGGAGTTCTAGAGTTTGGGTGGGCAGGAGGGTTACCACCCCCGAGATCATGCCACTAGGCAAAGCGAGTGTTACAATGTGGGGGCTCGTCTGTCAATTTGATTCTGTGGGATGCTGTGTGATTGCCCTGTTTAACACAGTGCTGGTGTGCCTCTGTGGTATTGTGGTTAGTAATGGGTTGAGTGCGGTGGATAGTCGTACCCCGGATGGATTGTTAATTCGATTTTGAGTATGGTCAAAGCTGTTGGCAAAGTTGAAATCGCAGTCAGTGTGAAAGTTGATAAAATGGCGGCTCAGACCTCGCTTTAGAGCAGACTAGCGCTGATGTCATGTAGTTGGGACTGCCAGTGTCTATTTGTACCCCAGGTGAGGCAGGGCTATGGGCTGTCCATACTGTCAGGAGTGAGGGGAAAGAGTGGTCAGACTTGGTATGTTTAATTAGTCCTCGTCCTCCAGTGAAGAGTGAGAATCCTGAGGTAGTGTTCATTTTTGTTTCTTTGGTGAAGAAATGTACCAGCTATGGCAGGCTCCGCCTGGTTTGTGGAGTAACGCCAACCCCTAAAGGGGTGGAGGTGTATGAGACATGGGCGGAACAGACCTCTCAGTTGTTACATGAGTGGCAGTGCTCGGTTGAGGGAAAGCGACAGAGATTTGTTGAAAGTTTGAATTGGCGAACTGGTGACATTGTTAGAACGGGCAGGTTCTATTACCCTGCAGTGACAGCTGCCAGTTATCTGCAAGCGTGGGACAAGGAGTTTGATTTGACTGGGAGTGAAACGCAGCTCGGGATGGGGATTCAAAACATGAGTCAGGAAAATGAGGAAAAGCTTTCAGCGTATCTTTTTCAGCTAGAGAGGCAGCTAAATTGTTTGTGGAACTGGTGGGTCAGTCAGGCGGCTAAGTTGGATAAGTTAGGGATGGATCAGATAGCCCCTCCCTCATTTTTTTCAGCTAATCCGAGAGGTGTTGGGAAACTTAGAGGAGACCCAGTGGGGAAACAGCTTGGTGTCTCTGGGGGAACACATTCCCAGCAAGGTACCAAGGAACTTCCAAAAGAAACGGACCCTATTCATGAAGGCTTAGTGGGACCACGCTCCGGTGTGTCATTACTGATAGATGGAAGCAATGCTAAAACCATCCTTGACACAGGGTCACAGGTCAAGTTACTGTACCGTGCATTTTACAACTGGTATTGGAAGCATTTACCCATGGCACCATTCAGGGCACTGGAGTTTTGGGGTATCAGTGCTGGTGATTATCCATGCGACGGTTATTGGTCACTGAAATTGGAGTTCTCGGAGACTGATGTGTGGGTTTCTGAGGTTCTTGAATCATTAGTGCTGATTTGTCTGGACTCTGTTGAGACAGGCAGTGTTCAATTCTGGAGGGGACCAACACCCGCTTGTGAGGAGGTGCATGGGGGCCTGCCAGAAGAAGGCAGGTGAGAGCGGTTTGGGGACATTGTCCGTGCACCCAGTGTTTCAAGCTACTTTTGGGGACATGTGTGGCAGCAGCGGGCTGGGTACTGAATTTAAACGAGGGAATGTGTGGTTCACCCAGTCGAAGTCAATGGTGGTACAGCCTGGGAAAGTAGCGAGAGTGATGGGAACTTTAAAATTTCCCAGACTGTCTGAAAGAAAAGCCCTCATAGTGGACATTCCGGAATACCACAAGGGGGAGAATTTGACTGCTGAGGCCACCCCATTTGGGGAGGGGTCGCGACGACTGCGTGGCAGCATTGGTGTGAGTTGATGGAAACGGGGATCATCGCTGGTTTTCCAAGCTTCTATGCATCTCCACTAGTAGTGGCCAGGAAGAAGAAAGGGGAGGTACGCATGTGTGTGGACTATAGGACTCTGAACAGGTGCATCGTCCCTGACCAGTATGCGGTCCCAAGAGTCAAAGACACGCTGGTCTGACTGACTGGAGCAAAGAGGTTTAATGTACTGGATCTGAGGATTGGCTGTTACCAGATACTGATGAGTGAGGCCCACAAAGAGAAGATGGCGGTTATGTGACCCTGGGATTCTTCCAGTCCGAAAAGATGCCCCTGGGCGTATCCGGAGCCCCTGCAACCTTCCAGCGGGGCATGGGGAAGACAGAAAGGGGGAGAAAAGGACTGGAGGATGGAGAATATTCAAGCCTGTCGGAACCTTTTGGATAGAAGTGGAATGTGACATGTGAGGAGCATTTTCAGTTGCTGAAGGAGTTGCTGATCCAGGCGCCAGTGCTGGTTTCTGCGGACAGCTGAGAGGGTTTAGGGGGCATCCTGTATCAAGATCAGGGCACTGGGTTGAGACCTGTGGAGTTTGTCGCTCTCCAAGAGAAATTGCCCAAAGCACAAGTTGAACTTCCTGGTGTTGGAATGGGCGGTAATAGATGAGCTGAGTGACTCTCTCTACGGGGCCAAGTTTGAGATGTGGACAGCCAGCTATCTCCTAACTCGTATCACGACCTTGGTGAAATGGGGTGCCACGGGCCATCTGAGGCTGGCAGCATTGTCCGCCTATGATTTCAGCCTGAAGTACCGGCCGGGGAGCCGGAACGTTGATGTGGATGTTTCGTCACGACAGGTGTCTGAGGGGCTGGGCATGGATGAGGAGCAGGAGAATCGGGCTGACACTGAGCAGCATTGCTCGCAGCAGCTGAAGGTGAACCTGGAGCTGGAAATCCAGGTCTCTGACCTGAATGAGAGGCTGCTGAGGGAGGAGATTTGCACCGTTGAATTGAACGCTCAGAAAGGCAGACTGGAGACTGAGTATCTCAATCTTGGGGACAAACATTGAAGAATTGGAGTCTACGCTCATCAAAGTGGGGATGATGAAACAGAATTCAGAGCAGAAACTGCGGTCACTTACTGATGAATTAAACCAGAGAGATGAAACAATAACCAACCTTCGAAAGGATAAGCAGAAACTGGAGAAATTGATCCAGAACAGGTTAGAAGACTTGCAAGTTGGGGAAGACAAAGAAAGCTGTCTGACTAAGGCCATCAGAAAACTGAGAGCACAGAGAGGGGAGTCTGACTAGAATTCAGAGGAGGTGAACTAATTGAGGACAGATCTTGGAAGAGGGAAGTGGAAGCTTGAACGAGACCTGAAGATGACCATTAACAGCCTAAATGACAAGGAAAAACTGAAAGTTGACCGGAAGAAGTCATTAAGAAGAAAGAGCTGGAGATAAATTCAGTGAACACGAAAATAGAGGATTAACAATCTTTAACTGCTGCTCTTCAGAGGAAGATTAAGGAATATCTGACCCGGGCTGAGGAACTGGAGGAGGCTGAAAAGGCTGCAGAGGCAGCCCTGGCCAAGTGCTCCAGCTTGGGAAAAACCAAACAGCAGCTACAAATTGAGGAAAAGGAGAAGAATATGGATTTGAAGGATGATGAGATGGAGGTGTGGAACATGCTGCCTTTCATTAACTTCCCCTTATTTGGGGAAGAGACTCCTGGCCCTTGTCCCACTGAGTCAGTTGAGGTGGGGAGGCCAGCTGTGGGCAGCCTGCGGTACTGCAGGACCCTGAAGGAGAGACAGCAGGGCCTGAAAACGAGACAGGTGGCTCCAAGTTTCAGTGGGGGCATGAGTGATAGATTGGGAGAGGATTCGGCAAGCAGACCCAAAATATCCCCAGTAGTGTCCGAGCCTGAAGGGTTAGGTGAGGGGGTACGGAGTTCTCAGAGGATTAGGAAACTCCTGGATAGGTTGGCCTATGTAGTCCCTGGGGAACAGGGCATGAGGTCTATTGTTTGGGGAGCTATGAAACTGTTGGTACCTGGATTGGGTTTTTGGGTTTGCAGGAAGGGTTGGTGAATTATCTTGAGGTCATGAGGACATGACTAAATTCTAAATTTGGTGGGGGGAGAGTGTAAGGGTTTCTCTTTTATGTTAACTGCCAAGGCTAATAAAATAGCTTCTCTGTAGTGTTATAATAAAATGACTTCTCTGTAACGTTAAATGCTGAGATAATGGGTTCACTGTATCAGCATGTTTGGGTTATAGGTAGAGATAACGGGACTATGGAATTCAGTTGCTAACCAATGGGGGAGATGTTATTCTTTCTTGTTTGTGTGAAAGCTGTTGGTTTTCGTGGACTTTGAGCAGAAGGCGCGAGGGGAATGAAGAGAGGAGACACGACTTGAGGAGTCCCAGGCTCCGGTGGGAGCCAGAGGTCGATGACGATCGAAGGAGGAATCAGCAAAGGAAAAACGTGAGCTCCAGCGAATTGTGCACAAACTGATTAAATAAATTCTTGGTGTCTTTTATTTTATATTTTGTTCTCTACTAGTCTCATAGTCCAAGTAAGAGTTGTAAAATCTTACTTGTTTAACTGCATATTGTGTAATGTTTGTTAATTCGGGGTACTGATTTGTCACAGGGGACACTTCACACAGCATCCACTCAAACTGGAGTTCTAGAGTTTGGCTGGGCAGGAGGGTTACCACTCCTAAGATCATGCCACTAGGCAAAGCGAGTGTTACATTTGGATGAAATGGTGGGTCACCAATGGAAAGTCGATTCATAATGGTCGATTCACAACAAAAAAAATCTGACCTGCATACAACAGAATTACAGTCCATAAGTTCATATACGCATTCTATGTTCAATTTCAAAATAGCTCAAAATCACATTGTCATTTGCAAGCATTTCTCAGATACAACACTACTGAACATATTTCATACACAAATTATACACTTGGAATAATAAAAGTGTTTTACTCACCAAACCACTTGGTATGATTTAACAGAATTAATTCCCGGTTACATGGTAGAGAACTTGGACACTATTCTCTGCCGATAACTTCTGATGATATCTGGTCCTCGTTATAGCTGTAGCTTCAATAAATTGTTTATAAATATTGTCTCTCCTCCAGAGGTTTCACCCTGAGGATTTCCAGTAAATAAGCAGAGATACCAAATAATAATTCCACTTTTAATAATTTATATCTTTAGTTAGTTTCTAATAGTTTATTGTGTTTCTGTCATTTGTCCATACCTGTGTCAAACACGCATTGTTCTCAGATAGGTATCTTTATCAAGTTCTTTTATTTTAATTATTTTCATTTTCATCCCTCCTCAGGTGGAGCTTTCTAACATTACATCTTTGGGTTAATTAACCTGGGTTACACCAACAAATTTCTAGAGATGTATGGTGGGGAACATTCTGAACGGTTACATCACAGCCTGGTACTGAGGTTCCAATGCACAGAATCAAAAGTGGCTGCCAACACCATCATAGGCAAAAGCCTCTCCAACAACAGCAACACCTTCAAAAGGCAGTGTCTCAATGCAACATCCATCATTGAGCGCCCTGACCATCCAGGACATGTCACTTTCTCATTACTATCATCAGGGAGGAGATCAGGAGCCTGAAGACACACACTGAATGTTTTTTGAACAACTTCTTCCCATCTGCCATCGATTTCTGACCCATCCATGAGAACAACCGAATGATTTCTCTTTCACACGATTGATTTATTTTTTATTGCTGCCATAAAATGTCAAATTCCATGATATATGTCAGTTATAATAAATTTGACTCTGATTAAGATGAAGTTGAAACAGAAAATAACAGTGAAACAAAATTTTAAAATTTCAAGTTTTTAAATAATTAGACACAACTATAGATGTCATATTTTGATCTGCTAGTGTTGTGGATTCTGCTTAATCGATACATCTGAATCAGTACATATTGGCCGAATTAGCAGTTGTTCCAGTTAATACAGTATAAAAAGGACAGACCACCATTCAACAGAGTAACAAATTAAGCATTTAACTGAAATAGAGACAAAACCAGAACTCCACTAGTATTACCACAGTAGTATAAAACTGTCTATTAGTTCACAATATTAATGGATGGAGGAATTAATTCATTGCACACTGCCACGGACCCCTGACTGACAGCAAATGAACAAAATCAGTGCAGACACTTAGTGCAGATAATGGACTACCTTCAAACGATGCCATGTGTAAGCTTCTCTGTGTTTTTGTGTGTTCGGAGCACAGGTTTGATTTTCATTCAATGATAATAAGGCTGATTTTACCAAAAGACTACACTTGACATTTTGACAATCAACAAAACTGTTATAGTTCTTGTTTATGACCTGTTCTTTACCAAAACTGAAATGGGATTCTTGGTATGAGCATTCAAACCATTCCTGATTTCTCATCATGTGTAAATGTGTAAAAGTCACTAAAGGCCAGGGTTCAGATATGGACAATAGATATTTTTCAGAAAATCTCAAGTACAAGTCAATATCTTTCAGTGAAAAATAACGTAATAACAGAAACAGTATTGGATATACTCGGCAGGTCAGGCAGCACCTGTGAAGAGAGAAACAATTCACAGTTCAGTTCAATGGTCTTTTATCAGGATCAGATACAGAGAGAAACAGATTCAGATACAGAAAGAGGAAGGAGAGAAAAACAAAAGGGAAGGTATTATGTCTGAAAATGGAAAGATGTAAATGAGAGGAATTATATAGTTAGCAGATACAAGTGTAGATTAATCTGAAATTGTTAAAGAAACATAAATTATTTACATTTAGAAGGCTATATTTGAATGTTCTGAAGTCTCTGCTGCAAATTTTCAACGTATTTGTTGAGACTCAGCAAATAGAAAAGGAAGACTGAACAAGCCAGTATGTGCCATGACCCCAATCACAGCATTCTGAAATTTGTACAGAGAAGTGATGATATCACAGGTAAAACAACCACCAGTGAATACCTGCTGAGGATTTAAGCTAGTTTCCATCTGAATGCCCAAATTTAGCATAGGTCAGTGGCAAAACAGTCAGGAGAGGTGATGTTTAAATGAGAGCGTTCAGGACTGCAGTGATATAAATCATGGTGGGATTTCCCTGCTGTGAGCTTGTGTAGATCTGATGGGCCAAGTGACTCCTTAATTAAAGAGCATCCTGTTTCCACAATAAACTCAGAGACAGGACAGAAAGCTCCAATACTCTGATAAGCATAAGGGATTCTGCAGATGCTAGAAATCCAGAGTAACATGCACAAATTGCCGAAGGAATCCGACAGGTCAGGAAGCATCAATGGAAAGGAATAAAGAGTCAACGTTTTGTGCCAAGACCCTTTATCCAACCTTCATAGACCATTAATCTAATAGTATTAATAATTTTTTCTGTTTGCAGAAATGGTATTGACAAAATCCTGAAGCTTTGTAATCATGCCTAAAGTAGTTGGTAATGGTTTCTTTATGGAGGGGTAAAAAATTTCTCTGAAGTTTTTCTGGGGGTCAGCACAGAGCCACATGCAATTACAGAGGGGGCAAATTATATTAATTACATTACTAATTGCATTACAAATTATGGTAATGACAATAAACCATTGAGCTCATCGTTGAAATGTGGGATAACAAGGAGAACGGACAAGTTCATAGCACAAGTGTACGAAGGGAAGATTCAAACTGGGCCCAGAAGAGCTGTGAGACAGCACAGTACAGCTCCAGAACGTAGCTTTCTGCTTGTTGATGTAGATCATCTTGCATGCCATCAGATCTGTACTTAACCCAAATCAGCGAGAATATTCCATCACTTTCCTTTGCCTTTCAATTGATAGAGAGATGGTGAACAGAGAGTAAGAGATGTCATTTGCTGACAATTCCCAATCTCTGATTTTAAAGACAAAGTATTTATCTGCTAGTTCAGGTTAAGTTTCTAATTAATGTCCAATATCCCAGGTTGTTGATAGAGAGGCACATTGGTTTTTGAAAGGATTTTACATGGTCAGACTTTACTTCATGACAAGCCATCATTACCCAGCTCTTGCGTGGTTTGAAAGCTTGTGAGCCCCAGACTAACTGTTGTTCAGTTATTCCTGCAAAGGGGGACAGACCAGTCTGTTCTGTGGGAGTTGTAAATGAAATTGAACATTATGCTACCAACTGCAAGCATCCCAATTCCAGATCTTATAACGAAGGGCAAGGCATTGATGAAAATTCTGAAGGCAAGTGGAACCAGGAGATTACTCTGAAAACCAATTTCTACTGTGATATTGTTTGGAGGGCCGATGGCCCAGGGCAAAGCTATTCATTCATAATAACCACAGCCTCTTTCCTTACTGTTGGTGTGGTTGTACCGTTTCATTCCAATTGTCCTTACTTTTACTGAGACAACTTGATACTGCACTTGGTCATAAGTTATAGAGTTGTAAATGTGGCCATTCTCACCTCCACTCTAGAATTCAGCTCTCTGTCTCTGCCTGGAACATATCTGGACTGCATGTGAAAGACTTGGCAGAAGCACACTAAGCAATAAATGCTGATGAAAAGCATTGTCCATGATACCTTCTTTGCTGGTGTTTGGGAGTATCTGACTTGAAAATACTGTAGTTAGCAGGATTTGATTTGTCTTTTTATTTGTAACCAGGACAATGCTCATTCCGGGACAATGTTCATGCCTGGACAATGTTCATACCTGGTGTCACTCCTCAACTTTTCCTACACTACATCGATGACTGCATTGGTGCTGCCTTTCCTGCACCAATGCAGAGTACATCTGCTTTATCCCAATAATAAGCCCTGGATCACTAGTCACATCAAAGGCCTCCTAAACCAGAAGAAGAGGGCCTTTAAAGATGGTGATCGGTTGGAGCTTAAAAGAGTTCAGAAGGAACTCAGAGTACAGATAAGGGGGGCAAAGGAGCAGTATAGGAGGAAGCTAGAACAAAAGCTGCAGAAAAAAAGCATGAAGGAGGTGTGGGATGGGATGAAGATCATCACCGGATGCGGTGCAAAGCGGGGGGCGAACATAAGTGGAGATGTGGAGAAAGCGAACCAGCTGAACAACTTCTTCAACAGGTTCGACAGCTCAATCTCATCCTCACCGCAGAAATCCACACCAGGCTTACTTCCCTCACAGGAAAATAGCCACTCACAGGAGACCTTGCCCATGCCCAGGATTACGGCTGCACAGCTGGAAGGTCAACTGAGGAAGATCTGTACCAGCAAGGCGGCTGGACCGGATGGAGTTTCCCCACGATTACTGAGGGCCTGTGCGACTGAGCTGGGAGAACCACTACAGCGCATCTTCAACATGAGCCTGGAGCAGAGAAGAGTACCCAGACAGTGGAAAACATCCTGTATTGTCCCGGTACTGAAGAAACCACAACCAAAGGAGTTGAATGACTTCAGACCTGTTGCCTTGATGTCGCACGTGATGAAGACCATGGAGCGGCTGATAATACAGAATCTGAGGCCACAAACCAGGCACGCCCAGGATCCTCTTCAGTTTGCGTATAAGGAGAAGGTGGGAGTGGAGGATGCTATCACGTATTTGCTGCACAAATCACTCTCTCACCTAGAGGGGGTCAGTTGTGCTGTGAGGATTACATTCCTTGACTTCTCTAGTGCCTTTAACACCATCCAGCCCAAGATCTTAAGGCACAAACTAACGGAGATGGGAGTAGACTCTCACATGGTGGATTGGATAGTGGACTACTTGACAGATAGACCTCAGTATGTGCAGTTGGGAGACTGTAGGTCTGACACGGTGGTCAGCAGCACAGGGGCGCCGCAGGGAACCGTACTCTCTCCGGTCCTGTTCACCCTGTACACATCAGACTTCCAATATAACTCGGAGTCCTGCCATGTGCAGAAGTTCGCTGATGACACGGCCATAGTGGGGTGTGTCAGGAATGGACAGGAGGAGGAGTATAGGAAACTGATACAGGACTTTGTGATATGGTGCAACTCAAACTACCTGCGTCTCAATATCACCAAGACCAAGGAGATGGTGGTGGACTTTAGGAGATCTAGGCCTCATATGGAGCCAGTGATCATTAATGGAGAATGTGTGGAGCAGGTTAAGACCTACAAGTATCTGGGAGTACAGTTAGACGAGAAGCTAGACTGGACTGCCAACACAGATGCCTTGTGCAGGAAGGCACAGAGTCGACTGTACTTCCTAAGAAGGTTGGCGTCATTCAATGTCTGTAGTGAGATGCTGAAGATGTTCTATAGGTCAGTTGTGGAGAGCGCCCTCTTCTTTGTGGTGGCGTGTTGGGGAGGAAGCATTAAGAAGAGGGACGCCTCACGTCTTAATAAGCTGGTAAGGAAGGCGGGCTCTGTCGTGGGCAAAGTACTGGAGAGTTTAACATCGGTAGCTGAGCGAAGGGTGCTGAGTAGGTTACGGTCAATTATGGATAACTCTGAACATCCTCTACATAGCACCATCCAGAGACAGAGAAGCAGTTTCAGCGACAGGTTACTATCGATGCAATGCTCCTCAGACAGGATGAAGAGGTCAATACTCCCCAATGCCATTAGGCTTTACAATTCTACCGCCAGGACTTAAGAACTTTTTAAAAGCTATTATTAATGCTTTTTGAGATAGTGATTTAGATGCATATCATATTTTTTACTGAGTTAAGTATTGTATGTAATTAGTTTTGCTACAACAAGTGTATGGGACATTGGAAAAAAGTTGAATTTCCCCATGGGGATGAATAAAGTATCTATCTATCTATCTATCTATCTATCAGCATTGCCACCAACTTCCACCCTGCCTTCAAATTTATCTGGTCCATTTTCTCCCCTTTCTGTCTCTGTCTCTCGAGACAGGTTATCTACTGATATCTTTTATAAACCTACTGATACCCACAGCTACCTGGACTATACCTTATCCCCCTTGTCACCTGTAAAAATTCCATCTCCTTCTCTCAGTTCCTCCTTCTACACTGGATCAGCTCTCAGGATGAGGCTTTTCATTCCAGAACTAATGGGATGTGCTCCTTTTTCAAAGAAAGAGGCTTTCCTTCCTTCAACATCAACGTTGCCCTCACTCACATCTCCTCCATTTTGCACATGACTACCCTCACCCCATCCTCCCACCACCCCACCAGGGAGTGGGTTCTCCTTGTCCTCAACCATCACCCCTCTGATTTCTATGTCCTGCACATAATTCTCCACAACTTCCACCATCTCCAATGGGATCCCATCACCAAACATATCTTTCCCTCCCCCCCCCCACTTTCCACAGGGATCACTCCCTATGCGACTCCCTTGTCCATTCATCCCTCACCCCCAGTGATCTCCCTCTCGGAGAGGAGGAGAAGGCAAAGGCAAGGCATGGCGGAAGCAAGTGAAGGCAGGGAGAGGAGGAGGAGGAGGCAAATCTGAAGCAGGTGGAGACAGTAGCAAGGAGAGTCTGGATGTCTGGTCAATTTAAATACCATTCTCACCCACAGAACCTGTTGTCCGTTCTCTAAGTACTGAATCACAATCTGCCTCTTCTCCCAAATTCTGTTCTGATTGACAGAGGCAGACTCAGTGCCAGAGACCCGACCATTGTGATTTTCCTCCGTTAAGTCATTTCCACCCGCTCCCACCCCACACGACAGAACACCTGAGCTGGCCACAGGGGTACTCTGCACTGGCTCCTTTTTTTAAAATATTATTTATTTATTAAATTTTAGAAATTACAAAGAATAAATGTGGTGATAAATTAGTAAGAAAAATAATATTAACCCTCCCCCCCCTTAACCCTTATCTAAAGAAAGAAAAAAAGAAAAGAAGAGAAAGATTGCCTGGATATCGGAGGATCCCCACATGCTCCATGGAGTTCAAAATAATTTTAATATTTATTTTTACTTTCCCCAATTACTATAATTTTATCTTCAAAGGACCTATGTATTTAATCCTATCTTTTGTAAGTATGGGAACCAAATTTTCAAAAATATATCATATTCATTTCTTAGATTATACGTAATTTTTTCAAGTGGAATACAACTATGTATTTCATTATTCCAACGATCCATAGTTAAATATAAATCAGATTTCCAAGTAACTGCGATAACTTTTTTGGCTACTGCCAATGCAATTTTTATAAATTTTTTCTGATACTTATTCAATTTAAGTTTCATTATTGTCCCTTCAATGTCTCCTAATAAAAATAATAGTGGACTATGTGGGAGTTGTACTCCAATAATTTGTTCCAATAAAAGTCTTAAATTTACCCAAAATGGTTGAATTTTAAAACAAGACCAAGTAGAATGTAAAAAAGTACCAATTTCTTGATTACATCGAAAACATTGGTCAGACATATTTAAATTTAATCTATTTATTTTCTGTGGTGTTATATATAATTGATGTAAAAATTATATTGTATTAATCTAAGTCAAACATTTATTGTATTTCTCATACTATCAGAACATAATCTTGACCAATTTTTTCCATCAATTTTAACATTCAGATCAGATTCCCATTTTTGTCTTGTTTTATGAATTCCTAATTTAATTGTCTGCTTTTGAATCAAATTATACATACAAGATATAAATTTTTTAATTTTTCCTTTCTGAATTAATATTTCCATTTCACTAGGTTTTGGCATCAACATTGTTTGTCCCAGCTTTTCTCGTAAATAGGCTTTTAATTGAAAATAACAGAAAAAAGTGTTATTTGATATTTTATATTTATTTTTTAATTGATCAAACAACATCAATATACCTCCTTCAAAACAGTCACCTATATATTTAATCCCCTTTTGAAACCAATTATGTAAAAGTTTATTATCCATTGTAAAAGGAATAAGCCTATTTTGAATTAAAGTTCTTTTTGCTAATAAAGATTTCTTTATCTCATCGTCCATATTTACCTTATTCCATAAATCAATCAAATGTCTTAATATAGGAGATTCTTTTTTTTCCCGCATCCATTTGGATTCCCATTTATATATAAAATCTTCTGGTATATTTTATCCTATCTTATCTAATTCTATTCTAATCCATGCCGGTTTTTCTTCATCAAAAAAAGACGCAATAAATCTAAGTTGATTTGCTTTATAATAATTCTTAAAATTTGGAAGTTATAACCCTCCTAAATCAAATTTACATGTCAATTTTTCCAATGATATTCTTGACATCTTTCCTTTCCAAAGAAATTTCCTTACATATTTATTCAGTTCTTGAAAAAACTTCTGAGGTAATTGTATTGGTAAAGTTTGAAATAAATATTGCAATCTAGGAAATATATTCATTTTTACAGCATTAACTCTACCTATTAATGTTATTGGTAACATCATCCATTTATCAAGATCCTCTTTTATTTTTTTTAATAATGGCAAATAATTTTGTTTATATAAATTTTTTAGATCATTATCAACTCTAATACCTAAATATTTTATCCCATTTATTGACCATCGAAATTGAGTTGCTAATCGACATTGATTATAATTTCCTTTGGTAAGGGGTAAAATTTCACTTTTATCCCAATTTACTTTATAACCTGATACTTTCCCATATTCTTCCAATCTAAAAGATAATCTTTGCAAAGATTGCAATGGGTTTGTTAAATAAATCAAAACATCATCAGCAAATAAATTAATCTTATATTCTTCTTGATTAACTCTAAAGCCCGCAATATCTGAATCTGTTCTAATTAATTCAGCTAATGGTTCTATTGCCAATACAAATAAAGCAGGTGATAATGGGCAGCCTTGTCTAGTTGACCTCGTTAAGCAAAATGGTGTTGAAATCTGACCATTTGTAACTACTTTAGCTTGAGGATTAGTATTTAAAATTTTAATCCATTGTATAAAAGATTTTCCTAACTCATATTTTTCCAATACCTTAAATAAAAAATCCCATTCCAATCTATCAAATGCTTTTTCTGCATCCAAAGCAACTGCCACACTCATTTCCTCTCTTTTTTCTGCCAAATGAATTATACTAAGTAACCGGGTTATATTATCCATTGATTGTCTATTTTTAATAAAACCTGTTTGGTCCATATGTATTAATTTTGGTAAATATTTAGATATTCTATTAGATAAAATTTTTGCTAGTATTTTATAATCTGTATTCAACAAAGAAATAGGCCTATATGATGTTGGTTTTAAAGGATCTCTATCTTTTTTTGGCAATACAGTTATGATCGCTGTTAAAAAAGATTGTGGGAGTTTATGCATTCTTTCCACTTGATATATTAATTCCATAAAAGGAGGAATTAATAAAACTTTAAATTTTTTATAAAACTCAGGAGGAAAACCATCTTCTCCTGGGGATTTATTACTCTGAAGTGATCCTAAAGCTTCTTCAACCTCTTTTAATGTAAAGGGCATATCTAATCCTTTCTGTTCTTCCAAATTTAATTTTGGAAGGGTTATTTGTGATAAAAATTTATCTATCTCAACAATCTTATTTTTTGATTCTGATTGATATAGTTCAGTGTAAATTTTTTTTAAAGTTTCATTAATTTCTAAAGGCTTATAAGTAACCTTATTTACACTTGTTCTAATTGCATTTATTGTTTTAGAAACCTGTTCTGTTTTCAACTGCCAAGCAAGAATTTTATGTGATCTTTCACCTAATTCGTAATATTTCTGTTTAGTTCTCATAATTACTTTTTCTGTACGATATGTCTGGAGTGTATTATATTGTAGTTTTTTATTAACAAGTTGTCTTCGTTTTTCTTCTGTCATATATCTTTGAGATTCTTTTTCTAACTTTATGATATCTTTTTCCAATTGATCTATTTCTGCTGCATATTCCTTCTTAATTTTAGATGTATAACTTATAATCTGACCCCTTAAATATGCTTTCATCGCTTCCCATAATACAATTTTATCCTCAACTGAATGTAGATTTGTATCCAAAAAAAATTGAATTTGTTTTTTCATAAAATCACAAAAATCTTGACGTTTTAATAGAATTGAATTAAATCTCCATCTATAGATCGATTCCTCCTTATCCATCATTATCATTGTCATTATCAAGGGGGAATGATCTGACAGTATTCTTGCTTTATATTCCACACTTTTCACTCTATCTTGAATATTTTTTGATAATAAAAAAAAATCAATCCTTGAGTAAGTTTTATGTCTATTTGAATAAAATGAATAATCTCTTTCTCTTGGATTAATTTTTCTCCATATATCAATCAGGTTTAAATCTTTCATTAATGATAAAGTTAGTTTTGTTACTTTTGATTTTGTAACAACTTTAGTTGACCGATCCAAGACTGGATCCAAACAAAAATTAAAATCTCCACCTATTAATATTTTATCATGTGCATCAGCCAATTTCAAAAAAACTTCTTGTATGAATTTTGCATCATTTTCATTTGGTGCATAAATGTTCATAAGAGTCCATAATTCTGAAAAAATTTGACAATGTATAATCACATATCTCCCCCCAGAATCAATTATTACATTTTGTATTTTAATTGGTAAAGATTTATTAACCAAAATTGCAACTCCTCTCGATTTTGAATTAAATGAAGCTGCAATGACATTTCCAACCCAATCTCTCTTTAATTTCTTATGTTCTATTTCTGTTAAATGTGTTTCTTGTAAAAAAGCTATATCTCCTTTCATTTTCTTAATATATGTTAAAACTCTTTTTCTTTTCACAGGTCCATTAATTCCATTAACATTAAAACTTAATAAATTAAGTAAGTTAATCATTCATAGTACCTTGGGAATTCTTTAAAATTCTCCATGTTGCTATGAGTCTCTCCCCAACCATTCAGGCAAAAAAGAAGAAAAATAGAAGAAAGATAACTAATATATAAGAAAAAAAAAATACCCCCCCACTAATGTTGCGAATAAAAAGAACACAACATTACCCCCCCCCAATTTTACGGGTCATGGCAATTGCCATGATTGTACACGTGAAACTCGCAGCCATCGATCAGGAGCTCCTCCAGCTCCCCCGCAAAAAAGAAAAAGAAAATATATTAGTGAAGAAAAAAGAAGAAAATAATTAATGTCTCTACTCCCAATTAATACTCCTCGACTATTTTTTCCTTATAAATGTCCATCAAGTCCAACCTTGTTTCAGTCTTCATCATCAGTCCATTTCATTTCTATAATTCTTTACTTCTCTTCATGTACATCAGGTAATTCTTGTACAAATTTCTCCGCTTTCCAGTAGTCAATGAAAAAACTTATTTCTCCATTATCCAGGAAAATTATCAATTTTGCTGGGTAGCTCAATAAAAATTTATAGCCCTTTTCCCAAAAAGATTTTTTCACTGGATTAAATTCTTTCCGCCTCTTCAGAAGATCGTAACTTATGTCTGGATAAAAAAAAACTCTTTTCCCTTCTATTATCAATGGCCCATTTCTCTTTTTAGCACCTTGAGTAGCTGCCTTCAAGATCATTTCTTTATCTTGGTACCTTAAGCATTTTATCAAAATTGATCTTGGATTTTGATCTTGTTGAGATCTTGGTCTTAAAGCTCTGTGTGCTCTTTCGATTTCAATTACTTGACTTCCTTATTTCATTTCCAAAATTTTCGGAATCCATTCTTGAAAGAATTTTATTGGATTTTCTCCCTCTGTACCTTCCATAAGACCAACAATTTTAATATTATTTCGTCTACTAGAGTTCTCAAGCGCATCCATTTTTTCCAACATCCGTTTTCTTTCTGTTGTCCAGGCAAGATTATTGTTTTCTATCTTGTCTATTCTTTCAGTGTTTTCTTCCACTTTTACTTCCATCTCTTTAACTTTATTATCCATCTTCTTTTGTTTTTCCACCACATTATCAAGTGTATTCTGCATCCTTCTTATATCTGTTCTTATAGCTTTTAATTCATTCGTCTTATCTGTTCTTGTAGCTTTTAATTCATTCATCATATATATCAGGATATCTTTTATGTCTCCTTTAATCTCTTCCTTCTTTTCCTCTTCTTCTTCTTCTGAATTTCCCAAAGAGTCTGTTTCTACTTCCGATCCACATCCAATTTCACTTCCAGCTGTAGTTGGGATTTGTAGTTTTGTTGATATCTGTTCATACATACTTTTGCGCATGTGTTGTTCCTGCCGTTTCTTCTTAGAGACCGTCGACATTGCTGTAACTTCCTTTCCCGCATCATCAGAAGTGCCATGCACTTCGCCGGGAGGAGATCCAACTTGAGTCCGATGCTTCGCCGAGACGGTTAGGCCTTTTTCCCCACCGATTTGCGCAGTCTTCGAAGTAGTAGCTTTCTTCTGTTTCAGTTTAGGAGCCATATCAAAAGATAACCCTGAGTTGCTTATAAATAGTTTCTAATAGATATTTGTTAACTCTTCTTCATTTAAACCCTATTTCATTACTTTTTACGAGGGAGCTGGATTCCCAACGTCTCGATCCTACATCATCACGTGATGCCCCCCTCTGCACTGGCTCCTTAACCCCTTTCCCCATCCTGACTGTCACCCAGTTTCCTGTGTCCTGCACTTTGGGTCTAACTACCTCTCTATATATCCTATCTATCACCCCTTCAGCCTCCCGAATGATCCGGGATTCAGCCAGTTCCAGCTCCAAATCCTTAACGCAGTTTGCTAGAAGCTGCAGCTGGATGCACTTCTCGCAGTTGTAGTGGTTTGGGATGCTGGAGGTCTCCCTGCCTTCCCACATCCTGCAAGGGGAGCATTCCACTATCCTGCCTGAATTGAACCCGGCTCGCCTGTATGGTAAAGCATTGTGCTAACTACTGCACTACCATACCGCCCTGAGTACATATTGGGAAGACTGAAGCCACTGCCTTCAGGCTCCATAACCCTCCAGTTTCCTGAACACTCCTCTTCATAGCATCTGTCTAAAAATGAACCAGATGATTATACATCAGCTGGGTCTTCATTCACTTCAAAACGAGCTTCTGGTATGTTCTCATCATCTCTTTAAAAAGATAAAGGAGACTGCAAGTACTGGAATCTGGAACATCCTAACAGAATGCCAGCAGAAAATGGCGACTCAAGCCACATATGTGGAGGCAAATGGTAAAAGTCAATACTTTGGGTCAAGATCATGTGTCAAGACTGAGAGGGAAGCGGAAGATTGTTGGTATATGGTAGTAAAAGGGAGGGTCAGAGGCTGATAGGTAAAAGGTGGAAACAGATGGGAAGGGGTGAAGGGCAGATGCAACTGAATGAGGGAAGGGGAGGGAGGAGGGATCTGGAAATGGGATCAACACAAGAAGAAAACTGAGTGGAGAAGTGAGTGTGTGTGAGGGAAGAGCACCGGAGTGTGGTTACCTGAAGTCGGAAAATTTAACACTCCTATCATTGTTCCAGATTCCGTAATCTGCTCATCACCTAAGCAGAATATGAGATGATGTTCTTCCAATTTGACATTCTTCCTCTCTATGATGATGGAGGAGGCTGAGGACGGACAGAATAGTGTGAGAGTGGGAAGTAGAATTAAAATGATAAGCAAGTCCGTGGAAGCTGAAGATGGTTCTTGTACTGACTGCCACATCAGTGATCTGTTTGGAGAAGTTTCGGAGGAGCTGACCTGGGTGCAGACCGTGCTGCTGCCTGCTACTTGAAGACATCAGAGTAGGAGTGCAAAAGCAGCACGCAATATAACCATAAGTGACTGCCTTGGTCATTTTTCTTTGTGATCACAAAATCCTGATGGACATTGATAATCTGAGATGCCACAGGCTTGTTTCCCTTGCTCGGTGATGAGACCGGTGAGGAGGCAGCAGCTTGGCCACAGTTGCAGCTGCAGTCCAGGTGAGGCGATGCTGGAGGTGGTGTAGTGTGGAGTCTGTGCTCAGGTGGGAGCTGCCCTCTCCTGTCAGTGCTGCCCTCCATTGTTCGACCAGTAGAATGTGTTACGTACCTGTGGGTATCTTGTACCTGTCACGTGACCATGATGTAATTGAAGCTATGCTGGAGATGAGGTAATGGTATTGTGATGGGGGAGTGACATCATTTTCCCGCCAGTGAGAGGTCATGTGATAGTTTTTTTTAAACTGGGTATAAAAGGAGAACCTCACCCTGTGATGTGGGCAGTCCATGGTTGCATTTGGTAGTGACTCCATGCTGCTGCGTATTCCGATGTTATGATGCAGTTTCATTTAAAAGTGGAGTTTTACTTTCTGCCTTAAGTCAAAGGTTATTGCCGGCAGTTTTGCTACAATACTGCCAGTTAAAATCAAGTCGGATAGTAAAGATTCGCAAAAGTTCAGGAAGCTGAAAGATCAAGGAAAGTTGATTTCGACGGTGAAACTTGTTTGATCCTCATTCGGAAGGAATTCATCATCTGTGCCCATGTTAGTCCCTGCTGTAAGAGCAGAAAGGGCTGGGTGCAAAGTTTTGCCAAAGAAAGATCAGTGCCTTTAAGCCATTTCATTTTTCTTCATTGTAAATCCTTTGATCGAAGCATACCTCGACTGGGCTCAGCAGTAACGCCACGAAAGAGAATTTATTATCAAGGAAAGCCTCTATTTTAACGGACTGTAAATCATTTTGGACTTACTCATTACTACTTCTGAGAACTGTTTTCGCATTCTCACTTTAGGAACTGTTCGAGCTGCTGTATCGCAGCTGACGTCCGGTTGTTAGTCGTTTGTTTACTTTTTGGTTTTTTTTTAGCAGTGTTTAGTAAATGTTTTATTTGTTATAAAAACCCTGTTTCAATCATATATTCATTGTTGCTGGATTGTAACAAATGCAATTAAAGTACTTTGACATTTAAACCAAAATTAATTATTTAACTGAAAAAGAATGCTTAATCAAATCTTATATATATATACACAAGATTACTCAAATATTATTGAAATATTAAATATGCAGTAATTATGTGCAAATGCTTTCCCATCATTGGTACTACCTACAGGAGGTGCTGCCTCAAGAAGACAACATCCATTATCAAAGATCCCCACCACCTGGGCATGTCATCTTCTGGAAAGCACAACAGGGCTATTGAAACAAAAACTACGCATAAACTTAAAAGCTGCTTCTGCTAGGCAGTTAATCTAATCAACAATTCTAGTCCACCTCCCTGTTGCACGGAGTGACTGAGGAGAACCCAAGTGCAGGACACAGGCATGGAGACTGCGTTGGAATGCTTGTGCAGATGTAAATGTTGAAGAGCAAACAGGAGTAATCTTGACATGGAGCTCTGATATGGAGTCTTGACATGGAGACGTGGTTTTCATGGCATATCTTGAAACTGGAACTGAACTTAGAACTTACGATTCTAAGCAGTCAGGAAATGAAGTTATCACACGGGAATTGGCAACCAGTGGTTGTGACGCTAGGGGTCTTATACTGCAGTTCTTGATGGAGACCAGGTGTGCTGTCATCAAGCAAATTAGCAGTAAATGGGAAATTAACGACTGGAATCAAGGCAATAATTGAAGGAGATCGGGTCAATATAGGGGATTGACAATCGGGACTATGACAGTAACCCCTCCTGAACAGGAGTGTCCAGGCGATCCACCAGGCTTGTCTGGATGGTCTCAATGGAAATCACGGATGAGGGAAGGGTCGAAGCTGAAGGAACAGGGAATCCAGGAATGTTCCTCCGGGCCGTATCCTTCCCAATCGACCAGGTACTGAAGGCCCCTGCCTCGGCGGCACACATCCAGTAATTGCTGGATGGTGTATGCCGGGTGGTCGTCAATGATCCAGGCAGGTGGAGTGGGTTCGGCTGGAGGGCACAAAGGGCTGACAGATACTGGTTTCAATTGGGAGACATGGAATGTAGGATGGATGTGCATAGATCTAGGCAGTTGATAATGGGATCTGCCATGGGGTTGATAATGCTCTCAAGCTCGAAAGGTCCTAGGAAGCAAGGGGCAAGTTTCTTGGGCTCGTTCTTGAGTGGGATATCTTTAGAAGAGAGCCAAACCTTCTGCCCAGGCTGATAATCAGGTGCAGGAGTCCGATGGCAATCAGCAATCCTCCGGTTGCGGTCGGCTGAGCGGAGCAGGGTGTGTATACTCTACCCAAGTACGATGGTTGCTCCAGGCAGACGGATTGTTGGCGGTTATGCAGCACAGTGCTGCTTCCAAATCCTGGTTAGCTCGCTCTGTTTGCCCGTTTATCTACAGATGAAAGCTGGAAGACACATTTACTGAGGCTCCAAGGGCTTGACAAAAAGATCTCCAAACTCGTGAGATGAATTGGGGACCCTGGTCAGAAATAACGTCCGAGGGAATCCCGTGCAGGTGGAAGACGTGATGGACGAGAAGGTCAGCTGTTTCTGGAGCTGTATGGAGTTTGGGAAGGGCTACAAAGTGCACAGCTTAGGAGAAGCAGTGCACCACAGTGGGTATGGCAGTGTTCCCATGTGAAGGGGGTAGTCCTGTAACGAAATCCAGTGCTATATGAGACCAAGAATGGCTAGGAACAGGTAGGGGATGAAGCAATCCAGCAGGTGTTCGGTGGGAGGCTTTTCCACGGACACAAACAGAACAGGCAGAGACAAAGGAACAGGTATCAGCATCCATGGAGGGCCTGCAGAAGTGCCTCTTCAGAAGGGACAGCGTCTGATCAATCCCGGGATGGCAGGCAAAACGAGATGTGTATTCCCACTGGAGAACCTGAGATCGAATGGAATCAGGCACAAAAAGGCAATTGGAGGGTCCATTGACTGGGTTACGTTGGGCCTCTTTGACTATGGCCTCACTCTCCCAGGTGAGGGTAGCCACCACACAGGATAGTGGAAGGATGGTCTCAGGGTTGGGAAGGCCATCCTCAGAAATGTATTGATGGGAGAGGGCATCGTGCTTCCCATTCTTGGATCCCGGATGATAGGTGAGCATAAACCTGAACTGGCCAAAAAATAATGCCCAACGGGCTTAGCAGGTATTCAGGCCTTTGGCGGTTTGGTTGCATTCAGGATTCTTGTGATCTGTCCAGATGATAAACTCATGTTCTGCTCCCTCCAGCCAGTGCCTCCACTTCTTCAAAGCAAGTCTGATCACCAGTAGCTCCCGGTTCCCTACGTTGCAATTTCATTTGGCAGGGTACAGCTGGTGAGAAAAGAAGACACAGGGATGAAGTTTCTGATCAGGGCCTGAACGTTGGGAGAAGACACCTCCCACCCCAGAGTTGGAGGCGTCGACCTCTATAATGAATTGACAAGTGGGATCTGGTTGGACCAGGATGGGAGCGGAGGTGAAACACTTCTTCATCTCTGAGAACGCTGAGTCAGCTTCAGGGTCCCAGTGAAAAGGGGTTGTAGGTGAGGTGAGTTGGGTAAGGGGCACCGCCACCCGACTATAATCCGTGATGAACCAGTGATAGAAGTTCACAAACCCCAGAAATCGCTGGAGTTGCTTGTGTCATGGGTCTTGGCCACTCTGCCACCGCCCAGATCGTCTCGATGATGTACCGTAAGAAGCTGACTGAGGGGACATGGAACTCACACTTCTGAGTTTTAATGAATAATTTGTGCTCCCAAAGCCTCTGTAGAACCTGATGGACATGATGGGTGTGTTCCTGGGAACTGCTGGAGAAGATTAGGATGTCATCCAGATAAACAAACACAAAATGGTTAATAAAGTCTCTTTGGACATCGTCAATCAGGGCTTGGAAGATGGCAGGGGCATTGGTGAGGCCAAATGGCATGACCAGGTATTTGAAGTGGCCTAGAGGGGTATTGAATGCCGTTTTCCACTCGTCTCCCTCCTTCATTCTGACCAGATGGTAGGCGCTACATGGGTCCAATTTGGACAAAATAGTGGCTCCGTGAAGTGGTTCTAAAGCGGAGTTTATGAGGGGCAGTGGATACCTGTTCTTTATGGTTTTATTATTTAGGCCTTGGTAGTCAATGCGGGGATGTAGTGAACCATCCTTCTTCCCCACAAAGAAGAACCCTGCGCCCACCGGGCAGGATGAGGGTCGGATTATGCCCGCCGCAAGAGATTCACTGATGTAATCCTCCATTGCTTCCCTCTCTGGCCGGGACAAGTTATACAGCCGACTGGTGGGTAGAGGAGCTCCGGGAGAAGGTCGATAGCACAATCGTATGGTCAGTATGGAGGCAGGGATAGGGCGCGTTGCTTACTAAACACTTGTCCCAGGTTGTGGTACTCCACTGGAACCCTGGACAAGTCAGGGGGGGTTCAGTGGCAGATGAGGTCGCGGTGGCTTTTACAGGAAAAAGGGCTGACTGTAGACAAGTGGAGTGAGAAAACGGACTCCAGCTGGCTATCTTCCCAGTGAATCCCCAGTCAATATGGGGATTATGGCGGCTTAACCAGGGGTACCCAAGAACTATAGGAGCTTGAGGAGAGGAAATTAGGTTAAATTGTACTTGCTCCTGATGGTTCCCAGAGAGAATCAAAGACAGTGGTGGTGTACAGTGAGTGATTCGGGCCAGAAGTCTTCGTCCAGTGCCTGGGCTTCCAGAGGGGTACTCAACGGCTCCCGAGGCATTCCGGCCCAGGAAGCTATATCTTCATCCAGAAGGTTTCCCTCAGCACTGAAGTCCACTAGAGCTGACAGAGGCAGGGATTATTGATTATAACAGAAAGTAACTGGGATTTGTATCTGGGTTCAGGGAACCAAAGGGAATGTTGTCTGGCTAACCTTTCCCTTTCTGGCCGCAGTGGACAGGTAGCATGGAAATGGCTGGACTGGCCGCAATAGAGACACTCCCCTGATCTCAGTCTCTGGAGCCGCTCTGTGGGAGAAAGCCGGTTCCGTCCTAGCTGCATTGGTACCTTTTCTGGGGTGGTGGAAATGGGCTGACTGGGAGCTATTCTAGGAGTGGGAGGAGGAGAGAGGCCAGGGCTGAGAGAAGATGGTAAAGTGTGCCGTGGGGTGACCAAAGGTGTAGGATGACCGGTCCTCTCCCTCTGATGTTCTCAGAGTCGGTTGTCCAGCCTGATGGCTAGGGAGATCAATCAGTCCAGACTGTTAGTGTCATCCCTAGCTGCCAACTTGTCCTTTATCATATCACAGAGGCCTTGCCGAAATACCTCCTGGAGTGTCTCATCATTCCACCCTGAGTCAGCCGCTAGCGTCTGAAACTCCACGGAGTATTTGGCAACACTGCGTGAGCCCTGATAGAGGGTGAGTAGATGCTTAGCGGCATCTTTACTACGGACTGGATGGTCACAAATCTTGCTCATTTCTGAGATGAAGGTGGGGAATGAAGAGCATGTCTCTGGCTGATTTTCCCAAATCACAGTGGCCCACGCTAAGGCACTTCCTAGCAACAACCCCATGATGTAAGCTATCTTTGACCTGTCCGTGGCATACGTGGATGACTGCTGCTCAAACATCAAGAAGCATTGCAGCAGAAAGGCCCAGCACTTCCCCAGATCCCCAGCATAGGGTTCTGGTTCAGGTATGTGTGCCTCTTTAGCGGTTGTGTTGTCGACATATAGGGTGCTGCCACTACAGGCTGTCCGGGCTGATCAGACAGAGTTCCAGGAGTGGATGCGGTAAGAAGTGTGGATACTCGGTCGACCTGTTCACTGACCTTCCTTACATGCACTGACGGGGAACGTAGGTTCTCCATGACTTCCCGGAGCAGCCGATTGTGCAGGCCCAGTAGGGAGCCCTGGCTGGTGAGGGCTTGTTGCAGAGGATTCGTGTCCACTGGGTTCATTGTGGCCAGTTCGTTTTCTTGCATGGAGTGACTGAGGAGAGCCCAAGTGCAGGACACAGGCACGGATACTGAATGGCAATGCTTGCACAGACGTGAACATTGAACAGCAAACAGGAGTCGTCTTGACATGGAGCTCTGATATGGAGTCTTGACACAGAGACAGGGTTTTCATGGAATATCTTGAAACTGGAGCTGAACTTAGAACTAACGGTTCTAAGTGGTCAGGAAATGAAGTTATCACATGGGAATAGACCAATGAACTGGCAACCAGTGGTTGTGATGCTGGTGTTCTGATACACTACTGTATTTCTTGATGGAGACCAGGTATGCTGTCACCAAGCGAATTAGCAGTAAATGGGAAATTAATGATTGGAATCAAGGCAATAATTGAAGGAGATAATGGGCAAGATAGGGGTTTGACAATTGGGACCATGACACTTCCTCCATCTATTACCTCAGTCCCTGCACTGCACTATAGACACTTAAAACCACTTTTTATTATGATCTGTATCTTGTAACAACATGCTGATATTTATGTATTTAAACACATTTTATTCCATAGTTAAGTTAAAATTAAAGTCTGTCCCGAGCCTTATGGGCTCATCAGGCCGGTGATTATACGAGACACCCCCCCCCCCCCCGCCCCGGATAGGATACCAGTCTATTGCGAGGTTATTTTGAGGTTATTTTATTCCATACAGGTACTGCAATCAATAACATTATTTTATATAATTCAATATTCTTTATAATTGTTGAATGTTGATCTTTTTGTTGCATGTCACACCAATACAACACAGCAAATTCTTGAAACAAGTAAATGTGCTGTATATACAGTTTAACTCCTTTCATGACAAAGTGGAATTAATAGTTAGTATCTCTATTTATTTAGTGGGAATCCTCAGTAAATTTTCCAACATCATCACTTTTAAACAAGGTCTATCTCATTCAGTAACTTATCAAAGTCTTTGCAAAATTCATCATTTCTTCCAGAAAATCGAATTCAGATCCTTCGAATGAGAAACAAACTTATACTTCTAACTGTATCAAATCCTGTAAGTCTTGAAACATTTTGTTTCCTCACTGGTTCTTCAATCCTGGGAGGCTCGTTATCTTGTTTCTCGGCTTGTTGGGTGAAATGATGGGTCATTCATGGAAAGCTGATTCACAACACTTACACAACAAATATAAAACCTGGCCTGTATACAATAGACTATAGTCCATAAATTCTTACACACATTCTATTTTCAATTCAAAATAACTCAATATCTTATTGTCATTTCCAAACTTTTCTCTGTTACAACACTACTGAACATATTTCACACATAAGTTATACACTTGGAACAGGAAAAGTGTTTTACTCACCAAATTGCTTGGAATGATTTAACAGAACTAATTCCAGATTACACAGTAGAGATCAAGTTTTCATCATTCCTGGAATGAGTTGACCAAAACTGCACACAATTCTCCAAATTAGGCCTCACTTATACAACTTCAACATAACATCCTGGCACCTGTACTCAGTACTTTGATTTATGAAGGCCAATGTGTCAAAAGCTTTGTTTACGGCCCTATCTACCTGTGACACCAGCTTCAAAAAATTATACATTTGTATTCCCAGATACCTCTGTTCTACCATACTCATCTTTGCCCTATTGCTCACTGTGAAAATCCTACCCTGGTATGTCTTCCCAAATTGCAACACCTCACACTTGTTTACATTAAATTCTATCTGTCATTTTTCTGCCCATTTTCGCAGATGGTTCAGATCCTCCTTCAAGCTTTAAAAGTCCACTTCCTTGTCTGCTACATCCTCAATATTGGTATCATCTGCACATTTGCTGATCCAGTCTGCCAGATTATCATCTAGATCACTGATATGGATGACTAACAACATATGTCCCAGCGCAAATCCCTGCAGCGCACCACTAATCACAGACACCACTGGTCCAGTCGGAGAGGCAACTATCTGTTACTACTTTCTGGCTTCTCCCATGAAGCCAATGTCTAATCCAATTTACTATCTCATTTTGAATACCAAAATTCAAGATTCTAGGGGTCGGGTTAGGGTGATGATGATATGCTGGATGAGAGATGGTGATGAAGACTTGGTCGGCTTATCAATCATGGATGAACTGTCCACTGCAGTATAAATTGAAGGCCATGAATGAAAACAAAAAGAATCAAAGGCGAAGGAAGGAAAACAATGCTGGGAATGTGAAAGACAGACAACGTGAAAAACAAAATGGAGGAGCAAATCACTGCAATACCTGAAAGTCTGAGGGCAAAAACAGACAACACTGGAAAAGCTCAACATATCAGTAGAGAGAAAAACAAGGCAGATGAAAGATGAGTGTCAGGCTGATGCCCTCCTCCATCTAAATTAGATGACTTACTCATTCCTCCTCTATCTGCCACGCACTTCCTCAATCCAACTATCACTTGCCAGCACTTGCTCTAGCCCTTGATATTGCACAGGAAGATGCCACAAGTAAGGGTGGGTGCCAGTAGAAGGAGAAATGTAAAGTGGTGAGTCAAAGGGGGAATGACCCCTTTGGAAAACTTTTGGGCAAAGAGGGCAAAGTGCACCTGGAGACATGAGAGAATTTTAATGCAACACACACAAACTGCTGGAGGAATCAACACTGAAGTGGGTTGATAGTACACAGACTTTAGTGTGAACAGGGTTTTAAGGGAAAGGAAAACAATAAATTCTTGGCCAAATATGGCCGTTTACTAAAACACCCCAATTGAAAACTAGATGCCAACACTGCGGCTGAAAGTAATACCTAAATAGAAAATGAAAACTGCTGTTTTCAGTGTCAATTGACTCAATATCCAGTTTCTCAGGCAAGGCCGAATGCAAGCAGGTAGCGTAACATTGCTGTGCTTTGCTCAAGTCTCAATAAACACTACAACAAAAAGAGGGGAGCTAAATACTGCCAAAATGATATAATAATTAGCTGACACATGCATATTCAGGAACACATTTGCTGAATCTGCTGGCAGCTGGGTCTGTGGATGTGACAGGGGCTTTTTCCTTAGGTGCAGTTCCTGAGGTGTCCCACAGAGCTGTGCCCACTGGAAGTCCCAGATGAGCAGCTTGTCCAAGAATGTCCTTCAGGACCAATCCTCCCAATCCACAAGGTACTGGACCTTACCATGTACCCGACGAGATGCCAGGAGGCGCTGCACACTGAAGACCAGGGAACCATCTACTAAGTGGGGAGGAGGAGGTGGGGTAACTGGGGCCAGAGGAGAGATAGTAACTGGCTTGAGCTGGGAATAGTGGAACACTGGGGGGATCTTCATTGATGCTGGTAGATGTAATCTATACAAGACTTTTTCCACTACAGATGGTCCCATGTAGTGCAGAGACAATTTGGGACTCGACTTTCAGGGAAAGATCCCTTGATACCAACCAGACCTTCTTCCCTGGCTTGAAAGGTCTCACCTGTCGACATCACTGATCAGCCTGCTGGGCCTGTTGTTCCAGGACGTGCAGCACAGAAGCCGTGGCTTGTCTCCAGGTGCACTTGTAGCACTGGATCAGCTGTTCAGCAGCAGGAACTCCTACATCACTCTCCCGATCAGAGAAGGACAGCATCTGGAATCCTTTCTGCCATTCAAAGGGGACATACCAGTGGAGGACGACTGGAGGTTATTGTGGGCAATCTCTTCCGAAACCAATTAGGAACTCCAGGACATGGGGTTGGAAGAGGCAGGACAGTGCAGGGCTGTCTCCAACTCCTGATTCACTCTCTCAGTCTGGCCATTGGATTGGGGGTGAAAACCAGATGAGAGTTTGGTCATGGCTCCTACAACAAAACAGAATGTCTTCCAAAAGTGGAGAGTAAACTATGGTTCATAATCAGACACTATGTCTTGAGGGAAACTGTGGAGCCTGAACACATGTTGAACCATGAGTGTGGCAGTCTCAAGAGCAGTTTAGGGAGAGCAATGAGGTGGGCAGCCTTGGAGAATCAATCCACAACAACCAAAATGGTAGTGTTGCCATTAGATGGGGGAAGACCAGAGATGAAATTCATAGAGAGGTGAACTGAACAGTTGCTGTGAAGGATGATAACTGTTCCTCCAGATGAGACTTGGCTTGCTGGCATGATGTTATCTGCATCATTGCTTCAGTAATTTCACCCAGAAGAAACTCAGTTGCCTGTAGCTTGTCACCTACTTAACCAATGACTCTCTGGGCCAAGGTCAACTACTCTATCTCTGCTGGGTCAATCTCTGTGTGGTTGAGACTTGCTGTTGTATATTTGGATATGGCCCAAGTATGAAGAGACTCTGAAGTGGGTTGATAGTTCACAGGCTTTAATATGAACAGGATTTTAAGAGAAAGGAAAACAAAAAAAAAGCACAAGGCCAAACAGGGCTATTAATAAAATTCTCAAACAGAAAACTAGATGCCAACACTGTGGCTGAAAGGAATATCTGAATATAAAATGAATAACGCTAGTCTTCAGCATCAGCCAACTCGATGGTCCACTTTCTTAGGCAAGACCGAATGCAAGCAGGCAGTGTAACATTGCTGTGCTTTGCTCAAGCCTCGACAAGCACTACATTGAATTGAAAGGAGTAAAGTACCACTGTAATGAAATAATAATTAGCTGGTGCGTGCATATTCACTAACGTGATTGATGAATCTGCTGTACAGCCGAATCCATGGTTGTGACAAGATCAGGCTGCATCTATGGAGGAAAATGAACAGTAGAAGTTTCAGGCCAAGAACTTTCATCAGAAAAGTATTCCTGATGATGACATCACATTCAATGCGACAAAAATTGCGGAGGATAATTCTTTGAATGTGAAGACTAGTGGGGAAGCAGCTGAGAACTGGTAATACTGTGCTTGTACTGGATGGGAGGAGAGAGAATAACAGTAAAACTACAGATATAAAAGCAATGGGCTTCCTTGAAGCTCAGTGAGTAAGTGCAATGTGTATTTAGCATTGTATTTTTTCTCATGCTACATTTCAGTTAGTCACCTTCGCAACACAAGCTTCGATGGTGCTCGACAGCGACTCGTTAGAGCTCAGTTGTGGAAACAGCTTAATTTCTATCTTTGATATCTCTCTTTTACCTTTTCAAGGTGGACGGGGTTCTGTCGAAGACCCTGACCTGGAGTACACTCAAACTTCATTTCCTTGCAGCATTGTGACACGCTCCCGGGGGCTCACAACCGGCTGTTTTTTGATATCCTAAAGACATGGCTGAGTTGATGAGCGCACCTTTGGGGTTCCAAGGCTCTGTAGCACTGGGGATGAGCCAGTTCCATGCTGGTGCCACCAGCTGAAGTATCGCGGGAGAAAATGGAACAGCATATCGGCTGCTGGGGTCTCTGTGCTCGCGCGGTCTCACTTCTCTAGTTGGTGGGGGATAGTTTGTTGCTGACTCTAAAGTTTATAATTCAGAAAAAACAGTGACACAGCAGACATCAACACCCTAAATTTGCAAGTTGTTTGCCTTTGTTGGTCTCCCCTCTCACTGTGAAATGGGTCACACCTCACTATCCCTTTATTAGGGAGAAAGGGAGCCTCAGGTATGTTGAATTGTCAGCTGAACTGTTTTTGTTGTACTGTAGATCATGGTCTCTCTTTGGGGCTTTGCTATTGTTTGCTTGGTGAGTGGAAGAGGGTGCTGTTTTTTGTTTGATATTTGTAATTAATTTAGATCACTTTGCAGAGATCTGTTTTCACTTTGGCATGAAAGAGTCTTTTTCTGTTGATTAGTGTCAAAAAACAGTCGAATTAAATCCACTGTGATTCAATGATGTAAAACAATAAAACATGAAATCTTCCTGGGGGTTGAATACTTTTTATTGACATGGTGTATTTACTTGCCTGAAGAATTTGTTGTGTTGTGTTGGTGTGACATGCAACAAAACATCAGCATTCAACAGTCATAAAGAATAATGAATTATATAAAATAATGTTATTGATTAAAGTACCGGTATGGAACAAAATGTGTTTAAATACATAATAATCAGCATGTTGTTACAAGGTAAAGAGCATAATAATAAGTGGTTTAAAGTGTCTATAGTGCATTGCGGGACTGAGGTAATAGATGGAGGGAGGTGTACTAGAGTTGTTAATTGGATTAACTGCCCAGCAAAAGAAACTTAAGTTTGTGTAAAGTTTTTGTTTCAGTAACCCTATGGAGTTTTCCAGAAGGGATAATTTCTTTCTTTGTTCTGGACACAGTGATGGTAGACTGCAGACAGTGACATTCTCTGCTGACCTGACAGTTTGTTGTAGTTTTCTTATATTGTGAGACAATGCTGCACCAAACCAGGCAGTAATTGCTGATGTGAGGATGCTCTCTCTCAAGACAGTGTAGAATTGCACCAGTATGATCTGGGGAAGATGGAATTTGACCAATGGCCAGAAGAAATACTTTCTCTGCTGAACCTTTTTGTTAATGAAGGAGATATGCTTCTCCTACATGAGGTGCTGCAAAATAATGATGCCCAGGAACCTGAATGTAGAAGCAGTGCTAACTGTAGAGATGCTGAACCATATTGGTTTTAATGAAAAAGTTATAGTCTGATCTTTACTGAGAGTTAACATTTTAAATCTTCAATAATTAACAGAATGTACACACAATACAAAAGGAAAAAATAATAAACATAAGCTATACACAATTCTTACAAGAAAAAAATTAGAACAAAAATAAACTCATTTTAGTGCAAGGTGATGAAAGTGGTCACAGTGCTGCTAAACTGGAGTGATTCAGCTTGTTCCAGTTGGATCAAGACCGAAGAGCTAAAGAGGAGTAGTTGTTCTTGAACCTGGTGGTGTGGGACTCCAAGCTTCTGGACCTCCTGCTCAATGGCAGCTACAAGAAGATGGCATGTCAGATGGTGGGATCTTTGTTAATGGATGCTGCCTTCTTGAGGGGGCTCCTCCTGTAGATACTACGAATGATGGGAAAGCATTTGCACATAGTCGTTGTTTATGTAATTGCTTCTCTGTAATGTTACGGTTTCTCTGTAGCAGCAATGTATGGGTTATGGCTGGAGATAATGGGGCTTTGGAACACAGGGGTTAGCCAATCAGGGAATTGTTGCCCTGTCTTGTGATTCTGGAAGCAATTGATTTTCATGGGCTTTTGGAGATGGAGAAAGAGAGATGAAGATAGAAGACACGAATGGAAAGATTTGGTAGACCACCGGGCGGGGTGGACTCGGAGCGAGTGTCCGAAGGGCAGCGACAATTGATGGAGGATCAGCGAGGGGGAAACCATGTGCTCCAACTTTGTGTGCACAGTTTAATAAGATGTGGGCCCTTTTTATTTAATGTTTTGTTTCTCTACTAACCATATAGTCAAAATAAGAGTTATAAAGCTTAATCATATAATCACATATTGTGTACTGTTTGTTACTTCAGGGTACTGATTTGTAGCAGGGGACATATCGTTCAGCATCTACCCAAACGAGATTTCTTAAGTTTGGCCAGGCAGGGGGTTATCACCCCCTATATTAAGCCACTAGGTGAAGCGAGTGTTACATCTATTTAATGTTTCAATCATATTTAAATAATCTTGTATATATATTATTTGATTAAGCATTCTTTTTCATTTCAATACTTAGTTATAGTTTATTGTAAAAATACTATAATTGCATGCACCATGATTCTACATGATATGTAGAAAGTAATCTCAAAGTCAGACCTGATTTCCTGGACATCTCTGTTTTCTTTGAATTAGCTTAATGATTTGTAACTGCTAGTCATTATATTGGCAACAAGGGATTTTGAAAATGATCTTGACATGCCGACTGACCTATTCGCTTTTAATATTTTTATTAATTTCTACATAGAAGAATACAGAGTACAGTAAAATATATAAGTCAAAAAAAGGATTAAATATTATCAAATATATTATATTTGAATCCCACTTGGAATCTCATTACCCTATATTCATTTAAATTGAATTAAATTGTAATATTGAAATATGATAATGTTATTATACAAAAAAATCTAATCCCACTACCAAGACCAAGGCTGTTTGGTAAAGAAAGAAAAAAAGAAAAAAAAATCCTTACAATATACTGAAATAAGTTGTTAGCCAACATCTGTATTTTAAGAGCAAATCAAAGGTTTTGAAAATATTTCAAAAATGGTCGCCACAATGTTTGAAAATCTTGACTACATTCAGAAATTGAACAATGGTTCTTCTCTAAATTTAAGCATGACATAACATCACTTAATCATTGAATGTGAATAGGTGGAATGGCATCCTTCCAAGTTCGACCTCCTAGCCTAAAGAGAAATATTCAGATTCAGTTTATTGCCATTTATAAACCACAAATACAATGTAGTTAAAAAATGAGACAACGTTCTCCAGAATGATATCATGAAAAAGCACAAAACAGACCACACAAGAAAAACCACATAACATTTGGTAATCCCCAATCCAGAGTCCGGAGAGGCTGCTGTGTATCAATATCGTGCTACCATCTTAGCACGTTCCCCGGAAAGGAACTACAAACCCATCAGACAAAACTAAGCTACAAGACATACACAAAACCACATAGATTACATATAAGTATAGTTAACATATAGTTTCAACAGTGCAGACAATACCATAATTGATAAAAGACTAAACTGACAGAGACCACATAATTATAACACATAGTTTCAACAGTGCAAAGCAATACCGTAATCTGATAAAGAGCAGTCCATGGCATGGTTTAAAAGAAAGTCTCAAAGTCCCGACAGCCCATCATCTCACGCAGACGGTAGAAGGAAGAAAAACTCTTTCTGCCATGAAACTCCAGAGCCGCAGCTTGCCGATACAGCACTTTGAGAGCTCCGACCACAGCCAACTCCGAGTCCGTTTGAAAACTTCGAGCCTCCGACCAGCCCTCCAACACTGAGCACCGAGCACCATCTCTGCCGAGCGCTTCGACCCCGGCCCAAAAGTCAGAATGCGCAAACCAGATGTCTCCAAAATAATATCTTTTCTTCCAACAATACCAAACAGGGCAGTCAGAGGGTTAGGCTTAAAATTTACTTTGAAAATTACAGAAAAAGGTTGGAATACTTCTTTCCAGTATTTTTCAAGACTTGGACATGTCCAAAACATATGAATTAATGTAGCTTCTCCATTATTACATCTATCACAATAGGGAGAAATATCCAAATAAAAATGAGATAGCTTATCCTTGGACATGTGAGTCCTATAAACCATTTTGAACTGTAGGAGGGAGTGGCGGGCACATAACAATGAAGTGTTAACCAATTTAAAAATTCCATTCCAAGTTTCCTCAAAAATTGAAATCTGTAAATCTTGTTCCCAAAGATTTTTAATTTTGTCTAAAGGCACATTTCTCATTCCCAGTAACATGCCATAAATATTGGATATTGAACCATTATGAAAAGGTTTCAAATTAGAAATTACATCTAATAAGTTCTTATTAGGACTTTTAGGAAATATATATAATTGAGATCGCAGAAAGTCTCTAATTTGTAGATATAAAAAAAATGGGTTTTTGGTAAGCTATATTTAGCTGACAGTTGCTCAAATGAAAAGAGACTTCCTCCATTAAACAGATCCTGGAAGCATTTAATATCCAATCTATCCCATTCTTTAAAAACTGTATCAGTCATAGAAGGTTTAAAAAAAATTAGAAAAAATGGGATTTGAAAGAGGAAATCTCATTAGGCCGAAGTATTTTCTAAATTGTACCCAGATCTTGAAGGTATGTTTAACTACCAAATTGTCAGTTAGTTTACTTAAAGATAAAGGAAGTGAAGATCCCAGAAGAGAAATGATAGAAAATTTGTTAACAGAGTTAGCTTCTAAAGAAACCCATACCAGACAGTCCTCACAGTTAATATAGTATGACCAAACATAATAGAACATAGAATAGTACAGCACAGTACAGGCCCTTTGGCCCACAATGTTGTGTTGACCCTCAAACTCTGCCTCCCATATAACCCCCCACCTTAAATTCCTCCATATACCTGTCTAGTAGTCACTTAAACTTCACAAGTGTATCTGCCTCCACCACTGACTCAGGCAGGGCATTCCACGCACCAACCACTCTCTGAGTGAAAAACCTTCCTCTAATATCCCCCTTGAACTTCCCACCCCTTACCTTAAAGCCATGTCCTCTTGTACTGAGCAGTGGTGCCCTGGGGAAGAGGTGCTGGCTGTCCACTCTGTCTATTCCTCTTAATAGCTTGTACACCTCTATCATGTCTCCTCTCATCCTCCTTCTCTCCAAAGAGTAAAGCCCTAGCTCCCTTAATCTCTGATCATAATCCATACTCTCTAAACCAGGCAGCATTCTGGTAAATCTCCTCTGTACCCTTTCCAATGCCTCCACATCCTTCCAATACTGAGGTGACCAGAAATGGACACTGTGTGGCCTAACTAGAGTTTTATAGAGCTGCATCATTACATCACGTCTCTTAAACTCTATCCCTCGACTTGTGAAAGCTAACACCCCATAAGCTTTCTTAACTACCCTATCTACCTGTGAAGCAACTTTCAGGGATCTGCGGACATGTACCCCCAGATCCCTCTGCTCCTCCACACTACCAAGTATCCTGCCATTTACTTTGTACTCTGCTTTGGAGTTTGTCCTTCCAAAGTGTACCACCTCACACTTCTCCGGGTTGAACTCCATCTGCCACTTCTGCAGCCTATCAATGTCTCCCTGCAATCTTCGACAATCATCTACACTATTTACAACACCACCAACCTCTGTGTCATCTGCACACTTGCAAACCCACACTTCTACCCCCACATCCAGGTCGTTAATAAAAATCACAAAAAGTAGAGGTCCCAGAACAGATCCTTGTGGGACACCACTAGTCATAACCCTCCAATCTGAATGTACTCCCTCCACCACAACCCTCTGCCTTCTGCAGGCAAGCCAATTTTGAATCCACCTGGCCAAATTTCCTTGGATCCCATGCCTTCTGACTTTCTGAGTAAGTCTACCGTGTGGAACCTTGTCAAATGCCTTACTAAAATCCATGTAGATCACATCCACTGTACTACCCTCATCTATATGCCTGGTCATCTCCTCAAAGAACTCTATCAGGCCTGTTAGGCACGATCTACCCTTCACAAAGCCTTGCTGACTGTCCCTGATCAGACCATGATTCTCTAAATGCCCATAGATCCTATCTCTAAGAATCTTTTCCAATAGCTTTCCCACCACAGACGAAAGGCTCACTGGTCTATAATTACCTGGACTATCCCTCCTACCTTTTTTGAACAAGGGGGCAACATTCACCTCCCTCCAATCCTCCGGTACCATTACCATGGACAACAAAGACATAAAGATCCTAGCCAGAGGTTCAGCAATCTCTTCCCTCGCCTTGTGGAGCAGCCTGGGGAATATTCCATCAGACCCCGGGGATTTATCCATCCTAATGTATTTTAACAACTCCAACACCTCCTCTCCCTTACTATCAGCATGCTCCAGAACATCAACCTCACTTATATTGTCCTCACCGTCATCAAGTTCCCGCTCAGTGGTGAATACCGAAGAGAAGTATTCATTGAGGACTTTGCTCACTTCCACAACCTCCAGGCACATCTTCCCACTTTCATCTCTAATCGGTCCTACCTTCACTCCTGTCATCCTTTTGTTCTTCACATAATTGAAGAATGCCTTGAGGTTTTCCTCTACCCTACCAGTAATATCATTAGATTCTCGAAAAGCAATGGTTAAGGTTTCTAAGACCAAATCAAAGAGCGAAGAGCTCAAGGGACAACCTTGTCTAGTTCCACGTTGAAGTTTAAAAAGATTGGAATATTGAAAATTGGTAAGGACCCTGACAGAGGGAGACAGATACAGTAATTTAATCCATTGAAAAAAAATCAGGTGCAAAATTAAATTTTTCTAAAGTTTTAAATAAATAATTCCATTCAACACGATCAAAAGCCTTTGCAGCGTCCAAAGAACTCACACATTCCAATACCTCCTTAAAAGAGGAATAAATAATGTTTAATAAACAATGAATATTAAAGTGGAAATATCGATTTTTAATAAATCCTGTCTGATCATCAGAAATTATAGAGGGGCACCCTTGTAAAACAGAGATGCAGAGAAATTTCTTTAGCCAAAGGCTGGTGAATATGTGGAATTTGTTGCCACATGCAGCTATTGGGTCTATTTAAGGCAGAGATTGATAAGTTTTGATTGGACAAAGATTATGGGGAGAGGGCCAGGAACTAGGGTTGAGGAGGAGAAGAAAAAAGGATCAGCCATGATTGAATGGCGGAGCAGATTTGATAGGGCAGATGGCCTAATTCTGCTCCTATATCTTATGGTCTTCTCAACATAATTGCCCAATATTCTACTACATTAGTTGGTTAGTATTTTACCATTCTGGAAATTTTCTCATTGTTATCTCAAAAATATGTTGTAGACATTGAGGTGGAAGTGATACCACACACCCTGCTCTTGGATTGCTCATCCTCTTCCCATCAGGGTGAAGGCAACTTAACATCCATGCCAGGATCAGACTCAAAAACCTTTACTTTCCCCATGAAGCAAGGCTGGTCAACACCTCCACTCACTGACCAGTGCTTCCACACCTCCGACCACTACCATTTTATCATTTCCATAGACCATAAGACCATAAGACAAAGAAGCAGAAGTAGGCCATTCGGCCCATCGAGTCTGCTCCGCCATTTCATCATGAGCTGATCTAATCTCCCCTTTAGTCCCATTCCCCCGTCTTCTCACCATAACCTTTGATGCCCTGACTACTCAGATACCTATCAATCTCTGCCTTAAATACACCCAATAACCCAGCCTCCACTGCCGCCCGTGACAACAAATTCCAGAGATTCACCACCCTCTGGCTAAAAAAAATTTTTTGTATCTCCATTCTGAATGGGTGCCCTGCAATCCTCAAGTCATGTCCTCTCGTACTAGACTCCCCCACCATGGGAAACAACTTTGCAACATCCACTCTGTCCATGCTTTTCAACATTCGAAATGTTTCTAAGAGGTCTCCCTTCATTCTTCTAAACTCCAAGGAGTACAGTCCAAGAGCAGTCAAATGTTCCTCATATGTTAACCCTCTCATTTCCAGAATTATTCTAGTGAATCTTCTCTGAACCCTCTCCAATGTCAGCACATCTTTTCTTAAATAAGGAGCCCAAAACTACACACAGTATTCCAAGTGAGGTCTTACCAGTGCCTTATAGAGCCTCAACATCACATCCCTGCTCCTATACTCTATTCCCCTAGAAATGAATGCCAACATTGCATTCACCTTCTTCACCACTGATTCAACCTGGAGGTTAACCTTAAGGGTATCCTGCATGAGAACTCCCAAGTCCCATTGCATCTCAGTACTTTGAATTCTCTCCCCATTTAAATAATAGTCTGCCCATTTATTTCTTCTACCAAAGTGCATGACTGTACACTTTCCGACATTTTAAATCATTTGCCACTTCTTTGCCCATTCCCCCAATCTATCCAAGTCTCTCTGCAGACTCTCTGTTTTCTCAGCACTACCAGCCCCTCCACCTATCTTTGTATCATCAGCAAACTTAGCCACAAAGCCATCCATTCCATAATCCAAATCGTTGATATATAACGTAAAAAGCAGCGGCCCCAACATGGACCGCTGCAGAACTTCACTGGTAACCGGCAGCCAACCAGAATGGGATCCCTTTATTCCCAGTCTCTGTTTCCTGCCAATCAACCAACGCTCTATCCACATATGTAACTTTCCTGTAATCCCATGGGCTCTTATCTTGTTTAGCAGCCTCATGTGCGGCACCTTGTCAAAGGCTTTCTGAAAATCCAAATACACAACATCTACTGCATCTCCCTTGTCTAGCCTACTTGTAATTTCCTCAAAAAATTGCACTAGGTTTGTCAGGCAGGATTTTCCTTTAAGGAAACCATGCTGAGTTCTGCCTATCTTGTCATATGCCTCCAGGTACTCTGTAACCTCATCCTTAACAATCGACTCCAACAACTTCCCAACCACCAATATCAAGCTAACAGGTCTATAGTTTTCTTTTTGCTTCCTTGCCAGCTTCTTTTTTTTTTGTAATTTATTTTTTATTGAAGTTCATCATCAAACAAACATTTCCATAAGATGTATTTCAGGCATTGTACATATATATCATATTATCATATATATCACAAATCAGCACAAATCACAAATCACCACAAAGTATTTATCTCAGGTATACACTCATAGAAAAGAGCAAAAAGAAAAGAACAAGCAAAAGGAAAAATACTATGTACAAGTAGGAAGTGATCTTTTTTTCCTTGTCCCCTTCTTAAATAGCAGAGTGACATTTGTAATCTTCCAGTCCTCCGGAACCAGGCCAGAATCTATCGACTTTTGAAAGATCATTGCTAATGCCTCCGCAATCTCCACTGCTACTTCCTTCAGAACATGAGGGTACATTCCATCTGGTCCAGGAGATTTATCTACCCTTAGACTATTCAGCTTCCTGAGTACTTTCTCTGTCGTAATTGTGACTGCGCATATTTCTCTTCCCTGACACCCTTGAATGTCCGGTATATTGCTGAAGTCTTCCTGAGTGAAGACTGATGCAAAATATTCGTTCAGTTCCTCCGCCATCTCCTTATCTCCCATTACAATTTCTCCAGCATCATTTTCTATCGGTCCTATATCTACTCTCACCTGTTTTTTACTCTTTATATACTTGAAAAAGCTTTTAGCATCCTCTTTGATATTATTTGCCAGCTTCCTTTCATAGTTCATCTTTTCCCTCTTAATGATCTTCTTAGTTTCCTTTTGTAAGCTTTTAAAAACTTCCCAATCCTCTGTCTTACCATTAACTTTTGCTTCCTTGTATGCCCTCTAATTTGCTTTTACTTTGGCTTTGACTTCTCTTGTCAGCCACGGTTGCATCCTATTTCCATTTGAAAATTTCTTTTTCTTTGGAATATATCTGTCTTGCACCTTCCTCACTTCTCGCATAAGCTCCAGCCACTGCTGCTCTGCCATCATTCCCGCTAGTGTCCCTTTCCAGTCAACCTTGGCCAGTTCCTCTCTCATGCCACTGCAATTTCCTTTACTCCACTGAAATACAGACACATTGGACACATTTCCTGTCAGTCACCTCACGTACAGACACGCCTGTGACTCACGTCACTTGATGGACAATCAATTTCTGTAAATAAGCTCGCTTGTGTATTTATATTTATTGTGCTTTTTATTATATTCTTTATCTTATTGTATTTAATTTGTGCTGTATCAGATCTGGAGTAATAATTATTTGTTCTTCTTTACACTTGTGTAGTGGAAATAACATTAAACAATCATGAATCTTGAATATTTATGGTTCAAATGTGAATAAACACTAACTCTTAAAAGATAGTTGAAAAAGAACACAAATGTAGAAGCCTGATCTAGATGAGGAAAGCTCATTTTTTTGCAATGTCCTGTTGAAATCCAATGAAAGATGCACAAAATTTGATTGACCACTAAATTCAATGCCTAACGTAGCAACAAAAAAGTGTCAACAATACATGCTGGATGAATGGTTAACTGTTAACATTTGTTCTCTGATACCCTTCATCAGCACTGGAAAAGGGAGCAAACATAGTCATTTCCAGCTGCAAAAAGATGGCAGGAGAATGCAGAAAACTTGTAGAATATTTTGAATAGGTTGCAACCAACAGATAATGTGGCTTTGAGAATGAGATTACTCTTCTCCAGGGAGGAGATAGAGAGCATTGTGGCCTTGAGTCAAGACATCAATGTCCATAGAACGAAGGAGGTGAACATTCACTGCAGGAAGTGGGGTTTGGAACATGCCACTGTTGGCATCAATGGTGTTACTCTTCTATTAATGGCTTAGTCAGAATTGAAATATGTCAAAGCTATTAATTTAGTTGACAAATCACATTGCCCAATTTGGAGGACTGTTTATCTGAAGGAAATCGTGGTTTAGGTTGTTGCTGTATGTCAGATATACGGTCTGGCAGAGGCAAGTGAGGAGCTGGAATCAGAGAAGTGGTGGGATTTAGTAGGAGGCAGAAGCAGATCAGCAAATTGTCAGGGACTGGGGTTAACGGAACTCCCTCTCCACTTTAGTGATGGACAGATGTTGGCCAGGAAGGTTCTTTTTGTTTGGTATCTGCAAGCATTTCTTGACAGCATCACTTCTAGGGTACAAATCCACAAGGTTTATTGAATCGTTTCAGCATGGGTAGATTTCATTGTACTGGTTTTGTACAGTGGAAGGAAGAAATACAAGTGTTTGTTAAAGAAAAGATAGATGGGACGTTAGCCCACTTTCAATATTTTCTGCTACTTTACCTCCTTGACTTTAGAAACTTCCTCTGACTGATCTAAAGGAGAGAGTAACAAACATGTCAAAACAGCTTTTGACTGTCTCATAATCATGAGATCAATCAAGTTTCTTTAATAGATGCTTCGGAGCCTTTGTCTGCCTCAGGATGTTTTCCTTCATAATCCATAGAAGTTCCTTTCTGTACTCCCAGGAATGAAAGTGAACTTTGTCTTTCTTCCAAAGCCCTTGAACAGTGGTTACTCTGGGCATTATTCTTCTATAAAAGGACAGAATATTAGTTGTCCAACTGGGACATTGAGCTTCTGAACAGGATCTGCTGCTCATTTTGGGTAATCTGATCTACCTGTGTCCACATTCTAAATCATTCCAGGTTTCAACACATCCAGTACTTCAACTCAATGTTCTGCAGATTCCAAACCACAGATACCATGCCATAATTGCCCAACGACACTGTTTCATTTCCTGTTGGCTTGTCACAATCTGAAAGTGAGGACATGCTTAAAACTTCCTGAAAGTCTTTCTGTGCTTTGTATATTTAATGATCAAATATACCGTAATTACCCCATTAAGTAAAGCAGTTTTATTTCATACTAACACAAGGGTTGAAAAGTGAATAAAAGTTAATCCGGAATCAAGTTGGAATTCAGCAACTCAGGAATGTGGGTTTCCCTTCATTTTAAATGTAATTTATTCCTTCAAACAGAGATAACTCTTCTGGGATTCGAAAGAACATCTCATTAAGTACCTAATCTATCAATCAATACTTCTGATGAAGCGTCTCAAAAATGTTTCAGAAACTGGGAGGTGAGGAATGCTGATAACTTTGGCAATCATGTAAATGACATTATCTTTGCCTGGCCCTTTAAACATCCCTTCTGTTCTTCATTTCCAGTGACATTAGTATTAGTAGTAATCAATCATGGCATTTCAATTTTAAAGAAAGCTTTTGGCACATTGGCCTTCATAAGTCAAAGTATTGAGTACAGGAGACGGGATGTCATGTTGAATTTGTGTAAGATGTTGGTGAATCCTAATTTGGTGCAGTTCTGGTCACCTACCAACAGAAAAGAAGTAAATAAGGTAGAAAGAGTGCAGAGAAAATTCACAAGGATGCTGATTGTTCTGGAGAAGCTGAGTTATAAGGAAAGATTGAATAGGTTAGGACCTTATTCCTTAGAACATTGAAGATTGGGAGGAGATTTAATACAGGCATACAAACTTATGAGGGGTATAGATAGAATAACTGCAAGCAGGCTTTTTCCACTGAGGTTGGGTGGGACTACAACCAGAGGTCATGGGTTTAGGGTGAATGGTGAAAAGTTTAAGGGGAATATGAGGTGAACCTTCTTCACTCAGAGGGTCATGAGAGTGTGGAATGAGCTCCAGCACATGTGGTGCAGGCGATCTCAATTTCAACAGTTAAGCAAAGCTTGGATAGGTACATGCAGGGTAGGAGTAGGGGAGGGGTGTGGGAAGGTCATGATCCTGGTGCATGTCGATGGGGATAGGCAGTTTAAGTGATTTCAGGATGGACTAGATTGGGCAAAGGGCTTCTTTCTGTGCTATACTTTTCTATGACTAATTTGTAGGGGAGAGCTGATAGGTCAATGGACAGTAGTCATATACTGTCATTCAATGTGAAAACTACCTCAGTATGTTTCTGTTATTAACTGATCAGCTGAAATGAGTAATGTCATCATGATACCTTACTGCTGCTGACAGTGGTGATGGTGAAGACTTCCTACCTCAAGGGTTCCTGTTTGCTGAGCCCTGTACAAACACTGGTTCACACTGCAGCTAATTGTTATCAAACAGTTGAAGCATAGCTGCCCCCTGAATGCTACAACTGGGTCTACATTTCCAAATATTGAACAATAGATGTTTTTGTATGGAAAAGATTACCCAATCCTTTCTCCTCCCATTCTTGCACATGGACTTATGCCTGCTCGTGGCACTGTGGCAACTGAAGATGTGCATGCAATCCCCATCTAAATGAGAAAATACTCTCCAAGTGAGCCACAAATTCCTACAATATGAATACATTTATATGCATGTCTTACCCTGTTCCCTGTAAATTTCAGACACCATTCATTGTGAACATCCTGAAAATAAAAATAAACCTCAATTAAGGTATATAATTAATGTGATTGTAAATACCAGCAGAGATTTTCAACTTTGTCACTGAAGATAACCTCAGATGAGATCATCATGTGCCAGGTGTATTGGTTCCATTAACTTCAGTGGTTAGACGGGTGCAACCAATGACCTCACATGGCAAATGCTGTGAAATGACAGTCAGATGTGTTTTGTAACAGTCTTGTCAACACAAGACAGACTGTCGAGATCAAAGATTGAAACCATACAATCTATTGGTGACACAGTTCTGTTCTTTCTCACCTCCTATAGATATCACATGGCTTTAGATAGAATGAAGAGTATGAGCATTGTGTTGACCAGGTATCATAAATATGGAAGCCAGGCAAAATAGACCTGAGTAGCTACAATATCTAGCACTGGATATTGCATACTGCCATACATACTGCATTAGCCCAGTTCTATTTCCAACCTCAAACACAGTGAATATTCAGAGAAAAATCAAAACACTCTAAACTCTAACTCAGAGATAAAAAGGAATATTAATTTTTATTAATAGTTGATACATAAAATATTAAAATCCCAAATAAAACAAAACTAACAAGGAGTGGAAGAAACAACAGTAACTAGCTAAGAGTTATTGTTAACAGTGAAGAAATGTGGAAAACTAAAAACCGTACTACAACGAACTACCGATAGTTACTGCCAACCATAATCCGGAGCCCCGACAGAACAATGCTTTTTAATCCCCTGGGGTTACTGAGTTAATCATACTAAAAATGAGTCATGCAAATTAAAACATTCTGGAATGAACCACAATTTAAAATTCATTTATTATTTTAAACTGAAATATTGTTACTAATGACAAAAATTTTACCTGAGATCTTGTAAATTCCAAAACAGGTGGAAAAGTAATGCAATCTGTAAATTTTCTGAAATGCCATGTAGTTGTAATCAAATTCAAAGCGCTTCAGTTGAAATGTAAGAATTTGTGGCAAGTGCTTAAAATAGTATCTCTGAAAAATGTAAGGTAGAGATGAGTTTTACTTTTCCTGTTTCATCAATACAAAGCTGAAGATTAGCAGATCTCTTTGCTATACATTTCAAATGTTGCAGCCATTCACTCTCCGTGTTGTAAATCCTCATGAGAATACATTTCATATGGAATTCCACATTGTATGTACTTGACACGTCTCACCAGTGGAGACATTGCACTGACATCTGGCAGTACTAAAGGGCTCAAGGAAATGATTTGTCCATGAAAAAATATTATTTTTGCCATTCAGCTGCTTCTATTGCTCCTCTGATTTGCAGCATGAAGAATTACAGAAATACCAGGATGACTAATTGGAATACTTACTGATGATGTTTCAGTCTTCATATCACAATTGGTACAATAACATTTGTTGTCACCTTCCATTTTTTCCTCCTTCAAAAACTGTTCAAGACTCTTCCTTTAAGAAGAAAGAAACAGGATAGAGAAAAGGTAGCAGATCATGTCTATTTTCTTTAGAGATACAGCTTGAAACAGGCCCCTCCAGCCCAATGAGCTGCAACACCAGGCAACCCACCTGTTTAACCCTCGCCTGTTCGGAGGATCATTTACCATGAACAGTTAACCTACTACCCAGAATGCCTTTGGGATGTGAAGGAAACCGGAGCACTCGGATGAATCCCACAGGCTCACAGGAAGGATGTACAAATATCTTATGGATGGAATCAGAACTGAACTCCAAATTCTGACGCCCGAGCTGTAGTAGGGTCGCACTAACCTTTACACCATTGTGGTGTCCCGGTTCTTAAACACTTAGTCAGCTGTAGTATTGGCTTCAATGCATGCTGTGACTGTCAGTTACTGAACAAATAGACCCTCTACTCAATGCTGAAACCTAGTTTATTAATAATAGGCAAATTTTCAATGGCAATACCACTGGATATTAAGACGAGATGGTTGGCCTCTCTTGTTGGAGGTGACCAATACAAGACCCAGGTGTGGCACAATTGTTATCTGTATACTTAATGTACCAGGCTGCTAAATGTGTGAAAACACTTTGAATTTCACAGACAGTTATAGTTAAAAACTTTTAGTCAACAAGAAATCCTATCATAAGAAGTAATCAGTTTAGAAACTAATCATAAATGATTAAAATAGTTAAAATGTTTAAAAATATTGTAATTGACAATTAATCATGTTTGTACTAACTCTCAGAGATGTCCCTTTTTGCTAAAATGCAACTGAATATATTTAGGTTTGTCCCAAGTCTAAACTGCTGCAGGTCAGTGATCATCTTTTCCATCATAACTGGTGGGGAACTTCAATTCAACCACTACTTTCCAGGAGAGGTTCTATGCTGGAATGCAGTCAATGTGATACCATCAACTTGCCAAATTGTTGACAAAACTACCCAACTGATTTCTTAACACTTAGCCAAAAACTGAATTTTTAAAAAAATGAACATGCAAGATTATACTGAGGTCAAAAGAGATTAGGTGTCCTTAAAATTTTGGTAATTTACTCTCTTCCTTTTGGACTAAGTATTTCATGTTTGAGGTAAGAAACAATACAGGTGGTCAGTCAGCTAGTTAATTAGCAATACAGTGTGGAGTCGGCCTCTCTGGCCCTTTGAGCCACACTGACCCAACAAACCCACAACCCCAATTAACCCCAACCTAATCACAGGAAAATTTACACTAGCTTATATACACACTTTAAAGCCACGATTGCGTGTAATGTCTCTGAATCATATCAACTGTGACATTAACACAGATGACTAAAGTTGAATCCTCCTTCAGAATGCATTTAAAATTTCTATTCTGGTGCTCCTACAAGTAGCTGTAATATGATAAGTATTGTGGATTTTTCCCTGATCTTGTAATAGGAGAATGATTTCTCGTTTTCCAGTTGCTTGTCACTGAAAATGAGGCGCAGATCATCCACATTCCCGACACCTTAAACAGACAGAAATTGAGAAAAGAATGAACCATAATCAGAATCAGAATCCTTTATTATCGCCAAGTATGAGGACACATACAGGGAATTTGATGCCGGTTTCCCTGAGCGCTCTCTGTACAGAATTAAAAGCAAACAAACACAATAGTGCAAATAATCATAAACTATATACAATGAGGTCCACCTCATTGAATGTACAGGTGGACTTGATTTATAATAGACTAAAATTCAAGTGTTCATATGACTGATGGCATATGGAAAGAAACTGTTCTTGTACCTATTTGTCCTGGCATACAGTGATGTAAAGTGCCTACCAGAAGGAAGGAGTTGGAACAGGTGATGTCCAGGGTGTGATGGGTCTACAATAATGCTGCTTGCTCGCTTCCTGACTCTAGATGCATATAAGTCCTGGATCGAGGGCAGCTTCACACCAATAATCCTTTCCGCAGCCCCGACAGTTCTTTGGAGTCTATTCTTGTCTTGTTTGGTAGCTGATCCAAACCAGACAGTGATGGACGAACAGAAAACAGACTGGATTATTCCTGAATAGAATTGAATCAGCAGCCCCTGAGACAGGTTGTATTTCCTGAGTTGACATAGGAAATAAAACCTCTGTTGAGCCTACTTGATAAGAGTGTCCACATTGGGTGTCTACTTCAGGTCCTGGGAGATTGTGACACCCAGAAATCTGAGGGTCTCCACAGCATTTACTGTTGAGTATAGTGAGTGGGGGGAGTATTGGGCGGCTCCTCCTGAAGTCCACTGTCATCTCCACAACCTTGAGCGTATTTAGCTCCAGATTGTTCTGACCACACCAGAGGGCCACCCGTTCCACCTCCCGTCTGTATGCGGACTCATCACCGTCTCAGATAAAGGCCAATGACAGTTGTGTCGTCTGCAAACTTCAGGAGTTTAACAGATGGATCCTGTGAGGTGCAGTCATTAGTGTAAAGGGAGAAGAGTAGTAAACACTAGTCTCTCGAAGGACTTCATGACCACAGATATCAAAGCAACAGGCCTGTATTCATTCAGTCCTTTGATAGTGGGTTTCTTAGGGACTGGAATGATAATGGAGCGCTTGAAGCAATGAGGGACTTCACACAGCTCCAGTGATCTATTGAAGATCTGTGTGTAGATGGGGGCCAGATGATCAGCACAGGTCTTCAGGCAGGAGGGTGACACATCTGGGCCTGGAGCTTTCCTGGTCTTCTGCCTCCGGAACAGCTGACTCACCTCCCTCTCACAGATCCTAAATGCAGGTGCAAGGGAGTTGAAGTGAAGGGGGGTAGGGGGAGCAGTTTTTGTAATGTGGGGTGAGAAAGCGGATACTAAGATGTCAGGGTGATGGATGATGGCGGTTGCAGGTAGGTCTGTGTTTTGGCTGGGGGGAATGACGGTGTCGAATCTACAATAAAACTTGTTCAGATCGTCAGCCAGTTGATGGTTCTCCACAGCTTGAGGGAATGGTTTCCTGTAGTTGGTGATTTCTTGAAGCCCCATCCACACTGACACAGGATCATCGTCTGAAAACCTGTTTTGCAGTTTTCCAATGTAGCGCTTCTTCGCTGCCTTTATCTCCGTTGTCAGTGTGTTCCTGGCACGTTTGTACAGAATCCTGTCCCCTCTTCTGTACGCCTCCTCCTTCTCCCGACGAAGCTGCGTGAGTTGTGATGTGAACCAGGGCTTGTTTTTATTGAATGTGCAAAAGGTTTTTGTTGGAATGCACATGTCTTCACAAAAACTGATGTATGAGATCACGGTGTCAGACAGATCATGAAGATCTGTAGCTGCAGCCTCAAAGACACTCCAATCCGTGCAGTGGAAACAGGCCTGAAGTTCCAGCTTTGACTGGATTTAAGTAATCTTAAATCTATTGTAAGTATTGTAATTCATCAAACGGGTCTATAAATCGTCAGATTCAAAAAGTAAACATTTTCAAGTCCAGAATTGTCTTGCGAAAACTGAATTCAAAGTAAGGTTTGAAACAAATATTTTAATACCGTAAAACGTAACAATTCTGCCCCAAATGGCGAAGCTACTTACACATTGTCAACTTCCTGGCAGGTCAGACTATCTAACCAATTTTCATCTCAGAAACCCATATGATGTGTTATTCAAGTACCTAATAAAGATCAAACACAAGGAAATCTGCAGATGCTGGAAATTCAAACAACACACACAAAATGTTGGTAGAACACAGCAGGCCAGACAGCATCTATAAGAGAAGCACTGTCGACGTTTCGGGCCGAGACCCTTCGTCAGGACTAACTGAAAGGAAAGATAGAAAGAGATTTGAAAGTAGTGGGGGGAGGTGGAAATGCGAAATGATAGGAGAAGAGCGGAGGGGGTAGGATGAATCTAAGAGCTGGAAAGGTGGTTGGCGAAAGTGATACCGAGCTGGAGAAGGGAAAGGATCATGGGACGGGAGGCCTCGGGAGAAAGAAAGGGGGGGAAGCACCAGAGGGAGATGGAGAACAGGCAAACAACTGAATATGTCAGGGATGGGGTAAGAAGGGGAGGAGGGGCATTAACAGAAGTCAATGTTCATGCCATCAGGTTGGAGGCTACCCAGCCTGCATATAAGGTGTTGTTCCCTAATAAAGATGGCAGTTTGGATATCAGCAATATTTTAAAGGTCATGATCTTCATCGTATTAAATTGAGCTTCCGACTCCGATATATCAACCATAATTCTCTCACCTTTCAAACCAATAACGCACACTTGATAGATCTTTCCCATTTTGGTCTCAGCAGCTTCGTTTGCTGCTGTATCACCCGTGAAGGTCTATTAAAATGATCTGGATTAAGTTTCACTTGCATTACGGAACTCTGGCTGAAGGGCTGGGCTGTTCGATGTTTTGTGAACCGACTAGGGGACCGAAGTTAGCAAGTCAATGTCAGAAGGGGGCATAATGTTGGGATATCTCTGGGAGAGGTGGGCATAAAACAGGGCAAACTTTCCTGGGGGCCTTATTTTTAACAAGACAACAAGAAGTGTCCAAGTAAATGTTAAACACGAGGAAAAGCAGAGATGTTACCGGCGCAAACAATAGTTCGGAGAAGCATCGCACCAGGAAGGAAGTTAAAGGAATAAACCGCTGAGGGAGTGGTCGGAGGGTTTACATTTCACTGCTCTTGTTTGGCGCAACCTACAATCGTAGTTCCTGATCTACACAAACTCCCCTGTTGTGAAGGTGCATCGGACGGGAGCGGGTGCAGAGAAAATGTCCAATGATTCCAATGACAACAGATCGAAATTTATTAAGCAACCAGATGAGATCACAGGTAAAATATGCATCACACCACGAGTAAAATAAGGACTGACCACCCTGCCCGCCAACGTCGAGTTTTGGTGGGCAATCTCACTCTAGTGTCTTGTACACTAGTTGTTCCCACCCCGGATTTAAGGTGCTGTTTGGAGCTGAAAGTCTACATGGAATTCTACGTGTGTAGAATCCGGATACAGACCCCGGACAGCGGCCGTGGAATGGCTAATGATCTTTGGCTGATTGAGGACCCAGGGTGGAAATAGATCTTTGGTTAAGCCCAGACCTGGTTAGGTAGAGTTGAATAGTGAGATATCAGTGTATTTTGAGAGCTTTTAATAATACTCCAAAGTGTTTTGATATATTTTAACTAGTTTTGGTTTGCCATGCAATAAAATAGTTACCTCAATTCCCCACTCACATCTACCGACAGTAAACTTTCAACCATTTGTTTGTTGAGAACCTATCTAACTTTGCTTTAAAATATTCAAAGATTTCGATGCTATTACGCTTCTGTGAAGAGAATTCCAAAGATTTTGAGGGAAAAAAAATGCATATGTATGCAGAATTTCCCCTTGGCAAAGCACTTTAATTCCTACTCAGACATGTTGGTCGATGGCCTCCTCTTTTGTCATGATGAGGCTGCACTCAGGGCGGAGGAGTAACAACTCATGGTCTGTCTGGATAGCCTCCAACCTGATGGCATGAACATCAATTTCTCCTTCGGGTCAATCTTTTCCCTCACCTTTCCCTCTTAGACCATAAGAATTTGCCCTTTCATCCCATTAAGTCTGTTCCACCATTCGATCATTGCTGATCATAGATCCCACTCAACCCCATACATCTGCCTTCTTACCATATTCTTTGATCCCCTGACCATTCAGGGAACGATCAAATTCTGCCCTAAATATACACATGGACTTGGCCTCCACTGCAGTGTGTGGCAGAGCATCCCACAGATTTACTATTCTGTGGCTGAGAAAAATCCTCCTTACCTTTGTTCTAAAGGGTCACCCCATAATTCTGAAGCTGTGCCCTCTAGTTCTGAACACCCCCACCACAGGAAACATCCTCTCCACATCCACCCTATTTAGTCCTTTCAACATTTGGTAGGTTTCAATGAGATCCCCCCACATTCTTCTAAACTCCAGCGAGTACCAACTCAAAACAGCCAAAACTGCCCTCTTCTTCTATTTCCCACTTCAGCCTCTGACCTCTCCTCACCTGCCTATCACTTCCTCCTGGTGCCCACTCCTACTTCCCTTTCTCTCATGATCCACTCCCCTCTCCCATCAGATCCCTTCTTCTACAGCCCTTTACCTTTGTCACCCAGCTAGTTTCACCTACCACCTTCTAGCTAGTCCTCCTTCCCCTACCCCACCTTTTATTCTGGCATCATCCCCTTCTTTTCCAGTCCTGAAGAGACTCAACCAAAATGTCAACTGTTTATTCCTATCCATAGATGTAGCCTGACATGCTGGCTTCCTCCAGCATTTTGTGTATGTTGCTCTGGAATTCCAGCATCCACAGAATCTATTGTATTTAAGCTTTTTATGTGGAACACACACACCGAAGTATTGGCTCACTTCTAAACTGTTAATTCTGCAACATTATTTTCACCAATAGCTCTGCACAGATTTGTCAGCAGTTTTTTATTGGTGCTCATGAATGTGCATGTCCCAGACTGTCAGTTTATGTTCTAACAATGAATTCTGCATGAATGCTCTCAGAAGGAGCTTGTGGAATTCACAGTATGAAGATTAGAAAAATAGTTCTCTGACCTTACATCAGGTTAGAGAAGATACAGGACCGATGAACTTTTCAGTGGAAATTGTTGGTAGAATGAAGGTATTACATACCTTCAATTATTTGCATTTTACCCTCACTGCCAGTGGCACAGGCAGCAATCTACAGATTACTACCCTGGAGGTCCTGCTTTTCAGCTTTCTACCTAGCTCCCTAAATTCTCTCTTCAGGTCCTCCTCCCTTTCCCTATCTATACCATTGGTGCCAATCTGTATTATGATGGTTTACCCTCCCCCTTTAGAATGCCATGTACTCAATCTGAAATGGTATTAAACCACATTCTGATTCTGATATTAGATCAGTTTAGATGGATGGCTCGGTTTGCACAGAGCAGTTGGACCAAAGGGCCAGCTCATGTGCTGTATGAATTTATGACTCTACGACTCCCACTTGAAATCAAACTCTAAATTATATTCTAAATCCTGTTCAAAATCCCATATAAAATCCTGTTCAGAATCCAACTTTAAATTCCTCTTTAAATTCTAATGGCCATCCCAAGGATGAGAGTTGTATAATTCAATGACTAAACAATCCAGATCAGAGATTGCTGAAGGTATGAAAAATGCAGAGCAGTCAGGTAAACATTGTTAGAGCGTATTATGCAATTTGCTTGATTCTTTGTTCTCTTGTGATGGATTGTTTCATTCATTGTTTCAATGGTGATGTGATCTGAGAATCCATAGAGAATAAATAATTGTTGTTTCATCTTCTATAGAGATAGAATTCTTACGCAGACGTGAATGTTGGACAGCAACCAGGAGGGACCTTGACACGGAGGCTTGATACGGAGTCTTGGCACAGAGCCTTGACACAGGGGTTTCATACGTTCTAAGTGGCCAGGAAACATTAATCACCACACAGGCAAAAACAACGACCTGGTGACTAGAAACTGCAACACCAGGGTTCTTATGATGCAGGTCTTGATGGAAACCAGGTGTGCTGTCTTCAGAGCGAATTAGCAGCAAATGGGAAATTAACAGTCAGAACCGTGGCATAATCAAAGGAAATTAGGAGCAAGATAGGGATTTAATGTTCAGGATCATGACACAAACTTTGTATTATCAGCAAACTTACTAACCCTCCCTTCTACTTCCTCATCCAGGCAATTAAAAAAAAACACAAAGGGTAGAGGTTCCAGAACAAATCCCTGCAGAACACCACTGATAACTGATCTCCATGCAGAATACAAAACATCTACAACCACCCTTTGCCTTCTGTGGGCATGTCAGGAACAGGGGCAGGATTGGACCCAAACGCAGGACGCAGACACTGAAGTACTAGGGGTAGGACAGGATGGGGATGCCATGGCATGTGAGGGGTAAGGCAGGTGGGGGTGGATCCCAGAGGTCAGAAGAGGCAGGGGGACCCAGAGTTCAGACAGGGCAGGCAGGAGGATCCCAGAGTTCAGATGAGACAGGCAGGCAGGAGGTTCCCAGAGTTCAGACAAGGCAGGTAGGCAGGAGGGTACCACATGGCGGGCCACATGGATCCTGGGCAGGGCCACCTCCCAGACAGAAACACAGAGGCCTGGGCCAGTCACAGACACCTGGGCAGGTGCAGAGAACAACCCTTAGGGAGAAATAGGTGGAAGGCATAGAATCCCCACCAGGCAGCGGCAGTCCGGTCAGACCTGCCCAACAGAGGTAACGGGTAGGAAGGGGCAGAAACCCACCGGGCAGTGGCAGTCCAGCCAGACCTGCCTGACAGAGGCAACAGGTAGGAAGGGCAGATGGGTGGAAAGGGCAAAACCCCCACCTGGCAGCAACAGTCCAGCCAGAGCTGCCCAACAGAGGCAAGGGATCAGAAGGAAGCTGGGTTCAGGGTGAACAGCAGGACTACCATGATACACAGGTAATTTGGGAAAGGCGACCGACAGCGTGGCAGCACGAGCAAGGAGAATAAGGCGGAACAGTGGGATCAGCACACAGGAGAGAAGCAGGGGAACAAGACCAACCAGATAGAGCACATACAGAACAAACCAGCAACCAGGGCAGAGCAGAGCAGGATTCCGAGCAGGACGGCAACCAGGGTAAAACAGGATTCAGAGCCAGCAGTCCAGGTACAGAGCAGGACAACCCCACAACTAGGCTCAGTCCCTGAGCCCCTTATAAACACCTGCCCCCTAATATGCAACAGGTGTACCTCCTTAAGCCAAGATGATCCAATGGCTCCGGGTGACAGGAGGGCTGGCTGCAAGGCCTGGAGTCCGCACACCTGAGCAAGACCCAGAAGGCGGGCTCCAGACCGGACCCTAACAGGGAAAGCCAATTCTCAATCTACAAAGTACTTCCCGGACATAGAGTTATTCTACCTCTTTGCTTTATTAAGTTTAGAAGTATTAACATGTGAAATGCATCAATATTCAAATATCCAAAAATAGACTGGTGCTTTAGGTAGCATGTCATCTTGAGTTGAAATATTATTAAAATATATTAAACTATTTTATGATCTTTTGTAAAATAAAATTTATGTTCAGCAGAATTGTGCAAAAAGCTATTTGACATGAGTATATTTAAATGGATAAATGGAAACAGAAACTAAAATGGAAACTAAATTGTTCAAATCACAAAATGCAGCCCAAAACCTCTGACATGTTACCCACTCACATCCATCAGATGTTTATTCCATAATAAAGTACTTGCATTGAGTCTTTATAATTTAAATTATTCACTATTCAGAAAAAATGTTGGTTACTCACTGGGAAACACACCATCACAGGAGACAGAGAGCTTATCCTTCAGTGGTGTATACAGTCTTCAGGCATAGGTTAAAGATGTGAAGGGAAAAATCTAACAGGCACCCGAAGACCAGCTTCTTCATGCAGAAGGAGGTGAGTGTATGAAACCTGTTGCCAGAGAAATTACTTGATGAATGAGTTGGGTGAAAGGGCCTGTTCCTATGCTGAATTACTCTATCAGTCCGTGACTGTTGCCCTTCACAGTGGTTTAAAAATGTACTGTATGCATTTAAGTATGCTGCTTGTATGTTTAGTAATTCTAGACACTAAAATCATCTTACAACAATACAATTAACAGATAATAAGGGTACCAGAAGATAGTTTATAGTTATAACATTACTAAAGCCCATATCACTTCTAAGATATATCAAAGAGCTGTTTCTAATATTTACATCATTTTAATCAGTGGTGAACCTGATGTTAACCTCCCACCCATATAGTTGTATGGTTAACATTTGTAATGACAGCATTCCTACTTCCTTCTGCTGTACTGCTCACATCAACTTGCTCTCATCTGTCTCTCTAGTTGTTGCACCAAAACTTTTGCAGGCCATCTGACATGTCCACCAGCAGTGTTCTGAAGAAGTTTGAAGGTTGGCTGTCCAGTCTCAAGATGTATGTGTAAACTCTTTGAGAAATTTCAGGTGAGGTGCATTGCCAATTTTTCCACTTGACTTCTCTTCTTCACAGCTTGCTCTTGTTGTAGCTACATTGGGTAGGCTGACATCAAATGCACAGATGTCAGACAGGGTGAATGGTGGACACCAGGGAGACAGGGAACCAGAGATTGACAAACCCAGGCAGGGCCTTATATCATGCAATTGTGGTAAGCTGTCTTTACTCCTGTACTCATATCTTTCCTCAATAAATCCCAATTTTTGTCTTCCTAATTACTTGTTTCATCTGCACGTTGGCTTTGATTGAGAACACCTGGGATCCTTTGAACATAAACATTATTCAAACTCTCAACATTTCAAACACTCTACTTTTCTGTATTGAGCCACATTCCTGTGCCGTCAGTCAGTTTGTCTTCATCCCACTGAAGCCCTTTCTCATCCTCCTTCAGATACTTCATCCAACCCAGTTATGTCTTGTCAGCAAACCCAGAAATACAACATTTGATCCTCTAATTCAAAATGTTGCTCTAGTTCCTGAATCGTTGAATGCCAAGTGCTGATCCCTGCTGTAACCGATCAGACACAGCCTGATGACCTGAGTGCGACATTCATTCCTACTCTTCGGTTTCTGTCCAATTACCAGTTCCCAATTCATTTCAGAGTATTACACCTCACTCCAACCATCTTGACAAGGTCTTCTATGGGACTTATTGAAAGCCTCCAAAAAGTCAAACCATGATGCCTGCTGGATCCCCATTATCTATTCTCTCTTCGCTGGGTGCTTGGTGAGGCTCTCCCTCACTGCCCACTCATTGTCATATCTGCTGCTCTCTAACTCACCGACCTCTGGAGAATTATACAGTCGACGTTTCGGGCTGAAAACTTTCGGTAGGACTGCTCACCTCTCTTCTACCAGCTTGTCCTTGCCCCATCTTGTGGACACTCTGACCTGGACTCCTGTCCCAAATACTTAATTAACTGCCCCTGACCTCTAATACACCATCCCTGTCCCTACACTCTAACCTGTCCCCTAACTCCATGTACTGTCCCCAAAACCATCCCTTCTAACCTAAACAAGTAAGTCTAAGCCTAAACCTCGATGGTCCACATGTCCACTCACAACATTGTGGCACAGTAAACACATTACTGCATTCTCATTGGCTGAGCAGCCGTTTCATTAATCATGTGTCATCTTACTTACTGCATTCTCATAGGCTCAGCCCTTCCACCAGCATCCTCATTCACCAGGCCACAAGAACAACCTCTCACTCACTGTCAACAAGAGTAAGAAGCTGATTATTGACTCCCGGAGGAGGAAAGCAGAAGTCCATGAACCAGTTCTCATTGGGGGATCGGAGGTGAAGAGAGTTAGAAACTTTAACATACTTGGTGTTATAATTCCAGAAAATGTGTTCTGGGACCAGCACAAAAGATAAACTACAAAGAAAACATGACAGCACCTCTGCTTCCTTAGAAGTTTGCAAAGGTTCAGGATGACATTGTAAACTTTGAGAAACTTCTATAGATGTGTGATGGAGAGTATATTGACTGGCTGCATCACAGACTGGTATGGGAACACCAAGCCCTTGAGTGGAAAATCATACAAAAAGTAGTAGGTAAGGACCAGTCCATCCAAATAAAGATCTCCTCAGCTTTGAGCACATCTACATAGAGTGCTGCTCCAGGGCAGCAGCATCCATCAAGGATCCCCAACATCCAGGCCACACACTCTTCTCACTACTGCCATCAGAATGAAGATGCAGGAGTCAGGATACACAACACCGAGTTCAGGAACAGTTATTACTCCTCAACGCTCAGGATCTTGAACCAGTGTGGATAACTTCACTCATCTTCACTTGTCCGTCACAAAACTGTTCCCACAACCTGTGGACTCACTTCAAAAGACTTTTCATCTCATCTTCTCAATATTTACTTCTCTTTTATTTTCAAATATAATTTATTTTTTTCTTGCACAAATGCACTTAGAACCAATTCTCCAACTGATTCATTTGATGGTGATTTGAATATTTAATCAAGTACAAATCCTCACCATATAAATAGTACAAGTCAGAATTTATTTATCCCTCCAAGAATATTTACTTCTGAATATTAACTGAGCCTATCAATTCAAAGGGGATCTAAACAATTCATAGTTACCTGCCTAAACATTCTAGCCAAAACACAAGTAACTCATTATGTGGAATAAACACAAGATCCTGCCTGCAGCATTGACATCAACAGGGGGTCTCTGCATCCAAAGGCCTTGTGGAAGAATGAACTGACAGACCCAATGCGCTGAAACTGTCACTAAATACAGTATTTCCATCGTTGGCCAAATTTGCTTCCATACAAATGCAGACAATTCTATTAGGAACTCTTTGAATTTACTAGTACAATCCATATTTCTCTGAGTATGGCAATTTTCAAAATAACCTGTACGGAAATTGGATCATTGAGTTCCGAGTTTTCTGTCAACACGAGTGAATCTGCAGATGCTGGAAATAAATAAAAACACAAAATGCTGGCAGAACTCAGCAGGCCAGACAGCATCTATGGGAGGAGGTAGTGACGATGTTTCGGGCTGAAACCCTTCATCAGGAGTGAAGTAACATGGGATAGTCGAGGGGGAATAAGAAGTGGAGAGAGGGATAAAGTAGAGAGCTAGGAAGTGATTGGCTGGAGGGAAATGGGTTAGGGGGAAGGTGGAGTTTTATGGGAAATAAAAGAGAAATAAAGGTAGGACTGGGGGGAGACAATAGTGAGGGGGGAGAAAAGAGAGAGAAAGAGAACCAGACTAAAATAATAGATAGGGATGGGGGTAAGGGGGGGCAGTGAAGTAACATGGGATGGTTGAGGGGGGGATAAGAACTCACAGACCTCCGTTGATACCCCTGCCCTCACATATGAATCATGAAAATGACACTCCCTGCATTCCGCTCGAAAACACAGTGATGTTACTGTTGAACTCCTGTGAACAGAACCCCTCTCCCTGTTGACTTCTACAATGTATTCTCACATTTCTGAGAGCATCCTTTGAACACTGTCACTCTCCTGTCATTAATGATGTTTGCAATATCTAATCTGGCAGAGCAGCTGGGAACGAGCTGTGCGAGGCTGCAGGAGTTAGATAAGTGGGTGACTGTCAGGGAAGGGAAGGGAAGAGCTCAGATAGTAGAGAGCACCCCTGTGCCCATCCCCCTCGGTAATAGTTATCTCATTTTGGATGGGGATGGGGGTGATCTGACAGAGGATGACCACAGTGATCGTTCTCTGGCACTGAGCCTGCTTCTGTGGTGCAGAAGGGAGAGAGGAAGATGAGGAATGCGGTAGTTATAGGGGATTCCGTAGTTAGAGGAACAGACAGGAGGTTCTGTCAGCCTGATAGAGATAACCGCATAGTGTGTTGCCTCCCAGATGCCAGGGTATGAGATGTCGTAGATCCAGTGCAGAGTATTCTGAAGGGAGAGGGTGAACAGCCAGTAGTCTTGGTACAGGTTTGTACCAATGACATAGGTAGAAAAAGGGAGGGGGTCTTGAAGAGACAATTCAGGGAGTTGGGTAGGAGGCTGAAAAGCAGGACCTCCAGGGTAGTAATCTCAGGATTGTTGCCTGTGCCAAGTGCTAATGAGTGCAAGAATAGCATGATCAGGCATATTCTTGCATGGCAGGGAGACTGGTATAGGGGGCAGGACTTCTGGTTTCTGGATCATTGGGGCATCTTCTGGGGGAGGTACGACCTCTACAAAAAGGATGGGTTACACCTGAATCCAAAGGGGTACAGGATCCCAGCAGCAAGCAAGCTGTTAAGGAGGGTTTAAACAAATTTGGCATGGGGATGGGAACCGGAGTGAGAGGGCTGAGGAAGGGGAAAACAGAAATATCTCAAAGATAGCGTGCAACAGAGATGATAGAAAGGACAGCCAGGAGATGAGACATAATCACAGCCAGTGGGATGAGTTCCATGGCAATAGAGGTGTGGTGCAGTTAAAACAGAAAGTAACTAATAGAGGACGGAAAGTGTTGTACTTGAATGCATGCAGCATAAGAAATAAAATGGACGATCTAGAAATTCAGCTACAGGTTGGCAAGTATGACATTGTGGCCATCTCTGAAAATTGGCTAAAGGATGGCTGCCATTGGGAGTTGAGTGTCCAAGAATTTACGGTGTATCAGAAAGTTAGGTTAGTAGGCAGAAGAGTGGGGAGGGGTGTCACCATTTGTATAAGAAATAATATTAAATCATTAGAAAGGGATGACATAAGATCAGAAGGTGTAGAGTCTCTATGGGTTGAGTTAAGAAATGGCAAGGGTAAAAGGACCCTAATGGCAGTTGTATACAGGCATCCAAACAACAGTCGGGATGTGGATTACAACTTACAGCAGGAGATAGAAAAGGTGTGTCAGAAGGGCAATGTCATAATAATCATTGGGAATTTTATCATGAAAGTGGATTGGAAAACCATGTCAGTACTGGACCTCAGGAGAAAGAATTTGTAGAATGTCTAAGAGATTGCTTTATAGAACAGCTTGTTGTTGAGCCCACTGGGGGATCAGCTGTGCTGGACTGGGTGTTGTACAATGATCCAGAGGTTTATAAGAGAGCTTAAGATTAAGGAACAGTTAGGGAACAGTGATCACAATATGATCGAGTTCACTTTGAAATTTTGTAGCTAAACTCCAATATGTCGGTATTCCAATGGAATAAAGGAAATTACAATGGCATGAGAGGGGAACTGACAAAGGTTAAATGGAAAGGGACACTGGCAGCAAGGACAGCAGAGCAACAATGGCTGGAGTTTATGCAAAAAATGAGGGAATTTCAAGACAGATATATTCCAAATAAGAAGTAATTTTCAAAGGGAAGAAGGACACTACCCTGGCTGAGAAATGAAGTCAGAGCCAAAGTAAAAGCAATAGAGAAAGCATACAAGAAAGCCAGAGCTGGTGGGATCATAGAGGATTGGGATCTTTTAGAAACTTGCAGAATGAAACTAAAAAGGTCATTCGGAAGGAAAGGATGAATTATGAGAGGAAGCTGGCGACTAATATCAAAGAAGATACGAAAAGCTTTTAAGTATATAACAGGTAAAAGAGAGTTGATGGTAGATATAGGACCAATACAAAATGATGCTGGAGGTATTGTAATGAGAGATGCAGAGGTGGCAGAGGAACTGAATGCATACATTGCATCAGTCTTCACAGTGGAAGACACCTACAATATACTGGCCATTCCAGATTGTCAGGGAAATGAAGTATGTGTAGTGAAAATTATAACTGAGAAGGTGCTCAGGAAGCTTAATGGTCTGAGGGTGGATAAATCTCCTGGACCTGATGGAATGCACCCTCGGCTTCTGAACGAAGTAGCTGGAGAGATTGTGGAGGCAATAACAATGATCTTTCAAGAATCAATAGATTCTGGCATTGCACCAGATGAATGGAAAATTGCAAATGTTATTCTGCTATCTAAGAAGTCTAACTATAGACCTGTTAGCCTGACATCAGTGGTTGGGAGGTTGTTGGAATGGATTTTAGGGATGAGATTACAGAGTACCTGGGTTATACTCTATCTGCCATTTCTTTGCTCAAATCTGCAACTGATCTATATGCCGCTGTATTTGTAGGTAGTCTTCTACATTGTTTACAACAACAACATTCATATCATCTTACTAACACACCCATCTATATCACAATGCAGGTAGTTTATTGATATGATGTCACAAACAGCAGAGGTCCAAGTACAGATCACTGTGGAACTCAACTAGTCACAGACATCCAGCTGGAATAAGGTCTTTCAATCACCACCCTCTGTCCTCTACAGGCAAGCAAATTCTGCATCCAAATAGCCAATTAACCATGGATATCATGCATCTTAATCTTAATATTTGGGAGTCTTCGTGCAGGATTCCCTAAAGGTTAATTCTGAGATTGAGTCAGTGGGACTCTGCCTACTGTCTATGGAATGACACACAGATTTGTGTGGCTGCAATTAATTCTTCCTTTTCCCCAGTTTAAACTTTGAATTTTTAACTTTTCTTTGTCGGATCTTAGAGGGGAATAGTTATTATTATGTCACAATCTTTAAGAAGTGGAAAGCAGCTTCCTGAATCCAGCAATGGAAAGGGGAAAAAGTCAGATGAAACACCAGGTTGGGGTCGAGCGATTAGAAAATTCGCTGTTGAGTCTTGATAAGAAGATAGACAACAACACAGTAAAACTTGATGCTACCACTTCTGAGATGAAGTTGTTAAGAGAGAGTTTTCAATTTGTGCAGGAAAACATTATCTCCCTGAACTCTGAACTTAAAGAGACGAAGCAGCAAATTGTGGAAATGTCAGCGCATTTGCAGAAGTCACAAAAGAAGATAATTGATTTGGAACAAGAACTCATCAGAATAATATTCGGATTGTTGGATTGAAGGAAGGATCTGAGACTGGAGATTTATTAGACTATTTTGCTAACCTGTTTCAATCTCTGTTTCCAGATATTTTATCTCAACCTCCCGACATTGAAAGAGCGCACAGAATTTTTACTGCGACACCTTGCCAAGACAGGCCAAGGTCAGTTTTGGTCTCCTTTCTTCATTTTAAAGTTAAAGACCGAATCATAAAATATGCAAGGAAACAAAAAGTTTTTAAATTTAAAGTTTCCGAGCTTCGCTTTTATGAAGATTATCCACGGGATGTTATGGCTTTGCTGTCTAAATTCGTTCCAACCATGAAGATAGCCTATGATAAGAGACCTTTCCCATCACTTCAATATCCAGCCTGATTAAAATTATTTCCCAAAAATTCAACTCCACGTGTTTTTCTGGACCCCAAAGAGGCGTTAGACTGTGTTAACTCTATTCTGGCTGTAGCTGAGGTTTGAATGGTTGTAGGTCTGCTGAATAATCGTTCTTCCGGAAAGAAGATAAGCTTTGAATATTTTTGATTTGCTTAAGATGTCCTTTGATTGATCAATCATTTAAAGAACATGTGAACCTTTGGATGTGAATGATGAATGACTTTGCGAAATCTGTTTGGTCCACTGAGTGAATTAAGACAACGGATAGACTGTTTGATTATTTGTTTTATTCACCCTTTTTTTATTAATTGAGTGATAGTTTCCATAGTTCATAAAGTTTTGTTTTCTTATATATATAGTTGGGAGGGCTTAGTTGATAGATAATCAGTTTTTTCTAAAAAAAAGTTTTTCATTGGGCGCGTCAGTTAAATGGAAAATGGTGCTGATTTTTCTTCACTAGAGATTACATAGGTATTTTTCTCTTTGTTTAATTTTTAGCTTTGGCATCCTTGGAGATTGTTTTGCATTCCCCAGTGTGTTTTTAAGGATTAAGTATAAACACTTTTATCGCTGAACTTTTATGTTGGATATGGGGAGGCAAATGTTGTAGAGAAAAACGGAACAGTGCTGGCATTTTGGCCCATATTGTTCTGCTTACCTTTCAATTTATTTTATGATTAATTTAATGCTTCTTCCCTCTAGCGAATTCTATTCGTCTTTCACTATGAGCCTATTTAGGAGCTTCTTGAATGTCCTTGTTGTGTCTGCCTCTATGACCACCCATGGTAGATCTTTCCATGTACCCTCTGGTCTATGAAAAAAAATATCCCTGAGATCCCTATGCTTTCTTCTGACCACCGTAAAATTGTGTCCACCTGTATTAACCATTTCAGCTGGGAATCTGTTCCATGTTTTAATGATTACCTAGCCTTACCAGTTTCTATGGTTTTAGTACAATAATACTCTGTAAAGCAATGGAAGACATTAAATTGATACTTAAATAGTATATATATCAGTTAGAAGTAAGGCCTGTAAGTGGGGCAGAAGAACTAATTAACATGACTTGATATGGTGGTGTGTTGCTTTGTAGTGTTTGGCTTTTCATATTTAGCAAAATTTTTTTTTTCCTTTGTAGAGCTTTTCTATTTTAGGGACGTATGTTGTCATTTTTTTCTAACTGGGGGGAAGAATTAAGGAAAGCTTTTTAAAACCACTATTATAAAGTGGGCAGCTCGCAGAGTCTCTTTTTTTTATTCTATGGGGAGGCATTTCAGCTCTTTTTTGGCTGAATTTTGGGCTTTTTTGGGTGATGGGAGGATTGGGGTTAGTTTTGATTTACAGGATCAATCGTAAGATTAATTTTAGTTTTCTTTTTGGTATTTTTTTTCCCATTACAGAGTTCCAGAGCATGCATATTTTGTGTATGGTTGTACTTATCAATGCCAGTTTTGATTAGCCTGCACTGGTATGTGTGTATTTATGTGTTAAATAAAATAATTTTTTAAAATGATAACTAAACAGATAAATGTTATAAGTTGGAACGTATGTGGTTGGAATCATCCTATTAAGTGAAAGAAGACTTTTAAAATTATTAATTGTTTCCAACCTGATATAATTTTTGGTTAAGAAATGCATAGCAAAACAGGCGATCAAAATAGATATTTTAAAATGTGGAAGCACCTTCAATTTCACGCTACTTGTCAAAATATAACAAAGGGTGTATCTATCTTTATTAAATCTAATATTTTATTTATCCAAGAAGATATTGTGTCACATATTAGTGGTAGATTTTTAATTGCTAAAGGAACAATTTGTAATAGAAAAATTGTTCTGGTTAACCTATATGGACTTAATGTAGATGATCTTTCTTTTAAAAAAAAAATGTATTCGCTTTATTGCCGACTTAAATGAATACATGTTGTTAATGGGTGGTGATTTTAACTGTTGTTTAAATCCTCTGATTGACAAGGGTTCAACCAATCAGTGGCTTCCGAGTTTTTCTGCATCACTTATTAACTCTTTTCTAATTGATTTTGGCCTGGTTGAAATTTGGAGACATTTACATCCTAATGATAGAGATTGTTCTTTTTTTCACATGTTCACAAAAAATATTCGCGAATCGATTACTTTATAGTTGATCCCCGATTTTTGTCCAAAGTCCAGAAATGTGAATATGATGCTATAGCTCTTTTGGATCATGAGCCTTTAAGTTTAGCTTTTGAATTGAATGATGTTGCTATTGCAAATTTGCCCTGGCATTTTCCAGAAAATTTATTACAAAGTCCCGACTTTGTCAAATTTATTGAGGCTCAGATAAAAGATTTTTTTTCTTTTTAACAATACGGGAGATGTAACGAAATTGATTATATGGGACATATTTAAAGCATATTTGCATGGACAGATAATTTCCTATTCAGCTAAGCTTAAGAAACAGGCAAAAACAGAGTTAGATAAGATTTCCAAACAAATTAAAGACTTGGGTAATATTTATGCAGTCTCTCCTAACATTGATTTATTTAAACGAAGGGTTGAACTCCAATCACAATATAATTTATTATTAACTTATCCTATTGAAAGTAATTTGCTTAAATTGAAAAGTCAATTTTATGTGTTTGGAGATAAAAATAATAAGCTATTAGCATCTCAATTAAAAGAACAAGAGCTAAAAGACAAATTTTAAAAATTTGTAAGGGAGATGGTAGTTTAGCATGCAATTATGAAGGTATTAATAAAATTTTTCAAGACTTTTATATGGAACTTTATAAATCTCAGTTTCCAGTTGATTCTTCCAAAATGAATGCCTTTTTACAAAAGATTGATTTTCCTCAAATTTCTGTTGAAGATCAACAAACTCTTGACGCTCCTATTACTGAAAGTGAAATTCAGAAAGCTATTTTTTCAATGTAATCTGGTAAAGCTCCTGGACTGGATGGTTATTCTGTAGGATTTTATAAAAAATTTAAAAAATTGCTCTCTTCATATATGTTGGAAATGCTTAAAGATTCTTTTTTGATAGGAGTGTTATCTCCCACATTTTATGAAGCTTCTAGTTCTTTAATTCTTAAGAAAAATATAGTTTCTATTGACTGTGGTCATATGGACCTATTTTATTATTAAATGTGAATGCTAAAATTCTCTCAAAAATAATGGCTAATCGGCTCGAGAACCTCTCAACTAAAATTATTTCTCAAGATCAAACAGGTTTTGTAGAGAGCCGTTATTCCTTTTCTAATGTTTGGAGACTGTTAAATGTTATATATTTATCCTCTTCTAAGGCTCCCCAATGTGTTGTCTCTCTTGATGCTGAAAAGGAATTTGACAGAGTTGAATGGAAATAGTTATTTAATGTTTTAGAGAAATTTGGCTTTGGTATTAATTTTAATAAGTGGATTAGAATGATATATAAAAGCCCTATTGCTACAGTTATTAATAACAATTGTAGATCTCCTTTTTATCGGCTTTCACAGGGTACGAGACAAGGATGTCCGTTAAGTCCTTTGTTATTTAATTTGGTGCTGGAACCCTTGGGTATTGCACTTCGTGAAGTTAAAGATATTCATGGAATTCTTATAAGTGGGATTGTTCATAAGATCTCCCTTTATGCTGATGATCTTTTAGTTTATATTTCGAATCCTGAAGAATCTATTCCTAGGTTATTGAAACTATTAAATGATTTTGGAAAGTTTTCGAGATATAAACTAAACCTTCATAAAGTGAATTATTTCCCCTAAATGATTCTGCTTCTATATATGATGACATTCCTTTTAGAGTTACAGACTCATTTAAATATTTAGGTATTATTATCAATAAAAATCATAAAGATCTTTATAAAGCTAATTTGTTTCCTTTAGTGGATTTTATGAAGCAATTACTTTGTAGATGGAATCCACTTACATGTTCATTAGTTGGCCGAATTCATGCAATTAAAATGATGATTTTACCAAAATTTTTATATGTATTTCAAAATATCCCTATTTTTTTAACTAAGAAGTTCTTCGATCAGGTTGACTCCATTATTTCATCTTTTGTTTGGAATAATAAAAGACCAAGAATTGCTAAATATCATTTACAAAAATTAAAAAAAGATGGAGGTCTTGCTTTGCCTAATTGAAGAATGTATTATTGGGCTGTTAATATACGTTATATGTGTTTTTGGTTATATTGGGCTGATAGAGATGAATGATCTCCGTGGGCTAATTTGGAATTGAATGCTGTGAAACAGTTTCACTTAATCTCAGTATTAGGAGCTTCTCTGCTTGTACAACTGGCCAAAATTACTAATTTAAATTTATATCCTATGATTAAGCAGTCATTACAAATTTGGTTCCAGTTTTGTAATTTTTTAATCTTAAAAAATTTAAACTTCTTAGTTTAATTTATTAAAATTATTTATTTAAACCTTCATTAAGTGATACTACTTTTCTTCTTCGGAGGAATAAAGGAGTTTATTCCTTCATGGATCTGTTCCAAAATGGCTGATTGATGTCTTGAGAAATTAGTAACTAAGTACTCTCTCTCATATTCACATTTCCTGCAATATCTTCAGGTCAGACACTTGTTACAAAAATACTTAAGTAATTTTCCATATATACAAGATTCTGACCTGTTAGATATTATTTTAAAAATGAATCATTTAGTGAAGGGTTTTATTGGGAAAATTTATAGTTTATTGTTACAAAAGCACAATTGTCCTTCAGTTAAGATTAAGCAAGATTGGGAGAGAGAGCTTAACATGACTTTGATAGCAGAAGATTGGTTGCGGATTTTGAAGTTGGTCAATTCTTCTTTGATTTGTGCCAATCACTCTTTAATTCATTTTAAAATTGTACATCGTTACTATTTGACAAAGGAGAGACTGTCTGAAATGTTTCCTAATGTTGATAGTCAGTGTGACAGATGTAAAACCGAGACAGCCACATTGACACATATGTTTTGGTTGTGTTCTGTATTGAAACATTTTTGGAAGTCTATTTTCTCTACAATTTCTAAAGCTTTAAAAATTAATTTACAACCTAATAAATTGACAGTTCTGTTTGGTATAATCCCTCAATATATTCATGGTATTTCTCCATCAGACCAACATGTAATTGGCCAGAAGGGCTTTTTGTTGAAATGGAGAGATGCTTCTGCTCCTACTTTGATACAATGGTTTTCTCAGGTGATGTTATGTCTTAGCTTGGAGAAAATCAGAAGTCAAACTTTTGATCCTTGATTTGATTTTGTGAAAAGGTGCCGATCATTCGCCTGCTACTATCATCTGATTTGAGTTAATTAATATGATTTCCTTCCTATTTTTCTTTAAGTGAATTTGAGTTGGCGGATTGTTTTTTTTTGGAAGCTTGTATGATGTATAGCTCCGGGGTTGTGCTCCCAATGGTTTTTTTTTTTTGTTCGTTTTTGATTTTTCTTCAGTTAGTAGGGGTTTTTTTAGTTAGTAGGGGTTCTTTTTTTTTCCTTTTTCTTTCAAAAAAAATTCTTGACACTTTATTTTTTCTTATTATTAGTGATATACTGCTTAGCTTTGTTAATCAGTTATTTGCTAATTTAATTCTTTATTGTACATAATGACATATTGACTTAATGTATCTTTTTTGTTAATCATCAATAATAATTAATAAAAAAGATTTAAAAAATGAAAATGAGTCAGTGATGAAGGAGGCAAATGCAATGTTAGCATCCATTTCAAGAAGATTAGAATATAAAAGTAAGGATGTAATGTTAAGGCTTTACAAAGCACTGGTGAAGCCTCAAGTGGAGTTATGTGAGCAATTTTGGGCTCCTTATCTTAGAAAATTTGTGTGAACATTGGAGAGATTTTAAAGGAAGTTCACAAAAATGATTCTGGGCTTAAAAGGCTTGTCATATGAGAAGTACTTGATGGCTTTGGGCTTCTGTCCATTGGAATTCTGAACATTGAGGGGTGTCCTCATTGAAACCTCTGAAATGTTTAAGGGTCTTGATACAGTGGATGTGGAGAGGATGCTTCCATTTGTGAGGGAGTCTAAGACCAGAGGACACAGTCTCAGAATTGAGAGGTTGACAAATTTTTGATTAGTCTAGGCATGGATTCGTCTTGATCATCCATAATGAAATGGTGGAGCAGACTTAATGGGTCAAGTGTCAAATTCTGCTCCTTTATTTTATGGTCTTATGATCTTCCATCTGAGTCCAATGGTAAAAGTGAATAATAAGGGTCTGTTCCTCACTTTATCTCTAAGTAAATTAGTAAGTGTGGGCTAGGGTCCACTGTGTCATAATTCACAAGACCAAAAGATCAAGAAATGGCTCAATGTATTCCGATTAAATTAACCAGAGCCTGTGTACTGTAGATTATAAATCGTCATCTGCCAATGGAAATCACAATTTTTGTGAACAGATGAGGATCTGCTGAATTTATTGTTAAGTTAAGAGTTGTAATTTTGAAAGCTTTTTGTCAACTTTTAATCTGGTTTTCTCAATGTAGAGACTACAGAAGGTCCAATTTGACAAATATCGTCAAACAATAATGCAGTTACATGAAGGTTAATTGGGTGACAGATTCATACAGCACAGACACACATCAGGAAATGGAGATGTGGGTGATTTCTTCCACACTGGTAATTTTATCAGTCCCCCTTCCCTCTTCTTCAATTTGCAACTCCAACCTTCCTCTTCCTTCTTCTCCTCACATTCTCCTGGTGTCCATCCTCCTTCTGATTTTCCCATGGTTCACTCTCCTCTCCTATCACATTCCTTCTTCTTTGTACCTTTATATTTCACACTTATCATCTCCCAGCTTCCTGTTTCATCCATCCCCCCAACCCACCCACCTGGCTTCACCTATCACCCACTCGCTTGTTCTCCTTCCCCTCTCTCTACCTTCTTATTCTGGTTTCTTCACCCACACTTCCCCATCCTGATGAAGGGCCTCAGCCCAAAACATCAACTGTTTATTCATTTCCATTGATGCTGCCTGACCTGAGTTTCTCCAGCATTGACTGTGTGTTTCTCTGGATGTTCAGCATCTGCAGAATCTCATGTGTTCCCTACTATACTAATCCCTCTTATCAGCGTTTGTTTGATAAACTTCGGTAATTCAAGTGCTTGTTTTTAACATTCAGTCAATCTGATCTCCAGCAGTCAGGTGGATCAACCCAACTATTTTTTGTTTGGGGAAGAGAAGAATGCCTCTCCTCCACTCCAACTGTGGTAAAGAGATTGGCAAAAATACCTGGCTGTCAAACCAAGGACAAGGAAGTATTTGCATAGATTAGCGGTGGAGAGCCCAAGGAAAGTAGGAGTGAGTGCATAATGCAAAGCACAAAATGACACCAAGGTTGACGAACAAAGAGCTAGTAGGCAAAGCAGATAGAGGATGGAAAAACAGAGCTGAGCAGTCACTGGGGAGTGAACTGAGTTTTTAAGGTAAATTGATAAGCGACATCCAGGAGGAAATGCTTAATATTGAGACACATTAAAGTAAACAACTTGAATGGTTGGGGAAGGGGATTTCCTCTCTCTAAATGTGCTTACGGTAAATAAAAAGTGAACCTTTACCAGACTTTGAAAACCACAATCAGACCACCGCTGTTCTGATGGGATCGGCCAAGCATACACATTTCATTGCATTTGTTTGGCACATCTACATTTGGATGTTGTGAAGGTTCTGCTGAAATTTTTTGACATATTGGTTAAGACTCAGGAACTAGAAACGGAATCAGCCAGAAACCACCATGACCGCAATGACAGTACACGGAAGTTTGTACAAAGAAGCAGAGTGATAAGGTTATAGAAATGTACAGCACAGAAACAGGCCCTTTGGCCCATTTAGTCTGTGCTGGACCATTTAAGCAGCCTTGTCCCATTGAACTGCACTGGAACTACTGCCCTCCATTCCCCTACCATCTATGTACCTATCCAAACTTCTCTTAAACATTAAAATCAAGCTCACATGCACCACTTGCACTGCCAGTTCATTCCATATTCTCAAGACCCTCTGAGTGAAGTTTCCCTTCATGTTCCACTGAAACTTTTCACCTTTCACCATTTATGCATAACCTCTAGTTGTACTCCCACAAAACCTTAGCAGACGAAGCTTAGTTTCATTTACCCTATCTATGCCCCTCATAATTTTGTATAACTCTATCAAAACTCCCCTTAGTTCTAACCTATTTAATCTTTTTTTATAACTCAGGTCCTCCAGTCCCAGCACCATCCTTATACATTTTCTCTGTACTATTTTAACCTTATTTACATCTTTTCTGTAAGTAGGTGACAAACCTACACACCTCCAAACCTCCAAATTAGACCTCACCAACATCTCATACAACTTCAACATGACATCCCATCTCCTGTACTCAATACTTTGATTTTTGAAGGCCAATTGCCAAAAGCTTTCTTTATGACCCAGTCTATATGTGATGCCACTATCAAGGAATTATGCACCTCTATTCCCAGAATCCTTTGTTCTATAGCACTCCTCAGTGCCCTATTGTTCACTGTGTAAGACCTTCCCTGGTTGATCCCTCTGAAGTGCAACACCTTACAGATGTCTGCATCAAATTCCTTTTGCAATTTTTCATCAATTTTTCCAGCTGGTCTAGATCTAGCTGCAAGCTCTGATCATTTTCCTCACTGCCCACTACACCCAAAATCTTGGTGTCATCCTCATATTTGCTGATCCAGTTTACCACATTATCATCCAGACCATTGATATAGATGACAAACAACAATGGACCCAGCACCGATCCCTGCAGCTCACCACAAGTCACAGGCCTCAAGTCAGAGAGGCAAACATCTATGTTTGGCTTCTCCCACAAAGCCAATGTCTAATCCAATTTGTTATCTCAATTTGAATTCCTAGCTGGCTGAGTGGTGCAGTAACAACAATCAGCAAGGTCAAGCATTAAATGTGGACTTCAGGAAGAGAGAATGGTTGAATACACATCAGTGCTCATTCAGGTCTCAGCAGTGGAAAAGTTGAGCAGTTTCAAACGCGTCAACATCTCAAAGGATCTATTCTGGAATCAACATATTGATGCAATCACGAAGAACGCATGCCAGTGTCCTGCTCCGTAGGTGTGTCAAGCACCTACGCTCCGTCCGTCATAATAGACAGGACCTCCTGGTTGCCACCCACTTCAACTCTGCCTCTCATTCCCATCTAGATATGTCCATACATGGCCTCCTCTACTGCCATGATGAGGCCAAACTCAGGTAGGAGGAGCAACACCTCATCTACCGTCTGGGTAGCCTCCAGCCTTGTGGTATGAACACTGGATTCTCCGATTTCTGGTAATTCCCTCCCCCTACCCCTTCCCCTATCCCAGGTCCCTCTCTGCTTCTCTCCCATTTCAACTTTCTGCTTCTTTATCTCTACAGTTCTTTCATGCTTATCCCCTCCCCCCCCCCTTTATCTTTCCTCTGATTGGTTTTCCACCTGGCGCATCTGGCCCTACCACCTCACCTATCTCTATTACTGGGCTTTGGCCCTCTCTTCCCCCTCATTCCTGATGAAGGGTCTCGGCCCGAAACGTTGGCTACTCTTTTCTCACGGATGCTGCCTGATCTATTGGACACTACTCTCTGCCAGTATTATCTCACTATGGCTGGTGCTCATTATAGCCATAGCTTCAATTAACCTTTTATAGATATTGTCTCTCATTAGGGGTTTCACCTTGAACATTTCCAGTAAATAAGTAGAGATACCAAATACTAATTCCATTTTTAACAGTTTATATCTTCAGTTAATTTCTAATTGTTAATTGTGTTTCCATCATTTGTCCATGCCTGTGTCAGCCACACTCGTTCTCACATAGATATTTTTTTTTCAAGTTATTTGTTTTAATTCGGTAAACCTCATTTTTATCTCTCTATAGGAGGAGATTTCTAACATTGCATCTTTGGCTTTAATCAACCTGGGTTACACCAGCAAATTTCTGCAGCTATATGGTGGAGAGAATTCTGAATAGTTGCATAGCCTGATACAGAGGTTCCAATGCACAGAATCAAAAGTGGCTGCCAACATCATCATAGACCAAAGCCTGTCCAACATCAAGAACATCTTCAAAAGGCAGTGTCTCAATGCACTGTCGACATGACTTTGCAGTGTGACAGATACAGGAGAAGTGCCTGGAACAGAACATGACATTATACTCTGTCTTCATTGATCTGATGAAGGTGTTTGATGCAGTTAACAGAAATGCGCTGTGGATCATCCTTAGAAAGCTTGGCTGCCCGCAGAAATTCACTACACTCATCTGCCTGCTCCGTGATGGCATGACAGGAGAAGTGTTCTCAGATGGTTCCCCATCTGAGTCTTTCAACATCTCAAATGGTGTGAAGCAAGGGTGCATTCCAGCACCAGTGCTCTTCAGCCTCTTCTTCACCCAAATGCTGAGCATGCTGTTAAGGACCTAGACCTTGGTAGTTACATAAGATATCACCTAGATGGATCAATGTTTGATCTGAGACACCTTGCTGCAAAGATCAAAACATTGAGGAGGCTCGTCACTAAGCCCTGTTTGCTGATGACTGTGCCCTCATGGCCCACCAGGTGAATCACCTGCAGATGATTGTTGACAAGTTCTCTGCAGCCTCAAAGCTGTTTGGCCTGACAATCAGCCTTAGTAAGACAGAAGTTCTCCTACAACCTGCACCAACCAGTCACCCTCCTCAGCCACGCATCACCATCGACAGCACTGTCCTGAAGAATGTGGAGAGCTTCAAGTATCTAGGAAACACCATCTTCCGTGACAGATCCCTTGACAAAGGGATCATAGCAAGGATCCAGAAAGCCAACCAGGCACTCGGGAAACTCCGTGTCAAAGTTCTGGAGCACAAGGACATTCAGCTTTCAACCATGCTCAAGGTGTACAAGGCTGTGGTCCTCACCTCTCTCCTGTACAGCTGCAAAACCTGGACCCTGTACCGCAAGCACATCAAACAGCTGGAGCAGTTTCACATGTGCTCTCTGCAGTCGATCATGAGGATTCAATGGCAGGACCTAATCCCCAACCAGGAAGTCCTTGACAGAGCCAACCGCACAAGCATTGAGGCAAGGATCCTACAGGCCCAGCTACACTGGACTGGCCATGTAATCCACACGGGTGAAACAAGAATCCCCAGGCAGCTGCTCTACGGTGAGCTTGAGCATGGCAGTTGCAATCAGGGCCGCCCCAAAAAAAGATTCAAAGATTCAAAGACAATTTGAAATTGTACATCAAATGGGCAGACCTCCAGCCTCGACAACTTGAGGAGTCCGCAGCCGACAGGGCTGCATGGCGCGCCCTGACCAGAAAAACTGCATCTGACATTGAAGATGACTGAAATCAGCGCCTTGCAGCAGCACGAGACCGACACCACAATGCTGCGTATGCACCTGTTCCAACAACCTCCATTCCATGTCCAACCTGCAACCAAATGTTTGCTTCGGCCTTCGGCCTCTGAAGCCACTTGTGTATCCACAGATGACTGCACAATGTTTAGTCTTCCTCGGAACCCTAGAGGCAACCACCACCACCAGCGTTAACCATGCTGAGGAGTGGATGGAAACTGTGGGGTGGTCTGTGTTCAATAAGATGCAGAAATGGTTGAAAGAGTTCTGCAGGGAAAGTGAGAGAGAGGGGTGGGGTTGGGCACAAGTAGTTAAGGATAATAGTGTCTATCTGAGTGTCTGCAAAGCAACAACTGGTACCAGAGTCGAAGGGTGAATGAGATGATGATTTAAATCTACCCTGAACTAATCTTTCCCTCGCACTGTCCATTGGCACAAGACAGAGTGTCACAGAAAGACAGCAATGATGTTAATGAATACATAGAATGCATGTGTACTGTTAAATGCGCTGAGGAAGATGGGGACAAAATTCTGTACATATTGTTTAGAAATTTGTGACCGCTGACAATTTGAATTTTATTTTAACTCATGCTACTGGTTTATATTTAACTAAAATAGCAGTAGCCAAATCTTGGCTTGTCATTACCGCTTGCAACCTTAGGTGATAGTAATACTTTATACATTTTGAATAGTCTGTGCATCTATTTTCTGTCTAAGGACTCTGGATAGGGGACAGTGAAAGACAATCGGTAGCTTAAGCAGTGATACTTACTCAGTTAGAACCAGTCTAACCCGACAGTCACTAAACGCAATTCCCTAACCGGTAAGGAAAGGTAAAGAATTCTGGTGCAGGCTGTACAGTGCAAAAACAGGTGATCATCCAATTGGAGATAGTGACTGTCAGCAGAATTTGTACACGGGATTCCTTTGGGGATGAATGTAATAACACTGAACGGCACGTACTGGGTGTGTGGCTCCTGTGCTCCCCACCGGCTGGTCAGGCTGCTGCCTCCTGCGGTATGTTGTGTTGTGTATTTATCACATTGACTACCTGGCTGAACAGCCAGCTTCTGGGGCAGGGAGACAAAAGAGAGCTATCACAGAGGCAGAAAGACAAACCAGCCCAGGATAATTTGTCTAGTTAGTTTTTCTTTAGTGTTGTGTTTAGATACGATGTGGTGGCGTAATGATGTATGCCATTCATGTACTTTTACAGAAACTTATGATGAATTATGTAAACAAAGAATGCTTAATCAAACAATGTATTTACAATATTACTGAAATATTAAATACACAACACTCCTCTCTTCCTAGCTATAAACTCCAACTCAATACAGAATACACCTCAACTCAAGTATGTAACATAATGTTCTTCAGTCATCGAATTACATATATATACATTGCCTAATATATAATACAACTACTATATAGACATTCACAACATTGTGCGTTTTAAATTGTCCCATTCAGGCCCAAATGGTGGATGGATCTCCAATCAAGTTGTAGTTGTTTCAGTCAGTCACAACTCCACAATGCTGACCCTCCTGTTTTTACCACACACAAGCACAATGCGGCTTGTTGGTTGTTGTATTTCATTGTTCCTAATGTCATTCTCACAGGAATCATCATTTCTCAGTGGAAATCTTAGCTGGACAGCTGCAGGCTTCAGTTCAGTATCTTTGAAATGCCACTCAAACATTTTGTGGAATGACTGAAACCGAGTCCAAATGCTTTTTAATTAAAAATGGGAAAATATGCAGATTCTGGAAATCCAAGCAATATATACAAATTACTGGAGGAACTCAACAAGCCAGGCAGCATCTATGGAAAAGAGTAAACAGTCGACATATTGGGCTGAGACCCTTCATCAGGAGTGGAAAAAGAGATGAGGTCAGAGCAAGAAGTTGAGGGTGGGGAGGGGAGAAGATGTACAAGGTGGTAGGTGATATCTGAAACCGGGAAAAGGGGAGGGGTAAAGTAAAGAGATTGGAAGCTGATTAGCGAAATAGTTAAAGAGTTGGAGAAGGGGAAATATGATAGGAAAGGGTAGAAGACCATGGAAGAAAGGGAAGGGGGAGGAGCACCAGAGGGAGGTGATGGGCAGGTAAGGAGATAAGCTGAGAAAGGGAAATGGGAATGAGAGAATGGTGAAGGGGGAGGGAAATTACCAGAAGTTCAAGATGTTGCTGCTCATGCCATCAGTTTGGAGGCTACCTACACAGAATGTAAGGTGTTGTCCTCCAACCTGAGTGTCGCTCACTGCTGCAGTATAGGTAACCATGGACTGTCATGTCAGAATGGGAATGGGAAGTAAAATTGAAATGGGACATCCCGCTTTTTCTGGCAGGTGTTCAGTGAAGTGGTCTTCCAATCTACGTCGGGCCTCACCGATATACAGGAGGCCACACCAGGAGCACTGGAGACAGCAGACGCCTCAGGTGAAGTGTCACCTCTCCTGGAAGGACTGTTTGGGGCCCTGAATGGCAGTGAGGGAGGAGGTGTATAGACAGGTGTGGCACTCATTCCACTTGTAAGCAGAAGTACCGAGAGGGAGATTAATGGGGGTGAGGGATGAATGGACAAGGGAGTCGAGTAGGGAGTGATCCCTGTGGAAAGTGAGGGGGAGGGAAAGATATGTTTGGTGGTGGGATCCCGTTGGCGATGGCAGAAGTTACGGAGAATTATGTGCAGGACATAGAGACCAGTGGGGTGATTGTTGAGGACAAGAAGAACCCTATTCCTTGTGGGGTGATTTGAGGATGGGGTGAAGGCAGTCATGTACAAAATGGAAGAGATATGAGTGAGGGCAGTGTTGATGTTGAAGGAAGGAAAGCCTCTTTCTTTGAAAAAGGAGGACATCTCATTAGTTCTGGAATGAAAAGCCTCATCCTGGGAACAGATCAGGCGCAGATGGAGAAACTGAGAGAAGGAGATAGAATTTTTACAAGTGACAAGGTGGGAAGAGGTATAGTCCAGGTAGCTGTGGGAATCAGTGGGTTTATAAAAGATACCAGTAGATAAACTGTCTCCAGAGACAGAGACAGAAAGGGGAGAAAGCTGCTGCAAATGGACCAGATAAATTTGGAGGCAAGGTGGAATTTGAATGCAATGCTGATAAAGTCATCGATGTAGTATAGGAAAAGTTGAGGAGTGACACCAGGTATGAACATTGTCCAGGCATGAACATTGTTCAAGAATGAGTATTGTCTTGCTGACAAATAAAAATACAAATCAAATCCTGCTAACTATAGTACTTTCAGGTCAGATACTCCCAAACACCAGCAAAGAAGGTATCATGGACAATGCTTTTCATCAGCACTTATTGCTTAGTGTGGTTCTGCCAAGTCTTTCACATGCAGTCCAGATATGTTCCAGGCAGAGACAGAGAGCTGAATTCCAGAGTGGAGGCGAGAATGACCACTTTTACAATTCTATAACTTATGACCAAGTGCAGTATCAAGTTGGCTCAGTAAAAGTAAGGACAATTGGAATGAAACAGTGCAACCACACCAACAGTAAGGGAAGAGGGGGTGGTTATTATGAATGAATAGCTTTGCCCTGGGCCATCGGCCCTCCAAACAATATCACAGTAGAAATTGGTTTTCAGAGTAATCTCCTGGTTCCACTTGCCTTCAGAATTTTCATCAATGCTTTGCCCTTTGTTATAAGATCTGGAATGGGGATGCTTGTAGTTGATAGCATAATGTTCAATTTCATTTGCAACTCCCCACAGAACAGACTGGTCTGTTCCCCTTTGCAGGAATTGCTGAACAACAGTTAGTCTGGGGCTCACAAGCTTTCAATCCACGCAAGAGCTGGGTAATGATGGCTTGCCATGAAGTAGAGTCTGACCATGTAGAATCCTTTCAAAAACCAATGTGTCTCTCTATCAACAACTTGGGATATTGGACATTAATTAGAAACTTAACCTGAACTAGCAGATGAATACTTTGTCTTTAAGATCATAGACTGGGAATTGACAGCAAATGACACTGTGCTGCCTTTAGGGCAGTTATTTAGTTTATAATATTTTCGCTTAGTAATTTGTTAGCATTTTTTAGTTAAAGTTAGGACTGTTTAAGTCAATTTATTTGTCTGTAATATATCGCGGCTGCGATGACGTCACATCTGGGTTCGCCGCGTCTTGTGGGAAAATACCGGTTTGGGATAAACGCAAGGGTGGGGGTCGCTCACATGTGGCAGTCCAGCGCAGGCAGGTAGTTCTCTATGCACCAAAGACACAGTGAAAGCAACGCTGTAAGTCATGAGATAATCGATATGTTGAGTTAAAATGTTAACGCTGATTCTGTTAAAAGTAACGACGGTCGATAAGGTTTATGTTTTCGTTAGTTAAAGAGTCGGGATAGTTTGTATTGAAGTGTATTTAAAGCAGTCAATGGAGCAGCTAGATTCTGACTGTATGCTGCACTTTAATGTAATGTAGTTATTGTAGTTTTACCTTTGCAAGTATTCACAATGTAAATGTGATATTTAGAAGGAAACAAATACTGTACCAATCTTGTATTGTTTTATCAACAGTTTTCACCATACGTTAATGTGAAGAGTGAACAGTAAATGGTTAATCTTACTGCGACCTTGTTTTCATTGACTATGGTTTACCTCGACGTTTAGTTCGGCGTTCCCTTACACCCGAGCGAGAACGTTACAGTGAAAAAGCGGCATTATCAGGTGTTTAAAGTGCAGCGATGTCAACTCGGTCCAGCATCAAGTCATTGCCAAAGTCGTCGCCATCCTGCGACAGGGGCAGTAGGGCATCAAGTAAGGCCACCCAAGCAAGAGCTAAAGCAGAAGCCGCCAATGTGCGAGCGCGCTTTGCCAAACAAGAAGTAGAAGTAAAAATGAAAGCAGCTGCCAGAGAAGCCGAAAACCAGAAGGAAGAGGCTGCCAGAGAAGCCAAAAACCAGAAGGAAGCAGCTGCCAGAGAAGCCGAAAACCAGAGGGAAAAGGCTGCCAGAGAAGCCGAAAATGAGTTGGAAAGAAAAAGGGTAGAGGCAGAGTTAGAAGTGCTGAAAGTAGAACGAGAAGCAGCAGCCGCCAGGGTGGAAGTAGGGTTAATAGAAGATGCTGAAGAAATGCATGATCCGGTTGACGGAAAATCTACTTCAGAAAAGATCAGGTTGGAACGCACAAGAGACTGTGTCCAATCTCAAACAAGCTGGAAGATTCGTTCTTCCGCTCAACACTCATTAGTTAATGTCCAACTTCCTGAGGAGCCTCAGAGAGGCCCGACCGTGCCACATCCATCCGAGGAAGACAATTTACCCTCGCAACTCCGCGATGAATCCAAGAATGCAAGGGCTCACGACAAGTACTTCTCGACACCGAACTTACCAGATTTGGGGAGAAGAGAGGCAAAGACCGAGTCCAGACCAGCAAATTCCATAACAGATGTATGCCCTCAGTCGCGTACCTGCGGACATGTTCCCTCAGCCCGCACGCCACTTGCAGACGAACCCGTAGCACGGTATTTCGCACGACGGGATCTCGTCACTTCAGGACTATACCAGTTCGACGATAAACCTGAAAATTACCGTGCATGGCACTCCACATTCACCAACGCTATCAACGGAGTCCAGCTCAGAGCAACCCAGGAGTTGGATCTTATGGCAAAATGGCTGGGAAAAGAATCATGTGAACAGGTGAGACGCATACGTTCAGTGTACATCAACAAACCCGAGCTAGCATTGAAGAAAGCATGGGAGAGACTTCAGGAGGGCTATGGAGCCCCCGAAATTATTGAAGCGGTGCTATGCCAACATTTGGGAAATTTTCCTAAGGTGTCAGCCAAGGACCACGCCAAGCTAAGAGAATTCGGAGATTTACTCATGGAGATTCAAGGCGCCAAAGAAGATGGCTACTCAGCTGGTCTAGTATACCTAGACACTCCAACCGGGATTAGACAACTCGTGGACAAACTTCCATTTGGGCTGCAGGACAGGTGGTTGTCCGTTGCCTCAGAGTACAAGGAAGAACACGAAGGTCGATTTCCTCCCTTCGAGTATTTCACTAGGTTTGTGTGCAAGGAGGCGAAGAAGCGAAATGATCCTAGCCTCATAAGTCCAGGAAGCAGTACAATTTACACCAAGCCAGATAAATCCTCTTCGAATAATTCCAACATTACTAAACCAGTCTCAGCGCTTAAGACTGAAGTCTTTACAACTAACAACGACCCTAGCAAGAATTGTCCATTGCATAACAAACCCCACCCCCTCAAAAGATGCAGAACGTTTAGGGAAAAACCCCTTGAAGAGAGGAAGGCCCTTCTCAAGGAGAAAAGAATATGTTTTAAATGCTGTTCCTCGACCTCTCACTGTGCTAGAGAGTGTACGATCGCCGTGAAGTGCCCAGAATGTAATAGCACTAATCACGACGGGGCCATGCATCCTGGCCCGTTACCGCGAACTGACAACGCTCCTTCACCCCCACAACAGGACGGCGGGGAGGGAGAAGCTCACTCCAGGACAACTGTTGTCAGCTCGAGCTGTACAGAAGTTTGCGGTCAAGCTCAGTCAAGCCGTTCTTGTTCAAAGATCTGTCTCACTAAGGTGTACCCTAAGGGAGCCAAAGACAAGGCCATCAAAGCCTACGTAATTCTGGACGATCAGAGCAATCGTTCGCTAGTCAGTCCAGAGTTCTTTAACTTGTTCAACATTGAGAGTGAGCAGTTCCCATACTACCTTAGAACTTGCTCAAGCAACATGAAAACTTACGGAAGGAGGGCTGAAGGCTTCCAGATTGAGTCCCTGGATGGTAAAGTCCTCATCTGTCTCCCTCCACTCTTAGAGTGCGATGAAATCTTGAATAACCGCACTGAGATCCTGATGCCAAGTGTGGTGCTACACCAGCCACATCTCCACCACATCGCCAAACACATCCCAGAGCTGGATCCAGAAGCAGAAATACTCCTGCTATTAGGAAGAGATGTTGTCCGGATGCACAAGGTTAGGCAGCAGGTCAATGGACCACACGACGCCCCCTTTGCGCAACGCCTGGATCTGGGCTGGGTGGTGATAGGAGAGGTGTGCCCTGGCAATGAACACAAATCAACGGTTAACACACTCAAGACCAATGTGCTAGAGAGTAGCCGTCATTCGATTCTTCAACCCCGCACAAGTTCCATGTGCGTCCAGGAAGCACAACAAGGCTTTAACAAGCGCAAAGTAACTGACGAGACGCCGGGTCAGTCAGTCTTCGCTCAAACGGAGCATGATAATAAACTTGCTCCATCGGCTCAAGACGCCATCATCTTAAAAACAGAGGACACCAAGGTCTTCAGAGACAAAGCAAATAGTGGGGTCGCCCCACTACCTTTCAGAGAACCACGCCAGTGCTTGCCAAACAACAAAGAGCAGGCAGTCAAGCGGTTCACGTCCTTGCAAAAAAACATGAAAAGGAAACCTGAGATGCAGCAACGCACCCGATTGACCCACGAGGTACTGGGCACACCAATGGCAGAGGTCACAGCCATTATGAATGCACGACCACTCCTACCCGTGTCTTCTGACCCGGAAAACCCCTTCATACTCTCGCCACCAATGCTCCTTACGCAGAAGGCAGGAGCTGCCCCTCCACCAGGGGACTTCTCTGATAAGGGTCTGTACACAAAACAATGGAGAAGGAACCTTCAGGTTGGAGATTTAGTCCTGCTCAGGGACAAGCAAATCGCCCACAACTGCTGGCCAATGGCCAGAATCACTGCCACATTCCCTAGTAGGGATGGACATGTCAGGAAAGTCGAGTTGAAAACTACCGACCAAGGCAATGTGAAAATTTACCAAAGGCCAGTTACAGAAGTCATTCTACTTCTACCTAATGACTGATTAAGAGACTAAAGTTTGTATTATGTTCATTGTGACCTTACGAAGGTCAAGCGGGGAGTGTGCTGCCTTTAGGGCAGTTATTTAGTTTATAATATTTTCGCTTAGTAATTTGTTAGCATTTTTTAGTTAAAGTTAGGACTGTTTAAGTCAATTTATTTGTGTGTAATATATCGCGGCTGTGATGACGTCACATCCGGGTTCGCCGCGTCTTGTGGGAAAATACCGGTTTGGGATAAACGCAAGGGTGGGGGTCACTCACATGTGGCAGTCCAGCGCAGGCAGGTAGTTCTCTATGCACCAAAGACACAGTGAAAGCAACGCTGTAAGTCATTAGATAATCGATATGTTGAGTTAAAATGTTAACGCCGATTCTGTTAAAAGTAACGACGGTCGATAAGGTTTATGTTTTCGTTAGTTAAAGAGTCGGGATAGTTTGTATTGAAGTGTATTTAAAGCAGTCAATGGAGCAGCTAGATTCTGACTGTATGCTGCACTTTAATGTAATACTACTAGGGAATGGTTAATCTTACTGCGACCTTGTTTTCATTGACTACGGTTTACCTCGATGTTTAGTTCGGCGTTCCGTTACACCCGAGCGAGAACGTTACAGACACCTCTTACTTTCTGTTCACCATCTCTCTATCAATTGAAAGGCAAAGGAAAGTGATGGAATATTCTCCCTGATCTGGGTTAAGTACAGATCTGATGGCATGCAAGATGATCTACATCAACAAGCAGAAAGCTAAATTCTGGAGCTGTACCGAGCTGTCTCACAGCTCTTCTGAGCCCAGTTTGAATCTTTCCTTCATACACTTGTGCTATGAACTTACACGTTCTCCTTGTTATCCCACATTCTAATGATGAGCTCAAAGGTTTATTGTCATTACCATAATTTGTTACTGTAATTTGGAATGTAATTAATATAATTTGTTCCCTCTGTATTTGCATGTGGCTCTGAGTTGCCCCCCCAGAAAAACTCAAGTATAGTTTTACCCCTGCTCCATAAAGAAACCATTACCAACTAATACAGGTATGATTACAAAGTTTCAGCACTTTGTCAGCACCATTTCTGCAAATATAAAAGTTAATTTGTACTATTAGATTAAGGGTCTATGAAGTTTGGATGAAGGGTTTTGGCACAAAAAGTTGACTCTTTATTCCTCTCTATTGATGCTTCCTGACCTGTGGGATTCCTTCAGCATTTTGTGCATGTTACTCTGGATTTCTAGCATCTCAGAATCTCTTATGTTTATCAGACTATTGCAGCTTTCTATCCTGTCTCTGAGGTTATTATGGAAACAGAATGCTATTTAATTACTTGGCCCATCCGGTCTACACAATCTCACAGCAGGGAAATCCCACCATGATTTATATCACAGTACTCCTGAAATCTCTCATTTAAACATCACCTCCCTTGACTCTTTTCCCACTGACTTATGCTAAATTTGGGCATTTAAATGGAAACAGGCTTAAACACTCAGCAAGTATTAACTGATGTCATCATCTCTCTGTACAGATTTCAGGGTGCTGTCATTAGGGTCATGCCACATTTTTGCTGGTTCTGTCTTCCTTCTCTAATTGCTGAGTCTTAAGTAACGTGTTGAAACATTTCAGAACAGCCTTCAGAACATTCAAGTGCGGGCCGTGTCAAAGAAATGCAATGAAATGTGGACATTCGATCAAATTACTTCATTACTTTTTCTATATTTATTTATTTCCTGACTTAATTTATTTAACTGTTTGATACACATGTCACTTACTGTAACTCAGAGCTTTTTTTTACTATATTGGGACATCAGTTGCGGCCGTCAGAAACCTCAGCACCCAATCTCACTTTCTCTCTCACTGTGAGTCTCCCTCTCTCTGCGGCTGAAGTGATATTACTCTCCCGCTTGTTAGTGAGAGAGAGAGCCTGTTGAGATGTCGAAGTATTGGGATGGATGTTAGTTTTTGTTGGATCTGAATCATGGTCTCTGGAGGCTTTGCTGTGCTTGCTCGGTGGTGGTGGGGCTGATGCTTTTTGTTGAGTTACTTTTGTTTGAACGTACCATGGGTTAACAGTAAAGAATTACATTCTGGAGGAATTTGAGAACTTTTATTTATGGTAATAAACAAACACGTTTTAACCAAGCCATATGCTGGAACATTTTAACAATTCTGCGCATGCTCAGTGCTCTGTCCAATCACGTACTGGCACATCATTACACATGATATCACCACATCTTCCTTTCCTTAAAAAGAAAAAAAATCAACAACATTAATCAAAACAAATCTGCATCAGATAACTGAAATTCTGAAGTTGGCTTTTTCTTCTGTTTGGACCATGTATGATCTGGGTCGTACTTCTTCAAGTACTGTAGCTTTCTTAATTCCTTCACTTCCATTTATAGTGAAAAACAAATCTTTTCTTTATCTAATTCATTCATTAACTGTGCAATCTCTTTTTTATGCTGAGACTTCTTCATTTCAATAAAATTTCTCAATTCCTTCACTTGTGCTTTCACTTCTTCCTTATACTGTGCCCACTGTGAGGGTTCTTGCTCTAGACGGTGATGAAACTGAATCTCTTATTCTCTCAGTGTCTCTTTCAACATCGCTTGCATTGAAGCAACCTCCTCCTGCCATTGCTTTTTCACATCATCAGTTGCCTCCTGTTTGGTCGTCTCAGACACTGCAGCTATTGCTTTTATATTCCCCATGTCAGCATTTGCCTCCATGAGCTGGACCTGCAGTTGAGTTACATCACCTTCTGCCCACAATAATGCAACATTCTGTTGATTCAGCTCTGTGTCACTATCCAAGAAAAAAATTCTTTTCACCAAATTCAGTCTCTCACAGGCATATAAACCCAGAATTGACTGTACATTCTTTGACAGTTTTGACAGTCAGTTTTTTTTTGATGTAACTTTGGTCTTGGCTTTGAAGCATTAAACTCAGATTATGCAAGAACATTTACTTGAGCTCCAGTATCAAGTTTAAACAGAATATAGTTTTGATTCACTTGCAACGGAATAGTCCAGTCATTCTTACTTTGTTTATTTTCACAAAGCACGTCGATATAAAATTCCTCACGTTCATCTTCAAGCACAGCATTTGCTTGTTTCATTTTATTTTCCTACATTCTTTGACAGTTTGACAGTCAGTTTTTTTTTGATGTAACTTTGGTCTTGGCTTTGAAGCATTAAACTCAGATTATGCAAGAACATTTACTTGAGCTCCAGTATCAAGTTTAAACAGAATATAGTTTTGATTCACTTGCAACGGAATAGTCCAGTCATTCTTACTTTGTTTATTTTCACAAAGCACGTCGATATAAAATTCCTCACGTTCATCTTCAAGCACAGCATTTGCTTGTTTCATTTTATTTTCCTACTTTTTGCTTTTACAACAGCGTGAAAAATGATTAATCTTACCACAGTAATTGAAAATTTTGCCATATGTGGAACACTGATTTGGATGACGTTGCCGCACACAGCGATCACATGACTCTTCTTTCAAATGCTGTTCTCTGTCGGTTTTGTTGATGTATTATTATATATCTTGATATATTCACGCTTTTTCATGTTTACATTGCAGTTTTCAACAAAAAGCCTTTCAGTCTGTGACATTAAGGTCTCAGAAGCTTTGCAGAGCACCAAAGCTTTTTCAAAATTTAAGTCTTGCTCTCTCAACAGCCTTTCTCTCAGAGCATTATCTCGAATGCCACTAATAATTCTATCTTTAATGAGAGAGTCCATGAGCAATCCAAAATCGCATAGTCTACTACAGTTTCTTAACTCAGTAACATACTGAACAACTGTTTCAGCATCTCTCTGCGCACGTGTAAAGAATTTATATCACTCATGCTTTAAATTACGCTTAGGTATACAAAATACTTCAAATCTATCCATTATTGACTTTAAATTGAAATTATCTCCATCTTCAAAGACAAATTATATACCTCCACTGTGTCATTCCTGATTACATGGAGCAGAAGCACAGCTTTGGTTTCTTCCGATTTTTCTTCATAATCTATCACCGATAACTACAGTTCAAAATGTTGCTTGAATACCCTCCACCTCTCAGCTACATTACCAATAAGCTGAAGTTTTGGTGGGGATTGTAAACCTTCCATTTTACCATTTACATTTCAAACTTTTTTCTTCTTCTTCTTTTTCGATTATCTCTATTCTTGTATTACTTTTCCAGAACCAGTTCTGACATCATGTTGTGTTACTTCTGTTTAAACGTACCATGAGTTAACAGTAAAGAATCATATTCTGGAAGAATTAGAGAACTTTTATTTACAGTAATAAACAAACACGTCTTAACAAAGCCATGTGCTGGAACATTCTAACAAGCCTGCGCATGCTCAGTGCTGTGTTCAATCACGTACTGGATCATCACATGTGACATCACCACACTGTTTGCCAAAGTAAGTGGGGGGAGGGTTGATGATCTTTCTGCTGCTTGTACATGGGGATGTGGAGAGGAGGCTTTGGGGATCTTACGTATTTTCTATCATTTGTTCATGGAGTTTTCTTCTGTTTTGTGGATGCCTGTGGAGAGCAGGAATTTCAGGTTGTATTCTGCTTATATTCTCTGATATTTATTGGAATCATTGAACCATTGAACCATAAATGTGGCATGTAGCTTCCAATGATTTGTCAAGTTACTTCTCCATGCCTGTTGTACTTTGATCTGTTCATGAGCTCCAACATTCCTTTATCAGGTGCATGGTGAACTACAAGAACAACACACCTTGCAAAATGTAAAATAACAGCATTCTAAATATAAATGATTAGTGTTTCTTCGATAATTTCAGATTATTCTATATTTGTGTCTGTTAACTAGATCATTCCTCCCATTTACATCTTTCCTCTTTCCAATCATATACCTTCCCTTTTGTTTTTCACCCCTTCCTCTTCCTGCATCTCAATCTGTTTCTCTCTGTTCCTGATCCTAATAAAAGACCATTGAAATGAACAGTGACTTGTTTCTCTCTTCACAGATGCTGCCTGACCGACCGAGTATATCCAATACTGTTCTGTTATTACATTATTTTTCATCGAAAGGTACTGACTTGTACTTGAGATTGTCTGAGAAATATCTATTGCCCATATCAAAACCCTGGCCTTTAGTGCCTTTTACACATATACATGTGATGGGAAATCAGGAATGGTTTGAATGTCAAGTGTAGCCTTTTAGTAAAATCAGCCTTATTATCATTGAATGAAAATCAGATCTGTGCTCAGAACACACAAAAACACATGGAAGTTTACACATGGCATCGTTTGAAGGTAGTCCATTATCTGCACTAAGTGTCTGCACTGATTTTGTTCATTTGTGGTCACTGTTATTTTGTGTTTCAACATCTTCTTAATCAGAATCAAATTTATTATCGCTGACATATATCATGAAATTTTAATTTTATGGCAGCCATTAAAAAATAAATCAATCATGCAAAAGAGAAATAATGAAGTAGTTCTCATGGATTGGTCAGAAATCTATGGCAGATGGGAAGAAGCTGTTCCAAAAACATTCAGTGTGTGTCTTGAGTGCATTTTCTTCGGCAGTTTAACGGGGGCACGACTGCGCAAGCGTGTGTAAGTCAGACCGTGAGGCAGCGTGAGTATTTAAAGAGAACAGTTAGATGGAGCGGGTGAAGCCAGAGAGTGGTCGTAGATAATTGCCTCTCTAACTTTAGGCCTGTGTCTAGTGGTGAGCTGCAGGGATCGGTGCTGGGTCCATTGTTGTTTGTCATCTATATCAATGATCTGGATGATAATGTGGTAAACTGGATCAGCAAATATGGAAATGACACCAAGATATTGGGTGTAGTGGGCAGTGAGGAAGATGATCAGAGCTTGCAGCTGGATCTGGACCAGCTGGAAAATTGGATTGAAAACTGCAGATGGAATTTAATGCTGACAAGTGCAAGGTGTTGCACTTCAGTGGGATCAACCAGGGAAGGTCTAACACAGTGAACAATAGGGCACTGAGGAGTGCTGTAGAACAAAGGGATCTGGGAATCGGGGACCATAATTCATTGATAGTGGTGTCACAGATCGACTGGGTCATAAAGAAAGCTTTTGGCACATTGGCCTTCATAAATCAAAGTATTGAGTAAAGGAGGCCAGCAGGGATGCCTAATGAGTTCCTCCAGCATTTTGCGTGTTATTGATACAGGAGATGGGATGTTTTGTTAATGTTGTACAAGACGTTGATGGTGCCTAATTTGGAGTATTGTGTGCAACACACACAAAATGCTGGAGGAACTCAGCAGGCCAGGCAGCACCTAGAAAAAGAGTACAGTTGACATTTTGGGCCAATACCCTTTAGCAGCACTGAAGAAGAAACAGCTGAGGTGTAGATTAAATGGTGGCGGGAGGAGAGAGAAACACTTGGTGATAGGTGAAACCTGGAGGGGGAGGGATGAAGTAAAGAGCTGGAAAGTTGATTGGCAAAAGAGACAGAAGACTATGGAAGAAAGAAAAAGGGGGAGGAGCACCAGAGAGAGGCAATGGGTGGGAGAGTAGATAAGGTGAGAGAGGGAAAAGGGGATGGGAAATGGAGAAGGGGGTTGGGTTGGGGGGCATTACCAGAATTTTGAGAAATCGATGCTCGTGCCATAAGGTTGAAGGTTACCCAAATGGAATATAAGATGTTGTTCCTCTAACCTAAGTGTGTCCTTATTCTAACAGTAGAGGAGGCCATTGATGAACATATCGGAATGGGAATGGGAAGTGGAATTAAAATGATTGGCCACTGGAAAAACCGTCTTATTCTGGTGGTTGGAGCATAGATGCTCAGAGAATCTCCCAATCTACACTGGGTCTCACTGATATACAGGAGGCCACACTGGGAGCACTGAACACAGTATATGAACCCAACAGACTCACAAGTGAACTGTCACCTCACCTGGAAGGACTGTTTAGGGCCCTGAATTGTAATGAGGGAGAAGGTGTAGGGGCAGGTGTAGCACTTGTTCTGCTTGCAAGGATAAGTGCCAGGAGGGGGATTAGTGGGGATGGATGAATGGACAAGGGAGTCATGTAGGGAATGACCCCTGTGGAAGGTGGGGGGTGGAAGGAAGGATGTGCTTGGTAGTGGGATCCTATTAGAGATGGCAGAAGATTCAGAGGATTATGTGCTGGATGTGGACGCTGGTTGGGTGGAAGGTGAGGACAAGAGGAACCCTATCCCTGGTAGGGTGTTGGGAGGATGGGGTAAGAGCAGACGTACATGCAATGGAAGAGATGTGGTTGAGGGCAGCGTTGATGGTGGAGGATGGGAAGCCCCTTTCTTTGAAAAAGGAAGACATCTTCTTTGTTCTAGAATGAAAAGCCACATCCTGAGAGCAGATGCAGTAGAGAAGGAGGGCGAGAAAAGGGGACGGCATTTTTACAAGTAGCAGGGTGGGACGAGGTGTAGTCCAGGTAGCTGTGAGAGTCCATGGTTTTGTAATAGACATCAGTGGATAAACTGTCTCTGGAGATAGAGACAGTGAGATCGAGAAAGGGAAGGGATGTGTTGGAAATGGACCAGGTGAATCTGAGAGAAGGGTGGAAGTTGGAAGCAAAGTGGATGAAGTTGACAAGTTCAGCATGAGTGCAGGAAGCAGCACCAATATGGTCATCGATGTAGTGTATGAAAAGTGCGGGACGGTCACCAGTGTCGGCTTGGAACATAGACTGTTCCACATAGCCGACAAATAGGCAGGCCCACGGCTACCTCTTTTGTTTGAAGGAAGTGGGAGGAGCCAAAGGAGAAAGTACTTAGAATGAGGACAAGTTCTGCTATGCGGAGGAGATTTGTGGTGGAGCGGAACTGGTTTGGTCTAACCTATTACAGCTTCTGCAGATTGGATAGGTACATAGATGATCTGGGTATGGAGGGCTATGTTTTCAGTGCAGGTCAATGGGGCAAGACATCTTAAATGGCTTGGCACAGACTAGATGGACCAAAGAGCCTGTTTCTGTGCTGTAGTTTTCTGTGACTCATGTTCTATTTCTCTGTACAAATTTCAGTCTACTGTCATTGAGGTCATGATGGGTTTTGTCTGGTTCCATTTCTAGTTATAGTTGAAAGATTTCAGGAGAGCTTTTGCAATATTCCAAAAGCTGTGCCAAACAAATGCAATGAAATTTGAACATTTGACCACTCCCATCAGAAAAGAAATGGTCCGATTGTGTTTTTCTAAGTATGATAACGGTTCACTTTTTATTTACTGTAAACACACTCAGAAAGAGGAAATCCTGCCTCCCCACCCATTCAAGTTGATTACTTTAAAGTGCCTCAATATTAAGCCTCCTGGCGAAGGGTCTCAGCCCAAAACGTCGACAGTGCTTCTCCCTATAGATGCTGCCTGGCCTGCTGTGTTCCACCAGGATTTTGTGTGTGTTGCTTAAGCCTCCTGGAAATGCTTTAACAATTTAACTTAGTGAATCACTCCAGTGACTTCTCAGCTCGGTCTCAGCTCAATTTGTTTTCCTATTCTATATCTACTTTGCTTACCAGCTCTTCGCTTGTCAGTCTTAGTGTCATTCTGTGCTTTGCATTATGCACTCACTCCTATTTTCCTGGAGCCCTCCACTGCTAATCTATGCAAACACTTACTTGTCCTTAGTTTGAGAGCCAGGTATTTTTGCCAGAGTGGAAGGGGAGGAATTACATTCTCCTCTTCCCCTAACAAATAATAAATCAAAGGATTGATCCACATGACTGCTGGAGATCAGATTGTTTGTATGTTAAGAAATAGATAAGCACTTGAATTACTGAAGTTTCTCAACCAAATGCTGATAAAAGGGATTAGTATAGAAGGGAACACATGAGATTCTGCAGATGCTGAACATCCAGAGAAACACACAGTCAATGCTAGAGAAACTCAGGTCAGGCAGCATCAAGGGAAATGAATAGGACCTATCAAGTGTGACAGTGGGGAAGAGTGTACGGAACCGGAGGAAATAGCAGAGGTACTTATTGAATACTTTATTTCAGTATTCACTATGGAAAACAATCTTGGCAATTGTAGTGATGACTTTCAGCAGACTGAAAAGCTTTAAGATGATGTGCTGGAGCTTTTGGAAAGCATCAAGTTGGATAAGTCGCCGGGACCGGATGAGATGTACCCCAAGTTACCGAGGGAGGAGATTGCCAAGCCTCTGGTGATGATCTTTATATCATCAATGGGGACGGGAGTGGTTCCGGAGGATTGGAGTGTTGTGAAAGTTATTCCTTTATTCAAGAAAGGGAGTAGAAATAGCCCAGGATATTATAGAACAGTGAGTCTTGCTGCAGTGGTTGGTAAGTTGATGGAGAAGATCCTGAGAGGCAGGATTTATGAACATTTGGAGAGGTATAATATGATTAGGAGTAGTCAGCATGGCTTTGTCAATGACAGGTCATGCCTTATGAGTCAGATTGAATTTTTTGAGGATGTGACTAAACACATTGATGAAGGAAGAGCAGTAGATGTCATGTATATGGATTTCAGCAAGGCATTTGATAAGGTACCCCAAGCAATCCTTATTGAGAAAGTAAAGAGGTATGGGATCCAAGGGAACATTGCTTTGTGGATCCAGAACTGGCTTGCCCACAGAAGGCAAAGAATGGTTGTTGATGGGTCATATTCTGCATGGAGGTCGGTCACCAGTGGGGTGCCTCAGGGATCTGTTTTGGGACCCTTACTCTTCGTGATTTTTATAAATGGCCTTGATGAGGAAATGGAGGGATGGGTTAGTAAGTTTGCTGATGAAACAAAGGTTGGAGGTGTTGTGAATAGTGTGGAGGGCTGTCAGAGGTTACAGCGGGACATTGATAGGATGCAAAACTGGGCTGAGAAATGGCAGATGGAGTTCAAGCCAGGTAAGTGTGAAGTGGTTCATTTTGGTAGGTCAAATATGATGTCAGAATATAGTATTAATGGTAAGACTCTTGGCAGTGTGGAGGATCAGAGGGATCTTGTGGTCCGAGTCCATAGGACACGTGAAGCAGCTGCGCAGGTTGACTCTGTGGTTAAGAAGGCATACGGTGGATTGGCCTTCATCAATTGTGGAATTGAATTCAGGAGCTGAGACATAATGTTGCAGCTATATAGGACCCTGGTCAGACCCCACTTTGACTACTGTGCTCAGTTCTGGTCGCCTCACTACAGGAAGGATGTGGAAGCCATTGAAAGGTTGTAGAGGAGATTTACAAGGATGTTGCCTGGATTGGGGAGCATGCCTTATGAAAACAGGGTGAGTGAACTTGGCCTTTTCTCTTTGGAGTGTCTGAGTATGAGAGGTGACCTGATAGAGGTTGTATACGATGATGAGATGCATTGATCATGTGGATAGTCAGAAGCTTTTTCCCAGGGCTGAAATAGTTGCCACAAGAGGACACAGGTTTAAGGTGCTAGGGAGGAGGTACAGAGTAGATGTTCGGTGTAAATCTTTTACTGAAAGAGTGGTGAATGCGTGGAATTGGCTGCCAGCTGTGGTGGTGGAGGCGGAGACAATAGGGTCTTTTAAGAGACTTTTAGATAGGTACATGGAACTTAGAAAAATAGAGGGCTATGGGTAACCCTAGTAATTTCTAAAGTAGGGACATGTTCAGTACAACTTTGTGGGCAGAAGGGCCTATATTCTGCTGTAGATCTTGTATGCATGCATGTATGTTTGTACGCATGAATAAACAGTACACAGGCTCTGGTGAATTTAATCAGAATATATTGAGCCATTTGTTCAACTTTTGGCCTGATACGTTATGGTACAGTAGACCCTAGACCAAACTTTTTAATTTATTTAGAGATAAAATGTGGAATAGATACTTTCTGTCCATTGAGCTGTGGTGCCCATCAACCACCAACCACCCCAATTAAACCCTAATTGGGACAAATTTTTACAAGGTCCAATTAACCTACCTGGTATGTCTTTGGACTGTGGGAGTAAACTGGAGCAGCTGGAGAAACCCATGCATTCCACAAAGATGATGTAGAAAGGCTCCTTCCAGAGGATGCTGGGATTGAAATCTGAACTCCAATTCCCCGATCTAACCACGATGCTACAGTGGCGTTTGGAATCCATCCAATTGCAGGCAAAAATCCTAGGGCAAAAAAAACCCTAGGATGTTACCTGGGTTTCATCACTTAAGTTACAGAGAAAGGTTGAACAAGTTAGGTCTCTATTCATTGGAGCGTTGACGGTTGAGGGGGGATTTGATCGAGGTATTTAAAATTTTGAGAGGGATAGATAGAGTTGACGTGAATAGGCTGTTTCCATTGAGAGTAGGGGAGATTCAAACGAGAGGACATGATTTGAGAGTTAGGGGGCAAAAGTTTAAGGGAAACACGAGGGGGTATTTCTTTACTCAGAGAGTGATAGCTGTGTGGAATGAGCTTCCTGTAGAAGTAGTAGAGGCCAGTTCAGTTGTGTCATTTAAGGTAAAATTGGATAGGTATATGGACAGGAAAGGAGTGGAGGGTTATGGGCTGAGTGCGGGTAGGTGGGACTAGGTGAGATTAAGAGTTCGGCACGGACTAGGAGGGCCGAGATGGCCTGTTTCCGTGCTGTGATTGTTATATGTTATAAAAATTATTCACTGTCGCCATATGCACCATTGGACTCAGATAGAAGATTATAAAACCATAAAATATAGGAGCCGAATTCTGACACTTGGCTCATTAAGTTTGCTCCACCATTTCATTATAGATGATCTATTTTCCTTCTCCCCATATTCCATCACACCCAGACTAATCTAGAATCTATCAACCTCTCCATTCTGAGGCCATGTCTTCTGGTCTTAGATTCCCTCACCATTGGAAGCATCCTCTCCACATTGACTGTATCAAGGCCTTTAAACATTTGAGAGGTTTCAGCGAGGATACCCCTCGTTGCTCTGAATTCCAGTGAGCAGAAGCCCAGTGCCATCAAACACTCCTCATACGACAAGCCTTTCAATCCCAGAATTGTTTTCGTGAACTTCCTTTGAGATCTCTCCAATGTCTGCACATTCTTTATTAGAGCCCAAAATTGCTCACAATACTGCAAGTGTGGCCTCAGCAGTGCTTTATAAAGCCTCAACATTACATCCTTGTTTTTAAACTCCAGTCACCTTGAAATAGATGCTAACATTTGTTATGATCCCAGCCCCCTCCTTTGTGAGAATCGCCAGAGCCCTAGTGAAGGGGGGGGGGGGGGTCAATGACCCAAGAGAAGATGGAGTTACGTGCGGTGTCCCTCGTTTCACGGCGAGGCAAAAGCTGGCGACTGTGGTCATTGTCTCGTGGAGATACCTTTGTTAATTGGGAACTGTACTACGTGTATACCCTCAGGGCAACGTGGGTGGGGAGATGGAGAGAGATTGCATCATCCCAACCTGATTGACATCTGAGACCCTGTGAGTTCAGATAAAAGAGGGGTTGTAAAGACGGCCCCCCGAGACGCACCAGAAGACACTCTAGAAATCCTGTGACAGCGTTTAATAGCGACAGCCGGTGGGGGAGTTCGTGTGCGTCTTTTCCTTGCCTGGGATTGGCGACCTCACCACGAAAGAACGGTTTTAGCTACAGGAGAGGCCACAAGTGAACAGCCACCTCCCAACGAGACTCCGACGGATCGAACTCCTAAAGGTTGGAAAAAACCCGCCGGGTAACTGTTTCATTCAATCTCTATCTCTCTCTCTCTAACAAAAGTGCACCACCGCGACACCCCAAAAGACGGCAGCTGGTGGAACTGCAGTGAACGCAAGAGACTTTTAGATATACAGCGGACAATATATACCTTACCCCTAGACAACGATAGAGCTTATTTCTTATTGATTATTACTATACCTGCGCTTTAGATTGAGTATTGACGACGTATGTTATCTGAATGTTTGTATTAACCTTACTTTTGTGCCCCTTTATAAATAAAAACGTTTAAAAATGGTACCATCAGACTTCAGCGGACCTCTCTATCTTTGCTGGTAAGTGATCCAGTTACGGGATACGTAACAACTTGGGGGCTCGTCCGGGATTTGACAAAATTGGGAGGCCAGTGAATCGGGCTTGTAAGTCCAAACTTGGATCTGGCTGCGCAGGTAGCCAGACAGGAAACCAGCAAAGATGGATGTGGGTGAATTTATGAAAAACCCGACTGTGGAGGCGCTAGAGGCGGCCACCAAATCAGACTTGTTAAATTTCGCGAAGGGATTGGACCTCACAGAAGTGAGGTCGTCCATGAAAAAGCGGGAGGTGTGAGGGGCCATAACTCAGTATTACATTGGGAAGAATGTGTTCAAAGCTGAGGTATTGGAAAATATCCCTGAAAAAGTACCAGCTAGTGGGATGGATCAGCTAGAGTTGGAGAAATTAAGGCTGGAACATGAATTTAAAATGAAGCAGCTGGAAGTGGCTGAGAGGGAGAAAGAATGGGCTGAGAGAGAGAAAGAAAGGGACCAGGAGCTCCAACTAAAGGAGTTAGAGGTGAAAAAAGAGCGGGACCAAGCTGAAGAGCAAAGACAGCATGAAATTCAGCTAAAAGAGGTAGAAGTAGCCGAGAACGAGAGGGAACGAGCTGAAAGGCAAAGAGAGTATGAGGAGAGATGAGAACAGAGGGAACATGACTTGGAGATGGAGAAGTTAAAGAAAGAGCGAAGAGATCTAGGGTTAGATCGAGAGGAGAGGTTTAATGTTAGTTGGGAGTTGAGGGTAGTACCTCCATTCGAAGAGTCGGATGTTGATAGTTATTTCTTGCTTTTTGAAAAAGTGGCAGTAAATCAGAAGTGGCCCAAAGAGCAGTGGGTGGCGTTGTTACAAAGTGTGTTAAAAGGGAAGGCACAACGAGCATATGCGGCATTGGCCGTCGAGGAAGGGGAAGCGGAGAATTATGCCAAAGTAAAGGAGGCCATTCTCCAGAGTTACGAGCTAGTACCTGAAGCTTATAGACAAAGGTTCAGAAATTTACGAAAAGGGTGGAATCAAACGTATACCGAGCTAGCCTATGAAAAAGGGTGTGCTCTTGGACCGTTGGTGCACCGCAGAACAGGTGGACGGGGATTATGGACGTATCAGGGAGTTATTTTTGATTGAGGAATTAAAAGGGTGTGTTCTGGAGGAGATCCGGATGTATTTGAATGAAAAGCCGAATAAGTCCATCTTGGAAATTGCTAGGTTCGCAGATGAATATGTCCTAACCCACACGATAAAGATTTCCTCGCCAAAAGGTTACTCGAGAGACCGTGGGAACGACCAAGGAAGTCTGCCGGCTGAGGCAGAGGTCCCGCCGGGAGCTAGTGGTAAGGTTGAGGGGGAAAGGCCAGGCAGCCCGAGATTTCTGGGCTTGACCTGTTTTAATTGTGGGAAGGGAGGACATATTGCCTCTAGGTGCTTTGCTCCAAGAAAGGAGCCAGAAAAAGGGAAAGCAGCGGTCCCTATCCGGTGTGCTGTGATAATCAGTAAATCGACGAGAGAGCCCCGGGTAGACAGAGTACGAGAGGGGTCAGAGACTTGGCTGTCACCCAGAACCGTGTCCGTGAAGGGGGGAGACCCACCCATTCCCGTCCGAATTTGGCGAGACACCGGGGCGGAGCTGTCGTTGATCCACCGTGAGATACTAGATTTCGGTCGGAGAAGGGGAATGGTCGCCGTGAAGGGGATAGGTACAAGAATAGAGATGGTGCCCCTACATCAGGTAATTATGGATTGTGAGCTAGTATCTGGACCAGTCGAAATAGGGGTGCCATCAGAATTCCCGAGAACTGACGCGGACGTCCTCCTCGGAAATGATTTAGCCGGGGGGCAGGTTTGGACAAGGATGACACGGCCCAAACAGCCTGTGAGGATTGCAGCCCCGCCCCTCGCATCTCCAGTCTGTACCACAGGCGTGAGCATTCGCAGCCTGTCGAGAAAGGCAGTTGAGAAAGCGAGCAGTTTAAATCTGGCCAGTATTGATTTGGCCGAGACAGTCCTACCGACCCTGTACCACGAGGGTTCTGAGGGTGGTAAACCGAAGAGTAGTAAAGTGAAAGGGGTTAAGGGAGAGGAGCGAGATCTGCCCTTAGCGAAGAGAAAGGTCCTAGAGGTAGGAAATAAAGATGAGAAACAGAAAAAGCTGTTAAAAGGTCCAGAGTTGGACATGGATGATCTGTTGGGGGTGGCAGCCCTGTTTGAAGAAGTTGAGAGTTATCAAGGTGTTCCCGATAATGAGATGAAGGCAGTCCTAGATGAAAAGGATGCCATTACCTTGGAGAGGTCTGCTGGGTTGGCAGACGAGGTTGTTTCAGCCCGCGGGGTTGAGTTTACTCCGGAAGGGAGTTGCCCAGAGAGGAACTGGGAGGATCAGGGGAATTTAGAATTTGAAAAGGGTACGGGTATTGAAAGCCTGGAAGAGGCAGATGTCCCGTTTGAGTGTGTCCAAGATGTGGATGCACGTGGTACTGAACCTAGTAATGGAGCTCAGAAAAAGTCTAAGGTATTTGATTCAGTTGAAAAGGAATGCAGTCCCTGTGGGTCAGATGGACTGGGTTCAGTGAAGACAGGGTTAACCCTGGTAATTGGGGGAAGGGAGGGTTCCCAGGTGTTGGTACACGAAGGGGTGGTGAACCTTAAAGTGGAACTCGACCATGGGGGGATAAACATTATTATTGAAGGGAACGGGAAGTTTGTAGTTCCCAAATCGAATGAAGAGAATTTAAAGTTTAGATTGGTGTCAGAAGAAGCAACCAAGCTACAGAAACGAGGGCTTGGTAACGCGGTGCCTGCGCATCGATTACAGGTTGATTTGGAATGTAAAGGTGCCCCACACGCTGTTGTTATTCAAGAGAGCGCTGTGAAAAAGCCGAAATTTAAATGCGGCCTGAGGGAAAGGTTCAAACTGAAACCCATCAGCCTGCATTGTCTTGACAAAAGGGTTAGCTACCTGTGTAACATTAAAGAATTGGGTGGAAATTCACACGATGATTTAAGTTTGGGACACGGTGTTGAGAGAATAACCCTTATGGAACAGAAAGGCGGGAGAGTACCTCGCCAAATTACCCAGGTCCCCCACGTAGGAACTCACCGGAAAAGAGGTGACGGCTAATGGGGGCGCCATTTTTAAATAGAAAAACTGGCTGTACGGGATTTTGACAAAGCATGTGAATAACAAAGACAACCCCCTTGGAACCCTGCCTGTTGAAATCTGATGCTACCAGCCTTTAGTCAGGGACAAGATGTTACCATATTAAAGGAAGTGCCACTGTAATCGTTAACTGTTTAGACACTGAAAAATGTATGACGGTACAGCTCTGTAGTTAAAAGAAAAGCTTTTGTACTATGTTAAATCCTAAAACCCTGTAAGACTCTGTATCACTCCGTTTTAACCGCTGGTAAAAACGTTTTTAAGAGGGGAGGTGTTATGATCCCAGCCCCCTCCTTTGTGAGAATCACAAGAGCCCTAGTGAAGGGGGGGTCAATGACCCAAGAGAAGAGAGAGATACGTGCGGTGTCCCTCGTTTCACGGCGAGGCAAAAGCTGGCGACTGTGGTCATTGTCTCGTGGAGACACCTTTGTGAATTGGGAACTGTACTACGTGTATACCCTCAGGGCAACGTGGGTGGAGAGATGGAGAGAGATTGCATCATCCCAACCTGATTGACATCTGAGACCCCGTGAGTTCAGATAAAAGAGGGGTTGTAAAGACGGCCCCCAGACGCACCAGAAGACACGCTAGAAATCCTGTGACAGCGTTTAATAGTGACAGCCAGTGGGGGGATTCGTGTGCATCTTTTCCTTGCCTGGGATTGGCGACCTCACCACGAAAGAACGGTTTTAGCTACAGGAGAGGCCACAAGTGAACAGCCACCTCCCAACGAGACTCTGACGGATCGAACTCCTAAAGGTTGGAAAAAACCCGCCGGGTAACTGTTTCATTCAATCTCTATCTCTCTCTCTCTAACAAAAGTGCACCACCGCGACACCCCAAAAGACGGCAGCTGGTGGAACTGCAGTGACCGCAAGAGACTTTTAGATATACAGCGGACAATATATACCTTACCCCTAGACAACGATAGAGCTTATTTCTTATTGATTATTACTATACCTGCGCTTTAGATTGAGTATTGACGACGTATGTTATCTGAATGTTTGTATTAACCTTACTTTTGTGCCCCTTCATAAATAAAAACGTTTAAAAATGGTACCATCAGACTTCAGCGGACCTCTCTATCTTTGCTGGTAAGTGATCCAGTTATGGGATACGTAACACATTACATTTGCCTCCCTCATCACTGACTCAATCTCTAAATTCACCTTTAGGGAATTCTGTACAAGTACTCCCAAGTCCCAAGATTAAGATGCATGACATCCACGGTTAATTGCCTGTTTTAATGCAGAATTTTCTTGCCTGGAGAGGACAGAGGGTGGTGATTGAAGGGCCTTATTCCAGCTGGATGTCTGTGACTAGTTGAATTCCACAGTGATCTGTACTTGGACCTCTGCTGTTTGTGACATCATATCAATAAACTACCTGCATTGAAATATAGATGGGTGGGTTAGTAAGATGATATGAATGTTGGTGTTGTAAACAACGTAGAAGACTATCTACAGATACAGCGGCATATAGATCATTTGCAGATATGGACAGGGAAATGGCAGATAGAGTATAACCCAGCCAAATGTGGAGGGTTGCACTTTGGCAGATTGAATGTAAAGGGACAGTTAATCGCAAGACGCTTCACAGAGTTGATTTACAGATGGATCTCGGGATTCAAGTCCGTAAATTCCTGAAAATGGGGATGCATGTTGATAGGGTGGTAAAGAAGGCCTATGGAATCTTGCCTTTATCAGTTCAGGAACTGAGTTCAAGTGTCAAGATGTGATGCTGCAGCTTTATAAAACTCCACATCAGAAGTATTTCATTCAGTTCTGATTGCCCCATTATAGGAAGGATGTCAATACTTTGGAAAGCGTGAAGAGGAGATTTATCATGATGCTGCCTGGATTAGAGAGCATATGCTCTCAGGAGAGCTTGGACAAACTTGGACTCTTTTCTCTGGAATGATGGATGCCGAGGGGAAACCTGACAGATGCTCATAATATTATGAGGGACGTAGGCAGAATAGACAGTCAGTAACTTTCCCAGGGTTGAAATGTTTAATAGCAGAGGGCATGCATTTAAGGTGAGAGGGGGTAATTTCAAAGGACACATGCAGTACAAGATTGGTGGATGCCTGGAATGCGCTGTCGAGGGTGGTGGTGGAGGAAAACACAATAGGTGTGTTCAACAGCCTGTTAGAGACACATGAATGTGCAGGAAATGGAAGATCATGGACGTTGTGTAGGCAGAAACATTAGTTTTGTTGGACATTTTATTACTAATGTAATTAGTTTAGCACAGCATTGTGGGCCAAAGGGCCTGTTCTTCTGCTGTACCATTCTATGTTCTATTTTCCAATTAACCTATCAGAATGTGAAATTATCCATCTGGCCAGCTCTTTCAACACTTTCATTCTGAGCTGGGATGAGCATTCAGCTAGTAACTTGGCCTTGAAAAAAACAGTCAAATACTACGGAAAGGGCAAAAATGCCACCCAGTGCGCTACAAGATGCGAAAAAGGAATGACAACAACAATGAAGCCATGTTATCTTCTCCTTCAGCAGCTTTCTAAACTATGAGTGACGTGTTACCTCGTTCCTAGCTGCTCTGCCAGATTAGATACTGAAAACATCAGTTATCTTGAGAAATTGGGTATAAACTGTGAATCCAAATATGTCATTTAATCCTAAGTATGATTAACTCCACATACCACTCTTTTACTATAATCCATCAGACATTCAGTGCCAAAGATCCAATCACTGTGGTCGTCCTCTGTCAGGTCACCCCCGCCCCCCCCCCCAACAGCATCCAAAACGAGATAACGATTACCGAGGGGGATGGCCACAGGGTTGCTCTCTACTATCTGAGCTCTTCCCTTCCCTTCCCTGACAGTCACCCACTTATCTAACTCCTGCAGCCTCGCACAGCTTGTTCCCAGCTGCTCTGCCAGATTAGATATTGCAAACATAATTTATCTTGAGAAATTGGGCATAAACTGCTAATCCATATATGTCATTTAATCCTGAGTATGATTATCCCCACATACCACTCTTGCACTTTATTTCTATTAGACATTACAGAAAACACAGCACTCAATTATTTAATTTCCATATTGGTTATTTTGAAAATTGCCATACTCAGAAATATGGATTGTGCTAGTAAATATAAAGAGCTCATATTAGAATTGTCTGCATTTATATGGAAGCAACTTTGGCCAAGGATGGAATTTCTAGATTTAGTGACAGATTCAGTGCATTGGGTCTGTCAGTTCATTCTGCCACAAGGCCCTTGGATGCAAAGGATCAGAGACCCTGTTTATGTCAATGCCACAAGCAAGATTTTGGGTTCATTCCATGTAATGGGTTACTTGTATTTTGGCCAAAATGGTTAGGCAGGTAACCATGAATTGATGAATATGAATCCCCTTTGAATTGATAGGCTCAGTTAATATTCAGAAGTAAGTATTCCTGGAGGGATAAATAAATTCTAACTTGTACTATTTATATGGTGAGGATTTGAGATTGATGAAATATTCAGTTCAACATTGAATGATTCAATTCAAAGAATTGATTCTAAGTGCATTTGTGCAAATACAAAAGAAAAAAATAAGTTATATTAATAAATAAAAGAGCAATAAATATAGAGAAGATGAGATGAAGAGTCCTTTAAGGTGAATCCATAGCTTGTGGGAACAGTTCAGTGATGGATAAGTGAAGATGAGTGAAGTTATCCACACCAGTTGAGAGGTAATAACTGATCCTGAACTCGGTGGTGTGGGTTCTGAATCCTCTACTTTCTTTCTAATGGCAGTAGCAAGAAGACTGTATGGCCCAAATGTTCGGGGTCCATAATACATAGGACCATAAGACATTGGAACAGAATTGGGCCATTTAGCTCATCAAGTCTGCTCTACCATTCCAACATGGCTGGTCCCACTCTACACCATACACCTGCCTTCTTGCAATATCCTTTGATGCCCTGACTGACCAGGAAACTGTCAACTTCCTCCATAGATATAGCCACAGAGTTGGCCACCACAGCTGTCTGTGGCAGAGCATTTCAGAGATTCACTACTCACTCCTTACCTCTGTTCTAAAAGGGTGTCCCTCAACTTTGAGGCTGCACCCTCTAGTTCTGGATACCCCCACCATAGGAAACATCCTCTTCACATCCACCCTATCTGGTCCTTTCATCATTTGATAGGTTTCAGTGAGATCCCCATACATTCTTCTAAATTCCACTAAGTTCAGGCCCAAAGCTGCCAAATGCTCCTCATATGTTAACACATTTATTCCTGGAATCATCCTAATGAACCAGCTCTGGACTCTCTAATGACAATACATTCTTTCTGAGATATGGAACTCAAAACTGTTGACAATGCTCCAAGTATGGTCTGACTAGTGACTTTATAAGCCTTAGCATTATCTCCTTCCTTTTATATTCTATTCCCCTTGAAATAATTGCCAACATGGCATTTACTTTCTTTACCACAGATTCAACCTGTAAATTCAGCTTCAGGGAGTCTTGCACGAGGACTCCTAAGTCCCTCTGCACCTCTGATGTTTGAACCTTCTCCCCATTTACATAATAGTCTGCACTTTTGTTCCTTTTATCAGAATGCATTATCATACATTTCCCAACACTATATTCCATCTGCAAATTTTCACCTATGCTTCAAATTTGTCTAAATCCTACTGCAATCACATTGCTTCCTCAGCACTACCTACCCCTTTACTTCTCTTCATATCATCTGCAAGCTTTGCCACAAAGCCATCAATTCAATTGTCCAAATCATTGACAAACAATCTGAAAAGTAGCAGTCCCAATACTGACCCTTGAGGAACACCACTGGTCACTGGCAGACAACCAGAAAATGGCCTCTTTATTCCCATTCGCTGCATCTTGCCTGTCAACCATTCCTTTATTCATGCCAGTATCTTTCTGGTAACTGGATAAGATTTTATGTTGTTGAGCTGCCTCATGTGTGGCACCCTATCAAATGCATCAGTAAATGACATCCACTGCCTCTCCCTGACATCCACCCTGCTTGTTACTTCCTCCAAGGACTCTAGCAGAATTGTTAAGCAAGATTTCCCTTTATAGAAACCATGCTGACTTTGACTTATTTTATCATGTCTCCAAGTACCCCAAAACCTCACCCTTAATAATAGATACCAACACTTCCCCAACCACCGAGGTTAGAATAACTGCCAATAATTTCCTTTCTTTTGCCTTCCTCCTCTCTTAAAGAGGGGAGTGACATTTGCAATTTTCCTGTCCTCCGGGACCATGACAGAATCAAGTGATTCTTGAAAGATCATAACCAACGCATTCATTACATCTTCAGCAACCTCCTTCAGGGCTCTGGGATGAAGTCCATCTGGTCTAGGCAACTAATCCACCTTAAGACCTTTGAGTTTGCCTAGCACCTTTTTCTTTATAATAATGTAACCTAGGATAATTAAATCCAAAGATGTAAGGTCAGAAAGTTCCACCTGGCGAGGGAATAAAACGAGGTTTACTGATTTTAAAAAGTTTTGAAAAAAAGCTATGCGATGGAGGGTTGCGACTGATGCAGGGCGGAGAAGGAAAGGAACACAGCAATGATTAGAAACTGAAGACATGAACAGTTAAGAGTGGAGTTAGTCATGAGTATCTTTACCCTACTAACTTGAATACCTCAGGGTGAAAACCCTGCAGGAGAGACAATAGCGACAGAAGATTTATTGAAGCTATGGCTATAACATACGGCAGCTATAACGAGACAATACGGGCTTAGACGAGTGTCCAAAATCCCTATCGTGTAGTTGGGAATAAGTTTTGTAAAATCATACCAAGGAATTTAGTAAAGTTTTTGTGCAAGTTTGTGAATTGCCTTTCTGTGGATGATAAACTACTGTATTTCGTTCCAATGAACCAAGAAACAAGATGGCAGGCCAAGATGGCAGGCCGTTCAGGATGAAGAACCAGCGTGGGAACAACAGAGGATGCAGCAAGCAGGGCTGGAGTGAAGTTTAAAAGAGGAAAGCTTTGTGGGAACTCAGCTTTAACCGGCGCACCAGTTGTGTGTAGGAGAGCAGGGAAGGTTCCGGCATAAAATGGAGTCCCTGCCTAGCGGAGTGGTCATCAAAGGAGCGGTCATTGTCAGAGTGGCCTGAGTCAGAATGGTAGGGCTTTGGCTCATTTGGGCTTCGGCAGAAGCAGGTGTCACTGAGATAAGTGGGTAAGTGGACTTTGTTTTTCCTTGCATTTTTTGAGGAATAGAGAGCATGTCTGTAATGTTAGTACTTTGCTCTGGGTGTCAGATGTGGGAATCTTCCAGTCTCCCAGATGGCCACATCTGCACCAGGTGCACTGAGATGCAGCTCCTGAGAGACTGTATTAGGGATCTGGAGCTGTGACTTGATGACCTACAGATTATTAGGGAAAGTGAGCAGGAGAAAGATAGGAGCTACAGGGAGTTAGTCACCCCTAGGTTGCAGGAGATAGATAAGAAATTGACTGTGCAGGAAGGGAAGAGCTAAGATAATAGAGAGCACACTTGTGGCCATCCCTCTCAGTAATCGACATCTCGTTTTGGATGCAATTGAGGGGGTGACCTGACAGAAGATGACCGCGACAATCAGGTCTCTGGCAGAGAGCCTGGTTCCATGGTGCAGAAGGGAAAGAGGAAGATGAGGAATGCACAGTCATAGGGGATTCCACAATGAAGGGAACAGACAGGAGGCTCTGTCAGCCTGATAGAGATACCATCATGGTATGTTGCCTCCTAGGTGCCAGGGTAAAAGATGTCTCGAATCAGGTGCAGAGTATTCTGGAGGGAGAGGGTGAATAGCCAGAAGTCTTGGTACACATTGGTACCAATGACATAAGTAGAAAAAGGGAGGGGGTCCTGAAGAGAGAATTCACAGAGTTAGGTAGGAAGTTGAAAATCAGGAACTCCAGGGTAGTAATCTCAGGATTGCTACAAGAATAGCAAGAATAGCAAGATCAGGCATATTAATGTACGGCTGAGAGACTGGTGTAGGGGGCAGGGCTTCCAGTTCCAGGACCACTGGGGCCTCCACTGGGGAAGGTACAGCTTCTACAAAAAGGACAGGTTACACCTGAACCCAAAGGGGTCCAATACTCCAGCAAGCAGGTTTAATAGAGTTGTTAGGGAGGGTTTAAACTAATTTGGCAGGGTTATGGGAATTGGAGTGGTAGGGCAGAGGAAGGGGAAACCAGAAATAAATCAAAGATAGCGTGCAACAAAGATGATAGAAAGGGCAGGCAGGAGATGAGACACAATCACAGCCATTGGGATCAATTACAGGACAGTAGAGGCGTGGTACAGTTAAAACAGTAAGCAACAAATACTGGACTGAAATTGCGATATTTGAACACATGCAACATAGCTGCAGATTGGCAATTAGAATGTTGTGGCCATCTCTGAAAATTGGCTATAGGATGGCTGCACCCACTGTTAAGCCCACTAGGGGATCGGCTGTGCTGGGTTGGGTGTTGTGCAATGATCCGGTGGGAGCTTAAAGTTAAGGAACACTTTGGGAACAATGATCACAATATGATCGAGTTCACTTTGAAATTTGAGAAGGAGAAACTAAATTCCAATGTGTCGGTATTTCAGTGGAATAAAGAAAATTACAATGGCATGAGAGGGGAACTGGCAAAGGTTGACTGGAAAGGGACACTGGCAGGAAGGACAGCAGAGCAGCAATGGCTGGAGGTTCCTCTTACATTCCCAATAAGAGGAAATTTTCGAATGCAAGAAGGACACAACCATTGCTGACAAGAAAAGTCAGAGCCAAAGAAAAAGCAAAAGAGAGGGCATATAAGGAAGCCAAAGCTAGTGGGAATGTAGAGGATTGGGAAGCTTTTAAAAACTTGCAGAAGGAAACTAAGAAGGTCATTAGGAAGGATGAATTATGAAAGGAAGCTGGGGACTAATATTGAAGAAAATACTAAAAGCTTTTTTAAGAATATAAAGGGTAAAAGAGTTGAGGGTAGAACCAAAAGAAAATGTTTCTGGAGATATTGTCATGAGAGATGCAGAGATGGCAGAGAAACTGAATGTGTATTTTGCATCAGTCTTCACAGAAGAAGACATCTGCAGTATACCGGACTTTCAAGAGTGTCAGAGAAGTGAAGTTTGTGCAGTGAAAATTATGACTCAGAAGGTGCTCAGGAAGCTTAATGGTCTGAGGGTGGTTAAATCTCCTGGACCTGAGGGAATGCACCCTCGGGTTCAGAAGGAAGTAGACATAGAGATTGCAGAGCCATTAACGATGATCTTTCAGGAATCGATAGATTCTGGTATTGTACCAGATGACTGGAAAGTTGCAACTATTACTCCGCTATTTAAGAAGGGAGGGAGGCACCAGAAAGGAATCTTTAGACCTGTTAGCCTGATATCAGTGGTTGGGAAGTTTTTGGAATCAATTGTTAGGGATGAGATTACAGAGTACCTGGAGGCACATGACAAGATAGGCCAAATCCAGCATGGTTTCCTGAAAGGAACATCCTGCCTGACAAGCTACTACAATTTTTTTGAGGTAATTACAAGCAGAGTAGACACAGAAGATGTGGTGCACTTGGATTTTCAGAAGGTCTTTGACAAGGGGCTGCTTAGCACATGAGTCTGCTTAGCAAGATAAGAGCCCATGGAATTACAGGGAAGTTACTAGCATGGGTGGAGCATCGGCTGATCGGCAGAAAACAGAGAGCGGGAATAAAGGGCTCCTATTCTGTCCTATTTAATATGGCTGGCTGCTGGTTGCCAGTAGAGTTCCACAGGAGTCAGTTTTGGGACGCTGCTTTTTACGATGTATGTCGATGATTTGGACTATGGGATTAATGGATTTGTGGCTAAATTTGATGATGATACAAAGATAGATGGAGGAGTGAGTTGTGTTGAGGAAACAGAGAGCCTGCAGTGAGACTTAGATAGTTTAGGTGAATGCGCAAAGAAGTGGCAAATGAAATACAATGTTGGAAAGTGTATGTCATGCATTTTGATGGAAGAAATAAACAGGCAGACTATTATTTAGATGAGGAGAGAATTCAAAATGCAGAGATGCAAAGGGACTTGGGAGTCCTTGTGCAGGATGCCCTAAAGGTTAACTGCCAGGTAGAGCCAGTGGTGAAGAAGGCAAATGCAATGTTGGCATTCATTTCTAGAGGTATGGAATATAAGAGCAGGGATGTGTTATTGAGGCTCTATAAGGCTCTTGTGAGAGCAAACTTGTAGTATTGTATGCAGTTTTGGGCTCCTTATTTTAGAAAGGATGTACTGACATTGGAGAGATTTCAGAGAAGACTCACGAGATTGATTCCAGGAATGAAGGGGTTGCTGTATGAGGAACATCTGGCACTCTTGAGCTGTATTCCCTGGAGTTTAGGAGAATGAAGGGGGGATCTCATAGAAGCATTTCAACTGTTATAAGGCCTGAACAGATTAGATATGACAGATTTATTTCCCATGTAGGGGAGTCTAGTATAAGAGGGCATGACTTCAGGATTGAAGAACGTCCATTTAGAACAGATATGTACAACACTCTGGAGAAACCCTGGAGGTCGGGCAGCATCTGTGGAAATGAACAGTCAACATTTCAGGCCGGGAGTGGTAAATCTGTGGAATTTGTTGCCACCAGTGGCTGTGCAGGCCAAGTCATTGGGTTAATTTAAGGCAGAGATAGATAGGTTCTTGATTAGCCAGGGCATTGAAGGATATGGGGTGAAATCAGGGGAGTGAAGGTTACTGGAAAATATTGGATCAGCCCGTGATTGAATGGTGGAACAGGCTCAATGTGCTGAATGGCCTACTTCTGCTCCTATATCTTATGGTCTTATGGTGTAATGATGCAAAGTATTTAATATGGTTGAATGTACAAGTTTATTTTAATTTGAAGGATCCAAATTTGATTCTCTGCAAGAACTGATTGTTTTTGCAAAGACTTTGATAACTTACTGAATGAGATTTACTTTGTTTAAAAGCTGTGATGTTGGAAAATTGTTGTGAAAGGTGTTAAACTGTGTATATATAATTTCTGAATTTGAATTTAAGCTTGTAGATATACTGTCTGAAACTGAATTTAATTATAATTCTTGAGAATAGGAATTATATTTGGTTTTCTAACTAGGGATAAGTAAAAAGCAAAGTTTAGTCTGTAAACTTCTAAATAGTGAAGTACACTAGATCTAATTTGCTAGATTAGAGTAATAAAGGGATTTCACTAATTCTAATTTAAAAAGAATCTGTTGTGGTTGATATCCAAGGTTTGGAACCTAAACAGAATGTTGGAAATTTGAATTGTTCTTGCTCATGTAAATATTTTGTACATAGTGTTCTTTTTCCTTATAAGCAAAACCTTATTTCCAGAAGTGTGTGATTTCTATTCACTACCTCCTTCTGATACCTGGATTCTTCTGATGGCCTATTAACACCTAGACTAATTTGATTTTCTCAAAGAGTGCGGTGACTAGTCTCACATGATAGGACCAATGTTACAATAGCAATGGCAGTCACTCCTGCTCTTTGAACACTCATGGACCCCTGGCACACCTTTAGTGTCTTCCACAGTGAAGACTGATGGAAAGTACCCATTCAGTTCATCTGCCATTTTTTTTGTCCCTCATTACTATCTCACCAGCATCATTTTCTAGTGGTCCGATTTCAACTCTCCGCTCCCTTTACTCTTTGTATAATTGAAAAAACTTTCAGTATCCTACTTTATGTTATTGGCTAGTTTGCGTTCATATTTCATCTTTCTCCTTTTTATAGCTTTTTCAATCATCCTTTGTTGGATTTCAAAAGCTTTCCAATCATCCAACATCCCACTCAGTTTTGCTACTTTATATACACTTCCCTTGGATTTTATGTAGCCCATAACTTCCCTTGTCAGCCACGGTTGCCTACCCCTGCCATTGATAACTTCTTCCTGAGTGTGACTTAGCTATCCTGCGCCTTGTGAAGTAGTCCCAGAAACTTCAGCCATCTCTGCCCTGCCTTCATTCCTGCCAGTATCCTCCTACAACAGTAGTCCTTGATGGTTGTTGCTTTCCTGCATCAGCACTCCATGTAGGTGTGCTTAATGGTGAGGAGGCCTTTATTTAAATGGGCTTGTCCATATCCACTACTTTCCCATAATAAGCTGTGATTAGCCAGTTAATATACTCTCCGTCAGACATCTATACAAGTTGGTCAAAGTTTTTGATGTCATGCGGAATCACACAGTCTGCGTCGGGTCTCACCAATATATGAAAGGCCGCATTGGGATCAACACAGACTGGGAGACCGTTTCACTGAACACCTACGCTCTGTCCACCAGAGAAAGCAGGTTCTCCCAGTGGCCACACATTTTAATTCCATGTCCCATTCACATTCTGAAATGTCTATCCATGGCCTCCTCTACCGTCAAGATGAAGCCACAGTCAGGTTGTAAGAACAACAACTTATATTCCATCTGGGTAGCCTCCAACCTGAAGGCATGAACATTGATTTCTCTAACTTCCATTAATGCCCCTCCTCCCCTTCTTATACCATCCCTGATTTATTTATTTCCCCCCCTCCTTTTTTCCTCTGCCCATCACTCTTTGCCTGTTCTCCATCTCCCTCTGGTGCTGTCTCCCTCCCACTTTCTTTCTCCCTCGGCCTCCATCCCATGATCCTTTCCCTTCTCTAGCTCTGTATCCATTTTGCCAATCACCTTTCCAGCTCTTAGCTTCACCCACCCCTTCCCATCTTCTCCTATCATTTCAGATTTCCCCCTCCCCCTCCTACTTTCAAATCTCTTACCATCTTTTCTTTCAGTTAGTCCTGACAAAGGGACTCAGCCCAAAATGTCAACAGTGCTTCTCCCTATAGATGCTGCCTGGCCTGCTGTGTTCCACCAGCATTTTGTGTGTGTTGCTTGAATTTTCAGCATCTGCAGATTTCCTCATGTTTAAGTTATTTCTGCCATTCTCATTATCTAAGAAGAGGGCAACTTAAACCATTCAATTTTAATCAAATCTGAAATTACAGGGTCAGTACAAATTCTACTGCCCACTGTTGAAAGACAATGGTGTCATGGGGTGGGCACTGGGAATGGACCCAAATACAAGACACAGACACTGAAGTACTGGGAACTGGACTGGACTAGAGCTGGGACAGGAACAAACCTGGGCTAGGACTTTGGCTAAGAAAGCAGGACTGGGACAAGGAACTGGGAACCAGGAGCCTGGGCTTGGACTCCGAGCCAGAGACTGGACAAAGACCCAGACCTGGGTCTTGACTTGGGCTCAGAACCTGGAACTAGGTGAGGATGTGAAAACGCTTGGGTTCATCAAGGCTTGGGTATGGACTCCAGAACTAGGCAAAGACATGACATGGCTACAGGGCTAGACAAGGCTTGGATTCTTCAAGGCTTTCCTGGGCAGGACAAGGTACGCCTGGGCTGGGCAAGGCACAAGGAAAGGACAAGACCACAAAGCCTTGACTTGGTCTTGGCAGAACAGGGGACACAGAGCCATGTAACACAGAGCCAAGATCCTAGGGAGCAGGACATAGGGCCAGGACTCATACACAGAACACAGAGAAACAGTTCCCAACACAAGGTAGCAGCAAACAGCCAGACCTACCTAGCAAAGGCATGGACACAGAGACAGTTCCAAACAACAATAGACAGCTCCTCATCTAGACACAGCAAGGCTCCAGTCTTGCTCCAGCAATAGAACTTGACAGCAATATAGGCAAATGCTTGAGGAGGAAGGTAAAGGGAACAGTTCAGCAAATGAAGCTGAACCCAGGAGCTATTTATGTAGCCAGCCCAAAATGAGAATCAGGTGCCTCAATTAGAGCACCCAACAGAACAAGGGAAAACCGGAAAACCTGGAATAAGGAACGATGGACCTGACCGTGAACCAGAGTGCGGACATTACTGACCAGACCATGACAGATGGACAGACATGCGGACAGGAATGGCTCTACCATGAAGTTCACAAGCTGGCACTACTGACCGGAGAGGAGCAGCTGCAGCTGAGTATTGTGAAAACAAACCAGTAAGTCTCACGAAGTGTGCATTTCAATGTTTGTGTCTGCATTACATTTGCTTCATAGAAAATACTTTGTTGTCAGCATGTAATACACATTTAATTGAGAGTTACCGCTTTGATTAGCATGTCCAAATTGACACAATAGACTCACATATCAAACTCACATATCAAACATGTGTCCATGTCTACATTCTGTGAGTAGAAACTATGTATGTGCAATTTAGAATCAGTAAATTTCTATGAAGTAACATATCATTTGGCTTCTATGCTCAATATTCTTACCACAAACAAATTTCTCTATTGTCTTCTAATTACCAAAAATGCATTTTTTAGAATTTTAATCTACCCCTGAGCTCCACAGTTTAGCAGGATATGGTGGAAAGCTTTAAGGTGTAACTTAGTAAGCATACAAATGCAAATTCTCAGAAAAGAAACAGATTTCATCAGGAATTAAACAAAGTTTGATCATTTTGTGGAAAAGTTAGTCACAGCAGCCTATGACATTTGAAACACATATATTTAGGTGCATGCATTATAAGGGTGAAGTAATTAATTTCACTAGTTTTTTTTTGCTTATCTTTTATCCACAGTGTCCTGGATGTGGAACATATGTTGAACGCACAGACCTGAGTAACTTGAGTGTCCGCTGCACTATCTGTACTGCAGAAAAGGGGAGTGTTTAGAGGTTCTGTAGGCAATGCCTGAAACCATGGAACGGACATGTTCCATGTTCCGGTGCGATAATGAAGGGTGCACAAATGTGGAACTGGACACACTACGCAGTTGCCCATTAATCAACCTCTCAGATACTGTAGTGAAGAATTGCCCTTCCCATCGAGCCTGCCCAACATGTGGTAAGCTGCTCAAACACAACCAAAAGGGATGTAAAAATATTATCTGCTATAGATGCCGAATTGAATTTTGCTTTGCCTGTTTGGAGCTGACAGAAGTATGCCAGGCAAAAAAAAACACACACTCATGGTTTGATCTCTGTGTTAAAGGAATTGCACCAAGGCAAATTTCACTCCCAACATGGAATCAAAATATAGTTCTCAATAAATACATTGCATATAAAATGTGTCACTACATTCCACCTGTGTATTGATATCACTCAGTTTTACCTTACTATAACTCCACCAACCTTTTGTCTCTCTATAAATTGTTGGACCTTTTGTGTGACATTCAAATCTGAACTTTCATTCACTGTTCAAATATTGAGCTAAAAATCTTTAGCCCCAGCACAGGCATCACTTGCTTGCCACCGACTCTAAGCTTCTCGCTAACAGTGTCTAAACTAGATTATTTGCAACACTGCTGTCATGCCTGATTTGAGTTGATTTTCAGATGTCATATCTCTATGCCACGATTTCAGTCACCTACTTCCACGATTGTAACATGACACATTTCTTCCTCTACCTATAGCCCACGTCTTTGTGATGTGTAAGATTCACTGTTATAGTGAACACTTGATTGCAACCTTCTTCTCTCTGTAAATTTGTACTCGAAGTCTCTGATGCTTCTGACCAAATTTCCACCAGCATTATTCCCATCAGCTACATTGCAATTAAGAAATTTCTTAACTTTGAAGGTTTTATCATTTTCAAATCTTTTCAATGATCTTGTCCTCTTTCTGTAACCTCCTCCTGCCTTACAAACCCCCCAAGATATCTGCCTTCATTTTAAAATGAGCCTCCTGAACATTGCTGACTTTCATCACTTCCTCACTGCCAGCGGACAGTCATTAAAATCTGTAGTCCATCTCATTCTTGCTATACACCAAGCAGTAAATGTGACTACACTTAACTAAATACACTTCTGGCATTATAATGACTTGCAATGTCACATCTGTTCCTATAGAAATGTGTAACGTTCTCGCTCGGGTGTAACGGACCCGAATTAAACGTCGAGGTAAACCAGAGTCAATGAAAACAAGGTTGCAGTAAGATTAACCATTTACTGTTCACTTTTCACATTAACGTATGGTGAAAACTGTTGATAAAACAATACAAGATTGGTACAGTGTTTGTTTCCTTCTAAATATCACGTTTACATCGTGAATACTTGCAAAGGTAAAACTACAATAACTACATTACATTAAAGTGCAGCATACAGTCAGAATCTACCTGCTCCATTGACTGCTTTAAATACACTTCAACACAAACTATCCCGACCCTTTAACTAATGAAAACATAAACCTTATCAACTGTCGTTACTTTTAACAGAATCGGCGTTAACATTTTAACTCAACATATCGATTATCTCATGACTTACAGCGTTGCTTTCACTGTGTCTTTGGTGCGTAGAGAAAACTTAACTAGCGCTGTGGCACCACATGTGAGCGACCCCCACCCTTGCGTTTATCCCAAACCGGTATTTTCCCACAAGACGCGGCAAACCCGGATGTGACGTCATCGCAGCCGCGATGTATTACAGACAAATGAATTTACTTAAACAATCCTAACTTTAACTAAAAAATGCTAACAAATTACTAAGCAAAAATATTATAAACTAAATAACTGCCATAAAGGCAGCACAAAATGGAAAGCATTTTTCTTCTTTATCTCATATAGTTGGTTGCACATCAAGATCAGGTTCAATGCAAATATTACGAAAAACATTGCAAAGGAAAATATTGCTTATTTTGTAATTTCTACAGCCAAAAAATTTCACTGTGAATGATTTGTTTATTATATGTTTATAATTAATGACATGATGTTTATTCAATAGCATACAAAGCATTGTTTTGATTATTTGATTTTAAATCTTTACATTATTTGAAGAGCTTGCATCAACTGTGCATTTTCACTCATCACATGATCCTGCTGAACATTAAGAATTTAAAGTACTGCAGGCCTACGCCATCAGTGAGTTGCTCACAGGGGGAGAAAATGAAGGAGCTGTGCATTGTGCTGCTGCCTGAGTCGAAGGAGATGTGCAGTTTAACAGTAAGTGACAATCTTAGTTGCTTTGCCTGTGATTGCAAGATCCTTTTGGACTTTGTTAATATGAAATGCTGTAAGTTCGATTCACTGATTTATTGGTGGAGGGGCTGGGGGGAATGGGAGTGGAGCTGCATGGGCTAATTCACAGCAAGGACTAGGCCTCACGCCACCGTGTGGCCTGTTCACTGCCACCAGGAGAGAGGCTTCGGAGCCGATATGCTCCACCGGGGACGCAGCATCCAGGCCAGAGTCAGTTCCGTCCCCAGCGTTCACTCAGCAGAAGACAAGCTCCCTTGTGGTTGACTGCAGATTTCCGTGGCATTGACGGCTTTAGTTCGGGCTCTTTTATTGTGTGGCTGTATCTTACTAATACCTTTATGCTAACTTATATGTGCTATGGGTGCTTTGTTGTGTGTGCGAGATTGTTGGAACTGTGTTTTGCACCTTGACCCCGGAGTAATGCTGCTTCATTTGGCTGTATTCATGTCTGGTTGAATGAAAATTAAACTTAAACTGAATTGAATGATTTCCATTTTGAATTTTTAATTAGTTAAATTGAACAGAGTATAATATGGTTACTTAAAAAAAATTCCTCTCTTCAGATTGACTACCCTTCCTACTTTGTTTGCTTTCTAAAGGTGGTCTATAATAAATTGACTAAAGTTCATTCATTCATGGAGGAACCACGATTAATTTTCCTTTCCAGAATGTTAAATTTATAGATGCAAATTGATGTTGCTTAAATTGCACTGGAGTTTATTAGTCTTTTTCTGATTAGAACCATATGAAAATTGACAACTTTGTTACCTCATAAAACACATTTAATGGTAAGAGTATCTTCTTTGTAAATGAAGTTCAGTTCATTCATTCCTGGTGGGTGACTGAAATGCTGAAAGCTGTTGGATTGATGTGTTTCTGTAACTGGCCAGGAAGGTTCTTAGATGCAGCCTGGCTCCATTTTCTCAACTCAAACCATTCTCCATTGTCCTAAAGAAATATCCCTCACATTAACACTGTGATTCAAATCAATTAAAATGCTGACGTGACAAAGGGACAAGGTCAACAACAATACTATTGGACAAAACTATCAGTTGGAAACTAACAGTGACATGGAAACAGATTGAAATGGCTAAGGCCCAAAGGGCATATGCATCAGATTGGATCGATGGCAGATTGTGAGTAATGTGAACGCAAAACTTAGTTGGCCCCCATCCCTCTTAATCCAGCTCTTTCACCTGTATCTGTACATTACAGTATTGCTATGAGTGATCACTCTGTCCTACTGGTGACAGAGTCCAATTTTCCAACTGAGAACAAGCTTCCTTACATTGTCACATAACTGTTGCTAGAACCATACATCTGCCCACTCAACATAGGATATCCATGGGACTCCATAAATAGCTGCAGAGATATATATAAATATAATCTGTAACTTCATAACCGAATATATACATGAATCTAACATTAATGTTAAACCAGTGAAACCACGCTGACTCCAAGAGGAATACAGAGGGAATGTGATACACCTAAAGGTGAGACATACATAAAGCTGCAGTATTGACCGTGCCTGAAATGCAAGCAGATGGACTTTCTCAACTCAAATTAATTTTACTGAGGAGCTCAAATGGAGTTGAGTATTATCCAATGATTAACATATGTTGCTGCTTCTGAAATTATATGTGAAGGAAAGTCATCGATAAGTCTATTAAAAATGATTGGGACAAGGACAACGCCCTGTAGAAATCTGGCTCAGACCATTTGTTCAATATCTCCACTCCAGATTCCTCCCTGACGCTAGGTTCCTGTTCATTGTCTCAATTCCAATCCTCTCTCCCCCACCACCACAAACCTGTTTATCCTTTCCTACTCTGAGCTCTTTCCTGAACTCTATTCTCCTGTTTATCTCCACCTTGCTCCCCTCTATCAGTCAGTTCTTATATCCTCATTCCAAACTCCTCTTCATACTCTAGTATCCCTTTCATCTACTTCACCCCACTTTCACTTGCTCCCTCTCCTCACTCTTATCCCTGGTTATGTCCCTACGCTGCCTTCTCTCTCTTGAGTTCAAAGTTCGAAGTACATTTATTATCAAAGCATCTATGCAGTATACAACCCTGAAATTCGTCTTCCCCATGAACAGTCATGAATCAAAGAACCATGGAACCAACCTGTTAAAAAAAATCAAAAATCAAAACCCCTCGCCTCCAACCTGCAAAAGAATCATGCAAAAGGCAAAAATAAAATTAAAAAACACAGAATATACTGTAAATCACAAAAGGGATATTTCAGTACAGTTCAGCTCAGTGTTCTTTATCTGAGGGCCATCAGATTCAGAAACTGCCCAATAGTAATAACGAAAGAAGAGCAACTGGAACTTGAGCTAGAAAAAGAATACATCATAAAAACTGATTTAGAGTCCATATCTACAATCCACATTGACCAAATCTTGTTCTGGCCCCATTCACCAATGTCATTGTGGGAGAGAGATCACTCGAACACAACCTTCCCTCGCGGGCAGCAAGCAAAAGACTGCCACACGCAGGGACCTTCTCCGGCAGCAGAGGTGGAGGCTAGTAGATGACACTAAACACTTGCTCGCCTCAATGAGTTCAGTCTTACTCGGTCAGATCGGCGAGAGATGGAGTCGATCATGGGCGCACACTACATCTCCATGCTGCACACTTTGTTCGCAGCCTCCCAGATGCCTCTCAGAGACAGCAAAGTATCAGATCACCTTATTGACCCAAAAACACAACACCTGAAGACAAACTGCAAGCTCTAACAATAGCAGAACCGCATCTGATATAAAAAGAAGTGAAAGGAATTGGTTCTTGATCTGACTTGAGGATGTTGCCTTTGGTAGCTTTGTTCGCTGGTACCATTTTCTTTATTACAGTGTCCGATACTAAAGCTAATATACCATGTTGAGCTGGGAAACTGGAAGAGGTTGATGTGTTTAAACGTGAATTTGTATGTCCCTCACAGCATCTGTATGGAACTGCTTTTATCTATTATAACTTGCTCCAAGTTGTACCTAACCCCTTAAGATCAAAGATGGGCTCATCCTGGTGCAGTACATCTTCATTCACTTCTCCCATTCTCCTCAATCAAGTTTCCCCTCCCCTTCCCTTTCCTCACTGCCTATCGTCAATCCCTGATGGACCTTGACTGTTCATGCACTGATCACCGACCACAGCTCTGATCAACCTCCTCAGAAGGAAAGTTTGGGAATCTCCACCCACGTTCCAGATGACAGGAGCTTTCAGGCAGCAGTTCATGGGTTCATAGTGGCTCATCTTGTGGAGCTTCTGCCTCAAAGTTCTAGCGACCTGGATCTTGGAAGATGTCTATGAGGGTTTATCCCTGTGACTGGGCACTTCCTCCAGTTTTCCATTTGTCTCCAACATCCTAAATATATGCAGGTTTTTAGGTTAAATAGTCACTGTAAATTACCCCAATATTTGGGTGAATGGCAGAATCAGTTGATGGTGGTGGGGCGGTGGGGGAGATTAATTGTGGGTAGAATGAAAAGAGATTAGAACAAGATTAGTGTTAATAGTTGTTTGATGGTTGACATGTACCTGAAGGGTTAAAGGGCCTACCTCCACGCCATATGTATTTAAGATGCCATGATTTTACTGTGATACCTTTTTTTTTAAAAAGGAGGATGTGAAGTAGAAAATGAGAAGAAAATGTTTGTCGTGCTGATCTAACTTGTCTCCTGGAGTGCAGTGAAAGGGTTAAGGAGCTGAATTGCACAATTTTGCAGTAACTCAAGATCCTGTAATTCATTGGCAGTTCTTGAAAACAAAAATGAAAATATATTCATATAATGGGTTACGAGAAATGCAAAATAAGTTTTAAGGAAACATTTTGTTTACATACTTGAAAAAGTGTACGACAATTAAAAATATTTCCAAGGTGGTTGGATTGGGCATCATTGCGCTAAATTTCCATATGTGAGCATGGGTGAAAGGCATCTAATTTGTTATCTATGATTAGTAGCTGCAGTGAAATAAAGCAAAATTAATTACTCAAGAGCTAGTAAACTGAAGTGACTCAGTGCAGGGTGGGGTTATTGAAAACTAAATAAAGCAACATCAGCTGCTAAATGTCAAAGAGGAATGAAGAAGCTTGTCCTGCCTTGTATGAAAATAAGGCCATCAGCAATTTGATCACATCAAACTTCCAAATTCTTGCTGCTTTTTCCATGAATTGCAACGGCCAGCTGGCTGAGCCCCACATAGTAAAGTCCTACATGAAGAAAAGACTTGCTTTGAGTTGTGATGATATCACCAGAGAAAAGGTGGGGTGGGTGGGTTTAGACACTTCCTCCACAGAAAAAGCAACACAATTTGTGACAGCACACTGGCCCATGCCCAATGATTTAGTTAAAGTGTCAAAGGCTTCATATTTATATGTTCATAAGTAATTAAGAAACCATCAACACCGTTAACTACTGAGTGATAGGCCTTTCATCCCTCTATAAGTGGTAGTGCGTGCCCAGACTGTGACTGTGGTGCTCAGTGTGAGTACCTGCCAATGTTAGCGCAACCGTCCCCACCACTGAAACATCCACATGAGGTGCTGCCTCAAGAAGGAGTCATCGATCATCAAGAACCCCACCATGTGGAACATGCACTTTTCCAGCCGCTACCATTGCGAAGGGGTCGCAGAAGCACAAAGTCTCACAACACCAACTTCAGGAATTTCCTACAACCATTTGATTCTTGAAATAAATTGCACAACCCTAACCCTACCTCAACAATGGTACAGCATGCAATACCTCTTGTACCACCATGCACTGTAAAGATCAAAGTTCAAAGTAAATTTATAATCAAAGTATTTATGTGTCACTATCTTGAGATTCTTTTTCTTGCAGTTATTTACAGTAAAACAAAGTACAATAGAATCAAGGAAAAACTACACACACAGATGAACAAGCAACCAACGTGCAAAAGAAGAGAAACTGTGCAAATACAAAAAACCCAAATAATAAAAAATAAATAAATAGTTCTGGGAACGTAGGTTTTAGGGTCCTTGAAAAGTGAGTATTCAGGTGTGTTCAATGAACAGTTCAGTGTTGCTCTGAGTGAAGTTATCCACACTGGTTCGGAGCCTGATAGTTGAGGGTAATAACTATCCCTGAGCCTGGTAGTCTGGGACCCAAGGCTCCTTCGCCTCCTTCCTGATGGTAGTAGCAAAAAGAGAGTATACCTTGAGTGTGGCTGATTTTGACTGATGCCTTTTCCTGCACTATCTTCTTTTCTTAACAGTCTCGTATAACTTACAGTACTGCACAAAAGTCTTAGCCATAGATACAGAGCAAGGGTGTAACTGCAATTTGCAATTTACATTAATAACTGAAGACGGTTTCTTGCTTGAATTAATATCTGCTGTATTCACATCATCCAGAATACTCCTAATGCAAAGGCATCAAGCTTGTTGGAATTGGTTGCTTTTCTTAACATAATATTTGTAAGATATTCATTCAATTATCGCAACACTGAAGTCGATGTTTTATTTGTGTCAGTAAAAAGAAACCATAGTTTTTACTTTTAACAAACTTGTGTATTTTTCACAGTATGGTGGTTCATCCCCATCTCACTGGCAGAAGGCAATATACCAGTTGCAAATTATGTTTTCAATTTTAATTAGATACGTGTTAGCACATTATGCACATGTTATAATTGTTTTAATTATGTAGTCTATTAACTGGTTATTTCTATCTAAATAATTTCTGTTAGCTTGAGTACAGATAGTATCTTGAGTATGTGATAGATTTTTCAGAGGTGCCATCTTCTTCTTTAAATTGAATCTATTGCATCTCTGATTTGCTTCTCAGCTCCCCACTTAGTTTCAAATGCTCTGTACCTTTGTTTAAACTTTAAAATAAATGATATATGTGTCTAAGACTTTTGCATAATACTGTATATTTCATGTTATCACTTAATCTACATGCCTTCACCTTGTAGATCATGTACTTATGTCATGACAATAATCTCACCTTGATTTTACTTGACTTCATTCTGATTCGAGGGGAGGGGAGGGGAAGAACCTTGGGCAGGGTTCAGCTCCTGCAAGTCAGCCTGTGGGCTGGGTCCCATGAAGAGAATGTACTTGTGAGTGTGGGAATGAATATGAAAAGGAATTTCAAATTGTGGATGATTGAATGCCTGAATGTAGTGTGAGCCCCTGAACCGGACACCCTGAGGGTCTCCCGTGGAGTGTATCATTGTGCATTATGTACCAGTGTTAACCATGCTGAGGAGTGGACGGAAACTGTGGGGTGGTCTGTGTTCAATGAGATGCAGAAACAGTTGAAAGAGTTCTGCAGGGAAAGTGAGAGAGAGGGGTGGGGTTGGGCAGGAGTAGTCAAGAATAAGAGCGTCTATCTGAGTGTTTGAAATGCAACAACTGGTACCAGAGTCGAAAGATGAATGAAATGATCATTTAAATGTACCCTGAACTAATGTTTCCCTCGCACTGTCCATTGGCATTAGACAGTGTCACAGAAAAGACAGCAATGATGTTAATAATACATAGAATGCATGTGTACTGTATTTCACAAATATTCTAGATTAACCCTCTTAATAAATGTTATTGTAAATGGGTTGAAACCTAGGTTATGGGAAATGAATACTGTTACTTGTGTGAGATGAGAAAAGGGAAGTAGAAATGTGAGTGTTTTGCAACATAGACAGAACTAGTTAAACCATCAGAGGGTTAAACCTGCTGAGGAAGATGGGCCAAAATTCTGTACATATTGTTTAGAAATTTTTGACCGCTGACAACTTAAATATTATTTTAACTCATACTACTGTTTTTTATTTAACTAAAATAGCAGGAGCCAAATTTTTGCTTATCATTACTGCTTGCAACCTTAGGTAATTGTTACACATTATATGTTTTGAATAGTCTGTGCATCTATTTTCTGTCTAAGGACTCTGGATAGGGGACAGTGAAAGACAATCGGTAGCTTAAGCAGTGATACTTCCTCATTTACAACCAGTCTAACCCGACAGTCACTAAATGTAATTCCCTAACCGGTAAGGAAAGGTAAAGAATTCTGGTGCAGGCTGTACAGTGCTAAAACAGGTGATCATCCAATTGGAGATAGTGACTGTCAGCAGAATTTGTACACGGGATTCCTTTGGGGATGAATGTAATAACACTGAACGGCACGTACTGGGTGTGTAGTTCCTGTGCTCCCCACCGGCTGGTCAGGCTGCTGCCTCCTGCGGTATGTTGTGTTGTGTATTGATCACATTGACTACCTGGCTGAACAGCCAGCTTCTGGGGCAGGGAGACAAAAGGGAGCTATCACAGAGGCAGAAAGACAAACCAGCCCAGGATAATTTGTCTAGTTAGTTTTTCTTTAGTGTTGAGCTTCGATATGATGTGGTGGCGTAATGATGTATGCCATTCATGTACTTTTACAGAAACTTATGATGAATTATGTAAACAAAGAATGCTTAATCAAACAATGTATTTACAATATTACTCAAACATTACTGAAATATTAAATACACAACACTCCTCCCTTCCTAGCTATAAACTCCAACTCAATGTAGAATGCACCTTAACTCAAATATGTAACTGTTACAAGTTGTGTGTTGGGAGCAGATCCAAGTGCAGGACACAGACACAGGGGTAGTATAAACAGAAGTGTTTATTGAGAGTTACTAGGAAGGCCAAGGAGCGAGGACAAAATGTCAACATGGACATAAACATTGGATAACAAACCAATAAAATCTGGACTCGGACTTGACTCGGACTTTACTCGGACTTTGACTTGGAACATGAACCTCGACTCGGACTCAGGACTTGGATCTCAACTCGGACTCAGGACTTGGATCTCAACTCGGACTCAGGACTTGGATCTCAACTCGGACCACGAGCTTGACTTGGACTGGACTTGGACCACGAAAAGTAGCAGCAAATGGCCAGAGCTACTCAACTGGAAGGACTTGGACAACGAAGAGGCAGAATACCCAACTTGGAGTAGCAGTGAACGGCCAGACCTACTCAGCTCGAGAGGACTTGTACAACAAGTAGACAAAACCACACAATAACAGTCCATTCATATCTTTGCTCGGAGTGGCAGCAAATGGCCAGTAAGTCTCAGCTAGCCACAAAAATGACAGAATTTGTACCTTACTCGGAGCAGCGGCAAAAACAGCCAGCAACTCAGCTGGATAGGAAAATGACTGAATTTGCTAAACAACCACAGGCACCTAAGTAACGAGAATCCATGATTCTTGACAGTCCCGGAATGAGCATAGCCACAGTGGCTACAGTGAGATAACTGGCTTCCGGTGATGGTCCAGCACTGAATAGCTGTCCCTGGATGCTTTTAAGCTGCCGGTTCAAAATGAGGATCAGGTGCCTTAATCAAGGTGCCCACTGGAACATGGGGAGAAAGAAATAACAGGAATGAGGAATCCATGGACTGGACCATGACAGTAACATCGTGTTTTTCAGTCATTGAATTATGTATATATACATTGTCTACTATATAATACAACTACTATATAGACGTTCACAACATCATGCATTTTAAGTTGTCCCATTCAGGCCCAGATGGTGGATGGATCTCCAATCAAGTTGTAGTTGTTTCAGCCAGTCACAACCCCATAATGCTGACCCTCCTGTTTTTACCACACACAAACACAATGCAGCTTGTTGGTTGTTGTATTTCATTGTTCCTAATGTCATTCTCACAGGAATTATCATTTCTCAGTGGAAGTCTTAGCTGGGCATCTGCAGGTTTCAGTTCAGTATCTTTGAAATGCCACTCCAATTCATTTTGTGGAATGACTGAAACAGAGTCCAAATGCTTTTTCATTAAAAACAGGAAAATATGCAGATTCTGGAAATATAAGCAATGCATACAAATTACTGGAGGAACTCAGCAGGCCAGGCAGCACCTATAAAAAAAAAGAGTAAACAGTCAACATATTGGGCTGAGACCCTTCATCAGGAGTGGTAAAAGAGATGAGGTCAGAGCAAGAAGCTGGGGGTGGGGAGGGGAGAAGATGTACAAGGTGGTAGGTGATATCTGAAACCAGGAAAAGGGGAGGGGTAAAGTAAAAAGATTGGAAGCTGTTTGATGAAATAGTTAAAGAGTTGGAGAAAGGGAAATATGATAGGAAAGGGTAGAAGACCACGGGAGAAAGGGAAGGGGGAGGAGCACCAGAGGGAGGTGATGGGCAGGTGAGGAGATTGGGTTAGAGAGGGAAAAGGAGGAGGAGAGAATTGTGAAGGGGGAGGGCAATTACCAGAAGTTCAAAATGTCACTGCTCATGCCATCAGGTTGGAGGCTACCTAGACAGAATATAAGGTGTTGTCCTCCAACCTGAGTGTGGCTCACTGCTGCAGTATAGGTAACCATGGACTGTCATGTCAGAATGGGAATGGGAAGTAAAATTGAAATGGGATATCCCACTTTTTCTGGCAGACAGCGCGTAAGTGTTCAGTGAAATGGTCTTCCAATCTACGTCAGGCCTCACCGATATACAGGAGGCCACACCAGGAGCTCTGGAGACAGTAGACAGCTCAGGTGAAGTGTCACCTCTTCTGGAAGGACTTTTTGGGGCCCTGAATGGCAGTGAGGGAGGAGGTGTATAGACAGGTGTGGTACTTGTTCCACTTGCAAGCAGAAGTACCGAGAGGGAGATCAGTGGGGGTGGGGGATGAATGGATAAGGGAGTTGCATAGGGAGTGATCTCTGTGGAAAGTGGGGGGGAGGGAAAGATAAGTTTGGTGGTGGGATCCCGTTGGAGATGGCGGAGGTTACGGAGAATTATGTGCAGGGCATAGAGACCAGAGGGGTGATTGTTGAGGACAAGGAGAACCCTATCCCTGGTGGAGTGGTGGGAGTATGGGGTGAAGGCAGTCGTGCACAAAATGGAAGAGATGTATGTGAGAGCAACATTGATGTTGAAGGAAGGAAAGCCTCTTTCTTTGAAAAAGTAGCACATCTTATTAGTTCTGGAATGAAAAGTCTCATCCTGAGAGCAGATCCGGTGTAGAAGGAGGAATTGAGTGAAGGAGATGGAATTTTTACAGGTGCGAAGAGTTATAGTCCAGGTAGCTGTGGGTATCAGTGGGTTTATAAAAGATATCAATAGATAACCTGTCTCCAGAGACAGAAAGGGGAGAAAGGTGCCGGAAATGGACCAGATAAATTTGAAGGCAGGGTGGAAGTTGGAGGTGATGCTGAAAAAGCAGATGTACTCTGCATTGGTGCAGGAAAGGCAGCACCAATGCAGTCATCGATGTGGTGTAGGAAAAGTTGAGGAGTGATGCCAGGTATGAACATTGTCCAGGCATGAACATTGTCCAGGAATGAGCATTGTCTTGCTGACAAATAAAAAGACAAATCAAATTCTGCTAACTACAGTACTTTCAAGTCAGATACTCCCAAACACCAGCAAAGAAGGTATCATGGACAATGTTTTTCATCAGCACTTATTGTTTAATGTAGTTCTGCCAAGTCTTTCACATGCAGTCCAGAAATGTTCCAGGCAGAGACAGAGAGCTGAATTCCAGAGTGGAGGTGAGAATGACCACTTTTACAATTCTATAACTTATGACCAAGTGCAGTATCAAGTTGTCTCAGTAAAAGTAAGGACAATTGGAATGAAATGGTGCAACCACACCAGCAGTAAGGAAAGAGGGGGTAGTTATTGTGAATGATTAGCTTTGCCCTGGGCCATCATCCCTCCAACAATATCACAGTAAAAATTGGTTTTCAGAGCATTCTCCTGGTTCCATTTGCTTTCAGTTGTTTCATCAATGCTTTGCCCTTTTTTATAAGATCTGGAATGGGGATGCTTGCAGTTGATAGCATAATGTTCAATTTCATTTACAACTCCCCACAGAACAGACTGGTCTGTCCCCCTTTGCAGGAATAACTGAACAACAGTTAGTCTGGGGCTCACAAGCTTTCAAATCCCGCAAAGAGCTGGGTAATGATGGTTTGTTATGAATAGAGTCTGACCATGTAAAATCCTTCAAAAACCAATGTGCCTCTCTATCAACAACTTGGGATATTGGACATTAATTAGAAACTTAACCTGAACTAGCAGATAAATACTTTGTCTTTAAAATCAGAGGTTGGGAATTGTCAGCAAATGACACCTCTTACTCTCTGTTCACCATCTCTCTATCAATTGAAAGGCAAAGGAAAGTGATGGAATATTCTCGCTGATCTGGGTTAAGTACAGATCTGATGGCATGCAAGATGATCTACATCAACAAGCAGAAAGCCACATTCTGGAGCTGTACTGTGCTGTCTCACAGCTCTTCTGGGCCCAGTTTGAATCTTCCCTTCGTACACTTGTGCTATGAACTTGTCCGTTCTCCTAGTTATCCCACATTCCAATGATGAGCTCAATGGTTTATTGTCATTACCAAATTCATTACTGTAATTTGTAATGTAATTAGTTAATATAATTTGCCCTCTCTGTAATTGCATGTGGCTCTGTGCTGACCTCCTCCATAAAGAAACCATTACCAGCTACTCTAGGTATGATTACAAATCTTCAGCACTTTGTCAACACCACTTCTGCAAATATAAAAATTAATTCATACTATTAGATTAAGGGTCTATGAAGGTTGGATGAAGGGACTCGGCATGAAATGTTGATTCTTTATTCCTCTCTATTGATGCTTCCTAACCTGTGAAATTCCATTAGCATTTTCTGCATGTTACTCTGGATTTCTAGATCTGCAGAATCTCTTATGTTTATCAGACTATTAGAGCTTTCTTTCTTGTCTTTGTGTTTATTGTGGAAACAGGATGCTATTTAATTAAGGAGACACTTGGCCCATCAGGTCTACACAATCTTACAGCAGGCAAATCACACCATGATTTATATCACTGCAGTCCTGAACTCTCTCATTTAAACATCACCTCTCCTGTCTGTTTTGTCACTGACCTATGCTAAATTTGGGCATTTAAATGGAAACAGGCTTAAACACTCAGCAGGTATTAAATGATGTCATCATCTCTCTGTACAGATTTCAGGCTGCTGTCATTAGGGTCATGCCACATTTTTGTTGGTTCTGTCTTCCTCCTCTAATTGCTGAGTCTCAAGTAACGCGTTGAAACATTTCAGAACAGCCTTCAGGACATTCAAGTGCGGGCCGTGTCAAAGAAATGCAATGAAACGTGGACACTCGATCAAATTATTTCATTACTTTTTCTATATTTATGTATTTCATTAGTTAATTTATTTAACTGTTTGATACACATATCACTTACTGCAATTCAGAGCTTTTTTTTACTATATCGGGACATCAGGTGCAGCTTTCAGAAACCTCAGCACCCAATCTCACTTTCTCTCTCACTGTGAATCTCCCTCTCAGTGTGGCTGAAGCGATATTACTCTCTCGCTTGTTAGTTAGTGAGAGAGAGAGCCTGTTGAGATGTCGAAGTGTTGGGATGGATGTTAGTTTTTGTTGGATCTAAATCATGGTCTCTGGAGGCTTTGCCGTGCTTGCTCGGTGGTGGGGCTGATGCTGTTTGCTGATATAAATGAGGGAGGGTTGCTGATTTTGCTGCTGCTTGTACATGGGGGTGCGGAGAGGGGGCTTTGGGGATCTTACGTATTTTCTATCATTTGTTCATGGAGTTTTCTTCTGTTTTGTGGATGCCTGTGGAGAGTAGGAATTTCGGGTTGTATTCTGCTTACATTCTCTGATATTTATTGGAATCATTGAACCATTGAACCACAATTGTGGCATGTAGCTTCCAATGATTTGTCAAGTTACTTCTCCATTCCTGTTGTACTTTGATCTGTTCATGGGCTCCTACATTCCTTCATCAGGTGCACGGTAAACTAAAGGAACAACACACCTTGCAAGATGTCAAATAACAGCTTTCTAAATGTAAATAATTTGAGTTTCTTTGATAATTTCAGATTATTCTACATTTGTGTCTGTTAACTAGATCATTCCTCCAATTTACTTCTTTCCCCTTTCCAATCATATACCTTCTCTTTTGTATTTCTCCTCTTCCTCTTCCTGCACCTGAATCTGTTTCTCTCTGTACCTGATAAAAGACCATTGAACTGCACTGTGAATTGTTTCTCTCCTCACAGGTGTTGCCTGACCTGCCGAGTATATCCAATACTGTCTCTGTTATTACATTATTTTTCACTTAAAGATGCTGACTTGTACTTGACATTGTCTGAAAAATAAATAGTGCCCATTTCTGAACCCTGGCCTTTAGTGTCTTTTACACACTTACACATGATGGGAAATCAGGAATGGTTTGAATCCTCGTACCAAGAATCCCATTTCAGTTTTGGTAAAGAAAATGTCAGAAACAAGAACTATAACTGTTTGGTTGATTGGCAGAATGCCAAGTGTTGTCTTTTCGAACAACACTTTTCAGCCTTATTGTCATTGAATGAAAATTAAACCTGTGTTCCAAATACACAAAAAATAGGGAAGTTTACACAATGCGTTGTTTGAAGATAGTCCATTATCTGCACTAAGTGTCTGCACTGATTTTGTTCATTGGCTGTCGGTTGGGGTCTGTGGTGGTATACACTGGATGAATTCCTCCATCCATCACTACCGGGAACTAATAGACAGTTTTATATTACTGTGGTGGTATTAGTGGAGTTTTGGTTTGGTCTGTATTTCAGTTAAATGCATAATTTGCTACTCAGTCGAATGGTGGTCTGTCTTTTTCATACTGTTTTAACTGGGGCAACTGCTAATTTGGGCAATATGTACTGGTTCCGATATCCCAATTAACCAGAATCCACTGCACTAGCAGATGAAAATAAGACATCTATAGTTGCATCTAATTATTTAAAGACATGAAATTTGAAAATTTTGTTTTACTGTTATTTTGTGTTTCAACTTCATCGTAATCAGAGTCAAATTTATTATCATTGACATATATCATGGAATTTGACATTTTATGGCAGCAATAAAAAATAAATCAATTGTGCAAAAGAGAAATAGTAAAGTAGTTCTCATGGACGGGTCAGAAATCTATGGCAGATGGGAAGAAGTTGTTCCAAAAACATTCAGTGTGTGTCTTCAGGCTCCTGACCTCCTCCCTGATGGTAGCAATGAGAAGGTGGCGTGTCCTGGATGGTGAGGGCTCTTAATGATAGATGGTGCATTGAAACACTGCCTTTTGAAGATGTCCTTGATGTTAGAGAGGCTTTGGCCTATGATGGTGTTGGCAGCCCCTTTTGATTCTGCACATTGGACCCTCCATACCAGGCTGTGATGCAACCATTCAAAATGCTCTCCACCATTCATCTCTAGAAATTTGCTGGTGTAACCCAGGTTATTTAACCCAAAGATGTAACGTTAGAAAGCACCAGCTGAGGATGAAAATGAAAATGAAAATAATTTTTAAAAAAAGAACTTGATAAAGCTACCTATGTGAGAACGAGGCATGGTTGACACAGGTGTGGCAAATGACAGAAACACAATAAACTATTAGAAACTAACTAAAGATATAAATTATTAAAAGTGGAATTAGTATTTGGTATTTCTACTTATTCACTGGAAATCCTTAGGGTGAAACCTCTGGAGGAGAGACGATATTGATTAATGATTTATTGAAGCTCCAGCTATAACGAGGCTTTGTGGGAGAAGCCTGAGAGTGGTCGTAGATGACTCCTCTCCGACTTGAGACCTGTGACTTGTGGTGAGCTGCAGGGATCGGTGCTGGGTCCATTGTTGTTTGTCATCTATATCAATGATCTGGATGATAATGTGGTAAACTGGATCAGCAAATATGGAGATGACACCAAGATTGTGGGTGTAGTGGACAGTGAGAAACATGATCAGAGCTTGCAGCTGGATCTGGACCAGCTGGAAAATTGGATTGAAAACTGCAGATGGAATTTAATGCTGACAAGTGCAAGGTGTTGCACTTCAGTGGGATCAACCAGGGAAGGTCTAACACAGTGAACAATAGGGCACTGAGGAGTGCTGTAGAACAAAGGGATCTGGGAATAGGGGTCAATAATTCATTGATAGTGGTGTCTCAGATCAACTGGCTCATAAAGAAAGCTTTTGGCACATAGGCTTTCATAAATCAAAGTATTGAGTAAAGGAGGCCAGCAGGGATGCCTGGTGAGTTCCTCCAGCATTTTGTGTGTGTTATTGATACAGGAGATGGGATGTTATGTTAGCATCATTGGTGATGCCTAATGTGGAATATTGTGTGCAACACACACAAAATGCTGGAAGAACTCAGCAGGCCAGGCAGCATCTAGGAAAAGAGTACAGTCGACATTTTGGGCCGAAACCCTTCAGCAGGTCTGGAGAGGAAAACAGCTGAGGTGTAGATTTAAATGGTGGTGGGAGGGGAGAGAGAAACACCTGGTGATAAGTGAGACCTGGAGGGGGAGGGATGAAGTAAAGAGCTGGAAAGATGATTGGCAAAAGAGACAGAAGATCATGGAAGAAAGAAAACGGGGGAAGGAGCACCAGAGGGAGACAATGGGTGGGAAAGGAAATAAGGTGAGAGAGGGGAAAAAAGGGATGGGAAATGGAGAAGGTGGGGGGGTTGGGGGTCATTACCAGAATTTTGAGAAATCAATGTTCATGCCATCAAGTTGAAGGCTACCCAAACAGAATTTAAGGTGTTGTTCCTTTAACCTAAGTGTGGCCTTACCCCAACAGCGGAGGAGGCCATGGATGGACGTATCAGAATGAAAATGGAAAGTGGAAATAAAATGGGTGACCACTGGCAAAACCCTCTTATTCTGGCAAATGGAGCATAGATGCTCAGTGAAGGGGTTTCCCAATCTACATCGTGTCTCACTGATATACAGCAGTCCACACCGGAAGCACTGAACACAGTATATGACCCCAACAGACTCACAGGTGAAGTGTCACCTCACCTGGAAAGACATATTAGGGCCCTGAATGGTAATGAGGGAGGAGGTGTAGGGTATGTGTAGCATTTGTTCCACTTTCAAGGATAAGTGCCAGGAGGGAGATCAGTGGGGAGGGACAAATGGACAGGACACTCGTGTAGGGAATGACCCCTGTGGCAGGTGGGGGGAGGAGGGAAAGTTGTGCTTGGTGGTAGGATCCTATTAAAGATGGCAGAAGATTCAGAGAATTATGTGCTGGATGTGGATGTTGCTTAGGTGGTAGGTGAGGACAAGAGGAACCCTATCCCTGGTAGGGTGTTGGGAAGATAGGGTAAGAGCAGACGTACATGAAATGGAAGAGATGTGATTGAGGGCAGCGTTGATGGTGGAGGATGGGAAGCCCTTTTCTTTGAGAAAGGAGGACTTCTTCTTTGTTCTAGAATGAAAAGCCTCATCCTGTGAGCAGATATGGCAGAGACGGACGACTTGAGAAAAAGGAATGGCGTTTTTACAAGTAGCAGGGTGGGATGAGGTGTAGTCCAGGTAGCTGCAAGAGACCATGGGTTGGTAATAGACATCAGTGGATAAACTGTCTCTGGGGATAGAGACAGTGAGATCGAGGAAGGGAAGTGAGGCATTGGAAATGGACCAAGTGATTTTGAGGGTAGGGTGGAAGTTAGAAGCAAAGTGGATGAAGTCGACAAGTTCAGCACGAGTGCAGGAGACAGCACCAATACGGTTGTCGATGTAGCGTATGAAAAGTGCGGGACGGTCACCGGTGTAGGCTTGGAACATAGACTGTTCCACGTAGCCGACAAACAGGCAGGCCCACAGCTACCCCTTTTGTTTGAAGGAAGTGGGAGGAGCCAAAGGAAAATCATTTAGGGTGAGGACAAGTTTCACTAGGCGGACGAGAGTTGTGATGGAGGGGAACTGGTTAGGTCTAACCTATTCCAGCATCTGCAGATTTTCTCTTGTTTGTGATTGGAGTATTGTGTGCAGTTTTGGTCACTTTCGTACAGGAAAGATGTGTATAATGTTAACATAGCACAGTGGAAATTTATAAGGATGTTTCCAGTTCTGAAGGACTTGAGTAATAAGGAAAGATTGAATAGGTCAGGACTTTGTTCTTTGGAATGTAGAAGACAGAGGGGAGATTTGATAGGGTTATACAAAATTATGTGCAGTGTAGATAGGGTAAATGTAACCAGGCTTCTTCCACTGAGGTTGGGTGGGACTTCAACTAGAGGTCATGTGTTAACGGTGAAAGGTGAAAGTTTCTGGGGAACATGAGGGGAAACTTCACTCAGAGAGTCTTGAGAGGGTGGAACAAATCAACTGTGCAAGTGGTATGTGCAAGCTTAATTTCAATATTTAAAAGAAGTTTGGATAGGTACATAGATGATCTGGGTATGGAGGGCTCTGTTTTCAGTGCAGGTCAATGGGACAAGGCATCTTAAATGGCTTGGCACAGACTAGATGGGCCAAAGGGCCTGTTTCTGTGCTGTAGTTTTCTGTGAATCTACGATTCTATTCATCTGTACAAATTTCAGTGTACTGTCATTGAGGTCATGATGGGTTTTGGCTGGTTCCATTTCTAGTTCCTTAGTCTCAGCTAATGTGTTGAAAGATTTCAGCAGAGCCTTCACAACATTCAAATGCAGGCTGTGCCAAACAAATGCAATGAAATGTGGATGTTTGACCAATCCCATCAGAAAGGAAATGGTCCGATTGTGTTTTTCTAAGTATGATAAAGGTTCACTTTCTATTTACTGTAAGCACACTCAGAAAGAGGAAATCCGGTCTCCCCACCCATTCAAGTTGTTTACTTTAAACTGCCTCAATATTAAGCCTCCTGGAAACCCCTTAGCAATTTAACTTAGTGAATCCACCCCAGTGACTTCTCAGCTCTGTCTCAGCTCAATTTGTTTTTCCATTCTATATCTACTTCGCTTACGAGCTCTTCGCTCATCAATCTTAGTGTCATTCTGTGCTTTGCATTATGCACACACTCTTACCTCCTGGGGCCCTCCACTGCTAATCTATGCAAACACTTTTTTGTCCTTGGTATGAGAGCCAGGTATTTTTGCCAATCTCTTTGCCACAGTGGGAGGGGAGGAAGTACATTCTCCTCTTCCCCAAACAAAAATAAATCAAAGGATTGATCCACCTGGCTGCTGGGGATCAGATTGTTTGAATGTTAAGAAATAGACAAGCACTGGGATTACTGAAGTTTGTGAACCAAACGCTGATAAAAGGGATTAGTATAGTAGGGAACACATGAGATTCTGCAGATGCTGAACATCCAGAGAAACACACAGTCAGTGCTGGAGAAACTCAGGTCAGGCAGCATCAATGGAAATGAATAAACAGTTGATGTTTTGGGCTGAGGCCCTTCATCAGGATGGGGAAGTGTGGGTGAAGAAACCAGAATAAGAAGGTAGGGAGAGGGGAAGGAAAACAAGCAATAGGGTGATAGGTGAAGCCAGGTGGGTGGGGGGGATATGGATGAAATAAGAAGCTGGGAGGTGATAAGTGTGAAAAATAAAGGGATGAAGAAGAAGGAATGCAATAGGAGAGGAGAGGAAACCATGGGAAAATCAGAAGGAGGATGGACACCAAGAGAATGTTAGGAGAGAAGATGGAAGAGGGAGGCTGGAGTCGTGAATTGAAGAAGAGGGAAAGGGGAGTGGCAAAATTACCAGTGCAGGAGTAATCATCCACATCTTCTCCATTTTCTGAACATTTGCCCTCACCTCACCATCCTGTCACCTTAACAGGAGCAGAGGCCCTCTTGCCCTCTCCTACCACCCTATGAGACTCTACCTCCAGCACATCATTCTTCACAGCCTCCATACACCAGACACAAACACAGGACCATACACCAAACACAACTTTGCCTCTACCTCCACCCACTCTCTGTGATTCCCTTGGATTTGTCCCTCTCTACAAATCTCCAGCCTGGCACTTATCCTCTCCTAACAAATTCCTTTTTCTCCAACCCTTTACCTTTCTCACCTATCACCTCACAGCTTCTCACTTCACCCCCCTTCTCCACCCAACTGGCCTCGCCCATCACTTTCTAGCTTATACCCCTTCCACTGCCCCACCCCTCATGCCTTCTTACTCTGGCTTCTTCTCCCTCCCTTTCCAGTTGTGATGAATGGTCTCAGACAGAAACTTTTTATTCATTTCCATGGATGCTGCCTGATCTGCTGTGTTCCTCCAGCATTTTCACTGTGTTACAGTGTAATTCGGTTCTTGTTGACATTGACTTTGTGGGCTGAAGGATGTGTGTCTGTGCTGTATGAATCTGTCACCCAATTAACCGTCATGTAACTGCATTTTTGGTTGCCAACATTTGTCAAATTGGATCTTCTGCAATCTCTATTTTGCAAAAACCAGATTGAAAATTGACAAAGGCTTTCAAAATTAGAATTTCTACCTTTACAATAAAATTCAGCAGATGCTAGTCTGTTTACAAAGCTTGTGATTTCCATAGGCAGATGTGCATTTATACTGTACAGTACACAGGCTCTGGTTAATTTAATCAGAGTACATTGAGCCATTTCTTCATCTTTTGGCCTTGTGTATTATGATACATTGGACCCTAGACCACACGTATTAATTTATTTAGAGATAAAGTGTGGAATAGACACTTTCTGTCCATCGAGCTGTGGTGCCCATCAACCACCAACCACCCCAACTAAACCCTAATTGGGACAATTTTTTACAAGGTCCAATTAACCTACCCGTTATGTCTTTGCCACTTGGCCCAGTAAGCCTGCTCCACCATTTCAGCATAGATTATCCCCTTTCATTCTCCGTGAATCCCGTCAGGCCCTGGGTAATCAAGAATCCATCAACCTCTGTCTTAAGTATACTCAGTGACTTGACCTTCACACCTGTGGCAATTAATTTCACAGATTTACCTCTCTCTGATTAAAGAAATTCCTTCTCATCTCCATTGTAAATGATACCTCTCTATCCTGAGGCTGTGTCCTCTAGTCTTAGACTCTCTCACCATTGGAATCATCCTCTCCAAATCCAATGTATCGAGACCTTTAAACACGTGAGAGGTTTCAACGAGGACACCCCTCATTCTTCTGAATTCCAGTGAGCAGAAGCCCAGTGACATCAAACACTCCTCATTTGACAAGCCTTTTAATTCCAGAATCATTTTTGTGAACTTCCTTGAAATCTCTCCAATGTCTGCACATCCGTTCTTAGATAAGGAGCCCAAAATTGCTCACGATACTCCAAGTGAGGCCTCACCAGTGCTTTATAAAGTCTCAACATTACATCTATGCTTTTATATTCTAGTCCTCTCGAAATGGATATTAACATTTGTTACGTACCCCGTAACTGGGTCATTTACCAGCAAAGATAGAGAGGTCCGTTGAAGTCTGATGGTACTATTTTTAACAGTATTTATTGATAAAAATACACAAAATAATATCAAGGCAAACATACAGATAATATACAGCGTCAATACTAAATCTAAAAGCGCAGGTCTAATAGTAATCAATAAGAAATAGCTCTATCGTTGTCTAGGGGATAATGTATTGTCCGATGGAAATATAAAAGTCACTCAGTTCATTCAAGCTGCAGCTTTTGGGTTGGAGAGAAAGACGGGTTAAAACTTGCCCATTCCTTTTTATGATGTCAATCCTTCGAGAGTCGTTGGGAGTTGATTTCCCTGTTGTTAGCTAAAAACCGTTCTGCCGTGGTACAGGGCCCACCGATTCCAGGGCAAACGGAAAAGGATGCACGTGGCCTTCCACTGGTTTTTGCTATTACGGGATCGTTAGCGTTTCTTCTGGTGCGTCTGAGGGGCTGTTCCCACAGACCCTCTTTTTATCCTGACTCACAGCGTCTCAGTTGTCAATCAGGTTGGGATGATGCAATCCCTCCACCAACCTCCCCCTCGGTTCATTGCCTGGGGCTTCGATGCATAGTACAGGATGCAATACACAAGTCCGTCTCCAAGAGACAATAGCCGGTATCAATGGGTCCGTCTTTCGGAGGCCAGGACAAATTCCAACCCTTTTGTGGATTCTGCATGTCTTTCTCTCATTTCCTGTGTCTCCTGAACTGACTTAATAGCGATCTTGTGATTCTCACAAAGGAGGGGGCTACCCCGCACCCTTCGGCCCCTCAGAGCTGTGGCACATTCGTAACACATTGTATTTGCCTCCCTCATTACTGAATCAATCTGCATATTAACCTTTATGGAATCCTGCATGAGGACTCCCAAGTCCCAAGATTAAGATGCATGACATCCACGGTTAATCGCCTGTTTTAATGCAGAATTTTCTTGCCTGTAGAGGACAGAGGGTGGTGATTGAAGGGCCTTATTCCAGCTGGATGTCTGTGACTAGTTGAGTTCCACAGTGATCTGTACTTGGACCTCTGCTGTTTGTGACATTATATCAATAAACTACCTGCATTGTGATATAGATGGGTGGGTTAGTAAAATGATATGAATGTTGGTGTTGTAAACAACATAGAAGACTACCTACAGATACAGCATCATATAAATCAATTGCAGATATGGGCAGGGAAATGGCAGATAGAGTATAACCCAGACAAATGTGAATGGTTGAACTTCGGCAGATTGAATGTGAAGTGACAGTAGACTGTTAATCGCAAGATGCTTCACAGTGTTGATTTGCAGATGGATCTCAGTTCAAGTCCATAAATCCCTGAAAATGGGGATGCATGTTGATAGGGTGGTAAAGAAGGACTATGGAATCTTGCCTTTATCAGTTCAGGAACTGAGTTCAAGTGTCAAGATGTGATGCTGCAGCTTTATAAAACTCCACATCAGAATGACATATTTCATTCAGTTCCGAGTGCCCCAATATAGGAAGGAAGTCAATATTTTGAAAAGGGTACAGAGGAGATTTATCAGGATGCTGCCTGGATTAGAGAGCATGTGCTCTCAGGAGACGCTGGACAAACTTGGACTCTTTTCTCTGGAGCAATGGATGCTGAGGGGAAACCTGACAGGTGCTCATAATATTATGAGGGACATAGGCAGAATAGACAGTCAGTAACTTTCCCCAGGGTTGAAATGTTTAATAGCAGAGGGTGTGTATTTAAGGTGAGTGGGGTTAATTTCAAAGCGCATGTGCAGTACAAGATTGGTGGATGCCTGCAATATGCTGTCGATTGTGATGGTGGAGGCAAACACAATAGGTGTGTTCAAAAGCCTGTTAGAGAGACACATGAATGTGCAGGAAATGGAAGATCATGGACATTGTGTCAGCAGAAACATTAGTTTGGTTGGACATATTATTACTAATGTAATTAGTTTAGTACAGCTGTTTTTCTGTTTTACCATTCTATGTTCTGTTTTCTAATTAACCTATCAGAATGTTTAATTATCTATTGGAATGCCTATTCATCCACGGAATGTTGGAATTATCTATTGGAATAGCATAATTTACTTATTATTATTTAATTATTTATTGTTTTATATTGCTATATTTCTACATTATTCTTGGTTGGTGCCACTGTAACGAAACCCAATTTCCCTCATGATCAATAAAGCATGTCTGTCTTTCTGTGAGGACAAATTGGAACAATCAGATGGTGCCATTGCTACGAGCCTGCAGTCTCGCACTGTGGACTGTCACTTTAAGAGCGCCCAAGTGAGGCAGGACTATGACGTCAGTCACAGGCTGTCACGATCTGTGCTGGTTAAAATACAGAGACACACAGAGACACAGAGAGAGAGAGAGAGAGAGAGAGAGAGAGAGAGAGAGAGAGAGAGAGACATGGAACTATGAACTGCCGGAGCAAGTTTGCTCCAGCATGTGTGTCTGTCACTTCGTATAATCCAAAGGAGTGGATTTAGGAATGTCCTGTGGGACCACCTGGGTTAACCCTTGCCTGGGTATGTTGTGTGGTTCCACTCGAAGACAATATTCCCGTGACAGATCACTTTTGTGATATATCTAAGTGGACTTTGGAATGGCTCAATGGACAAGGTCTTTGATGACCTGTGGAATTCAACGTAATCGCTTTCTCTCTACATTTACCTTGGATAACAAATTTCTCTCTCCCATCATTTATTCCACGGATAAACTGAATTTTCCTACTTTATCATCTCAAGACTCTAAGCCTTGTTCCCCCAGGCTCGATAGTTTGGGAATTATATTTACACTCATACATATATACATAACACTGTTAACTTTCGTTTATCTTGTTTAAGTTACTATATCATAAGCAGTTACTAATAATGATAGTGGTTTTAACATCAAAACCAGACTCCATGCATTATCTATTGCTGCTGGTATGTAATACTATGTGTTCACAGGATGAGCATCCACCCACACAGTAACCTGATGTCAGGATCAAAGCCAGGTCCCTTCAGTTGTGAGGCCACAAACTTAACTGTTGCATCGCTGGGCCAATGGTGTAGTTGTATCAGCACTGGACTTCAAGGTGAATGGTCCTGAGTTCAGATCTGGCCAGCTCTTTCAACACTTTCCACCTGAGCTGCATTGAGCATTCAGATAGCAAGTTGGCCTCATAAAAAAAACAGCCAGATGCTACAAAGAGAGCAAAAAATACCACCCAATGTGCCACAAGGTGTAGGAAGGAACAACAACAACAATCTGGCAGCAGTATCTTTTTCTTCAACAGCTTTCTAAACTATGCTTAAAGACCAAAAAACTATAAGATATAGGAGCAGAAATGGGCCATTCAGCCTATCGAGTCTGCTCTACCATTCAATTATGGGCTGATCCAATTCATCCAGTCATCTCCACTCCCCTGCTTTCACCCCATACCCTTTGATGCCCTGGGTAATCAAGAACCTATCTATCTCTGCCTTAAATACACCCAATGACTTGGCCTCCATAGCCATTTGTGGCAACAAATTACACAGATTTACCACCCTCTGACTAAAGTAATTTCTCCACATCTCTGTTCTAAATGGATGTCCTTCAATCCTGAAGTTGTGCCCTCTTGTCCTAGACTCCCCTACCATGGGAAATAAGTTTGCCATATCTAATCTGTTCAGGCCTTTTGACATTCAGAATGTTTCAATGATATACCCCCCCCCCCCCCATTCTCCTGAACTCCAGGGAATACAGCCCAGGAGATGCCAGACGTTCCTCACATGGTAACCCTTTCATGCCTGGAATAATTCTCGTGAATCTTCTCTGAACCCTCTCCAATATCAGTATATCCTTTCTAAAATAAGGAACCTAAAACTGCACACAATACTCCGTTTGGTCTCACGAGTGCCTTATAGAGTCGCAACATCATATCCCTGCTCTTATTTTATATATCTCCAGAAATGAATGCCAACATTGCATTTGCCTTCTTCACCACCAACTCAAACTGGAGGTTAATCTTTAGGATATCCTACACAAAGACTCCCAAGTCCCTTTGCATCTCTGCATTTTCAATTCCCTCCCTATCTAAATAATAGTCTGCCCATTTATTTCTTTCACAAAAGTGGATGACCATACACTTTCCAACATTGTATTTCATTTGCCACTTCTTTGCCCATTCCCCTAAACTATCTAAGTCTCTCTGCAGGCTCTCTGTTTCCTCAACACAACCCACTCCTTCACCTATCTTTGTATCATTGGCAAATTTAGCCACAAATCCATTAATCCCATAGGACAAATCATTGACGTACATAGTAAAAAGTGGTGGTCTCAACACCAACCTCTGTGGGACTCCACTCGAAACAGGCAGCCAGCCAGAATACGATCCCTTTATTCCCACTCTGTTTTTTGTCTATTAGTCAATGCTCCACCTATGCTGGTAACTTCCCCGTAATTCCATGGGCTGTTACCTTGCTAAGCAGGCTCATGTGCGGCACCTTGTGAAAGATCTTTTGAAAATTGAAATACCCCACATCTACTGCATGTCATTTGTCTACCCAAATACTCAAAACAAATTTCAGTAGGTTATTCAGGCAGGATTTTCTTTTCAGGAAACCATACTGCCTTTGCCCTATCTTGCCTCCAGATATCATTAATCTCATCTCTAACAATTGACTCCAACAACTTCCCAACTATTGATAGCGGTGTAACATTTGCAATTTTCCAGTCATCTGGTACAATGCCAGAATCTATTGATTCTTGAAAGATCATTGTTATTGCCTCCGCAATCTCTCCAGCTACTTCCTTCAGAGCCCAAGGTTGCACCCATCAGGTCCAGGAGATTTATCCACCCCCAGACAATTTGGCTTCCTGAGCACCTTCTCAGTTGTAATTTTCACTGCGCACACTTCATTTCCCTGACACTCTCGAAATTCCGGTATACTGCAGATGTCTTCAGCTGTGAAGAGTAATGCAAAATATGCATTCAGCTCCTCTGCCATCTCTGCATCTCTCATTACAATATCTCCAGTGTCATTTTGTATTGGTCCTATATCTACCCTCAGTTCTCTTTTACCCTTTATATACTTCAAAAAGCTTTGATATTAGTTTCCAGCTTCCTCGCATAATTCATCTTTTCCTTCTGAATGACCTTCTTAGTTTCCTTCTGTAAGTTTTTAAAAGTTTCCCAATCCTCTATCTTCACACTAACTTTAACTTCCTTGCATGCCCTCTCTTTTGCTTTAACTTTGGCTCTGACTGCACTTGTCAGCCATGGTAGTGTCCTTCTTTCCTTTCAAAATTCCTTCTTATTTGGAATATATTTTTCTTGACTTCCCTCATTTTTTAGCTGAAACTCCAGCCATTGCTGCTCTGCTGTCTTTCCTGCCAGTGTCCTTTTCCATTTAACCTTGGTCAGTTCCCCTCTCATGCCATTGTAATTTCCTTTATTCCACCAGAATATGGACATAATGAAATTTAGTTTCTCCTTCTCAAATCTCAAAGTGAACTGGATCGTATTATGACCACTGTTCCCTAAGGGTTCCTTAACCTTAAGCTCACTTATCACCTTCGTATCATTGCAGAACATCCAATTCAGCTCAGCCGATCCCCTACTGGGCTCAACAACAAGCTGTTCTAAAAAGGAATCCCTTAGATATTCTGCAAATTCTCTCTTCCGAGGTCCAGTACTGGCATGGTTTTCCCAATCCACATTCATAATAAAATTCCCAATGATTATCATTACATTGCCCTTCTGACACACCTTTTCTAACTCTTGCTGTAATTTGTAATCCACATTCCGGCTGCTGCTTGGAGGCCTGTATACAACTACCATTAGGATCCTTTTACCCTTGCCATTTCTTTACTCAACCCATAGAGCCTCTACACCTTCCAATCCCATGTCATCCCCTTCTAATGATTTAATATTATTTCTTATACATAGGGCCACACCATCTGCCTACTAATCTATCTTTCTGATGCACCATATATCCTTGAACAATCAACTCCCAACTTGTGTTGGCGCATGGCCTAGTGGATAAAAGGCACCGAACTAGTAACCTGAAGGTCACTGGTTCGAGCCTCAGCTGAGGCAGCGTGTTTGTGTAAGGCACTTAACGACACATTGCTCTGCAACGACACTGGTGCCAAGCTGCTTGGGTCCTAGTGCCCTTCCCTTGGACAACATCGGTGGTGTGGAGAGGGGCAGGCTTGCAGCTTGGGCAACTGCCTGTCTCCCATACAACCCTGCCCAGGCTTGCGCACTGGAAGAACCTCCAAGGCGCAAATCCATGGTCTCACGAGACCGATGGTGGCCTATCAATCAACTCCCAATGGCAGCCATCCTTTAGCCAAGTTTCAGAGATGGCCACAACGTCATACTTGCCAATCTGTATCTGAATTTCAAGATCGTCCATTTTATTTCTTATGCTGCATGCATTCAAACACAACACTTTCCATCCAGTATTAGTTACTTCACCATGCCTCTATTGCCCTGTAACTCATCCCTCTGGCTGTGATTATGCCTCATCTCCTATCTGTCCTTTCTATCATCTCTGTTGCATGCTATCTTTGGTTTATTTCTGTTTTCCCCTTTCTCAGCACCATCACTCCAGTTCCTATCCCCCTGCCAAATTAGTTTAAACCCTCCCGAACAGAATTATTAAACCTTCTTGCTGGGATATAGGACTCCTTTGGGTTCAGGTGTAACTCGTCTTTGTTGTACAAGTCGTACCTCACCCAGAAGATGCCCCAATGATCCTGGAACTGGAAGCCCTGCCCCCCAGACCAATCTCTCAGTCACGCAACAATATGCCTGATCATGCTATTCTTGCACTCGTTAGCACCTGGCACAGGCATCAATCCCAAGATTACTACCCTGGAGGTCCTGCTTTCAGCCTCCTACCCAACTCCCTGAATTGTCTCTTCAGGATCTCCTCCCTTTTTCTACCTATGTCATTGGTAGCAAAGTGTTCCAAGAGTTCTGGCTGTTCAACCTCTCCCTTCAGAATACTCTGTTCCCGATCTGAGACATCCTGTACCCCGGCACCTGGGAGGCAACACACCATGCGGTTATCTCTATCGGAATGACAGAACCTCCTGTCTGTTCCTCTCACTACGGAATCCCCTATAACTACTGCATTCTCATCCTCTTCTCTCCCTTCTGCGCCACGGAACCAGGCTCAGTGCCAGAGATCCGATCACTGTGGTTGTCCTCTGTCAGGTCACCCCACCCCCCCTCCCCCGCAACAGCATCCAAAACCAGATAACGATTACCGAGGGGGATGGTCACAGGGTTGCTCTCAAGCTGAGCTTTTCCTTTCCCTTCCCTGACAGTCACCCACTTATCTAACTCCTGCAGCCTCGCCCAGCTCATTCCCAGCTGCTCTGCCAGATTAGATATTGCAAACATCATTTATCTTGAAAAATTGGGCATAAACTGCTAATCCATATATGTCATTTAATCCTGAGTATGATTACCACCGCATGCCACTATTACATTTTAATTCTATTAGACATTACAGAAAACTCAGCATTCAATGATACAATTTCCATACAGGTTATTTTGAAAATTGCCGTACTCAGAGAAATATGGATTGTACTAGTAAATATCAAGAGTGCCTAATGGAATTGTCTGCATTTATATGGAAGCAATTTTGACCAAGGATGGAATTACTGGATTTAGTGACACTTTCAGCACATTGGGTCTGTCAGTTCATTCTGCCACAAGGCCCTTGGATGCAGAGGATCAGAGTCAATTCAATTCCAAGTCAAGTCAATTCAAGTCAATTCCACAAGCAAGATTTTGGGTTCATTCCATGTAATGGGTTACTTGTATTTTGGCCAGAACGGTTAGGCAGGTAACTGTGAATTGTTTAGATCCCCTTTGAATTGATAGACTCAGTTAATATTCGGAAGTAAATATTCTTGGAAGGATAAATAAATTCTGACTTGTACTATTTGTGAGGGTTTGTACACCATCAAATGATTCAATTCATTTGTGCAAGAAAAATAACTTATATTAATAAATAAAAGAGAAATAACTATTGAGAAGATGAGATGAAAAGTCCATTAAAGTGGGTCCATAGGTCGTGGGAACAGTTCAGTGATGGGCAAGTGAAGATGAGTGAAGTTATCCACACTGGTTCAAGAGCCTGAGGTTGAGGAGTAATAACTGCTTCTGAACTCAGACGTGTGTGTCCTGACTCCTGCATCTTCAGTCTGATGGCAGTAGTGAGAAGAGAGTGTGGCCTGGACATTGGAGGTCCTTGAGAGATGCTGCTTTCCCGCAACAGTGCTCCATGTAGATGCACTCAAAGCTGAGATCTTTATTTTGATGGACTGGTCATTATCCAATACTTATTGTATGATTTTCCATTCAAGGGCTTGGTGTTCCCATACCAGTCTGTGATGCAGCCAGTCAATATACTCTCCATCACACATCTATATAAGTTTGTCAAAGTTTACAATGTCATCCTGAATCTTTGCAAACTTCTAAAGAAGCAGAGGTGCTGCAATGCTTTCTTTGTAGTTACACTTTTGTGCTGGTCCCGGGTCACATTTTCAGAAATTATAACACTGAGTATGTTAAAGTTTCTAACTCTCTGCACCTCTGATCCCCCAATGAGAACTGGTTCATGGACTTCTGCTTTCCTCCTCCGGGAGTCAATAATCTGCTTTTTACTCTTGTTGACAGTGAGTGAGAGGTTGTTCTTGTGGCCTGGTGAATGAGGATGCTGGTGGAAGGGTTGAGCCTATGAGAATGCAGTAAGTAAGATGACACATGATTAATGAAACGGCGGCTCAGCCAATGAGAATGAAGTAATGTGTTTACTGTGCCACAATGTTGTGAGAGGACATGTGGACCATCGAGGTTTAGGCTTAGACTTACTTGTTTAGGTTAGAAGGGATGGTTTTGGGGACAGTACATGGAGTTGGGGACAGGTCAGAGTTTAGGGACAGGGATGGTGTATTAGAGGTCAGGGCAGTTATTGAAGTATTTGGGACAGGAGTCCAGGTCAGAGTGTCCACGTTTGAAGGCCAATGATCTCCAAGGCCAGAGTTTGAGTTGGCAGGCACTGAGGTTGAAGACATGCAATCCTCATGGGTCATGATCAAGTTCGATATGTCCACTCATGTCAGTCAGTTCCATCATCAGATGACACCTCCGTCCCCAGGACAGCAGGTTCTGGTGTCAGTAGCCCTGCAAGTCCAGAGTTCTAGTCTCATGATTGTCAAGTCCTGGGATCAATACTGAAAGATAATGCCTGAAGGTTGAAAACAGAAGTTGGTGAGTCCCGTAGTTGAGGTACCTGGTTCTACAGATCTGGAAGTCAGAGACCTGATGTCTGCGAGTCCTGACCGGGGACTGGAGGATGGAGACTGAGAGATGGCCTGTCTTGTGTTAGAGTCCTGACCGGGGACTGGAGGATGGAGACCGAGAGATGGCCTGTCTTGTGTTAGAGTCCTGTCTGTGTGTGTGAGTCTGGACTGGGGACTGGAGGATGGAGACCGAGAGATGGCCTGTCTTGTGTTAGAGTCCTGTCTGTGTGTGTGAGTCTGGACCGGGGACTGGAGGATGGAGACTGAGAGGTGGCCTGTCTTTTGTTAGAGTCCTGACTGTGTGTGTGAGTCCCGACCGGGGACTGGAGGATGGAGACTGAGAGGTGGCCTGTCTTGTGTTAGAGTCCTGTCTGTGTGTGTGAGTCCTGACCGGGGACTGGAGGATGGAGACTGAGAAATGGCCTGTCTTGTGTTCGAGTCATGTCTGTGTGTGAGAGTCTGGTTGGTGGGAAGGAGAAAGGTGCTTGTTCTGATGTTGGTTTGTTTTGTTGCTGTTGTGTTGTTACTGGAGTTGTTCTGCTGAACATTGAGGGCACGCTATGTTGGCACTGGATGGCACCACTGCCAGTCATAATGACAGATGTGGGTTCAATTGTAGCATTTAAGAGAAGTTTGGATAGGTACGTGGATAGGTGTGGTATGTACGGCTATGGCCTGGGACACTGTTTTGAGGCAGTGCCGATGGAAAAGTCAATGTTAACAAGTGATCACCAGGACTGGTATGACCTTCGCAAGGTTAGTGGAACAGTGGGAGTGTTCAAGGCAAGTTAACAGGAATGGGAAAAGGATGCTCTCAGAAATGTGAGAATACATTATAGGAGTCAGCAGGGAGAGGGGTGGTGTTCACAGGAGTTCAACAGTAACATCACTGTGTTTTCTAGCGGACTGCAAGGAGTGTCATTTTCATGATTCATATGTGTTTCTCCTTGCAATATTTCACTTTATTGAACAAGGGGGCAAAATAAATGAACAATCCCATCTCTACCATTCCTGAGTTCACAAACCCAGTGTCACCATGGAAACTAGTTGTGCCTTTCACTCTCATCACATCATTGTAACCCAGCCAATGAACAGGGCCTTTACTAAATATGGCGATGCTGAGGAGTGCCCACTCAGGTAGAAGTCAAACCCTGACATCACACTGTGACACCAGTGGGACACATCACAATGTAGCATCTTGAAAGGTTTCAAAGTCTGATCACTTGGAGACCAGAGGTAGATGCACTGTTCACTGCTCTGGAGGCTGGTGTCGACACAATGCTCTAAAATGCCTTGTTCTGGGCTTCAGATTTCCTTGACTCTCGGATGGCGATGATGAGATTTGCCTGGGCCCCAAGTGACAAATTTGGTCCTGGATCTTCCTGCTCACCAGCGTTTTCAAGGGAGTGAAACTGATCGGATCAGGACCCGGAAAATTCAAACCTGCAACCCAACAGCATCACAGTGAGCAGAAAGGTCTCCTCTTGGACTCCACAGTTCTTCATTCCTGTGGGATTTCGTTGTGGCCTCAAGTACTTGAAGACTCATTTGAAAACATGGACTGGAACTTGTTCAGGAGGCGGCTACCTATGACCATCACATTAACATTGATCAGTGACTTGTAATATGTAGAATTGTACTGAGGATGCCAATGTTATTAAACATATCTCTGTGAGGACAAATCAGAAGCCATGGTTGACAGTACAGGTTTGTCCACTGCGGAGACATCAGGATACCACCTTCAGTTCAGGCAATAAGATGGCACTCAGGACAATAAGAACTGTGCTTTCCACACCATCAGGAAAGCAAAACGTGATTATGCACAGAGGATATATGGCCATTTCTGTAACATCAGAAACACAAGGTGTATGTGACTGGGCATTCAGACTATAATGGACTTCAAGACCAGCCTGTGCTCAAAACTCTGATGGGCTGACTGCCTTTTATCTCCCTGCCACCACTCTGGTTGTGCTCTGTATGAAGCACCAGTATTGTTACACTGTTTACCTTTTAACTTGTGTCATAAGTGCACCTTATTATTTGATAGACTATTTGTGGTAATATTAATTTTGTGTTGTGTTTGAGTTATACGTTCATGGTTTGGAGGAACATTGTTCTGTTTGGCAACAGGCACCTATACAATTGAAATGAAAATAAACTTGAACATTAGCTTGTACTCTTCCTGAACTGCATTTCCACAACAGAAATCTAACACTAGAAAGGATGGAGCCAGCAGACTGTTGAAGGGAGCATATTCTCATGTTGCTACAATGTGGGTTGGTTTGTCCCTAAGTGTGATCCTCTGCTGGTGGACATCCCGGCATGTGATGTCATGATCTCTGACTATTCACATCCAGCAAGAGTAATCACAAAGTCTCATAATGCCCTTTCCTCATGGGGAATGTGTCCATTGATCTCTTGTGTTGCAGCATCTGATTGAGCCGGAGTCCCAGGAGCCCAGCCTTCTCCCGGCTCGGTGCTGTTGCTCTCAGGCTCTTCAGATGCTTTGCCACCTGGGTGGGGCCACCCTGAGGACCAGTGGGCTTCAAGGCCAATGGACATGGATGTGTTCACCTGTGATTTCCATAGGCTCAGAGATTGAAGGTACAATGGATATTATCCAATTCCAGACTTGGGGCCCAGTTAAATCAGTGTGTCTTCAGATAGACAGTATGACCGGAGTCCAGACATCTGCAGGTAATGCAGGGCTCCTCTCCTGGGTCTCTCTGTCTCTCACCACATTGCTTCCCATTGGTGCTTGAACGACAGGGTGACACTCTTGGTCACATCAGTCGGAGTCAGTCAATCCAACATTTGGCTCCCTCAGCTGCTCTGAGCTCCAGCCTCATGAGTGGATGATCCACACGGAGGCAGTCCGAAATCCCTTCTGAACTCAGGAGCGTTTTTGCTGAGTGATCTGCTCACATCCCTAGACAATCATCATTCTGCTCAGAACTCAAGCAGACAAGGTGGAGGTTCCTCTCTGTGGTTCTTGCCTGGAGTGAAGATGTGGGAGGAAGCCAAAGCAACAGTGGTAAACACACACATCAGAGAGAGCAGACAGCTCCTGATGTCTATACAACTCAGGTCTCTGGAGCTGGAAAGCAGAATTTCTAACTAATGCACGACAGTGTGATGGATATTTACTTTCCAGAGCACAAGAGGCTTATTGCTAACCTCAGCTTTCTAGTACAATAGTATACTTTCCCAAAGAGTCAGAGTTGTTTGTGACAAAGTTTATTCAACTGACAACAGACATTCTTTGCACAATCTCTTGTGAACAAGAGTCAGTTTTCTGTTCTCAATGTAAATTGTAAGCAAAATCTGTTCTAAGTTAGAAAGATACCTGGGTTGATTGCTAAGGGATGTGGTTTGCAAAGTGAAGTACTCAAAACATTAATATGATTGTTACAGAGCACAAACAGTGGAGGTGGTGCTGGCTGCTCAGAGATGTGGTTGGCAAAGTGTAGAGACCATGAGTCATCTTAGCTGCATTTGCTAACCAAGGTGGACAATGGGACTTTATTAATTAGCCTACATTAAGCCAGGCAACCGTAGCTAATTTATTTGCACCATTGTTCTCAGAAGCTTTCAGTCCATCTGTATAAGTTACTTCAACCCAGCAAAGGTATCTGGATACCATCATATGCAGATGACATTACCTAGTTGAAAATAATGTAAATATTAGGAAGCACTGGGAATTTTTAGGAATGTCAAGCAGAATGTCAGAACGATGGGTGACAGAAAGAAGATCTAGATTTCATTCATCAGCCTTTGGTTTCTGTGATGGATGACTTGTTTGTCTGCAACTCGCTAGTATGTTCCTTTAGTTCATAAGAATTACACGTGTATTTGGATATCCTTTACACCTTATAAATCTTTTGGAATTTGGAAATCTTTCATGAACCATAAATTCTCTGTGAGAAATGTAGGTTAAGAACTATTTGGCTAATTTCATTAAAAATATTAGTATTATTAAAAATAAAATAAACTGATTTTGAAATACATTGTCTGTTGGAAATATCTTTCCCTGGTAAGCAGTGGGTAACTCACACTCAAGCAGTAGGTATTGGCAGCTAGACTACACCGCAGGGACTAGACAGAAAAGCAAGTTAGTCCTTGAATAGTAGATGGACACATTATAGTGAGGGTAGCTGTAGAAATCTACCTCAGATAGGGCTTAAAATCTTCTTTTGAGTTTAGTGCTTTGTGGGCAGAGGATCAGATGAGAGGAATAGTCAAGATCATCACCATCATCATCATAATGTGTTGTGTCGTATGACATGTGCGATCATGGTCTTTGACCATCATTGCTCTTGGCAAAATTTTCTACAGAAGTGGCTTACTATTGCTTTCTTCAGGGCAATGTCTTTACAAAGTAGGGTGTCCCCAGCCAATATCAATATTCTTCAGAAATTATCTGCCTGGCAGCAATGATCACATAACTAGGTCGTATGATGTCCCAGCTGCTCAGACGACCATCCACCATCCGCACCCATGGCTTCACATGACCTTGATAGGGTACTACACCTTGCCCAAGTGTGACCTGCAGGTTAGTGGAGGGGAAGGAGCACCTTACATCCCCTTTGGTAGAGACATATCTCCATCCTGCCACATAATTTACAACATAGCTGTGAGTAAAGAGAAAATTTGCTTTGGGATAAACTTTTGAAAGGCTGTACAGATGTCTCATCTGGGCATTGTGGTAAATGACAAGAACAGAATTCTTTATTCATTGCCATCACAAGGCTGTGATGACAGAAAACAATGTAATGACTGACACTCAGATGCATTTCTCTTTATTTTCCCATCTCTGCTACAAGCTGGGCTCTGTGTATAAACACAAGAGATTCTGCAGATGCTTGAAACTTTGAACACACAAAATGCTGAAGGAAATCAGCTGCTCTGGAGGGAGTAAACAGTTGACGCACTGGGCTGAGGCCCTTCATCAGGACTGGAAAGGAAGGGAACAGAAACCAGAATTGGAAAATGGGGGGAGCACAAGCTGGTAGGAGAAAGGTGAGCAGTCCTGCCAAAAAATTTCAACCCAAAATGTCGACTCTACTTTTTTCCAGAGTTTGGTGAGTCAGACAGCCACAGGTATTCCAAAGAGTGGGCAGTGAGGGAGAGCCTCACAAACACCCAGCAAAGAGAGAATTTAAAATTCTCACAGAGGTAGATTGGAGATTTGAGGTTCGGAAATGTGATCACACTATTTTATAAAGGAGCAGTAGAGAAGCCAGAGTTTGATGGTGGATTTGGCTGGGCTATCAAGGAATTGAAGTACAACATTATAAAAATGTCCCCCAATTCAATGGCTGGTTGAAAAGCTTTAAGCCCCTTAAGCAATCCTTGTATATTACAGTACTGCCCCTGCAGTCAAACATGTATCAACTCCTGAACACATTTGTTAGTCTATTCATGTAACATTACTTTTTGTGTTGTGTTTGAATTATACGTATTGTGTTGTGCATCTTGGTCTGCAGGAACATTGTTTCGTTTGGTGATATGCACATATATGATTAAAATTAAAATAAACTTGAATTTGAACATTAGCTTGTACTCTTCCTGTACTGCATTTCCACTTCAGAAATCTAACACTAGAAAGGATGGAGCCAGCAGACTGTTGAAGGGAGCATATTCTCATGTCGCTACAATGTGGGTTGGTTTATCCCTAAGAGTGATCCTCTGCTGGTGGACATCCCGGCATGTGATGTTATGGTCTCTGACTATTCACATCCAGCAAGAGTAATCACAGTCTCATAATGCCCCTTCCTCATGGGGAATGTGTCCATGGATCTCCTGTGTTGTAGCATCTGATTGAGCCGGAGTCCCAGGAGCCCAGCCTTCTCCCGGCTCGGTGCTGTTGCTCTCAGGCCCTTCAGATGCTTTGCCACCTGGGTGGGGCCACCCTGAGGACCAGTGGGCTTCAAGACCAATGGACATGGATGTGTTCACCTGGGATTTCCATAGGCTCAGAGAATGAAGGTACAATGGACATTATCCAATTCCAGACTTGGGGCTGAGTTAGATCAGTGTGTCTTCAGACAGACAGTATGACAGAGTCCGGACATCTGCAGGTTAAGCAGGGCTCCTCTCCTGGGTCTCTCTGTCTTATCGACACACTGCTTCCTATTGGTGCTTGAACGATGGAGTGACACTCTGGGCCACATCAGCTGGAGTCAGTCAATCCAGCAGTTGGCTCCCCCATCCGCTCTGATCTCTACCCTCAGAAGTGGATGATCCACATGGAGTCTGTCCGAAATCCCTTCTGAACTCAGGAGCATTTTGGCTGTGTGATCTGCTCACATCCCTAGACAATCATCATTCTGCTTGGACCTCAGGCAAATAAGATGGAGGCTCCAGTCTGTGGTTTCTGGAGAGAAGACAAGCTCCACTGTAAGCTGGTCCTTTGCTCCCTCTTCTCTTGTAAGCTTCTCTTCATTCATCAGATAGTGTGGCATTTTCCACCTGGCTGTTTGTCCCCATGGATTTATTATTGTCACATGTACCAAGGCACAGTGAATAGCTGGTCTTGATTACTGTTCATTCCGATCAAATCATTACACAGTGATTGAGGTAGAACAAGGGAAAAGAATAAAATGCAGAATAAAATATTAAATCTACAGAGAAAGTGCAGAGTAGGGAAATGATAAAGTGCAAGATCATAACAACACAGATTGTGTAACCATGATTCCATCTTGTAAAAGTGGTACATGAAAGAGTCTGGGTAGAAGCTGTCCATGAGCCTGGTGATACGTGCTTTCAAGCTTTTCTAAGTTTTGCCTGATGGAGGAGGGGAGAAGAGAAAATGTCCAGGGTGGGTGGGGTCTTTGATTATTCTGCCTGCTTTAGTGAGGCAGTGAGAAGTGTAGACAGAGTTCACAGAGGAGACTCTGGTTTCCAATGATATGCTGAGCTGTGTTGACAACTCTGCAGATTCTTGTGTTCATGTACAGAGCCGTTGCCATACGAGGCAGCTTTGCATCCAAATAGAATCCTTTCTATGATACGTCAGTAAAATTTGGGAAGGGTCAAGACTGAGAAAGAAAAAAATATCTTGCCTAAGGTAGGGTTCTTCAGGTCAGCTCAGAAACCCAGTGGCAGTGTGGAAGAAGCTGTTGTTTAACCGGGTTAAATTTAGATTGTAATTGTGTGGGCAATGGGAAAATCATCCTTTTTGTGCTTCTTGATCTCGTCACTTGAGATTCAAGACTTGAGGTAGAGTTAGAGTTGGGGTTAGGGTGGGGTCTTCAGGCTCCCATACCTCCTGCCTGATGGCAGCGTACGGTCAGATTGTGGAAGCAGACAGAATCTAAGGTGAAAGTTCCAGTCTGTGGTTCTTGCCTGGAGTGAAGATGTGGGAGGAAGCCAGAGCAACAGTGGGAAAGCCACACATCACAGAAAGAGCAGACAACTCCTGATGTCTGGACGCAGTTCAGGGCCCTGGAGCCGGAAAGCAGAACTGTTAAATAATGCACGACAGTGTGATGGATATTTACTGCTGGGACATGAGAGGCTTACTGCCAACCTCAGCTTTCTTGTACAGCAGCATGACTTTCCCAAAGAGTCAGAGTTGTTTCTGACAAAGTTAAAACAACTGCTAACAAACATACCTTGCTCAACTTCTTGCTGTAAACAAGAACCAGTTTTCTGTTCTCAATGAAAATTGCAAGTTTTAAGTTAGAAAAGTCACCTGGGCTGGTTGCTAAGGGATATGCTTTGCAAGGTGAGGTGATCATGAGACTTCATGCCTGCACTGGCCAAACACAACACATTAAAACATTCCAATGTATAACAATTGAGCCCCAAACTGCTATAGGGGAATAAGTGTGACGGATATTCACTTTCTGAAGTCTGGGAAGCTTATTGTCAACCCTATTTTTCTAGTACAGCAATATGACTTATCTAAAGGGTTGAAGTTGTTTGTGACAAAGTTAAAATTTGAACAAAATATTCTTTGTTCATCTTTTTCCAAACAAGAACCTTTTCATGGAAATTGCAAGCAGCAATCAGTTTGAAGTGAAAAGTACAGCATTACAAACAGTATTGTTACAGAGCACAGGCAGTGGGGATGATGTTGGCTGCTTGGAGATGTGTAGAGACCATGAGTCCTCTTGTGTGTATTCACCAAACGAGGTGGACGATGGGGCTAGATTAATAGGTTTGCATTCAGCCAGACAACTTCAGCTAAGTTATTTGCACCGTTGTCCTCAGAAGCTTTGAGACCATCTGTATAAATTACTTCAACCTAGCAAAGGTATCTGGAAAATACTATATGCAGATGATGTTACCTAGTAGAAAATTATATAAATATCAGAAAGCACTGGAGATTGTTAGGAATGATGAGGAGAATGTCAGAATGATGGGTGACAGAAAGAAGAACTAGATTTCATTCCTCAGTCTTTGTTTTCATGATGGATGAGTTGTTTGTCTGCAACTCGCTGCTATGTTCCTTTAGTTCATAAGAATTACACCTGTATTTGGATATCTTTCATAGCTTATAAATCTTTTGGAATTCGGAAATCTTTCGTGAATCATAAATTCTCTGGAAGAAATGTGGGTTAAGAACTATTTGACTAAACTTAAACGTGTATCATTAAAAATAAACAAACTAATATTAAAATAAGTTGTCTGTTGGAAGTACCTCTTCCTGTTCGGGAGTGGGTATCTCACACTGAAGCAGTAGGTATTGGCAGCTGGTCTACACTGTCGGGACTAGACAAGGAAGTAAGTTAGTCCTTGAAGAGTAGATGGACACATTATAACCTCCCAATAGTGAAGGTACCTGTAGAAATCTGTCTCGGATAGGACATAAAATCTTTTGACTTTAGTGCTTTGTGGGCAGGGACCCTGATGAGAGGATTAGTCAAGGTCAACATCATCATCATAACGTGTTGTGTCTTATGATGTGGGCGATCGTGGTCTTTGACCATCATTGTTCTTGGCAAATTTTTTCTACAGAAGTGGATTGCCATTTCCTTCTTCAGGGCAGTGTCTTTACAAGGTGGGTGACCCCAGCCAATATCAGTACTCTTCAGAAACTGTCTGCCTGGCATCGATGGTCGCATAACCAGGTTGTATGATGTGCACCAGCTGCTCATACAACCATCCATCATCTGTTCCCATGGCCTCACATTACTCTGATAGGGAGCTAAGCAGGTGCTACACTTTGCCAAAGGGTGACCTGCAGGCTGGCAGTGGGAAGGAGCACTTTACGCTTCCTTTGGCAGAGACGTATCTCCACACTGCCACCCAATAGTCAAGATAGCTGTGTGTAAAGAGACAGATTGCTTCGGAATAAACTTTTGAGAGGAACTGTCAGATGTCAATTCTTTTGTTCATTCTGTCAAAGAGTAAGTCAGTTGAACATTTTGCAATGTTTATATGATGAATATCATTCATCAACACTTATCGTTAATCCACTGTGATGAAGTGCTTTGAGAGGGCAATCATGAAATATAACTCCTGCCTGAGCAGTGAATTAAATCAGCTCCAATTTGTCTACCTTTGCGCAGATGAACAGCAGGTTCCATTTCACTGGCGATCAGCCCTAGAACATCTGGGCAGTGAACACGCATACATCAGGATGTGCTTCATTGACTACAGCTCTGGGTTCAACTCTATCATCTCCTCAAAACTAATCACTGATCTTCAAGTCCTAAGCCTCTATATCTCCTTGTACAACTGGATCCTCAATTTCCTCGCTTGTAGAGCCCATTTGGTTCAGACTAGCACCAACAATTACCGTGAGCAGAGATGCACCACAAGGCAGTGTGCTTAGCCCACTACTCCACTCACTTTATACTTATAACTGTGAGTCTAGGTACAGTTCTAATGCCATATTCAAGTTTGCTGACACACCACTGTTAGTGGGCGGATCAAAGGTGGTAACAAATCGGTATATAGGAAGGCGATTGACAGTCTGATTGATTGGTGCCACAACACCTGACTCTCACTCAGTGTCAGCAAAACCAAAGAGCTGATTGAATTCAGGAGGAGAAAAGCAGAAGACCATGAGTTAGTCCTCATCAGGAGATCAGAGGTGGATCAAGTTTGCAACTTTAAATTCCTCAGTGTTATCATTTCAGAGAATTTGTCTTGGGTGCAGCATGTAACTACTTTCTTAAAGAAGCTATGTCTGTGCCTTTTCTCATGGACCTCTACTTCCTTATAAATTTTGTGGAGATTCAACATGTCATCACAAACTCCCACCATTCAGACCACACACACTTGTCACTGCTGGTATTGGGAAGGAGATACAGGAGCCTGAGATTCAACATGACCCACTGAGGAACAGTTATTACACTTCAACAATCAAAATCTTTAACCAACATGGACAAGTTCACTCAGCTGAACACTGAACTCAATGTACAACCTATGGACTCACTTTAAAGGAAACTATAACTCATGTTTTCAATATTATTTATTACATATTTATTTGGATTATTATTATTTGTTTTTTTGTATTTGCACAGTTTGTCTTTTGCAGATTGGTATTTGTCTGTGTTTGGATTTGTATAGCTTTTCATTGATTCTAATGTATTTCATTGTTTCTACTGTGAAGGCTCATATGTCAATGAATCTCAGGGCAGAGTATGTTGACATACAGTATACATATTTTGACAATACTTTGAATTTGAAGGAACCATCACTTAAACTAATCCTTGAGAATCTCTGTGGCATTGACAAGAAAAATTAATACTTTGCAGGTGAACTAATTTCAGTTTTGAAAATAATTGGGAAGGCACCCTCCAACATCTCCTCATAGCTGTGTTCAAAGTATTGATTTATTCTGTTTAATTAATCCTATTCTCACAGTTCACTGTACAGTGTAGAATTTAAGTTATTCCCTGAACTCACTACACTTTGAAAGGAGTGCTCCAATTCCAGACCCAAAGATGAGTTCAGGAATTGTGTAGTGTTAAAATGATATCTATGATTTGTCACAATAGCAATTTTTTCAACAATATTTTTATTGTTTTTTTAAATAAAGAGGACATAGTATAAAGGAGAATTGTGCAGTGCGTAACAAATATATCAAATGTACAATTCACATTCATGAAAGAGATGCACCCATAGTACAAACATGCTTTGATTATCGCCCCACCCCTCCCAGTCCCCAACTCCAAGCCATCAATGCATTGGCAAAAAGGGTTAAACAGAACCTTTGTCCCGACAGAGCTGGATTGGAATAGAGAAGGTGTATTTTTCTAATACATGGGCTCTTGTATGATAACAAATTTGAGTCTGAAGAGTTTTACTGGAAAATGCTGGAGGTCAGGGATTTATGTACTGAGGAAAGGGAGAGAGAATAGACCTTTAGCCTCAGTGGCGGTGCTGAAGTGGTGCTTGCTGTTGCTATAGCACCAGCAGAAATTACAATAGCACCACCACAACACCAGCAAGAAATTAACTGAACTTTGACATACAAATTGCAGCTGCTTTCTCTGTATAGTTTTGAATACAGCTTGTTTCTCCAGTTGATCTAGTGAAACAATGCCCCCAATTACCATAGCACCCACACAGCTATAAAGTTATAAACTCTGTGGAGGTCTAAGGTCAGATCCTCTCTACATTTCTGCTTATTCGTTCGTTGTCAATGTCTTGCCATTGCTGTCCTCAGATCAGTAAAGCTGATCTAAGATCACTTAAGGTGGTGATGTCACTCACGCGAGAGATTGATAGTATACATACATTGTGCAGGATCCAGGCGCAGATCGAGACTAACGGATGCCACACATCCACATTCTGCTTTTAAAGCTAGCATGATCCTGGCACGAGCATTAATTTGGCCGGCGTGAAAAATGGATCAATTTTTAGTGAGAAAACGACCTCATCCAGAGGAATCAGCGGTGTCTCAGCCCGAGCCTGTCTTAATTGAAAGTGACATGCAGAGAGAAGTAAGTGGGGATGAGGACAACAGCAGTTCATCAAAGGAGTATGAGGGTGAAGTAGAGGAACAAGAAATGGAGCGGGATTCGGAAGAGAACGTGGATGAAGCTGCTCTTAGTGTTAGTGGGAATATTGTTAGCGATGTTAGCCGGCAGCCTGAGGAAGGACCCCATCGGCCAGCATTGCAAAAGTACCCTTCACAACAGTTTGGCAATCAGCAAAGGAGTTTTATTCGTGGCTGGTTTGACCGGTATTCTTGGCCGGAATATTCGATCAGGAAAGACACTTCGTTCTGCTTCACATGCAGGCACTTCCTGTGTGGAGGACATGGGTTCCATTCTGAGTCTACCTTCACTGTCACCGGTTACCGCAACTGGCGGAAAGCTACAACAGCTTTCAAAACCCACCATGTAAGTGCAGCTCATGAGTTTGCTATGGAGGCATGGGCTGAATTCAGATTGAGAAAACAAGACGGTTCAAGATTGGTTAATATGCTTGATAAAGGACATGCAAAGATTGTCCAAGAAAATCATGAGTATATGAGAGCAGTGGTTGAGTCTCTACGCTATACTGCATGCCAAGACATTGCCCAGTGAGGACACCGGGAGGATGATGGATCTGGCAATAGGGGAAACTTTGTTGAGTTGCTCAGTGAAAATTGGGCAGTTTGATAAGACTGTAGCTAAAAAAATAGAGGACAATCCTAGAAATGCAAAAAACACCTGTCATGATATCCAAAATGAAATTATGGGTATTATGGCAGATATGGTCAGACGTCAAACAAGTGCAGAAATCAAGGAGGCTGGACATTTTGTCATCATGGTGGATGAAAGTAAAGACTTGAGTAAAAAGGAGCAAATATCAGTGGTGGTGCAGTATTTGAATAACAAAACAGTGCTTGAAGGATTCTTGCACTTCACTCCAGCAGAAGGGTTGGACGCAGAGTCGCTGCTTAAAAGCATTGAACAGACACTTGCCCAGTGTGTTATTGATAAGAACGTGTTATAGGTCAGTGTTATGATGGGACGGCAGTGATGTCTGGGTGCAATAATGGGGTACAAGAGAGGTTCAGGAAAGAGGTCCCGCAGGCATTATATATACGCTGCCATGCTCACAGACTTAACCTTGTTTCAGTGGATGTTGTGAGTAATGTACAACAAGCAGGTGAGTTTTTTGAAACTGTGCAACCTCTTTTCAAACTCTGTTGCCCATGATCTCTTCATGAAGAAACAGAGAGAACTGGAATCAACTGCACAGCCCGTGGAGTTGTGGAAATTGTCAGATACATGCTGGGCATAGCAGTATACAGCTTTGTGGGCTATAAGGAAATCACTCCCTGCCATTCTAGATACATTATAGGATATTATTGGTCAACCAAATGCGCGGAGGAAAAGGAAGGCCAGGGCTGTAAATGGACTGATTGACAAGCAGTTTGCTTTACTTCTCACTCTGAGGATTTATTCCGAGTCACCAAGTTCATGTCAGACCAGCTACAATCTCCAAGTTTGGAGCTTTCATCCGCTGTGGACTTGGCTCAGTCTGTTATCGATGCTCTCTCAGCAAAATGAGGAGAGGAATCATGGAGTGAAATTTAGGCACGAACTAGGGACCTGTGCGTCAAGGCCGATATACAGAGCAGACCACATGAAAGGAGACAGGCCCAGCCACCCCGCCGCCTACATGATTTTGTAACCGAACGCACACATGTCACATCCTCCGATGTCCTTTGCAAGCACCTTTTCAATCTAGTTATAGACAGACTTCTGACTGAAATGAAAAGACAGTTCTCAATTGAGACTGGGGGTGTTCTGACTGGAGTCTCAGCATTGAGTATCAAACACAAGCTCTCCCTGGACAAGAATTGTCTTTGGCCAAAGGCCCAATACTATGGAGTGACTGAAGTGAACCTGACTGCATAGCTACATCAGGATCGGCGTCTGCTGGAAACAAAACAAAAGCAAGGACAGACAGTGAATAACAATGGAATTTGTAGCTCTAATGAGACCCTACCGCGATGCATTTATAGATTTATACAAACTAATCTGCATATCATTGACCCTGTCTTTGACATCTGCCTCATGCGAATGGAGTTTCTCTTGCCTCAGACGCCTCAAAAACTATCTGAGGAACAGCAGTGGCGATGCTCGGCACAGCAACTTGGCCCTGTTGGCCATAAACAGCTAGGGGACTAAGGCACTTGACATCCAGAAAATCATTGATGCTTTCACCACCAATCACAACAGCAGATGAATTGTGCTTCTCTGAAAACATCAATGGTGAGTGCAGTTGATTTAAAAAAAAATTTTTCTGCTATTTTCTGCTATTAAGCATACTGCTTTTGCTTAGACTTCCAAGCGGTGATTCTATTGATTTTTGTTTTAAATTCAGTAGCCAAATTAATTGAGGTATTGCATGGTCAGAGTACAATTTATCCAGCTCCTGGTAAAGCCTTGCATTTGTTGTTTGCCTTATTTGACTTTAGTAATGGTGTATCTTTTGGCATTGTCTGTCTGTGTAATGTGAATAGCTGTGGACATTGTGGGTTAGCATTGTGTTTTTCAGTAGAAAAGCAGGCATTTGACGCTGATTGCGGGATTGGTGCATGATTCATGTTGTGTGCTGTGGGTCCCATGCTCTGTTGGCTTGTACGTTTATGCTCTGTGTAGCCCGGGTTGTCTCTGATGCTGTTGACACTGTCACAGTTCACTTCTGTATTAGATCTTTCGATTGCTGTTGCTTGTGAATCAACAGAGGCATTTATAGTAGGCACAAAATGCTTGAAACTGACTTTTGAATGCCACGCATCTGGCCTTGCGAATACATATTACCATACAGTACATCCCTTATAACCATCACTGAATAATTCAGCCTCACTGTAGCACCAGCAAGAAAAAATCTCTGGCGCTCCAAGTGTTTAGTCTGGCTGGGAATCTTGAAAGTATTCAAGAAAGCGTCCCCACACCTTTTGGAACTTCATGTCGAAATTGAGAATTGAATAGTGGATCTTCTCATGGTGTAGACTGGACATAATGTCTCTGAGCCACTGAGCATGGGTAGACGGGGCAGCATCCCTCCACCTGAGCAAAAACTGCACACCTGGCCAACAGAGAAGCAAAAGACAGTGTGTGATGTTTAGTCCGGCTTATGTGCATGTCCCCCTCTCTGGAGGTGCCGAAAAGAGCAATCAAAGGGTTGGGTTCCAAATTATAATTAAGTATTTGGGATAGAGTTTGGAAGACATCTTTCCAGTATTTTTCCAAACTAGGGCAAACTTAACCTACATGAGAGCAAACTCTTTCCAATAAATGGAGAAGCACAAATGTTAGAGTTTCATAACCTCCCTTTTAAGGTTGTGAATAACCAATTTACTTACCTTGGCGTCACAGTAACAAGGAAATATAAGTGTCTTTTTGGAGAAAACTTTATTTGTTAAATCATACAAAACAGAGCTTAGTACAGTGGTCACCACTGTCCATGTCTCTGATGGGCCGAATCAACGTTGTCAAAATAAACATCCTTCCTAAATTTTTATACCTTTTTCAATCCATACCAATTTTCATTCCTAAAGCCGTCTTTGACTCGCTAGACTCAGTCATATCATCCTACCCCGACTGAATAAAGTTCGTCTTCAAAAATCTAGAAGAGTTGGGGGCATGGTTCTGCCCAATTTCCACCTATACTACTGGGCAGCTAACATTCATTGTCTCATCTTTTGGTCTCATTTTTACAATCAATTCGACTGCCCAATATGGGTGACAATGGAGCTGAACTCTACTAAGAATGTTTCCATCACCACACTTCTTGTCTAAACCAATTGCTAATCCTGTCATCAGACACACCCTGAGAGTGTGGGCTCAGTTCAGAAAGCATAGTGGTCTCCATGCCTTCTCTCTTTCAAGTCCTATTCTACATAATCATCTCTTCCAGCCTTCGGTACATGATTCAACACTGGTACAGAAAGGGCAACAGACACTTTAAAGATCTTTTTTTAGACAACTGTTTTGCATCATTTGAACAACTGTCTGCAAAGTTTAATCCACCCAACACTCATTTCTATAGATATTTGCAAATGAGACATTTTATCCACCATCTGATACCCTGAGACACCCGACACAAATGTCTTTGATTTGTTTCTCTGTATGAATCCACTGCGCAAAGATCTAATATCTTTTATCTGTGACAAGCTGGCAGATCTGAGGCGAGCCTCTCTTGACAAAATTAAAACTGCCTGGGAGCAAGGTTTAAATTTTTCAATGACAGATGAGGTATAGGATGAAGTCCTCAAATTAGTTAACTCAACCTCTTTATGTGTCCGCCACTGCCTGTTACAGTTCAATGTCATACACAGGGCCCATATATCTAAAATTAAATTATTTCGCATTTACCCAGATGTTAATCCCTGTTGCGACAAATGCAAAAGGGCAAGGCTCCCTTATCCATATGTACTGAACAATTCTTTGTAACAGTTTGCCATTAATTAGAATTGAACTGTATTTATATCTGTACCTCATAGGCTCAGATGTAATTGGAATCCTTTGATCCAGAACTTAATTTAAACCTTCATCATTTCTGTCTACTCAGACACTCTCTGTGGTATCTACATATATGGTGAGCCAGAAATAGGATTAGCTCTGGCTGTGCAGTTGTCCTATCTGGGGATTGTAGTAAATGACAGGAACAGAATTCTTTATTCATTGCCACCACAAGGCTGAGTGTTTACAGTAAACAATGTAATGACGGACAATTGGATACACTTCTCTTTCTTTTCCCATCTATGCTACAAGCTGATGCTGTGGGCATCACTGATTCAAAGAAGATCATATCGGTTAGCTTAATCTTAAAGGATATACTTTCTATTGAAAGGACAGGCAGGAAGGCATAGGTACTGGTGTGGCTCTGCTGGTAAGAGATGGAACTACATCTTTAGAAAGAGGTGACATAGGGTCAGAGAATGTTGAATCCTTGTGCGTAGAGTGTAGAAACTGCAAGGGTAAAAAAAATTATGGGAATCATTTACAGGACTCTAAATTGTAGCCAGAGTGAGATTGCAAAAAGAGCAGGAAAGGGCATGGAATAAGGGTAATGACACGATTATAAGGGGGACTTCAATATGCAAGGGGATTGGGAAAATTAGGTTGGTATTGGATTGCAAGAGAGGGAATTTGTTGAATGCCTACAAGTTGGCTCTTTAGAGCAGCTTGTGCTTGAGCCTACTCAGAGAAAGTCTATCTTAGGTTGGGTGTTGTGTAATAATCCAGATTTTATTAGGGAGCTTAAGGTAAAGGAACTCTGAGGAGACAGGGATCATAATATGATTGAATTCATACTGCAATTTGAGAGGGAGAAGCATAAGTCCATTGCGTCAGCATCACAATGAAATAAAAGGAATTACTGAGGCCTGAGAGAGGAGCTTGACCAGGTGGATTGGAGGGGGATACTGGCAGGGATGACGGCAGAGCAGAGATGCTGTAGTTTCTGGGAATAGTTCACAAGGCGCAGGCAAGATACGTCCTACAGAAGGAGAAGTTCTCAAATGGGCAGAGTAGACAGACAACTGTGGCTGACAAGGGAAGTTAAGGACTGCAGAAAAGCAAGGAAAGGGCATATAATGTAGCCGAAGCGAGTGGGAAGTTGGATGATTGGGAAGTTTTTTTTAAAATCCAACAAAAGGCAACTAAAAAGCCATAAGAAGGGAAAAGAGGAAATATTAGGACAAGCTAGCCAATAATATAAAGCAGGACACTGAACATTTTTTCAGTTATATAAAGAATAAAGGGAGGTGAGAGTTGATATTGGACCACTGGAAAATGATGCTTGGGAGGTAGTAATGAGAGACAAAGAAATCTGGATAAACTTAATAAGTACTTTGCATCAGTCTTCACTGTGGAAGACACTAGCAGTGTGACAGAGGTCCATGAGTATCATGGAACAGGAGCGGGTGCTTTGTTATTACAAAGGAAAATGTGCTAGGCAAGCTGTAAGGCCTTAAGCTGGATAACTCACCTGGACCATATGGACTACATCCCAGAGTTCTGAAAATGGCTGCTGAAGAGATAGCAGATACATTGGTTATGATCTTTCAAGAATCACTCAATTCTGGCATGGTTCCAGAGGACTGAAAAATTGCAATTGTTACTCCACACATTAGAAGGGGAGGAAGGCAAAAGAAAAGAAATTATAGGCCAGTTAGCCTAACATTGGTGGTTGGGAAATTGTTGGACTCAACTATTAAGGATGAGGTTTTGAGGTACTTGGAGACTAATGATAGACTAAGCCAAAGTCAGCCAAAGTTTCTGTAAAGGGAAATCTTGCCTGACATATCTGTTAGAGTTCTTTGAGGAAATAAAAAGCATGGTGGACAAAGGAGAGGTAGTGGATGTCATTTACTTGGATTTTCAGAAGACATTTGATAAAGTGCCACATATGAGGCTGCTTAACAAGATAAAATTCTATAACATTACAGGAAAGATACTGGCGTGGATAGTGGAATGGCTGGTAGGTAGAAGACAGTGATTGGGAATAAAGGGGGCCTGTTCTTGTTGGCTGCCAGTGACTGGTAGTGTTTCTCAGAGGTCAGTGTTGGGTCTGCTACTTTTCACATTTGTCAGTGATTTGGATAATGGAATTGATGGCTTGGTGCAAAGTTTGCAGATGATGTGAAGATAGGTACAGGGTTAAGAAGTGCTGAGGAAGCAATGTGTTTTACTGAGTGTCATGGTCCAGGCTGTGAAGTCCGCATTCCGGTTCATGGTCTGGTCCGTTGATACCGTATTCCGGGTTTTCTGTTTTTTTCCTCCTTGTTTGGCTGGGTCCCTTAATTGAAGCACCTGATTCTCATTTTGGGCTGGCACATAAATACCTCAGCAAACCAGGAATTCCCTACTGGACTGTTTTCTCTTTCTCATTCCCTCATGAATTCCTGGCAGTTACTTTGGCATTAACCTTTGTCTGTAATCTTCAGCTGTTACCTTTGCCTGCTACCTTGCCTGTATTGCTGTCAAGTTCAACTGCTGGAATGAGACTGGAGCCTTGTCAAGCCAAGATAAGGAACTATCTATTGCTGAGTTTGGAGCTGTCTCTTTGTGTCCCTGTGTTTATTGTCCATGTTAAAGAAGAGTCCTGGCCCTAGGGTCTGTTCCCAAGGAGGGGCCCTGACTCTGTGTGGAGCCTTGGCTCTAAGTCCTGTTCTCAAGGAGGGGGTCTAAGTCTCTGTGCTTGAGTCGAAGGCTCTGTTCTCCAAGACCTAGCCCAGGTGCCATGTTCCAGCCCTGTCCAAGTCTGAGCTTCGTGTCCTCATTCAGTTCTGGAGCCTCGCCCAGCCCTGTGCTGGAGATCCTTCGTCCTATGCTGGAGTACCTTGTCCAAGAACCTCGCCTTGTCCAAGCCACATCCAAGAACCTCAGTGTCTGTGTCTTGCATTTGGGTCTGCTATCATTGCCCCCCCCCCCCCCTTGCAACACTGAGACAAGCTGGAAGAATGGGAAAAATAATAGTGAGTGATGGAATACAGTGTTTGGAAATGTATGATAATGCATTTTGGTAAAAGGAACAAAAGCGCAGACTAGTACCTAAATGGGGAGAAATTTCAAACAGAGTTGCAAAGGGAGTTGGGACTCCTTGTGCAGGTTAATTTACAGGTTGAATCTGTGGTAAAGAAGGCAAATGCAATGTTGGCATTCACTTCAAGGGGAATAAAATATAAAAAGTAGATAAGACTGAGGCTTTGTAAGACATTAGTCAGGCCACACTTGGAGTATTGTCACAGTTTTGGGCCCCATACCTCGGAAAGGATGTGTTGTCAGTGGAGACCGTTCAAAGGAGATTCACTAGGATGATTCCAGTAATGAAGCGGTTAACATCTGAAGAGTATTTGGCAGCTTTGTGCCTGTACTCACTGGAAGTTAGAAGAATGTGAGGAGGGGATCTCATTGAATTCTACCGAATGTTGAAAGGACTGGATAAGGTGGATGTGGAGAGGCCATTTCCTATGATGGGGGTGTCCAGAAGTAGAGGGCACAGCCTTAAAATTGAGGGGTGACATTCTACAGCAGAGGTAAGGAGGAATTTTTTAGCCAGATAATAGTGAACCTGTGGAATTCTCTGCCACAGACAGCTATGGAGGCCATGTCCATGGGTATATTTAGAGCCAAAGTTGATAGTTTCCTGATTGGTCAGAACATCAAAGGTTATGATGAGGAGGAAGGTGTATGGGGTTGAGTGGGATCAGCCATGATGGAATGGTGAAGCTGACTTGATGGGCTGAATGGCCCATTTCTGCTCCTTTAACTTGTGGTCTTCTGGTCGAGGCTGGGTCCTTGGTATAAGCACAAGAGATTCTGCAAATGTATGAAATCTGGAACGCACACAAAGTGCTGAAGGAAATCAGCATTGGAGGGAGGGAGTAAACTGTCAATGTACTCAAATTCAGGACTGGAAAGGAAGGGAACTGAAACCAGAATGAGAGGTGGGGGGAGCACAAGCCGGTAGGTGAGAGGTGAGACCAGGTGAGGGGTATAGTGGGGGTGTGGGGCATTTGTAGCAATGGTGGTGGGTCTGGGTGAGTCAGAGAGCAGTAGATATCAAAGAGTGGCCAGTGAGGGAGAGCCTTATCACACACCCAGCAAAGAGAGAATTTAAAATTCTCGTAGAAGTAGGTTGGAGATTAGAGGTTTGGAAATGTGATCACACTATTTTATAAAGGAGCAAGAGAGAAGCCAAAGTTTGATGGTGGATTTGACTGGGCTATCAAGAGATTGAGGTACATCATTATAAAAATGTCCCCCAGTTCAATGGCTGGTTGAGAAGCTTTATGCCCCTTAAGCAATCCTAGTGTATTACAGCACTGCTCCTGTGGTCAATCATGTATCAACTCAGGAACACATTCGATACCAATCTGACAGCCTGATGAACAAGGAAAATGCTGGGACCTACAATGATAGATGCAATAACATAACAGTAAAATAATAGGATTGAGAAGATTTATGAATAAGTTGTCATATTTGATGATTTTAGTAGAGTTTTCGAGTATCTGACTAGAGAATTGATAATGGAGATCCAGCAGGCATCATGTTTTGACTTTTTGGAGGCTTTCAATAAGTCCCATAGATGACCTTGTCAAGATGGTTGGAGTGAGGTGTAATACTCTGACATGATCTGGGAACTGGTAATTGGACAGAAGCCAAAGAGTAGGAATGAATGTCCCACTCAGGTCATCAGGCTGTGTCTGATCGGTTACAGCAGGGATCAGCACTTGGCATTCAACGATTCAGGTGCTACAACAATATTTTGATGGAGAGGGTCAAATGTTGTATTTCTTGGTTTGCTGACAAGACATAACTGGGTTGGATGAAGAATCTGAAGGAGGATGAAAGGGGGTTTCAGTGGGATAAAGACAAGCTGACTGAGGGCACAGGAATGTAGCACAATACAGAAAAGTAGAGTGTTTGAAATGTTGAGAGATTGAATAATGTTGATGTTCAAAGGATCCCAGGTGTTCTCACACTGAAGTCAATCAAAGTCAAAGTGCAGGTGAAACAAGTAATTAATAGGTTTCAATAGGTACATTTAATGTCAGAGAAATATATACAATATGCATCCTGAAATTATTTTTCTTTGCAAACATCCACAAAAAGAGGAGTACCACAAAGAGTGAATGACAGTTAAATGTTAGAACCCCAAAGCCCCCCCAACTCCCACCCCCATGCATAAGCAGCAAATCAATGATCTCCCCCCCCCCCCACCCCACCAGCACAAAGCATCGGCGGTACACTTCACCAAGCACTCAAGCATGTAACAAAGCATCAGTAAGACACAGACTTGCACTACCCCAAAGATGACTCGTTCACCTGGTAATTCAGGCTATCTCTCTCCCTCATATGGGAAAAATAGATGTCCCTGTTTCACAGTGAGAGGAGATGCATAACAAAGCAGCTCACTGATTTATGCTGTTAAAGGTCAGTTGCGTTGCATTTTCTGAGCTCTGTGCCCAAAGAACTCGGGTCTCTGGGCATACAGCCAGCAGCCAGCTCACTACTTTTGATCTTCCCTCTCCCACGATGCATCAGGCAGCAGCACCGGCCTTGAGTCTGCCCGTATCCAGAGCTACGAGAATCTGCCACACTGAAGGTGCTCTAGTCTTCCAGTCCGCATCCTTGGCATATCGAAAAGCAGCTGGTCATGAGGCCCTGAGGATGGGTCCCATTTCCACAAAGAACCAGAGTCAGCATGTAACTCCAGGTCAGGATCTTTTAAAAGAACCTTGAGAAGAAAAAAAAGAGATATCAAAGATAGAAATAGAGCTGTTTCTGAAGATGCAACCGAAGGAGTCACCATTAGGTGCCATCGTCCCCCTAAATTCTGCTTAGGAAGACAAATGTTGGGCTTTATCGAGAAATAATATGAGTGCAGGAGTAAAGACAGCTTATCACAATTGCAGTGTTTAGACTCTGTCTGGGTTTGTTGAGCTCTGGTTCCCTCTCTCCCTGCGGCCCCCATTCACCCAGTCTGACGTCTGTGTATTAGATGTCAGCCGACTCAGTGGAACTACAAGAGCAAGCTGTGAACAAGAGAAGTCAAGTTAAAAAATTGGCAATGCACCACACCCAATGTTTCTCAGCAAGTTTACATAGACATCTTGTAGGCCAATCCGCTGGCCTTCTGATCTCTGCAGAACACTGCTGATGTAAGTGTCAGATGGCCGGCAAAAGTTCTGGTGCAGTGACTGGAGACAGAGATAAAAGCAAGTTGACGTGAGCAGTACAGCAGAAGGAAGTGGGAATGCTATCATTACAAATGTTAACCATACCACTATATTGGTAGCAGGTTAACATTAGGTTTACCACTGATTAAAATGATGTAAATATTAGAAACAGCTCTTAGATATATCTTAGCAGAGATATGGGCTTTAGCAATGTTATAACTATAAACTATCTTCTAATATTATTATCTGTTAATTGTATTATTGTAAGGTGGTTTTAGTGTATAGAATTACTAAATATATGAGCAGCATACTTAAATGCAAACAGTACATTTTTAAATCACTGTGAAGGGCAACAATCATAGATTAATAGAGTATTTCAGCATAGGAGCAGGCCATTTCACCCAACTCATTCATCAAGTAATTTCTCTGGCAACAGGTTTCATACACTCACCTCCTTTTGAAGTTGCTCTTCAGGTGTCTGTTAGATTTTTCCCTTCACTTCTTCACCTTTGTCTCAAGACTGTATACATCTCTGAAGGATAAGCTCTCCGTCTCCTGTGATGGTGTGTTTCTCAGTGAGTAACCAACATTTTTCTGAACGTTGCATAATTTAAATTATAAAGACTCATTGCAAGTACTTTATTATGGATTAAATATCTGATGGATGTGAGTAGGTGACATGTCAGAGGGTTTGGGCTGCATTTTGTTTTTACTTTTGTTCCTGTTTCGATTTATTCATTTATTTATTTTTTGTAATTTGTTTTTTTGTTGAAGTTCATCAACAAACAAACATTTCCATAAGATGTATTTCAGACATTGTACATATATATCATATAATCATATATATATCACAAATCTCCACAAAGTATTTATCTGAGGTATATACTTATAGAAAAGAGTGGAAAGAAAAAACAAGCAAAAGGAAAAAACTATATACAAGTAGGGAGTGATTTTTTTTTACAACAGATTCATTGATTTGTGAGACTAATATCAGGCCTATGAGGCATTATGTAGTTAAACCATTTTTCCCAGTATGAATCAAATTGTTCCAGATTATGATTAACAGATGCTGTTATCTTCTCCATTTTGTAAATGTCCATTGTAATTTCCATCCATGCATTTAAAGTTGGGCTCTCATGTGATAATCATTTCCTAGTAATAGTCTCTTTACCAGCCACCAACAGTATATTCAGTAACTATTTATCTCTTTTCAACCATTCTTGAGGTATATATCCAAAATAATGGTCTCACTCTCTAAAGGTATTTCACATTTAAAGATGTCTTGTAGGACATTGTATATCACCCTCCAATAGTCTTTGATAACAGGGCAGTCCCAAAAAATATAATAATGATTTGCAATTTGATTTCCACAATTTCTCCAGCAAACAGGGAGGTTACTATCTTAATGGGATTTCTGAGAGGGTGTAATAAAAGATCTTATCAAGTTTTTCCATCCAAACTCCCTCCATTTCTATGAACTGGTACACTTCCATTGATACCTCCATATTATTGTCCATTCTTCCTCAGATATAATTATCCCTCCTTCCTTCTCCCATTTTGTTTTAATGTATGAAGTCGAATGTGTTTTAAGATTTGACAACCCCTTATACATGCTTGAAATGATTCTACTACCGTTATCTGAATTATATGCTTTTCCAAATAGCTCTATCAAGCATGTACTTGCCTTGGTTACAATTTTAAAAGTCTTATTAACATATTGTCACATCTGTAAATACCGATAAAAACTTGTTTTTCTAATAAGTGTTTCTCTTTAAACATTTCAAAACTGAACAGTGTTCCTTCTGTCATTATGTTGCAAAGAACTGTTATTCCTTTAGCTGTCCAGTCCTTAATTCTACCATCCAATTTATTTGGTGTAAAATCCGACTAATATGCACACCATTTAAGAATAGCAATATCTCCCTCCAGATTATATTCTTTTATAGTAGTTTTCCATATTTTAAGAGTCAATTTCACCCATGGGTTATCAATAGTATTTATGTATCTTTGCAGGTTGTTATCAGCCAAAATTGCTTGTATGGGGATGGGAAGTACCCGCTCCTCAATGTTTTTCCATTGAGCGTCATATGATGGGTTGCACCAACATATCACAGCTCTCAACTGTGCTGCAAAATAATAATCTCTAAGAGAAGGTAGGCCCCATCCCCTCTTTTCCTTTGCAAATTGCGAAGTCTTGAGATAAACTCTAGGCCTTTTACCCTGCCAAATATACCTTGATAACACCTTGTTCCATTCATTGAATTGATTTTGATTAATCTCCGTTCGTAGGGTCTGAAAGAGATATAACAGTCTGGGCAGTATATTCATTTTAATAGACTCAATCCTTGAGCTGAGACGGAAAAAAGGAATCAGATTCCATTTTGCCACATCTTCCTTATTTTTTTTATATAAAGGCTGATAATTACATCTTGATAATTTTGTCAAATCTTTTGGCATAATGATGCCCAAATATTTGAAAGACTTTGTTTGCCATGCCCAGGGATATCTACTTTCAATTTCTCTTGGTGGGCTATAGTAATATGAAAGTAATTGGGTTTTATCTATGTTGATCTTGTATCCTGATAATTGACCATATTACTTAAAGGATTGCATTAATTTAGGTAAAAAGTATGTTGGTTGCTCTAGATAGATCAAAATGTCATCCGTGTAACAAGCCAATTTATGCTCTGTCCCTTTAATATTAATTCCCCTGATAGCTTCATTTTGTCTGATGTATTGAGCTAATGGTTCCAGATATAATCGAAGAGTAGCGGTGACCATGCACAACCTTGTCTCATGCCCCTTTCTAGGGTAAGACTATTGATAAATATCCATTGATTTTAATCCTAGCAGTAGGGTTGTCATATAGTGTCTGTATAGTTTTAATAATTGTGTCTTGGAAACCAAGCCTATGTAAAACTCTGTAAAGAAAATTCCAATTAACCAAATCAAATGCCTTTTCAGCATCCACGCTTATCACTATTGCTTCAATTATTTATTTTTTTGTATATGTATGTGAAGTGTCCTTTGTATATTGTCTTGTGTTTGGCGTTGTTGTATAAAACCTGTCTGATCGTTACGTATCAGTATGGGTAGAAACTCCTCTAATCATTTGGCCATGATGGAAGTAAATAATCTATAAGGCACATTAAGAACAGATATTGGTCTAAATGACCCTCGTTCCATTTTATCCTTGCCTTCTTTCGGTATAGCTGAGATTATCGCTTCCTTACAACTGGGTGGCATTTGTGCCTTTTTTAGAGCCCAGTTCAGTGTGGGGAGTAAAACAGGAATTAACTCATTTTTAAATTCTTTGTACCACTCTGCCGTATACCCATCTGATCCTGGTGACTTGCTTAATTTAAGCCTATGAATTGCAGCTTTTAATTCAACTTCAGTTATGTCAGCAGTCATCATCCTATTTTGTTCTTAGCTTAAAGTGGGTAACTCTAGAGAATTCAAGAAGGTGTCAATTTGGGTAATGCTTCCCCCTGGAACTTTGGAATATAGAGTTTTGTAAAACACTTCAAAAGCTTCTTGAATTTCACTTAGATTATTTTTTATGATTTTCATTCTTGGGTCCCTAATTCTATGAATTGTATTTTCTGCTATCCTTTTTTTTCAGTTTACACACCTATATTTTCATAGACTTTGATCCGCTTTCATAACGTCTCTGTTTCAGAAACATTAAATGTTTACTGATTTCTTGCATAGCCAAACTATTAACTTCATTCCTAATTCTTTTAATTTCCCCTAATGTATCCTGTGCTAAATTCAATTTGTGTTTTCTCTTTAGTTCCTTCAGCCTATTTTGTAATTCCTCTAATGTTTTATTCCTTATTTTTCTTATATGAAGATATCGTGATAATTTTCCCTCTTAAGACAGCCTTCAGAGTATCCCATAAAATGGGAGGTGAAACTTCTTCATTATCATTAAATTCTAAGTAGAGACCAATTTATTTTTTAATTTGTTCTTTAAAGTACGGATCATTGAGTAGACTTGAATTTAGTTTCCAAATAGTATTCTTTGGTTGTAGGTCAAAATTAACAGATAAATATATAGGTGCATGGTCACTTACATCTATTGTCCCAATTCCACAGGTGTTTATTTTGTCTTTGTCTTTTCCAAATGTTATGAAATAGTCTATTCTTGTATATACAGAATGGGGAGCAGAATAATGAGTGTAATCCCTTCTGTCGGGGAAAAGGTCCCTCCATATATCAATTAAACCAACATCCTCAAAAAGTGTATTAACTTTCTTAAGTAAGGATTTTGTTTCATAGGTTTTTCTATTGGAAGAGTCTAAGTTTGGTTGTAATTGTAAATTTAAGTCTCCCCACATATCAGGAGAACCTCTGTTTCCGCTACCATAATATCAGTAATTTTCTGAAAGAATCCAATATCACTTCCCGAGGTGTGTATATATTCAATAGAGTAACTGAATTTCCGTCTATATTCCCCCTTACCAGAATATATCTGCCCTCCTTATCTCCCATTTTGAATACTTTTTAAAATTTAGCTTACTTGAGATAAGAATAGCAACTCCTCTCCTCTGTTCTGATTTATATGAGGAGAAAAACAAATTAGTGAAGCCCATTCTTTTTAGTTTTCTATGCTCATTATCACTTAAATTAGTTTCCTGTAAATATACTACATGGGCTTGTTCTTTTTTCATTTTGGATAAAATTCTATTATGCTTGATTGGATTTAATAGCCCATTGACATTAAAAGAAATGAATTTTACTTTGTCCTTAGCCATCTGTATTTATCTGTCAATGTATCATTGAAATTAGCAGAATAAAACTTAATCGATCTACTCCCTAAACAAATAAGAAACAAGAAACTCAAATAATAACAAAAATGGCAACGAATGTGTCTGAGGTCTCTGGTAGATGACCCTGTTGTGTACTCCTATATACATGGTGTGTACTCCTTCTATATACATATATACATACACATATATGCACACATACATATATTTTCATTTTGGTGGGGAAAAAGGAGTAAGTGAGCAAATAAAGAAAAATAACTGAGTAATATAAAATCCACATTATAAAAGTATTTCTCGAGATAGGTATATCACCATCTACTTTTGCTTCCGTTTAGCTTCTCAACATTTTTAAAGTTAGCCAAACCTTATGGCTCTTCTGGAGGGGGTGAGGACTGTCTTTGGAAACTCCCGGTTTCTTTCTGATATACTTCCCTTGGCCTCCTCCCGTCTCCTGCCTTCTCGATTCTTGCACTATTTCCCAAGCAGAGTGGGATAATTCCTCTGCCAGGCTTTCCCTCGGTTTGATCAAGCTGACAGGCAACCCTTTGGCCTTCATGTCTGTAGTCGCCTCTTCCACTGTCTGATACAGTCAGATCCCATCTTGATAGAACACTCGAAGTCTAGCGCATCCCGCAGCAAGTATCCAACAAACTCTGTTATAGACAAGCCCCACGCTCCTTCGTGAACGTTGTATATTCTGATATTTTTCCGCTGTGATCTTCCCTCCAGGTCAAGCAGTTTACCTTCTTGTTGATTTAATATTTTTATTGTCTTACTTGATATCTGTTTCACGTTTTGAACGCGATCTTCCACCTTCTCAATTCAAGTCTCTGCCACCGCTATTTTTTGATTGACCATGGTGAGCTCTGACTTAATATCACGTAGCTGCTGTTTTATATCATTCTGGAACTCCCTTATCTCTTTCAAAATTTCGATCTATTTGCCGCTTCACCTGAACGAGGTCCGGCGTCCACCTCGCTAGCACGTGGTCGGGTACGAGAGCTGCTCGTTGCACTCCTCTCAGCCGCGGGCTCCGCAGTGTCGCGTTTTTTATTTCCATTCTTTTTCCCCATTCTTTCCCCTCTTATCAGTTCAAATACTTTCAAAAAATACTATATTTGATGCGTTAACATTGCTTAATACGCGTTTTTCCGGAGGAGCTTGTGACTTAAGCTGCCATTCTCGGTGATGACATCACCAGAACCCCCCCCCCCCCCATTCATTTAAAAATATTCACATCAAATTGCTTTTTGCACAACTCTGCTCAACATAAATTTTATTTTACAAAGGATTATAAAATAGTTGAATATATTTTAATGACATTACAACTCAAGATGACGCACTACTTAATGCATCAGCCTCTTTTGGGATATTTGAATATTGATACATTTCGCATGCAATACTTTTAATCATAATAAAGCAAGAAGGCCAACCAATTCAATGCCTGGGAAGAACTTGCAGAAGAACACTGTAAATACAAAGGCGATCAGTTATGTTTTCCTTACATTATACACAGAATGTTGCAGAAAAATGAGGAGACATAATTATCATGCACTTAAACTGTATATACACATAATGCATTAGTCCACTTTAAATCCGCGCTGGATATTTTATGGAAGATGAAATGACAATTATTTATTCTACTTCTGGATTCTCAGACCACATCACCATGGGAACAATGAATGAAACAATCTGTCACAAGAAAACGAAGGGTCAAACAAATTACATAATATGCTCTAACAAAGTTTAACTGACTGTTCTGCATTTTTTGTACTTTCAGCAATCTCTGATCTAGATTGTTTACTTATAGAATTGTGCAATTAGAATTAGAATCTAAAGGAGGATTCTGAACAGGACTTTGAGTGGGATTTTGAATAGCAGTCAGAATATGATTTAGAGTGGGACTTGGGGGGGGACTTGGGCTGGGACTTGGGGGGGGACTTGGGCTGGGACTTGGACTGCCAATTGAATCAGAATCTGAAGTGGAATTGGAGATCTGAACTTGAGTACGATTCCACACTGGAATACTTGTTTGCCTTGGGGCTACAGGTATAGCACAATGAAGAGAATACTCAGATGATTCACTGCAAATTGCCTTTGTGTTAAGGCAGGCAAAGCAAAATTCCACATGGCATCTGATGCACACGACATATTTGCACATTTCTTTATGTTCTATAAGCAAACCACAAGTGGGACAAGCACGAATTATAGGACAATTCTGAATATTGCTGTAAGGTAAAGATTTGGTGTCACAATTCTTCAAGGTTTCCAGCTGGATATTAATGCATCCTTCATTGTCACATTTATCAGAGCGCGGAGCTGGGCCTTTCCACTTCTTCATACATTGCCAGCAAAATTCAAATGGGATTCCATCAATGGCTGTGCAGACTGAACAAGTCACTGATATGTTCGTCTCATCTTTCCGTCCCACATAACTCCCACACCTAGGACACTAAACAAAGACAGATGATGAAATTAATAATTAAGAACATACACTTCTGATAATCCACTATATATAATAATGTAATCTTAGCTTTTAAATGTGCTTCTTCAAAATTAATGTTATAGCATCTCCTGTATTGATAAATTTTGATGTTCCACAGAAATTGAAAGTTTGCTGCAATTTAGATATGAAATGATTATCGCAGTAACAATATCCCCCCACTGTAGGTGTTATATTTAAGCAAGTTGCTAAGTACCAAATACATTGAGAGATTTCTGGAGTGATATTCAACTGATAAACATAGAAACACAGAAATCCTACAGCACAATACAGGCCCGTCAGCCCACAAAGGTATGCTGAACATGTCCCTACCTTAGAAATTACAAGGCTTACCCATAGCCCTCTATTTTTCTAAGCTCCATGTACCTATCCAAAAGTCTCTTAAAAGACCCTATCGTATCCACCTTCACCACTATTACCGGTAGCCCATTCCATGCACTCGCCACTCTCGGAGTTAAATCTTACCCCTGACATCTTCTCTGTACCTACTCGCCAGCACTTTAAACCTGTGTCCTCTTGTGGCAACCATTTCATCCCTAGGAAAAAGCCTCTGACTATCCACACAATCGATGCCTCTCATCATCTTATACACCTCTATCAGATCACCTCTCATCCTCCGTCGCTCCAAGGAGAAAAGGCGGAGTTCACTCAACCTATTCTCATAAGGCATGCTCCCCAATCCAGGCAACATCCTTGTAAATCTCCTCTGCACTCTTTCTATGGCTTCCACATCCTTCCTGTAGTGAGGCAACCAGAACTGAGCACAGTACTCCATGGGGTCTGACCAGGGTCCTATATAGCTACAACATTAATTCTCAGTTCCTAAGTCAATCCCACTATTGATGAAGGTCAATACACCGTACGCCTTCTTAACCACAGAGTCAACCTGCACAGCTGCTTTAAGCGTCCTATGGACTCAGACCCCAAGATCCCTCTGATCCTCCACACTGCCAAAAGTCTTACCATTAATACTGTATTCTGCCATTACATTTGACCTAGCAAAATAAACCACTTCACACTTATCTGGGCTGATCTCCATGTGCCACTTCTCAGCCCAGTTTTGCATCCTATCAATATCCCGCTGCAACTTCTGACAGCTTTCCACACTATCCACAACACCTTCAATTTTGTGTCATCAGCAAACTTACTAAACCATCCTCATCCAGGTTATTTATAAAAATCGCAAAGAGTAAGGGTTCCATGAATTGATACCTGAGGCACTCCACTGGTGATCGACCTCCATGTAGAACATGACCCATCTATAACCACTCTTTGCCTTCTGTGGGCAAGCCAGTTCTGGATCCACAAAGCAATGTCCCCTTGGATCACATGCCTCCTTACTTTCTTGATAAGCCTAGCAAGGGGTACCTTATCAAATGCCTTGCTGAAATCCATATGCACTACATCTACTGCTCTTCCTTCATCACTGTGTTTAGTCACATCCTAAAAAAATGCAATCAGGCTCATAAGGCATGACCTGCCTTTGACAAAGCCAAACTGACTATTCCTAATCCTATTATACCCCTCCAAATGTTCATAAATCCTGCCTCTCAGGATCTTGTCCATCAACTTACCAACCATTGAAGTAAGACTCACTGGTCTATAATTTCTTGGGCTATCTCTACTCCCTTCCTTGAATAAAGGAACAACATCTGCAACCCTCCAATCCTCCAGACCCTTTCCCGTCCTCATTGATGATGCAAAGATCATCATCGGAGGCTCAGCAATCTCCTCTCTCACCTTCCACAGTAGCCTGGGGTACACCTCATCCAGTCCCAGCGATTTATCCAACTTGATGGTTTCCAAAAGCTCCAGCACATCCTTTTACTTAATATCTACATGCTCAAGTTTTTCATTCTGCTGCAAGTCATCACTACAATCACCAAGATCTTTTTCCATAGTGAATACTGAAGTGAAGTATTCATTAAGTACCTCAGCTATTACCTCCGATTCCATACACACTTTCCCACTGCCACACTTGATAGGTCCTATTCTGTCATGTCTTATCCTCTTGCTCTTCACATACTTGTAGAATGCCTTGGGGTTTTCCTTAATCCTGCCCGCCAAGGTCTTCTCATGGCCCCTTCTGGCTCTCCTAATTTCCTTCTTAAGCTCCTTCCTATTAGCCTTATAATCTTCTAGATCTCTAATATTACCTAGCTCTCCAAACCTTTCGTAAGCTTTTCTTTTCTTCTTGACTAGATTTATTACAGCCTTTGTACACCATGGTTCCTGTACCCTACCATAACTTCCCTGTCTCATTGGAACGTACCGATGCAGAATTCCACACAAATATCCCCTGAACACTTGCCAGATTTCTTCCGTACTTTTCCCTGACAACATCTGTAGATCAAGAACTGATGATCAATTCTTTGGTGAAATGGGTTTATACCACCGAGTAAGACAGTTTTTCCCCTTACATTGGTTTACAGTGGAATCACATCTTTGAGTCATAGATTCATACAGCACATGAGCTGGCCCTTTGGTCCAACTGCTCCGTGCAAACCAAGCTGTCCATCTAAACTGATCTCATTTCAGAATCAGAATCAGTTTTAATATCATTGGCATATGTTGTGGAATCGGTAGTCATTGTAGCAGCGGTAAATGCAATGAATAAGAACAGAGAGAAAACCATGAATTACAAAAAATATGTATGTTAAGTAGTTAAACAAAGTATGAAGTGTAAAAATTAAAATAAAAAAGTAGTGAGGGAGAGTTCATGGGTTCAATGTCCAATCAGAAATCTGATGGTAGAGGGGAAGAAGCTGATTCTGAATCATTGAGTGTGTGCCCTCAGGCTCCTGTATCTCCCTGATGGAAGCAATGAGATGGGGGCATGTACTGGGTGATGAAAGTCCTTCATGATGGATGCCACCTTTTTGAGGCATTGCTCCTTTTAGATATCCGAGATGCTACAGAGGCTAGTGCTCATGGTGAAGCAAAGTTCACAACTTTGTGCAGTTTCTTTCAATCCTGTGTAGTAGCAACCCAACACCCCCCACCAGACAGTAATGCTCATTTGCTTGAGTTTGGCCCATAGCTCTCTAAATCTTTCCTGTTCTTGGTTCATCGTCTTTGCTGATCTTCACAATATAAAATAAGGATGGTGTAAAGTAAGGAGAGTCTGAAGCTGTGGCTCAGAAGAGAATGGAGGAGAAGAGGACTGCAGTATTGATAGGGGATTCCATAGTTAGATGAGATGACACTAGATTCTGTGAACATGATAGAGACACCCAAATGGTATGTTGACTCAGATGGTGCCAGGGTCAGAACCATTTCAGATTGAGTCCATGACATTCTAAAGGGGCTGGGTAAGCCATCATGATACAGATTGGCACCAATAAGATAGATAGGAAAAGGGAAGAGGATCTGAAGAGAGAATTTAAGGAGCTAAGTAGGAAGCTGAAAAGCAGGACCTCTAGGGTAGTAATCTGTAGATTGCTGCCTTTGCCACTGGCAGTGAGGGTAACATGCAAATAACTGAAGGTATGCAATATCTTCATTCTTACCAACAATTTCCACTGAAAAGTTCATGGATCCTGTATCTTCTCTAACCTGATGCAAGGTCAGAGAACTATTTTTCTAATCTACATACTGTGAATTCCACAAGCTCCTTCTGAGAGCATTCATGCAGAATCCATTGTTAGAACATGACTGAGGGATTGATAATCGGTAAGTCTGAGATTAAAAAAAAATGCTGATAAATCTGTGTAGAACTATTGGTGGAATCAAGCTACAGAGTTAACAGTTTAAAAGCAAGCCAATACCTGAGTGTGTATAATCTACATATTAACACAAGAGATTGTGCACTTTTTCAGGACTGGAAAGGAAGGGAAAGTCACCAGAATATTAAGGTGGGAGAGGGGAAGGAGGACTAGCTAGAAGGTGATAGGTGAAGCCAGGTGGGTGGCAAAGGTAAAGTGGCTGTAGAAGAAGGAATCTGATGGGAGAGGAGAGTGGATCATGAGAGAAAGGGAAGTAGAAGTGGGCACCAGGAGGAAGTGATAGGCAGGTGAGGAGAGGTCGGAGTGGGGAATAGAAGAAGAGGAGCGTTTGGCAGCTTTGGGCCTGTACTCACTGGAATTTAGAAGAATGCGAGAAAATCTCATTGAAACCTACCAAATGTTGAAGGGACTAGAAAGGGTGGATGTGGAGAGGATGTTTCCTAGGGTGGGGATATCCAGAACAGGAGGGCATAGCCTCAAAATTGAGGGGTGACCCTTTCGGACCGAGTTAAGGAGGAACTTTTTTAGCCGTCCATGTGTATATTTAAGGTGGAAGTTGATCATCATCTGATCAGTCAGAGGATCAAAGGATATGGTGAGGAGGCAGGTGGATGTGGTTGAGTGGGATCCAGATTCAGCCATGATGGAATGGCAGAGCAGACTCGATGGACTGAATTCTGCTCCTATGTCTTATGCCCTTTGATAAGGTTAAAGGAAAAGATTTACTGGAAGGAGAAATCGATGTTCATGCCATCAGGTTGGAGACTACCCAGACAGAACACGAGTTGTTACTCCCCTGCCCTGAGAGTAGCCTCATCATAGCAAAAGAGGAGGTCATGGGCCACATATCAGAAAATGAACGGGAATAAGAATTAAAATATTCAGCCAAGGGGAAATTCTGTTTTTGGCGGTGGAGAAGAGGGGCACAGCAAAGTGGTCCCCCAATTTTTATCGGATCTCATCAATGTAGAGAAAGCCACATCGGGATCACTGAGTACAATAGATGCAGGTGAATTGTTGTCTCACATAGTCAGACTGCTTGGGGCCCTGAATGGAGGTAAGGGAGGTGGTGAATGAGGAGGAGGTTGCATCACATTTTTGTCGCATGCCAGGATAGGTGCCAGGAGGGAGGTCAGAGGGGAGGGATGAATGGACACGTGAATCAAAGAGGGAGCGATCCCTGTGGAAAGCAGAGACTGGGGGTGGAGGTAAATATGTGTTGGGGTAGTACTGAAAATGGTGGAAGTTGTGGAGAATAATAGGTGAGGCCAAGAGAAATTCTACCCCTGTTCAGAAGTGGGTGTCTGGAAGTGGAAGAGATGCAGGTGAGGGCAGCATCAATTGTGGAGAAAGGGAGGCCCTGTTCTTTGAAGAAGGAGGACATCTCTGATGTCCTGGAAAGGAAAGCCTCATCCTGGAACAAATACAGTAGAAATGAAGGAACTGAGAAAAGAGAACAGCATTTCTACAGGAGACAGGGTGAGAAGAGAGATAGTCAAGATAGCTGTGGAAAATGGTAGGTTTATAAAAGTTGTGGGTAGATATCTTCCATCCAGGGATGGAGAAAGAGAGATCAAGAGAGGAGAGAGGTGTTAGAAATGGATCAAGTGAATTTAAGGGCAGGCTGGAAATTGGAGGCAAAGTTGATGAAATTGATGAGCTCAGCATGGGTTCCAGAATGAGCACACTGTTGCACGGAGTGGCTGGAGTGGACCCAAGTGCAGGACACAGGCACGGAGACGCACTTGGACTAGTCTTGGGACTCAGAGACGGGACTTGGACTTGACTAGGAACTCGGAACCAGGACTTGGACTAGACTTGGGACTCAGAGATGGGACTTGGACTTGACTAGGAACTCAGAACCAGGACTAGGAACTCGGAACCAGGACTTGGACTAGATTTGGGACGGAACCAGGACTTGGACTAGACTTGGAACTTGGAGCTAGGACCTGGACTGAACTTGACTTGACTGGAACACAGTGGCTGGACACGAAGCCTTGACTGGGACTGGGACACGAACTCAACAAAACAAACAACGACAAACCACTCACATCCTGACTCGGAGCGGCGGCAAAATGGCCGGACACACTCAGCTGGACATGAGACAACAAAAACAAACAATAACAGACAAAATGTATTTTGACACAGAGAAACACATGAAGAGAGTTCCTTATTCGTGGTGGCTCGGTGTAGCGACAATTGGCCAGCAAATCTCAGCCGAACATGAAAATGACACAGTTCGCATCCTAGCTCAGTGTAGCGGCAAAATGGCTGGCAACTAAGCTGGACACGAAAAGGACTGAATTCACTAAGCAACCACAGGCACCAAAACAACATAGCTACCCCCTTAGTTTGGAAATATTGGATGGAGTTAAAGAAGAAATTGTTTAGGTTTGAGGGTGGTGGTAGAGGGAAACTGGTTGGGTCTTTTTTGCAGAAAGATTTAAGGCTTCTTGATGGGGGTAGATTGTATATATGTCCATGGTGAAAATAAGGTGGTTGAAGCCAGGGAACAGAAAGCTGTTGAAGAGAGCAAGAGCATGTGAAGTGTTGCGGATATAGCTGGAATGGGACTGAACCAAGTTGGACAGAATGGAGTCGAGGTGTGCGGACACAAGTTCTTTGGGGCAGGAGCTGGCAGAGACATAGGTCTACTTGTACACTCAGATTTCTGGATTTTGGGTGGGAGCTAGAAATGAACAGTGCCGGGTAAGGGAACTTTGAGTTTTCCAGAGTTGATGAGGTTAGTGATGATGTTGGATACAATTTTTTGATGGACCAGAGTTGCGTCCTGCCTCCTGGCCTCTGCAAGGTAGAGGACCTTCCGCATAGTTTTGAAGAACTGTCCATAAACCATCTGTCCGTGTGTGTTACAGGGTGGAAGCAAGGGTGCTTGAGGAGGACCCAAAAGCAGGGCACAAACATGTCTTTCTTAGGTTCAATAAAATAGAGTTTAATACTCTCTACACGGAAAACTGGAAGATCAAGGAGGGCAAAGAGGAACACGAACCTTGGACTTGGAACCGGGAGGAATGCGGACCTTGGACCTGGACACCGGGAACTTGGATCGCCGCGGCCAAGGACCTGGACACTGGGAACTTACTTAGACTGCTGTGGCCAGGACTTGGATGCTGGGAACTTGGATCGCCGCGGCCAGGACTTGGACACCGGGAACTTGGATCGCCGCAGCCAGGACTTGGACACCGGGAACTTGGATCGCCGTGGCCAAGGACTTGGACACTTGGATCACCACAGCCAGGACTTGGACACTTGGATCGCCACAGCCAGGACTTGGACACCGGGAACTTGGATCGCCACAGCCAGGACTTGGACACCGGGAACTTGGATCGCCCTTGGATACTGGGAACTTGGATCGCCACAGACAGAACGTGGACACTTGGACATGAAACACCGAGCCAGGACTCCGCCTTCAGGTCAGGCATCGAGCTGGGACTCTTTTTCTTCAAAGGACAGACGCAGACACAGGACATGCAACACCATACCCGAGTTCGTTCCAAGCTGCAGGAGCTCTTAACTCACCCCTGGCAGTTTGACTTTATCCAGACCCACTCTGGCAAGGGAAGGCGAATTGCTGGCACTCCGCTGCGGGAAAGGACCTGGCTTGCTTCCGCAAGAAACATGGTCAGCTCAGGCTGGATGACTCTGGCTTGTAGTAGCAACGGTGACTTTGCCAATGCTCCTTAACTCTCTCGCCCTGAATGGCTAAAGCCGGGGTCTTATAAACTGCCGGTTCGGTCAAGAGTAGATCACCTTAATGGCCAAGCTCGAGGGACACGTGAAACAGGGAATTAGAAGGGAACAAGGATTCAATGGTCCGGATCATAACACAACCTAACTAAATTTAAAGGGGAACTGATCCAGACCATGATAGTGTGTTTGATGGGAAAGTCCTTCTTCTCCAGCTCTTTACCTTTTCCACCCATCTGAATTCACCTATCTTCTTCTAGCTAGTCCTCCTTCCACTCTCCCCATGTTTTTATTCTGGTGTCTTCCCCCTCCCTTTCTAATCCAGAAGAAGGGCCTCAGCTTGAGACACAGAGATAGAAACATAGAAACCTACCACACTATACAGGCCCTTTGGCCCACAAAATTGTGCCGAACATGTCCCTACCTTAGAAATTACTAGGCTTACCCATAGTCCTCTATTTCTCTAAGCTCCTTGTACCTATCTAAAAGTCTCTTGAAAGACCCTATTGTATCCGCCTCCATCACTGTTGCCAGCAGCCTATTCCATGCACTCACCACTCTCTGAGTAAAAAACTTCCCCCTGACATCTGCTCTGTACCTACTCCCCAGCACCTTAAAACTGTGCCCTCCTGTGGCAACCATTTCAGCCCTGGGAAAAAAGCCTCTGACTATCCACATGATCAAAGCCTATCATCATCTTATACACTTCTATCAGGTCACCCCTCATCCTCTGTTGATCCAAGGAGAAAAGTCCTAGTTCACTCAACCTATTCTCATAAGGCATATTCCCCAAACCAGGCAACATCATTGTAAATCTCCTCTGCACCCTTTCTATGGCTTCCACATTCTTTCTGTAGTGAGGCAAACAGAATTGAGCACAGTACTCCAAATGGAGTCTGACCAGGATCCTATATAGCTGCAACATTACCTTTCAGCTCTTAAACTCAATCCCATGATTGATGAAGGACAATGTACTGTATGCCGCCTTCACCATAAAGAGTAAGGGTCTCAAAACAGATCCCTGTGACACACCACTGGTCACCCACCTCCATGCAGAATACGACCCGTCTGCAACCACCCTTTGCCTTCTGTGGGCAAGCCAGTTCTGGATCCACAAAGCAACGTCCCCTTGGATCCCATGCCTCCTTACTTTCTCTATAAGCCTTCCATGGGGTACCTTATCAAATGCCTTGCTGAAATCCATATACACTACATCTACTGCTCTTCCTTCATCAATGTGTTTAGTCACATCCTCAAAAAATTCAGTCAGGCTCGTAAGGCAGGACCAGCCCTTGACAAAGCCATGTTGACTATTCCTAATCCTATTATACCTCTCCAAATGTTCATATATCCTGCCACTGTGGATCTTCTCCATCAACTTACCAACCATTGAAGTAAGACTCACTGGTCTATAATTTCCTGGGCTATCTCTGCTCCCTTTCTTGAAAAAAGGAACAACATCTGTTGTTATGATACCAGCCCCCTCCTTTGTGAGAATCGCAAGAGCCCTAGTGAAAGGGGGGGGGGGGGGGTCAATGACCAAAGAGAGAGAGAGACGTGCTGAATAGACACAGGAAATGGGAGAGAGAGGGACGTGCTGAATACCGCGTTTCACCGGGGTGCAGAATAAAGCGACCTGGACTATTGTCTCATGAAGACCACGTGTAAAGCCCTCGGGCAAAGTGGGCTGGTTGAGAGAGAGATTGACACCTGCGATCCCGTGAGGAAGTATAAAGGAAGGGTCTGGGGGGGACGACCCCTCCAGACACACCAAGGAGACACGATAGCGATCCCGTCGTAGCGGGAAGCCATTTTGAAGGAAGCCACGTGCGTTAGATTCCGAATCGGGAGTTTGTGGCTGGAATCACGGAAAATCGCTTTTAACTAACAACAGGAAAGCCTGCTCCCCTGATTCCACGGCTTTGCTTCGTAAGGACCCGGGCAAGTGTTCCTTTTCTCACCAATCTCTCTCTCTCTCTCTCCAACACGGGAAACCCACCGGTTCCCAAAAGGCTGAAGCCTGCAGACTTTGAATGACTGTTATATTTCCATATGGACAAGATATTATCCCCTAGACAACGATAGAGCTTATTTCTGATTGATCATTACTATACCTGCGCTTTAGATTGAGTATTGTCGACGTATGTTATCAAAATGTTTGTATTAACCTTCCTTTTGTGCCCCTTTATAAATAAAAACGTTTAAAAATGGTACCATCAGACTTCAGTGGACCTCTCTATCTTTGCTGGTAAGTGACCCAGTTACGGGATACGTAACACTGTAAACCTCCAATCCTCTGGAACCTCTCCCGTCCACATTGATGATGCAAAGAACATCACCAGAGGCTCAGCAATCTCCTCTCTCACTTCCCACAGTAGCCTGGGTTACATCTCATCTGATCCCAGCGACTTATCCAACTCGATGCTTTCCAAAAGCTCCAGCACATCCTCTTTCTTAATATCTACATGCTCAAGCTTTTAAGTTTGCTGCAAGTCATCACTACAATCACCAAGCTCCTTTTCCATAGTGAATACTGAAGTAAACTATTTATTAAGTACCCCTGCTATTTCCTCTGGTTCCATACACACTTTCCCACTGTCACACTTGATAGGTCCTATTCTTTCACATCTTATCCTCTTGCTCTTCACAAACTTGTAGAGTGCCTTGGGATTTTCCTTAATCCTGCCTGCCAAGGCCTTCTCATGGCTCCGTCTGGCTCTCCTAATTTCCTTCTTAAGCTCCTACCTGTTAGCCTTACAATCTTCTAGATCTGTAACATTACCCAGCTGTGCTATAAAGTGTTGTGCGAACCACTACACTTTCGTGCCGCCCCAATAAGACTTTTTTTCATTTTCACATATAAAGCTTGTCAGTTTATTTCATGTCAGCCCCTCAGTGTATCGTTATTTCTTCATGCACTCATCCACCTTCCTCACCTTCTTTGAAATTGATCTCAGTTACTATGTATTTTTCTCTAGTCTCTCCTGAATTCCTGATGGGATTTCTTCAAGAAAGCTCTGTATTACGGTATCTAAAATTGTATTCTTCCACAAGTGAATATTTCTTCTCTAGATTGATCATTTCAAATCTCCTTATAATTTTAAACCCTTTGATCAGGTAATCTCTCAGTTCTCTTTCGCAGAAAAATGGTCAGTTAACCTATTCATTGTTATAGTCTCTGGGAAACCCTTTTGAGAATCCTGGCTTATTATATTGAAATTTCTGTTGTATAGTGGTCCTTTTTAAAACATTGCCTGTCAACCTCCCCGAATATTACCTCATTTCTTCAGACTCTCACACTATCCCAAGCTTCAGAGCTTTCACAAATACAGTAATGACCCCTATTTATCAGCAGTTAGTTACGTACCAAGAGGAATAGACAGAGTGGACATCCAGTGCCTCTTCCCCAGGGCACCACTGCTCTCAGTACAAGAGGACATGGCTTTAAGGTAAGGGGAGGGAAGTTCAAGGGGGATTTTGGAGGAAGGTTTTTCACTCAGAGAGTGGTTGGTGCGTCGAATGCACTGCCTGAGTCAGTGGTGGAGGCAGATACACTAGTGAAGTTTAAGAGACTACTAGACAGGTATATGGAGGAATTTAAGGTGGAGGGTTATATGGGAGGCAAGGTTTGAGGGACGGCACAACATTGTGGGCCGAAGGGCCTGTAATGTGCTGTACTATTCTATGTTCTATGTTCTACCAGTCCACTTTACCTGTTTGTATTCACAGTAACTTGAAGCGGCGAGAATGGCAAGCTTCTCTTCAAAATCCTGCCGTTCCTCAACAGAGAGCAATGCTTTTCTGCACACCTCCACGTAGCACCATTCCTTTCCACATACTTCATCTGTGTCATCTATTAATGCAGGGCAGTGGAGTTTGAAATGACCCTGGAATAGAAATTGAACAAATATTGTAAAACATTCCCATTTAAAAAGTGGATTGAGCATGAGATATAACAGAAAGGATTGTTTGTGATATCCACCTCGCTGATACGGATCCGACAGTATTCCGTGAGTGAAATGGGATCCACAGTGTGTCCACAGGACATTTCCACTCTGTAAACATTCGGGTCATCATCTCCTGCAATAGAACATTTTGTTGGAATTACTACAGAATTTGTTTAAGGATTTAAGTATACACCAACCACAACTTCTTGAACAGTGCCTTCATTAAAAGTATTTGCTTAGATAAAATAAAATGGTTCAATGAATTTGATCTGATTGGTAAAGAGACTACCAGAACTGTGAGTGAAGAAATGAACAGATTTACCAATGGTTACAAAACATATATTTTCATTTTAACTGGAGTGTATCCTGGGGTGATTTGAAGGAGCTTTGGGTTGTTTTCTGTTATAGAACATAGAAAAGTACTTAACAGGAAAAGGCTTATAGGTACATCTTGACTGCATCAAGCATGAAGCCAAGTTAAACTCATCGCAGCTGCTTCATAGGGTCTGTGTTCTGCCAAACTCTTCCACTTCATGTGTCTGTTTAAATACTTCTGAAATGGTGCTGTATTCTGTTTCTATCACATCCATTGCAGCATGTTCCAAACATCTAATTTCTGTGTTCTCCCTGAAGTATCCAAGGGTTTTAAACAAAGGCAATGTAATAGTATCATCTTAAGTTTAGTGTTTATATTTTTAAAACATTAGAAGCAAGAATCATTTGATTAAGTTTATTATGATTTGAAAATCCTTTCAAATTATTAACAGTGACTGGTATGTCAAATTATTTCTGCCATAATTAGGCAAATAAATCACAATATCTTTCTCTATATATGCTGACTAGATCTCAATTTCCCACTCCTCACCCGAACACAACTCCCCTGATAATAACCTAAGGACCCTCTTCCCTTCCAGGATCTTATTTGGTTTGTGTCCTCTTGTCATTCAGTGTGCCAAAACCCTGCAGGTCAAGTCTGCATCACTGGAAGAGGCCTTTGCCGATTGATAGCTGGGACATGAGGTTGGAATGTCAGAGCTGTTATATGCTGTATTCCTACCTGAAAGTATATTCGTAGAACACTGAAATCTTAGCAACATTGCTGAATTCCCATCAAATATAGCAGACTTTCCTGGCAAATACTGCATCATAGGTCTGTGATGTAGGATATGGGACTGGGCCTTTTCTGGGCTGAGGCATATAGTTAGGAAGCTACACCCAACCCAAAGGGACAGATTTTTGAACTTTGTTACAAACCATAACTGACATCTCAAACCCAACAGGCTTTCCATTTTACATTCAGAAGCAAAGAACACCAGATGTAGCATGGTAGGGTACCACAGACACAAGAGGGATGAGTAACTCAACATAAATCATCCATGTTTGATTGCTAATCCACAGAAGGACAAGTACAAGTACCAAAAATAAAACACACACAAATTAGAAATTATAACAGTAAACAATAGTTAGCCTAATACTTAATCGAGTACGTAAACCATTAATGGGTTTATTAACCTATAGGCTACCACGCGGTTATTGGGAGAATGTACAACTCCTTCCAGGGGGAGCCCGAAATGAACTCGGAAGTTCGACGCCTCAAACTGTAATAACTCGCTCTCATCGCTAAGGTACCGTAACGGCTTCAAGTTCATGAACAACATGATCTGTGAAAACATCAACTTTCACTAAGACAATGATAATAAACTGATTCGGATTTAAAAGGGGAAACAAAACTCAGAAGACTGAAAATGCATTTGAAGCAACTCAGGGAATGTACAGTATATTGAACTAATTCCCGGAGCTAGCAGATAGTCTTTTGAAGACAAGTTGAACAGTCGGTGGTTTGTATGTACTGAGTTTAGGGGAGCATGTGAGAGGGACTTTATTTAAATATAAAAATCCTGAAAGACCTTGACAGGATGTGGAAGGGATTCTCTTGTGGGAGAATCGAGAACTGGTGTGGGCGTGGGGGTTGCTATTTAAAAATAAGCGTTGCCCGATAGACAGAAAAAAAAGAGGTTTTTTTTCTCAGACTTTTGAATTCTCTTCACTGAAGCGTAGTGGCATCAAAATCTTTGAATATTTAAGGCAAGTTTAAATGGGTTCTTAACATACAAATGATTGAAAGATTACCGCCGGTCGATAAGAGTGGGGAATTGTGGTAACGATTTTTTTTTGCGTAGCAAACAAAAAATAGTTCAAGTATATCACAAAACACTGGATTTTAAGAGCTCGCTAAACACACCGACCTCTCACTATCCAGGCCGACCTAACCAGGTCCGGCCTCAGCTGGAGAACCCTTTCCATTCTGGGACTTCGATCAACCAAAGACCCACGTAGAGTCGCCCGTACGCCTTCCGCTCCGAGCTGCACCGTAATCTGGGACGGCAACAACTTGTGAACAAGCACTAGAGAGAGTTTGCCCACCCAAACTCGGCGTTGGGGGTCTGTCCTCATTTTACTCATGATGTGATGTATGTTTTACCTGTGATCTCGTCCGGTCGCTTAACAAATTTCAGTCTGTTGTCAATGGAATCACGGCTCATTCCTCCGCAGCTGTTCCTCTCCGATGCACCTGCACAACAGGGGAGTTTGTGTAGATCAGAAACTACGATTGTAGGTTACGCCAAACAAGTGCGGTGAAATGCAAACCCTCTGACCACTCCCTCGAAAAGGAGGCGGTTAATTCCTTTAACTTCCTTGCTGGTGCAATTTTTCTCCGAATTATCCCTTTTCCCCGTGTTTAATATTTTATTTGGACTCACTTCTTGTTGTTCTGTTAAAAATACGGCCCGCAGGAAAGTTTGCCCTGTTTTATGCCCACCTCTCCCAGAGATATCCCGACATTATGCCCACTTCTGACATTGATTTGCTAACTTCGTTCCCCTAATCCGGTTTACAAAACAGCGAACAGCCCAGCCCTTCAGCCAGAGTTCCGTAACGCAAGTGAAACTAAATCTAGTTCATTTTAATAGACCTTCACGGGTATTGCAGCAGCAATCGAAGCTGCTGAGACCAAAATGGGAAAGATCTATCAAGTGTGCGTTATTGGTTTGAAAGGCGAAAAAATTATGGTTGATATATCGGAGTCGGAAGCTGAATTTAATGCGATGAAGATCGTTACCTTTAAAAAAATGCTGATAACCAGAATCCCATCTTTATTAGGTACTTGAATAACATATCATGTCAGTTTCTGAGGTGAAAACTGGTTAGATAGTCTAAAGAGGAAGTTGACAATGGGCATCTAGATATTCCATGTAGCTTCGCCGATCGAGGCAGAATTGTTTCCTTTACTGTGAATTCAGTTTTTAGGAGTCAATTCTGTACATGAAAATGTTTAATTTTAAATCTCTAACTATTTATTAATCAGGGTTGCTTAACGGTTCGTTCTTTTCTCAATTTCTCTATTTTTAAGGTGTCGAGAATGTGGATGATCTGCGCCTCATTTTTAGCGACCAGCAACTGGAAAACGAGAAATCATTCTCCCACTACCAGATCCGGGACAAATCTACAATACTCGTCATAATAGAACTAGTTGGAGGAGCAACAGAACAGAAGATTGAAAATGCACTCTGAAGAAGAATTTGACTGTAGTGATCTGTGTTTATATCGCATGTGATATTATTCAGAGACATGAGACGCAATCCTGGCTTTAATGTGTTTATATAAACTAATGCTTCCGAAAGCAGATTTGGTTTATATTCTGATGAAGGATCTGGGCCCAAAACGTCCACTATTTGCTCCTTTCCATAGATGCTGCCTGACCTGCTGAGTTCCTCCATTATTTTGTGTGTTTTGCTTGGTATAACTTCAGTGTTTATGTTGACCTTAGTAATGAGAAATTGAGTTCAACTGAACACTTTGTGTAGAAGAGACAGAAGAAAGTGCAAGGAGTGGAATCTGGACCCATACGGGGGCCGGGTGTAAGGTGGGTTGGAGGAATGCAGTGAATCAGGCTGCGTCTATGGAAGAGAATGAACAATCGAAGAAATCAGAAGAGATTGTTCATGTGGAGTGTTCTGTTTTTTTCTTGTGCAAATCCTTGCTTAGTTATGTCTAAATGTAGTTTTATGTCATAATTAGAATATTTTCCATGTTTCATTTCTACAGTTGCACATTTTCAGAGAGGTGGTGACATTACTTGTTTGGTGGGTGGTGGGTGCTGATGTTTCCTGCTGAAATAAGGGGGGGGGGGTGATGTTCTGCTGCTGTTTGTCCATGGGAGGGGAGAGGGAGCTTTGGGTTCTAATGTTTTACTGTTATTCATTATTTGGGGTTCTTTTCTGTTTTCAAGGATGTCTGTGAAGAGCAAAAATTTCAGTTTGTATACAATATATATTCCCTGCTATTAAATGAAACCATTGAATCATTTTCCTATTCAATTTTATGACATCAATCTTGATTTTTTTTGTGCAAAGGCTTTCTTTTCCTTCAGAGGCAGTGAGCATTGTGTTCCAATGTGTCTGGCAACTGGCAATTTGACAAGAATGGGCCAATAGGATTAATTTGAATTCTAATTTAATTTCTAATTTATGCCAATGGGATAATTTTCAATCCTAATTTCCTGGATGGAAATGACTGAAGTTCCAGATTCCACTCCGGCTCTCATCTTGTTTCGGATCTGAGTGTCAGTTCCCCAACGCAGTGCTGGAGAACCCAAGCAAGGCTGGTTCTGTAGCTGCATCCACTGTGAATTAGCAGACAGGCATTTGATGAGATGTCAAGAAGGAACATCGAGGAAAACTGGACAAAGGGGACAAAATATCCTATAAACAATCCTGGGAGCGCAATGGGCAATGTGATTTGGGTTTTATTTTGTTCTAAATGGAACCTTCTCTTGTATTATTTTGTATCATTTATGCTTAATATGTTTTCCTTGTGAAAGTTTTGTCTCTGATTTTATGTGCCGCTGACACAGCTGCAAGTAAGCATGTGCGTATGTATACTTGCGCATATGATTGACTTTCATAAAAATAAAACGTTACTTCAGAAGCCATGGACTTGGAGATGATCTGCTTGTGTTTGAGGCTTCTGTCTGAATACACTATTGGCTTGGCAATAGCTGGCGGTCAACCATTGCTTTTCAGATTGGGTAACTGTTCTCCAGTGTTATGCCTCAAGATTCAATGCAGGATCCTTTAAATTTCATCAGATATTTGAGTGACTTGGAAGAGAATATAGGTGTCATGATTAGAAAGTTTGCAAATGATACTAAACTTGGTGATATTGTACTACGAAGAATGTTGTCTAAGTTTGCAAAAGGATCCAGATCAACTGAAAAAGTGGGCAAGGGAATGGCTGACAGAGTTTAACACAGACAAGTGTGAGTTATTGCATTTTGGTTGGGTAAAATGTGGCTGCACCTGCACAGTAAATGATAGGGCCTTGGAGAATGTTGTAAAGCAGAGAGACCTGAGATCTAGGCCTCATATGGAGCCAGTGATCATTAATGGAGAATGTGTGGAGCAGGTTAAGACCTACAAGTATCTGGGAATACAGTTAGACGAGAAGCTAGACTGGACTGCCAACACAGATGCCTTGTGCAGGAAGGCACAGAGTCGACTGTACTTCCTAAGAAGGTTGGCGTCATTCAATGTCTGTAGTGAGATGCTGAAGATGTTCTATAGGTCAGTTGTGGATAGCGCCCTCTTCTTTGTGGTGGCGTGTTGGGGAGGAAGCATTAAGAAGAGGGACGCCTCACGTCTTAATAAGCTGGTAAGGAAGGCGGGCTCTGTCGTGGGCAAAGTACTGGAGAGTTTAACATCGGTAGCTGAGCGAAGGGCGCTGAGTAGGCTACGGTCAATTATGGATAACTCTGAACATCCTCTACATAGCACCATCCAGAGACAGAAGCAGTTTCAGCGACAGGTTACTATCGATGCAATGCTCCTCAGACAGGATGAAGAGGTCAATACTCCCCAATGCCATTAGGCTTTACAATTCTACCGCCAGGACTTAAGAACTTTTTAAAAGCTATTATTAATGCTTTTTGAGATAGTGATTTAGATGTATATCATATTTTTTACTGAGTTAAGTATTGTATGTAATTAGTTTTGCTACAACAAGTGTATGGGACATTGGAAAAAAGTTGAATTTCCCCATGGGGATGAATAAAGTATCTATCTATCTATCTATCTATCTATCAAATGTGGTAACACCAGTTGAAAACATGGGTATGGTTGTTTTCATTAGCGGAGAATTTGAGTAGAGGAGCTGGGACATATTGTTACAGTTGGACAAATCATTGGTTTGTCTACACTTGGACTGTTGTGTTTAGTTCTGGTTGCCAATGTATAAGAAAGATGTGATCAAGATTTGCAGAAAAGATTAATCGAAATCTTGTCTAGACCAGAGGGCTTGAATAAGAAAGTGGGATTGGATAAGCTGGGAACAGTTTCCCAGGTGCAAAGGAGGCTGAGAGGTGATCTTGTAGAGATTTATAAAGTTACGAGAGGCATAGATAGTGGAGATAATACAATCTTTTTCCAGGGGACCTGTGTACACGGTGACAGGAGAAAGATTTAAAGGGGATCTGAGAGACAAGTTTGTTTTACACAGTGCATGGTGGCTATGTGGAACATCTGCCAGAACAGATTGCCATTTGATATACTGGCCAAGGGACATAAGGTGGCAGCAATCTGTGATATCTGTTGAAGTTGCTTCTTTCTTTTTGGGTTCATGAAGATGATTTTGTGCACAAAGAGGGAAGTTAGGGATCCGGTTTGAGTTTAGAGACAGAGATATGGGGTAATTAGAGGACAGGCTAGATTCAGCAGTCCCTGCTGCACATTGAAAGGCCAGAAATGTGAACTTGGGGCACCCACAGGTTGGACCGGAGTGTCCAGCCAGATGTTGGACCAGCAGGCTAGTGTGGACAAAGTCTGGTAGCACCACCCCCACCCCCAGCCCAGCGAGTTGTCACCAGGTTCCAGAGTTGGGATTCCATGCAGACGTGAAGAATGAGGTCGAAGACCCATTGGCTTCAGAAATTGATGAGACCAAAGTTTGAGGCCTAGTATTCAGGCTTCTGACATCAGTGAGCGCAGAGATCAAAGCCTGGTGTTTGGTGATTGGTGGGTTCTGGGATCAATGATGAGGATCAAGCCCTGAGGGTTCACTCAGAGCTCCGGAGGTTGAGGAGCTGTGAATTGATGCGAGTCCACTGGGGTAGATGACGACCCAATATCTGAGTCTGAACCTGGGTCTGCTGGAGGCTGAATGCCGATGAAGACGGACTATCTTGGGGTTAGAGGATTGTGTGTGTCTGTGGATGGTGGGGAGGGCTTTGTTGTTGTTGTTTTGATGATGTTGTGTCCTTGTTCTGCCAAGCTTTGTGGGCATTCTACGTTGGTGCCCCAGCACACACTCAGATGTCTTGGTTGTTAACACAAATAACACTGCATGTGTCCATGTACATGTGATAATAAACTTCAATTTTGAATCATGGCCTTTACAAGCTGAGGCACTGAGTGTAATTATTGTGATGTCCCGATACAAATGTACAAAACTTTGGAGAGACTCCACTTCAATATTCTGTATTCTGTACAGTTCTGGTTGCTACATTACAGGAAAGATGTGATAGCCCCAGAGAGAGTGCAGAAGAGATTCACCAGATGTTCAGTATCTGGATGCAGTATTGTCACCCAAAATGCTGACAATTCCTTTCCTCCCACGAATGCTGCTCGGGCCGTTGATCAGAGTCCTTGTTACTCCAGATTCCAGCAACTGCAGTCTCTTGTGTCTTCATCAATCGTTGACGGAAATGTAGGACTGTCATTATAATGGGAAAAAGGAGAGTGTGGGTTAATTCCCACATGAACTTAGGAGGTGGGGGCTGATCTTGTAGAGGTTTATAAAATTATGAGGAGCACAGATGGGATAGGTAGCCAGAATTGTTTTGCAAAGGTCGGGTAGTCTGCTACGCAAGTTCACAGTTCTATGGAGAGAGAAAAAGAAATTAAGGACAATCTGATGAATAGATAATTCAGTCAAAGAGTAGTGGTTATTGGAAGATGCTGATGAGGAGATATACAGGCATGAGGTAGTTTATTTGGCGGATTGGTGCCACAGCTATAACCTTGCACAGTATCAGTTAGATCAAAGAAGTGATTATGGACTTCAGGAAGAGGAATCTGGAAATCACATTCTGATTCTCATTGAGGGGTCAGTGGTGGAAAATGTGAGCAGCTTCAAATTCCTGGGCATCAGCTTCTCAGAGAATCTATCCTGGACCCAAGACTTTGATCCAATCATGAAGAAAGCAGGTTGACAGCTGTGCTTCATTGAGATTTGGCATGTCACCAAAGACTCCATCAAGTTTCATGAGATGTACCAAGGACAGCATTCGGAGTGGCTGCAGTCAGCAGCGCATAGTGAGGAGGTTTCTCACAGATAAGCAGCGCTCATTTAAAAGGAGAGTTTCACTGGTGTTTGGTCTCGTTCTGGCAGCCCAATCAGCAGTGGGAGCAGCATCCAGCAAGTAGATTTCTCACAGGTAGCATCAAGCTTTGGATCAAAGGAGGCTTCGACTCTGGGTAAGTTGTATGTGTAAGTCTCTGTTTTTCCCCTTTTTTGCTGTGTGGGGGGTACTTAGTGTAGTTTAAATGGACATTGCTCACTTGGAGACTTGGGAGACTCTGTGTCTCCCAGCGAACTACATCTCACTGCAGCTCCTTGAATTCCATGTTAGGGAACTGGAGCAGCAGCTGCAAGGCCTTCAGCTTGTACAGGAAAGTGAGGAGATCACCGATCAGAGTTACAGGGGAGTAATCACCGCTAAGTTGCAGGAGGTGGGTAGATGTATGACTGTCAGGAGAAGGAATGGGACGGTGAATAGCTAGTTAGTGCATAGCATTCTCTTCAATAGTAAGTGCACCATTTTGGATACAGTTGTGGGGATGACTTCCCAGGGGAATGCTATGGAAAGCAGGTTACTGACACTGAGCATGGGTCATGGGTCTGTGGTGCAGAAAGAACAGAGGGGGAAGAGGAAAGTGTTAGTGATATGGGACTCGATATCAGAGGAACAGAATGGAATTCTGTGGACCTGGACAGGACACGGGATGATATGTTGCAGCTATATAGGACCTTGGTCAGACTCCACTTGGAGTACTGTGCTCAGTTCTGGTCGCCTCACTACAGAAAGGATGTGGAAGCCATAGACAGGGTGCAGAGGACATTTACAAGGATATTGCCTGGATTGGGGAGCATGCCTTTTCTCCTTGGAGCGACAGAAGATGAGTGGTGACCTGATAGAGGTGTACAAGATGATGAGAGGCATTGATCATGTGGATAGTCAGAGGCTTTTTCCCAGGGCCAAAATGGTTGCCACAAGAGGACACAGGTCTAAGGTGCTGGGGAGTAGGTACAGAGGAGATGTCAGGGGTAAGTGTTTTACTCAGAGAGTGGTGAGTGCCGGCAGCGGTGGTGGGGGCAGATACGATAGGATCTTTTAAGAGGCTTTTAGATAGGTACATGAAGCTTAGAAAAATAGAGGGCTATAGATAAGCCTAGTAAACTTCTAAGGTAGGGACATGTTCGGCCCAAATTTGTGGACCGAAGGGCCTATATTGTGTTATAGGTTTTCTATGTTTCTATATGTTGCACCCCAGGTGCCAGGGTCAGGGACATCTCAGATTGCATCCACAGCATTTTGGAGAGGGAGGGAGAGCTACCAGATGTCTTGCTATATATTCGTACTAGGCACCTAGGAAAAGAAAGCAAAGAGGTCCTGATTAGAGAATTTGGAGAGATAGGCAGAAAGCCGGACCTCCAGGGTAGAGATTTCTCAATTGCTACCTGTGGCATGTACTAGTGAGGGTAGAAACAGAATATCTTGGCAGATAAATGTGTAGCTGAGAAGCTGGTGTGGGGGTCAGGGCTTCAGGTTTTTAAATCATTGGGATCTCTTCTGAAGGAGGTAAGACCTGCACAAAAGGAATGGGTTGCATGTGAACCCAAGGGGGGAAAAATATTCTCATGGGCAGATTTTTTAGAGCCCATGGTATTACAGGAAAGTTACTAGCATGGCTAGAGCATAAGCTGATTGGTTGGAAGCAACAACTGGGGAAATAAAGGATCCTTTTCTGTTTGGCAGCTAGTAACTAGAGGTGTTCTGGAAGGGTCGGTGTTGGGACTGCTTCTTTTTATGCTATATATCAATGATTTAGATGATGGAATATATGGCTTTGCTGCCAAGTTTGCAGATGATATGAAGATCAGTTGAGGGGCAGGTAGTGTTGAGGAAACAGGAAGACTGCAGAAGGACTTGGTTTTGGAAAATAGACAAGGAAGTGGCAAATGAAATACAATGTTGAAAAATGCACAGTCATGTACTTTGTTAGAAGAAATTATGTGCAGACTATTTTCTAAATGGGGACAGTTTTGGGCTGTTATTTAAGAAAAGATGTGTTGGCATTGGAAAGGGTTCAGAAGAGATTCACAAGGATGATTCCAGGAATAAAAGAGTTGTCATACGAGGAACATTGGAAGGCTCTGGGCCTGTACTTACTGGAATTTAGAATGGTTAAGGGCTGATCGCATTAAAACCTTTTGAAAGTTGAAAGACATAGACAAAGTAGATGTGGAAAGGATGTTTCCCATGGTGGGAGAGTCTAGGACAAGAGGACAAAGCCTCAGGATGGAGGGGTGCCCATTTAAAACAGAGATCTGGAAAAATTTCTTTAGCCAGCGTTAATGAATTTGTGGAATTTGTTACCACAGGCAGCTGTGGAGGCCAGTTTGTTGATTGTATTTAAGGCAGAGATTGATAGGTTCTTGATTGGCCATGGTGTCAAAGGTTATTGGGAGAAGGCCGGGCAGGGGAAAAAAGGATCAGCCAAGATGGAATGGTGGAGCAGACTTGATGGGCCAAATGTCTAAATTCTGCTCCTATGTCATATTGTCTTATGGTCTTATCACCTGCTAGTGTAGAGTTTCCAAAACGCATGACTGGAAAAAGGTGTGGAGGGTTGTATACTCATCCAGATCCATCACAGGCTCAGCTCTCCCACCATCGAGTATATCTTCAAAAGGCAATGCTTGATGAAAGAGGCATCCATCATTAAGGACCCTCACCATCTGGGACATTCCATCTTCTCATTACTAACATCACGGAGGTACAGGAGCTTGAAGACTCATATTCAATGTTTTAGGAACAGCTTCTTCCCCACCACCATTGATTTATGGATGGTCTATGAATCTATGAACTGTACTTTATGATTTCCTTTTTGCACTATCCATCTATCCATTTATCTTTACAGACTAAAGAACACAAAATGGTACAGCCATGGAGCAGACCATTTGGCCCACAATTCAGAGATGAACCAATTAAGTTAATGAGACAAATGGCTAACTGAACTATTGTCTCCTGCCTGCACAATGTCCATATCCTTCCATCTTCCTCACATTCATGTGCCTTTCTAAATGTCTCTCAGCAATCTCTAATGTTTCTGCCTCTACCACCACACAGGCAGAACATCCCAGGCACCCACCATTCTCTGTGTAAAAGAAATTGCCCCTCATATCTCCTTTGTCCCTCATATCCCCCTCTCACCTTAAATGCATAACCTCTGTTATTAGACATTTCAACCCTGGGAAAAAGTTACTGTCCATCTACTCCATCCATGCCTCCCTCAATCTTGTAAATCTCTATCAGATCTCAGCTCATCCTCTGCCATGCCAGAGAAAACAACCCAAATTTGTTCAACCTCTCGTGGTAGCACATGTCCTCGAATCCAGGCAATATCCTGGTAAACCTCTTCTGCACTCTCTCCAAAGGCTAGACATCCTTCCTGCATATACACCTGCCTGCATATCTGTTCCTCAATATCCCAGTGACTATTGTGAGTCTGGAGTACAATCCCATCAGAGTGACTCCTATTTTTTAAATTCTATCCATTTATACGAGCCTTCCATTATGTTCCCTCTGAGTTCAGCTATGATACTGTTCCTGATTAGTCATGCAGCTCCCCCTCCTCTTTTATATCCCTCTCTATCTTTCCTAAACCATTGAAACCTTGGGATATTAAGCACCCATTCTCTCAACCGAGTGTCTGTAATGGCCACAACACCACAGTTCCAGTTACTGATCAATGCTAAAATTTCATTCCCTTTATCCATAAATTTTAATCCTAGCATTAAAATGCACACATTTCACACTATCCTTCCCACCTTATCTATTACTATGCTCCTGTCCATTTTTATTTGCCCTGACATCTACCTTCCTCTCCATCCCTCCACTTTCTGACCTGGTGCTCTGCTTCTCACACCCGGCTAAAGTAGTTTCAGACCTCCCCAATAGCACTCATGAACCTCCCAGCTAGGACATTGATTCCCTTCCAGTTTAGTTGCAACCTATCCTTCTTTTGCAAGTTACCCTTGCCCTAGAAAAGGTTCAAATTATTTAAGAAACTGAAGCCCTGCCCCCTGAACTTGTTCCTCGGCCACTCATTAATCTGTTCCACTCATCATTCTATTCCTGTCCTGACTAACACGTGGCACCGGGAGTAATCCAGTGATGACTACTTTGGAGGTCCTGTTCTTCCACCTCTTCTCTAACTTCCTATACTCACTGTGCAGGATCTCTTCAGTTATTGTGACTGTAGTGATTGTTCACATCTTGCACTATACTGCTGAAACAAAACAACAAATGCCATAACATATGTCAGTGAAAATACAACTGACTCTGATTCTGGAGGGAGCAATAGAGGCAGTTTCAGTTACAAAGCTTAAAAAAATGATTTGGACAAGCTGCTTTGACAGAACAGGTATTGAGGAATACAGACCTAACATGCACAAATAGAATTAGTACGGTAGGCATCATGATCAACATGGATGACATGGGCAAGAGGCCTGTTTCTGAGCGATATGATTCCAAGAAATCTCATTTATCCGGGCTTCTCATTGTTACTTCAACAGCACCTTCTGAGCCAGTGAGTTATACCACTCAGAAGAACAAATACAGCATTTAGCACAAACAAAGTCCTGTTTCCAGCTAATGTGATATCACCCCTTATTTTCAGCACCACCTCAGATTCATTGGGTGGGAAACCTTACCCCTGACTCTACCATTCAGCTGGACCTTCTCAAAATCCCATTCCATGTTTGGTACTCTCCTGATTTGATCCAGAGTGAAATTTACTGAGGATCTGCAAACTTCTGAACAAACTTAATCAGTTGTCACAATTGACCCAGGACTTCAGCCCACCAGCCAGTGTTTATGTGCATACTCAACCTTGGTCGCCTGACCGTACATGCGCCATTTGCGGTCTGCCAAGTTTTCAGCTCTCTGGGGAGGTTGTCTCACCCCTGTCAGTTGTCAGCAATGTCCTATCGGCCAATTAGTTTCCTATCCGAATTGCTTAACTTCCTTCTCTTCACAACTTGGCTGCTAGCACTTGCAAGAGGCCCAGGAATACAAAGACTTGCATAACTGCATAAGATTTGTGTGAATAGATGCATTCAAAGGCCTGTGGATTAAAGTCGTCCCCCGCTCTCACACATGGAATTGGATGGCTAATACTACTGGGTCCAGGACATAATTGATGGGGTCTCCGCTCCTGAAATCCAAATCAAAACAAATTGGTTTTAAATCCCGCCTGAAAGATCCTGCGACAATTGCCTATAAAGCAATATTTCTCTGTACAACATGTTTGTAACGAGCACAAGTGGGTGCCATAGTATACTAAACCTGTAACTTCCTTGTTTTTTCTGCTCTGTAGAGACCACCCCAAGAAACAGAAAGTGTAAGATGCTAACAAGAGACAAAAAGGCATTAGTAGAAAAGTAGATATCCTGAATGAATGTTGCAGCTTTCAACTCGTAATTCGTGATGATGTCCTTAGAGACTGTTAACAGAACTTTGCGGTGACTCCTACGTTGCTTTTACAGTTGGATACCTGCCAGTGCCAGGCACTATTTGTTTAATTGGTTCCTCTGGTTCCAGAAGTCTTTCAGCTATGAAAGTATGAAGTGTAAATCACCAGTAGGCATCCACGTATTACTGTAAAGACAAATCTTTCGGATTTGAGCTCTTGATAAGATGAAATCTCTGGTTGAATTTAAGCATGATGCGTTGCAGAACATCTCTCTCTCTCTCTCTCTCTCTCTCTCTCTCTCTCTCTCTCTCTCTCTCTCTCTCGCTCTCGTACATAGTGACTTTATAACTTAATTTTATTGGTAATGTTTTGCAGACCACAACAAAATGATGGGCAGTAACCCAGGTAAGGCGATGAAAGCAGCGGCCCCGTTCGGAGTTGGGGGGGGGGGGGAGGTGTTAGGGCGAAGGGCAAGGGTGAGAAGTCAATTTGAAGTAGAATGGCACGTCACAACTCAAGGATCAGCATTCAGTGCTGGATGAAGAAGTTAAAAGAACGCGATCAGTAGTTATACCACATTCAGGTTGTAGCTGTTGGGCATCATTTTGGAAGTTCTTAAATGATTTCCCTCTGCTCTAGTCTTCCATGCTCTTCAAGAGTTTCTATATTACTGCAACACTAAACTTTGAACTGCTCATTTCACTGTTTTAACCTGGTAGTCATTCATTCAACCTTTGCACTCTTGGCGCTTGACATTCCCCAAATAATTCTCAAAAATGTGCCATCTTTCTGTTTCCGAACTCCTGTTTAAAATAATTTTTTTGTGTGTCTAGTTCAGTTACTGGCAGAACATATCCAATATTCTCACACAGCAGTTGTTGAGTTAATTGGTGATGGTAAATTGTCATCTGATTGGGTTAGGGTTAATTTGGGGATTGCTGGGCTGCACAGTTCGAAGGGTCGGCGGGGCCTACTCTGAGCTTTATCTCAAGCAATCTACAATAGAATGTATATCATCTTCTTTTACCCAATTATACTTTGTCCTTTCACAAACAAGAGAAATCTGCAGATGTTGGAAATCTGAGCAATGATTTCAGGCTGAGACCTTTCAACAGAACTCTTCCATAGATACTGCCTGTCCTGCTGAGTTCCTCTAGCATTCTGTGTGTGCGGTTTTGAAATTTCCCTGTTTAGCATAAAGCTTTTTGCTCTACTTTCTTACATTGTGAAGATTGTTAAAAGGAACCACTTGAAACAGAACTGATGTTATTGAGATATTAAACAACTTTTCCATTTTCTTCCTGGTTTTATTACAAGTAAACATTTTGTTGGATTGAAAAATCAGGGAGCCACATGTTATCTGAACACATTACTTCAAACATGGTTCATGACCTAGGGAGTTAAAGAATGCATTACCCGGTAGGATTGAGAATTGCATTATGACTACTATATTTGTAGCATTTTTATATAGAAATAATGTATATAAAGGTACCTCAGTAAGAAACACTTAGAGGGATATTAACCGAACAAAGGCAAATGCAACTAGCTTAGATGTGAGTCTTGGTCAACGCCAACCAGTTATGCCAAAGATGCCATTTCTACACTGGAGGACATCATGTTTTTGGTAACAATAAATATCCAGATTGATAAAAAGTTTAGAACTTAAAAACTGGTGATGAACGTTTATTTGGAATGGGAAATGCAATCCAGATAACCACAAGTCAGGGATTACGGGGGGAAGGAATGTAATGATGATACCTGTAAGTTCAGTACTTTTATTTGAGAGTAAGATAAGTACAGAGCATGTTGGAAATAGTCAATGATTTCTACCTGGCCGACAACTCTCTGATACCTCCTCTTATTTACCCCTGAGTCATGACCCCACTAAGGAGCACCAGGCCATTGTCTCCTATACCATCACTAACCTTATTAGCTCTGGGGATCTCCCATCCACTGCCACCAACCTCATAGTTCCCACACCCCGCACTTCCTGTTTCTACGTCGTACCCAAGATCCACAAACCTACCTGTCCAGGTAGACCTATTGTCTCACCTTGCTCCTGCCCCACCAACCTCATTTCTGCATACCTTGACACTGTTTTATCCCCCTTGTTCAATCTCTTCCCACCTATGTTCGCAACATTCTCACGCTTTGAATTTTTTCAATGATTTTAAGTTCCCTGGCCCCCACCACCTTATTTTCACTATGGACATCCAGTCCCTATATACCTCCATCCCCCACCTGGACAGTCTCAAAGCTCTTCGCTTCTTTTTGGATTCCAGACCTAACCAATTCCCCTCTACCACCACTCTCCTCCGTCTAGCAGAATTAGTTCTTACTCTCAATAATTTCTCCTTTGGCTCCTCCCACTTCCTCCAAACCAAGGGTGTAGCCATGGGCACCCGCGTGGGTTCCAGTTATGCCTATCTTTTTGTTGGCTTTGTGGAACAGTCCATGTTCCAAGTCTAAATGGGTATCCATCCCCCTCTTTTCCTTCGCTACATCGACAACTGCATTGGTGCTGCCTCTTGCACGCATGCTGAGCTCATTGACTTCATTGACTTTGCCTCCAACTTTCACCCTGCCCTCAAATTTACCTGGTCCATTTCCGACATCTCCCTCCCCTTTCTTGATCTTTCTGTCTACATCTCTGGAGATGGCTTATCTACTGATATCTACTATAACCTATGACTCTCACAGCTACCTGGACTATTCCTCTTCCCACCCTGTCTCTTGCGAAAATGCTATCCCCTTCTCACAATTCCAAAGTCTCCGCCGCATCTGCTCTCAGGATGAGGCTTTTCATTCCAGGATGAAGGAGATGTCTTCCTTTTAAACAAAGGAGCTTCCCTTCTTCCACCATCAACTCTGCTCTCAAACGCACCTCTCCCATTTCCTGCACATCTGCCCTCACCCCATCTGCCCGCCACCCCACTTGGGGTAGGGTTCCCCTTGTCCTCACCTACCACCCCACCAGCCTCCAGGTCCAACGTATAATTCTCCGTAACTTCCGCCACCTCCAACGGGATCCCACTACCAAGCACATCTTTCCCTCCCCCCTCTTTCTGCTTTCCGCAGGGATCGCTCTCTACACGACTCCCTTGTCCACTCGTTTCCCCCCCCCCCCATCCCTTCCCACCGATCTCCCTCCTGGCACTTATCCTTGTAAACGGAACAAGTGCTACACCTGCCCTTACACTTCCTCCCTCACCACCATTCAGGGCCCCAGACAGTCCTTCCAGGTGAGGCGACACTTCACCTGTGAGTCGACTGATGTGGTACACTGCGTCTGGTGCTCCCGGTGTGGTCTTTTATATATTGGTGAGACCTGACGCAGACCAGATGTCTGTTTCGCTGAACACCTACGCTCTGTCCGCCAGAGAAAGCAGGATCTCCCAGTGGCCACACATTTTAATTCCATATCCCATTCCCATTCTGATATGTCTATCCATGGCCTCCTCTACTGTCAAGATGAATCCAAACTCAGGTTGGAGGAACAACACCTTATATACCAGCTTGGTCGCCTCCAACCTGATGGCATGAACATTGACTTCTCTAACTTCTGTTAATGCCACTCCTCCCCTTCTTACCCCATCCCTGACATATTTAGTTGTTTGTTTTTTTTTCTCTCTCTCTGCCCATCACCCTGCCTGTTCTCCATCTCCCTCTGGTGCTCCCCCCCTCCCCCTTTCTTTCTGCCGAGGCCTCCCATCCCATGATCCTTTCCCTTCTCCAGTTCTGTATCACTTTCGCCAATCACCTTTCTAGCTTTTAGCTTCATCCCACCCCTTCCGGTCTTCTCCTATCATTTCCCATTTACCCCTCCTCCCACTACTTTCAAATCTCTTAGTATCTTTGCTTTCAGTTAGTCCTGACGAAGGGTCTCGGCCCGAAACGTCGACAGTGCTTCTCCTTATAGATGCTGCCTGGCCTGCTGTGTTCCACCAGCATTTTGTGTGTGTTGTTTGAATTTCCAACATCTGCAGATTTCCTCATATTTGGAAATAGTCAGCAGCTCACAGTGGTCCTATTGGGGGAGAATGGGAGTCCATGGTTTACTGCAGCAGTAGTTTCTATTGCTTATTGATTATACAGTAATGTTTGGTTAACTCAATTCTAAAAATAATGGGGGACTTAGTAAAGTAAAACTTATTCTGTATGTACAGGGCCATTTCAAAATTAAAATGTGTACCAAATTGATAGTTGTGTTGGCTACATCATTGGGAAAAAGTTCCGAGTTCAGTGATTTTTTGGAAGACACTGGTAAAATCATCATCGTGAATTTGTAAAGGGAAAACTTTAAAATAATTGGTTATTTTTATCAAAGTGATAACACATAATGTGTGTCAAAGTAAATTTATTATCAAAGTACATATATATCACCAAATACAACCAAGGATTCATTTTCTTTCAGGTATACACAATAAATTCAATAACCATAGTACAATTAGTTAAAGATGGCAGACAACCAGTGTGCAAAAGGCACAAACCTTGTAAATACAAAAGAAAAATATAAAAGAAAAAAATCGATAAATATGGAGAACATGAGGTACGTAGTCCTTGAAAGTGAGTCCAGAGTTTGTGGGAATGTTTCAGAGATGGACAAGTTATCCTCTCTGGTTCAAGAGCTGATGGTTGAAGGGTTCCTGAACCTGGCTGTGTGAGTCTTTGCATTCCTGTATCTTCCTGATGGCAACAGGAGCAGAGAGCATGTCCTGGGTGTGGGGGTTCCTGATCATGGATGCAGCTTCCCTGCGACAGAACTCCATGTAGATGTGCTCATTGGCAAGGAGGGCTTTACCTGTGATGGACTGGGCTCAATTCCCTACTTTTATTTATCAGATTTTCAGTGAAATGGCATTGGTGTTTCAGTACCAGGCCATGATGCAGCCAGTCAATAAACTCTGCACCACACAGCTACAGAGGTTGGCTAGAGTTTTAGACGTCATCCTCAATTTTCGTAATTGCACTGAAATGCTGGGCCAGGACATCTGAAATGATAGCATTGCGGAGTTTAAAGTTGCTAACTCTCCAAGAGGTTTTAAGCAAAATAAAATTTCACTGTTTCATATTTTTTTGCAGCTGCAGAGAACAAGATTCATTAATTTACGAGTTGTGGTGTCTGTTTGAATGATTATCAGATGGGAATGAATGGTTCTTGAGGACAGAACAGTTGACCTCCCAATTGAATTTGAATGGTAAGCAATAGACACATCCATGCTTTCATCAGATAGCAGCCTGCCAGTGTACTGATTTTAAAAAAGTTTCTCAAATCCATAGCATTCTGCTGCCTGATATATTTATGATTGAAATCTTCTGTAGTTGGGGTCAATTGGACTCACAAAAGAAAGGTAATTCGATGAACTAAAAATGGTTTCAAACTCCATATGCTCAGCGAGTATATGTGTAAATTAGCTTGTTCATCAGGGTTGAAATAATAGGGTGGCACAGAGGTTAAGTTACCAGAGATCTGGCCTCACCATCCAGAGAGCTGAGTTCAAATCCCATTGCAATATTTATTTTAAAATTTAAACTGCAGAATTTCTTATGGTATTTGTCGAGATTTGCAACTGTTAGCTGGCAGATTTGGGTATTAAGCAAAAGGTGAGATCAGTATAACATCCCCAGTCTGAGTGACGGAATTACCATTAGTCCCAGAAGTTTCCTGCTGGGCTTCAGCAAGACCAGACAGAAAGTGGTGGAAGGGAGGATGTGCACAAGGAGTCCGGCCAGGATGCCCGTAAACCAGAAATTTATCAGTGGTACATAATGTAATAATTGTTGTCCAGACACTCAGTGAGGGAGTCACTGAACAAATAAATAAATAAAATGGGATTTGTGCAACTGGGTGGTTGGTGCAGACTTGACATACTGAAGGGATTTCTGCAAATACAAGGGGTGATTGCTAAGTTCGTGGCCTAAGGTAGAAGGAGATGAGTTATTAACTTCAAACTTACTGCATTTTCACTGACAGTTGAACTGCACGTGCATGAAATGAGAGCTGTATAACTCATCTCCTTCTACCTTAGGCCATGAACTGATCAATTACCCCTGCTGTGGACCACCTGGAGGTCCAAGATGCTGTCATTAAATGTACGTGCAGTTCAACTCTTTGAGTGATAATGAAGAAAGTTTGAAGTTAATAACTGATCTCCTTCTACCTTAATCCACAATCTTATCAATCACCCCTGCTGTGGACCACTTCTACAAAGAAGGTCCAAGACAGCTCCACGACCGCTGGACCAAGTGTGTACATGTAGGAGGGATTATGTTGAAAAATAAATGTGCTAGGTTTTCTAAAATTGACTCCTTCTATCTTAGCCCACAAACTTATCAATCACCCCTTGTACATACCAAAAATTTCAAGTTGATGATTTTCATCAAATTCTGATGGAAGGTCGTCAACCTGAAACATTGGCTCTACTTTTCTCTCTCCAGGGAGGCTGTTTGACCTGCTGAATGCCTCTCATTTTCAATTTATTACTTTGAATTCATACATCTGCAATTTATATTATAAAATTAATAATCAGTGAAACACTAACTGGGAAATCAATGTTAATATAAGTAACTGTATTGTTTGAATTTGTATGTTTACTTTAACACTTTTTTAAAACCATTTTGTGAAGTTTACAAACAGAGAGATATAGAGGAATGTTTTCGCAGTCTGGTGAACAAACTGAATAGCAAAATGGATCAGGAGCATAATATTCTGAAGGTAAAATTGATCTGTTGTGATACTGATAATCGATTTGTTAATAAAATGTGCCTCGGTTTACCTGTAATTCGATCTGTACTTTTCAGTTTAATTTTTCTATTTCCTTATTTAGCATTATTTCTATACAAATGCCTGTCATTCTTTACAACCTATTTCCTTAAATGTTCTTTCAACTGTTTGCTCACTCAATCTCCCATGGTCTAGGACATACTGTAAATCATTTTTGAATGTTTTTAAGATCCTGGGTAAGATGTGAAGCCAAGTGGTTGAGTCATCTACAATAACAGCCTTGAAAAGATGGTGGGACAAGTACATGGATAGGAAAGTTTTAGAAGGAAATTGGCCAAATACTTGCAAATCGGTTTAGCTTGACTGGACATATTGGTCAGCATGGATCGATTGGGCCAAAGGGCCTGTTTCAGTGCTGTATGACTCTGTGTCCAATGAACGATTTGTATTGCACTCAAAAACTGATTTTATTGATGTATTTCTACCATCTTTACAATTCATTCACTGATCTGGTCTTACTCTGTCAGAGCCTCTTGACTATTCATGTGCTGATCTTCCAGAGAGTGACCCACCCTTATGGCCTCCTCTCCTTCAGTCAGCTCAAGTTTCCATCTCAAGCACACACAATGTCTGACATTCCTCAAGGTTAAACACACCACCTTTGCACAGTGAAATGTTCTGTCGCTAAAAAGTGCTGAGAATGATGGAGGAAGGAAACACAGGCAACTGATTGATAATTATCTATTGCTATACCTTTATCACCTTTGATCACTTTTGTTAACTCCCTGATGAAAAGTTAATCTCCTCTTCAACATACTAATTGAATGTCCTAGGCCATACTCCTTGAAAAAAAATGATATTTATCCCATCGGTCACTTTCATAAGGCAGTTATACAATTCACACATTCAAGTCTTGAAGTATTGATAGGCCATGAATTCTCCAGGTAATAGAGTGCACTAGTCACAGCTCAATCACCATCTATAAATTCACTGATGACACAACTATTGTTGGCAGAATCTCAGACGGCAATAAGAAGATAACGGGAGTGAGATAGAGCCTGGTATAGGCTGGTTGAGTGATGTAACAACAACAATCTTGGACTTAATGTCAGCAAGACCAGGAAATTTATTGTGGATATCAGGAAGGGGGAGTTGGGAGAACACATCAATCTTCAGCATCAGAAGTGAAAAGGATGAATGGCTTCTAGTTCTTGAATATCAACATCTCAGAGGATCTACACTGGGCCCATCATGTTGATACAATCATGAAGAAGGCTGCAGAGTTTGAGGATGTCTGATATGTCACCAAAGCCTCTAGCAAATTTCTGCATATGTACTGGGGAAAGCATTCTGACCGGTTTCATTGCCACCTGGTGTGGAGGCTCCAAGGTGCAGGATGAAAAGGGGCTGCAGAGGGTTGTAAACTCAGCCAGCTCCAGCACAAGCCTTCCTACATCGTGGACATCTTCAAAAGGTGGTGCCTCATGAAGGCGGCATCCATCATAAAGGATCCTCACCATCTAGGACATGCCCTCTTCTCATTGCTTCCATCGGGAAGGAGGTACAAGAGCCTGAAGACCACACATAGAATTTTAGACAATCCTCATAAAAGGATCAGAAGTAGAGAAAGTGAGCAATTTCAAGTTCCTGATTATCAATATCTCTGAGGACTTAACAAGGCCACAACATATTGATGCAGATATATGAGGCAAGCCAGTGGCTATATTTCCTTAGGAGTTTGAGGAGATTTGGTTTGTCAACTAAAACACTCAAAAACTAGAAATGTACCGTGGAGATCTTTCTGACTGGCTGCATCACCGCCTGATATGCAGGAGGGGGGCAGTACTGCACAAGATCAAAATATATAGCAGAAACATGGAAAATCAGTCAGTGCTATCAAGAGTACCAGTCTCTGTAGTATCCAAGACATCTTCAAGGAGTGGTGCCTTAGGAAGGCAGAGTGCATCATTAACGAACCCCAGCAGCCAGGACATACCCTCTTCACACTGTTACCACCAGAAAGGAGGTGCAGAAGCCAAAAGGCACACACTCAGTGATTCAGGAATAGCTTCTTCCCCTCTGCCATCCAATTTCTAAATGGGCACTGAACCCATGAACACTACCTCACTGCTTTATTTCCAGTATTTTGCACTACTTATTTTAATTTACCTATTTAATAGATATATGCATATATATGCACTTTAATTCAGTTTGTTTTCACTGTTTATTTATCATGTATATCAGTGTACTGCTGCTGTAAAACAGCAAATTTCACCCCATTTGCTGGTGAAATTAAATCTGATTTTGATTCCCCTCTGCCATCAGATTTCCGAATGACCAATCAGCCCATGAATGCAACCTCACAATTCTTTTCCACAATTCATTTACTTCTTGTACAGTATGGTAATTTTTGCATCTTGTACTGTACTGCTGCCTAAAACAGCAGACTTCACAACAAGTATCAGTGATAAGTAACCTGATTGTGATTCATGAGAACAATGATTCCAGTGTCACAGGGAGAACAATGGCTGGTCACTTACTTCTTGTGCCACACTCCTGTGAAGCTGAACAAGAGCAGCCAATCAGTATTGTTGCCAAAGTATCATATTCACATGGTGTTCATCCCTTAAAGATATTTATTGTACAACTTAATCAAACAAATGAGGAATCAGAATTTTTGAGAGCAATTTATAAAGTATCAGTTTTCTTGTACTAAAAATCCATGGATGAAGACACTGTTTTCCTGGATATACCTCTATCTGTTTGCTCAGCTAATGCTGCAGAGAAGTTTGATTCCATAGTAAGTTTAAAAAAAAGGAAAATAAGGTAAATATTTCTTAAAAATTAGAGTGATTGATTACTCTCCTGCAGTGAGTTTAACATCACATTTTTATTCTTGATTCCACGAAGATGAGTCTGTAGTTCTTCATGCTGCAAATCAGAGGAGCAACAGAAGCAGCTGAATGGTAAAAATAATATTGTTTCATGGACAAGTCATCTCCTTGAGCCCTTTAGTACTGCCAGATGTCAGTGCAATGTCTCCACTGGTGAGACGTGTCAAGTACATACAATGTGGAATTCCATATGAAATGTATTCACATGAGGATTTACAACACGGAGAGTGAATGGCTGCAACATTTGAAATGTATAGCAAAGAGATCTGCTAATCTTCAGCTTTGCATTGATGAAACAGGAAAAGTAAAACTCATCTCTACCTTACATTTTTCAGAGATACTATTTAAAGCACTTGCCACAAATACTTACATTTCAACTGAAACGCTTTGAATTCGATTACAACTACATGGCATTTCAGAAAATTATAGATTGCATTACTGTTCCCCCTGGTTTGGAATTTACAAGATCTCAGGTAACATTTTTGTCATTAGGAACAATACTGCAGTTTAAAATAATATTGAATTTTAAATCGAGGTGCAGTCCAGAATGTTGTAATTTGCATCATTCATTTTCAGTATGATTAACTCAGCAACCCCAGGGGATTAAAAAGCATTGTTCTGTCGGGGCTCCGGATTATGGTTGGCAGTAACTATTGGTAGTTCTTTGTAGTACGGTTTTTTAGTTTTCCACATTTCTTCATTGTTGACAGTAACTCTTAGCCAGTTACTGTTGTTTCTTCCATTCCTTGTTAGTTTTATTTTATTTGGAATTTAAATATTTGATGTATCAAATATTAATAAGAATTAATATTCAGTTTTATCTCAGAGAGTTTGGAGTGTTTCAATTTTTCTCTGAATGTTCACTTTGCTTTAGGTAGGACGTAGAAATGGGCTAATACCGTACGTATGGCTCTGATACATTTGGTGCTAGAATTTGTAGCTACTCTGGTCCATCTTGCCTGCCTTTAATATAAATATATTATATTATATGAGCATTGTGTTATCTGGGCAACACAATGCTCATATTCTGCATTCTATCTGAAACCATGTGATCTCTATAAGAGGTGAGAAAGAACCGAACTGTGTCACTGATAGATTGTGTGGTTTCAATGTTTGATCTCGTCAGTCTGTCTTGTGTTGACAAGACTGTTACAAAACACATCTAACTGTGATTTCACAGCATTTGCCATGTGAGATCATTGGTTGCACCCGTCTAACCACTGAAATTAACAGAACCAATACACCTGGCACATGATGCTCTCATCTGAGGTTATCTACAGTGATTAAGTTGAAAATCTCTGCTGGTATTTACAATCACATTAATTATATACCTTAATTGAGGTTTATTTTTATTTTCAGGATGTTCACAATGAATGGCATGTAAAATTTACAGTGAACAGGGTAAGACATGCATATAAATGTATTCACGTTGCAGGTATTTGTGGCTCACTTGGAGAGTATTTTCTCATTTAGATGGGGATTGCATGCACATCTTTAGTTGCCACAGTGCCATGAGATGGCATAAGTCCATGTGTAAGAATGGAAGGAGAAAAGGACAGGGTAATCTTTTCCATACAAAAACATCTATTGTTCAATATTTGGAAGTTTAGACTCAGTTGTAGCATTCTGGGGGCAGCTATGCTTCAAGTGTTTGATCACATCAAGCTGCAATGTGAACCAGTGTTTGTACAGGGCTCGGCAAACAGGGACCCTTGAGGTAGGAAGTCTTCACCATCACCACTGTCAGCAGCAGTAAGGTATCATGATGACATTATTCATTTCAGCTGATCAGTGAATAGCAGAAAAATACTGAGGTAGTCTTCACATTGAATGAGAGATAACCTAAGAGTGAAGTAAATTTCACAGTATATGACTACTATCCATTGACCTACCAGCGCTCCCCTAATAATTATTCAAAGAAATGTATAGATCAGAAAAAGGCCCTTTAACCAATCTGGTCCATCCTGAAATCACTTTAACTGCTTATTCCCATTGACCTTTACCAGAACTATATCTTTCTCCTACCCCAACCATCCACGTACCTATCCAAACTTCACCTAAATGTTGAAATCAAGTCCATCTGCACCACTTATGCTGGCAGATTATTCCACACTCTCATGACCCTCTGAGTGAAAAACTTTCCCCTTGTGTTCCCTTTAAACTTTTCACCATTCACCCTAAGCCCACGACTTTTGGTTGTAGTCCCAGCCAACCTCAGTGGTAAAAGCCTGCTTGCAGTTATTCTATCTATACCCCTCATGAGCTTGTGTGCCTGTATCAAATCTGCTCCCAATCTTCGATGTTCTAAGGAATAAAGTCCTAACCTATTCAATCTTTCCTTAATAACTTAGATTCTCCAGACCAATTAGCATCCTTGTGAACACCCCTCATAATTTTGTATACATCTATCAAATCTCCTCTGAATCTTCTATGTTCTAAGGAATAAAGTCCTAACCTATTCAATCTTTCTTTATAACTCAGGTTCTCCAGACCTAGCAGAATCCCTGTAAATTTCCTCTGTACTCTTCAACTTCTTTCCTGAAGGTATAAGACCAAAACTGCACAGAATACTCCAAATTAGGCCTCACCAACATCTTATGCAACTTCAATAGAACATCCCATCTCCTGTACTCAATACATTGATTTATGAAAGCCAATGTGCCAAAAGCTTTCTTTAAAATTGAAATACCTCGGTTGATTCAAATTAACACCAATGTCACTGGAAATGAAAAACAGAAGGGATGTTTAAAGGGCCAGGCAAAGATAATGCTGTTTACATGATTGCCAAAGTTAACAGCATTCCCCATCTTCCACTTTCTGAAACATTTTTGGGATGCTTAATCAGAAGCATTAATTGATTAGGTACTTAATGAGATGTTTCTTCAAATTCCACAGGTGTTAGCTCTGTTTCAAGGAATAAATGACGTTCAAAATGAAGAGAATCCCACATCCCTGTGTTGCTGAGTTCTAATTTGATTCTAGATTAAGTTTTATTCTCATTTCAACCCTTGCGTTAGTATGAAATAAAACTGTTTGACTTAATGCGGTAATTAAGGTATATTTGATCATTAAACATTCAAAGCACAGAAAGACTTCAAGGAAATTTTAAGCATACCGTCACTTTTAGATTGTGACAGGCCAACAGGAAGTAAAACAGCGTCGTTGGGCAATTATGACATGGTTTTTAGGGTTTGGAATCTGCAGAACGTTGATTTGAAGTACTGGATGTGTTGGAACTTGGAATGTATTAGAATGTGGACAGAGGCAGATCAGATTACCCAAAATGAGCAGCAGATGCTGTTCAGAAACTCCATGTCCCAGTTGGACAACTAATATTCTGCCCTTTTATAGGAGAATAATGTCCCGAGTAACCACTGTTCAAGGGCTTTGGAAGAAAGACAAAGTTCCCTTTCATTCCTGAGAGTACAGAATGGATCTTCTATGGATTATGAAGGAAAACATCCTGAGGCAGTCAAAGGTTTGTTGGAACCATCAGGAACAAATCACCTGCTCCAAAGCTGCTATTTAAGAAACTTGATTGATCTTATGATTATGAGACAGTCAAAAGCTGTTTTGACATGTTTGTTACTCTCCCCTTTAGATCAATCAGAGGAACTTTCTAAAGACAAGGAGATAAGGTAGCAGAAAATATTGAAAGTGGGCTAATGTCCTGTCTATCTTTTCTTTAACAAACACTTGTAGTTCTTTCTCCCACTGTACAGTAACAGTACAATGAAATCTACCCATGCTGAAATGATTCAATAAACCTTGTGGATTTGTATCCTAGAAGTGATGCTGTTAAGAAATACTTGCAGATACCAAACAAAAAGAACCTTCCTGGCCAACATATGTCAATCACCAAAGTGGAGAGGGAGTTCTATCAACCCCAGTTCCTGACAATTTGCTGATCTGTAACACAACACTGTATGCTATGTTGCTTAAGACAATCAAGGACATAGAAACTCTAAAGACTAATTGACCAAGATTTTCCTCCATTAGAGATCTTGAGATTTTTAGTATATTTGTGATTGGATGGAAAATAATTCCTGCAAAAATTTTCTTTCAGGAAGATTTTTGGTAAGCTTGGATGTGTCAGTCTTGTTCGTGGGTTGGGTGGAGGAAGAGAACTGTTTCACCTGCAATGAGCTATCAATTGCCTCTGTATTTTGCATTTGATGTGATGGTACTTGGGTCACTGTAGGTTCTACATACTTAAAAACCTGAGTATGTGATCTGTATAATTCTCCAATTAGATTTATACTTAATATGCAATTAACATTTGAATAGATATTCTGTTTATATTGCCAGTCCACTTTTCTGTATATAGACTTGCATATTCTATACCTTGACTGGTATTTCCCAGAAGAAATGAGCTAGCAACAAAATTAATCTTGAAATGCAATACCATTTTGGCAATGGTGCAAAGTGGCTTTGACAACTTAACTAGGTTAAAATTGTGGAGTGTAAGTGAGGTGTTAATGTTTGAAATGGTTGATTTTAACTTGATAATCTAATTCAGGTTACATTCAGCAGTGTTAGTATGTTGACAAAGTGTTGAAAGTTGACATCCATAAAAATACCTGTAGTATAAAAGCTAGTGAATCACTCCTTCACATCTCTTCCACTCTGGTGCACTACATTCATCTGAGCAACAGGGTCTCCTTTATAAATAACTTCACTGAGCACCAATGGTCAGGAAGTTGAGGCAACTCTTCTCTGTTTCCACTTGATTTTTCCAATCAAGCTTTGACACTGTCTTTTGACCTTCACTGTTACAGTGAGGGCTCCTGCAAGCCTGAGGAATAGTTCCTCATCTTCTGTCTTTAATTGTCTCATGTTTTTCTCCATTGATAAACATAGACATGCCTGCTGACTATACACAGAGCAGGCCTGGTAATTGGTTTACTAATTCACATGCACTGAGATATAGTGATACACTTCTGTTTGCATGACATCGAGGCAGATTGAGCCATACACAGCAACACACACAGTTCATAATTTTCTTACTGTGTCTTTCTCACCAACTGTCAGTGACAAAAATTACTGCTTTATGAACACTAGTGCATGCAGCTGATGCTATTTTCAAAACAGTTCACTTGAACATGGTGTAGTGTCCAGTGGCCACACAAGGGCACACATCTGACACTAGTTAGACACTGTTCAGCAACAGTCTCTTGCCCAAATTAAACGAGGGTAGATTTAGTGTTATTTCTCTTTCTGGCCTTCTTCTGGCTCAGTCTTGGGTCTTTGCAGGTGGAGGGTGGAGAGTCTCTCTGTATTTTTAGTTTTTTCATTTGGGCTGATTAGAACTACAAAGATGTTTGCAGCATCGTCACCTCCGGTTCCTCCCTGAGCTTTTGTTCCTCTTCCGGGTTCACGAGTTCGCATTATGGCTAACTCTTTACATACCAAAGGGTTGATTCTACGAAATTATGGCTCAGATTATTAATTTTGTCTCTTGGAATACAAATGATTTAAACCATCTGATTAAATGGAAGAAGACTTTTAAAGTATTCCAAAGACTGAATGCTCATATTATTTTTGTACAAGAAACTCATGTGAGGAAAGAGGATAATCAGCGTTTTTTTCAGGTTTTGGAAGGAACAACAGTTTTACTCAAATTCGCGTGCTAATGTGAAAAGAGTTTCAATTTTTATTGATCCCTCAATTACATTTGTCTATCATGATACGGTTTCCGATCCAAATGGTAGATTTTTGTTTATTACTGGGTTACTTTGTAACAGAAAAGTGGTTATGGCTAATGTTTACGCTCCAAATGTGGATTATCCCAAATTTTTTAAGAATTTGTTTACTGTTTTCCCAGATCTAAATGAATATATACTGATAATGGTTGGTGATTTTAATTGTTGTTTGAATCCTTCGATGGATAGATCCATATCTACTCAAGCCTTACCAAACAAGTTGTTTACTCTTATCAATTCCTTCATGAATGATTCTGGAATTTTGGATATTTGGTGACTTCTACACTCCAAGGATAAAGTGTTCTCATTTTTTTCACACGTTTGTCATTCTTACTCTAGAATTAACTACTTTTTTCTTGAATCTCGTCTCATTCCATCTGTGATTGACTGTGACTATGACATTATTGCCATTTCTGCTCATGATCCAATGAAACTTTCTATCAAAGTAATGGATACAGCTCCTAGTATTAGACAATGGCGATTTAATTCCAATCTGCTTCAAGACTTGAATTTTGTTAAGTTTATGAAGGAACAGATTGATTTCTTCTTTTCAACTAATTTTACAGAAGAAATTTCCAACGGGACACTTTGGGACACTTTTAAGGCATATATCCGTGGTCAGGTTATTTCCTATTCTGTTGGTTTGAGGAAACGTATTAAGAATGAAACATTATTATTGGTTGATAAGATCAAAGAAATAGATAAGAAATATTCCGTCTCTCCTAGTAAGGAGCTTTATAAACATAGAGTCGAGCTTCAAATGGAATATAATTTATTGCTTACATCCTCGATTGAAAATCAATTAATGAAAACTAGAATTGATGTTTATATACATGATGATAAATTGGGTAAATTATCAGCTAATCAACTGAAAATTGCCATGGTTATATACCAAATCATTAAAATTTGTAAACAAGATGATAACTTGACAGTTAATCATGATGAAATAAACAAAACGCTTCAAGATTTTTATACCTCTTTATATAAGTCTGATTTTCCCAATGATCCTAATCTCATGTATGACTTTTTAAGGAAATTGAATTTTCCGAAATTATCACCCGAAGAACGTTTAATATTAGAAACTCCCATTACAGATGAAGAAATAAAAGGTGCCATTCTTTCCATGAATTCTGGTAAAGCACCAGGTCCAGACAGTTATACAGTAGAATTTTCTAAGTGTCTCTCTTCCACTCTCTCTCCTTGGCTAGGTAGAGTTTTTAAAGAAGCAATTAGGTTAGGTAAATTACCACAATCATCTTATAGGGCTTCTATTTCCTTAATTTTAAAAAAGAATAAAGATCCTACTGATTGTGCATCATATCGACTGATATCTTTGTTAAATGTAGATCCTACACAAAATGCTGGTGGAACACAGCAGGCCAGGCAGCATCTATAAGGAGAAGCACTGTCGACATTTCGGGCTGAGACCCTTCATCAGGACCCATAATTTTACCTTTGTTGGCTCAGTTTAATAATGTTTCGGTTTACATACTGAACCGTAATAAGAGCGAACTGTTTCCTCTAAATATGCAGGTTCCAATTTATGGATGTTTAGCCTTTAAATTGGTTACTGATTATTTTATATATTTAGGGGTTAAAATTACAAAAAAAAATAAGGATTTATTTAAGGCTAACTTTTTACCTTTAATTGATCAGATTAAATGTTTATTTACCAATTGGTCACTGATGTCTTTATTTCAAGTGGTACCAATTTTTATTCCAAAATCTCTTTTTGATAGTGTTGATTCTAAAATTTCTTCTTATATTTGGCAGAATAAAAATCCGAGGCTAGGCAAAAGGTACTTACAGAAGTCTAAAAAGGAAAGTGGTCTGGTGCTGCTGAATTTTAGATTTTATTATTGGGCAATTACTATCCGCTATTTCAAATTTTAGCTATGGGTCTTGGATATAACTTCAAACCCTCATTGGGTAAATCCCGAATGTAAATCGGTACAAGGGTTTTCACTGGGTTCTATTTTAGGGACTTCGCTTCCCTTTGTCCTTTCTAAATTGTATAAACAATTAGATAATCCAATAGTTAAATACACTTTATGAGTATGGATTCAATTTCAGAAATTTTTTGGGTTGAATCAATTTATTTTAGCAAGTCCTATTATATCTAACTTTTTTTTCTATCCCTCTATTATGGACCAAGCCTATTTGTCTTAGAAAACTAAAAGTATATTATGATTTTGTGATTTATTTTTGGACAATTGTTTCATGTCATTTGAACAATTATCTAACAAATATAATTTACCTAGATCCCATTTCTTTAGATATTTACAGGTTAGAAACTTTTTAAATACCATCTTTCCTACTTTCCCGAATCTATACTCTATGGATAGTTTGGAAAAAGTTTAGACATAAATCCTTTTCAGAAAGGTGCAATAGCAACTATCTACAATATAATTATGAAAATTCATTTAGATGCATCTAATAAAATTAAAATTGATTGGGAAAGGGAACTTAAGCTTACTTTACCTATCAAAAAATGGGAAAAAAATTCTTCAATTAGTTAACTCATCCTCTATATGTGCTAAACATTTGTTGTTACAGTTCGAAGTAGTACACAGGGCCCATATATCTAAGAATAAATTAGCTCGTTATTATTGTCATGTAAGTCCAGTGTGTGATAGATGTCACACTGAGACAGCCTCTTTAACTCATATGTTTTGGTCATGTTCCTCTTTGAAAAAATATTGGGAAGATATCTTTGACATTATTTCAACTGTTTTGAATATTGATTTACAATCTCATCCTACTACTGCAATTTTTGGTTTACCAATGATAGAACAACACCACTTAACCTCTTCAGCGTGTCGGATGATTGCATTTCTTACATTAATGGCTAAAAGATCTATTTTGCTGAATTGGAAAGAGACTAATCCTCCCACCACATTTCATTGGTTCTCTCAAACTATGTTATGTTTAGACTTAGAAAAAAAATAGAAGTGTTAGATATGATGCATCTATTAAATTTGAAAAGACTTGGAAAACACTTTCATTTGATGTGATTTGACCTCTTTCCAAACCTATTCTCTTGTATTAATATATGCAGGGAGGTTCAGAGTTGATGACACTAGTGGTCCTTCCTTTTTTTTTGATGTTATAAATAGCCCATGTTCTTTTTTTTTCTTAGTTTTTTTTGGTTAGTATTGTTTAGACTAGTTTTTTTTGGGGGTATATTTTCTTTTTTTTCATTTTTTTTTCTTTTTGGAAATGTTAATCCTTTTTTATGTGTTCTACATTTGTACTTGAACATTTTTGTGAGGTTTATTACCTTTGTATTAACTGAATATATAATTATATATGTTACCCATTAACAATGTAATCCCAACAATTGTGTAACAATATTATGTTATATCCATTATCTTGATATTAATAAAAAGACTGAAAAAGAAAAAAAAGAGAACCCATTGCATTCACATTTAGGATCTTTAAGCGCTCAGCCTCCTCCATGACAGCATCATTAATACCAACAGTGGCATGTTCCGAGCCCCACTTCCTGCAGTGAATGTTCACCTCCTTCATTCTATTGACATTACTGTCTTGACTCAAGGCCACAATGCTCTCTATCTCCTCCCTGGAGAACAGTAATCTCATTCTCAAAGCCTCATTATCTCAGTTGGTTGCAACCTATGCAAAATATTCTACAAGTTTTCTGCATTCTCCTGCCATCTTTTTGCAGCTGGAAATGACTATGTTTGCTCCCTTTTCCATTGCTGACTAAGGGTATCAGAGAACAAGTGTTAACAGTTAAACTTTCCTCAGATGCAGCATGTATTGTTGACACTTTTCAGTAATGCTGTTTCTACATTAAGCATTTAATTCAGTGATCATTTGAATTTTGTGCACTTTACATTGGATTTCAACATCAGATTGCAGAAAAATAAGGATTCCTCATCTAGATCAGGCTTCTGCATCTGTGTGCTTTTTCAACTATTTTTCAAGAGTTAGTGTTTATTCACATTTGAATCATAAAGATTCAAGATTCATGATTACTTAATGTTACTTCCACTACACAAGTGTAAAGAAGAACAATAACTATTACTCCAGATCTGATACAGCACAAATTAAACACAATAAGATAAAGAATATAATAAATAGCACAATAAATATAACTACACAAGCGATCTTATTTACATAAATTGATTGAATGTCCATCAAGTGACGCGAGGCACAAGAGTGTCTGTACGTGAGGTGACTGACAGGAAATGATACAGTAGTGGTGGTGGGAGGTGTGGAAGCTCTGGTGAGTGGGTGGAGGTGTTGAGCAGCCTGGCTTCATGGGGCAAGTAAAGGTTTTTGAGTTTGGTCCTGGCATGGATGTTCAGTTGCCTTCACCCTGATAGGTAGAGGATGAGCAGTCCATGAGCAGGGTGTGTGGGATCACTTCTACCTCAATGGCTACAACATGTTTTTCAGATAACATGAAAAAATTTCGAGACTGGTGAAACACTAACCAACTAATATAGTAGAATATTGGATAATTATTGACTTATGTTGAGAAGACCATAAGACATAGGAGCAGAATTAGGCCATCTGGCCTATCAAGTCTGCTCCGCCATTCAATCATGGCTGATCCTTTTTTCTTGTCCTTCTCAACCCCAGTTCCCGGCCTTCTCCCCATAACCTTTGTCCAATGAAAAACCTATCAATCGCTGCCTTAAATAGAACCAAAAAACTTGGGCTCCACAGCTGCATGTGGCAACAAATTCCACAAATTCACCACCCTTTGGCTAAAAAAATTTCTTTGCATCTCTGTTTTGAAAGAGTGTCCCTCTATCTTGAGGCTGTGTCCTCTTGTCCCAGACTAACCCACCATGGGAAATATCCTTTTCACATCCACTCTGCTTAGGCCTGTCAACATTCGAAAGATTTAAATGAGATCCGCCCCCCCGCCCCCCCCGCATCCTTCTGAATTCCAGTGAGTTCAGACACAGGGCCATCAAAATTTCATCATATGATAACCCTTTCATTTCTGGAATCATACTTGTGAACCTTCTCTGGACCCTCTCTAATGCCAGCACATCTTTCCTAAGATGAGGGGCCCAAAACTGTTCACAATACTCAAGGAGAGGCCTCACCAGTGCCTTAAAAAGCTTCAGCATCACATCCTTGTTCTTGTATTCTAGACCTCTTGAAATGAATGATAACATGGCATATGCCTTCCTCACCACTGACTCAACCTGCAAGCTAAACTTTAGGGTGTTCTGCACAAAGACTCCCAAATCCCTGTGCATCTCAGATTCCTGGATTTTCTCCCCTTTTAGAAAAAAGTCTGCACATTTATTTCTACTACCAATGTGCATGACCATACATTTTCCAACATTGTATTGCATTTGCCACTTTCTTGCCCATTCTCCTAATCTGTCTAAGTCCTTCTGAATCCTACCTGTTTCCTCAACACTACCTGCCCCTCCACCAATCTTTGTATCATCTGCAAACTTGGCAACAAATTACATCATGTAAATCATTTATATACAGCATGAAAAGAAGTGGCCCCAAAACCAACCTCTGTGGAACGCCACTAGTCCGTGGCAGCCAACCAGAAAAGGATCCTTTTATTCCCACTCGCTACCTTCTACCAATCAACCAATGCTCTAACCATGTTAGTAACCATGTTTGCTACCCTTTCTGATTCTGCATCCCTCGTGTTTTGATACTCAGCCTGTTGGCTGCAACTAAGTCCCATCACCTGCCTGCCCTTCCTGACAGTCTGACTGCATGCTTATCTTTACTTTATTACCATCCATCCCTTACCCCTGCAAAATTAGTTTGAATGTTCCCCAACAGCTCTAACAAACCTGCCTACAAGAGTATTGGTTCCCCTTGGGTTCAGGTTACTTTTGAACTGTACTCCAGAAGAGATCCTAATGATCCAAGAACCTGAAGTCCTGCCCCATGCACCAGCTTCTCAGCCGCACATTTATTTGCCAAATTGTCCTGTTCTACCCTCATTGGCGCGTGGCACAGACAGCAATCCAGGAACTACTACCCAGGAGGTCCTGCTTCTCAGATTTCTACCTAGCTCTCTAAATTCTCTTTTCAGGACCTCTTTGCTTTTCCTTCCTATGTCTTTGGTACCAATATGTACCAAGACATTTGACTGCTCTCCAAAATGTTTTGGACGTGATCCCTGACCCTGGCATCTGGGAGGCAACATACCATCCGTGTGTCCCATTCATGTCTACATCCTGTCTGTCCCCTTCACCATTGACTCCTCTATCACTACTGCTCTCTTCTTCTGTCTTTTTCCTTTCTGCACCATGCGCAGTGCCTGTAATCCAGTCGCTGTGGCATTCTCCCGTGGGTCATCCCCCACGTAAGTATCTTATATTTGAGGGAAATTGCTGCAGGTGTGCTCTGCTCTCACTGTCTATTTCCATTTTTCGTGACAATCACCAAGCTACTTGCCTCCTGCAACTTCAGGATGACTACTTCCCTGTAGCATCGATCAATTATCTCTTCGGTCTCCCGTACAAGCCGAAGGTCATCCAGTTGCTGCTCCAGATCCCTAACATGGTCTTCAAGGAGCTGCAGACGGATGCACTTCATGCAGATATAGTTCCCCGGGAGACTCTGGGTCTCCCAATTCTCCAACATCTGGCACGAAGAACACACCACAGCCATTTAATTGGTACAATAAGAGAGAAAAAAAACAAAAAGGAAACCTTAACAGACACTTAACACAGAGCCAGTGTGTCTTCTGAGCTGAAGCCTCTTTTGAGCCAAAACCTGATGTTTCTACTCTTCCCACTGGCCTACTCGTGCCTGTGGCCATTCAGCTTTTCCCTTCTGTACTACTATATAGTTCGTAAGGCTCTGTTGACACAGCTGACAGGCGTACATGTGAGAACCATGTGCTGGTCAGAGTAAACAATGTACTGAGTGCATTGGAACATGGAATATATCAGAATCCTGGAGCACTGCACTCAGGCAAGTGAACATCCCTGAGATAAACTGTGAGTGAGCAGGACATCCCTGTTCAGGGACTCTGTCCCATTATTGAAAAAATAATATCCTGCTTTCTTTCTTTCATGCTCTCACACAGGTGAATAATGCCCAGAATGATTCCCTTGTGGATGTTGTGAAGGACGAAGAAATACCTGTTCAACATCAAGAAGTGAATCAGGAAGATTCTGTGGTGTTTACAGGAAGAAATCCTGAGACACCTCAAGGTACGTTGGAAGCTGCAGGCACAAAGCATCAGCATGGCTGGTGGGCTCAAGCACCTGCTGCAAGAAACATGACTGACCACGTGGGAATGTTCATAAACTCTTCTGATGTGTTCTATTCATTCTCTCCTTCAGATCACTCACAGCAAGGTTCAACAGGACAAGAGGTAAGGAAACAGGAAATATTGAACATGAAGAAGTCTTCTTCTACCTTTTGTTTAATAAACCACTCACAGTTCCTGCTACAATTAATCCTTTCTCCCACTGTCACCAAGTCACTGAAATCCATCCAGGCTGGATCAATGAAAAAAAATTGCATAATTTTACTCTTGATAATGGCCAAACACTCTTTCACCTTTAAATACTGTGTGAAATGTTTTATTGTTTTTCTCTAACTCCACAACTCTGAGAAATATTGCCGTTTTTGGGATGTTTTCTCAGAAAAAGGCGCTGTCAATAAGGAAAATCTGCAGATGCTGGAAATCCAAGTAACACACGCAAAATGCTGGAGGGAAAAATAATGCAGTCAATAACTCAGTACAGTCCTACCAAAGGGTGTTAGCCCGAAACGTCAAATGTGCTTTGTCCCATTATTGGAAAATCAATATCCTGTTTTCTTTCGATCACACTCTCACACAGGTGGTTAATGCGCAGAATGATTCCCTTGTAGGAGTAGTGAAAGATGAAGAAACACCTGATCAACCAAAAGAAATGAAGCTGGAAGAATCTGTGGTGTTTACAGGAAGAAATTCTGAGACCCTTCAAGGTACGTTGGAAGCTGCAGGCACAAAACATCAGCATGGCTGGTGGGCTCGAGCACCTGCTGCAAGAAACATGACTGACCACGTGGGAATATTCATAAACTCTTCTGATGTGTTTAATTCATTCTCTCCTTTAGATCACTCACAGCAAGTTTCAACCGGACAAGAGGTAAGGAAACAGCAAATATTGAACATGGACAAGTGCTCTTCTACATTTTCTTTAATAAATGCTGAAAGTCCCTGTTAAAACCAATTCTTCCTCCCAGAGTCACTAAGTCTCTGAAGTTCATCCAGGCTGGATCAATTCAGCAAATCAGAGTAAATTTAAACCACTTACTTGTGTGTAATTTACAGAAGTCAGTTAAGCTCACAGCCAGCATATCCTTGGAACGTAGGAGTAAACCAGAGTGCCCAGTGATTCCCATGTGGAGTGTATGCAAATTCCAGGCAATAGCATGAGAGATCTTAATCAGTGATCAGTGTCACTGGAGCTGTGACTTTTGGTAGTTGGGGCAGTTTGGGAACAGTGTATATTTGCCCATTTGAGTGGCTGTCCCTGTAAATATGCATTTCATGAAAATCGTTAAAAAGGAATTGAAATGACAAACTACGATTTAAAATAGTAACAAATGATGTATTTTAATGAAACAGAGAATAGCCATCAATACTATTGCAATGCTACAAAACTGGATTGGTTCCTAATAGTTTTCAACACAAAAATTTATCCAGTGTACGTGTTCTTTTGATTGACTGTAAGTGACCAAAATCAGTGAGGTGTCCTAGTGTAGATAATGCATGGCATTCACCCACTGCTTTTAACAATTGCATTCTGGTAATCCTCAGTTTCATTACAATATGCAAAATGATTGTCAATATCTTCAAATTCTGTGCAGTTCTTAACTTTCTGAAGAAGTGCAATTATTTCATTTTCACTGCCAGCCATTTCTGGAATCTCCAGGCCTGAATACTTGAAACATCAGTGAGCAAAACAGTTCATAATTGGCTTGCTCCTTATTTCCTGCCAACTGTCAGTGACAAAAATTGATGCTTTTTCAACAGAAGTGCACATAACAGACGCTATTTTAAAAAACTGTTTGCGCTAAGCATGGTATAGTGTCTCTCACTCAGCACTTGGGCCATATCTGAAACTGGTGACAGTATCTGGGCCAGGTGCATGACAGATGCTGTGGTATCTATTGTAAAGTGGTTCTGTGAATGTCTAATGTTGCAGGAATGGTGGGTTGGAGATGTGCCATTGTCGGTCATTCAAAGTGCTTCATGATTACTGGTGACTGAGCCAGTATTTAGTTCTGCAGGTGTAGATTTCTTTGGTTCAGGGATGATGGTGGCTGATTTGAAGCATGTGGGGGCAGCAGACTGGATGAGTGATGAGTTGAAGATACTCATGAGGTGTCAGTGAGCTGGAGTATACAGTCCCTGAGTATTCAGCATGGAATATCATTTGGGCAGCCATCTTATGGAGTTTGACTCTGCAGAGTCCTTGTCACATCTGTTGCTGTTACAGAGAGTGGCTGCTCTCCTGGAAAGTGGGCAGCTTACGTGGTTGAGTACCCGACAGTTGTTCCTGAACGTTTTGTGTGAAGGCTCTCATTGCCCACTTGATACCTATGATTAGGTTTCTCCTGGCGGCCCTGATAGCTGTTCGATCTCTATGACGTAAATAAATCAGTGTTGCAGCCAACACTGATCTAATCAGCATCAATTATGATCAAATAACTACCTGAAGAGCCCATAACATATTTTTGAGATGAGATGAGAAAATTTCCAGGCTAGTTAAAACAACAACCAACGAATGTAGGAATATCGGGCATTTATTGCCTTATTTTAAGAAGTATGTGTTGGTCAATGTACTGAGTGCATTGGAAAATGGAATGTATCAGAATCCTGGAGCCTGACATTAACTGTGAGTGAGCATTACATCCCTTTTAAGGGACTCTGTCCCATTTTTGATAAATTAATATCCTGCTTTCTTTCTTTCATGCTCTCACACAGGTGAATAATGCCCAGAATGATTCCCTTGATGATGTTGTGAAGGACGAAGAAACACCTGTTCAACATCAGGAAGTGAATCGGGGAGATACTGTGGTGTTTACAGGAAGAAATTCTGAGACCCTTCAAGGTACGTTGGAAGCTGCAGGCACAAAGCATCAGCATGGCTGGTGGGCTCGAGCACCTGCTGCAAGAAACATGACTGACCACGTGGGAATATTCATAAACTCTTCTGATGTGTTCATTTCATTCTCTCCTTTAGATCACTCACAGCAAGTTTTGACAGGACAAGGGGTAAAGAAACAGCAAATATTGAACATGAACAATTCTCTTCAAATATCTTTTCAAATATCTCTTATGTTCTTGTGCACACACACAAACACCAACCACCCCCCACAGCATTGAATCTCCCAAAAGCCACTTCCCCACAGGGTAATTTACAGAAGCCAATTGAGCTGGCCAGCATGTCCTTGGGATGTGGGAGCAAACCAGAGTGCCCACAGTAATCCCATGCAGAGTGTTTGCAAATTTGATGCGGACAGCATGAGTGGTCTTAATCAGTGGCCAGAGTCACTAGAGCTTTGATTCGGTTCATTGGGACACATCAGGACCAGTGTATTTTGGCCCATTTAATGGTTGGCATAATCAGCTGAAATTCTATGGCAATAGTTTAAAAAGTATCAGGAAGATAAACTTTTATTTAAAACAGTAACAAATTATATGTTTAAATGAAACACAGAACAAATTATTAATTCTACTACAGTATTATAAAAATGTATTCATTCCTAATAGTTATCAACAGAGGAATTCATCCAGTGTACGAGTTCTTTTGATTTAGTGTACAGCAATGGGCTCAGGGCATTGTCTTGTGTGGCACTTGTGTTGAGGATAATTGGAGCGTTGTGCATCCTGACCATCTGAGGTCTGTTGGTTAGGAAGTCCCACACCCTGCTTCCCAGTGATCTTTATAGACCAAAGAGTAGGAATTCGTTCACCAACGTCAGTGAGCCCATAGTGTTGAATGCTGAACTGGAATCCGGAAACCACATTCTGACATGTGTGTCCTTGTTTTCTCGGTGTGTCAGGACCGGGGGCATGACAGAAGCTCTGGCATCGGTTGTGGAGCGATTCTATTAATGAGCATCGTGGTGAATGTCTAATAGAGCAGGAGTGGAGTTTTGATATGTGCCAATACCAGCTGTTCAAAGCACTTCATGACTACTGGCATCAGTGCCACCGGTTAGTAGTTGGTTAGTTCTGAGGTGGAGAGTACTTTGGTACGGATGATGGTGGCGGAATTGAAGCGCGTGGGTTCAGCAGCCTGGAGGAGTGAATTGTTGAAGATATCCATGAAGGTGTCAGTGAGGTGGTGTGCACACTCTCTGAGTACTCGGCCTGGAATGTCGTCTGGCCCTGGCATCTAACGTGGTTTGTCTCTACAGACTCCTACTCCCACCTGTTGCTGTTACAGACACTGGCTGCTCTCCTGGAAAGTAGGGCAGCTTACGTGGTTGAGTACCCGACAGTTGTTCCTGAACGTTTTGTGCGAAGGCTCTCATTGCCCACTTGATACCTATCATTAGGTTTCTCCTGGTGGCCCTGATAGCTGTTCGATCTCTATGACGTAAATAAATCAGTGTTGCAGCCAACACCGATCTAAGCAGCATCAATTATGATCAAATAACTACCTGAAGAGCCCATAACATATTTTTGTGATGAGATGAGAAAATTTCCAGGCTAGTTAAAACAACAACCAACGAATGTAGGAATATCGGGCATTTATTGCCTTATTTTAAGAAGTATGTGTTGGTCAATGTACTGAGTGCATTGGAAAATGGAATGTATCAGAATCCTGGAGCCTGACATTAACTGTGAGTGAGCATTACATCCCTTTTAAGGGACTCTGTCCCATTTTTGATAAATTAAAATCCTGCTTTCTTTCTTTCACACTCTCACACAGGTGAATAATGCCCAAAATGATTCCCATGTGGATGTTGTGAAAGACGAAGAAACACCTGTTTAGCATCAAGAAGTGGATTAGGAAGATTCTGTGGTGTTTACAGTAAGAAATCCTGAGACCCTTCAAGGTACGTTGGAAGCTGCAGGCACAAAGCATCAGCATGGCTGGTGGGCTCGAGCACCTGCTGCAAGAAACATGACTGACCACGTGGGATTTCAGTTAAAGAATATTCATAAACTCTTTTGACGTGTTTAATTCATTCTCTCCTTCAGATCAATCACATAAGTTTCCACAGGACAAGAGGTAAGGAAACAGCAACTATTTAACATGAAGAAGTGCTCTTCTACATTTTCTTTAATAAACGCTCGGAGTCCCTGCTATAATCGATTCTTTCTCCCACAGTCACTAAGTCTGTAAAGTCCATAAAGGCTGGATCAATTCAGAAGATCAGAGTAATTTCATGTCATTTACACATGGGTAATTTACAGAAGCCAATTAAGCTGACTGCCAGCATATCCTTGGAACGTAGGAGTAAACCAGAGTGCCCAGTGATTCCCATGTGGAGTGTATGCAAATTCCATGCAATAGCACGAGAGATCTTAATCAGTGATCAGTGTCACTGGAGTTGTGTCTTTTGGTAATTGGGGAAGTTCAGGAACAGTATATATTTGCCCATTTGAGCGGCTGTCCCAATTAGGGTGCATTTCATGAAAATCGTTAAAAAGGAATTGAAAAGACAAACTACGGTTTAAAATAGTAACATATTATGTAATTTAATGATACACAGAACAGCTGTAAATACTATTGCAATGTCACAAAACTGTATTGGTTCCCAATCGTCATCAACACAAAAATTCATCCCGTGCACGTTTTCTTTTGTTTGACTGTAAGTGATCAAAATCACGCAGGTTCCTTGTACAATAATGCGTGGCTTTCACACAATGCTTTTAACAATGGCTTTCTCCAAATCTTCAGTTTCGTTACAATATTCTGCACTTGTGTTAGATGTACTTTTCCAAATATATTTTGGAGATGGTGTTAATCACATTTGAGCCATAAAGATTCAATATTGTTCAGTATCATTTCCAATGAAAAGGTGAAAAGCAGAAGGAATAATTGTTTCTGTGGATCCGATACAACACAAAATAAACACAATGAGATAAAGGATATAATAATAAAAAACACAATAAATATAAATACCCAAGACAGCTTATATAGATTGAATGTATGTCCTTGAAGCGGTGCTAGGCACTGGAGTGGCTAAACATAAGGGGTCCTGACAGGAAACGATAAAGTAGGGTGGTGGGAGGTGTGGAAGCATTGGTTAGTCAGTAGAGGTGTTGATCAGCTTTGCTGCTTGGGGTAAGTAAATGGTTTTGAGTCTGGTGGTTCTGGGGTGGTGATAATTCACCTCATCCTTATGGGAATAGGACAAGCAATGCATGAGGAGGGTGGGTGGGAACCCTTTTCCACACCTTTCTCTGTATATACCCTTGATGGTGGTAGGCTGGTGCAGGAGATGTGTTGGACAAATTTCTCTACCCGTTGTGGAGCCCTCCTGTCTGCTATGTTGCAGCTTGCTTACGATGCAGTATTGCAAGAAATTAGGAAGCAATTTTCTGTCGATCTGTAGAATGACGTATGTGTAGATGTGCATAGTCCAGCTCTCTTCAGCCTCCTCAGAAAGTCAAGGCATTGGTGAGCTTTCATAATTGTGTAGGATGTGTTCTGGGACCATGAGAGCTTGTGCAGGATCTGAACTCCCAGGAGTTTAGAACTGCTCACAGTTCCACTGCTTTGCTGTCACTGTAAAGAGGGGTGTGAGTTCTCCTGAAGTAAATAACCATCTCCTTTGTCTCATTGACATTGAGGAAGATGTTGTTTGCCTAGGACTAGGCCTCGAGCTCTTCTACCTCTTCTCTTTAGGCCATCTCATTGTTGTTGGTGATGAGCCCCACCACTGTCATGTCATCAGTGAACATGACTACGTGATGACATAGGGGTTTGGGTTTGTAGTCATGTGTGAGCAGTGTGTACAGCAAACGCCCTGGATTGAGGGTTGAGGATGATGCCGAGGGAGGAGCATTTGTACATCCTGACTCTCTGAGGTCTGTTGGTCAGGAAGTTCAACGCCCAGTTGCACAGTGGTATTTTTAGACTGAGGAGTTAGAGTTTGTTCACCAAGGTCTGTGGAACAATAATGTTGAATGCTGAACTGAAACCCAGAAACAGTATTCTGGCATCAGTGTCCTTGATTTCTAGGCGAATCTCCCACAACCAGTGATGCAGCAGTGCAGTAGATACGCCAACTGCCTTTGTGAATATGCACATGTCAGCTGATTATTATTTCATTGTGATAGTATTTAACTCCATTCATTCTGTCGTAGTATTTATTGAGACTTGGACGCAGCACAGCAAATCTTCGCTGTCTGCTTACATTCGGCCTTGCCTGAGAAATTGGACTGTTGAGTCAACTGACTCTGAAGACTAGCAGTATTCATTCTATATTTAGTTGTTCTTTTCAGCTGCAGTGAAGGCTTCATTTTGCTTTTGAGAGTTTTAGATAACTTCTCTGTTTGGCCAAGCGTTTATTGTTTTCACTTCCCTTTAACACTGTTCGCATTAAAGTCTGTGAAATATCGATCCGCTTCAGTGTCTCTCACTCCACACTTAGACCATATCAGAACCTGGTGATGGCAAGTCTCGACCACATAAAGATGGACCCAGCGGAGAGAGAGCAGATGACCTTGGCAATGAGATTCATTGGTCAGGGTGATTTGGCAAGGAATAAAAGTTCCATTAGAATTCCTACGTATAAACTCTTGTTTCTGTCTCCATCATGACAGAAGGATCTTGCCAAGTAGTGGACCCAGGAAAGTTTGAACAGTGACGTTTTGACATTGGTGGCTTGAGGAGAGGGTGACTTTATTCTCAATGCATGTCCTGACTCTACATTCCAAGCTTCTCTAGTCTGCATAGACTTTCTCCAGTGACCATTCGAAGATTCTGTGTTAATTTTATTGTTGAAGCAGGTGCCCAATAAGCTACAATTGGAGGGTTCTCATTTCGATAAGGATTCGTCTCACAGAGTCACCTCTGTATCAGCTCTTGTTTCTGTCTCTACATGTAAGTCTTTGGCTCCAATATTGGCAGTGCACACCATGGAACTTATTTAGCAGCATCACTGAAGAACATTTTGGACAAGTCCCTCATCCAGGACTTCCAGTGGACACAGGTCTGTGGCACCTCAGAGGCTGTGCCTGGAGAGAAGGGCCTTTTCACAACCACGGATTCGGCAGCGCAGTTGATACGGCAATTGACTTGTAAATATGCATGTGTCAGCTAATTATTATTTCATTGTGAAAGTATTTAACTCCATTCATTCCATTATAGTATTTGTCGAGACTTGGACATAGCACAGCAACACTTCGCTGCCTGCTTGCATTTGGCCTTGCCTGAGAAATTGGACTGTCGAGTCAGCTGACTCTGAAGATTAGTGGTATTTGTTTTCTATTTAGTTGTTCTTTTCAGCTGCACTGTAGGCCTCATTTTCCATTTGACAGTTTTAGTTCACTGCTCTGTTTGGCCTAGCATTTATTGTTTTCTCTTCCATTTAACACTGTTCGCATTAAAGTCTGTTTAATATCGACCCGCTTCAGTGTCTCTCAGTCTGCACTTGGACCATATCCGGACCTGGTGACAGTATCTGGGCCAGGTGCATGTCTGATGCTGTGGTATCTATTGTAAAGTGGTTCTGTGAATGTCTAATGTTGCAGGAATGGAGGTTTGGAGATGTGCCATTACCGGTCATTCAAAGTGCTTCATGATTACTGGTGACTGTGCCAGTATTTAGTTCTGCAGGTGTAGATTTCTTTGGTTCAGGGATGATGGTGGCTGATTTGAAGCATGTGGGGGCAGCAGACTGGATGAGTGATGAGTTGAAGATACTCATGAGGTGTCAGTGAGCTGGAGTGTACAGTCCCTGAGTATTCAGCATGGAATATCATTTGGGCCAGCCATCGTATGGAGTTTGACTCTGCAGAGTCCTTCTCACATCTGTTGCTGTTACAGAGAGTGGCTGCTCAGCTGGAAAAGTATTACCTTTCATGGCCGATGTTATGTCACATGCTTCAAAGCGTGCAATAAAGTTGTTGGAGTGTCAGGGAGGGAGCCATCACTGGTGAAGTCAGTGCAATTTTTCCTTGTGTAGTCAGTAATGCCCTTCGTGATCAGCAACATATGCCAGGGTTGGGTACTGGACAGGTGTTCCTAAGTATTTTGTGTGAAGTCTCTCATTGCCCTCTTGATACCTATGATGAGGTTTCTCCTGGTGGATCTGAGAGCTGTTTGATCTCCATGACGTAAATAAATCAGTGATGCATTTAACATCGATCTAAGCAGCATCGGTTATGGTCACATAACTACCTCAAAGGCCACAACATATTTTTGAGATAAGATGAGAAAATTTCCAGGCTAGGTAAAACAATAACCAACTAATGTAGGAATATTGGGCATTTATTGCCTTATTTTAAGAAGTATGTGTTGGTAAATGTACTGAGTGCATTGGAAAATGGAATGTATCAGAATCCTGGAGCGCTGCACACAATTTGCCTGAGATAAAGTGTGGGTAAGCAGGACATCCCTTTTAGGAGACTCTGTCCCATCAAAGGAAAATTAATATCCTGCTTTCTTACTTTCATACTCACACACAGTTAAATAACGCCAGGAATAATTCCCATGTGGATGTCGCAAAAGACAAAGAAACAACGGATCAACATCAAGAAGTGAATCAGGAAGATTCTGAGGTGTTTACAGGAAGAAATCCTGAGATCCCTCAAGGTACGTTGGAAGCTGCAGGCACAAAGCATCAGCATGGCTGGTGGGCTCGAGCACCTGCTGCAAGAATCATGACTGACCACGTGGGGATATTCATAAACTCTTCCGATGTGTTTAATTCATTCTCTCCTCTAGATCACTTCACAAAATAAAAAAAGGACAAACCAAAGTCTCACACTGACAAAATCACATAATTATAACATATAGTTACAGCAGTGCAAAGCAATACCATAATTTGATGAAAGCAGTCCATGGGCACGGTTTGTCTTAAGCCCCGATCGACTCCAATACTCCCGATATCAGACAGCAAAAGGGAGAAACTCTCCCTGCCATAAACTTCCAGGCACTGACAACTAATGCCCTTGGAAGCACCCGACGACAGCAGACTCTGAGTCTGTCCGAAAACTTCGAGCCTCCGACCAGCCCCTCCGATACAGCCTCCCCAGCGCCTTCGACCTTGTCCCGGCCGCCGAAACAAGCAAAGCCGAGGTCTCGGAGGCCTTCTCCGATCCCTTTATTCCCACTCTTTTTTTGTCAACCAGCCAATGCTCCACCCACGCTAGTAACTTCCTTGTAATTCCACGGGCTCTTACCTTGCTAAGCAGCATCATGTGTGGCACATTGTCAAAGGCCTTCTGAGAATCCAAGTATACCAAGTCCACTGCACTTCCTTGTAATTTCCCTGTTAAGTCCTTGTAAATTATCCTGTTTGTAATTTCCTGAAACAATTGCAGTAGGTTTTTCAGGCAGGATTTTCCTTTCAGGAAACCATTCTGGCTTTGGCCTATCTTGTCATGTGCCTCCAGATACTCTGTAATCTCATCTCTAGGAATTGATTCCAACAACTTCTCAACCACTGATGTCAGGCTTACAGGTCTATAGTTTCCTTTCTGCTGCCTCCCACCCTTCTTAAATAGTGATGTAACATTTGCAATTTTCCAGTCATCCGGTACAATGCCAGAATTTATCGAATCTTGAAAGGTCATCGTTAATGCCTCCGCAATCTCTCTAGCTACTTCCTTTGAACCCGAAGGTGCATTCCATCAGGTCCAGGAGATTTATCCACCCTCAGACCATTAAGCTTCCTAAGCACCTTCTCAGTTGTAATTTTCACTGCACAAACTTCACTTTCTTAGCACTCTTGAATGTCTGTTATACTGCAGACATCTTCCAGTGTGAAGACTGATGCAAAGTACATATTCAGTTTCTCTGCCATCTCTGCATCTCTCATTACAATATCTCCAGCGTTATTTTGTATTGGTCCTATATCTACCCTTGACTCTCTTTTGTCCGTTAATCTTTTCCTTCTGAATGACCTTCTTAATTTCCTTCTGCAAGTTTTTAAAAGCTCCCCAATCCTCTATCTTCCCACTAGCTCTGACTTCCTTGTATGCCCTCTCTTTTGCTTTTACTTTGGCTCTGACTTCACTTGTCATCTACGGTAGTGTCCTTCTTCCCTTTGAAAATTTGGCATTCATTTTCTATTTCCCATTGTAATTTGTAGGCCACATTGTTGCAACTGTTTGGACTTTCTCTACCTCACATTAATGTCTTTTTACACTCACAGTTCCTGTTGAACCCCCTTTTTACTGGGCATCTCTAAGACACGACTTGTTCGCCCCTCGCTGACAACCACTGGACTTAGTGGTGAGAAAACCACCTTTTTAAAAAAAAAAATCTCCATGCATCTAGGTCGGTATGACTTGGGTCCCAACAAAACCGGGTATTTGTGTTATCTCAACCACTGAACCCCGATCTTTGTGAATACTGTGTAAATACTGCCCCATGCAATTAGCAGTTGGAAGGAAATTACAGATTGCGCATGGCATACAATTGTAAAGAAAGTATAGTTACAAATTTTAACATTATCAAACAGTAGAATAATAAAATAAAATAAAATAAAATGTCCATTACAGTTAACCCAGTTCAAATGTTTACGTGTGTTGGAGCTTGTCTTGAAGTTGTCTTTGACTCACACTGTAGACCCTGGGTCAGTGTCACCTTCTGAAAGTCGCTCAAACAGATGGGCTCCCCCACGGCAGCATTGGTCCTTCCTGCTTGAAGCCATTCATCTGCACAAAGCACCTTGTGCAACAGGGACAGTATCCCCAGACATCTTCCCTCTTGTCTTCTCCCAGCTTCCACCAAAAATACCTTGACCCACACCAGTGACCATCAAAAGACTTCTCCACCAGTTTTCTCTAGAACCTTCTCCCATTTCCACCATCCAGACTGGCTGACACAACATTCCTTAATTCAACAACATAACCCCTTATCGTTAGCTCAAATCTAAACATGCTGAAAGCAGAACAAACTCTTACAGAACTGCTAAAATGAAATACCTACAGCATCGCGGTAAAAATCTTATCCAGGGTGTTACACTTAGCTCTGTTTACAATGATTTAACACCTTCCGACCCTATGTCACCTCTTTCTAATGATTTGATTTCATTTTTTAACCAATACAGCAAAGCCACCACCTCTGCCTTCCTGCTTATCCTTTCGATACAAAGTGTATCTTTGGACATTGAGTTCCCAGCTATAGTCTTTCAGCCATAATTTAGTGATGCCTACAACATCATACCTGCCAGTCTGTAGCTGTGCTGCAAGTTCATCTACCTTATTCCATATACTGCATGCATTCAGATACAACTTCAGTCCTATATTTTGATTTTGTTGCCATGTTCAATATTTTGATTCCTAACTTCATCCGCAGTCTTACCAACATCTGCCTCCACAACCTCTCTACTATCTGTTCTGGCACTCTGGTTCTCCTGCAACTCTAGTTCAAAGCCCACCGTACAGCCTGTCTTCCTGACCACCGCTTCCTTTCCTCAGCAGCCCGAATTATGTGCCCCCTGTTCGCCCTGATGTCGGGTAAAGGCAAGGACATTACCTGGGACGAAGGGGCTGCAGCCGATTTCGTTAAAACCAAAGAAGCCTTGGCAGATGCCGCAATGCTGCTGCACCCCAGAACGGACGTCCCTACCACCCTCACAGTGGACGCATCCAACATGGCAGTCGGTGGAGTGCTGGAACAACTCATCGAGGGTTGCTGGCAACCCCTGGCATTCTTCAGCAAACACCTACGACTACCCAAACTCAAATACAGTGCTTTCGACTGGGAGCTGTTGGCGCTATACCTGGCAATCTGGCATTTCAGGTACTTCTTGGAAGGTAGGCCCTTCACCGCGTTCACAGACCACAAACCGCTCACCTTTGCATTCACAAAGGCATCCGACTCCTGGTCGTCCTGCCAGCAGCGACATCTGTCCTACATCTTCGAATATACAACGGACATCCAGCATGTCTCGGGAAAGGGCAACGTCGTGGCGGACGCATTATCCAGACCTAACATCCAAGCCCTGTCCCAGGGGGTAGACTATGAAGCACTGGTGGAGGTGCAGCAGGCAGACGATGAGATCCTTAGTTAAGGAACTGCAGTCTCCAGTTTACAGCTCCAAGACCTCCCCTTAGGCCCAGGTGAGAGGACCCTACTGTGTGACGTAGCTACCGGCCAAGCTTACCCCATCGCCCCGGCAGCCTGGCAGTGGCGAGTTTTCAACTCCATTCGCAACTTCGCGCACCCCTCCATCAGGACAACTGTCCGGATGGTAGCCAACAGGTTTGTTTGGCACGGACTCCGCTAGCAGGTCAGTGAATGGGCCAAAACGTGCATGCACTGCCAAACAGCCAAGGTGCAGCGGCACACCAAAGTCCTGACGCAGCAGTTCCACCCCACCCACCGGCGTTTCGACCACATCCATGTGGACATCGTGGGCCCCCTGCCAGTGTCGTGAGGAGCGCGGTACCTCCTGACTATCGTAGACCAGTTCACAAGATGGCCAGAGGCAGTCCCGCTCACCGACACCACCTCCGAATCCTGCGCCCGGGTACTGATTGCAACCTGGGTATCTTGCTTTGGTGTACATTACCTCTGACAGAGGTGCCCAGTTCACCTCCAGCCTGTGGTCAGCTATGGCCAGCCTTTTGGGGACACAGCTACACCACACTACTGCCTACCACCCACAGTCGAACAGAGGAGTGGAGCATTTCCACCGTCACCTGAAGTCGGCTCTCATGGCCGCCTGAGAGGTCCTAACTGGGTGGACGAGCTTCCCTGGGTCCTGCTCGGAATCCGCACGGCGCCCAAAGAGGATCTGCACACCTTGTCGGCCAAGTTGGTGTACGGCGCACCCCTGGTCGTCCCAGGAGAGTTCATACCAGCCCCAAGGGGGCAAGGGGAAGAACCTGCAGCAGTCCTGGACAGACTACGTGAGAAACTCGGTAACCTGGCCCCCATACCCACTTCACAGCATGGGCAGAGCCCGATCTGCGTACCCAAAGACCTGCAGAACTGTAAGTTAGTTTTTGTATGCTGGGGCGGACATCGGGCACTGCTACAACAGCCCTACAAGGGGCCATTTAAGGTGATCAGGAACAATGGGTCCACGTTTGTGCTGGACATTGGGGGGAAAGAGGAGGTTTTCACAGTGGACCGACTCAAACTGGCCCACGTGGACTTGGCGCAGCCGGTCAGGGTTCAGACACCGCGGTGCAGAGGCAAACCTCCCAAACAGAGACCGTCTCAGACTGTGGACATTGGGGGGTGTATCGCCGGATCTGGGGGGGTGTGGTTTGTGTGGTAACCCATTTTCCAGCGCACTCGAACCGGCTCACAAAATGGCGCGCGCTGGCAGAGAGGCCGGCCCCAAAAAGGGCCCCAGGCCTTCTTCACCAGCAAGGGGAAAAGCCCGCGCGTGGGAAGGGATTGTGAATATGCACCCCCTACAGCATTCCCGCCCGGGGAGGGCGGAAACGGGAAGGCTTAAAAGCGAGGCCGGGAAGTATGAATAAATCTTTCACACAACTGCAACGCACCGTCTGTGTGTCGTTATTCCAGCGCTGTGTGTAGCACACCGCTACAATAATAGGATTAACAATTAGTCTAGGCAAGTGACAAGGAAGTGCAGATACAAGAAATGCAGAAATGGAGAGATCCTTACTATAGTTCAACTCCATTGCCACCCATTTTGGGCAGTCAGACTGATTATGAAAGGAAGACCAAAAAGTAAGTCAATGAATATTGGCTGCCCAATAATATAAATGTTAATTAGGCAAGGCCATACCACCTTCCTTTTTAGATTTTTGAAGGTGAGCTTTATTAAGTCTGGATCATTTGCCCTTCCATAGATAGAACAAAATAGAATCTAACGAATCAGTAAAAACTTTAGAAATCAAAATCTGCAAAGATTGAAATGTATAAAAATTTAGGAAGGATATACATTTAAATAACTTTAATTTGACCTACCAGAGACATGGACAAGGGTGACCACTGTGTCAAACTCTGTTTTGTAGAATTTAAAAGTTTAGCAAAATTTTCTCAAAAAGATTCTTGAAGTTCTTTGTTACTGTAATACCAATGTAAGTGAATTGATTATTAACTACTTTTAAAAGGGAGGTCATGAAATACTAATGCTTATGCTTCTCTATTGATTGGAAAGAGTTCGTTCTTGTGTAAATTAGGTTTGTAACCAGAAAGCTGACTAAATTGATTACAAAGTAAAAACATTGGGGGTAAGGAAGTAGTCGGATTTGATATAAAAAGAAAAAGATCATCAGCATAAAGAGAAACTTTGTGCTCCAAACTCCCCCTCCAAATCACCATCAATTCAGCACAGCTACAAAACGCAATTGCCAGTGGCTCTATGGCCAAATCAAAAAGTAAGGGACTTAAGGGGCATCCTTGTCGGGTGTTCCAAACTCCCTTCCAAATCACCTTTAACAGCCCTGTGAAATGATATAGTCCTTCTCACTCAGTCCACAGCTCTGAGAAATATTACCCTCTACCCTCCCAGCTTCTGAAAAACTTTTGGGATGTTTTCTCACAAAAAGGCTCTGTCAATTGAAGAACAGACAAGAGAAAATCTGTTAACATTTCAAATGTCTCATGTTCTTGTACACACACACAAACCGGGACCACCTCCCCCCACAGCATTGAATCTCCCAAAAGCCAGTTCGCCACAGGGTAATTTACAGAAGCCAATTAAGCTGGTCAGCATGTCCTTGGGATGTGGGAGCAAACCAGAGTGCCCACAGTAATCCCATGCAGATTGTTTGCAAATTTGATGCGGACAGCATGAGTGGTCTTAATCAGTGGCCAGAGTCACTAGAGCTTTGATTCGGTTCATTGGAACAAATCAGCACCAGTATATTTTGGCCCATTTAATGGTTGGCATAAACTAATGAAATTCAATGGGAATAGTTAAAAAAGTATCAGAAAGATAAAATATTATTTAAAACAGTAACAAATTATGTGTTTAAATGAAACACAGAACAAATTATCAATTCTACTGCAGTATTATAAAACTGAATTCATTCCTAATAGTTATCAACGGAGGAATTCATCCAGTGTACGAGTTCTTTTTATTTAGTGTACAGCAATGGGCTCAGGGCATTGTCTTGTGTGGCACCTGTGTTGAGGATAATTGGAGCGTTGTGCATCCTGACTATCTGAGATCTGTTGGTTAGGAAGTCCACACCCTGCTTCCCAGTGATATTTATAGAGCGAAGAGTAGGAGTTTGTTCACCAACATCATTGAGCCCATAGTGTTGAATGCTGAACTGGAATCCGGAAACCACATTCTGACATATGTGTCCTTGTTTTCTCGGTGTGTCAGGACCGGGGGCATGACAGATGCTCTGACATCGGTTGTGGAGCGATTCTATTAATGAGCATCGTGGTGAATGTCTAATAGAGCTGGAGTGGAGTTTTGATATGTACCAATACTAGTTGTTCAAAGCACTTCATGATTACTGGCATCAGTGCCACCAGTTAGTAGTTGGTTAGTTCTGAGGTGGAGAGTACTTTGGTATGGATGATGGTGGCGGATTTAAAGCCCATGGGGGGTCAGCAGCCTGGAGGAGTGAATCGTTGAAGATATCCATGAAGGTATCGGTGAGGTGGTGTGCACACTCTCTGAGTACTCGGCCTGGAATGTCGTCTGGCCCTGGCATCTAACGTGGTTTGTCTCTACAGACTCCTACTCCCGCCTGTTGCTGTTACAGACACTGGCTGCTCTCCTGGAAAGTGGGCAGCTTTCGTGTCTGGCATTGGATTGCATTCCAGGAAGTGTGGATAAAAGACGTTTAGAGTATCAGGGAGGGATGCACCACTGGTACAGTCAACACAGTTTTTCCTTGTGTAGTCTATAAAGCCGTTGATGTGGTGGGCAGTTTTGGCTTCCCGCTGTGGAGCCCTCCTGTCTGATGCAGTGTGGTTTGCACTCCATGCACTGTTGCAGCATGTTAGGATGCTCTCTACTGTGCATCTGTAGAATGATGTGAGTACAGATCTGCACAGTCCAGCTCTCTTCAACCTCCTCAGAAAGTAGAGGCATTGGCCAGCTTTCATGATGGTGTAGCATGTGTTTTGTGAACATGAGAGATTGTACGAGATGTGCAGTGCCGCGAATGTGAAGATGTGTGTGAGTTCTCTCTAAGTTGACGACCATCTCCCTTGTCTTTTTGACAGTCAGGAAAAGGTTGTTTTCTTGGCACCAGGCCTTGAGTTCCTCTGCCTCCTCTCCATAGGTCATCTCATTGTTGGTAACAAGCCCCACCAGGGTTGTATCATGGCGAAGTTAATGTGATTCCTCATGTGTTTGGCTGTAGGGATGATGGTGGCTGGTTGCTTGATGCCCAGCCTCATACGCTGGGGTGCATCATTGGTCAGGTGTTCCTGAATTTCTTGTGTGAATCCAGTCATTGCCCACTTGATGCCCAAGATGAGGTTTTTCCTGGCTCTTCTGAGAACTGTTCAATCTCCATGCAGGAAATAAATCAGTGATACATTCCACACTGAGCATAAACACCATAGATTATGATGACATAACTACCTCAAACCCAATGATATACTTCTGAAATGACATGACAAAATTTCCAACTACTTAGAGACTGAAAACAACAACCGATTAATACAGTAGAACATTGGGCAATTATTGCTTTGTGTCTGGAACCAAGTGTTGTTCAGAGTAAACTATGTACTGAGTGCATTGGAACAGTTAACATATCAGAATCCTGGAGCACCGCACGCAGGGAAATGAACATCCCTGAGATAAACTGTGAGTGATCAGGACATCCCTGTTCAGGGACTCTGTCCCATTATTGAAAAATTAATATCCTGCTTTCTTTCTTTCATGCTCCCACACAGGTGAATAATGCCCAGAATGATTGGCATGTGGATGATGTGAAAGACAAAGAAACACATGTTCAATTGCAAGAAGTGGAGCTGGAAGATTCTATGGTGTTTACAGGAAGAAATCCTGCGACCCCTCAAGGTACGTTGGAAGCTGCAGGCACAAAGCATCAGCCTGACTGGTGGGCTCGAGCACCTGCTGCAAGAAACATGACTGATCACTCATCTCCATTATAAAAGGGTGCCCCTCCATTCTGAGGCTGTGTCCTCTGGTCTTCGACTCTCCCACCAGAGGAAACATCTTCTCCACATCTACTCTACTTAAAGGCATTTCAGTATTTGAAACTTTTCAATTAGGTCATCCCAAATTCTTCTGTAATCCAGAGAATTTTGGGTCAAAGCCATTGAAAGCTCTTCGTATGACAAGCCACTCAACCTCCTTTGAACCCTGTCCAGTTTTAGCGTATCCATTCGAAGTTAAGTGGTCCAAACCTGCACACAATATCCCAAGTGATGTCTCACCAGTGTTTTATAAAGTCTCAACATTACATCCTTGCTTTCATGCTGTAGTCCACTTGAAGTGAATGCAAAATTGCATTTGCCTTCCTCACCACAGACTCAACATACAATTTAACCTTCAGGGAATCTTGCATAAGGACTCCCAATTCCCTTTGTACCTCAGTTTTTTTGACAAATAATGTAAAAAGAATTGATCCCAACACAGACCCCTGTGGAACACCATGAGCCACCAGCAGCCAGCCAGAAAAGGCTCCCTTCATGCCCACTCTTTGCCCCCTGCCAATCAATCATTGCTTTATCCATGCTAGAATCATTCCTGTAATACCATGAGTTTGTAGCTTGTTAAGCAGCCTCACATGTGGCAATGTCAAAGGCTTTCTGAAATTCCAAGCACACATCAAACAATTCTCCTTTCTCTATCCTGCTTGCTATTTCTACAAATAATTCCAACTGATTTGTCAGGCAAGATTTTCCCTTGAGGAAACCATGATGACTATGGCCTATATTATGATGTGTGAGAGTTAACCTGAGACCTCATCCTTAATAATCGACTCCAACATCTTCCCAACCACTGAGGTCAGACTAACTGTCCTATAGTTTCCTTTCTTTTGCCTCTCTCTCTTCTTCAAGAGTGGAACAACATTTACAATTTTCCAGTTTTCTGAACCATTCCAGAATTCCGTGATTCTTGAAAGATTATTATTAATGTCCCCATGATCTCTTCAGCCACCTCTTTCAGTACATTGGGGTGTCCAACATCTGGTCCAGGACTTATCGTCCTTCAGTCCTTTCAGTTAGGACCATAAGATATAGGAACAGAAGTAGGCCATTCGGCCCATCGAGTCTGCTCTGCCATTCAATCATAAGCTGATCCAATTTTTTCAGTCATCCCCAATCCCCTACTTTCACCCCATACCCTTTGATGCCCTGGCTGATCAAGAACCTATCTATCTCTGCCTTAAATACATCCAATGAATTGGCCTCCACAGCCACTCATGGCAACAAATTCCACGGATATACCACCAGCTGACTGAAGTAATTTGTCCGCATCTTAGTTCAAAAGGATGTCCTTCAATCCTGAAGTCATGCCCTCTTGTTCTAGAATCCCCACCATGGGAAATAACTTTGCCATATCTAATCTGTTCAGGCCTTTTAACATTCAGAATGTTTCTGTGACATGCCCTCTCACTCTCCTAAACTGCAGGTATTACAGCCCAAGAGCTCCTAAATGTTCTTCATTCAGTAACCCTTTCATCCTGGAATCATTCTCATGAATCTTCTCTGAACCCTTTCCAATATCAGTATATCCTTTATAAAGTATAAACTGCACAATATACTCCAAATGTGGTCTCATGAGTGCCTTATAGAGCCTCAACATCACATCCCTGCTCTGATATTCAATACCTTTAGAGATGAAAGTCAACATTGCATTTGCCTTCTTCACCACTGACTCAAACTCGAGGTTAACCTTAGGGTATCTTGCACAAGGATTCCCAAGTCCCTTTGCATGTCTGCATTTTGAATTCCCTTCCCATCTAAATAATATTCTGCACATTTACTTCTTCCACCAAAGTGCATGACCATACACTTTATAGCATTGTATTTCATTTGCCACTTCTTTGCCCATTCCCTAATCTATCTAAGCCACTCTACAGGTTCTCTGTTTTCTCAACCTACCCACTCCTTTACCTATCTTTGTATCATTGGCAAATTTAGCCAAAAATTTATCAATGCCATAGTTCATTGACATACACTGTAAAAAGCAGTGGTCCCAACACCGACCTCTGTGGAATTCCACTTGTAACAGGCAGCCAGCCAGAATAGGATCCCTTTATTCCCACTCTCTGTTTTTTTTTTTGCTAACCAGCCAATGCTAGTAACTTCCCTGTAATTCTATCAGCTCTTATCTTGCTAAGCAGCATCATGTGTGGCACCTTGTCAAAGGCCTTCTGAAAATCCAAGTACACCACATTTACTGCATCTCCTCGTAATTTCTCTGTAATCTCCTTGTAAATTACCCAGTTTGTAATCTCCTCAAAAAATTGCAGTAGGTTTGTCATGCAGAATTTTCCTTTCAGGAAACCATGCCGGATTTGGCATATCTTGTCATCTGCCTCCAGGTGCTTCGTAATCTCCTCCCTAACAATCGATTCCAACAAATTCCCAACTACTGATAGTAAAAAGCCGTGGTCCTAACACTGACCCCTGTGGAACTCCACTGGTAACCAGCAGCCAGATAGAATAGGATCCCTTTATTCCCACTCTCTGTTTTCTGCCGACCAGCCAATGCTCCACCCACACTATTAGCTTTCCTGTAATTACATGGGAATTTTATCTTGCTAAGCAGCCTCATGTACAGCACCTTGTCAAAGGCCTTCTGAAAATCTAAGTACACCACATCTCCTTTGTCTACCCCGCTTGTAATTTCCTCAAAAAGTTGCAGTAGGTTAGTCAGACAGGATTTTCCTTTCAGGAAACCATGCTGGCTTTGGCCTATCTTGTCATGTACCTCCAGGTACTCCGTAATCTCATCCCTAACTATCAATTCCAACAAATTCCCAACCACTAATGTCAGACTAACAGGTCTATAGTTTCCTTACTGCTTCCTCCCACCCTTCTTAAATAACGGAGTAATATTTGCAATTTTTGAGTCATCCAGTACAATGCCAGAATCTATTGATTCTTGAAAGATCATTGTTATTGCCTCCGCAATCTCTCCAGCTACTTCCTTCAGAACCCAAGGATGCATTCCATCAGGTGCAGGAGACTTATCCACCCTCAGACCATTAAGCTTCCTGAGCACCTTCTCAGTTGTAATTTTCACTGCACAAACTTCACTTTCCTAACATTCTTGAATGTCCTGTATACTGCAGATATCTTCCACCCTGAAAACAGAGGCAAAGTACGTATCCAGTTTCTCTGCCATCACTGCATCTCTCATTACAATATCTCCAGCATCATTTTGTATTGTTCCTGTAATTACCCTTGACTTTTTTTTAGCCTTTAATCTTTTCCTTCTGAATGACCTTCTTAATTTCCTTCCGCAAGTTTTTAAAAAGCTCCCCAATCCTCTATCTTCCCACTAGTTCTGGCTTCCTTGTATGCCCTCTCTTTTGATTTTACTTTGGCTCTGACTTCACTTGTCAGCTATGGTAGTGTCCTTCTTCCCTTTGAAAATTTGGCATTCATTTTCTATCTCCTGTTGTAATTTGTAGGCCACATCATTACAACTGTTTGGGTTTTCCCTACAACACACATCAGGGTCTTTTTACACTCTCAGTTCCTGTTCACCCCCCTTTTCACTGGGCATCTCTAAGACACGACTTGTTAGCCCCTCACTGACAACCACTTGACTCAGTAGTGAGAAAAACGCCTTTTTTTTTCAAACTCCATACATCTAGGTTGGTATGACTTGGGTCCCACCAAAACCATGAACTTGGGATGTCTCAACCACCTGAACCCCAATTTGTGTGAATACTGTGTAAATACTGCCCCATGCAATTAGCAGTTGGCAGGAAAATACAGCTCGCACATGGCATACAATTGTAAAGAAAGTATATTCCCAAATTTGAACATTATCAAACAATAGAAAAATAAAATAAAATAAAATAAAATGTCCATTTCAGTTAACCAGGTCCAAATGTTCACGTGTTGGAGCTCCTCTTGTAGTTGTCTTTGACTCTTACTCTGGACTCAGGTTCCGGGTGAAAGTACACTCCACTTTCCAAATGTCTCTTGAATAGACGGGCTCCCCCACGGCAGCATTGGTCCTTCCTGCTTGAAGCCATTCATCTGCACAAAGCACCTTGTGCAACAGGGACAGCATCCCCAGACATCTTCCCTCTTGTCTTCTCCCAGCTTCCACCAAAAAGACTTCGACCCACACCAGTGACCATCAAAAGACTTCTCCACCCAGTTTACTCGAGAACCTTCTCCCATTTCCATGTCCAGAATGGCTGACACAAATTAATTCAACAACATAAAGCCTTATCATTAGCTCAAATCTAAACATGCTGAAAGCAGGACAGACTCTTACAGAACTGCTAAAATGAAATACCTACAGCATCGCAGTAAAAATCTTATCCAGGGTGTTACACTTAGCTCTGTTTACAATGATTTAACACCTTCTTAACCTATGTCACCTCTTTCTAATGATTTGATTTCATTTTTTATCAATACAGCAAAGCCACCCCCTCTGCCTTCCTGCCTATCTTTTTGATACAAAGTGTATTGTCGGACATTGAGTTCCCAGCTATAATCTTTCAGCCATGATTCACTGATGTCTACAACATCATACCTGCCAGTCTGTAGCTGTGCTGCAAGTTCATCTACCTTATTCCGTATACTGCACACATTCAGATACAACTTCAGTCCTGTATTCACCCTTTTCGATATTGTTGCACCATGTTCAATGTTTTGATTCCTAACTTTATCTGCAGTCTTACCAACATCTGACTCCACAACCTCTCCACTATCTGTTCTGGCACTCTGGTTCTCCTGCAACTCTTTTTTAACCCCACCATACAGCATTAATATCAGAGAATATATACTGTATACAACCTGAAATTCTTGCTCTTACAGACATCCATGAAAACAGAAGAGATCCCCAAAGAATGAATGACAGTAAAATGTTAAAACCCAAAGCTCCCTCTCCCCCCTCCCATGCACAAACAGCAGCAGAGCATCAATCCCCCCTCCCCCACTTACTTCAGCAGGAAGCATCAGCACCCACCACCCACCAAACAAGCAATTGCAAAGCCCCAAAGAGAGACCATGATCTGCTATCCAACAAAAACTAATCTTTCCCCAGACAATCCAACATGGCACAGGCTCACTCACTCCATAACAAGAGGCAGACCTCTTTATCTCACCACCTCTCTGAAAGTGTGCCAGCTGTTGAAAAGAGAGATGAAAAATATTCAAATAATGGCATAAAACTATATTTTGTAATATCTAAGCAAGGATTTGCACGAGAAAAAAAAAACAGAACATTCCATACCAACAATCTCGTCTGATTTCTTTGACTGTTCATTCTCTTCCATAGATGCTGCCTGATTCGCTGCATTCCTCCAACCCAACCAACACCCCTTCCGCGTACTGCTCCAGATTCCACCCTCTGTGCTCTCTTTTGTCTCTTCTACACAAAGTGTTCAATTGAACCCAATTTCTCACAACAAACGTCAACGTATACACTGAAGGTATACCAAGCAACGCACTCAAGATGCTGGAGGAACTCAGCACGCCAGCGAGCATCTATGTAAAGGAGTAAATAGTGGACGTTTAGGGCCCAGATCCTTCATCAGAATATAAACCTAATCTACTTTTGGAAACACTAGCTTATATAAAAACATTAAAGCCACGATTGCATCTCATGTCTCTGAATAATATCACATGCGATATAAACACAGATCAATACAGTTCAATTCTTCTTCAGAGTGCATTTTCAATCTTCTGTTCTATTGCTCCTCCAACTAGTTCTGTTATGACGAGTATTGTGGATTTGTCCCTGATCTGGTAATGGGAGAATGATTTCTCGTTTTCCAGTTGCTTGTCGCTAAAAATGAGGCGCAGATCATCCACATTCACAACATCCTAAAAATAGAAAAATTTGAGAAAAGAGTGAACCACTGAGAAACCCTGATTAATAAATAGTTAGATTTTAATATTAAACATACTCATGTCCAGAAATGACTCGAGAAAACTAAATTCAAAGTAAAGGAAACAATGTGCCTCGATCGGTGAAGCTACATGGAATATCGAGGTACCCATTCTCAACTTCCATAACCTGGCAGGTCAGACTACCTAGCCAATTTTCATCTCAGAAACCCGTATAATATGTTATTGAAGTCCCTGTTAAATTGGCAATTTGGTTATCAGCATTTTTTTAAAGGTAATTATCTTCATCGCATTAAATTCAGCTTCCGACTCCGATATATCAACCATAATTCTTTCGCCTTTCAAACAATGACGCACACTTGATAGATCTTTCCCATTTTGGTCTCAGCAGCTTCGTTTGCTGCTGTATCACCCGTGAAGGTCTATTAAAATGATCTGGGTTAAGTTTCACTTGCTTTTCGTAACTCTGGCTGAAGGGCTGGGCTGTGTGAATTTTTGTGAACCGACTAGCGGACCGAAGTTAGCAACTCAATGTCAGAAGTGACCATAACGTTGGGATATCTCTGGGAGAGGTGGGCATAAAACAGGGCAAACTTTCCTGGGGAGCGTATTTTTAACAAAACAACAAAAAGTATCCAAATAAAATGTTAAGCACGAGAAAAAGGGATAATTCGGAGACAAATTGAACCCGGAAGGAAATTAAAGGAATACACCGTCTCCTTTTCGAGGGCGTGGCCAGAGGGTTTACATTTCACTGCACTTGTTTGGCGTAACCTTCAATCGTTGTTTCTGATCTACACAAACTCCCCTGTTGTGAAGGAGCATCGAACATGAGCAGCTGCGGAGGAAGGAGCCGCGATTCCACTGACAACAGACTGAAATTTGTTAAGCGACCGGACGAGATCACAGGTAAAACATACATCGCATCATGAGTAAAATAAGGAGTGACCCCCAACGCCGAGTTTGGGTGGGCAAATTCTCTCCAGTGCTTGTGCACAAGTTGTTGCCGTCACAGATTTACGCTGCCGCTCGGAGCGGAAAGCGTACGGGCGATTCTATGTGGGTCGTTGGCTGGTCGAGGTCCCAGAATGGAAAGGGATCTCCTGGTAAACCCGGACCTGGTTAGGTAGGCTTGGATAGTGAGAGGTCAGTAATAATACTCCAAAGTGTTTGTGATATATTTGAACAATTTTTAGTTACCACAATTCCCCACTCCCATCTACCGACAGTAATCATTCAACCATTAGTTTGATGAGAACCTATTTAAATTTGCCTTAAAATATTCAAAAAATTTTGATGCCACTACGCTTCTGTGAAGAGCATTCCAAAGTCTCTGAGGAAATAAAGTAATTTTTTTCTGCCTTCAGCGGGGAGCACTTAGTTTTCAACAGTGCACCCCACCCCCGACGCCCATGCCAGTTCTCGAATCTCCCAGAACAGAATACCCTTTACATCCTGTCAAAATCTTTCAGGATCTTTTATGTTTAAATAAAGTCCCTTTCACATGCTCCTCTAAACTCAGTACGTACAGGGTATAGTCTGGTTAACTTGTCTACAAAAGACTATCTGCTAGTTCCGGGTATTAGTTCAGTGTACGTTCCCTGAGCTGCTTTCAATGCATTTTAAGTCTTCTGAGTTTTGTTTCCCCTTTTAAATCAGAATCAGTTTATGATCATTGTCTAATGAGAAGTAAAAAATGATGCTTTCGCCAGTCGTGTCGTTCATGAACTTGAAGATGCCACGATAGCTTAGCGGTTAGCGTGAGATATTACCGTATGGGGTGTCGAAGTTCCGAGTTCATTTCGGGTTCCGCCTGTCAGGAGTTTGTACATTCTCCCCGTGATGGAGTGGGTAGCCTATCAGTTAGTAGCCTAACTGGTCCTTGTAATTTTCATGGAAAGTAATATAAATGACTTTTGCAACAGTTTCATGGTATGTGGATGCAAATTACTTGGTTTTATTTTAGTTTTCATCTGTCTGATTAAAAACATTCCATTGAACAAAAAGACCTTGGGAGCTGAACTTTCAAGGATATACGGTGTATCAGAAAGATAGGTTAGTGGACAGAGGGGGTGGATGGCCCTGTGTATAAGAAATAATATTAAATCATTAGAAAGGGATGACATCAGGTCGGAAGGTGTAGAGTCTCTATGGGTTGAGTTATGAAATGACAAGGGTAAAAGGACCCAATAGCAGTTGGTTGCTGGCCTCCAAACAGCAGCCAGGATGTTGATTACAAATTACAAAGGGACTAGCAGGAAGGAGAGCAGAGCAGTAATGGCCGGAGTTTCTGCGAAATATGAGGGAAGTGCAAGACAAATATATTCCAAATAAGAAGAGATTTTCAAAGGGAAGAAGGAAACTACTGTGACTGGCCAGTGAAGTCAGAGCCAAAGTAAAAGCAACAGAGAGGACATACGAGGAAGCCAGAGCTGGTAGGAAGATAGAAGATAGAGAAGTTCTAGAAACTTGCAGAAGAAAAGTAAGAAGGTCATTCAAAAGGAAAAGATGGATTATGAAAGGAAGCTAGTGACTAATATCAAAGAAGATACTAAAAGCTTTTTTAAGTATATAAAGAGTAAAAGAGAATTGAGGGTAGATATAGGACCAGTACAAAATGATGCTGGAGATATTGTAATGAGAGATTCAGAGATGGCAGAGGAACTGAATGCATATTTTGCATCAGTCTTCACAGTAGAAGATACCTGCAGTATACTGGACATTCAAGAGTGTCAGGGAAATGAAGTATGCGCAGTGAAAATTACAACTGAGAAGGTGCTCAGGATGTTTCATGGTCTAAGGGTGGATAAATCTCCTGGACCTGATGGAATGCACCCTTGGGCTCTGAAGGAAGTAGCTGGAGAGATTGCGGAGGCAATAACAATGATCTTTCAAGAATCAATAGATTCTGGCATTGTACTGGATGACTCAAAAATTGCAAATATTACTCCGTTATTTAAGAAGGGTGGGAGGAAGCAAAAAGGAAACTATAGACCTGTTAGCCTGACATCAGTGTTTGGGAATTTGTTGGAATCGATTGTTAGGGATGAGATTATGGAGTACCTGGAGGCACATGGCAAAATAGGCCAAAGCCAGCATGGTTTCCTGAAAGGAAAATCCTGTCTGACTAACCTGCTGCAATTTTTTGAGGAAATTACAAGCAGAGTAGACAAAGGAGATGTGGTGTACTTGGATTTTCAGAAGGCCTTTGACAAGGTGCTGTACATGAGGCTGCTTAGCAAGATAAAATTCCCATGTAATTACAGGAAAGCTATTAGAGTGGGTGGAGCATTGGCTGGTTGGCAGAAAACAGAGAGTGGGAATAAAGGGATCCTATTCTATCTGGCTGCTGGTTACCAGTGGAGTTCCACAGCAGTCGGTGTTGGGACCACAGCTTTTTACTATGTATGTCAATTATTTGGACTATGGGATTAATGGATTTGTGAAAAATCTGCTGATGGTACAAAGATAGGTGGAGGAGTGGGTAGTGTTGAAGAAACAGAGAGCCTGCAAAGAGACATAGATAGTTTAAGGGAACAGGCAAAGAAGAGGCAAATGAAATACAATGTTGGAAAGTGTATTTCATGCACTTTGGTGGAAGAAATAAATAGGCAGACTATTATTTAGATGGAAATATATTCAAATTACAAAGATACAAAGGGACTTGGGAGTCCTTGTGCAGGATACCCTTAAGGTGAACCTCTAGATTGAGTTGGTGGTGAAGAAGGTGAATGCAATGTTGGCACTCATTTCTAGAGGTATGGTATATAAGAGCAGGGATGTGATGTTGAGGCTCTATAAGGCTCTTGTGAGAGCAAACTTGGAGTATTGTGTGCAGTTTTGTGCTCCTTTTTTTAGAAAGGATATATTGACATTGGAGACGGTTCAGTGAAGATTCACGAGATTGATTCCAGGAATGAAAGGGTTACTGTATGAGGAACATCTGGCACTCTTGGACAGTATTCCCTGGAGTTCAGGAGAATTAGGGGGGATCTCATAGAAATATTCCGAATGTAAAAAGGCCTGAAGAGATTAGAAATGGCAAAGTTATTTCCCATGGTAGGGGATTCTAGTACAAGAGAGCATGACTTCAGGATTGAAGAACGTCCATTTAGAACAGAGAATGGCCTACTTCTGCTCCTATATCATATGGTCTTATATTCTTTCATTCAAACAAAATTACTTTTTACTTTAAACCCAAAAATGGCTTCTGTACTCAATCAAATTTTAGGCTATTGTTTACCGTTATAATCATTTATAATTTATCTTATTGTTACTTGTGCTTGCCATTCTGTGGATTAGCAATCAAACATTGTTGATTTATGTTGAATTACTCTTTCCTATTGTGTCTGTGGTATCCTGATGTGCTACATCTTGTGTTCTTTTTCTCTGAATGTAAAATGGTAAGCCTCTTGGTTTTGAGCTGTCAGTTACAGTTTGCTACGAAGTTCAGAAGTCTGTCCCATTGAGTAGAGTGTGGTTCTTAACTGTATGCCTCAGCCCAGGAAAAGCCCAGTCCCATATCCTACATCCCGGACCTATGAGACAGGATTTGCCAGGAAAGTCTGCCATATTTGATGGGAATTCAGCTATGTTGCCAAGATTTCAATGTTCTACAAATATTAATTTCAGGTAGGAATACATCATATATCAGCTCTGACATTCCAGCCTCATGTCCCAACTATCAATAGGCAATGGGCTCTTCCAGTGATGCAGACTTGACCTGCGGGGTTTTTTGGCATGTTGATTGACAAGAGGACACAAACCAAGTGAGACCCTGGAAGGAAAGAGTGTCCCTAGGTTATTGTCAGGGGAGTTGAGTTCGGGTGAGGAGTGGGATGTTGAGATCTAGTTAGATAGATAGATAGATACTTTATTCATCCCCATGGGGAAATTCAACTTTTTTTTAGCAGATATAGAAAAAGATATTGTGTTTTCTTTCCCTAATTTTGGTAGAAATAATATTACATGCCAGTCACTATTAATAATTTGAAAGGATTTCCTAATCATAATAACCTTAATCAAATGGATCTTGCTTCTAATGTTTTCAGAAATATAAACACAAAATTTAAGGTGATACTATTACATTGTCATTGTTTAAAACCCTTGGCTACTTTAGGGAAAACACAGAAATTAGTAGATGTTTGGAATGTGCTGCCGTGGAGGTGATAAAAACAAATATCCGCAACATTCAAGAAGAATTTAAACAGACACATGAACTAGAAGAGTTTGGCAGAACGCAGACCCTATGCAAGCAGATGGGATTAGTTTAACTTGGCTTCATGGTTGGTGCAGACATGATGTACCTATGAGCCTTTTCCTGTTATGTACTTTTTTATGTTCTATAACAGAAAACAACCCAGAGCTCCTTCAAATCACCCCAGGATACACTCCAGTTAAAATGAAAATATATATTTTGTATCCATTGGAAAATCTGTTCCTTTCTTCACTCACAGTTCTGGTAGTCTCTTTATCAATCAGATCAAATTTATTGAACCATTTTATTTTATCTAAGCAAATACTTTTTATGAAGGCACTGTTCAAGAAGTTGTGGTTGGTGTATACTTAAATTCTTAAACAAATTCTGTAGTAATTCCAACAAAATGTTCTATTGTAGGAGATGATGACCCGAATGTTTACAGAGTGGAAATGTCCTGTGGACACACTGTGGATCCCATTTCACTCACGAAATACTGTCGGAACCGTATAAGTCAGGTGGATATCACAAACAATCCTTTCTGTTATATCTCATGCTCAATCCACTTTTTAAATGGGAATGCTTTACAATATTTTTCAATTTCTATTCCAGGGTCATTTCAAATTCCACTGCCCTGCAATAATAGATGGGATAAATAAAGGCTGTGGAAAGGAATGGTCCTACGTGGAGGTGTGCAGACATGCATTGCTCTCTGTTGAGGAACGACAGGATTTTGAAGAGAAGCTTGCCACTCTTGCCGCTTCAAGTTACTGTGAATACAAACAGGTAAAGTAGGACTGGCATCTAACTAACTGCTAATAAATAGGGGTCATTACTGTATTTGTGAAAGCTGTGAAGCTTGGGATGGTGTGAGAGTCTGAAGAAATGAGGTAATATTTGGGGAGGTTGACAGGCAATATTTTAAAAAGGACCACTATACAACAGAAATTTCAACATAATAAGCCAGGGTTCTCACAAGGGGTTCCCAGAGACTATAACAATGAATAGGTTAACTGACCATTTTACTGCAAAAGAGAACTGAGAGATTACCTGATCAAAGTATTTAAAAATTATAAGGAGATTTGAAATGTCAATGTAGAGAAGAAATTTTCATTTGTGGAAGAATACAATTTTAGATATTTTAATACAGAGCTTTCATGAAGAAATCCCATCGGGAATTCAGGAGAAATGAGGGAACATACATAGTAACTGAGATCAATTGCAAAGAGGGTGAGGAAGGTGGATGAGTGCATGAAGAAATAACGATACACTGAGGGGCTGACATGAAATAAACTGACAAGCTTTATATGTGAAAATGAAAAAGCAGTTCGTGTTTCAGGCTGAGACCCTTCTTTAGGATTGGAAAGGAAGGGTGAAGACACCAGAATTAAAAAAATGAGTGGGGTGTGTGGAAGGAGGACTCGCTAGAATATGATAGATTAACTCAGATGGGTGGAAAAGGTAAAGAGCTGGAGAAGAAGGACTTTCCCATCAAACTCTCAGACAAATGGTTTTTGGACTGTTGTAGTGTAGCGGACGGACCTCTACCTTGCAGAGGCCAGGAGACACGACCCCACTCCAGTCCATCAAAGAATTGTATCCAACACCATCACAAGTCAAGTCAAAATTTTTATTGTCATTTCAAGCATAACTGCTATGGACAGTACATAGTAAAAATGAGACAACATTTTTCAGGACCATGGTGTTACTACTGAATTACATAAAAAACAACACAGAGGAAAAAAACAACAACTATACTAGACTACAGACCTACCCAGGACTGCATAAAGTGCACAAAACAGTGCAGGCATTACAATAAATAATAAACAGACAATAGGGCAGTAAGGTGTCAGTCCAGGCTTTGGGTATTGAGGAGTCTGATAGCTTGGGGGAAGAAACTGTTACACAGTCTGGTTGTGAGACCCCAAATGCTTTGGTGCCTTTTCCCAGATGGCAGGAGGGAGAAGAGTTTGTATGAGGGGTGCATGGGGTCCTTCATAATGCTAACCTCATCAACTCTGGAAAACTCAAACTTTCCTTACCCTACACTGCTCATGTTTAGCTCCCACCCAAAATCCAGAAATCTGAGTGTCTGAGTCTCTTCTCACCCTGTCTCCTGTAGAAATGCTGTCATCTTTTCTCAGTTCCTTCAGTTCCACTGTATTTGTTCCAGGATGAGGCTTTCCTTTCCAGGACATCAGAGATCTCCTCCTTCTTCAAAGAACTGGGTTTCACTTCCTCCACCATTGATGCTACCTTCACCTGCATCTCTTCCATTTCCAGACACCCACTTCTGAACTGGGGTAGAATTCCTCTTGGCCTCACCTGTTATTCTTCACAATTTCCACTATCTTCAATATTACCTCAACACATCTTTACCTCCACCCCCACTCTCTGCTTTCCATAGGGATCACTCCCTCTTTGATTCCCGTGTCCATTCTAACCTTCCCTCTGATTTCCCTCCTAGCACATATCCCGGCACACGACAAATACGTGATGCATCCTCCTCCTCATTCACATCCTTTACCTCCATTCAGGCCCCCAAGCAGTCTGACTAGGTGTGGAAACTTCACCTGTGTCTATTGTACTCAGCGATCCCGATGTGGCTTTCTCTACATTGATGAGATCCGATAAAAATTAGGGGACCACTTTGCTGTGCACCTCTTCTCCACCGCCAAAAACAGAATTTCCCCTTGGCCGAACACTTTAATTCCTATTCCCATTCCTGTTCTGACATGTGGTCCATGGCCTCCTCTTTTGTCTTGATGAGGCTATAGTCAGGGTGGAGGAACAACATCTGATGTTCCATCTGGGTAGCCTCCAACCTGATGGCATGAACATCGATTTCTCCTTCTGGTAATTTTTCCCCTCAGCCTTGCCTCTTAGACCAAGGGCCATAAGATATAGGAGCAGAATTAGGCCATTCAGCCCATTGAGTCTGCTCTGCATTTCCATCATGTCTGAACCTGGATTCCACTCTACCCCATCCACCTCCCTCCTCGTCATATCCTTTGATCCCCTGACTGATCAGAAGATGATCAAATTCTACCTTAAATATACGCATGGACTTGGCTTCCAACAGTCTGTGGCAGAACATTCCACAGATTTACTAATCACTGGCTTAAGAAATTTCTCCTTAACTCTGTCCCAAAGGGTTGCCCCTCGATTTTGAGGCCCTCTAGTTCTGGATACCCCCACCCTAGGAAACATCTTCACTATCTAGTCCTTTCAATATTCAATAGGTTTCAATGAGATTCTCCTGCATTGAGTACAGGCCCAAACCTGCCAAACGCTCCTCTTCTTTTATTCCCCACTCTGACCTCTCAGCTCTCCTCACCTGCCTATCTCTTCCTCCTGGTGCCCTCCCACTCCCCTCTCCCATCAGATCCCTTCTTCTCCAACACTTTACCTTTGCTACCTATCACCTTCTAGCTAGTCCTCCTTCCCTTCCCCCACTCTTTTATTCTGGCGTCTTCCCCTTCCTTTCCAGTCTTAAAGAACAATCTTGACCAGAAATGTTGATTGTTTTTTCATTTCCATAACTTCCTGACTTGCTGAGTTCCTCCAGCATTTTGTGTTTGTTGATCTGGAATTCCAGCATCTGCAGAATCTCTTGTGTTTAAGTTTTATATGTAGATTATTCACACCCAAGCATTGTATCACTTCTGGACTGTTAATTCTGTAGCATGATTCTCGCCAATAGTTCAACATAGATTTGTCAGCATTTTATATTGGTGCTCGTGAATGTGAAAGTCCCAGAATTACTGATTGTCAATCCCTCTGTCATGTTCTAACAATGGATTCTGCATAAATTCTGTCAGAAGGAGTTTGTGGAATTCACAATATGTAGATTAGAAAAATAGCTCTCTGACCCTGCATCAGTTTAGACAAGATACAGGATCCATGAACTTTTCAGTGCCAACTAGTGGAGTGGTGTCGCAGCAACAACCTTGTACTCAATGCCAGTAAAACGAAAGGGCTGATTATGGACTTCAGGAAGGGTAAGACAAAGAACATGAACTAATCATCATAGGGAGATCAGAAGTGGAGAGAGTGAGAAGTATCAGGTTCCTGGGTGTCAAGTTCTCTGAGAACCTAACCTAGTTCCAACATATTGATGCAGCTATAAAGAAGGCAAGATAGCAACTATACTTCATCAGGAGTTTGAAAAGATTTGGTATGTCAACAGAAACATTCAAAAACTTCTATAGATGTACCATAGAGAGCATTCTGACAGGCTGCATCACTGTCTGGTAATGGTGGGGGGAGGGGGGTGTCACTACTGCACAGGAGCGAAAAAAAACCTGCAGAGGGTCAGAAATTTAGTCGGCTCCATCACGGGTATGAGCCTTCAAAGTACTCAGGACATCTTCAAGGAGCATTGTCTCAGAAAGGCAGTGTCCATTATTGACGGTCTCTAGCACCCATGGCATGACATTTTCTCACTGTTACCAACAGGTAAGAGGTACAGAAGCCTGAAGGCACACACTCAGTGATTCAGGAATAGTGTCTTCCCCTCTGCCATCTGATTCCTAAATGGACATTGAAACCATGAACACTGCCTCTCTTTTTCAATATATATTTCTGTTTATGCATAATTTTCAATCTATTCTATATATAGTGATTGATTTCTTTCTTTATTATTATTTTTGCTGCTTCTGTATTATGTATTGTATTGAACTGCTGCTGCTAAGTCAATAAATTTCACGACACATGCCGGTGATAGTAAACCTGATTCTGATTCTGAAGTTATTGGTAGAATGAAAATATTACTTACTTTCCATTATTTGCATTTTACCTTCACTGGCCCGTGGCACAGACAGCAATCCATAGATTACTATCCCGGAGGTACTGCTTTTCAGCTTTCTACCTAGCTCCCTAAATTCTTTCTTCAGGACCACCTCCCTTTTCCTGACTATCTTATTCGTGCCAATATGTATCAAGATTGCTTATCCTCCCCTTTAGAATGCCATGGACCCAATCTGAAATGACCTGACCCTGGCACACGGGATGCATTATACCATCTAGGTGTCTCCATGGTGTCCACAGGATCTCGTGTCTAATGCTCTAACTATGGAATCCTCGAGCAATACTGCATTCCTCTTCTCCTCCAGTCTCTTCTGAACCACAACACCAAACTCTCCTTTCCTAGGTTGTTGGAAATAAGATATATAACCTTCCTTACTTTATATTGTGGAGATTACCAAACATGATGAACCAAGAACAGGAATGATCTAGAGATATATGATCTAGAGAAACACAAGCAAATGAGCTTCTCTGTCTGGTCTGGTGGAGTGCTACTGCACAGGATCAAAAGAAACTTCAGGAAGTTGTGAACTTAGTCAGTTCCATCATGAGCACTAGCCTCTGTAGCATCCAGGACACCTTAAAGGAACAATGCCTCACAAAGGTAGCATCCATCATTAAGGATCTCCATCACCCGGAACATGCCCCCATCTCATTGGTACCATCACAGAGCTTCATGAGCCTGAAGGCATACACTCGATGGTTCAGGATCAGCTTCTTGCCTTCTGACATCCAATTTCTGAATGCACATTGAACCCATGAACTCTATATCACTACCTTTTTATTTTTATATTTTTCCCTATTTAACTTAACTTTTATATATATAAATTTACTGTAATTCATGTTTTTCTCCCTGTTATTATTTATTGCATGTTACTGCTGCAGTAAAGACTACAAATTTCATGACACATGCCAGTGATATTAAACCTGATTCTGATTCTGAAATGAGATCAGTTTAGATGGATGGCTCAGTTTGCACGGAGCTGTTGGACCTAAGGTCCAGCTCACGTGCTGAATGAATCTATGACTCTATGACTCAGATGTGTGCCTCCGTTGTAAATCAGTGTAAGGGTACACAGTCTCACTCAGTGATTGTGGTATAAACCCATTTGATCAAAGAATTGATCATCAGTTGAATATAACTCCAGAAATCTCTCAATGTATTTAGTACTTAGCCAACTGCTTGGGTATAACACTTCCGGGGGGTGGGGGAGGTTACTGCGATAATGATTTCATGTCTAAGTTACAGCAAACTTTAATTTGTATAGAGCATCAAAAAATATCAATACAGAAGATGCCATGACATTTACAAGCTAAGATTACATTATTATTTACAGTGGATGATCAGAAGTGTATGTCCTTAATTACTAATTTCATCATCTGTCTTTGTTAAGTGTCCCAGGTGTGGGAGTAATGTGGGACGAAAAGATGAGATGAACGTATCAGTGACTTGTTCAGTCTGCACGGCCATTGATGGAATCCCTTTTGAATTTTGCTGGCAATGTATGAAGAAGTGGAAAGGCCCAGCTCCGCGATCTGATAAATGTGATAATGAAGGATGCCTTAATGAGCAGCTGAAATGCTTGAAGAACTGTGACACAAAAACTTTACCTGACAGCAATGTTCAAAATTGTCCTATAATCCGTGCTTGTCCCACTTGTGGTTTGCTTATAAAACATAAAGCTATGTGCAAATATGTCATGTGCATCAGATGCAATATGAAATTTTGCTTTGCCTGCCTTAAGACAAAGGTAACTTGCAGTGAATCATCTGCGTATTCTCGTTATTGTGCTATACCTGTAGCCCCAAGGCAAACAAGTATTCCAGTGTGGAATGGTACTCAATTTCAGATCTCCAATTCCACTTCAGATTCCTATTCAATTGGCAGTCCAAGTCCCACTCCAAGTCCCGCTCCACCACCCGCTCCAAGGCTCATTCCATCACCAGCTCCAATGCCATATCCCGCTCCAATGCCATATTCCGCTCCAATGCCATATTCCGCTCCAATGATACATTACGCTCCAATACCACGCCCTGCTCCAAGTCCCACTCTAAATTATATTATGTTTACTGAACAAATCACTCGAATTCATGTTCAGGATTCTTCTTTAAATTCTAATTTTAATTGCACAATTCTATAAGTAAACAATCTATATCAGATATTGCTGAAGATACAAAAATGTAGAACAGTCAGTTAAACGTTGTTAGAGCGTATTATGTAATTTGCTTGACCCTTTGTTCTCTCGTGACAGATTGTTTCATTCATTGTTCCAATGGTGATGTGATCTGAGAATCCATAAGTAGAAGAAGTAATTGTCATTTCATCTTCCATAAAACATCCAGCCCTAGTTTAAAGTGGATTAATGCATTATATGTATATACAGTTTAAGTGCATGATAATCATGTCTCTTCATTTTTGTGCAGCATTCTGTGTATAATGTGAGGAAAACATAACTGATCGCCTTTGTATTTACTGTTCTTCTGCAAGCACTTCCCGGTCAACCTTCTTGCTTTATTAAGTTTAAAAGTATTAACATGTGAAGTGCATCAATATTCATATATCCAAACATAGGCTGGTGCACTAAGTAGTGTATCATCTTACGTGGTAATGTTATTAAAATGTATTCAACTATTTTATAATCTTTTGTAAAATAAAATTTACATTGAGCAGAGTTGCGCAAAATGGAATGTGGTGCAAGTCCATCTAAGTGAATAAATGGAAACAAAAAACAAAAATAAATTGTTCAAATCACAAGATGTAGCCCAAAACATGTCACCCACTCACATCCATCAGATGCTTAATCCATAATAATGTACTTGCAATTAGTCTTTATAATTTAAATTTTTCACTATTCAGAAAAAAAATGTTGGTTACTCACTGAGAAACACACCATCACAGGAGACAGAGAGCTTATCCTTCAGTGGTGTACACAGTCTTCAGGCATAGGTTGAAGATGTGAAGGGAAAAATCTAACAGACACCTGAAGAGCAACTTCTTCATGCAGAAGGAAGTGAGTGTATGAAACCTGTTGCCAGAGAAATTACTTGATGAATGAGTTGGGTGAAAGGGCCTGTTCCTCTGCTGAATTACTCTATCACTCCGTGACTGTTGCCCTTCACAGTGGTTTAAATATGTACTGTTTGCATTTAAGAATGCTGTCAATATATTTAGTAATTCCATAGACTAAAATCATCTTACAATAATACAATTAACAGATAATGATATTAGAAGATAGTTTATAGTTAAAACACTGCTAAAGCCCACATCCCTGCTAAGATATACATTTCTAAGAAATGTATCTAATATTTACATCATTTTAATCAGTGGTGAACCTAATGTTAACCTGCTGCAAATGTAGTGGTATGGTTAATATTTGTAATGATAGCATTACCCACTTCCTTCTGCTAAACTGCTCACATCAACTTGCTTTCATCTCTGTCTCCAGTCACTGCACCAGAACTTTTGCTGGCCATCTGACATGCACACCAGCTGTGTTCTGCAGAGATTTCAAGCCGGGCAGGCTGGCTTACAACATGTATGTAATGCCTGAGAAACTTCGGGTGAGATGCATTGCCAATTTTTGATCTTGACTTCTCTTCTTCACAGCTTACTCTTGTTGTAGCTTCATTGGGTAGGGTGACATCTAATGTACAGATGTCATTACAGGCTTTGATTGACTTCAAACATAGAAACATAGAAAACCTACAGCATAATACAGGCCCTTCGACCCACAAAGTTGTGCCGAACATGTCCCTACCTTAAAAATTACTAGGCTTACCTATAGCCCTCTATTTTTCTATGCTCCATGTACCTATCTAAAAGTCTCTTAAGAGACCCTATAAATTATTCTATAGATTAGAAGAATATGGGAAAATATCAGGTTATAAAATAAATTGGGATAAAAGTGAAATTTTACCTCTTACTAAAGGAGATTATAGTCAATGTCGATTAATAACCCAATTTAGATGGCCGGCAAATGGTATAAAATATTTAGGTATAAGAGTTGATAATGATATAAAGAGCATATACAAATTAAATTACTTACCACTATTGAAAAAAATTCAAGAAGATCTTGATAAATGGATGGTATTACCAATAACATTAGTAGGTAGAGTAAATACCATAAAAATGAATATATTCCCTAGATTACAATACTTATTTCAATCACTACCAATACAATTACCCCAGAAGTTTTTTCAAGAGCTGAATAAATATGTGAGGAAGTTTCTTTGGAAAGGTAAGATGTCAAGAATATCGTTGGAAAAATTGACATGGAAATTTGAGCTAGGAGGGTTACAACTTCCAAATTTTAAGAATTATTATAAAGCAAATCAACTTAGATTTATTGCATCTTTTTTTTTGAGAAAGATAAACTGGCATGGATCAGAATAGAACTAGATAAAATAGGAGAAAACATACCAGAAGACTTTATATATAAATGGGAATCTAAATGGATACGGGAAAAGAACGAATCTCCTATATTAAAACATTTGATTGATTTATGGAATAAGATAAATGTTGACGATGAGACAAAGAAATCCTTATTAGCAAAGAGATCTTTAATTCAAAATAGACTTATTCCTTTTACAATGGATAATCAACTTTTATATAATTGGTTTCAAAAAGGGATTAGATATATAGGAGATTGTTTTGAAGGAGGTATATTAATGTCATTTGATCAATTAAATAAATATTAAGTATCAAACAACACTCTTTTTTGTTACTTTCAACTAAGGGATAATTTAAGAGAAAAGTTAGGTCAAACAATGTTATTACCGAAACCCAATGAAATAGAAACTTTAATTCAAAAAGGAAAGATTAAAAAAATTATCTCTTGTATGTATAATTTGATTCAAAAACAGACAATTAAACAAGGAGTCCATAAGTCAAGACAAAAATGGGAAAGTGATTTGAATATCAAAATTGAAGAAAAAAACTGGTCAAGACTATGTCTTGAGAGTATGACAAATACAATAAACGTTCAATTAAGATTAGTGCAATACAATTTTTTACATCAACTATATATTACACCACAAAAAATAAATAAATTAAACCCAAATTTATCTGATCAGTGTTTCCGATGTAACCAAGAAATTGGTACTTTTTAACATTCTACTTGGTCTTGTTCTAAAATTCAACCTTTTTGGACAAATTTAAGAGTTTTATTGGAACAAATTATTGGAATACAACTTCCACACAATCCAATATTACTTTTACTAGGTGATATTGAAGGGATAAAACCGATATCCAAATTGAATAAATATCAGAAAGAATTTATAAAAATTGCATTGGCAGTAGCCAAAAAAGCTATTGCAGTTACTTGGAAATCGGATACATATCTAAGTATAGATCGTTGGAAGAACGAAATTTATGGCTGTATTCCACTTCAAAAAATTACTTATAATTTAAGAGATAAATATGAAACATTTTTGAAAATTTGGCGCCCTTATTTACAAAAGACAGGATTAAATATATAGGTGCTCCGAAGATGAAATAATTGGATACTTGGGGAAAGAAATAAATATATATACTAAAGTTATTACGAACTCCATGGAGCATATGGGGAACTTCCAATATCCAGGCATTCCTTTTTTTTCTTCTTTCTTTCTTTCTTTCTTATTTTTTCAAAAGGGATGTTAGGGGGGAGGGGTTAAGGGGAGGGGGGATGGGTAACACACTTTTTTTCACACACATTTATTCTGTAACTATTTGAAAACAATAAAAAAAAGTTTTTAAAAAAAGAGACCCTATCATATCCGCCTCCACCCCCTTTGCCGGCAGCCCATTCCATGCACTCACCAGTCTCTGAGTAAAAAACTTACCCCTGACATCTCCTCTATACCTACTCCCCAGCACCTTAAACCTGTGTCCTCTTGTGGCAAACATTTCAGCCCTGGGAAAAAGCCTCTGACTATCCACACGATCAATGCCTCTCATCATCTTATACACCTCTGTCAGATCACCTCTCATCCTCCGTTGCTCCAAAAAGAAAAGGCAAAGTTCACTCAATCTATTCTCATAAGGCATGCTCCCCAATCCAGGCAACGTCCTCGTAAATCTCCTCTGCACCCTTTCTGTGGCTTTCACATCCTTCCTGTAGTGAGGCGACCAGAACTGAGCACAGTACTCCAAGTGGGGTCAGACCAGGGTCCTATAGTATGAGACCCTTTAAGCATCAACATTATTCAATCTCTCAACATTTCAAACACTCTACTTTTCTGTATTGTGCCACATTCCTGTGCCCTCAGTCAGTTTCCCTTTATCCCACTGAAACCCCTTTTCATTCTGCTTCAGAATCTTAATCCAACCCATATATGTCATGTCAGCAAACCAAGAAGTACAACATTTGACCCTCTCCTTCAAAATGTTGCTGTAGTTCCTGAATCATTGAATGCCACGTGTTGATCCATGCTGTAACCAGTCAGACACAGACTGACCACCTGAGAGGGATGTTCATTCCTTCTCTTGGGCTTCAGTCGAATTAGCAGTTCCCAGATCATGTCAGAGTATTACACCTAACCCCAATCATCTTGACAAGGTCTTCAATGGGACTTTATTGCAAACCTTCAAAAAGTCAAAACATGATGTCTGCTGGATCCCCATGATCTATTCTCTAAGGAGAATAGATCTATTCTTGAGGGCGTCTTGATCATAGGCTGGCCGAAACTCCTGAAGACAGGTGGCAGATCAACTGGTGATCCCACTGATGATAGCACAGAACAGTTAACATCTTAGTCCACACATATTTTCAATTCTTTTGTCCTGGACGCCAGTGACTACCAGGAATAGTTCTGGTTGGCAACTGGGAATAGTCCGATGTCAGCGTGGAGAGACAGCGGACAGCCAGGAAAGACTGGCATCAGGGGTGTCGGGATTGGCAGTCCGGGCACCAGCTCAGAAGAGCACCCATTTCTTGAAGCTTCTAGTTTACATGGAGAAACATACCCTCGGGGTCCTCCGAGGGGGGGAGAATGGTGGACCCAACTGGACGGATACAGTTAATTACAGGGAATAACTACGACTAAGAGCTAGGATAAGAGGCTCTGAGTGTCCAATGTGTTGGTGTGGGAGAGCGTTTTCCAGCATTAAAGGTTTACGAGTCCATCAAGCAAAGTTGAAGTGCTATTCCATCCCAGTGGATGAAGATGAAATTACTTCACCAAGCACAGAAGATATTGGTCTTTTCAACCACTGATACACAAGCCACAGCGATTCACTCTGGAGAGAGTCATCATAATCCAGGTCAGGTTGCAGACCACAGTACCCAGGTAGACCCTTCGCATGATGGCAGTGGTGAGGTGGTAGAGAAGAAGAGGAAGGTCAAGTGGCCAATAATGGCAGATGAGAAGGCTTGGCATGTATTTGTTGAGGATATCAGTATGATGTTGGAGAACACTCTCAGGGGAACATCAAAGAGAAACTTGGAAGTTATGGGCGATATGATTTATAATGCTGGAAAGTACAGGTTTGGTTTAGTTGAGTTGAAGAAAGCAAAGCCTACACAGCAATCAAGCAGGCGCCAGAAGAAGATTAGTAAGTTGAGGAGAGAGCTTAGATCATTGAGACAGAGGTAGTAGGTAGCAAGTGAGGGTGACAAGCCAGGGTTTCCTGATCTCCAAGAGCAGTTCCGAATAAAGTTAGCATCACTCCGTCGTGCATAGTCACAATCTAAAAAGAGAAAGAAGAGAGAGAAGGCAAGAAGGGCGTTCATTGAGAACCCTCACCAGTTCACAAAGAGATTGTTTGAAGAAAGTAAGAGCGGGCAGCTTAATATCTCTCAACAAGAACTTGAGGATCACCTGGCAAGCAGGTGAACAGCGGGAGGCTCTTTTGCTTGACATGTTTGGGCTTGTGAAGCCTACCAAGCCAGGAGTGAAGTTCGATCTGTCAGGACCCAAACTGGCAGAAGTCGAGCGGTTCATCAGAAAGGCAAGGTCAGGTTCAGTGCCAGGACCTAATGGAGTGCCGTATAAGGTGTTTAAGAAGTGTGATGAGCTGAGGAAATACTTGTGGAGATTGTTAAAGGTGTTGTTCCTTTGTCATGGAGTGAGGCTGAAGGAGTATACATCCCAAAGGAAGAGATTTCTATTACATTGAATCAGTTCCCACCAATTTCACTCCTGAATGTAGACGGGAAGATTATGTTTGGCATTCTAGCAGAAAGAATATCTTCATTTGTGATAGAGAATGGATTGGTAAATACATCTGTGCAGAAGGCTGGAATACCAGGCTTCCCGGGATTCCTTGAACATACTAGTATGATATGGCATACCATCCAGGAGTCGAAAAGGTTGGGAAGAAATCTGGCCATAGTTTGGCTTGATCTTGCAAATGCGTATGGTTCCGTTCCCCATGTCCTGATTGAGTTTGCGATGGAATTCCTATGGATTCCTGCTAAGGTGAGGAACTTGTTATGCAGTACTACAATGATTTCTGGATGAGATTTTCCACTCAGCAGTTTACAACTGGGTGGCAGAGCTTGGACTTTGGTATCCCAATGGGATGTGTGATATCCCAATGGGATATCACCTTCTTTTTGTATTAGCCATGGAGGTCATTGTGAGGGCTGCAGAATCAATGGGACCAGATGTTGCACTTGATGGCGGAGGGAAGTTACCACCAATACGAGCGTTCATGGGCAATCACACCCTTTTGGGTCCTAGCACAGAGGCAGTGGGAAGTGTACTATCTGGACTCGAGGAGCTAATGGACTGGGGAAGAATGAAGTTCAAGACCAAGAAGTCAAGGAGCCTTGTTCTTAGGAGAGGAAAGCTGGTTGACTTTCATTTCACCCTTTGTGGAGAGGAGATTCCATCCATTCAGGACCGCAAAGCCTCGGGCGATGGTACACAGAGGAGCTGAGTGACAGCAAGAGGGTTCAAGAGACAGGAGAACAGATCAGCAGAGGTCTGATGTCTGTCGACAAGTGTGGCTTGCCTGGCAAATTGAAGTTGTGTTGCTTGCAGTACGGACTGATGCCACGGATAATGTGGCCACTAGCTGTCTATGAAGTGGCAATATTCCATGTTGAGGCAATGGAATGGAAGATCAACAAGTATGTGAAGAAGTGGCTTGGAGTACCGAGCAGCCTCACTAATGTTGCAATCCACAGTAATCAGAGAAAGTTTACCAACCCAGTGCAATCCCTTGTTGAAGAGGTCAAGGTAGCCAAGGTAGGATCATTCTTGATGCTTCGAGACTCAAAAGACCCTGTCATCAAGAACGCCCAGCCGGATGTGAGATCAGGCAGGAAGTGATCTTCCCGGGCAGCAGTTGATGAGGCAGAGTCTAGACTGAAGCACAAGGAGACAGCTGGGGCTACTCAGCTAGGCCGCCAGGGACTTGGATGGACAACCCACAAGTGGTGGTCATCTTCTACAGGTAAGGAGTGCCGTGAGCTTGTAACACAAGAAATACGAGAGGTAGAAGAGGAGAAGAGGTTAGATAAAGCAGCTGGCCTGACCAAACAAGGGGCTTGGACCTGGTGGGAAAGTGCAGAACAACGACATCTATCTTGGAATGTTCTGTGGCAGATGGAACCACTCCACATTTCTTTTCTATATAGAGCAGTGTATGACCTGCTCCCAACACCTGCCAACCTCAGCACCTGGTATGAAGGTAAGACAGACAGGTGTGCTGCTTGTGGCGAAAAGGGAACACTTCAGCATATTTTGAGTGCATGCAGAGTCAATCTTTCCAGCAGCATGTACACTTGGTGACATAACAACGTTCTCAAGGTTGTAACAGAAGCAGTTGAGCAGACAGTACTGCAGCACAACTTATCTCATGCCCCAAGCTGCACAGAACATCGCACATCATTTGTGAAAGAAGGCTCCAAGTCAAGGGTGTACAGCGCAGGCCCACGATCAAGCATACTTTCTTCAGCCAAATATTGGTGTGTCAGATAGATAGATAGATAGATAGATAGATAGATAGATAGATACTTTATTCATCCCCATGGGGAAATTCAACTTTTTTTTTTCCAATGTCCCATACACTTGCTGTAGCAAAACTAATTACATACAATACTTAACTCAGTAAAAAAAAAATATGATATGCATCTAAATCACCGTCTCAAAAAGCATTAATAGCTTTTAAAAAGTTCTTAAGTCCTGGAGGTAGAATTGTAAACCCTAATGGCATTGGGGAGTATTGACCTCTTCATCCTGTCTGAGGAGCATTGCATCGATAGTAACCTGTCACTGAAACTGCTTCTCTGTCTTTGGATGGTGCTATGTAGAGGATGTTCAGAGTTATCCATAATTGACCGTAGCCTACTCAGCACCCTTCGCTCAGCTACCGATGTTAAACTCTCCAGTACTTTGCCCACGACAGAGCCCGCCTTCCTTACCAGCTTATTAAGACATGAGGCGTCCCTCTTCTTAATGCTTCCTCCCCAACACGCCACCACAAAGAAGAGGGCGCTCTCCACAACTGACCTATAGAACATCTTCAGCATCTCACTGCAGACATTGAATGACGCCAACCTTCTTAGGAAGTACATTCGACTCTGTGCCTTCCTGCACAAGGCATCTGTGTTGGCAGTCCAGTCAAGCTTCTCATCTAACTGTACTCCCAGATACTTGTAGGTCTTAACCTGCTCCACACGTTCTCCATTAATGATCACTGGCTCCATATGGGGCCTAGATCTCCTAAAGTCCACCACCATCTCCTTGGTCTTGGTGATATTGAGACGCAGGTAGTTTGAGTTGCACCATATCACAAAGTCCTGTATCAGTTTCCTATACTCCTCCTCCTGTCCATTCCTGACACACCCCACTATGGCCGTGTCATCAGTGAACTTCTGCACATGGCAGGACTCTGAGTTATATTGGAAGTCTGATGTGTACAGGGTGAACAGGACCGGAGAGAGTACGGTTCCCTGCGGCGCCCCTGTGCTGCTGACCACCGTGTCAGACCTACAGTCTCCCAACCGCACATACTGAGGTCTATCTGTCAAGTAGTCCACTATCCAATCCACCATGTGAGAGTCTACTCCCATCTCCGTTAGTTTGTGCCTTAAGATCTTGGGCTGGATGGTGTTAAAGGCACTAGAGAAGTCAAGGAATGTAATCCTCACAGCACAACTGACCCCCTCTAGGTGAGAGAGTGATTTGTGCAGCAAATACGTGATAGCATCCTCCACTCCCACCTTCTCCTTATATGCAAACTGAAGAGGATCCTGGGCGTGCCTGGTTTGTGGCCTCAGATTCTGTATTATCAGCCGCTCCATGGTCTTCATCACGTGCGACGTCAAGGCAACAGGTCTGAAGTCATTCAACTCCTTTGGTTGTGGTTTCTTCGGTACCGGGACAATACAGGATGTCTTCCACTGTCTGGGTACTCTTCTCTGCTCCAGGCTCATGTTGAAGATACGCTGTAGTGGTTCTCCCAGCTCAGTCGCACAGGCCCTCAGTAATAGTGGGGAAATTCCATCCGGTCCAGCCGCCTTGCTGGTACAGATCTTCCTCAGTTGACCTACCACCTGTGTAGCCGTAATCCTGGGCGTGGGCAAGGTCTCCTGTGATTGGCTATTTTCCTGTGAGGGAAGTAAGCCTGGTGTGGATTTCTGCGGTGAGGATGAGATTGAGCTGTCGAACCTGTTGAAGAAGTTGTTCAAGGCCGACCTGGATGGGAAAGGCAGTTTCCCAGAGCAAACAGTTTTCACCACAGTGCGTCCAGATATAATCGTCTGGTCTGACACCAGTACAGAAGTGGTTATTGGTGAACTCACGGTCCCCTGGGAAGACAACATCGATGAAACCCATGAGCGCAAGTTAACCAAGTATGCAAAATTAAGATCAGAGTGCAGAGACAGAGGGTGGAAGGTCTCATGCTATCCATTTGAAGCAGGTTGCCATGGCTTTATTGCGTTCACTTTCCAGAAGTGGCTGCGTGACTTTGACTTCACTAGAAGAGAGATGAAGTCAACCAGCAGGGCTGTAGCTGGGGCAGCAGAGACAGGATCAGCGTGGGTGTGGACTAATTACGTCCAGAGGGGCAGATAGTCGGACAGTGTATCCATCTTTTGTAAACTCTTCAGTAGCTGCGTAGACACCTGAAGAGTAGACTATCTGTTGGATGGAAGCGACCAACAACTCTGATAGAGGCTGATGCCATTGTTAAGCTCATCAGTGGGAGGTGGTGCTGGCCCACCACCTCGAGGGAGTCTTGATTATAAACGGGCCGAAACTCCTGAAGACAGGTGGCAGATCAACTGATGATCCCAGTGATGATAGCACAGGACAGTTAGCATCTTAGTCCATGTGTATTTTCATATCTAATTCTAGTCACATACTGTCAGGGTCCAGTCTGGTCCAGAATCCGCGTTCCGGGTCTCAATCCGGTCCGAGTGCTCTGGACTCCGGGTCTTGCAGCTGTCCCACCCGGCCCCTCTGAGCCTGTTAAGTTCATCCTGGATCAAGGAGACACACCTGTGGCCAATTCGGCTGCAGGTGTTTATAAGGGGCCGTGGGACGGAGACTGGGTGGGTGGTTGTTTTGTTCTGTATCCTGTTCTGCCCTGCTCGGAATCCCGCTCTGCCCTGGTTGCTGGACTGTTCAGTATATGCTCTATCCAGTTGGTCTTGTTCCCCTGCTTCTCTCCTGTGCGCTGGTCCCGCTGGTCCGCATTATTCTCCTTGATTGCGCTGCCATGCTGCCGGTTGCCTTTCACAATTTACCAATGTACCCAGTGGATCACTGTAGTTTTGCTGCTTACCCTGGACCCAGCTTCCTACCCGTTGCCTCCATCAGGCGGATCTGGCCGGACTGCCACTGCCCGGTGGGGGTTCTGCCCCTTCTTACCCATTGCCTCCGTTGGGCAGGTCCGGCCGGACTGCTGCTGCCCGGCGGAGGTTCTGCCCCTTCTTACCCATTGCCTCCGTTGGGCAGGTCCGGCCGGACTGCTGCTGCCCGGCGGAGGTTCTGCCCCTTCTTACCCATTGCCTCCGTTGGGCAGGTCCGGCCGGACTGCTGCTGCCCGGTGGGGGTTCTGCCCCTTCCACCTATTGCTCCCTAAGGGTTGTGCCCCGCAACTGCCCAGGTGTCTGTGACTGGCCCAGGGTTCCGTGTTTTTCACCTGGGAGGCAGCCCTGCCCGGGATCCATGCGGCCCGCCCTAGGGACTCCTACCCTTGCCTCCCCTCGTGTCCCATGGATTGTGCCCCGCACCTGCCCAGTTGTCCGTGACTGGCCCAGGCCTCTGTGTTCCCACCTGGGAGGCGGCCCTGCCCGGGATCCCTGCAGCCCGCCCTGAGGAATCTGCCTGCCTGTCTCGTCTGAACTCTGGGATCCTCCTGCCTGCCTGTCTCGTCTGAACTCTGGGATCCTCCTGCCTGCCTGTCTCATCTGAACTCTGGGATCCTCCTGCCTGCCTGTCTCGTCTGAACTCTGGGATCCTCCTGCCTGCCTGCCTCGTCTGAACTCTGGGATCCTCCCGCTTGCATTAACCCTTACATGCCATGGCATCCCCATCCTGTCCTCCCCCTAGTACTTCAGTGTCTGCGTCCTGTGTTTGGGTTCATCCAGCCCCGTCCCTGACACATACTCAAAAACTCTGCTAAAATCATCAAATATGACACCTTATTCATAAATCTTCTCAATCCTATTATTTTGTTGTGATATGTTATTACATCTTTCATTATAGGTCCCAGCATTTTCCTTGTTCATCAGGCTGTCAGATTGGTATCGAGTGTGTTCCTGAGTTGGTACATATTTGACCACAGGAGCAGTGCTGTAATATACTAGGATTGCTTAAGGGCATTTTCTACTAGATAACATCATCTGCATATGGTATTTTCCAGATACCTTTGCTAGGCTGAAGTAATTTATAACAGATGGTCTCAAAGCTTCTGAGGACAAGGGTGCAAATAACTTAGCTGCAGTTGCCTGGCTGAATTCAGGCCAATTAATCTAGCCCCTGTTACAAATGGGGGCATTGGGAGCGGACCCAAGTGCAGGACACAGACACAGAGGTGGTATAAACAGAACTGGGTTTATTGATAGTTACTAGGAAGGCCAGGGGACGAGGACAAAAGGTCAACATGGATGTAAACATTGGATAACAAACCAGTAAAACCTGGACTAGGACTTGGACTAGGAACCTGGACTTGCACCTGCCTTGGACTCGGCTTGGACTAGGAACCTGGACCTGGACTCGGCTTGGACTCGGAACCTGGACCTGGAGTCAGCACCTGGACTCGGACTCGACTTGGACTAGAACCTGTACTCGGACTCGGCTTGGACTAGGAACCTGTACTCAGACTCGGCTTGGACTAGGAACCTGTACTCGGACTCGGCTTGGACTAGGAACCTGGACCTTGTCTCGGCTTGGACCAGAAACCTGGACCTGGACTCAACTTGGACTAGGAACCTGGACCTGGACTCGGCTTGGACTCGGAACTTGGTTCTCAACTTGGCCTCAGAACTTGGGCCTCGAATTGGACTTGGAACTTGGACCTCGGCTCGGACTCGGAACTTGGTCCTCTACTTGGACTTGGAACTTGGATCTTGACTTGGACTCAGAACTCAGACTATTAGCTTAGACTTGGACTTGACTTAGACAATGAAAATACAGAATACCCAACTCGCAGTAGTGGCAAATGGCCGGACCTACTCAGCTGGAAGGATTTGGACAATTAGGAGACAGAATATCCAACTTCGAGTAGCGGCAAATGGCCAGACCTACTTGGACAATGAGGAGACAAAACCACACAATAACAGTCCATTCATATCTTTGCTCGGAGTGGCAGCAAACGGCCAGCAAGTTTCAACCAGCCATGTATTTGTACCTTACTCGGATCAGCGGCAAAAACAGCCAGCAACTCAACTGGACATGAAAATGATTGAATTCGCTAAGCAGCCACAGGCATCGAAGCAACGAGAGTCCACGATTCTCGGCGGTTCCGGGATGAGCATAGCCACAGTGGCTACAGTGAGATGACTGGCTTCCGGTGACTGTTTTCTGGTGATGTGCTGCTGGTGATGGTCCAGCAATAACCGCTTAACCCAGAGCTTTTATGTTGCCCGTACAAAATGAAGATCAGGTGCCTTAATCAAGGCACCCAAAGGAACATGGGGAAAAGGAAATAACTGGAATGAGGAACCCACAGACCGGACCGTGACAGCGCCATTGTCTACCTCGACTGGTGAATGCAGACAAGAGAACTCATGGTCTCTACACTTTGCAAATTCAATCCTGAGCAGCCAGCACAATCCCCACCATCTGTGCTCTGTAACAATACTGCTTGTAACACTGTACTTTTCACTTCAAACTGATTGCTGCTTGCAATTTCCATGAAGAGATGAAGATCTGTTCTTGTTTAGAAGCAGAAGCTGAGCAAGGAATATTTTGTTAGAATTTTAACTTTGTGAGAAACAACTTCAACCCTTTGGAAAAGTCATGCTGCTGTACTAGAAAACTGAGCTTGGCAATAAGCTTTTCAGACCTTAGAAATTGAATATCCATCACACTTCTTCACACATAGCAGTTTGGGGCCCAATAGTTTTACATTGGAATGTTTTAATGTCTTGTGTTTGGCCAATGCAGGCATGAAGTCTCATGAGCACATCACTTTGCCAAACATATCCATTAGTAACAAAACCAGATGTCTTTCTAACTTAACATGAGTTCTGCTAGCAATTTTCATTGAGAATGGTAAACTGGTTCTTGTTCACAACAAGAAGTTGAGCAAGGTATGTTTGTTATCATTTGAATTAACTTTGTCACAAACAACTCTGACTCTTTGGGAAAGTCATGTTGCTGTACAAGAAAGATGAGGTAGGCAATAAGCCTCTCATGTCCCAGCAATAAATATCCATCACTCTGCCACACATTATTTAACAACTCTGCTTTCCAGCTCCAGGGACATGAGCTGCGTCCAGACATCAGGATTTGTCTGCTCTCTCTGTGATGTGTGGCTTTCCCACTGTTGCTCTGGCTTCCTCCCACATCTTCACTCCGGGCAAGAACCACAGACTGGAACCTCTGCCTTAGATTCTGTCTGCTTCCACAATCTGATCGTACGCTGCTATCAGGAAGGAGAGACAGGAGCCTGAAGACCCCACCCTAACCTCATCTCAAGTCTGGAATCTTGAGTGACAAGATCAAGAACCACAAAAAGGAAGATTTTCCCATTACCCACACAATCACAATCTAACATTAACCTGGTTAAACAACAGCTTCTTCCACACTGCCACTGGGTTTCTGAGCTGACCTGAAGAACCCTACCTTAGATTAGATTTTTTTTCTCAGTCTTGACCCTTCCCAAATTTTACTGATGTATCATAGAAAGGATTCTATTTGGATGCAAAGCCGCCTCGTATGGCAACGGCTCTGTACATGAACACAAGAATCTGCAGAGTTGTCAACACAGCTCAGCATATCATTGGAAACCAGAGTCTCCTCTGTGAACTCTGTCTACGCTTCTCACTGCCTCACTAAAGCAGGCAGAATAATCAAAGACCCCACCCACCCTGGACATTTTCTCTTCTCCCCTCCTCCATCAGGCAAAACTTAGAAAAGCTTGAAAGCACATATCACCAGGCTCATGGACAGCTTCTACCCAGACTCTTTCATGTACCACTTTTACAAGATGGAATCATGGTTACACAATCTATATTGTTATGATCTTGCATTTTATCATTTCCCTACTCTGCACTTTCTCTGTAGATTTAATAGTTTATTCTACATTGTTATTCTTTTCCCTTGTTCTACCTCAATTCACTGTGTAATGATTTGATCTGTATGAACAGTAATCAAGACCAGTTATTCACTGTGCCTTGGTACATGTGACAATAATAAATCCATGGGGACAAACAGCCGGGGGGAAAATGCCACACTATCTGATGAATGAAGAGGAGCTTACAAGAGAAGAGCGAGCAAAGGACCAGCTTACAATGGAGCTTGTCTTCTCTCCAGGCAAGAACCACAGACTGGAGCCTCCATCTTGTCTGCCTGAGGTCGAAGCAGAATGATGATTGTCTCGGGGTGTGAGCAGATCACTCAGCCAAAATGCTCCTGAGTTCAGAACGGATTTCATAGTGACACCGTGTGGATCATCCACTCATGAGAGTGGAGCTCAGAGCAGCTGAGGGAGCCAGCTGCTGGATTGACTGACTCTGGCTGATGTGGCCCAGAGTGTCACCCCATCATTCGAGCACCATCGGGAAGCAGTGTGTCGACAAGACTGAGAGACCGATGAGAGGAGCCATGCATTACCTGCAGATGTCTGGACTCTGGTCATAATGTCTTTCTGAACACTGATTTAACTCAGCCCCAAGTCTGGAATTGGATAATGTCACTGTCTGAGCCTATGGAAATCCCAGCTGAACACATCCATGTCCATTTGCCTTGAAGCCCACTGGTCCACAGGGTGGCCCCACCCAGGTGGCAAAGCATCTGAAGGGCCTGAGAGCAACAGCACCGAGCCGGGAGAAGGCTGGGCTCCTGGGACTCCGGCTCATTCAGATCCATGGACACATTCCCCATGAGGAAAGGGCATTATGAGACTTTGTGATTACTCTTGCTGGATGTGAATAGTCAGAGATCATAACATCACAGGCCAGGATGTCCAATAGTAGAGGATGACACTTAATGCCAAACCAACCCACATTGTAGCAACATGAGAATATGCTCCCTTCAACAGTCTGCTGGGTCTATCCTCTCCTGATGTGGAAATGCAGTTCAGGAAGAGTAGAAGTTGAGGTTCAAGTTCAAGTCTATTTTCATTTCAATCATATACGTGCATATTGCCAAACAAAACAATGTTCCTCCAGACCAAGATGCACAACACAATACGTATAACTCAAACACAACACAACAAGTAATATTACTCAAGTAGACTAACAAATGTGTTCCTGAGTTGATACGTGTTTGACCACAGGAGCAGTGCTGTAATATACTAAGATTGGTTAAGGGGCTTAAAGCTTCTCAAGCAGCCATTGAATTGGGGGACATTTGTATAATGATGTATATCAATCCCTTGATAGCCTAGCCAAGTCAACCATCAACCTCTGGCTTCTCTCTTGCTCCTTTATAAAATAGTGTGATCACATTTCCAAACCTCCAATCTCCAGTCAACCTCTGTGAGAATTTAAAATTCTCTCTTTGCTGGGTGTTCGTGAGGCTCTCCCTCACTGCCCACTCTTTGTGATATCTGCTGCTCTCTGACTCACCAAACTCTGGAAAAAAGTAAAGTTGACATTTCGGGTTGAAATCTTTTCTCAGGACTGTTCACCTCTCTCCTACCAGCTTGTGCTTCCCCCATCTTCCAATTCTGGTTTCTGTTCCCTTCCATTCCAGTCCTGATGAAGGGCCTCAGACCAGTGTGTCAACTGTTTACTCCCTCCATAGATGCTCCAAAATTCCTTCAGAATTTTTTATGGTCAAAGTTTCAAGCATCTGCAGAATCTCTTGTGTTTATACACAGAGCCCAGCTTGTAGCAGAGATGGGAAGATAAAGAGAGGTGTATCTGAGTGTCAGTTATTACATTGCTTATTGTAATCACTCACCCTTGTGATGGCAATGAATAAAGAATTCTGTTCTTGTCATTTACTACAATCCCCAGCTGGGACATCTGCACAGCCTTTCAAAAGCCTTTCATAATCTTTTCAAAAGTTTATCCCAAAGCAACCTTTCTCTTTACTCACAGCTATGCTGTAAATTGTGGTGTGTGGCCAAACGGTTAGGGAGTTCGACTAGCGACCTGAAGGTCGTGAGTTCGAGCCCAGCCGAGGTGGCTTGAGCAAGGCACTTAACCACGCAATGCTCTAGTCTACCCAGCTGTTGTAAATTATGTGGCAGAATGGAGATATGTCTCTACCAAAGGGGATGTAAGGTGCTCCTTCCCTCCACTAACCTGCAGGTCACACTTGGGCAAGGTGTAGTACCCTATCAAGGTCATGTGAAGCCATGGGTGCGGATGGTGGATGGTCGTCTGAGCAGCTGGGACATCATACGACCTAGTTATGTGATCATTGCTGCCAGGCAGATAATTTCTGAAGAATATTGATATTGGCTGGGGACACCTACTTTGTAAAGACATTGCAAGAATAGCAAGCCACTTCTGTAGAAAATTTTGCCAAGAGCAATGATGGTCAAAGACCATGATCGCACATGTCATACGACACAACACATTATGATGATGATGGTGATGATCTTGACCATTCCTCTCATCTGATTCTCTGCCCACAAAGCACTAAACTCAAAAGAAGATTTTAAGCCCTATCTGAGAAAGATTTCTACAGGTACCCTCACTCTAATGGTCCTCAGGGTGGCCCCTGCCCAGGTGGCAAAGCATCTGAAGGGCCTGAGAGCAACAGCACCAAGCCGGGAGAAGGCTGGGCTCCTGGGACTCCGGCTCATTCAGATGCTGCAATACAGAAGATCCATGTAAACATTCCTCACGAGGAAAGGGCATCACGTGGCTTCGGGATTACTCTTGCTGAATGTGAATAGTCAGAGACCATAACATCACATGCTGGGATGTCCACCAGTAGACACATTGTAGCAACATGAGAATATGCTCTCTTCAACAGTCTGCTGGTCCATCCTTTCTCGTGTTAGATTTCTGATGTGGAAATGCAGTTCAGGAAGAGTACAAGCTAATGTTCAAGTTTATTTTCAATTAATTTATATAAGTGCCTGTCTCCAAATAGAACAATATTCCTCCACACCATGAACTCAAACACAACACAAAAATTAATATTACCACAAATAGACTAACAAATAATAAGGTGCATTTATGACACAAGTTAAAAGGTAAACAGTGTAACAATACTGGTGCTTCATACAGAGCACAACCAGAGTGGTGGTAGGGAGATAAAAGACATTCAGCCCATCAGAGTTTTGAGCACAGGGTGATGTTGAAGTCCATTGTAGTCTGAAAGCCCAGTCACATACACCTTGCATCTCTGATGTTACAGAAATGGCCATATATCCTCTGTGAATAATCATGTTTTGCATTCCTGATGTCGTGAAAAGCACAGTTCTTACTGTCCTGAGTGCCATCTTATCACCTGAACTGAAGGCGGTATCCTGATGTCTTAGCAGTGCCCAAACCTCTACTGTCAACCATGGCTTCTGATTTGCCCTCACAGAGATATGCTTCATAACGTTGGCATCCTCAGTACAATTCTCTATATTGCCAGTCACAGATCCCACATACTCATCAATGTTAATGGTTATAGATCATAGGTAGCCGCCTCCCTGAACATGTTCCAGTCCATGCTTTCAAAAACGTCTGGGAGTATTTGAGGCCCAATGAAATCCCACAGGAATGAAGAACTGTGGAGTCCAAGAAGAGACCTTTCTGCTCACTGTGATGCTGTTAGGTTGCAGGTTTGAATTTTCCGGGTCCTGATCCGATCAGTGCCACTCCCTTGAAACACTGGTGAGCAGGAAGATCCAGGACCAAATTTGTCACTTGGGGCCCAGGCAAATCTCATCATCGCCATCGGAGAGTCAAGGAAATCTGAAGCCCAGAACAAGGCATTTTAGAGCATTGTGTTGACACCAGCCTCCAGAGCAGCGAACAATGCATCTACCTCTGGTCTCCAAGTGACCAGACTTTGAAACCTTTCAAGATGCCAAATTATGATGTGTCCCACTGGTGTCACAGGAGCCTTGTGATGTCAGGGCTTGACTTCTACCTGAGTGGGTACTCCTTAGCATCTCCATATTTAGTAAAGGCCCTGTTCATTGGCTCGGTTACAATGACGTGATGAGAGTGAAAGGCACAGCTGGTTTCCATGGTGACACTGGGTCTGTGAACTCAGGAATGGGAGAGGTGGGGTTGTTCAATTATCTTGCCTCCTTGTTCAATAAAGTGAAATATTGGAGGGAGAAACACATGTGAATCATGAAAATGACACTCCCTGTAGTCCGCTAGAAAACACAGTGATGTTACTGTTGAACTCCTGTGAACACCACCCCTCTCCCTGTTGACTCCTATAATGTATTCTCACATTTCTGAGAGCATCTTTTGAACACTGTCCCACTCCTGCTATCTTGCTTTGAACACTCTCACTCTTCCACTAACCTTGCAAAAGTCATACTGGTGATCACTTGTTAACATTGACTTTTCCATCGGCACTGCCTCGAAACAGTGTCCCAGGCCATAGCCGTACATACCACACCTATCCATATACCTATCCAAGCTTCTCTTAAATGCTACAATAGAACCCACATCTGTCATTATGACTGGCAGTGGTGCCATCCAGTGCCAACATAGCGTGCCCTCAATGTTCAGCAGAACAACTCCAGTAACAACACAACAGCAACAAAACAAAATAACATCAGAACAAGCCCTTTTCTGCTTCCCATCCACCAGACCCTCACACACAGACAAGACTCTAACACAAGACAGGCCATCTCTTGGTCTCCATCCTCCAGTCCCCAGTCCGAACTGACACACACAGACAGGACTCTAACACAAGAAAGGCCATCTCTTGGTCTCCATCCTCCAGGCCGCAGTCAGGACTCACATACATAGACAGGGCTCTAACATAAGACAGGCCATCTCTTGGTCTCCATCCTCCAGTCCCCAGTCGGGACTCACAGATATTCAGACCTCTGACTTCCAGACCTGTAGAACCAGGTACCTCAACTGCGGGAGTCGCCAACTTCTGTTTTCAACCTTCAGGACTCATCTTTCAGTATTGACCCCAGGACTTGACAATCATGAGACTTAAACTCTGGACTTGCAGGGCTACTGACACCAGAACCTGCTGTCCTGGGGACGGAGGTGTCATCTGATCCTGAGACTCACTGACCTAAGTGGACATATCAAACTTGATCATGATCCAAGGGGATTGTATGTCTTCATCCTCAGTGCCTGCCAACTCAAAGTCTGGCCTTGGAGATCACTGGCCTTCAAACGTGAACACTCCGACCTGGACTCCTGTCCCAAATACTTCAATAACTGTCCTGACCTCTAATACACCATCCCTGTCCCTATACTCTGACCTGTCCCCAACTCCATGTACTGTCCCCAAAACCATCCCTTCTAACCTAAACAAGCAAGTCTAAGCTTAAACCTCGATGGTCCACAAGTCCTCTCACAACATTGTGGCACAGTAAACACATTACTGCATTTTCATTGGCTGAGCAGCCATTTCATTAATCATGTGTCATCTTAATTACTGCATTCTTATAGGCTCAGCCCTTCCACCAGCATCCTCATTCACCAGGCCACAAGAACAACCTCTCACTCACTGTCAACAAGAGTAAGAAGCTGATTATTGACTCCCGGAGGAGGAAAGCAGAAGTCCATGAACCAGTTCTCATTGGGGGATCAGAGGTGGAGAGAGTTAGAAACTTCAACATACTCGGTGTTATAATTTCAAAAAATGTGACCCGGGACCAGCACAAAAGTGTAATTACAAAGAAAGCATGACAGCACCTCTGCTTCCTTAAAGGTTTGCAAAGATTCAGGATGACATTGTAAACTTTGACAAACTTCTATAGATGTGTGATGGAGAGTATATTGACTGGCTGCCTCATAGACTGGTATGGGAACACCAAGCCCTTGAATGGAAAATCATACAATAAGTATTGGATAATGACCAGTCCATCAAAATAAAGATCTCAGCTTTGAGTGCATCTACGTGGAGCACTGTTGCGGGAAAGCAGCATCTCTCAAGTACCTCCAATGTCCAGGCCACACACTCTTCTCACTACTGCCATCAGAATGAAGATGCAGGAGTCAGGACACACACATCTGAGTTCAGAAGCAGTTATTACTCCTCAACCTCAGGCTCTTGAACCAGTGTGGATAACTTCACTCATCTTCACTTGCCCATCACTGAACTGTTCCCACTACCTATGGACCCACTTTAATGGACTCTTCATCTCATCTTCTCAATAGTTATTTCTCTTTTATTTATTAATATAAGTTATTTTTTTCTTGCACAAATGCACTTAGAACTAATTCCCCAATTGAATCATTTGATGGTGTACAAATCCTCATCAAACTCAAATCCTCACCATATAAATAGTACAAGTCAGAATTTATTTATCCCTCCAAGAATATTTTCTTCTAAATATTAACTGAGTCTATCAATTCAAAGGGGATCTAAACAATTCACAGTTACCTGCCTAACCATTCTGGCCAAAATACAAGTCACCCATTACATGGAATTAACACAAAATCTTGCTTGTGGAATTGACTTTGTTACGGATTCAGCAACAATAAATATATGAGTGAGGCAGGGGTTTTTATAACAAATAGAACATTTATTAAACACCGAAAAACAAACCCCCAAAAGTAAACAAACCACTCACGTAACCGGAAATCAGCTGCTGTGCGGCAGCTTAAACAGTTCTTAAAGCAATGAAGCTTAAACAGTTTTTAAAGCGATGTTGCAAAAACAGTTCTTCAAAGTAGTATTGCAAAAGTTCAAAATGCTTACAGTCCATTTAAGGGAGATACTTTTTAAGATGATTTAAATTCTCTTTCACGTCATGTTGTTGCGGTTCCCAGTCGAACTACTTTTCCCATGAAGAATTTACGAAGATGGAAAATGAAACGGCTTAAAGGCACTGACCTTTCCTTTACAAAACTGTTCCCAGTCCTTTCTGCTATTTCACAGGGATTAACACGGGGACAGTCAACAAATTCCTTCCGAATGAGGATCAAACCAGGTCGAACCTGTTTCACCGTCGAAATCGATTTTCCTCGATCTTTTAGCTCCCGAACTCCGATCTTCACTCTCCACTGATTTTTAACTAGCAGTATTATAAAGAAACTGCTGGCAATGACCTTTTAAACTTTAGGCATTAAATAAAACTCCATCTTTCAACTAAACTGCGTCATAACATTAAATCACGCAGTGGCATGAAGTCAACATGGCAAATCCAGCCACAAACTGCCACTCCTCACAGGGAGGGGTCCTATTTTTATACCCTGTAAAAAAAACCTGTCACATGACCTCTACTGGAAGGGAAAATGACGTCACTCCACCATCACAAGACCATTACATCAAGTCCAGTATAGCTTCAACAACTGTCATGTGACAAGTACACCACTGTCACATGTCACGGGTATGTAACACCTCCCTCCAAAAAAAAACATTTGGTCTGTCAAGAAATTTTTTTTTAACAATTACTTACAAGAAAAACAAATGTATAAATTTTATAACATACACAATATAAAATACAGTAACATCATATAACATTTTACAACTCACAATACAGTATGAGTGTTACAATTGTGTAAAAAACCCACTCCACAAAAAAATTACATTGTACATTCAACATCGAGATAGACAATCAGCAACCACATTATCTTTACCTTTAATATGAGTTATCGCAATATTGTACTCTTGTAACATTAAACTCCAATTTAATAACCTTCTGTTTTTGTTTTTCATCTTACTCAGAAAAACTAACGGATTATGATCAGTGTAAACAATAAGTGGTTTTTGAGTTGTACCAACATATACCTCAAAATATTCTAAAGCTAAAACAAGAGATAACAATTCCTTCTCTATTGTCGAATAGTTTCTTTGATGCTTATTAAATTTCTTAGAAAAGTAAGCTACCGGATGATAAACCTTATCACCCTCATTCCTTTGCATTAATACTGCTCCTGCAGCCTCATCACTAGCATCTACAGCTAATGAAAAAGGTTTTTCAAAGTCAAGTGCCTTGAGCACAGGTTGTTGACATATCATAGTTTTCAATTTTTCAAATGCTTCTTGACAAGGCACTGTCCACTCAAACTTCACATTCTTCTGCAAAAGGTTAGTTAATGGAAGGGCAACATTAGCAAAATTCTTATAAAATTTCCAATAATATCCTACCATCCCCAAGAATCTTCTGAGAGTTTTTTTCCCCGTTGGAGTGGGAATCTCTAAAATTGCCCAAACATTTGCCTGAACAGGAGCTACCTTACCTTGACCCGCACCATTACCAAGGTAAGTCACAGTGGCATGTCCAAATTCACTCTTAGCTAAATTAATAGTTAAGTTAGCTTTTGAAAGCCTTTCAACCAATTTCTCCACTACAACAACGTGTGCTTCCCAAGTATCATTTCCTGTCACTAAATCATCAATATAAGCATCAGTATCTTTCAATCCCTGAATCACAGAGTTAATCATCCTCTGGAAAGTATCTGGGGCATTCTTCATCTCAAATGGAAGAACATTATATTCATATGGCCCAGATGGAGTTACAAATGCAGAAATCTCTCTACCTCTGTACGTTAATGGAACACACCAATACCCTTTCAATGAATCAATCTTTGTAAGGAACTTTGCTTTTCCAACTTTATCTACACAATCATCTACTCTAGGAATTGGATATGCATCTGTTTTCGTTACAGCATTCACCTTCCTATAGTCTGTACAAAACCTAATACTACCATCTGGTTTTGGCACCATAACACAGGGTGAACTCCAATTCGAGTTAGAAGGTTTAATAATATTATTCTCTCACATATATTTAATTTCTTTCTCAGCAAGTTCACATTTTTCTATGTTCATCCTATATGGGTGTTGTTTAATAGGTTTGGCATCTCCAACATCTACATCATGTAAAGCTATAGTAGTCCTTCTCGGAACATCTGGAAACAAATCCTTATATTTAAAAATTAATTTCTTCATGTGTTGTTTCTGCTCTAGCTGTAAATGAGCTAATTTCTCATCAATATTTTCCAGAATGGTTGAATTTGGTAACCTAACAGAAACAATGTTGGATTTAGAATGTAATTCAGATGAATCATCTATCATGTTCCTAGTTAAATCAAACTCATTTACATTAACCACAACAGTCACAGTATCAGATTGTTTTTCAAAATATGGTTTTATCATATTTATATGGCAAAGTTGTGTTGGCCTTCTACGATCTGGAGTTTTTATCACGTAATCCACATAATTGATTTTAGACACAATTTCATAAGGACCATGAAATCTAGCTTGTAAAGGATTCGTTTGCACTGGGAAAAGAACCAGCACCTTATCTCCAGGCTTAAATATCCTCATCCTAGCTTCTTTATCATACCAAATTTTCATTTTCTCCTGAGCCAATTTTAAATTTTCCTTGGCTAAGCTACAAGCTTTATGTAACCTGTCCTTAAATTTCAAAACATAGTCCAACAAATTAGTGTGTATTTCCTTACTAATCCACTGTTATTTTAATAAAGCTAAAGGTCCTCTAACTCTATGCCCAAATACAAGTTCAAATGGACTGAAACCTAAAGATTCTTGTACCAATTCCCTTACTGCAAATAAAAGTAAGTTCATACCCTCATCCCAATCACTTTCATTTTCCACACAATATGTCCTAATCATATTCTTGAGGGTAGAATGAAACCTCTCCAAGGCACCTTGCGATTCTGGATGGTATGCAGATGAAGTGATTTATTTAGCTCCCAATTTATAAACTATCTGTTGAAACAATCCAGACATAAAATTACTGCCTTGATCAGTTTGTATTTCCTTAGGTAATCCAAAATAAGTAAAGAACTTTATAAGAGCCTTTGTCACAGTTTTAGCTGTTATATTCTTAAGTGGTACTGCCTCTGGAAACCTAGATGAAGTACACATGATAGTCAACAAGTACTGATAACCAGTTTTTGTCTTTGGTAATGGACCAACACAATCTATAATAACTTTAGAAAACGGCTCACCAAATGCTGGAATAGGTTGTAATGGAGCCACTGGTGTAACTTGATTTGGTTTACCCACAATTTGACAAGTATGGCATGTTTTACAAAACATCGCCACATCTTTTCTTAGACCAGGCCAGTAAAAATGTTTTAAAATCTTGTCCACAGTTTTCCTTACACCTTGATATCCACCTAAAGGCACACTATGAGCTAAAGTCAAAATCTCATTTTGATAAACTTTAGGGACAACTACCTGGTAAACAATATTCTATTCCTCACTTGCAGGAATTGTAGGTGATCTCCACTTCCTCATCAACACTCCTTTTTCCAAGTAATATCCTACTGGCACCTTCTCAATTTCACTATCTAGTAGAGCTTGTTCTCTTAATTTTATAATCTCAGGGTCTCTATTCTGCTCTGCTATCATCTCCTTCCGAGACAGAGATAAATCTTCATAGTCAGACTTACTCCAAGAATCTTGTTCAAACAACGAAGGTAAGAAAGTCTCTGACACATCCTCAAAACTCGAATCCTGAGTTGAACAGTCATGAGTAACAACCTCATTCTGCGCATCAATCTTTTTAGCCATAGCCCTAGTCACAACACAGGAAGAATCCGTGTTAGAATTCATCTCTGGTTCCTCTGACTCTATTGTCAAATGCACTTCTGGAAAAACTTGTCCACCTGCCAAGTCATTACCTAACAATAAAGAAATATCCTTCACAGGTAAGCTAAGCTGCAATCCTACTTTAACAAATCCTGTAACTAACCCTGACTTTAAATTTACTTTATGCAAACGTACGGGCATAAAATCACTCCCAACACCTTGTATATAATTTACCTCACCAGTATCAGACTCTTCATTAAACTTCAATACACTGTCTAACATCAGTGATTGAGAAGTTCCAGTATCCCTAAGGATTTTTATTGGCACCAGAGTAGATCCTTCTTTCAAGGATACAAACCCTTCAGTTATAAAATGATCATATCCCTTTTTAACTTGGTCAGACTCTAACAAAACCTCATTTGTGTTTATCGAACCCTGTAATTTTACAGGTGCTTCAGTATGTTGCACACATGCATCTGGAACTGCTTCCTTCTCTTTCTTTTTCAATCAGAAACAGTTAGTTATTACATGGCCAGGTTTCTTACAATAGTTACAAATAGGACCAAACTGTCTTTCCTTCACAGGTTTTCCTTCCTCCTTACCTTTCTCATTAACCTCTGATTTAATTTCTGATTTACCTTGAGTCTCCGTGTTATTTTTCCTCTTAAAAATTCTGCCCTGAGGAAATTTATTCTTATGGATTAAAACATACTCATCAGCTAACCTAGCAGAGTCCTGCAATGTATAGGTATCCCTCTCATTTAAGTAGGTCCTTACTTCAACAGGGATGCTTCTTTTAAATTCCTCCATTAAAATCAGCTCTTTCAATGTATTATAGTCCCCATTTACATTTTTAGATGAAACCCATCTCTCAAAACACACAGCTTTATCAGGCAAATTCCACATAAGTTTTTTCCACAGACTTCTTCAAACTTCTGAATCTTTCTCTATACGCTTCTGGGACCAATTCATATGCTTTCAAAATATGCTTTTTCACAATATCATAATCAAGTGCTTGCGCAGCAGTTAAAGCTGTATAAACTTGTTGTGCTTTGACTTTAATTACACTTTGTAACAACACTGACCATTTATCTTTCGGCCACTCTGAAATCTGAGCAATCATTTCAAAATGTTGGTAATATCTTTCCACTTCTGTTTCACTAAATGGTGGGACCAATTTAATTTCTTGACTAGCAACAAACAGTTTTCTAGAACCAGAAGACTGATTCCCAGACCTTAATTTCGTCATCGCATATTCAAATTCCCTTTTTTTATTATCAGCTTCTAACCTACAACGCTTCAATTCTGCTTTACTTTGTTCCAACTTCATTTGTTCTATTTGCAATTGCATCTCTATATTACTTAGTGGAAACGACTCTAAAATCGATTCATCAAAATCACCCGAATCCACATAGTGTGACATGATTTTTCTCTGTATTAGAGCCTTTGATGGAGACTTTAAAATACCTTTGAGTTGCAATCGACTAGCTATCTCAGACACCTCAGTTTTTTTCACCTTCGCTAACAACTCTGCGTCTGGCGAAGCCAGAAACTCATCAATATTCATTGTTGCCGAATACCACTCACAAGCCAATCAAGCAAAAGAATTGAGTATTCCCCTTTTCCAGTACATGCCAGTACTGGACCTCAGAAAAGAGAATTTGCAGTATATCTGAGGGATTCCTTTTTAGAACAGCTTGTTGTTGAGCCCAGTAGGGGATCGGCTGAGCTGAATTGGATGTTCTGCAATGATATGAAGGTGATAAGTGAGCTTAAGGTTAAGGGACCCTTAGGGAACAGTGGTCATAATACGATCCAGTTCACTTTGAAATTTGAGAAGGAGGAACTAAATTTCATTATGTCGGTATTCTGGTGGAATAAAGGAAATTACAATGGCATGAGAGGGGAACTGACCAAGGTTAAATGGAAAAGGACACTGGCAGGAAAGATAGCAGAGCAGCAATGACTGGAGTTTCTGCTAAAAAATGAGGGAAGTCAAGAAAAATATATTCCAAATAAGAAGAAATTTTGAAAGGGAAGAAGGACACTACCATGGCTGACAAGTGAAGTCAGAGCCAAAGTTAAAGCAAAAGAGAGGGCATGCAAGGAAGCTAAAGTTAGTGGGAAGATAGAGGATTGGGAAGCTTTTAAAAACTTACAGAAGGTAACTAAGAAGGTCATTCAGAAGGAAAAGATGAATTATGTGAGGAAGCTGGAAACTAATATCAAAGAAGATACTAAAAGTTTTTGAAGTATATAAAGGGTAAAAGAGAATTGAGGGTAGATATAGGACCAATACAAAATGACACTGGAGATATGGTAATGAGAGATGCAGAGATGGCAGCAGAACTGAATGCATATTTTGCATCACTCTTCACAGAGGAAGACATCTGCAGTATACCGGACTTTCAATAGCATCAGGGAAATGAAGTATGTGCAGTGAAAATTACAACTGAGAAGGTGCTCAGGAAGCTGAATGGTTTGAGGATGGATAAATCTCCTGGACCTGATGGGTGCACCCTTGGGCTCTGAAGGAAGTAGCTGGAGAGATTGCGGAGGCAATAACAATGATCTTTCAAGAATCAATAGATTCTGGCATTGTACTAGATGACTGGAAAATTGCAAATGTTACACCGCTATCAATAGTTGGGAAGTTGTTGGAGTCAATTGTTAGAGATGATATTAATGATATCTGGAGCATCACTAGAGAGGAATAAAGAATTAACATTTCATGCCAAGACCCTTCATCCAACCTTCATAGACCCTTAATCTAATAGTATGAATTAATTTTTATATTTGCAGAAGTGGTGTTGACAAAGTGCTGAAGCTTTGTAATCATACCTATAGTAGATGGTAATGGTTTCTTTATGGAGGGAGTCAGCACAGAGCCACATGCAATTACAGAGAGGGCAAATTATATTAACTAATTACATTACAAATTACAGTAATGAATTTGGTAATGACAATAAACCATTGAGCTCATCATTGGAATGTGGGATAACAAGGAGAACGGACAAGTTCATAGCACAAGTGTACGAAGGGAAGATTCAAACTGGGCCCAGAAGAGCTGTGAGACAGCACAGTACAGCTCCAGAATGTAGATTTCTGCTTGTTGATGTAGATCATCTTGCATGCCATCAGATCTGTACTTAACCCAGATCAGCGAGAATATTCCATCACTTTCCTTTGCCTTTCAATTGATAGAGAGATGGTGAACAGAGAGTAAGAGGTGTCATTTGCTGTCAATTCCCAATCTCTGATTTTAAAGACAAAGTATTTATCTGCTAGTTCAGGTTAAGTTTCTAATTAATGTCCAATATCCCAGGTCATTGATGGAGAGGCACATTGGTTTTTGAAAGGATTTTACATGGTCAGACTTTACTTCATGGTAAGCCATCATTACCCAGCTCTTGCGTGGTTTGAAAGCTTGTGTGCCCCAGACTAACTGTTGTTCAGTTATTCCTGCAAAGGGGAACAGACTAGTCTGTTCTGTGGGGAGTTGTAAATGAAATTGAACATTATGCTACCAACTGCAAGCATCCCCATTCCAGATCTTATAATGAAGGGCAAGGCATTGATGAAACATAAAGGCAAGTGGAACCAGGAGATTACTCTGAAAACCAATTTCTACTGTGATATTGTTTGGAGGGCCGATGGCCCAGGGCAAAGCTATTCATTCATAATAACCACAGCCTCTTTCCTTACTGTTGGTGTGGTTGTACCGTTTCATTCCAATTGTCCTTACTTTTACTGAGACAACTTGATACTGCACTTGGTCATAAGTTATAAAATTGTAAATGTGGTCATTCTCACCTCCACTCTGGATTTCAGCTCTCTGTCTCTGCCTGGAACGTATCTGGACTGCATGTAAAAGACTTGGTAGAACCACACTAAGCAATAAGTGCTGATGAAAAGCATTGTCCATGATACCTCCTTTGCTGGTGTTTGGGAGTATCTGACTTGAAAGTACTACCTGCACTACCTGGACTATACCTCTTCCCACCTTGTCACCTGTAAAAATTCCATCTCCTTCTCTCAGTTCCTCCTTCTACACTGGATCTGCTCTCAGGATGAGGCTTTTCATTCCATAACATAATCAAACATTATTATGCAAAAGTCTTACACACATCTATAATTTATTTTAAAGTTTGGACTAAGGTACAGAGCATTTGAAACTAACTGAGGAGCTAAGAAGCAAAATAGAGATGCAATAAATTCAATATAAAGAAGATGAAGAAGATGGCACCTCTGAAAAATCTATCACATACTCAAGATACTATCTGTACTCAAAATAACAGAAATTCTTTAGATGGAAACAATCTAGTTAATAGACTACACAATTAAATTAATTATAACATGTGCATAATGTGCTAACACTTAGCTAATTAAAAATGAAAACATAATTTGCAACTGGTATATCATCTTCTGTCTGTGAGGTGGGGATGAACCACCATGCTATGAAAAATACACGAGTTTATTAGAAGTAAAAACTATGGTTTCTTTTTACTGACACAATTAAAACATCGACTTTCCTGTTGCATTAATTGAATGAATAGCTTACAAATATTATGTTAAGAAAAGCAACCAATTCCGACAGAGATGGAGACCGTGAGAGGGAGAAAGGGGAGAGAAGCGTCCGAGATGGACCAAGTGAATTTGAGAGCTGGGTGAAAGTTAGAGGCAAAGTCGATGAAATTGACGAGCTCAGCATAGGTGCAGGAAGCAGCACCAATGTAGTTGTTAATGAAGCGAAGGAAAAGTTGGTGAACAGTACCAGTATAGATTTGGAGCATAGACTGTTCCACATCACCCACGAAGAGGCAAGCATAGCTGGGGCCCATGCAAGTGCCCATAGCTACACCCTTGGTCTGAAGAAAGTGGGAAGAGCCGAAAGAGAAGTTATTAAGTGTGAGTACCAGTTCTGCCAACCGGAGGAGTGTGGCGGTGTTGGGCATCTGCTCCCAGAATGAGGCTTTCCATTCCAGGACATCTCAAATGTCCTCTTTCTTTAAGAATTGTGTTTTCCCTTCTGCCGTCATCAATGATGCCCTCACCCGCATCTCCTCCATTTCACAGAACATAGAACATAGCACAGTACATAGAATAGTACAGCACATTACAGGCCCTTCGGCCCACAATGTTGTGCTGACCCTCAAACCCTACCTCCTATATAACCCCCCACCTTAAATTCCTCCATTTCCCGCACTTTGGCTGTCACCCTATCCTCCCGTCACCACAACAGGGAACGTGTTCCCCTTGTCCTCACCTACCACCCCACCAGCTTCCAGATCCAGCATATTATCCTTCGCAACTTCCGCCACCTTCAACAGGACCACACCACTAAGCACATCTTTCCCTCTCTACCCCTCTCTGCTTTTCACAGGGATCGTTCCCTCCATGACTGCCTGGTCCACACGTCCCTCCCCACAGATTTCCCACCTGGTACTTACCCCTGCAAGCATAAGTGCTACACCTGTCCCTACACCTCCTCTCTTACCACCATTCAGGGCCCCAAACAGTCCTTCCAGGTGAGGCAACACTTCACCTGTGAGTCTGTTGGGGTCATCTATTGCATCCGGTGCTTCTGGTGTGGCCTCCTCTACATCGGTGAGAGTTGACGCAGGTTGTGGGACCGCTTCATTGAGCACCTCAGCTCTGTCCACCACAACAGACAGGATCTCCTGGTTTCCACCCACTTCAACTCTGCTTCACATTCCCATTCAGATATGTCCATACATGGCCTCCTCTACTGCCATGATGAGGCCAAACTCAGGTTGGAGGAACATCATATACCATCTGGGTAGTCTCCAGCCCCTCGGTATGAACATTGAATTCTCCAACTTCCGGTAATTCCCTCCCTCTCCCTTCTCCATCCCACCTCTACTCTGTCTCCTCTTCTAGCTGCCTATTACCTCTCTCATGATTCTGCCTTCTTCTACTACCCATAGTGCTTTCCCCTCACATTCCTTCCACCTCTCCTGCCTATCCCCTCCCTGCTTCCCCTCCCCCACCCCTTGACCTTTCCTCTGATTGGTTTTTCACCTTGCACCTTCCACCCTCCCCCCACCTTCTTTATAGGAACCCTGCCCCCTCTTTCTACAGTCCTGATGAAGGGTCTTGGCCCAAAACGTTGACTGCTCATTTCAACTGATGCTGACCGACCTGCTGATTTCATCCAGATTTGTACGTGTTGAAGGCATCTGTCAAAATAAACCAGATTCAAGGCATACTTTCTTTTTGCTGCTATCATCAGGAAGGAGGCAAAGGAGCCTTGGGTCCCAGGCTACCAGGCTCAGTGACAGTTATTACCCCCAACTATCAGGCTCCGAACCAGTGTGGATAACTTCACTCAGAGCAAAACTGAACTGTTCACTGAATACACCTGATACTCACTTTTCAAGGACCCTAAAACCTACGTTCTCAGTACTATCTGTTTATTTTTTATTATTTGGGTTTTTTGTATTTACAAAGTTCTCTTTTGCACGTTGGCTGCTTGTTAGTCTTTGTGTGTAGTTTTTCCTTGATTCTATTGTTTTTCTTTGTTTTACTGTAAATAACTGCAAGAAAAAGGATTTCAAGATAGTGACAAATAAATACTTAGATTATAAATTTACTTTGAACTTTGATCTTTACAGTGCATGGTGGTACAAGAGGTATTGCATGCTGTACCATTGTTGAGGTAGGGTTAGGGTGGTGCAATTTACTTCAAGAATCAAATGGTTGTAGGAAATTCCTGAAGCTGGTGTTGTGAGACTTTGTGCTTCTGTGACCCCTTCGCAGTGGTGGCGGCTGGAAAAGTGCATGTTCCATATGGTGGGGTTCTTGTTGATCGATGAGGCAGCACCTCATGTGGATGTTTCAGTGGTGGGGAGGGTTGTGCTAACATTTGCAAGTACTCACACTGAGCACCACAAACACAGTCTGGACACGCAGTACCACTTCTAGAGGGATGAAAGGCCTATCACCCAGTAGTTAACAGTGTTGATGGTCACTTAATTGTTTATAAACATATGAATATGAAGCCTTTGACACCTTATCTAAATCATTGGGCATGGGCAAGTCAGCTGTCAAGTCAAGTCGATTTTTATTGTCATTTCGACCATAACTGCAGGTACAGTACACAGTAAAAATGAGACAACATTTTTCAGGACCATGGTGGTACATGAAACAATACAAAAACTACACTGAACTACATAAGTCAACACAAAAAACTACACTAGACTACAGACCTACCCAGGACTGCATAAAGTGCACAAAACAGTGCAGGCATTACAATAAATAATAAACAAGACAATAGGCACAGTAGAGGGTAGTAATTTGGTGTCAGTCCAGACTCTGGGTATTGAGGAGTCTGATAGCTTGGGGGAAGAAACTGTTACATAGTCTGGTCGTGAGAGCCCGAATGCTTCGGTACCTTTTCCTAGATGGCAGGAGGGAGAAGATTTTGTAAGAGTCGTGCACGGGGTCCTTCATAATGCTGTTCACTTTACAGATGCAGCGTGTGATGTAAATGTCTGTAATGGTAGGAAGAGATACCCCGATGATCTTCTCAGCTGACATCACTGTCTGAGATGGTGCAATTTCTGAACCAGGCAGTGATGCAGCTGCTCAGGATGCTCTCAATACAACCCCTGTAGAATGTGATGAGGATGGGGGGAGGGGGAGGTGTGGGAGATGGAATTTCCTCAGGCTTCACAGAAAGTAAAGATGCTGCTGGGCTTTCTTTGCTATGGAGCTCGCATTAGGGTTAGGGTTAGATTGAGATTCTCAGCTGAGATTCTCCACCAGGTGAACACCAAGAAATTTGGTGCTCTTAATGATCTCTACTGAGGAGCCGTCAATGTTCAGCGGGGAGTGGTTGCTCCATGCCCTCCTGAAGTCAACAATCATCTCTTTTGTCTTGTTCACACTCAGAGACAGGTTGTTGGCTGTGCACCAGTCCGTTAGCCACTGCACCTCCTCTCTGTATACTGACTTGTCATTCTTGCTGATGAGACCCACCACGATCATGTCATCGGCGAACTTGATGATGTGGTTCAAGTTGTGTATTGCTGCAGAGTGGGTCAGCAGAGTGAACAGCAGTGGACTGAGCACACAGCCCTGGGGGCCCCCCGTGCTCAGTGTGATTGTGTTGCCTTTTTTGTGGAGGTAGCGTCTAAACCCACCCACCCCCGTTTTCTCTGGTGAAAACATCAGAACACGAAGAAAGTTTTTTTTTATGTCGGGCTTTACTATGAGGGACTGGCAATTGCAATTCATAGAAAAAACAGCAACAACTGGGAATTTTGATGTGATCAAATTGCTGATGGCCTTATCTTCATACAAGGCAGGACAAATTTCTTCATTCCTCTTTGACATTTTGCAGCTGATGTTCCTTTACTTAGTTTTCAATAACCCCACCCTGCACTGGGTCACTTTAGATTACTAGCTCTTTAGTGATAAATTTTGCTTTATTTCACTGCAGCTAGTAATCATAGATAACAAATTAGATGCCTTTCACCCATGCTCACACATGGAAATTTAGCACAATGATGCCCAATCCAACCACCTTGGAAATATTTTTAATTGTCATACACTTTTTCAAGTATGTAAACAAGAGGTTTCCTTAAGACGTGTTTTGCATTTCCCATAACCCATCATATGGATTTACTTTCAGTTTTGTTTTCCAAGAACTGCTGATGAATTACAGTAAATGGGTTTGGCTTGTTGTGCATGCAAAATTGCGCAATTCAGCTCCTTAACCCTTTCACTGCACTCCAGGAGACAAGTTAGATCAGCATGACAAATATTTTCTTCTCATTTTCTACTTCACGTACTCCTTTTTAAAAAAAATTAGCACAGTAAACTCATAGCATCTTAAATACATATGGTGTGGAGGTAGGTGCTTTAACCCGTCGGGTACTGTCAACTATCAAACAGCTATTAACACTAATCTTATTCTAATCTCTTTTCATTCTACCCACAGTTCCTCTCACCAGAAGAGTTAGAAATGTACTTACCAAATACTTTGACCCATAACTTTCTGAATAAATAAGTGTGCTCACTTTGCCCTGTTTTCTGTCCTTGCTTGTATGAAGGTGGTTTACCTATTTATGCAAGTACTTCTCTGACAATGGATGTGTAACAGCCTAATGTAACATTGTATGGAAATGCAAGATAACACTGATGCAGACATGTTTTATACATTTAACAAGGTACTTTATTAATGCACCAGAGTTAGTCAGTTTTTCAATGTTCGTCATCAGCCGGGTCATACTGTCCGTGAACTCCCTGTTTGTTGCCTCCATACGCTTCAGTATTTGATTTTTTTTTCAGTTTTAAGTCCTCCTGCACAAGAGCCAACAGCTGTCCATCTTTTGGCAACTTCCTTTTAAGATTTTCTAGTCTATAACTGCACAAATGCGGACTTTCACAACAAGATTCAACACCAAACTTGTCGCTTGTTTTCTGTAGATGTGTCCTGTGCATGCCTAGTAGGAGAAGATTCGCCCAAATACCCATTTAAATGTGGACGGAGGTATTTTCAAAAATGCTTCGTGTGGATGCCTATCATTTTTACACGAAACCAGTGTTTTCAAAATTATCCAGTCTAGTGTGGACATAGCCCAAGAACCATCCTGGCCAGTTACAGAAACGGATCAATCCAACACCTTTCAGGATTTCAGTCACCTACCAGAGATGGAAGGACATAGTTTATAAAAATGGGATTTGGATATAACTGAACTTCATTTACAAAGAAGATACTCTTAACATTAAATGTGTTTCATTAGGTAACAAAGTTCTCAATTTTCATATGGTTCTAATCAGAAAAAGATAATAGACTCCAGTGAAATTTCAGCAACATCAATTTGCATCTATTATTTAAACATTCTGGAAAGGAAAATTAATTGTGATTCCTCCATGGATGAATGAACTTTGGTCAATTTATTATTGACCATCTTTAGAAAGCAAACAAAGTAGGAAGGGTAGTCAATCTGAAGAGAGGATTTTTTTAAAGTAACCCTATTATGCTGTGTTCAATTTAACTGATTAAAAATTCAAAATGGAAATCATTCAATTCAATTCAAGTTTAATTGCCATTCAACCATACATGAATACAGCCAAACGAAGCAGCATTACTCTGGGGTCAAGGTGCAAAACACAGTTCCAACAGTCTCACACACACAGCAAAGTCCCCTTAGCACATATGATATATATATATATATATATATATATATATATACACACACACATAAGATGTAAGTCCACACAGCTCCCCACCCCCTCCACCAATAAATCAGTGAATCGAACTAGCGGCATTTCATACTAACAATGTCCAAAAGGGTCTTGCAGTCACAGGAAAAGCGAGCAAGATGGTCACTCACTGTTAGACTGCACATCTCCTTCGACTCAGGCAGCAGCACAATGCACAGCTCCTTCATTTTCTCCCCCTGTGAGCAACTCACTGATAGGGTAGGCCTGCAGTACTTTAAATTCTTAATGTTCAGCAGGATCATGTGATGTGTAAAAATGCACAGTTGATGCAAGTTCTTCAAATATTGTAAAGATTTAACATCAAATAATCAAAATGATACTTCATATGCTATTGAATAAACATAATCTCATTAATTATAAGCAAATCATCCACAGTGAATTCTTTTGGCTGTAGAAATAACAAAATAAGTAATATTTTCCTTTGCATTGTTTCTCAAAATATTTGCATTGAATCTGATCTTAATGTACAACCAACTATATGAGATAAAAATGAAAAATGCTTTCCATTTCTATAGGAACAGATGTGACATTGCAAGTCATTATAATGCCAGAAGTGTATTTAGTTAAGTGTAGTCATTGTTACTGCTTGGTAGATAGCAAAAATGAGATGGACTACATTTTTTTAATGACGTGTCAGCTGACAGTTAGGAAGTGATGAAAGTCAGCAATGTTCAGGAGGCTCATTTTAAAGTGAAGTTGGATATCTTGGGGGGTTGTAAGGCAGGAGGAGGTTACAGAAGGATGTCCATTAAGTCCTTTGTTATTTAATTTGGTGCTGGAACCCTTGACTATTGCACTTCATGAAGCTAAAGATATTCATTGAAGTTTCATAAATGGGAATGTTCATAAGAACTCCCTTTATGCTGATGAACTCTATTTTATATTTTGAATCCTGAAGAATCCATTCCCAGTTGATTGAAACTATTAAACGATGTTGGAAAGTTTTCGGGATATAAACTAAACCTTCATAAAAGTGAATTATTTCCCCTAAATGATTCTGCTTCTATATATGATGACATTCCTTTTAGAGTTATGGACTCATTTAAATATTTAGGTGTTTTTAATTACCAAAAATCATAAAGACCTTTATAAAGCTACTTTGGTTCCTTTAGTGGATTTTATGAAGCAGTTATTTTGTAGATGGAATCCACTTACACTTTCATTAGCCAGCTGAATTCATGCAGTTAAAATGACAATTTTACCAAAATATTTACATGTATTTCAATATATCCTTATTTTTTTAACTGACAAGTTTTTTGATCAGGTTGACTCTATTATTTCATGTTTTGTTTGGAATAATAAAAGACCAAGAATTGCTAAATATCATTTACAAAAATTTTAAAAAGGTGCAGGTCTTGCTTTCCCTAATTTAAGAATGTATTATTGGGCTGTTAAAAACATTATATGTGTTTTTGTTTATATTGGGCTGATAGAAATGAACGACCTCCTTTGGCTGATTTGGAATTGAATGCTGTGAAACAGTTTCATTTAACCTCTTATTAGGAGCTTCTCTACCTGTACGACTGGCCAAAATTACTAACTTAAATTTATATCCTGTGATTAAGTAGTCATTATAAATTTGGTTCCAGTTTCATAATTTTTTAATCTCAAAAAATTTAAAATTTTTGTTTAATTTGTCAAAATTATTTATTTAAACCTTCATTAAGTGATCCTATTTTTCATCTTTGGAGGAATAAAGGCGTTTATTCCTTCACAGATCTGTCCCAAGATGGCTATCAACGATTGATATCTTTTGAGAAATTAGTAACTAAATACTCTCTCTCATATTCACATTTCCTGCAATATCTTCAGGTCAGACACTTCTTCCAAAAATACTTAAGTAATTTTCCATATATACAGGATTCTGACCTGTTAGATATTATTTTTTAAATGAATCCTTTAGTGAAGGGTTTATTGGGAAAATTTATAATTTATTGTTACAACAGCACAATTACCCTTCACTTAAGATTAAGCAAGATTGGGAGAGAGACCTTAATATGACCCTGATAACGGACGATTGGTTGTGGATTTTGAAGTTGATTAACTCTTCTTCGATTTGTGCCAGTCACTCTTTAATTCAATTTAAAATTGTACATCGTTATTATTTGACAATGAAGAGACTGTCTAAAATGTTTCCTAATGTTGATAGCAAGTGTGACTGAAGTAAAACCAAGACAGCCACATTGACACATATGTTTTGGTCTTATTCTGTACCAAAACATTTTGGAAGTATATTTTCTCTACAATTTCTAAGGTTTTATAAATTAATTTACAACCTAATAAACTGACAGTTTTATTTGGTATAATCCCTCAATATATTCATGGTATTTCTCCATCAGACCAACATGTAATTGCATTTGTTACATTATTGGCCAGAAGGGCTATTTTATTGAAATGGAAAGATGCTTCTGCTCCTACTTTGATACAATGGTTTTCTCAGGTGATGCTATGTCTTAATTTGGAGAAAAACAGAAGTCGAACTTTTGATCCTTGATTTGATTTTGAGAAAAGGTGGGGTTCATTTGCCCGCTACTATCATCTGATTTGAGTTAATTAATATGGTTTCCTTCCGATTTTTCTTTAAATGGATTTAAGTTGGCGGATTAATGTTTTTTTTTGGAAGCTTGTATGATGTATAGCTCCGGAGTTGTGCTCCCATTGGGTTTTTTTTTTTTGCTTTTTTTCCAGTTAGTAGGGTTTTTTTTAGTTAGTAGGGGTTCATTTTTTTTTCTTTTTCTTTCAAAAAAATATTCTTAACACTTTATTTTGTCTTACTATTAATGATATATTGCTCAGATTTGTTCATCAGTTATTTGCTAATTTAAATCTTCATTGTACATAATGACATATTGACTTAATGTATCTTTTTTGTTGATCTTCAATAATAATTAATAAAAAAGATTTTAAAATGAAATGACAATAAACAGTCCAGTGGGTGTGCATTCTGCAGTTCAAAGGTTATGATAAGAAGGAAGGTGTATGGGGTTGAGTAGGATTCAGGATCAGCCATGATACAATGGTGAAACTGACTTATTTGGGCTGAATGGCCCAATTCTGCTCCTATGTCTTGTGGTCTTCTGGTTGAAGCTGGGCCCTTGGTATGAACACAAGAGATTTCGAAAATGCTTGAAATCTTCCGCACACAGGAGATGCTGAAGGAAATCAGCATCAATGGGGGGACTAAACTGTCAATATACTGGAAAGGACTTCATCAGGACTGGAAAGGAAGGGGATGGAAACCAGAATAAGAAGATGGGGGGAGCACAAGCTGGTAGGTGAGATGTGAGACCAGATGAGGGGTATATTGGATGGGTGGGGCTTTCGTGGCTATGGTGGTAAGTCTGGGTGTGTCAGAGAGAAGCAGGTATGACAAAAAGTGGGCAGTGAGGGAGAGCCTCACCGAGCACCCAGCAAAGGGAGAGTTTAAAATTCTCATAGAAGTAGATTGGAGATTAGAGGTTTGGAAATGTGATCACGCTATTTTCTAGAGGAGCAAGAGAGAAGCCAGAGTTTGATGGTGGATTTGGCTGGGCAATCAAGGGATTGAAGTACATCATTATAAAAACATCCCCCAATTCAATGGCTGGTTGAGAGGCTTTTTGCCCCTTAAGCAATCCTAGTGTATTACAGCGTTGTTTCTGCGGTCAAACTTCTATCAATTCCTCAGGAACACACTCGGTATCAATCTGACAGCCTAACGAACAAGGAAAATGCTGGGATCTATAATGAAAGATGAAATAAAATTACAACAAAATAAAAGGTTTGAGAAGATTTATGAAAAGGGATCATATTTGATGATTTTAGTAGAGCTTTAGAGTATGTGACTAGGGAATAGATAATGGGGATCCAGCAGGCATCATGTTTTGAATTTTTGGAAGCTTTATTCTGACATGAATTGGGAACTGGTAATTGGACAGAAACCTAAGAGTAGGAATGAATGTCGCACTCAGGTCATCAAGCTGTGTCTGATCAGTTACAGCAGGGATCAGCACTTGGCATTCAATGATTCAGGAACTACAGCAACATTTTGATGAAGAGGGTCAAATGGATTTCTTGGTTTGCTGACAAGACATAACTGTGTTGGATGAAGAATCTGAAGGAGGATGAAAATGGGTTTCAGTGAGATAAAGACAAACTGACTGAGGGCTCAGGAGTGTGGCACAATACAGAAAAGTAGAGTGCTTGAAATGTTGAGAGATTGAATAATGTTGATGTTCAAAGGATCTCAGGTATCCTCACAATGAAGTCAATCAAAGCCAATATTCAGGTGAAACAAGTAATTAATAGGTTTCAATAGGTACATTTAATGTCAGAGAAATGTATACAATACACATCCTGAAGTTCTTTTTCTTCACAAACATCCACGAAAAGAGGAGTACCACAAAGAGTGAATGACAGTTAAATGTTAGAACACCAGAGCCCCCCCCCAACTCCCACCCCCATGCATAAGCAGCAAATCAATGATCTCCCCCCCCACCCCACCAGCACAAAGCATCGGCGGTACACTTCACCAAACACTCAAGCATGCAACAAAGCATCAGTAAGACACAGACTTGCAATACACGAAAGACGACTGGTTCACCTGGTAATTCAACATATTGCAGGCTCTCTCTCTCCCTCATATGGGGAAAAGAGATGTCTGCATTTCACAGCGAGAGGAGAGGCATAACAAAGCAACTCGTTAAAAGTCTGTTGCGTCACATTTTCTGAGCTCTGTGTCCAAAGAACCAGCAGCCAGTTCACTACTTTTGATCTTCCCTCTCCCACAATGCATCAGGCAGTGGCACCGGCCTTGAGTCTGCCCGCATCCAGAGCTACGAAAATCCGGCACACTGAAGGTGCTCTAGTCTTCCAGTCTGCATCCTTGGCATATCAAAAAGCAGCTGGTCATGAGGCCCTGAGGATGGGTCCCATTTCCACAAAGAACCAGAGTCAGTATGTAACTCCAGGTCAGGATCTTTTAAAAGAACCTTGAAAAGGAAAAAAAAAAGAGATATCGAAGATAGAAATAGAGCTGTTTCTGAAGATGCAACTGAAGGAGTCACCATTAGGCACCATCGTTTTCCTAAACTCTGCTTAGGAAGACAAATGTTGGGTTTTGTTGAGAAATGATATGAGTGCTGGAGTAAAGACAGCTTACCACGAATGCAGTATATAAGGCCCTGTCTGGGTTTGTCGAGCTCTGGTTCCGTCTCCCTGGAGACCCCATTCACCCTGTCTGACGTCTGTGCATTAAATGTCAGCCTTCTCAATGAAGTTACAAGAGCAAGCTGTGAACGAGAGAAGTACAAATATTGGCAATGCACCACACCCAAAGTTTCTCAGCTAGTTTACACATATATCTTGTAGGCCGATCCGCTGGCCTTCTGAACTTTGCAGAACACTGCTGGTGTACGTGTCCGATGGACAGCAAAAGTTCTGGTGCAATGACTGGAGCACCACTGATTAAAATGATGTAAATATTAGATACAGCTCTTGGATATATCTTTAGCAGTGTTGGCGCATGGCCAAGTGGTTAAGGTGTTCATCTAATGATCTGAAGGTTGCTAGTTGGTGCCTTGGCTGAGGCTCTGTGTGTGTCCTTGAGCAAGGCACTTGACCACACATTGCTGTCACCGGTGCCAAGCTGCATGGGTCCAAATGCCCTTCCCTTGGACAACATCGGTGGTGTGGAGAGGGGAGACTTGCAGCTTGGGCAACTGCTGGACTTCCATAAAAAAAAACCTTTCCAAAGGCGGAAATCCATGGTACATCGAGACTAACAGAGGCCTATACATATCTTTAGCAGTGATATGGGCTTTAGCAATGTTATAACTATAAACTATCTTCTAATATTCTTATTATCTCTTAATTGTATTATAGTAAGGTGATTTTAGTGTATAGAATTACTAAATATATGAGCAGCATACTTAAATGCGAACAGTACATTTTTAAACCACTGTGAAGGGCAACAGTCATGGACTGATAGAGTAATTCAGCATAGGAACAGGCCCTTTCACCCAACTCATTCATCAAGTAATTTCTCTGGCAACAGGTTTCATACACTCACCTCCTTCTGCATGAAGAAGTTGCTCTTCAGGTGCCTGTTGGATGTCCCCCTTCACATTTTCAACCTATGCCTGAAGACTGTATACACCATTGAAGGATAAACTCTCTATCTCATGTGATGGTGTGTTTCTCAGTGAGTAACCAACAGTTTTCTGAATGTTGCATAATTTAAATTATAAAGACTCATTGCAAGTACTTTATTATGGATTAAACATCTGATGGATGTGAGTGGGTAATATGTCAGAAGGTTTGGGCTGCACTTTGTGACTTGAACAATTTACTTTTGTTCCTGTTTCCATTTATTCATTTAAATATACTCACGCCAAATTGCTTTTTGCACAATTCTGCTCAACATAAATTTTATTTTACGAAAGATTATACAATAGTTGAATATATTTTAATGACATCACAACTCAAGATGACACACTACTTAATGCATCAACCTATTTTTGGGTATTTGAATATTGATACATTTCACATGTCAATGTTTTTAATCTTAATAAAGCAAGTATCATATGGTGGGTGCTGGTGGCAGACCCAAATGCAAGACACAGACACTGAAGTGCTCGGAACAGGACAGGACTAGAGACTAGAGTTAGGGATGTGACTGGATGGGGACTAGGAGCTGAGACAAAAACACAGACTTGGGGTAGGACATTGGCTAGGAAAGTGGGACCAGGACAAGGAACTTGGAACTAGGATCCTGGGCTTGGACTCCGAGCTGGAGACTGGACAAGAACCCAGTACCTGGGTCTTGACTCGGGCTCGGACTCTAGAACTAGGCGAGGACATGACGTGGCTACAGGACTGGACATGGCTTGGGTTCCTTGAGGTGAGGACATGATGAGGCTTGCATTCCTCGAGGCGAGGGCATGACAAGGCTTGGGTTCGGACTCTGAGCCAGAGACTGGACAAGGACCCAATACCTGGGTCTTGACTCGGGCTCGGACTCCAGAAGTAGGCGAAGACATGACATAGTCTTGGAAGACAGGAACCTCAGAACACAAAGCCGGAAGTCTTGACTTGGTCTTGGGGAGGACAGGAACACAGAGCCTTTGGTCTAGAGCACAGGAACACGGAGCCTTGGACTTGAGAGACAGGAACATGGAACACAGAGCTGGGACCAGTCCTTGGGAACAGGATGTAGGGCCGGGACATACACAGAATGCTGAACACGACGAGACGGTTCCTAACACTAGATAGCGGCAAACAGCCAGACCTACCTAGTGAAGGCATGGACACAGAGACAGTTCCAACTCAACAATAGACAGTTCCTTATCTCGACACAGCAAGGCTCCGGTCTCGCTCTGGTGAGTAAACTTGACAAGGTTGCAGGCGAGGCTCCAGACACAGGTTGCAGGCAAGGCTTCAGAAGGAAGGGGAAGGGAACAGTCCAGACTCAGGGTAACAGCAAAGATGGCCTGGCTTACCCAACAGAGGCAAGGACAGGAAGGGACAGATCCAACTGCAGGGTAACGGCAAAGACAGCCTGACTTACCCCACAGAAGCAAGGACAATATACCAACAAGACAAACCAGCAACTGCACGCAAACCCAGGGCCACTTATATTCCCAATGATCAAGACGAGCATCAGGTGCCTATGATTAAGCCCAACTGAAACAAGGGACAGCTGGAAGACCCGGAGTCCGGACATTACGGACCGGACCGTGACAGCAAGGAGGTCGACCAATGAAATGCCTGGGAAAAAATTGCAGAAGAACACTCTAAATACAAAGGTGATCAATTATGTTTCCCCACATTATACAGAGAATGTTGCAGAAAAATGAGGAGACATGATTATCATGAATTTAAACTGTATATAAACATAATGCAGTTATCTACTTTAAACCAGGGCTGGATGTTTTATGGAAGATGAAATGACAATTATTTATTCTACTTATGGATTCTCAGATCACATCACCATGGGAACAATGAATGAAACAATCTGTCACTAGAGAACAAAGGGTCAAGCAAATTACATAATATGCTCTAACAATGCTTAACTGACTGTTCTGCATTTTTGTACCTTCAGCAATCTCCGATCTAGATTGTTTACTTATAGAATTGCACAATTAGACTGAGAATTTAAAGAAAGATTCTGAACAGGGTTTTGAGTGGGATTTTGTATAGTGGTCAGAATACTATTTGGAGTGGGACTTGGAGCGGGTGGTGGAGCAGGACGTGGAGCGGGACATGTTTTTGGAGCAGAACGTGTTTTTGGAGTGGGACGTGTTTTTGGAGCGGGACGTGTTTTTGGAGCAGGACATGTTTTTGGAGCGGAACGTGTTTTTGGAATGGGACGTGTTTTTGGAGCGGGACATGTTTTTGGATTGGGACGTGGAGCAGGACGTGGAGCGGGACGTGTTTTTGGAGCAGGACGTGGAGCCAGACGTGGGGTGGGACTTGGACCGCCAATTGAATCAGAATCTGAAGTGGAATTGGAGGTCTAATCTTGAGTACGATTCCGCACTGGAATACCTGTTTGCCTTGGGGCTACAGGTATAGCACAATGAAGAGAATACTTAGATGATTTACTGCAAATTGCCGTTGTGTTAAGGCAGGCAAAGCAAAATTCCACATGGCATCTGACACACATGACATATTTGCACTTATCTTGATGTTCTATAAGCAAACCACAAGTGGGACAAGCACGGATTTTAGGACAATTTTGAATATTACTGTAAGCTAAAGTTTTTGTGTCACAATTTTTCAAGGTTTCCAGCTGGATATTAATCCATCCTTCATTCATCATTCAGAACGCAGAGCTGGGCCTTTCCACTCCTTCATATATTGCCAGCAAAATTCAAAAGGAATTCCATCGTTGGCCGTGCAGACTGAACAAGTCACTGATATGTCCGATTCGTCTTTCTGTTCCACATAACTCCCAAACCTAGGACACTAAACAAAGACGGATGATGAAATTAATAATTAAGAACATTCACTACTGATAATCCACTGTATATAATAATGTAATCTTAGCTTTTAAATGTGCTTCTTTAAAATTAATGTTATGACATTTCCTCTATTGATAAATTTTGATGTTGCACACAAATTAAAAGTTTGCTGTAATTTTGACATGAAATGATTATTGCAGTAACAATATCTAGTACCCCCCCCCCCCCCCCCCCCCGCCGTTGGCATTATATTTAAGCAATGGGCAAAGTACTAAATACATTGAGAGATTTTGGGAGTGATATTCAACTGAAAAACATAAAAACACAGAAAACCTACAGCACAATACAGGCCCTTCGGCCCACAAGTTTGTGCCGAACATGTCCCTACCTTAGAAATTACTAGGCTTACCCATAGCCCTCTATTTTTTAAGCTCCATGTACCTATCCAAAGGTCTCTTAAAAAATCCTGTCATATCCGCCTCCATCACCATTGCCAGCAGCCAATTCCACGCACTCACCACTCTCTGAGTAAAAAACTTACCCCTGACATCTCCTCTGTACCTACTCCCCAGCACCTTAAACCTGGGTCCTCTTGTGGCAACCATTTCAGCCCTGGGAAATAGCCTCTGACTATACACACGATCAATGACTCTCATCATCTTATACACCTCTATCAGGTCACCCCTCATCCTCCATTACTCCAAGGAGAAAAAGCGGATTTCACTCAATCTATTCTCATAAGGCATGTTCCCCAATCCAGGCAACATCCTTGTAAATCTCCTCTGCACCTTTTCTATGGCTTCCACATCCTTCCTGTAGTGAGGCAACCAGAACTAAGCACAGTACTCCAGGTGGGGTCTGACCAGGGTCCTACATAGCTGCAACATTACCTCTCGATTCCTAAATTCAATTCCATGATTAATGGAGGCCAATGCACTGCATGCCTCCTTAACCACAAAGAGTAAGGGTCCCAGAACAGATCCCTGAGGCACTCCACTGGTGACCAACCTGCATGCAGAATATGACCCATCTACAACCACTCTTTGCCTTCTGTGGGCAAGCCAGTTCTGGATCCATAAAGCAATGTCCCCTTGGATCCAATGCTTCCTTGCTTTCTCAATAAGCCTTGCATGGGGTACCTTATCAAATGCCTTGCTGAAATCCATATACACAACATCTACTGCTCTTACTTCATCAATGTGTTTAGTCACATCCTCAAAAAATTCAATCAGGCTCGTAAGGCAGGACCTGCCCTTGACAAAGCCATGCTGACTATTCCTAATCATATTATAACTCTCCAAATGTTCATAAATCCTGCCTCTCAAGATTTTCTCTATTAACTTACCAATCAGTGAGGTAAGACTCACTGGTCTATAATTTCCTGGACTATCTCTACACACTTTCTTGAATAAAGGAATAACATCTGCAACCCTCCAATCCTCCGGAACCTCCCCCATCCTCATTGATGATGCAAAGATCATCGCCAGAGGCTCAGCAATCTCCTCCCTTGCCTCCCACAGTAGCCTGGGGTATATCTCATCCAGTCCCAGCGACTTACTCAATTTGATGCTTTCCAAAAGCTCCAGCATATCCTTTTTCTCAATATCTACATGCTCAAGATTTCAGTCTGCTGCAAGTCATCACTACAATCACCATGGTCCTTTTCCGTGGTGAATACTGAAGTAAAGTATTCATTAAGTACCTCTGCTATTTTCTCCAGTTCCATACACACTTTCCCACTGTCACACTTGATAGGTCCTATTCTTTCACATCTTATCCTCTTGCTATTCACATACTTGTAGAATGCCTTGGAGTTTTCCTTTATCCTGCCTGCCAAGGCCTTCTCATGGCCCCTTCTGGCTCTCCTAATTTCCTTCTTAAGCTCCTTCCTGTTAGCCTTATAATCTTCTAGATCTCTAACATTACCTAGCTCTCAATTGAACCCAGGTTGCCTGTACTGTAAAGTGTTGTGCAGGGCAGTGGAATTTGAAATGAACCTGGAATAGAAATTGAAAAATATTGTAAAACATTCCCATTTAAAAAGTGGATTGAGCATGAGATATAACAGAAAGGATTGTTTGTGATATCCACCTGACTTATACGGTTCCAACTGTATTCCGTGAGTGAAATGGGATCCACAGCGTGTCCACAGGTCATTTCCACTCTGTAAACATCTGGGTCATCATCTCCTGCAATAGAACATTTTGTTGGAATTACTACAGAATTTGTTTAAGGTGTTAAGTATACACCAACCACAACTTCTTGAACAGTGCCTTCATTAAAAGTATTTGCTTAGATGAAATAAAATAAAATGGTTCAATAAATTTGATCTGATTGGTGAAGTGACTACCAGAAATGTGAGTGAAGAAAGGAACAGATTTACCAATGGTTACAAAACACATATTTTCATTTTAACTGGAGCGTATCCTGGGGTGATTTGAAGGAGCTCTGGGTTGTTTTCTGTTATAGAACATAGAAAAGTACTTAACAGGAAAAGGCTTATTAGTACATCATGTCTGCACCAACCATGAAGCCAAGTTAAACTAATCCCATCTGCTTGCATAGGGTCTGTGTTCTGTCAAACTCTTCCAGTTCATGGGTCTGTTTAAATACTTCTGAAATGGTACTATATTCTGTTTCTACCACCTCCAATGCAGCAGGTTCCAAACATCTACTAATTTTTGCATTCTCCCTAAAGTATCCAAGGGTTTTAAACAAAAACAATGTAATAGTATCACCTTAAATTTAGTGTTTATATTTGTTAAAACATTAGAAGCAAGAAACATTTGATTAAGGTTATTATGATTTGAAAATCCTTTCAAATTATCAATAGTGACTGGCATGTCAAATTATTTCTGCCATAATTAGGCAAAGAAATCAGAATATCTTTCTCTATATATGTCATGGTCCAGTCCGTGAAATCCGTATTCCGGTTTGCGGTTTGGTATGAGTTCCTTATTCCAGGTTTTCCAGGTTTCCCCAGCTTCTGTTGAGGCAGCTGATTCTTGTTTGGGCTGGCCTCATAAGTAGCTTCAGGATTCAGCCTTGGGCTGTTGGATTGTTCCTGTCAGTATCCCTTCCTGCCTCGCCTCTGCCTGAAACCTCGCCCTGTTTGGAACTCTCTGTCCATGTCCATGCCTTCGCCAGACAGACAGACAGACATACTTTATTGATCCCGATGTAAGTTGGGTTTTGTTGCAGTCGCACCGACCAAGAATAGTGTAGAAATTTAGCAATATAAAACCATAAATAATTAAATAATGATGAGTAAATTATGCCAAGTGGAAATAAGTCCAGGACCAGTCTATTGGCTCAGGGTGTCTGACACTCCAAGGGAGGAGTTGTAAAGTTTGATGGCCACAGGCAGGAATGACTTCCTATGTCCCTCAGTGTTGCTTCTCGGTGGAATGAGTCTCTGGCTGAATGTACTCCTGTGCCTAACCAGTACGTTATAGAGTGGATAGGAGAGATTGTCCAAGATGACATGCAACTTGGACAGCATCCTCTTCCAGTTCCACCCCCACAACATCACTGGCCTTATGGATGAGTTTGTTGATTCTGTTGGTGTCTGCTACCCTCAGCCTGCTGCCCCAGCACACAACAGCAAACATGATAGCACTGGCCACCACAGACTCGTAGAACAGACTCATAGAAGCGGCTAGGTAGGTCTGGCTATTTTACTGCTACCTAGCGTTGGGAACTGCCTCTCATATCCACACCTTCACCAGGTAGGTCCGGCCATTTTGCCACTACCTAGTGTTGGGAACTGTTTCGTTGTGTTTGGTGTTCTATGTAATTAGTCCAGGCCCTATGTCCTGTACCCAAGGAGGGGTCCTGGCTCGGCGTTCTGCGTTCCTGTTCTCCCTCAACCCAGGCTCTGTGTTCTGCCTTCCTGTTCTCCCTCGACCAAGGCTCTGCATTCCTGTCGCTTCCTCGCCCAAGTCAAGGCTTCGGGTTCTTGTCCAGTACTAGTCACATCCAAGGTCCTTGTCCTGTCCTGGCCACGGCTTTGTGTTTTTGTCTTGTCATATGCCTCACCCAGCCCAGGAGTACCTTGCCCAGCCCAGTGCTGGGGTTCCCTCGTCCTATGATGGGGTTCCCTTGTCCTGTAATCTCGTCATCTCTTTGCCTGGTTCTGGGGTCCGAGCCCGAGTCAAGACCCCAGTTCCGGGTCCTTGTCCAGTCTCTGGCTCGGAGTCCAAGCCCAGGCTCCTAGTTCCCAGTTCCATGTCCTGGTTCCCTATCCTAGTCGGGTCCTAGCCCAGGTCCAGAGTCCTTGTCTCATCCAGGGCTGGTGTCATGTCCAGTGTCCTTTCTTCTCCACTTTCCTTGCTTCCTTCTCATGCCTAGTCCTGTTCCTGGTACTTCAGTGTCTGTGTCTTGCATTTGAGTCCACTCCCAATGTCCCCCATTATGACAATATATGCTGATTAGATCGCAACACACCAGTCCTCACCCAAACACAACTTGCCCTGATAATAATCAAGGGACCCCCTTTCCTTCCAGGGTCTCATTTGGTTTACATCCTCTTGCCATTCAATGTGCCAAAACCCTGCAAGTCGTGTCTGCATCACTGAAAGAGGCCACTGCCGATTGATAGTTGGGACATGAGTTTGGAATGTCAGAGCTGTTACATGATGCATTCCTACCTGAAAGTGATATTCATAGAACACTCAAATCTTGGCAACATCACTGAATTTCCATCAAATATAGCAGACGTCCCTGGCAAATCCTGTGTCATAGGTCTGAGATGTAGGATATGGGACTGGGCTTTTCCTGGGCTGAGGCATATAGTTAGGAAGCCACACCCAACCCAATGGGAAAAACTTTTGAATTTTGTGACAAACTGTAACTGACATCTCAAGCCCAACAGGCTTTCCATTTTACATTCAGAAACAAAGAACACAAGATGTAGCACATCAGGATACCACAGACACAAGAGGGAAGAGTAACTCAACATTAATCAACAATGTTTGATTGCTAATCCACAGAACGACAAGTACAAGTAACAAAAATAAAACACACAAATTAGAAATGATTATAATAGTAAGCAATCGTTAGCCTAATACTTGACCGAGTACATAAACCATTAATGGGTTTGTTAACAATTGGGCTACCACGCGGTTATTGGGAGAATGTACGAACTCCTTCCAGGGGGAGCCCGAAATGAACTCGGAACTTCGACGCCCCGAGCTGTAATAACTCGTGCTCACCGCTACACTACCGTGGCGTCTTCAAGTTCATGAACAAATACAGAAATTTTCACCTCACTAAGACAACGGTAATAAACTGATTCTGATTTAAAAGGGGAAACAAAATTCAGAAGACTAAAAATGCATTGGAAGCAACTCAGGGAATGCACAGTATATTGAACTAATTCCCGGAGCTAGCAGATAGTCTTTTGAAGACAAGTTGAACAGTCGGTGGTTTGTATGTACTGAGTTTAGGGGAGCATGTGAGAGGGACTTTATTTAAATGTAAAAATCCTGAAAGACCTTGACAGGATGTGGAGGGGATTCTCTTGTGGGAGAATCGAGAACTGGTGTGGGCGTGGGGGGTGGGGTGCTATTTAAAAATAAGCTTTGCCCGCTAAAGACAGAATTTCAGTCTTTCGAATTCTCTTCACAGAAGCGTAGTGGCATCAAAATATTTGAATATTTAAGGCAAGTTTAAATTGTTTCTTTAACAAACGAATGGTCGAAAGATTACCGCCGGTCGATGGGAGTGGGGAATTGTGGTAACAATTTTTTTTTTGCGTGGCAAACCAAAATTAGTTCAAGTATATCACAAAACAGTTTGTATATTAAGAGCTCTCTAAGCACACCGACCTCTCACTATCCAAGCCTACCTAACCAGGTCCGGGTTTACCAGGAGATCCCTTTCCATTCTGGGACTTCGATCAGCCAAAGACCCATGTAGAATCGCGCGTACGCTTTCCGCTCCGAGCTGCACCGTAAATCTGTGACGGCAACAACTTGTGAACAAGACACTGGAGTGAGTTTGCCCACCCAAACTCGGCGTTGGGGGTCTGTCCTTATTTTACTCACGATGTGATTTATTTTACCTTTGATTTCCTCTGGTCGCTTAACAAATTTCAGTCTTTTGTAAATGGAATCACGGCTCGTTACTCCGCAGTTGTTCCTATCCGATGCACCTGCACAACAGGGGAGTTTTCGTCAATCAAAGACGACGATTGTAGGTTACGCCAAACAAGTGCAGTGAAATGTAAACCCTCTGACCACTCCCTCGAAAAGAAGGCGGTTTATTCCTTTAACTTCCTTGTTCGTGCAATTTGTCTCCGAATTATCCCGTTTCCTCGAGTTTAACATTTTATTTGGACACTTCTTGTTGTTTTGTTAAATATACGCCCCCCAGGAAAGTTTGCCCTGTTTTATGTCCACCTCTCCCAGAGATATCCCAACATTATGTCCCCGTCTGACATTGATTTGCTAACTTCGTTCCCCTAATCCGGTTTACAAAACACCGAACAGCCCAGCCCTTCAGCCAGAGTTCCGTAACGCAAGTGAAACTAAATCTAGTTCATTTTAATAGACCTTCCCGGGTACCGCAGCAGCAATCGAAGCTGCTGAGACCAAAATGGGAAAGATCTATCAAGTGTGCGTTATTGGTTTGAAAGGCGAAAGAATTATGGTTGATATATCGGAATCGGAAGCTGAATTTAATGCGATGCAGATCATTACGTTTAAAAATTTGCTGCCTTCTTTATTAGATACTTGAAAAACATATCATATCGGTTTCTGAGGTGAAAATTGGTTAGATAGTGTAACGAGGAAGTTGACAAAGGGCATCTAGATATTCCATGTAGCTTCGCTGATCGAGGCAGAATTGTTTCCTTTACTTCGAATTCAGTTTTCTCGAATCAATTCTGTACATGTTATGTTTAATTTAAAAATCTAACTATTAATCAGGGTTGCTTAACGGTTCGCTCGTTTCTTGAGTGTGTGGATGATCTGCGCCTTATTTTTAGCGAGAAGCAACTGGAAAACGAGAAATCATTCTCCCATTACCAGATCCGGGACAAATCCACAATACTCGTCATAATAGAACTAGTAGGAGGAGCAACAGAACAGAAGATTGAAAATGCACTCTGAAGAAGAATTGAATTGTAGTGATCTGTGTTTATATCGCATGTAATATTATTCAGAGACGTGAGATGCAATCGTGGCTTTAATGTGTTTATATAAGCTAGTGTTTCCAAAAGTAGATTTGGTTTATATTCTGATGAAGGATCTGGGCCCGAAACGTCGACTATTTACTCCTTTCTATAGATGCTCGCTGGCCTGCTGAGTTCCTCCAGCATCTTGAGTGCGTTGCTTGGTATACCTTCAGTGTATACGTTGATATTAGTAATGAGATATTTCGTTCAATGGAACACTTTCTGTAGAAGAGATGAAAGAGAGCGCAGAGGGATGGGGTGCAAAGTGGTTGTAGGAATGTAGCGAATCAGGCAGCATCTATGTAAGAGAATGAACATTCTAAGAAATCAGAAGGGATTGCTAATGTGGAATGCTCTTTTTTTTCGTATGTGCTTGCTTAGTTATTACAAAATGTGATTTATGTCATAATTAGAATATTTTCTGTGTTTCTTTTCAACAGTTGCACATTTTCAGAGAGGTGGTGAAATTACTTGTTTGGTGGGTGATGGGTGCTGATGCTTCCTGCTGAAGTAAGTGGGAGGGGGTTTGATGTTCTGCTGCTGTTTGTGCATGGGAGGGGGAGAGGGAGCTTTGGGTTCTAACGTTTTACTGCCATTCATTCTTTGGGGTTCTCTTCTGTTTTCAAGGATGTCTGTGAAGAGCAAGAATTTCAGGTTTTATTTCATATATATTCCCTCATATTAATGGAAACCATGAACCATATTCTTATTCAATTTTCTGACATCAATCCTGATTTATTTGATGCAAAAGTTTTCCTTTCCTTCAATGACAGTGAGCATTGTGTTCCAACGTGTCCGGCAACTGGCAATTTGACAAGATTGGGCCAATAGGATTAGTTTGGATCCTAACTTCCTGGACTGAAATGATTGAAATCTCAGATTCCACTCCAGCTCTCATCTAGTTTGGGATCTGAGCGTCAGTTCCCCCACATAGTGCTGGAGAACTCAAGCAAGGCCGGTTCTGTGGATGCTTCCATGGTGGATTAGCCTACAGGCCATTTATAAAATAACAAGAAGTAATATGGAGCAAAAGTGGGCAAAGGGGACAAAAAATATCGTAAACAATCCTGGGTGGGCAACAGTGGTCAAAGAAATTGGGCAATGCAAACAAGTTGATCCTGTTTACATGATAGTTTGTGCACTGGGTTACATATTCTATAATAAAGATGAACTCTTGATCTTTCAGTCTACATTGTCATTGTTGATGGTTGGCTGGAAGATGGTGATGAGGAGATGTACAGGAGAGAGGTTTTTCAGGTGGTTGAGTGGTGCCAGAGCAATAATCTTGCACAATATCAGTTAGATCACAGAAGTGATTATGAACTTCAGGAAGGAGAATCTGGAAATCACATTCTGATCCTCACTGAGGTGGCAGCGGTGCAAAAAGTGAGCTGCTTCAAATTCCTGGGTACCAACTTCTCAGAGGATCTATACCGGACCCAACACATTGATACAATCATGAAGAAAGCATGTTGGCGGCAATGCTTCATTAAGACTTTGAGGAGATCTGGTACGTCAACAAGGCTCGAGCAAATTTCATGAGATGTACTATAGACAGCACTCTGACTGACTGCAATCAGTGGTGGAAGCAGCGCACAGTAAAGAGGTTCCTCGCGGATCAGAAGTGATCATTTAAGAGAAAAGCCTCACATGCATTTGGTATCATTCCGCAGCCTGATCAGCGGTGGGACAGTGCACATTTGGAGGCTGAGAAGCTGGTGAAGGGGGTCAGGGCTTCAGGCTTTTAAATCATTGGGATGTCCTCTGGGGGAGATATGACCTGTCCAAAAGGGATGAGTTGCACTTGAACCCAAGTGGACCAATATTCTCATGGACATGTTTGCTAGAGTTGTTGGGGAGGGTTTAAACTAATTTGGCCGGGGGGTGGGAAATGGAATGAAAGGACTCAGGATAAGACAGGTATTAAAAAAGCAAAGATCAAATGCAGTCAGACTGTCAGGAATGGCAGGCGGATGACAGGACAAAATTGCAGCCAGAATAGCATGAAATCATTAGAAAGATGTGACATAAGATCAGAGGATCTTGAAACTGCAAGGGTAAAATGACCCTGATTGCAGTTATATACAGGCCACCAAATAGTAGCCAGGACATGGACTACAGACTACAACGGGAAACGGAAAAGGAGTGTCAAAAGGGCAATGTTATAATATTCATGGGAGATTACAACATGCAGATAGATTGAGAAAATTCAGCTGGCAATGGATCGCAAGAGAGTGAATCTGTTGAATGCCTACAAGCTGGCTTTTTAAAGAAGTTTGTTATTGACCCTTCTCGGGGATCAACTATCATGGATTCGGTGTTACATAATGAACTAGAGGTGATTAGGGAGCTTGAGTTAAAGGTAACTGTAGGAGGCAGTGATCACAATATGATTGGTTTCAACTTGAAATTTGATAGGGAGAAAGTGAAGTCTGTCATGGCCATATTTCAGTGGAGTAAAGGGAATTTCAGAGGTATGAGAGATAAGTTTGCCAAAGTAAATTGGAAGGAAATGCCGGCATGGATGACAACAGAGGAGCAATGAAATGAGTTTCTAGGGAAAATAAGGAAGGTGCAGTATAGATGAATTCCAAATCAAAGAAATACTCAAATGGGAAAATAGTACAACTGTGGCTCTGAGGAAAGTCAATGCTAATGTAACAGCAAAAGACAGGGCAGACAACAAAGCATAAATTAGCAGGAAGATAGAGGATTAGGAAGCTTTTAAAAACATATGGGAAGTAACCAAAGGAATCATTAGGAGGGAAAAGATGAAGTATGAAAGCAAGTGAGCCAACACTATCAACGTGGATAGAAAAGGCTTTTTCAGGTTATATAAAAATATGGGAGTGTAAAGAGGACCTCTAGAAAATGAGGCTGGAGAAATAATAACAGGGAATAAGGAGATAGCAGATGAACTCAATTTGTATTTTGTATCAGTCTGTACTGTGGAAGACACTAGCAGTACGCCAGGAATTGAAGGTGTGAGGAAAGGGAAGTGAGTGCAGTTACTATTACAAGGGAGAGGGTGCTCAAAAAAGTTGAAAGACCTAAAGGTACATAAGTCACCTGAACCAGATGAACTGCAACCTAGGGTTCTGAAAGAGGTGGTGGAAGGGATTGTGGAGGTATTAGTAAGGATCTTTCAAGAATTATTAGACTCTGGCATAGTTCCTGAGGACAAGAAAATTAGAAATGTCACTCCACAATTTAAGAAAGGAGGGAGACAGCAGAAAGGAAATTATAGAGCAGTTAGCCTGACCTCGTGGTTGGGAAGTTGTTGCAGTCAATTGTTAAAGATGAGGTTATGGAGTACTTTGTGTTGTCTGAAAAACATTGTCTCATTTTTACTGTGTACTGTACCAGCAGTTATGGGGTAAATGACAATAAAAAGTGACTTGACTTGACACAGGACAAGATGGGACAAAGTTAACATGGTTTCCTTAAGGGAAAATTTTGTCTGACAAACCTGTTAGAATTCTTTGAGGAGATTACAAGAAGGAAAGATAAAGGGGAAACTCTGGTGTTGTATTTTAGGATTTTCAGAAGGCCTTTGACAAGGTGCTACAAATGAGGCTGCTAACCAAGTAAAGAGTCTATGGTATTACAGGAAAGTTACTAACATATTTAGAGCATTGGCTGATTGGTAGGAGACAGTGAGTGGGAATAAATGGGTCCTTTCCTGATTGGCTGCCAGTGTCTAGTAGTGTTCCAGAGGGGTTGGTGTTGAGATGGTTTCTTATGCTGTATATCAATGATTTAGATGGTGGAATAGATGGCTTTGTTGCTAAGTTTGCAGATGATACAAAGACTGGAGAATGGGCAGGTAGAGTTGAGGAAAGAGGAATGCTGCAGAAGACTTTTACAGTTTAGGAGAATGGGCAAGAGTGTGGCAATTGAAATACACTGTTGGAAAATGCATGGTCATATACTTCAATAGTAGAAATGAATATGCATACTATTTTCTAAATGGGGCAAAAATCCAAAAATCTGAGATAGAAAGGGACATTGGAGTTCTTGTGCAGAACACACAAAACGTTAGCTTGCAGGTTGAGTCGGTGGTGAGGGAGGAAAAAGCACTGTTAGCATTTATTTGAAGACATTGAGAATACAAGAGCAGAGATGTGATGCTGAGGTATTATAAGGCATTATCAAGCTGAGGGCTCAACTTGAATATTGCTAAAAGTTTTCCTTATCTAAGAAAAGATGTGCTGGCATTGGAGAAGGTTCAGAGGAGGTTCACAAGGATGATTCTGGCAATGAAGGGTTATCAAATGAGAATTGTTTGATAGCTCCGGGTCTGTATTTTCTGGAATTTAGAAGGATGTTGGAAGATCGCTATAAAACCTTTTGAATGTTGAAAGGCATAGACAGAATATTTATGGAAAGGATGTTTCCCTTGGTGGGAGAGTTTAGGACAAGAATGCACAGCCTCAGGGCAGAATGTCATCCATTTAAAACAGAGATATGGACAGATTTATTTAGCCAGAGAGTGGTGAATTTGTGTAATTTGTTATCACAAGCAGTTGTGAAGGCCAATGCGTTGGGTGTGTTTAAGGCAGAGATTGTTATGTTCTTGATTGGTTATGGGGAGAAGGCTGGGGAGGCAAGGATCAGCTATGATTGAATGATGGAACAGACTCAGTCTGGCCTAATTCAACTGCCCTAATTCTGTTCCTATGTCTTCTGGCCTTATCACCTCCTTGTATGGAGCTTCCAATGCGCATGATTGGAAAAGGCTGCAGAGAGTTGTAAACTCATCCAGATCCATCACAGGCTCAGCCCTCCCACCATCAAGGATATCTTCAAAAGGCAGTGTCTAAAGAAAGAGGCATCCATCGTTAAGGACCCTCACCATCTCGGACATTCCATCTTCTCATTACTAGCATCATGGAGGTACAGGAGCCTGAAGACCCATACTCAATATTTTACGAACAGCTTCTTTTGCTCTGCCATCAATTTATGAATGGTCCATGAATCTATGAACACCAGTTTGTAATTCCTCTTTTGCACTTTCTATCTATCTATCTTCATAGAACAGTCACCCTCTGCCAGGCTCTTCCACTCACAATGGTGTGCTGAACCAATCAGATTAGTAATTAGTCAAATGGCTAACTAAACTATTGTCTCCTGCCTGCACAATGTCCATATCCTTCCATTTTCCTCACATTCATTTGCCTTTCTAAATGTCTCTTAAAAGTCCACACTGTTTCTGCCTCTACCACCACAAAAGGCAGCACATTCCAGACACCCACCACTCTCTGTGTATATAAAAAAATTGCCCCTCACATCTGCTTTGAACTTGCCCCATGTCATCTTAAATGCATAACTTCTGCTATTAGATATTTCAACCCTGGGAAAAATTTACTGTCTGTCTACTCCATCTATGCCCACTCAATCTTGTAAATCTCTATCAGATCTCAGCTCATTCTCTGCCCTGCCAGAGAAAATAACTCAAGTTTGTCCAACCTCTTGTGATAGCACATGTCCTCTAATCCAGGCAACATCCTGGTAAACCTCCTCTGCACCCTTTCCAGAGAATCAACATCTTCTTGCATATAAATCTGCCTCCATATCTGTTTCTCAATATCCCAGTGACTATTGCGAGTCTTTAGTACAATCCCATCTGAGAGACTCACATTTTAAAAAAGTCTACCCATTTATACAAGCCCTCCATTATGTCCCCTTTGAGCGCAGTGGTGATACTTACCCTGACTAGTCATTCAACTCCCCCTGCTATTTTATATCCCTCTCTATCTTTCCTAAAACATTGAAACCCTGGGATATTAATCACCCATTCCTGTCCCTATCTCAACCAAATGTCTGTAATGGTCACAACATGTACTGATTCATGCTACAAGTTCATTCCTTTTATGCATAATAGACCTAGCATTAAAATACACACATTTCACACTATCCATCCCATCTCATCGATTACTTTGCTCATGTCCATTTTCACTTGCCATGACATCTCCCTCCCTCCACTTTCTGACCTGCTGCTCTTCTCATCCCATCCCCCGGATTAAGTTGTTTCAACCCTCCCAAGTCACACAAGTGAACCTCACAGCCAGGACATTGGTAACCCTCTAGTTTACTTGCAAACTGTCCCTCTTGTACAGGTTATCACTGCCCCAGAAAAAAATTCCAATTACAGTCGAAGTTTCAGGCCGAGACCCTTCCTGAAGAGACTGCTGAACTGTTAAATGTGCTCTTTTCCATAGATGCTGCCTGGCCTGCTGAGTTCCTCCAGCATTTTGTGTGTGTTTCCTGAATATGTGTTGGGTTTACAGTTGGATACCTTCCAGGCTCTATTTGCTTAATTGGTTTCAAAAGTCTATCGGCAATAGAAGTATGGATGGGCAGCAAACAGGAAAAGACGATGACAGCAGCAGCTTATCATGAAGTTGGGGGTAGGGTGGAGGTGAGGTCAATTCAAAGACGAATGGTACGCTACAACTCAAGGTTCAGCGTTCAGTGGTGGACGAAGAAATTAAAAGAACGGGATCACTAGTTATACCACACTCATGTTGTAGATGTTGGGCGTCATTTTGAAAGTTCTCAAATGATCTCCCTCTGCCCTAGTCTTCCATGCTCTTCAAGAGTTTCTGTATTCATGTAACACTAATCTTGGAATTGCTCATTTCACTGTTTTAACCTGGTAGTCATTAATCCAACTCTCAGCCTCCAATTTCTCTGACTAATTTTCAATAACGTACTATCTTTCTATTTCCAAACTCCTGTTTAAAATCATTTTTTTTCTGGACTGCTTCAGTTGCTGCTGGAGCATCTCCAGTATTCTCACACACCAGTTGGTAAATTAATTGGTCATTGTAAATTGTCACCTGATTGGGGATAACTGAGTTGCGCAGATCGAATGGCCGACCCATCTATGTATATCATCTTCTTTTACCCAAGTCTGCTTTGTCCTTTCACAAACAAGAGAAAACCTGCAGATGCTGGAAATCCAAGCAATACACACAAAATGCTGGAGCACCTCAGCAAGCCAGGTAGAACCTATGGAGAAGAAGACTGCCGACGTTTCGGGCTGAGACCCTTTAGCAGGACTTTCTTCCTGGCCTGCTGAGGTCCTCCAGCATTTTGTGTCTGTTGCTTTGTCATTTCCCTGTTTATCATAAAGCTTTTTGCTCTACTTTCTTACATTGTGAGGATTGTTATAAGGAACAACCTGAAACAGAATTGAAGTTATTTGGATAATAAACAACTTTTCCATTTTCTTCCTGGTTTTATTACAGGCAAAAAAATTGTTGGATTGAAAAATCAGCGAGCCACATTCTATATGAACACATTCCTTGAAATATGGTTCATGACCCAGTAGGTTAAAGAATGACAATCGCCATATAGCACTCACATCAACAATGATGAAATGCTTTGAGAGTTTGGTCATGACAACATTGAATTCCTGCCTCAGCAAGGACCTGGACCAATTGCAATTTGCCTATTTCCACAATAGGTCAATGGCAGATACAATTTCAGTGGCTCTGTACATGGCTTTAGACCACCCGGACACCACAAGCACCAATGTCATGATGATGTCCATCAACTATAGCTCAGCATTAATGCCATCATTCCCACGATCCTGATTGAGAAGTTTCAGAACCTGGGCCTCTGTACCTCCCTCTGTAACTGGATCCTCGACTTCCTAACTGGAAGTCCACAATCTGTGCAGATTGATGATAACATATCCTCCTCGCTGATGGTCAACACAGGTCCACCTCAGGGGTGTGTGCTTAGCCCACTGTTCTACTCTCTATATACACATGACAGTGTGGCGAGGCATTGCTCAAATACCATCTACAAATTTGCTGACGATACAGCCATTATTGGTAGAACCTCAGGTGGTGACGAGAGGGTGTACAGGAGTGAGATATGCCAACAAGTGGAGTGGTACCGCAGCAACAACCTGGCACTCATAGAAAGAGGTGATTGTGGATTTCAGGAAGGGTAAGATGAAGGAAAACATACCAATCTTCATAGAGGAATCAGAAGTGGAGAGAGTGAGCATCTTCAAGTTCCTGGGTATCAAGATCTCGGCGGATTTAACCTGGTCCCAACATATCAATGTAGTGATAAAGAACTTAAGACAGTGGCTATACTTTATTAGGAGTTTGAAGAGATTTGGCATGTCAACAAGTACAATCAAAAACTTCTATAGTTGTACTGTGGAGAGCATTCTGACAGGCTGCATCACTGTCTGGTATGGAGAAGCTACTGCACAGGACTGAAAGAAGCTGCAGTAGGTTGTAAATACAGTCAGCTCCATCTTGAGAACTAGCCTACAAAGCACCCAGGACATCTTTAGGAAGAGGTGTCTCGGAAAGGTACCATCCATTATTAAGGACGTCCAGAACCCATGGAATGCCCTTTTCTCACTGTTACCATCAGGTAAGAGGTACAGAAGCCTGAAGGCACACACTCAGTGATTCAGGAACAACATCTTCCCCTCCGCCATCAGTTTCCTAAATGGACATTGAATCTTTGGGCATTACCTCACTTTTTTTTTTAAATGTACTGTTTTTCTGTTTTGCACGTTTTTGTTTTAATCTATTCGATGTATGTAATTGATTTACTACTTTATTTATTATTTTTACTTTTATTTTTTACCCCTCTGCTAGATTATGTACCCCTCTGCCAGTGATAATAAACCTGATTCTGATTCTGATTCACCTTGACTATTGTGAACAGTTTTAGGCCCCTCATCTTAGAAAAAAAGTGCTGGTATTGGAGAGGGTCCAGAGGAGGTTCACAACAATGATTCCAGAAATGATAGTGTTATCCTACGAGGAACTTTTGATGGCTCTGGGTCTGTACTCATTGTGTACAATGTCCTGTGTATGTTACTAAAAAGGGCTTCTTTGGTTTGTTACGAGTAGGAATGCTTCTTTGTCTGTTAAATGTTTCTCTCGCCGTTGTTTCGCTTTAGAATGGCTGATATGGTAATTGTATTCATTTGTTAATCAATGGGGAATGTTATTGTGTTTTGTGAGGCTGGGAACTTGGGGGAGGGTTTGCGCGGGCTTGGGGTGTGAAGGCAGTCGGGAGGGAGAGCCGAGGAAGGTGGACGTGCGCTCGGAAGACCACCGGGGAGTCCGAGGTGGAAGACGTTGAAGTCGGAGGCAAGCGACGAGGGGTCGAATCGTTCGCTGGTTGAGCTCCAACGAGTGCACTACCCTGACTGAACTTTGATAAGTTGGCGCCTTTTGTTTTTTTTCCTTGTATATATATATTGTATTGCCTAATACTCTTTTAATTTTAGTAAACTCTTTAAATTCTATTTCATAATGGTATTTGTTGTGGGTTTGATACTGTCGGCGGGAGCGAGGCATAAACTCGATTCTCACAGCACCTGCGTGTACGGGAGGCGGGGTTGGTGTGTGGCTGGATCTCCTTTTCCCCTAGACATATACCAGCCTTTGTGGGTAAGTGTTACATTTGTGGGGTGCTCGCCCGGGATTGGATTGTCAGGGGGCTGTGGAATCACGCAGGCAGCAGAGCGGAGATGGACGGAGATAAGATTGTTGGCTGGTGCGAATTTGAAGGTGTACCAGTATAGTACACATGCGTAGTGAGCAGAGTGGATTTTCGAGTTTTGGGAGACACGGTAGTGCGGGGGTTAAGTTTGGTGAACGGTATGGGGCAGGTAGAATTGGTAGCTAGACGGTGTGGTAGAGGTGGAGTCTAGTTGGGTGTTGGTTAGTACGAGTGCTGACGTCAGGACGTTGGAACTGCCGGTGACGGTCAGTGTACCGGGGGAGGCGGGGCTGTGGGGGCTCCACCCCTTCGCCGAGGATGAGGCTGAGGAGACATCGGAGGAGGAGCTAGAGCTAGAGGAAAACCCCAGAGAGGTGGCAGGCACTAGCAAAGGGAGGAGGGAGGAGGGAGTCGTGACTAGGCCCCGTCCCCCAGGTAGGGGGGGAAGCCTCGGAGCTGGCAGCCGCACTTAACTCTCTGGTGGGAGTGGCCGAGAGGCCACGGCTGAAGCTGGGGGTGTTCTCCGGAGCCAAGCCTCTTCCGGACGGGGAGGTGGACTATGAGACCTGGATCGAGCATATGTCCTTGATGTTAGAGGAGTGGCCAGGCTCGGAGGAGGAGAAGAGGCAGCGATTGGTGGGAAGTTTGAGGGGTTTAGCGGGAGTTGAAAGCTGAGAAGCCTGGGGCCTCAGTGGAGGAATGTATAGAATTTTTGGAGGGAGTGTTTGGGTTGTCAGGGGAACCCTGGCTGCTTTTAGCAGAGTTCCAACGCCTGGAACAATGGAGAGGGGGAAAAGCTCTCCGAGTACATATTTAGGATGGAGGGGATGCTCTCGGGGCTGCGGCGCCGGGGGGTAGTGAAGGCGCCTGACGTGGCTAGCGTGAGGATGGGTCAGTTATTCAGTGGCTCTCTGGAGGAGGACAAGGTGGCATGGACTATCCGGCAGGTTTATAGGAAAGGCCCCCCTCCATCGTTCAGGCAACTGATTAGAGAGGTGCGGGAGGAAGAGAGAGCGTCGGGGTGGAAAAGGGGTGTGGGCCTATGGGAGCGATCCTCAGCGATACAGGAAGTGGTGGCTGGGTGGAGGAATGACAACCCACCGGGGGGTAGAGAACCCCCTCTGAAGGGGAGGGACAGGGGAGGTACCCACCCTCAGGGGCGACCAGTGCAGTGGGTTGGGAGCGGGAGTCGTCCTAGGAGAGGAGGGGCGGCAGGCAGCGTGTGCTTTAACTGTGGGAAGGAGGGGCATTTCAGGCAGGACTGTGGGCCGCCGAGGGTGTGCTACAGCTGTGGAGAGGAGGGACACTTTAGGTGGGATTGTGAGAGACAAGGAGTTCGGCGGAGGACAAGCCCCCCTGCGACTAAGAAGGGGGAGGTGTCGGGAAACTTAGGAGAGGCTCAGTGAGGGAACGGACTGGAGCCTCTGGAGGAACACGTTCCCAGAGATCAGCCAGGGGACCACCGGGTGCCCACGCCTCTATTCCAGATGGGCTGGTAGGACCCCGTGCCAGTGTGGGTCTACGGATAGAGGGAGTTTACGCAAAAGCCGTTCTGGATACGGGATCGCAGGTGACCTTATTGTACCGGTCTTTCTACAACCAATATCTAAAGCATTTGCCCGTAACCCCATTTGACGCCCTGCAGATTTGGGGTGTGAGCGAGGGTGACTACCCGTACGATGGGTACCTATCGGTGAGATTGGAGTTCTCGGAGGGCGATGTGGGAGTGTCCGAAGCTATTGAGACGTTGGTGTTGGTGTGTCTTGACCCGGTGGAAACCGGTGGTGCTGCCCTCCTGGTGGGGACTAATTCCCCCGTTGTGCGACGGCTCCTGGGAGCTTGTAAGGAGAAAGCGGGGGAAGACTTTCTGGAGACCCTCTCGGTGCATCCAGTATTTCGAGCAGTGTTCGAAGAAGGCGTTGCCTCCCTAGGACTGGACCCGGAGTGTAAACGAGGGACGGTGTGGTGTACGCAGGCGAGGCCCAAAGTGATCCGACCCGGGGAGGTAGCACTAGTGATGGGGACCCCCAGATTCCCAGGAGTGCCGACGGGCGAAGCCCTGTTAGTAGACGCCCCAAACGATCTTGAAGGGGAGACACGATTTCCGGCGGGGGCGCTGGTGAGGCCCGAAGTGCAGAGACCAGGGGTGGTACATGCGAGGCGTATAGCTATAAGTGTCAGGAACACCACGGCAAGAGAAATCACCTTTAAGAGGGGAATGCTGCTGGCACATCTGTTCCCGGTGACGGTAATGTCTAGCGCACCAGTGAGGACCCCTAACGGGGAGGGATCGGAGCATCGAAGGGAGCTGACCGCTGAAGTCTTTAACTTCGGGGATTCCCCTGTGTCGCCGGAGTGGAAACACAGGCTAGTGGAGAAGATGCTGAAGATGGAAGCTGTTTTTTCTCGGGGCGAGTTTGATGTTGGCTGCTCCAAAAGCACTCACCACACCATCCGGGTGACGGAGGACACCCCGTTCCGAGAGAGATCCCGGTGGCTGGCTCCAGCAGATGTTGAGGACGTGCGGCAGCACTTGTGCAAGTTGAAGGAGGCCGGAATCATAGCTGAGTCCCGAAGTCCTTATGCGTCCCCAATAGTGGTGGCACGGAAGAAGAATGGGCGAGTGCGCATGTGTGTTGACTACAGGACGTTGAATCGGCGAACTGTCCCTGATCAATATACTGTCCCAAGAGTCGAGGATGCGCTGGCCTGCCTGAGCGGTGCGAAGTGGTTCAGTGTGCTGGATTTAAGAAGTGGGTATTACCAGATCCCGATGAGTGCGGGCGATAAAGAGAAGACCGCTTTTATCTGCCCGCTGGCGTTCTTTCCGTTCGAACAAATGCCCCAAGGCATATCGGGAGCCCCAGCCACCTTCCAGAGGCTCATGGAGAGAACTGTGGGGGATATGAATCTGTTAGAGGTGCTGGTGTACCTGGACGATTTGATAGTGTTTGGATCGACTTTGGAGGAACATGAGGAGAGGCTGTTGAAGGTGTTGGGCCGGCTTAATGAAGAAGGGTTGAAGCTTTCCCTGGACAAATGGCAGTTCTGCAAGTCGTCGGTTAGCTACGTTGGCCATATCATTTCGCGAGAGGGAGTGGCTACTGATCCAACCAAGATAGAGGCCGTGACCACCTGGCTGAGACCCCAGAAAGTGGGCGCTCTGCGCTCATTTTTGGGGCTCTGTGGGTATTACCGGTGATTTGTGAAAGGATACGCCAAAGTGTGTCACCTGTTGACTCAGCTGTTGTGTGGCTATCCGCCGGTGGGAAAGAAAAGGACGGGGGACCAGAGGCAGGACGCTGGAGGATACTGGAACCCGGCGGAACCTTTTGGCTCGAGATGGGATGATCAATGTGAAGAGGCGTTCCGATCTTTGAAAAGGGCACTGACCCAGGCCCCGGTGTTGGCTTTTGCTGATCCCCAGAAGCCATATGTGCTGCACACGGATGCCAGTCGAGAGGGTCTCGGGGCTGTTCTGTACCAGGAGCATGGCAAAGCATTGAGGCCGGTAGCCTTTGTCAGCCGAAGCTTGTCGCCATCGGAGAGAAACTATCCCACTCACAAGTTGGAGTTCCTGGCGCTGAAGTGGGCGGTGGTGGACAAGTTGGGTGATTGCCTGTACGGAGCCAAGTTTGAGGTGCGAACGGATAACAATCCTCTCACTTATATTTTGACTTTGGCGAAGCTGGATGCCTCAAGACATCGGTGGCTGGCGGCCTTGTCGGTATATGATTTCAGCCTGAGGTACCACCCCGGAAGCAAGAATGTCGATGCGGATGCTTTGTCTCGTCGGGAGCCAGGGGAACAGGAGAGGGACGAGGGGTGGGAGAGTGTCCCTGCCCCTGGAGTGAAGGCGATGTGTCAGTTTGCTATCACCGTGAAGGTCGAGGGAAGAGGAAGGCTGGGACGAGCCGTGGACCATTTGGGGGTTTTTGACGATGCCATACCCCTAGCTTACTGTGACCTGACCGCACTGCGGACTGAACAGTTGCCGGAACTGAGTCCGGGGGAAGTGGCAGCTGCTCAGCAAAATGACCCGGGCATTGGCACAGTGTGGAGAGCGGTCGAGAAGGGGGATGGGGCGTTGGCTGAGAAGGCGAAACACCCATTCGTGCCCCTGTTGTTGAAGGAGTGGTCTCGGTTGAAGTTAAAGAACCAAATCTTGTACCGGGTAACGGCGCCTCCGGACCAACCCCACTGTTGGCAACTGGTCCTGCCGGAGGAGTATTGGCAGGCTGTACTCCAGGCCCTACATGATGATTCTGGACACTTGGAGGTGGAAAAGACCTATGGATTACTCAAAGACTGGTTCTACTGGCCCCGGATGAGGGGGGAAGTCGAAGAATACTGTAGGGGCTGCAGTCGTTGCATCCGGAGGAAGACCCTGCCCGCGTTGGCGGCTTCACTGTCACACTTGCAGAGTGTGGGACCTCTGGACCTGGTATGTATGGATTTTCTGTCGATTGAGCCTGACACCAGCAACACCACGAATGTCTTAGTCATCACTGATCATTACACTCGCTATGCTCAGGCATTTCCCACTAAGGATCAGAAGGCGACGACAGTGGCAAAGGTGTTATGGGAGAAGTATTTTGTTCATTACGGCCTTCCCAGGCGAATCCATAGCGACCAGGGGGCGGGACTTTGAGAGCCGCCTTATCCATGAATTACTGACTATGCTTGGGGTTGAGAAATCCAGGACTACCCCTTATCACCCACAGGGAGATCCGCAGCCAGAGAGGTTCAATAGGACCCTGTTGGATATGCTCGGGACGCTGGAGATTGGGCAGAAAAGCAGGTGGAGTCGTCATATTGGACAATTGGTTCACTGTTACAATTGTACTCGCAATGATGCTACAGGATATTCGCCCTATTATCTGCTGTTTGGGCGGGAAGCGAGGTTGCCCATTGACTTGTGTTTTGGGGGTGAAGTGGGTGAATTACCCGGGAAGTCCCATCTAAAGTATGTGTCCGACATGAAGAGGGAGTTACAGCGGGCGTACGAGTTGGCCGAGGCGGCGGCTACCAAACAAAATCAGAGGAATAAGATGCGGTATGATCGAAAGGTGAAGTTTGTTCAATTATTGCCGGGCGACCGGGTCCTTTTATGGAATTTGGGACTCCTCGGTAAGCACAAGTTGGCAGACCGATGGGCGGCCAGCCCCTATGTAATAGAGAGCCAGATGCCGAACTTGCCAGTTTACCGGGTGAAACCTGAGGATGGGAAAGGGCCTATCAAGGTACTCCATCAGAATCACCTGCTGCCTCTGGGTCAAGCGGTGCAGGTGGATACGGAGCCAGAGTGGGAGATTACGCCCAGTACAAGGACTTTGCGAGGGCGCGGAGAAAGGGAGGAGCCCACTGCTGAAGAGCGGGGATGGGTCCCTCGCCCGGAAATGGCCACTGATTCGGAAGAGGACGACTCAGATGAGTGGCCCCTGTTCCCATTCGCTGGTGCTCCAGTACCAGGAGAGGAGGCTCCTGGCCCTTCCCATACTGAATTGGGTGAGAGGAGGGAAGGTCTTGAGGGTCAGATGGAGAGGCAGCCAACATTGTTGGGAGAGAGGGTGGAGCCCGAGCGTGATCCGGAGAGATCTCAGGTGAGGGAGGACCCCCGTGAGGAAGGGGGTGAGGGTCTGTCAGGTAGACCTGGGGTGTCCGAGACAGTGGGTTCGCAGGTGAAGAGGGAGCCCAGTGGGGCAGAAGGGGTATGGAGATCTCAGAGGATTAGGCGCCCCCCCAGAGCCGTTGACATATGTGGTACCAGGAGAACCGAGTGTGATTTCTACTGCTCTGGGTAGTTATGTCGCTGCTTTCTGCACCTGGGTTGGGTTTTGTGTGTTGCAAGAAGCTTTGGGGAACTCTAGTAATGCCATGAGGGCATGACATTTGCTGGTGGGGAGAGAATGTACAATGTCCTGTGTATGTTACTAAAAAGGGCTTCTTTGGTTTGTTACGAGTAGGAATGCTTCTTTGTCTGTTAAATGTTTCTCTCGCCGTTGTTTCGCTTTAGAATGGCTGATATGGTAATTGTATTCATTTGTTAATCAATGGGGAATGTTATTGTGTTTTGTGAGGCTGGGAACTTGGGGGAGGGATGGTGCGGGCTTGGGGTGTGAAGGCAGTCGGGAGGGAGAGCCGAGGAAGGTGGACGTGCGCTCGGAAGACCACCGGGGAGTCCGAGGTGGAAGACGTTGAAGTCGGAGGCAAGCGACGAGGGGTCGAATCGTTCGCTGGTTGAGCTCCAACGAGTGCACTACCCTGACTGAACTTTGATAAGTTGGCGCCTTTTGTTTTTTTTCCTTGTATATATATATTGTATTGCCTAATACTCTTTTAATTTTAATAAACTCTTTAAATTCTATTTCATTACGGTATTTGTTGTGGGTTTGATACTGTCGGCGGGAGCGAGGCATAAACTCGATTCTCACAGCACCTGCGTGTACGGGAGGTGGGGTTGGTGTGTGGCTGGATCTCCTTTTCCCCTAGACATATACCAGCCTTTGTGGGTAAGTGTTACAATTGGAATTCAGAAGGATGAGGAGAGAGCACATTGAAACCTTTCAAATGTTGAAAGGCCTTGACAAAGTAATGTGAAAAATCTGTTTCACATGGTGGGAGAGTCTAGGACAAGAGGGCACAGCTTCAGGATAGAGGGGAGCCCTTTCAAAACAGGGATGCGGGGGAATTTCTTTAACTGAAGGTGGTGAAATTTTGGAATTTGTTGCCACACGCAGCTGTGGAGGCCAGGTCGTTGGGTGTATTTAAGGCAGAGAGTGACATGTTCTTCATTGGACATGGCATCGAAGGTTATGGGGAGACGGCCAGGAACTGGGATTGAGGAGGAGGAAAAAAGGATTAGCAATGATTGAATGGCAGAGCAGACCCGATGGGCCGGTTGGCCTAATTCTTCTATGTCTTATAGTCTTATCTCAGGCAGAATGTGCTGAAACTGGGGAGTGTTTAAAGGAGGTTCACATAAAATGATTCCAGGAGTGAATGGATTGTCTTATGAATAGTGTTTGATGGCTTCACTAGAATTCAGAAGAATGAGGCGTGAACTCATCAAAACTTATCGAATTGTAAAAGGCCTTGATAGAGTAGATGTGAAGAGGATGTTTCCTATGTTGAAGGTGTGGAGAGTCTAAGACCAGAGGACACAGCCTCAGAATAGGCAGCATCTGAAGAAAGAGAAGCAGAGTCAATGTTTCACATCAAGACGATATATTGACTTGAAAGATTAACCCTGTTTCTCTTCCCACCACTGTTTCCTAGCCTGTTGAATATTTCAGTGTTTTCAATATTTATTTCAGATTTTGGTACATTGTTTTAGGACTTGTGTTCTGAAGGAAGTAGCAGTGGAGATTGCGGAGGTATTAGCAATGATCTTTCAAAAGTTGATAGATCCTGGCCTGTTTCCGGAGGACTGGAAGATTGCAAATGTTACTCCACTATTTACGAAGGGGGCAAGGAAGAAAAAATGAAATTATAGACCTGTTAGCTTGACATCGGTGGTTGGGAAGTTGTTGGAGTCGATTGTCAAGGATGAAGTCATGGAGTGCCTGGAAGCACATGACAAGATAGGCAGAACTCAGCATGGTTTCCTTAAAGCAAAATCCTTCCTGACAAACCTAGTGCAATTTTTTGAGGAAATTACAAGTAGGCTAAACAAGGGAGATGCAGTGGATGTTCTGTATTGGGATTTTCAGAAGGCCTTTGACAAGGTGCCGCACATGAGGCTGCTAAACAAGATAAGAGCACATGGATTTATGGGAAAGTTAAATACGTGGATAGAGCGTTGGTTGATTGGCAGGAAACAGAGAGTGGGAATGAAGGGATCCCATTCTGGTTGGCTGCCGGTTACCAGTGGTGTTCCACAGGGGTCCGTGTTGGGGCCACTTCTTTTTAGATAGATAGATAGATAGATAGATACTTTATTCATCCCCATGGGGAAATTCAACTTTTTTTCCAATGTCCCATACACTTGTTGTAGCAAATCTAATTACATACAATACTTAACTCAGTAAAAAATATGATATGCATCTAAATCACTATCTCAAAAAGCATTAATAATAGCTTTTAAAAAGTTCTTAAGTCCTGGCGGTAGAATTGTAAAGCCTAATGGCATTGGGGAGTATTGACCTCTTCATCCTGTCTGAGGAGCATTGCATCGATAGTAACCTGTCGCTGAAACTGCTTCTCTGTCTCTGGATGGTGCTATGTAGAGGATGTTCAGAGTTATCCATAATTGACCGTAGCCTACTCAGCGCCCTTCGCTCAGCTACCGATGTTAAACTCTCCAGTACTTTGCCCACGACAGAGCCCGCCTTCCTTACCAGCTTATTAAGACGTGAGGCGTCCCTCTTCTTAATGCTTCCTCCCCAACACGCCACCACAAAGAAGAGGGCGCTCTCCACAACTGACCTATAGAACATCTTCAGCATCTCACTACAGACATTGAATGACGCCAACCTTCTTAGGAAGTACAGTCGACTCTGTGCCTTCCTGCACAAGGCATCTGTGTTGGCAGTCCAGTCTAGCTTCTCGTCTAACTGTACTCCCAGATACTTGTAGGTCTTAACCTGCTCCACACATTCTCCATTAATGATCACTGGCTCCATATGAGGCCTAGATCTCCTAAAGTCCACCACCATACAATGATATATAATCGTTGTATATCAACCATTTGGATTATGGAATAGATAGCTTTGTGGCTAAGTTTACTGATGATACAAAGATAGGTGGAGGGGCTGGTAGTGCTAAGGAAACAGAGTCTGCAGAGAGACTTGGATAGATTGGGGGAATGGGCAAAGAAGTGGCAAATGAATTACAATGTCAGAAAGTGTATGGTCATGCACTTTGGTAGAAGAAATATATGGGCAGACTATTATTTAAATGGGGAAAGAATTCAAAGTTCTGAGATGCAACGGGTCTTGGGAGTCCTCGTGCAGGATACCCTTAAGTTTAACCTCCAGTTTGAGTTGGTGGTGAAGAAGGTGAATGCAATGTTGGCATTCATTTCTAGAGGAATAGAATATAGGAGTGGGGATGTGATGTTGAGGCTCTATAAGGCACTGGTAAGACCTCACTTGGAATACTGTGTGCAGTTTTGGGCTCCTTATTTAAGAAAGAATGTGCTGACATTGGAGAGGGTTCAGGGAAGATTCACTAGAATGATTCCAGGAATGAGAGGGTTAACATATGAGGAACATTTGACCGCTCTTGGACTGTACTCCTTGGAGTTTAGAAGAATGAGGGGGAACTTCATAGAAATATTTTGAATGTTGAAAGGCATGGACAGAGTGGATGTTGCAAAGTAGTTTCCCATGGTGGGGGAGTCTAGTATGAGAGGACACGATTTGAGGATTGCAGGGCGCCCATTCAGAACGGAGATGCGAAAAAAAAAATTTTAGCCAGAGGGTGGTGAATCTATGGAAATTGTTGCCACGGGCGGCAGTGGAGGCTATGTCATTGAGTGTATTTAGGGCAGAGATTGATAGATATCTGAGTAGTCAGGGCATCAAGGGTTATGGTGAGAAGGCGGGGGAATAGGACTAAAGGGGAGATTGGATCAGCTCATGATGAAATGGCAGAGCAGACTCGATGGGCTGAATGGCCGACTTCTGCTCCTTTGTCTTATGGTCTTATGGACTTTTCCTGAAGGATACACAAGAGAAATGTATATTTTTCTTTACAGATGATATTATTTACAGAAACAGATTTCAATATATTTTGACTTGGAGTTCAGCACGATTTTTGAACTTATCTTTCACTTTATCCATGTACAAGACTATGTAATTGTCTTAGTCTGAAAATATACCTCAAATCCTTTGAGTGATTTCTTTTAAGTGTAGTCTGAAGAAAAGAATAAGGATAATACGTTTTGTAAAAATAGCAAAAAGAAACTCTTCATTTGCTCAGACTCGGAATCACAGATGCTTGATTTCAGAATCAGAAGAAATCTGAAAGAGAGAGAGCAGTGATGCAGCAGTAATGCAGCTGCCTCACAGCTCCAGTGCATTGGTCACTGATTAAGACCTCTCGTGCTGTCTGTATGGAATTTGTGTATACTCTGCATGGGATTCCATTGGACACCCTGGTTTACTCCCTCATCCCAAGGATACCCAGGCCATCAGCTTAATTGGCTTCTATAAATTACTCTGTGGGAAAGTGGCTTTAGGGAGAGTCAATGATGGAGGGTGTTAGGGGATGGGGTTGGTCAATGTTTGCGTGTGTGTACAAGTAAACACATTCTGCACAATTATGAAAGCTCACCAATGCCTTGAATTTCTGAGGAGGCAGAAGAGAGCTGGACTATACACATCTACATTCACGTCATTCTACAAATCCACATAAGACTGCTTCCCAACATGTTGCAACACTGTATGGTAAGCAAGCTGCAACGTGGCAGATAGGAAGGCTCTACAATGAGTAGAGAAAGCTGCCCAACATATCGCCTGCACCAGCCTACCCACCATCAAGGATATATATAGAGAAAGGTGTGGAAAAAGGAACCCACCAACCCTCCTCATGGATTGCTTGTCCTGTTCCCATCAGGGATGAGGTGACTTATCATCCACCCCAGAACCACCACACTCAAAACCATTTACTTACCCCAAGCAGTAAGTCTGATCAAAATCTGCACCCACTAATCATTGCTTCCACACATCCCACCACCCTACTTTAATATTTCCTGTCAGGACACAATATGTACAGGCACTCCTGTATCTAGCGTCACTTTATGGACATACAATCAATCGAAATAAGCTGTCTTGGGAAATTATTTTTATTGTGTATTTTAATGATTATACTTTTTATATTATTCTGTTTATTTTGTACTGTATCGGATTCACAGTAACAATTAGTTCTTCTGCTTTACACTTGTTCACTAGCGTTTCGATATGCTTTAACGATGGTGTTAGGGTGCACTGTTTTGTGCAGGTTAATCCCATCATCTAAAGCCTGCTTGCCATTGGCCTGAGTTGGAAAGTAAACTGCTACCAAAATGACCCCAGAGAACTCACGTGGTAGGTAAATGCATGGCACTTTACTGCTAGATATTCCAGGTCTGGTGAGCAGAATTGGGACAGCACTGATGTATCTATGCAAAGAAGAGTTAATCATGAGGCATACTCCTCCACCTTTACTTTTGAGTAACTCTATAGATCTATCCTGATGGACTCATCAAACTCGATTGCTGCATCCAGTACAGAAGGGGTTAACCAGTATTCTGTGAAACAAAGGACACACACGGTCCTAATATCCCTCAGATACAGCACCCTAGCTCTGAAATCGATTTTATTCACCAGAGACTGCACTCTTGCCTGCAAGATATTCGGTATAGGGAGTTTAAAACCTCGTCCTTACATGCATTTGTAACCCTGATCTACACCTATGCTTTGTCTGCGGTATCTTCTGTGGGTATTTCCAATCACAATCGGTGTTGCTTCCATCAGTTTTAACCAGCAATAGTTTGTTTAAATACATTAAGACATCTTTGTTGACTGTACTGACCTTGGAAGCAAATGTGCTTTTTAGCTGTATCAGGCTGAAAGGGGAATATTTAATCAAATCAGCTGAGAGTACTGCTGCTACTTGAGTCGTGCCCAGTCGCCCCTGTTACATACCCCGTAACTGGGTGTCTAACCAGCAGAGAAAGAAGAATCCGTTGGAGTCTGGTGGTACCAAACTAAAGGTGTTTATTAATAAAAATAAGCTAAACCATATCAATAATGCAAATATACATATAAAACAGTTAGCAGTAATAAACCTAAAAGTGTAGGAATAATAATAATAAGCAATAATAAACAAGCTCTATCGATGTCTCGGGGGTAAATGAATTGTCATAGAATATAAAGTTCAGTTCAGTTCATGAGTGCTGATGTAGTTATGGTTGTTGTGTTGTAATCGTGAGAGAGAGAGAGAGAGAGGAGAGAGGAGGAGAGAGAGAGAGAGAGAGAGAGAGAGAGAGATGAGAGAGAGAGAGATGAGGAGAGAGAGAGAGAGAGAGAGAGAGAGAGAGAGAGAGAGAGAGAGAGAGAGAGAGAGAGAGAGAGAGAGAGAGAGGAGAGGAGAGAGAGAGAGAGAGAGAGAGAGAGAGAGAGAGAGAGAGAGAGAGAGAGAGAGAGAGAGTGAGGAGAGGAGAGAGAGAGAGAGAGAGATAACAGCTACAGTCAGGCAAACCCTTTGTTTGCTTTCTTAATCCGTCATATCGGTGTGGTCATTCAGTTATGACCTCTCCGTCCTTCTGCTAGAACCACTCTTCTGTGGTGGTCTCGTCACTCTGGCATGAGTGGACACACACCACAAGTCCCCACCGGCCCTGCTTTTACACAGATAGCCTTAATGACCAACCTCCTGATTCGGTCTTCGAAGCCCCCACCTTTCTTGTGGGTTCCAACATTCAATCAGTGTCCACTGGCATGTCTGGAGGGTGTCTCTCCAGACCTGTCCTTTTATCCCTACTAACGGGGACTCAGCTATCCATCACTCCTGAATTACTGTGTCCATCAAATAAGGCCACTCCTTCAGTCCACTGAGGAATGTTATTGAGCAAAACAGTAGAAGATAAATAACACTTGCAGAAGTCATAATACAGTGACATCAACAGTCTCTCTCCCCCTCTTATCTGTAGCACATGTTCTTGCCTGTGCTTTATCTCTCTCTCATGGTTAGCATAGCAACAGTAATAGTTTGTGGTTCTCAGGAGGGGGATGGTTAACTCTGTACCCCATTGGTCCATCAGGACTGTTCATCACTCATAACACCCCAGAACCAGAAGCCTTACCCAATTATACAACATCTACTGCATCCCCTTTAACTATCCTACTTGTAATCTCCTCAAAGATTTATTACAAGTCCATCTGGCAGGATTTTCCCTTAAGGAAACCATGCTGTCTTTGTACAATCTTGTCCTGTCACACCAAGTACTCCATTATCTCATCCTTAACAATTGAGTCTAACATCTTCCCAACCACTGAGGTCAGCCTAACTGGTCTATAATTTCCTTTCTGCTGCCTTCCTCCTTTCTTAAAGACATTTGCAATTTTCCAGTCCTCTGGCACCATGCCAGAGTCCAATAATTTTTGAAAGATCATTTCTGATGCCACCCAATTTCTAACGCTACCTCTTTCAGAACGCTAGGGTGCAGTTCCTCTGGTCCGGGTGACTTATGTACTTTCAGGTCTTTCAGCTGTTTGCCTGCCTTAGGTCCGAGCAGAAAGGTCATTGTCTGGGTGCTCGGCCTAGTAAACCACCCCCCCCCCCAACCCTGATTTCACAATGAATTCTGGATTGCCTTCATGTGCATCATCTATTCCTCAGGGTGGAACTCAGAGCAGTTGAGGGAGCCAGCTGTTCGATTACCAGACCCTGGCAGATGTGGCCAAGTGTGTCATTCTGTCTCCCATGCACCAATAGGAAGCAGCGTGTCACTGAGACAGAGGGACCAAGGAGAGGGTCCCGCCCTATCTGCAGAGCACTGGACTCTGGTCATACAGTCTGGAGATGCACGAACATAACCATATCTCAAGTCTGGAATTGGACAATATCTATTGTACCATTCACTCTGTGAGCCCATGGACATGCCAGCAGAAACACATTTACATCCAGTGGCCCAGAAGGCTGTACATAAATGCTGCTCCCATCCAGGTGATGAACCTGAGGCTACAACATGGAGCTTGGAGAAGGCTGGGCTCCCTGGATCCTGGCTCATTCAGATGCTGCAACACAGGAGACACATTCCCAGCAGAGGAAGGAACATCCTGAAGCTTTAGGATGACTCTTGCGGGTGTTGATAGTCAGAGAGCATGACATCACGTTTCAGTGTCCGCACCAGTAGAAGGTTCCACTTAGAGCCAAGCAAACAAATATTGTGAGTAATATGGGGATTAAGGGCAAAGAGCAGATGGTCCTCACACCTTGGGTCTCCTGGACCCAAGCACTGGAATAAGCCACCCTTCCTGTTTCCCTTTTGGAACGAGTGGCAGTGGCCCACTCAGTCTGCATGATGCAGGTGCAATTAACCCTTTCCATTGCTCCTGTGCATAAAGGTAATTGTGAGTGTGACAATAATCTTGACTTTGGAAAAAAGATGCTATTGCTTATAGGAGTAATCATGAGCCTGCAGAATTATGAGAATCAATATCAAATTGTCTAACTTTAGGAAAAATGCTCTTTCCACTCATATCAGAATTGATCATTTCTGCTTGTACTATTTTGGCTCCTGTGGGCAATGTATTACATAGACACTGAAGCAAAGACTGATACCAAATAGACTGCAAATTTTAGAAAAGTGACATAAAAATCACAAAATATTATAACCTGGTAATCAGCGGGTTGAATAGCATTTATTGGGAAAGAAACAATTAATGTTTCAAGTTCTGAAAACTGCTGATGTTTTCTGCTATTATTTGCACTTTTGGATTTTGAAGGAAAGTTTTTATTGGTTCTTTGAGTTTCAAACCAATACCGCTTAATGCCCCTTAACCATGCTCTGCAGGAACCAGAAATTTGTCTTCTATACAAGCTGTTGGAGGAGAGAGTGAAGGGAGAGTGGAAGGAGAGGGAGTGAGAGGGAGAGATGAAATTTATATTATTTTTAAACTCTACCACTTTGAATTTATTATGTGTTCAGCATTGAAATACTCAGAATACTGCAATATAATGCTCCAATGTACAGTGTCCATCATCAAGAACCCACATCATCCAGGCTATGCCCTCTTCTTGCTATTACCATCAGGCAGGAATTACAGGAACCATGGGAGAAAGGGAAGGAGGAGGGGCACCAAAGGGAGGTGTTGCTCTTCCAACCTGGGAGTGGCCTCCATGGTGGTAGAGGAAGTCACAAACTGACATATTGGAATGGGACTGGAAAATAGAAAGAAAATGGGTGCCCCCTCACCATTTTAACCAATTTTTCCAAGAGTACCATTGAAGGTGTCCTGGCCAGCTGCATCACCACCTGGTATGGGATTTTTGAGGCATCTGACCAATAGTGGCAGAGTGTAAGACCAGAGGGCACAGCCTCAGAATCAAAGGATGTCCCTTTGGAACAGAGATGAGGAGCAATTTCTGCAGCCACGGATGGTTGTGGAGGCCAAGTCCAGTGGGAATAAAAGGGGCCATTTCTTGTCTGCCAGTTTCTAGTGGTATTCCTCAGCGGTCAGTGTTGGGACTGTTATTTCACACATTGTTTCTAGATTGAGGAATTCATCAGGACTGGATAGGAAGGGGACTGAAACCAGAATGAGATGGGGGGAGCACAAGCTGGTAGGTGAGAGGTGAGACCAGGTGAGGGATATGGTGGGTGGGGCATATGTGGCTATGGTGGTGAGTTAGAGAGCAGCAGGTATGACAAAGTGTGGACAGCGAGGGAGAGCCTCACCAAGCACCCAGCAAAGAGAAAATTAAAAATTGTCCAAGTAGATTGGAGATTAAAGGTTTGGAAATGTGATCACACCATTTTCTAAATGAGCAAGAGAGAAGCCAGAGTTTGATGGTGGATTTGGCTGGGCTATCAAGGAATTGATGTACATCTTTATAAAAAATGTCCCCCAATTCAATAGCTGGTCGAGAAGCTTTATGCCCCTTAAGCAATCCTAGTGTGTTACATGTTTGACCACAGGGACAGTGCTGTATCAACTTAGGAACGCACTCAATACCAATTTGGCAGCCTGCCGAACAAGGAAAATGCTGGGACCTGTAATGAAAGATGCAATAACAGAACAAAATAATAATATTAAGATTTATGAACAAGGTGTCATATTTGAAGATTTTAGTAGGTTTTGAGAATGTGACTACAGAATAGATAACAGATCCAGCAGGCATCATGTTTTGACTTTGTGTTACACGGGGGCGACGGAGGAGAACCCAAGTGCAGGACACTGGCACGTCGACTCAGTTGTGGAGGCTGGCATAGACCTGAGCATAGAGCAGAAACCAGAGGGATCTTGACAAGGAGACGGGATTCACAGGGACTCTCTAGGAACTAGAGCGGAACTTAGAACTACCGGCCTAATCGGAACAGGGAACGAAGTATCACACGATAATTGACCAACGAACTGGCAAACTGTGATAGAGTCGCCATCGTATTTATTTCCTAGTCTCTGATGAGATCCAGATGTACGGTAATTGGGTAACTAGCAGCAATTGACTGAAATTGGGGCATAATAATCGGGGAGAAAGAAGTGTTAAAGGGGAACGGCCAACCGGAACTATGACAGTACACTCCCCCCCCCCCCCAAATGGGAGTCTCCCGGCGTTCCTCCAGGTCAGTCTGGATGGTCCCGCTGGAAGTCCTGGATGAGGGAAGGGTCTAGGATAAAGGACCGAGTGACCTAGGAACGATCTTCAGGACCGTACCCCTCCCAGTCCACCAGGTATTGGAGATCCTTGCCCCGACGGCGCACATCTAGCAGTCATCGGACGGTGTATGCCGGATGGTTGTCAATGAGCTGGACAGGGGGGAGGAGTGTCAGCTGGGGGACACAAAGGGCTGACAGAGACTGGTTTTATCTGGGACACATGAAAAGTTGGGTGAAAACGCATGGACTTGGGCAGCATGAGGCGGACGGCTGTGGGGTTGATAATCCTTTCGACCTTGAATGGTCCCAAGAAGCGGGGGGTGGGGGGCGAGTTTCCTAGGTTCGCATTTGAGCGGGATGTCCTTGACGGAAAGCCACATCATCTGCCCCGGTTGGTACTCTGGTGCTGGAGTCCGGTGTCGGTCAGCCGTTTTCTTATTTCGGTTTGTCGATCTGAGTGGGGGCGTGCGAGTCTCCTCCCAAACCCTCCGGCACCGATCAACATGGTCCCGAAACGACGGTACCGCGATCTCTTCTTCCTGTGCGGGGAACAGCGGGGGTTGGTACCCAAGGGAGCATTCGAATGGGGACCTCCCAATGGCAGGACTCACCAGGGAGTTGTGGGCGTACTGAACCCACGGGAGATGGTCGCTCCAGGTTGACAGGTGGTTTGCCGTTACACAACGTAACGTCGCCTCCAGGTCTTGGTTGACCCATTCCTTTCGTCTGGGGGTGGAAGCCGGACGACAGGCTGACCGTTGCACCTAAGGCTTGACAGAAGGCCTTTCATACCTGTGAGACGAACTGGAGACCTCGATCGGATATGATGTCCGCGGGGATTCCGTGGAGGCGGAGGACGAGGCCGGCGAGAAGATCTGCGGTCTCCTGCGCTGAAGGTAGTTAGGGAGGGCCACAAAATACACTGACTTGGAGAAACGATCCACAGTGAGTACGGCAGTGTTTCCATGTGACGAGGGTAGGCCGGTGATGAAATCTAAAACGATGTGGGACCAGGGACAGGTACGGGACGGAGTAATCCCGCAGATGGCCGATGGGAGGCTTTTCCACGGGCGCAGACGGAACATGCGGAAACATGGTGTGGTGAACTACATATACCTGTCTGGCCACGCCCCCCCCCCCCCCCCCGCCGCTGACTGCTCCTGTGGCTCCTCCCACTGACCCCGGTATAAAGGCGATTGGAGACACAGCCTGGGTCTCAGTCTCCAGGATGTAGTGTGGTGGTCAATTGCTGCTTGTTCTTTTTCCAGCCAATGAAAGCCTATATCTCGCCTCAGGTCTCCCAGAGTTACTGATGGTGCATCACATAGGAACGAGTGTCAACGTCCATGGAGGGCCACCAGAAATGCCTCTTCAGGAGGGTCAGGATCCGATCGACTCCGGGGTGGCAGGCGGAGCTAGAAGTGTGCCCCCACTGTAGGTCCTGTGATCGAACAGCATCGGGTACAAAGAGGCGATTGGGAGGTCCTGTGCCTGGGTCGGGTTGCGTCCTTTGGGCCTCTGACTTTGGACTCGATCTCCCATGTGAGGGCAGCCACTACACAGGATGGTGGAAGAATGGTCTCGGGGGTGGGAAGATCCTCCTCGGAATCGTATTGGCGGGGGAGGGCATCGGGCTTCCTGTTCTTGGACCCCGGACGTTAGGTGAGGGAGAACCTGAATCGGCCAAAAAATAAAGCCCAACGGGCCCGGCGGGAATTCAGGCGTTTGGCGGTCTGGATATATTCCAGGTCTTGTGGTCTGCCCAGACGTTGAATGGGTGATCCGCCCCCTCCAACCAATGCCTCAACTCTTCAAAAACCAGTTTGACCGCTAGTAGCTCCCGATTTCCCACGTCGTAGTTTTGTTCAGCGGGAGATAGTCGGCGAGAGACACGGCACAGGGATGTAGTTTCTGATCCGGGCCCGAACGTTGGGACAGTACCGCTCCCACCCCGGAGTCAGAGACGTCAACCTCCACAATGAACTGACAGGAGGGGTACGGCTGAATTAGAACGGGGGCAGACGTGAAACGCCTCTTCAGTTCGGCGAATGCTGGGTCCGCCTCGGATTTCCAAAGGAAAGGTGCGGCAAGTGAGGTAAGTCGGGTAAGGGGAGCCGCCACCTGACTGTAGTTTCTGATGAACTAGCGATAGAAGTTCGCAAACCCCAGGAATCGTTGGAGTTGCTTGCAGTCCGTGGGTTTGGGTCACTCCACCACAGCCCGGATCTTCTCGGGATCAGCTCTCACCTGCCCCCTCTCGATGATATAACCTAGGACGCTGACCGAGGGGACGTGGAATTCGCATTTCTCCGCCTTTACGAATAATTTATTCTCCCCCAGCCTCTGCAGGACTTGACGGACATGGTGCACGTGTTGCTGGGGATTGCTGGAAAAGATCAGGATGTCATCCAGGTAGACAAACACAAAGCGGTTAATGAAGTCTTTTAGTACATCGTTAATCAAGGCTTGAAAAACTGCGGGGGCATTGGTGAGGCCGAAAGGCATGACGAAGTGTCTAACTGGGTATTGAAAGCCGTCTTCCACTCGTCCCCCTCCCTTATCTGGACCAAAGATGGTTGCTGTATGAAGTGGCTCGAACGCAGAACTTGAGGCAGTGGGTACTTAACTCCAATATAACTCGGTGTCCTGCCATGTGCAGAAGTTCGCTGATGACACGGCCATAGTGGGGTGTGTCAGGAATGGACAGGAGGAGGAGTATAGGAAACTGATACAGGACTTTGTGATATGGTGCAACTCAAACTACCTGCGTCTCAATATCACCAAGACCAAGGAGATGGTGGTGGACTTTAGGAGATCTAGGCCTCATATGGAGCCAGTGATCATTAATGGAGAATGTGTGGAGCAGGTTAAGACCTACAAATATCTGGGAGTACAGTTAGACGAGAAGCTAGACTGGACTGCCAACACAGATGCCTTGTGCAGGAAGGCACAGAGTCGACTGTACTTCCTTAGAAGGTTGGCGTCATTCAATGTCTGTAGTGAGATGCTGAAGATGTTCTATAGGTCAGTTGTGGAGAGCGCCCTCTTCTTTGTGGTGGCGTGTTGGGGAGGAAGCATTAAGAAGAGGGATGCCTCACGTCATAATAAGCTGGTAAGGAAGGCGGGCTCTGTCGTGGGCAAAGTACTGGAGAGTTTAACATCGGTAGCTGAGCGAAGGGCGCTGAGTAGGCTACGGTCAATTATGGAAAACCCTGAACATCCTCTACATAGCACCATCCAGAGACAGAGAAGCAGTTTCAGCGACAGGTTACTATCGATGCAATGCTCCTCAGACAGGATGAAGAGGTCAATACTCCCCAATGCCATTAGGCTTTACAATTCAACCGCCAGGACTTAAGAACTTTTTTTAAAGCTGTTATTAATGCTTTTTGAGATAGTGATTTAGATGCATATCATATTTTTACTGAGTTAAGTATTGTATGTAATTAGTTTTGCTACAACAAGTGTATGGGACATTGGAAAAAAGGTTGAATTTCCCCATGGGGATGAATAAAGTATCTATCTATCTATCTATCTACTTGTTCTTATGGTTATATGATTAAGGCCTCGGTAATCAATGCAGGGACGGAGAGAACCATCCTTCTTCCCCACAAAGAAGAATCCAGCGCCCAACGGGGAGAATGAGGGTCGAATAATGCCCGCCGCAAGAGACTCACTAATATATTTCTCTATGGCTTCTTTCTCAGGCCGGGACAAGTTATACAGGCGACTGGTAGGTAACGAGGCCCCGGGGAGAAGGTCGACAGCACAGTCATACGGGCGGTGTGGAGGCAAGGAAAAGGCACGTTGCTTGCCTAATACCTGTGCCAGGTCGTGGTATTCTGTGGGAACTCTGGACAAGTCGAGGGTTTCAAAGACAGGCGAGGTCGCTGTATCCTCCCTAGGGGATAGGGCCGACTGCAGACAGGTGGCGTGGCAAAACGGGCTCCAGCTGGCTATCCTCCCAGTAGACCAATCAATGCAAGGATTATGGCGGCGTAACCAGGGGTATCCATTACTATCGGGGCTTGAGGAGAGGAGATAAGGTTAAATTGTATCTGCTCCCGATGATTCCCAGAGAGGATCAAAGACAGTGGCAGAGTAAGGTGTGTGACTCGAGCCAGAAGTCTTCCGTCCAGTGCCCGGGCTTCCAGAGGGGTAGACAACAGCTCCCAGCCTGGGCAGCTATGTTTTCATCCAATGGATTCCCCTCAGCACCGGAGTCTATCAAGGTAGACAAGGACAGGGACTGTTGGTTGTAGGTTACAGTAGCTTGGATCTGCATCCAGGTTTGGGGAACTGAAGGGAGTGCCGTCTGATTCACCAGAACAGTTGGAGTGGGGGCTACACTAGCAGATGGGGAAGAGAGGCTGGCTGAAGATGGTAAGGTGGGCCGTAGGATGACCTAAGGATGACCGGTCTTTTCTCTCAGACATTCTCGAAGTCCATTATCTACCCTGGTGTCTAGAGAGACCAAAGAGTCCAGGCTGTTTGCATCATCCCTGGCCGCTAATTCATCTTTTATCTTGTCAGAGAGACCCTGTCGAAACACTTCCTGTAGTGCTTCGTCATTCCACCCAGAGTCGGCTGCTAAAGTTCGGAACTACGGAGTATTTCGCTACGCTTCGCGAGCACTGACAGAGTCAGAAGGCGCCTAGCAGCATCCTTCCCGCGAATGGGCTGTTCAAAAACCTTCCTCATTTCGGAGATGAAGGTGGAGAAGGAGGAACAGATCTCTGGCTGGTTGTCCCAGATAGCGGTGGCCCATGATAAGGCATCCCCTCGTAACAGCCCCATGATGCACGCAATTTTTGATCTGTCCGAGCTGTACGTACGTGGCTGTTGCTCAAAAGCCAGAGAGCACTGCAGTAAGAAAGCCCGGCACTTCCCAAGGTCCCCAGCGTAGGGATCTCGTTCGGGTATGTAAAGCTCTCGAGGTAATTGTGTTGCCGAGCCAAGGGGCGTACCCACCGCAGGCTGTGTGGTTTGGTCAGACTGGGTTCTTGGAAGGGTCGGAGTAAGGGGAGTGGAGACCCGGTCAACCTGCTCACTGACCTTTTTTACATCCTCGGATAGGGTACGAAGATCTTTCATGACTTCTCTGAGTAGTTGATCATGTATGCCCAGTAGGGAGTCCTGGCTAATGAGGGCCTGTTGCACCGGGTCCATGTCCGCTGGGTTCATTCTGGCCGGTTCGGTCTGTTACATGGGGGCAACGGAGGAGAAGCCAAGTGCAGGACACTGGCACGTCGACTCAGTTGGGGAGGCTGGCGTAGACCTGAACATAGAGCAGAAACCAGAGGGATCTTGACAAGGAGACGGGATTCACAGGGACTCTCTAGGAACTAGAGCGGAACTTAGAACTGCCTGTTCTAATCTCAACATGGAACAAAGTATCACACGAGAATTGACCAACGACCTGGCAACCTGTGATAGAGTCGCCATCGTTTTTATTTCCCAGTCTCTGATGAGAGCCAGATGTACGGTAATTGGGTAACTAGCAGCAATTGACTGAAATTGGGGTATAATCGGGGAGAAAGTGTTAAAGGGGAACGGCCAACCGGAACCATGACATTTTGAATGTTTTCAATAAGTCCCATTGAAGACCTTGTTAAGTCAGTTGGAGTTTGATGTAATATTCTGACATGAACTGGGAACTGGTAATTGGACAAAAACCAAAGAATAGGAATCAATGTCCCTCTCAGGTCATCAGGCTGTGTCTGATCGGTTACAGCAGGGATCAGCACTTGGCATTCAACCTCTCAGGAACTACAGCAACATTTTGACTGAGAGGATCAAATGCTGTATTTCTAGGTTTGCTGACAGGACCTGACTGGGTTGGATGAAGAATCTGAAGGAGAATGAAAAGGGGTTTCAGTGAGATAAAGACAAACTGACTGAGGGCACAGGAATGTGGCACAGTACAGAAGAGTGTTTGAAATGTTGAGAGATTGAATAATGTTAATGTTCAAAGGATCCCATGTGTTCTCACACTGAAGTCAATCAATGCCAACGTGCAGGTGAAACAAGTAATTAGGAAGACAAATTTTGGGATTTATTGAGAAAAGATATGAGTTCAGGAGTAAAGACAGCTTACCACAATTGCAGTATATAAGGCCCTGTCTGGGTTTGTCAAACTCTGGTTCCCTGTCTCCCTGGGGTCCCCCATTCACCCTGTCTGACATCTGTGCATTAGATGTCACCCTACCCAATGAAGCTACAACAAGAGCAAGCTGTGACGAATTCAAGTACAAAAATCAGTTATGTACCTCACCCAAAGTTTCCCAGGAAGTTTACACATATATCTTGTAGGCTGGACAGCTAGCCTTCAAACCTCTGCAGAACACTGCTGGTGTACATGTCAGATGGCCTGCAAAAGTTCTGGTTCCATGACTGGAGACACAGATGAAACCAAGTTGATATGAGCAGTACAGCAGAAGGAAGTGGGCAATATTGTCAATACAATTGTTAACCATACAACTATATTGGTTGCAATCTAAAATTAAGTTCACCACTGCGGATTGGTGATAACATCTGCTCCTCACTGATGATCAGCACTGGTACACCTCAGGGGTGTGTGCTTAGCCCACTGTTCTACTCTGTCTATACCCGTGACAGTGTGGCTAGGTACAGCTCAAATACCATCTATAAATTTGCTGAATGATACAACCATTGTTGGTAGAATCTCAGACGGAGACGAGGGGGCTACAACAACCTTGCACTCAACGTCAGTAAGACGAAAGAGCTGATTGTGGACTTCAGGAAGGGTAAGACAAAGGAACACATACCAATCCTCATAGAGGGATCATTAGTGGAGAGAGTGAGTAGTTTCAAATTCCTGGGCGTCAAGATCTCTGAGGACCTAACCTGATCCCAACATATTAATGCAGCTGCAAAGAAGGCAAGACAGTGTCTATACTTCATTAGGGGTTTGAACAGATTTGGTATGTCAACAAAAACACTCAAAAACTTCTTGCAAGGTACCGTGGAGAGCATTCTGAATTCATAGCGTGGATCATTGTCTGGTATGGGAGGGTGGGTGGACTACTACACAGGATTGAAAGAAGCTGCAGAGGGTTATAAATTTAGTCAGCTCTGCCTTGGGTACTAGCCTACAAAGTACCAAGGACATTTTCAAGGAGCGGTGTCTCAGAAAGGCAGTGTCCATTGTTAAGAACCTCCAGCACGCAGGGCATGCCCTTTTCTCACTGTTACCATCAGGTAGGAGGTACAGAAGCCTAAAAGCATACACTCGGTGATTTAGGAACAACTTCTTCCCCTATGCCATCCAACTCCTAAACGGGCATTGAATCACGATCACAACCTCAACTTTTAATACATATTATTTGTTTTTGCTTGTTTTAATATATTCGTTGTACATACACTGTAATTTAATTATTTATTTCCTCCTTCTATATTTTGTATTGCATTGAACTGGAAGTTATTAAATTTCACAACACACGTCAGTGATAATAAATCTGATTCTGATTCATTAAAATGATGGAAATATTAGATACATTTCTTAGATATGTAAACCTTAGCAGGGATGCGGACTTTAGCAATGTTATAACTATAAACTATCTTCTAATATCCTTGTTTTCTGTTAATTGCATTATTGTAAGGTGATTTTGGTGTACAGAATTACTAAATATATGAGCAACATACTTAAATGCAAACAGTACATATTTAAACCACTGTGAAGGACAACAGTCACGGACTGATAGAGTAATTCAGCATAGGAACAGGCCCTTTCACCCAACTCATTCATCAAGTAATTTCTCTGGCAACAGGTTTCATACACTCACCTCCTTCTGCATGAAGTTGTTGCTCTTCAGGTGCCTGTTAGATTTCCCCCTTCACATTTTCAACCTATGCCTGAAGACTGTATCCACCACTGAAGGATAAGCTCTCTGTCTCCTGTGATGGTGTGTTTCTCAGTGAGTAACCAACAGTTTTCTGAATGTTGCATAATTTAAATTATAAAGACTCATTGCAAGTACTTTATTATGGATTAAACATCTGATGGATGTGAGTGGGTAATATGTCAGAAGGTTTGGTCTGCATTTTGTGACTTCAACAATTTACTTTTGTTCCTGTTTCCATTTATTCATTTAAATATATTCATGCCAAATTGCTTTTTGCACAATTCTGCTCAACATAAATTTTATTTTACAAAAGATTATACAATAGTTGAATATATTTTAATGACATCACAACTCAAGATGACACACTACTTAATGCATCAACCTATTTTTGGGTATTTGAATATTGATACATTTCACATGTCAATGTTTTTAATCTTAATAAAGCAAGTATCATATGGTGGGTGCTGGTGGCAGACCCAAATGCAAGACACAGACACTGAAGTGCTCGGAACAGGACAGGACTAGAGACTAGAGTTAGGGATGTGACAGGATGGGGACTAGGAGCTGAGACGAGAACACAGACTTGGGGTAGGACATTGGCTAGGAAAGCGGGACCAGGACAAGGAACTTGGAACTAGGATCCTGGGCTTGGACTTCGAGCCAGAGACTGGACAAGGACCCAGTACCTGGGTCTTGACTCGGGCTCGGACTCCAGAAGTAGGCGAAGACATGACATAGTCTTGGAAGACAGGAACCTCAGAACACAAAGCGGGAAGTCTTGACTTGGTCTTGGGGAGGACAGGAACACAGAGCCTTTGGTCTAGAGCACAGGAACACAGAGCCTTGGACTTGAGAGACAGGAACATGGAACACAGAGCTGGGACCAGTCCTTGGGAACAGGATGTAGGGCCGGGACTCATACACAGAATGCTGAACACGACGAGACGGTTCCTAACACTAGATAGCGGCAAACAGCCAGACCTACCTAGTGAAGGCATGGACACAGAGACAGTTCCAACTCAACGATAGACAGTTCCTTATCTCGACACAGCAAGGCTCCGGTCTCGCTCTGGTGAGTAAACTTGACAAGGTTGCAGGCGAGGTTCCAGACACAGGTTGCAGGCAAGGCTTCAGAAGGAAGGGGAAGGGAACAGTCCAGACTCAGGGTAACAGCAAAGATGGCCTGGCTTACCCAACAGAGGCAAGGACAGGAAGGGACAGATCCAACTGCAGGGTAACAGCAAAGACAGCCTGACTTACCCCACAAAAGCAAGGACAATATACCAACAAGACAAACCAGCAACTACACTCAAACCCAGGGCCACTTATATTCCCAACGATCAAGACGAGCATCAGGTGCCTATGATTAAGCCCAACTGAAACAAGGGACAGCTGGAAGACCCGGAGTCCGGACATTACGGACCGGACCGTGACAGCAAGGAGGTCGACCAATGCAATGCCTGGGAAAAAATTGCAGAAGAACACTCTAAATACAAAGGTGATCAATTATGTTTCCCCACATTATACAGAGAATGTTGCAGAAAAATGAGGAGACATGATTATCATGAATTTAAACTGTATATAAACATAATGCAGTTATCTACTTTAAACCAGGGCTGGATGTTTTATGGAAGATGAAATGACAATTATTTATTCTACTTCTGGATTCTCAGACCACATCACCATGGGAACAATGAATGAAACAATTTGTCGCAAGAGTACAAAGGGTCAAGCAAATTACATAATACGCTCTAACAATGTTTAACTGACTGTTCTGCATTTTTTGTACCTTCAGCAATCTCCGATCTAGATTGTTTACTTATAGAATTGCACAATTAGAATAAGAATTTAAAGAAAGATTCTGAACAGGGTTTTGAGTGGGATTTTGTATAGTGGTCAGAATACTATTTGGAGTGGGACTTGGAGCGGGACGTGGAGCGGAACATGTTTTTGGAGTGGGACATGGAGCGGGACGTGTTTTTGGAGTGGGACATGGAGCGGGACGTGTTTTTGGAGCGGGTGGTGGAGCAGGACATGGAGCGGGACATGTTTTTGGAGTGGGACGTGGAGCGGGACGTGTTTTTGGAGTGGGACGTGTTTTTGGAGCAGGACGTATTTTTGGAGCGGGACGTGTTTTTGGAGCGGGACGTGTTTTTGGAGCAGGACGTGTTTTTGGAGCGGGACGTGTTTTTGGAGCGGGACGTGTTTTTAGAGCGGGACGTGTTTTTGGAGCAGGACGTGGAGCCGGACGTGGAGCAGGACGTGGAGTGGGACTTGCGGTGGGACTTGGAGAAGGACTTGGACCGCCAATTGAATCGGAATCTGAAGTGGAATTGGAGGTCTGATTCCACACTGGAATACTTGTTTGCCTTGGGGCTACAGGTATATCACAATGAAGAGAATACCTAGATGATTTACTGCAAATTGCCATTGTTTTAAGGCAGGCAAAGCAAAATTCCACTTTGCATCTGATGCACACGACATATTTGCACTTATCTTGATGTTGCATAAGCAACGCACAAGTGGGACAAGCACGGATTTTTGGACAATTTTGAATATTACTGTAAGGTAAAGTTTTTGTGTCACAATTTTTCAAGGTTTCCAGCTGGATATTAATCCATCCTTCATTCATCATTCAGAACGCGGAGCTGGGCCTTTCCACTCCTTCATATATTGCCAGCAAAATTCAAAAGGAATTCCATCGTTGGCCGTGCAGACTGAACAAGTCACTGATATATCTGTCTCGTCTCTCTGTTCCACTTAACTCCCATACCTAGGACACTAAACAAAGAGTGATGATGAAATTAATAATTAAGAACATTCGCTACTGATAATCCACTGTATATAATAATGTTAAAATCTTAGCTTTTAAATGTGCTTCTTTAAAATTAATGTTAAGACATTTCCTCTATTGCACAGAAATTAAAAGTTTGCTGTAATTTTGACATGAAATGATTATCGCAGTAACAATATCTAGTACCCCCCCCCCACCCCCGTTGGCATTATATTTAAGCAATGGGCAAAGTACTAAATACATTGAGAGATTTTGGGAGTGATATTCAACTGACAAACATAGAAACACAGAAAACCTACAGCACAATACAGGCCCTTCGACCCACAAGTTTGTGCCGAACATGTCCCTACCTTAGAATTTACTAGGCTTACCCATAGCCCTCTATTTTTAAGCTCCATGTACCTATCCAAAAGTCTCTTAAAAAATCCTATCATATCTGCCTCCATCACCGTTGCCAGCAGCCAATTCCATGCACTCACCACTCTCTGAGTAAAAAACTTACCCCTGACATCTTCTCTATACCTACGCCCCAGCACCTTAAACCTGGGTCCTCATGTGGCAACCATTTCAGCCCTGGGAAATAGCCTCTGACTATACACACGATCAATGACTCTCATCATCTTATACACCTCTATCAGGTCACCCCTCATCCTCCATTACTCCAAGGAGAAAAAGCGGATTTCACTCAATCTATTCTCATAAGGCATGTTCCCCAATCCAGGCAACATCCTTGTAAATCTCCTCTGCACCTTTTTTATGGCTTCCACATCCTTCCTGTAGTGAGGCAACCAGAACTGAGCACAGTACTCCAGGTGGGGTCTGACCAGGGTCCTACATAGCTGCAACATTACCGCTCGATTCCTAAATTCAATTCCACAATTAATGGAGGTCAATGCACTGCATGCCTCCTTAACCACAAAGAGTAAGGGTCCCAGAACAGATCCCTGAGGCACTCCACTGGTGACCAACCTGCATGCAGAATATGACCCATCTACAACCACTCTTTGCCTTCTGTGGGCAAGCCAGTTCTGGATCCATAAAGCAGTGTCCCCTTGGATCCAATGCTTCCTTGCTTTCTCAATAAACCTTGCATGGGGTACCTTATCAAATGCTTTGCTGAAATCCATATACACAACATCTACTGCTCGTACTTCATCAATGTGTTTAATCACATCCTCAAAAAATTCAATCAGGCTCGTAAGGCAGGACCTGCCCTTGACAAAGCCATGCTGACTATTCCTAATCATATTATATCTCTCCAAATGTTCATAAATCCTGCCTCTCAAGATTTTCTCTATTAACTTACCAATCAGTGAGGTAAGACTCACTGGTCTATAGTTTCCTGGGCTATCTCTACACACTTTCTTGAATAAAGGAATAACATCCGCAACCCTCCAATCCTCCGGAACCTCTCCCATCCTCATTGATGATGCAAAGATTATTGCCAGAGGCTCAGCAATCTCCTCCCTTGCCTCCCACAGTAGCCTGGGGTAAAAACACTCAAAAACTTCTTTTGAGGTACCATGGAGAGCATTCTAAATTCATAGCGTGGATCATTGTCTGGTATGGGAGGGTGGGTGGACTATGACACAGGATTGAAAGAAGCTGCTGAGGGTTGTAAATTTAGTCAGCTCTGCCTTGGGTAATAGCCTACAAAGTACCAAGGACATTTTCAAGGAGCGGTGTCTCAGAAAGGCAGCGTCCATTGTTAAGGACCCCCAGCACCCAGGGCATGCCCTTTTCTCACTGTTACCATCAGGTAGGAGGTACAGAAACCTAAAAGCACACACTCGGTGATTCAGGAACAGCTTCTTCCCCTATGCCATTCAACTCCTAAATGGGCATTGAACGACGATCACTACCTCAATTTTTAATACATATTATTTCTGTTTTTGCTTGTTTTAATATATTAATTGTACATACACTGTAATTTAATTATTTATTTCCTCCTTCTATATTTTGTATTGCATTGAACTGGAAGTTATCAAATTTCACAACACACGTCAGTGATAATAAATCTGATTCTGATTCATTAAAATGATGTAAATATTAGATACACTTCTTAAATATGTAAACCTTAGCAGGGATGCGGACTTTAGCAATGTAATAACTATAAACTATCTTCTAATATCCTTGTTTTCTGTTAATTGCATTATTGTAAAGTGATTTTGTTGTACAGAATTACTAAATATATGAGCAGCATACTTAAATGCAAACAGTACATTTTTAAACCACTGTGAAGGGCAACAATTCTGGAGTGATAGAGTAATTCAGCATAGGAACAGGCCATTTTACCCAACTCATTCAAATAATTTCTCTGGCAACAGGTTTCATACACTCACCTCCTTCTGCATGAAGAAATTGCTCTTCAGGTGCCTGTTAGATTTTTCCCTTCACATCTTCAACCTATGCCTGAAGACTGTGTACACCACTGAAGGATAAGCTGTCTGTCTCCTGTGATGATGTGTTTCTCAGTGAGTAACCAACATTTTTCTGAATTTTGCATGTTTCAAATTATAAAGACTCATTGCAAATAGTATGGATTAAACATCTGATGGATGTGAGTTGGTAACATATAAAAGGGTTTGGGCTATATTTTGTGATTTGATCAATTTATTTACTAGCAAACATGAGGAAATCTGCAGATGCTGGAAATTCAAGCAACACACACAAAATGCTGGTGGAACGCAGCAGGCCAGGCAGCATCTATAGGGAGAAGCTGCCTGGCCTGCTGCGTTCCACCAGCATTTTGTGTAATTTATTTTTCTTTCTGTTTGCATTTCTTGATTTAAATGTACTTATGCCAAATTCCTTTTTACACATACATTTTATTTTATAAAAGATTATAAAATAGTTGAATATATTTTAATAATATTACAACTCAAGATGACACACTACTGAATGCAGCAGCCTATTTTTGGGAATTTGCATATTGATGCAGTTCACATGTTAATATATTTAAACAATAAAACAAGAAAGTCAGCTAATTCTATGTCTGGGAAGTACTTGCAGAAGAACACAGTAAATACAAAGGCAATCAATTATGCTTTCTTCACATTATACACAGAATGTTGCAGAAAATTGAGGAGACATGATTATCATGAATTTAAACTGTATATAAACATAATGCATTAATCCACTTTAAACCAGGGCTGGATGTTTTATGGAAGATGAAATGACAATTATTTATTCTACTTCTGGATTCTCAGACCACATCACCATGGGAACAATGAATGAAACAATTTGTCGCAAGAGTACAAAGGGTCAAGCAAATTACATAATACGCTCTAACAATGCTTAACTGACTGTTCTGCATTTTTTGTACCTTCAGCAATCTCCGATCTAGATTGTTTACTTATAGAATTGCACAATTAGAATAAGAATTTAAAGAAAGATTCTGAACAGGGTTCAGAAGTCAAGTCAAGGGGGTTTTATGCCACCTTTTGACATTGACTTCCTAACTTAAATCCCCTAGTCGGTTCACAAAACATCGAACAGCCCATCCCTTCAGAAAGAGTTACGTAAAGCAAGTGAAACTAAATCTAGTTCATTTTAATAGACTTTTAATGGTGGTACAGCAGCAGTTGAAGTTGCTGAGACCAAAATGGGAAAGATCTATCAAGTGTGCATCATTGGTTTGAACGGCGAAAGAATTATGGTTGATATATTGCAGTCGGAAGCTGAATTTAATGTGATGAAAATCATGACATTTTAAAAATTGCTGATAACCAAACTGCCATCTTTATTATGTACTTGAATAATATATGGGTTTCGGAGATGAAAATTGGCTAGATAGTTTGACCTGCCAGGTTATGGAAGTTGACAATGAGCACCTAGATATTCTATGTAGCTTTGTGGATCAAGGCAGAATTGCTCCCTTTACTTCAAATTCAGTTTCCTCGAGTGAATTCTAGACATTAATATGTTTAATTTTAAAAATCTAACTATTTATTAATCGGAGTTGCTTGATGGTCCACTCTTTTCTCAATTTCTCTCTTTTTAAGGTGTCGGGAGTGTGGATGATCTGCGCCTCATTTTTAGTGACAAGTAACTGGAAAACAAGAAATCATTCTCCCATTACCAGATCAGGGACAAATCCACAATACTCGTCATAACAGAACTAGTTGAAGGAGCAATAGAATAGATTTGAAATGTACTCTGAAGAAGAATTGAACTGTAGTGATCTGTGTTTATATCACATGTGGTATCATTCAGAGACATGAGACGCAATCGTGGCTTTAATGTGTTTATATAAGCTAGTGTGTCCAAAAGTAAATTTGGTTTATTTTCTGATGAAGGATCTGGGCCCGAAACATCGACTATTTCCATAGATGAAGCCTGGCCTGCTGAGTTCTTCCAGCATTTTGAGTGTGTTGCTTGGTATACCTTCAGTGTTTACGTTGACCTTAGTGAGGAGAAATGGGGTTCGATTGAACACTTTGTGTAGAAGAGACAAAAGAGAGCACAGAGGGTAGAATCTGGAGCAAATCAGGATGGGGATGTAAGGTGTAAGGTGATTTGGAGGAATGCAGTGAATCAGTCAGCGTCTATGGAAGGGAATAGTGTTGGCGTGTGGCCAAGTGGTTAAGGCGTTCGTCTAGTTATCTGAAGGTCACTAGTCCTGATCTTATCTCACTAGTCCTTATCTGAAGGTCACTGCATGTGTGTCCTTGAGCAAGGCACTTAACCACACATTGCTCTGCGACGACACCAGTGCCAAGCTGTATGGGTCCCAATGCCCTTCCCTTAGACAACATTGGTGGCGTGGAGAGCGGAGACTTGCAGCTTGGGCAACTGCCGGTCTTCCATGGAAAAAAACAAACCTTGCCCAGGCTTGCACCCTGGAAACTTTCCAAGGTGCAATTCCATGGTTTATTGAGACTAACGGGGGCCTACAAGGGAGGGAATGAACAGTCAAAGAAATCAGAAGAGATTGTTTGTGTGGATGCTCTTTTTTTTCTTGTGCAAATCCTTACTCAGTTATTACAAAATGTGGTTTTATGTCATAATTAGAAAATTTTCCATATTTCTTTTCAACAGTTGGCACATTTTCAGAGAGGTAGTGATATTGCTTGTTTGGTGGGTGGTGGGTGCTGATGCTTCCTGCTGAAGTAAGTGGGGGAGGGGGGGATTGATGTTCTGCTGCTGTTTGTGCATGGGAGGGGGAGAGGGAGCTTTGGGTTCTAACGTTTTACTGCCATTCATTCTTTGGGGTTCTCTTCTGTTTTTGTGGATGTCTGTGAGAGCAAGAATTTCAGATTGTATACTGTATATATTCATTGATATTAAATGGAACCATTGAACCATTTTCCTATTCAACTTTATGACATCAATCTTGATTTTTTTTTGTGCAAAGGGTTTCTTTTCCTTCAGAGGCAGTGAGCATTGTGTTCCAATGCGTCCGGCAACTGGCGATTTGACAAGAATGGGCCAATAGGATTAATTTGGATCCTAATTTAGATGTTGCCAATGGGATTATTTTCAATCCTAATTTCCTGGATGGAAATGATTGAAGTCTCAGATTCCACTCCAGCTCTCATCTTGTTTCAGATCTGAGTGTCAGTTCTCCAACGTAGTGCTGGAGAACCCAAGCAAGGCTGGTTCTGTAGCTGTATCCACCGTGAATTAGCAGACAGGCGATTGATAACATGTCAAGAAGGAACGTAGAGGAAAACTGGACAAAAGGGACAAAATATCCTGTAAACAATCCCGGGAGCGCAATGGGCAATGTGATTCGGGGTTTATTTTGTTCTAAATAGAACCTTCTCTTGTATTATTTTGTATCAATTATGTTTAATTATGTTTTCCTTGTGAAAGTTATGTCACTGATTTTATGTGCCTCTGATGTAGCTGCAAGTAAGCTTGTGCATATGTATACTTGTGCAAATGACTTTGACTTTCATAAAAATAAAATATGTTACTTCAGAAGCCTTGGGCTTGGAGATGAGCTGCTTGTGTTTGAGGCTTCTGTCTGAATACACTATTGGCTTGGCAATAGCTGGCGGTCAACCATTGCTTTTCAGATTGTGTAACTGTTCTCAGTTTTATGCCCCAAAATTCAATGCAGGATCCTTTAAATTTCATCAGATGTTTGAGTGATTTGGAAAAGAATAGAAGTGGCATGATTAGAAAGTTTACAAATGATACTAAACTTAGTGACACTGTATTGTGAAGAATGGTGTCTAAATTTGCAAAAGGATCTAGATCAACTGGAAAAGTGGGCAAGGGAATGGCTGACAGAGTTTAACACAGACAAGTGTGAGGTGTCTATTTAACACAGACAAGTGAAGTGTTGCATTTTGGTTGGGTAAAATGTGGCTGGACCTGCACAGTCAATGATAGGGCCTTGGAGAACATTGTAGAACAGAGACACCTAGAGATACAGCTACAAAAGTTCTCTAAATGTGGTAACACGGTGGTGTCTGAAAAGAGGATGCTGTCCAAGTTGCATGCTATCTTGGACAATGTCTCCCATCCACTCCATAATGTACTGGTTAGGCACAGGAGTACATTCAGCCAGAGACTCATTCCACCAAGATGCAACACTGAGCATCATAGGAAGTCATTCCTGCCTGAGGCCATCAAACTTTACAACTCCTCCCTCAGAGTGTCAGACACCCTGAGCCAATAGGCTGGTCCTGGACTAATTTCCACTTGGAATTATTTACTTATTATTACACTATTCTTGGTTGGTGCGACTGTAATGAAACCCAATTTCCCTCGAGATCAATAAAGTATGTCTGTCTGTCTGTAACACGAGTAGACAGGCATGAAGAAAACATGGGTATGGTTGTTTTCATTAGCGGAGAATTTGAGTAGAGGAGTTGGGACATATTGTTATAGTTGGACAAATCATTGGTTTGTCTACACTTGGACTGTTGTGTTTAGTTCTGGTTGCCAATGTATAAGAAAGATGTGATTAAGATTTGCAGAAAAGATTCATCGAATTGTTGTCTAGATCAGAGGGCTTGAGTTAGAAATAGGGATTGGATAAACAGGGAACAGGTTTCCCAGGTGCAAAGGAGGCTGAGAGGTGATCTTGCAGAGATTTATAAAGTTATGAGAGCCATAGAAAGGGGACATAATGCAATCTTTTTCTAGGTGACAGGAGAAAGATTTAAAGGGGATCTGAGAGACAGGTTTGTTTTATACAGTGCATGGTGGCAATGTGGAACAATCTGCCAGAAGAGATTGCCATTTGATATTCTGGCCAGGGGCATAAGGTGGCAGCAAACTGTGATATCTGTTGAAGTTGTTTATTTCTTTTTGGGTTCAGGCAGATGATTTTGTGCACAAAGAGGGAAGTTAGGGATCCGGTTTGAGTTTAGAGACAGAGATGTGGGGTAATTAGAGGACAGGCTATATTTAGCAGACCCTGCTGCACATTCAAAGGCCAGGGATGTGAACTTGGGGCACCCACGGGTTGGGCCGGAACATCCAGCCAGATGTTGGACCAGCAGGCTAGTGTGGATAAAGGCTGGTAGCACCACCCCCACCCCCAGCCCAGCGAGTTGTCACAGGGTTCCAGAGTTGGGATTCTATGCAGATGGGAAGAATGAGGTCGATGACCTGTTGGCTTCAGAAATTCATGAGACCAAAGTTTGAGGCCTAGTATTCAGGCTTCTGACATCAGTGAGCTCAGAGATCGAAGCCTGGTGTTTGGTGATTGGTGGGTTCTGCGATCAACAACAAGGATCAAGGCCTGAGGGTTCAATCAGAGTTCCGGAGGTTGAGGAGCCCGGATCTGCGAATTGATGCGAGTCCACTGGGGTAGATGACGACCCAATGTCTGCATGTCCGGGTCTGAACCTGGGTCTGCTGGAGGCTGAATGCCGATGAAGACGGACTATCTTGGGGTTAGAGGATTGTGTGTGTGTGTGTGGATGGGAGGGAGGGTTTTGTTGTTGTTATTTTGATGTTGTTTTGTCCTGTGTTGTTCTGCCAAGCTTTGTCGGCATTCTATGTTGCTGCCCCAGCACACGCTCGGGTGTGTCGGTTGTTAACTCAAATAACACATTTCACTGCCTGTGTCAATGTACATGTGATAAAAACTTCAATCTTGAATCATGGCCTTTACAAGCTGAGGCACTGAGTGTAATTATTGTGATGTCCTGTTGCAAAGGTACAAAACTTTGGAGAGACTCCAGTTCAATATTCTGTACAGTTCTGATTGCGACATTACAGGAAAGATGTGATAGCCAAAGAGAGAGTGCAGAAGAGATTCACCAGATGTTCACGATCTAGATGCAGTGTTTCCACCCAAACTGTTGACAATTCCTTTCCTCCCACGAATGCTGCTCAAGCCGCTGATCAGACTATTTGCTACTCCAGATTCCAGCATCTGCAGTCCCTTGTGTCTTCATCAATTGTTGCCTGAAACGGAGGGCTGTTATTCTAATGGGAAAAAGGAGAGGGTGGGTAAATTCCCACATGAACTTAGAAGGTGGGGGGACTGATCTTGTAGAGGTTTATAAAATTATGAGGAGCACAGATGGGATAGATAACTAGAATAGTTTTACCAGGGTAGGGGAGTCTGCTACTCAAGTGCACAATTCTATGGAGAGAGAAAAGAAATTAAGGACAATCTGATGAATAGATAATTCACTTAAAGGGTAGTGGTTATATGGAAGATGCTGATGAGGAGATATACAGGAATTAGATAATTTATTTGGCGGAGTGGTGCCACAGTGATAACCTTGCACAGTATCAGTTATATCAAAGCAATGATTATGAACTTCAGGAAGGGGAATCTGGAGATCACATTATGATCCTCATGAGGGTCAACGGTGGAAAATGGGAGCAGCTTCAAATTCCTGGGCATCACCTTCTCAGAGGATCTGTCCTGGACCCAACACTTTGATCCAATCATGAAGAAAGCAGGTTGACAGCTGTGCTTCATTTAGATTTTCAAAAGGCTTTTGACAAGGTTCCACACAGGAGATTAGTGTGCAAACTCAAAGCACACGGTATTGGGGGTATGGTATTGATGTGGATAGAGAATTGGTTAGCAGACAGGAAGCAAAGAGTGGGAGTAAACGGGACCTTGTCAGAATGGCAGGCAGTGACTAGTGGGGTACCGCAAGACTCAGTGCTGGGACCCCAGTTGTTTACAATATATATTAATGGTTTAGACGAGGGAATTAAATGCAGCATCTCCAAGTTTGCGGATGACACGAAGCTGAGCGGCGGTGTTAGCTGTGAGGAGGATGCTAAGAGGACTTGGATAGGTTAGGTGAGTGGGCAAATTCATGGCAGATGCAATTTAATGTGAATAAATGTGAGATTATCCACTTTGGTTGCAAGAACAGGAAAACAGATTATTATCTGAATGGTGGCCAATTAGGAAAAGGGGAGGTGCAACGAGACCTGGGTATCATTGTACAACAGTCATTGAAGGTGGGCCTGCAGGTACAGCAGGCGGTGAAAAAGGCAAATGGTATGTTGGCATTCACAGCAAAAAGATTTGAGTACAGGAACAGGGAGGTTCTACTGCAGTTGTACAAGGCCTTGGTAAGACCGCACCTGGAATATTGTCTACATTTTTGGTCCCCTAATCTGAGGAAAGACATTCTTGCCATAGAGGGAGTACAAAGAAGGTTCACCAGATTGATTCCTGGGATGGCAAGATTTTCATATGAAGGAAGACTGGATCGACTAAGCTTATACTCCCTGTAATTTAGAAGATTGAGGGGGGATTTTATTGAAATGTATAAAATTCTAAAGGGATTGGACAGGCTAGATGCAGGAAGATTGTTTCCAATGTTGGGGAAGTCCAGAACGAGGAGTCACAGTTTAAGGATAAAGGGGAAGCCTTTTAGGACCGAGATGAGGAAAAACTTCTTCACACAGAGAGTGGTGAATCTGTGGATTTCTCTGCTGCAGGAAACAGTTGAGGCCAGTTTAATGGCTATATTTAAGAGGAGGTTAGATATGGCCCTTTTGGCTAAAGGGATCGGGGGTATGGAGAGAAAGCAGGTACAGGGTTCTGAGTTCGATGATCAGCCAGGATCATACTGAATGGCGGTGCAGGCTTGAAGGGCCGAATGGCCTACTCCTGCACCTATTTTCTATGTTTCTATGTTTCTATTAATATTTGGCATGTCACCAAAGACTCCATCAAGTTTCAGGAGATGTACCAAGGAGAGCATTCTGAGTGGCTGCAGTCAGCAGCGCATAGTGAGGAGGTTTCTCGCAGATCAGTGGCGCTCATTTAAAAGGAGAGTTTCACTGGTGTTTGGTCTCGTTCTGGCAGCCCAATCAGCAGTGGGAGCAGCACCCAGCAAGTAGATTTCTCACAGGTAGCATCAAGCTTTGGATCAAAGGAGGCTTCGACTCTGGGTAAGTTGTATGTATAAGTCTCTGTTTTTCCCCTTTTTTGCTGTGTGGGGGGTACTTAGTGTAGTTTAAATGGACATTGTTCACTTGGAGACTTGGGAGACTCTGTGTCTCCCAGCGAACTACATCTCGCTGCAGCTCCTTGAATTCCATGTTAGGGAACTGGAGCAGCAGCTGCAAGGCCTTCAGCTTGTACAGGAAAGTGAGGAGATCACCGATCAGAGTTACAGGGGAGTAATCACCGCTAAGTTGCAGGAGGTGGGTAGATGTATGACTGTCAGGAGAAGGAATGGGACGGTGAATAGCTAGATAGTGCATAGCATTCTCTTCAATAGTAAGTGCACCATTTTGGATACAGTTGTGGGGATGACTTCCCAGGGGAATGCTATGGAAAGCAGGTTACTGACACTGAGCATGGGTCATGGGTCTGTGATGCAGAAAGAACAGAGGGGGAAGAGGAAAGTGTTAGTGATATGAGACTCGATATCAGAGGAACAGAATGGAATTCTGTGGACCTGGACAGGACACAGGATGATATGTTGCAGCTATATAGGGCCTTGGTCAGACTCCACTTGGAGTACTGTGCTCAGTTCTGGTCGCCTGACTACAGAAAGGATGTGGAACCCATAGAAAGGGTGTAGAGGACATTTACAAGGATGTTGCCTGGATTGGGGAGCATGCCTTATGAGAATAGGTTGAGGGAACTCAGCCTTTTCTCTTTGAAGCAAAGGAGGATGAGAGGTGACCTGATTGAAGTGTACAAGATGATGAGAGGCATTGATCGTGTGGATAGTCAGAGGCTTTTTCCAGGGCTGAAATGGTTGCCACAAGAGGACACAGGTCTAAGGTGCTGGGGAGTAGGTACAGAGGAGATGTCAGGGGTAAGTTTTTTACTCAGAGAGTGGTGAGTGCCGGCAGCGGTGGTGGGGGCAGATACAATAGGGTCTTTTAAGAGGCTTTTATATAGGTACATGGAGCTTAGTAAAATAGAGGACTACAGGTAAGCCTAGTAATTTCCAGGATAGGGACATGTTCGGCACAAATTTGTGGGCCGAAGGGCCTATATTGTGCATAGGTTTTCTATGTTTCTATATGTTGCACCCCAGTTGCCAGGGTCAGGGACATTTCAGATCCCATCCACAGCATTTTGGAGAGGGAGGGAGAGCTACCAGATGTCTTGGTATATATTGGTACTAAGACCTAGGAAAGGAAAGCAAAGAGGTCCTGATTAGAGAACTTGGAGAGCTAGGCAGAAAGCTGGACCTCCAGGGTAGAGATTTCTCAATTGCTACCTGTGGCATGTGCTAGTGAGGGTAGAAACAGGACATCTTGGTAGATAAATGTGTAGCTGAGAATCTGGTGCAGGGGTCAGGACTTCAGGTTTTTAAATCATTGGGATCTCTTCTGAGGACGGTATGAGCTGCACAAAAGGAATGGGTTGCACGTGAACTGAAGGGGGTACCAATATTCTCATGGACAGGTTATTACTGGAAAGTTACTAGCATGGATAGAACATTAGCTGATTGGTTGGAGGCAACAATTGGGGAAATAAAGAATCCTTTTCTGGTTGGCAGCTAGTAACTAGAGGTGTTCTGAAAGGGTCGATGTTGGGACTGCTGCTTTTTATGCTATATGTCAATGATTTAGATGATGGAATATATGGCTTTGCTGCCAAGTTTTCAGATGATATGAAGATTAGTGGAGGGGCAGGTAGTGTTGAGGAAACAGGAAGACTGCAGAAGGACTTGGTTTCAGAAAATAGGCAAGGAAGTGGCAAATGAAATACAATGTTGAAAAATGCACGGTCATGTACTTTGTTAGAAGAAATTAATGAACAGACCATTTTCTAAATGGGGACAGTTTTGGGCCCATTATCTAAGAAAAGATGTGTTGGCATTGGAAAGGGTTCAGAGGAGATTCACATGGATGATTCTGGGAATAAAAGGATTATCATACAAGGAACATTGGAAGGCTCTGGGCCTGTACTTACTGGAGTTTAGAATGGTTGAGGGCTGATCCCATTGAAACCTTTTGAAAGTTGAAAGTCCTAGACAAAGTAGTTGTGGAATGGATGTTTCCCATGGTGGGTGAGTCTAGGACAAGAGGGCACTGCCTTGGGATGGAGGGGTGCCCATTTAAAACAGAGATGTGGAGGAATTTTTTTAGCCAGAGGTGATGAATTTGTGGAATTTGTTACCACTTCAGCTGTGGAGGCCAGGTCATTGATTGTATTTAAGGCGGAGATTGATAGGTTCTTGACTGACAATGGTGTCAAAGGTTACAGGAGGAATGGCGGGGAGTGGGGCTGAGAAGGGGAAATAAGGATCAGCCGTGATTGAATGGTGGAGCAGACTTGATGGGCCAAATGCCTAAATCCTGCTCCTATGTCTTATTGTCTTATGGTCTTATCACCTGCTGGTATGGAGGATCCAATGTGCATAATGGAAAAAGGTGCAGAGGGTTGTAGACTTATCCAGATCGATCACAGGCTCAGCTCTCCCACCGTCGAGTACATCTTCAAAAGGCAGAGTCTAAAGAAAGAGGCATCCATCATTAAGGACCCTCATCATCTGGGACATTCCATCTTCTCATTACTAGCATCATGGAGGTACAGGAGCCTGAAGACTCATACTCAGTGTTTTAGGAACAGATTCTTGCCCTCCACCATTGATTTATGAATGGTCCATGAATCTATGAACACTACTTTGTACTCCCTCTTTTGCACTATCCATCTATCGTCTTTATAGAACAAAGAACTCAGAATGGTACAGCCCTGGAGCAAACCATTTGGCCCACAACTTAGAGCGGAACCAACTAAGTTAATTAGACAAATGGCTAACTAAACTATTGTCTCCTGCCTGCACAATGTCCATATCCTTCCATTTTCCTCACATTCATGTGCCTTTCTAAATGTCTCTCAGAATTCTCTAATGCTTCTGCCTCTACTACCACACAAGGCACCCACCAGTATTTGTGTAAAAAAAAAAATGCCCCTCATATCTACTTTGAAATTACCCCCTCTCACCTTAAATACATAACCTCTGGTATTACACATTTCAACCCTGGGAAAAAGTTACCTTCTGCCTACTCCATCTATGCCTCTCTCAATCTTGTAACTCTCTATCAGATCTCAGATCATCCTCTGCCGTGCCAGGGAAAACAACACAAGTTTGTCCAACCTCTTGTGATAGCGCATGCCCTTGAATCCAGGTAACATCCTGGTAAACCTCTTCTGCACTCTCTCCAAAGCCTCGACGTTCTTCCTGCATATAAACCTGCCTGCATATCTGTTCCTCAATATCCCAGTGACCATTGTGAGTCTGGAGTACAATCCCATCAGAGTGACTCCTATTTTTTAAATTCTACCCATTTATACGAGCCCTCCATTATCTCTCTTCCTGGTGCAGCTATGATACTGTTCCTGATTAGTCATGCAACTTCCCCCTCCTCTTTTATATCCCCCTCTTTCTTTCCTAAAGCATTGAAACCCTGGGATATTAAGCACCCATTCCTGTCCCTCTCTCAACCAAGTGTCTGTAATGGCCACAACACCTCAGTTCCATGTACTGATCCATGCTAAAAGTTAATTCCCTTTACCCATAATACACATAGCATTAACATACACACATTTCACATTATCCATCCCATCTTATCTATTACTATGCTCCTGTCCATTTTAACTTGCCCTGACATCTACCTTCCTCTCCATCCCTCCACTTTCTGACCTGGTGCTCTGCTTCTCACACCCGGCTAAAGTAGTTTCAGACCTCCCCAATAGCACTCATGAACCTCCCAGCTAGGACATTGATTCCCTTCCAGTTTAGTTGCAACCTATCCTTCTTTTCCAGGTTACCCTTGCCCTAGAAAAGGTTCAAATTATTCAAGAAACTGAAGCCCTGCCCCCTGAACTAGTTCCTCGGCCATTCATTAATCTCTTCCACTCATCATCCTATTCCTGCCCTGACTAACACGTGACACTGGGAGTAATCCAGAGATGACTACTTTGGAGGTCCTGCTCTTCAGCCTCTTCTCTAACTTCCTACACTCACTGTGCAGGATCTCTTCAGTTATTGTGACTGTAGTGATTGTTCGCATCTTGCACTATACTGCAGAAACAAAACAACAAATGCCATTACATGTCAGTGAAAATAAAACTAATTCTGATTCTGGAGGGAGCAATAGAGGCAGTTTCAATTACAAAGCTTAAAAAAATCATTTGGACAAGTTGCTTGGACAGAACAGGTATTGAGGAATACAGACCTAACATGGACAAATAGAATTGGTACGGGTAGGCATCATGATCAACATGGATGACATGGGCAAGAGGCCTGTTTCTGAGCGATATGATTCCAAGAAATCTCATTTATCTGGGCTTCTCATTGTTACTTCAACAGCACCTTCTGAGCCAGTGAGTTATACCACTCAGAAGAACAAATACAGCATTTAGCACAAACAAAGTCCTGTTTCCAGCTAATGTGATATCACCCCTTATTTTCAGCACCACCTCAGATTCATAGGGTGGGAAACTTTACCCCTGACTCCACCATTCAGCTGGACCTTCTCAAAATCCCATTCCATGTTTGGTACTCTCCTGATTTGATCCAGAGTGAAATTTACTGAGGATCTGCAAACTTCTGAACAAACTTAATGAGTTGTCAGAATTGACCCAGGACTTCAGCCCACCAGCCGGTGTTTATGTGCACACTCAACCTTGGTCGCCTGACCGTACATGCGCCATTTGCGGTCTGCCAGCAGTTTTCAGCTCTCTGGGGAGGTTGTCTCACCCCTGCCAGTTGTCAGCAATGTCCTATCGGCCAATTAGTTTCCTATCCGAATCGCTTAACTTCCTTCTCTTCGCAACTCGGCTGCTAGCACTTGCAAGAGGCCCAGGAATAAAAAGACTTGCGTAACTGCATAAGATTTGTGTGAATAGATGCATTCTATGGCTGGTGGGGTGGATTAAAGTCGTCCTCCGCTCTCACACATGGAATTGGATGGCCAATACAACTGGGTCCAGGACATAATCGATGGGGTCCCCGCTCCCGAAATCCAAATCAAAACACATTGGTTTTAAATCCCGCCTGAAAGATCCGGCGACAATTGTCTATAAAATAATATTTCTCTGTACAACGTGCTTGTAACGAGCACAAGTGGGCGCCATAGTATATTAAACCTGTAACTTCCTTGTTTTTTTCGCTCTGTAGAGACCGCCCCTGTTTCAGAGAAAGTGAAACAGGAAGTGTTAAATATATATAAAACGCTAACAAGTGACAAAAAGGCATTAGTAGAAAAGTATATTAGGCGCCAATATCCTGAATGAATGTTGCAGCTTTCAACTAGTAATTCGTGATGTCTATTAACAGAACTTTGACTTTGTCGTGGCTCCTACGTTACTTTTACAGTTGGATACCTGCCAGTGCCAGGCACTATTTGTTTAACTGGTTCCTCTGGTTCCAAAAGTCTTCCGGCTACCAAAGTATGAAACGTAAATCAGCAGTAGCCATTCACGTATTATTGTAAAGACAAAGCTTTCTAATTTGAGCTCTTGATAAGATGAATTCTCTGGTTGAATTTAAGCACGATGCGTTGCAGAACAGTTCTCTCTCTCACTCTCACTCTCTCTCTGTAGTACGTAGTGACTTTATAACTTAATTTTATTGGTAATGTTTTGCAGACCACAACAAAATGATGGGCAACGAACCCAGTAAGGCGATGAAAGCAGCGGCCCCATGCGGAGTTGGGGGGGGGGGGGGAGGTGTGGGGGCGACGGGCGAGCGTGAGAAGTCAATTCGAAGTGGAATAGCACGTCACAACTCAAGGATCAGCATTCAGTGCTGGACGAAGAAGTTAAAAGAACGCGATCAGTAGTTAAACCACATTCATGTTGTAGGTGTTGGGCATCATTTTGAAAATTCGCAGATGATCTCCGTCTGCCCTAGTCTTTCATGCTCTGCATGAGTTTCTGTATTTGTGTAACACTGAACTTCGAAATGCTCATTTCACTGTTTTAACCTGGTAGTCATTTATTCAACCTTTGCACTCTTGGCACTTGACATTCCCCGAATAATTCTCAAAAATGTGCCATCTTTCTGTTTCAAACTCCTGTTTAAAATAATTTTTTTGTGTGTCTAGTTCAGTTACTGGCAGAACATCTCTAATACTCTCACACAGCAGTTGTTGAGTTAATTGGTGATGGTAAATTGTCATCTGATTGGGTTAGGGTTAATTTGGGGGTTGCTAGGCTGCGCAGTTCGAAGGGTCGGCAGGGCCTACTCTGAGCTTTATCTCAAGCAATCTACAATAAAATGTATATCATCTTCTTTTACCCAGTTATACTTTGTCCTTTCACAAACAAGAGAAATCTGCAGATGTTGGGAATCTGAGCAATGATTTCAGGCTGAGACCTTTCAGCAGAACTTTTCCATAGATGCTGCCTGTCCTGCTGAGTTCCTCCAGCATTCTGTGTGTGTGGTTTTGAAATTTCCCTGTTTATCATAAAGCTTTTTGCTATACTTTCTTACATTGTGAGGATTGTTATAAGGAACCACCTGAAACAGAATTGATGTTATTTGGGTATTAAACAACTTTTCCATTTTCTTCCTGGTTTTATTACAGGTAAACATTTTGTAGGATTGAAAAATCAGGGGGCCACGTGTTACCTGAACACATTACTTCAAACATGGTTCATGACCCAGGAAGTTAAAGAATGCATTACCAGGTAGGATTGAGAATTGCATAATGGCTTCTCTATTTTATATAGAAACATTGTGTATAAAGGTACTTCAGTAAGAAACATTTAGAGGGATATTAGCTGAACAAAGGCAAATTGAACTAGCTTAGATGTGAAACTTGGTCAACACAGACCAGTTAGACCAAAGATGCCATTTCTACACTGGTGTACACTATGTTTTGGGGAAAATAAATATCCAGATTTTTAAAAAGCTTAGAGCTTAAAAGTTGGTGAAGAACATTTATTTGGAATGGGGAATGCAACCCAGATAACTGTAAGTAAGGGATTACCAGGGGAAGGAATGTAATGGTGATACCTGTAACTTCAGTACTTTTATTCAAGAGTAAGACAAGTACAGTACATGTCGGAAATAGTCAGGGGAGGCAAATAGGAGTTCACGGTTTACAGCAGCAGCAGTTTTTATTGCTTATTGATTATACAGTCATGATTGATTAACTCAATTCTAAATATTATGGAGGACTTGGGGAAAGTAACAATTAATCTGTTGGTACAGGGACATTTCAAAATTAAAATGTGCATCAAATTGATATTTGTGATGGCCACATCATTGGGGGAAAATTTCTGAGATCAATGATTTTTCAGAAGACACAATCATCATCGTAAATTTGTAAAGGGAAAATCACATTAAAATAATTGGTTATTTTTATCAATTGGGTAGCACATAATATGGATCAAAGTAAATTTATGACCAGTATACATGTGTGTCACCAGATACAACCCTGATTCATTTTCTTGCAGGTAAACTCAATAAATTCAATAACCGTAATACAATCAGTTAAAGACTGCACCCAACAGGGCAGACAACCAGTGTGCAAAAGGCACAACCAGTACAAATTCAAAAGAAAATAGAAAAGAGAAAAATAATAAATATTTGATAAATATGGAGTCCTTGAAAGTGATTCAAGAGGTTGTGGGAACAGTTCAGTGATGGGCAAGTGAAGATGAGTGAAGTTATCCTCTGGTTCAAGAGCTGATGGTTGAAGGGTAATAACTGTTCCTGAACCTGGCTGTGTGAGTCTTTGCGTTCCTGTATCTTCCTGATGGCAACAGGAGCAGAGAGCATGTCCTGGGTGTGGGGGTTCCTGATCATGGATGCAGCTTCCCTGTGACAGAACTCCATGTAGATGTGCTCACTGGCAAGGAGGGTTTTACCTGTGATGGACTGGGTTGAATCCTCTACATTTTTATTGGATTTTCAGTGCAATGGCATTGGTGTTTCCTTACCAAGCCATGATTCAGCCAGTCAATAAACTCTCCACTACACAGCTACAGAGGTTGGCTAGAGTTTTAGATGTCATCCTCAATCTTCGTAGAGGTGCTGCCGTGCTCTCTTGATAATTGCACTGAAATGCTGGGCCCAGGACAGGTCCTTGGAAATGATAGCACTGCGGAGTTTAAAGTTGCTGACCCTCTCAAAGGTTTTAAGCGATGTAAAATTTCACTGTTTCATATTTTTTGCAGCTACAAAGAACAAGATTCATTAACTTGTGAGTTGTGTTCCCTGTTTGAACGATTATCAAATGGGAATGAACGGTCCTTGAGCACAGTACAGCTCACCTCCCAGTTGAAGTTGAATGGTAAGCAATAGACACATCCATGCTTTCATCAGATAGCAGTATGCCAGTTTACTGATTTAAAGAAAGTTTCTCAAATCCATAGCATTCTGCTGCTTGATATATTTATGATTGAACTCTTCCGTAGTTGGGGTCAGTTTTGTGGACTCACAAAAGAAAGGCAATTCGATGAACTAAAAATGGTTTCAAATTCCATATGCTCAGCGAGTATATGTGTAAATTAGCTTGGAGTTCCAGTTACTCATCAGGGTTGAAATAATAGGGTGGCACAGAAGTTAAGTTACCAGAGATCTGGTCTCACCATCCAGAGAGCTGAGTTCAAATCCCATTGCAATATTCATTTTAAAATTTAAACTGCAGAATTTCTTATGGTATTTATCGAGATTTGCAACTGTTAGCTGGCGGATTTGGGTATTAAGCAAAAGGTGAGATCAGTATAACATCCCCAGTCTGAGTGATGGAATTACCATTAGTCCCAGAAGCTTCCTGCTGGGCTTCAGCAAGACCAGACAGAAAGTGGTGGAAGGGAGGATGTGCACAAGGAGTCCGGCCAGGATGCACGTAAACCAGAAATTTACCGGTGGTACATAATGCAATAATTGTTGTCCAGACACTCAGTGAGGGAGTCACTGAACAAATAAATAAATAAAATGGGATTTGTGTAAATGGGTGGTTGGTGCAGACTTGATGTACTGACGGGATTTCTGCAAATACATAGCAAATATTTCATGTTGATGATTTTTCATCAAAATCTGACGGAGGGTCGTCAACCTGAAACATTGGCTCTACTTTTCTCTCTCCAGGGAGGCTGTTTGACCCGCCGAATGCCTCTCTCATTTTCAATTTTTTACTTCAAATTCATACATCTGCAATTTATATTATAAAATTAATAATCACAGAACATTAACTGGGAAATCAATGCTAATATAAGCAACTATATTAATTGAACTTGTATGCTTACTTTAACATATTTTTAAAACTATTTTGTGAAGTTTATAAGCAGAGAGATATAGCGGAATGTTTTCGCAGTCTGGTGAACAACTTGAATAGCAAAATGGATCAGGAGCATAATATTCTGAAGGTAAAATTGATCTGTTATGATACTGATAATTGATTTGTTTATAAAATGTGCCTCGGTTTACCTGTAATTCGATCTGTACTTTTCAGTTTAATTTTTCTATTTCCTTATTTAGCATTATTTCTATACAAATACCTGTCATTCTTTATAACCTATTTCCTTAAATGTTCTTTCAACTGTTTGCTCACTCATTCTCCCACGGTCTAGGACATACTGTAAATCGTTTTTGGATGTTTTTAAGATCCCGGCTAAGAAGTGAAGCCAAGTGGTTGAGTCATCTACAATAACAGCCTTGAAAAGATGGTGGGACAAGTGCATGGATAGGAAAGATTTAGAAGGATATTAGCCAAATACTTGCAAATTGGTTTAGCTTGAATGGACATATTGGTCAGCATAGATCAATTGGGCCAAAGGGCCTGTTTCAGTGCTGTATGACTCTGTGTCCAATGAATGATTTGTATTGCACTCAAAAACTGATTTTATTGATGTATTTCTACCATCTTTACAATTCATTCACTGATCTGGTCTTACTCTGCCAGAGCCTCTTGACTATTCATGTGCTGATCTTCCAGAGAGTGACCTACCTTATGGCCTCCTCTCCTTCAGTCAGCTCAAGTTTCCATGTCAAGCACACACAATAGACACAGAGTGTCTGACATTCCTCAAGGTTAAACACACCACCTTTGCACAGTGAAATGTTTTGTCGCTAAAAAGTGCTGAGAAAGATGAAGGAGGAAACACAGACAATTGATTGATAATTATCTATTGCTATACCTTTATCACCTTTGATCACTTTTGTTACCTCCCTGATGAAAAGTTAATCTCCTCTTCAGCATACCAATTGAATGTCTTATGCCGTACTCCTGGAAAAAAGTGGTATTTATCCCATTGGTCACTTTTATAAGGCAGTTATACAATTCTCACATCAGTCGATGATTCAAGTCTTGAAGTATTGATAGGCCACGAATTCTCCAGGTAATAGAGTGCACTAGTCACAGCCCAATCACCATCTATAAATTCTCTGACAACACAACTGTTGTTGGCAGAATCTCAGATGGCAATAAGAAGATTATGGGAGTGAGATAGAGCCTGGTATAGGCTGGTTGAGTGGTGTAGCAACAACAATCTTGGACTTAATGTCAGCAAGACCAGGAAATTTATTGTGGACATCAGGAAGGGGAAGTTAGGAGAACACATCTCAGTGTCAGAAGTGAAAAGGATGAATGGCTTCTAGTTCTTGAACATCACCATCTCAGAGGATCTATACTGGGTCCAACACATTGATACAATCATGAAGAAGGCTGCAGAGTTTGAGGAGATTTGTTATGTCACCAAAGCCTCTAGCAAATTTCTACATATGTACTGGGGAAAGCATTCTAACTGGTTGTATTGCCACCTGGTGTGGGGGCTCCAAGGTGCAGGATGAAAAGAGGCTGCAGAGGGTTATAAACTCAGCCAGCTCCATCACGGGCACAAGCCTTCGTCTATCGTGGGCATCTTCAAAAGGTGGTGCTTCACGAAGGCGGCATCCATCATAAAGGACCCTCACCATCTAGGACATGCCCTCTTCTCATTGCTTCCATCGGGAAGGAGGTACAAGAGCCTGAAGACCACACACAGAATTTTAGACAATCCTCAGAAGTAGAGAAAGGGAGCAGATTCAAGTTCTTGTGTGTTAATATCTCTGAGGACATAACTAGGACACAACATATTGATGCAGATATATGAGACAAGCCAGTGGCTATATTTCCTTAGGAGTTGGAGGAGATTTGGTTTGTCAACTAAAACACTCAAAAACTAAAAATGTACCGTGGAGATCTTTCTGACTGGCTGCATCACCGCCTGATATGCAGGAGGGGGGCAGTGCTGCACAAGATCAAAATATATAGCAGAAACATGGAAAATCAGTCAGTGCCATCAAGAGTACCAGTCTCTGTAGTATCCAAGACATCTTCAAGGAGCGGTGTCTTAGGAAGGCAGAGTGCATCATTAACGATCCCCAGCAGCCAGGACATGCCCTCTTCACACTGTTACCACCAGGAAGAAGGTACAGAAGCCAAAAGGCACACACTCAGTAATTCAGGAATAGCTTCTTCCCCTCTGCCATCCGATTTCTAAATGGGCATTGAACCAGTGAACACTACCTCACTACTTTATTTCCAGTATTTTGCTCTATATATTTTAATTTATCTATTTAATAGATATATACATATATATACATTGTAATTCAGTTTATTTTCATTGTAATTTCTCATGTATATCAGTGTACTGCTGCTGTAAAACAGCAAATTTCACTCCATTTGCTGGTGATATTAAATCTGATTTTGATTCCCCTCTGCCATCAGATTTCTGAATGGCCAATCAGCCCATGAATGCAACCTCACAATTCCTCTTGTACATTATGGTAATTTTTGCATCCTGTACTGTACTGCTGCAAAACAGCAAATTTCACAAAAAGTATCAGTGATGTGTAACCTGATTCTGATTCATGAGAGCAATGATTCCAATGTCACAGGGAGAACGATGGCCGGTCACTTCCTCCTTGTGCCATACTCCATTTGAAGCTGAACAAGAGCAGCCAATCAGTGTTGTTGCCAAGGTATCATATTCATGTGGTGTTCATCCCTTAAGAATATTTATTATACATCTTAATCAAACCAATGAGGAATCTGTATTTTTGAGAGCAATTTATAAGGTATCAGTTTTCTTGTACTAAATTCCAACTGATGGATCACAGGCTCAGTTCTCATTGGGTTATGTCTTGTAGATTTATCAGAGCACCATGGTTAACTCATTGAAGTGTTTAAAATGCACACAATCCACAGATGAAGACACTTTTTTCCTGGATATACCTCTATCTGTTTGCTCGGCTAATGCTGCAGAGAAGTTTGATTTCATGGTAAGTTTTTAAAAAAAAGGAAAATTAGGTAAATATTTCTTAAAAATTAGAGTGATTGATTACTTTCCTATTGCATAGGTTTTCTCCTTATGCTCCCACAGTCTCTATTGTATGGGCTAGTAAGTTACTTGGTCATTGTAAACTGTCCTGTGATGAGGTTGGGGTTAATTGGGGTTGTGGATTTGTTGGGTCAGCATGGCTCGAAGGGCCAGAGAGGCCGACTCCACACTGTATTGCTAATTAACTAACTGACTGACCACCTGTATTGTTTCTTACCTCGAAACATAAAATACTTAATCCAGAAAATTATCAAAAAATTTTAGGACACCTGTTTTCTTTTGACCTCAGGATGATCTTGCATATTCATTCATTTTTAAGTTAACTTTTCGCAAAGTGTTGAGAAATCAATTTGGCATGTTGATCCATTCCAGCATCGAACCTCTCCTGGAGAGTAGTGGCTGAATTGGAGTTTCCCAGTAGTTATGATGGAAAATCTGATCACTGACCTGCACCAGCTTAGACTTGGGACAAGTCTAGATATATCAAGATACATTTTAATGAAAGGGGACAGTGCTGAGAGTTACTATAAGCATGATTAATTGTCAACTTCAATGATTTGGAACATTTTAACTATTTTAAGCGTTTAGAATTAATTTCTAAAATAATTACTTCTTGTAATAGGATTTTTTGTTTACTAATAGTTTTTAACTGTAACTGACCAGGAAAATCAAAGTATCTTCACACATTTAGCAGCCTGGTATGTTAAGTTTACAGATAAGAATTGTGCCACATCTGGGCCTTGTATTGGTCACCTCCAACAAGGGAGGCCAACCATCTCGTCTTAATATCCAGTGGTATTGCCATTGAAAATTTGCCTATTATTAATATACTAGGTTTTAGCATTGAGTAGAGGGTCTATTTGTTCAGTACCTACCAGTTACAGCAAGCATTGAAGCCAATACAACAGATGACTAACTGCTTGAGAATTGGGACACAATGGTGGTGTAACAGTTAGTGCGACCCTACTACAGCTCGGGCATCAGAATTTGGATTTCAGTTCTGATTACATCCGTAAGATATTTGTACATCCTTCCTGTGAGCCTGTGGGATTCCTCTGGGTGCTCCGGTTTCCTTCACATCCCAAAGGTATTCTGGATAGTAGGTTAACTGGTCATGGTAAATGATCCTCTGGTCAGGCAATGGTTAAACAGGTGGGTTGCCTGGTGGTGCAGCTCATTGGGCTGGAGGGGCCTGTTTCAAGCTGTATCTCTAAACAAAATGGACATGATCTGGTACTTTTTTCTCTATCCTGTTCCTTTCTTCTTAAAGGAAAAGAGTCTTAAACAGTTTTTGAAGGAGGAAAAAATGGAAGGTGACAACAAATGTTATTGTACCAACTGTGAGATGAAGACTGAAACATCATCAGTAAGTATTCCAATTTGTCATCCTGGTATTTCTGTAATTCTTCATGCTGCAAATCAGAGGAGCAATAGAAGCAGCTGAATGGTAAAAATAATATTTTTTCCTGGACAAGTCATCTCCTTGAGCCCTTTAGTACTGCCAGATGTCAGTGCACTGTCTCCACTGGTGAGACGTGTCAAGTACATACAATATGGAATTCCATATGAAATGTATTCACATGAGGATTTACAACACGGAGAGTGAATGGCTGCAACATTTGAAATGTATAGCAAAGAGATCTGCTAATCTTCAGCTTTGCATTGATGAAACAGGAAAAGTAAAACTCAACTCTACCTTACATTTTTCAGAGATACTATTTTAAGCACTTGCCACAAATTCTTACATTTCAACTGAAGCGCTTTGAATTCGATTACAACTACATGACATTTCAGAAAATTACAGATTGCATTACTGTTCCCCCTGGTTTGGAATTTACAAGATCTCAGGTAACATTTTTGTCATTCAAAACAATACTGCAGTTTAAAATAATATTGAATTTTAAATCGAGGTGCATTTTGGAATGTTGTAATTTGCATCGTGCATTTTCAGTATGATTAACTCAGCAACCCCGGGGGATTAAAAAGCATTGTTCTGTCGGGGCTCCGGATTATGGTTGGCAGTAATTATTGGTAGTTCGTTGTAGTACAATTTTTTAGTTTTCCACACTTCTTCACTGTTAACAGTAACTCTTAGCCAGTTACTGTTGTTTCTTCCACTCCTTGTTAGTTTTGTTTTATTTGGAATTTTAATATTTGATGTATCAAATATTAATAAGAATTAATATTCAGTTTTATCTCAGAGAGTTTGGAGTGTTTCAATTTTTCTCTGAATGTTCACTTTGCTTTAGGTAGGACATAGAACTGGGCTAATACCGTATGTATGGCTCTGATACATTTGGTGCTAGAATTTGTAGCTACTCTGATTCATCTTGCCTGCCTTTAATATTTATGATATCTAGGCAACACAATGCTCATATTCTGCATTCTATCTGAAACCATGTGATCTTTATAAGAGGTGAGGAAGAACAGAACTGTGACACTGTTAGATTGTGTGGTTTCAATGTTTGATCTCGTCAGTCTTGTGTTGTTAAGACTGTTACAAAACACATCTAACTGTGATTTCACAGCACTTGCCATGTGAGATCATTGGTTGCACTCGTCTAACCACTGAAGATAACAGAAACAATACAGCTGGCACATGATGCTCTCATCTGAGGTTACGTTCAGTGACAAAGTTGAAAATTTCCCCTGATATTTACAATCACATTAATTTTATACCTTAATTGAAGTTTTCTTTTATTTATAGGATTTTCATAATGAATGGTGTGTACAATTTACAGTGAACAAGGTAAGACATGCAAATAAATGTATTACATTAACTGTGTCAATGGGGAGCTGAGAATGCTGTTCTGTAACACAACACCATGTTATGGTGCTTAAGACAATAAAGGACATAGAAACTCTAAAGAATAATTGACCAAGATTTTCTTCCATTAGAAATCTTGAGGCTTTTAGCAGTTTTGTGAATGGATGGAAAAACTAAAATTTTCTTTCAGGGAGATTTTTGGTAAGCTTGGATGTGTCAGTCTTGTTCATGGTTTGGGTGGAGGAAGAGAACTGTTTCACCTTCAATGAGCTATCAATTGCCTCTGTATTTTGCATTTGATGTGATGGTACTTGGGTCACTGTAGGTTCTACATACTTAAAAACCTGGGTATGTGATCTGTATAATTCTCCAATTAGATTTATACTTAATGTGCAATTAACATTTGAATATAGTTTATAGTAAATATTCTGTTTAAATTGCCAGTCCACTTTTCTGTATATAGACTTGCATATTCTATACCTTGACTGGTATTTCCCAGAAGAACTGAGTTAGCAACAAAATTAATCTTGAAATGCACTCACACTACCATGTTGGCAATGGTGCAAAGTGGCTTTGACCACTTAACCAGGTTAAAATTGTGGAGTGTAAATGAGGTATTAATGTTTGAAATGGTTGATTATAACTTGACAATCTAATTCAGGTTACATTCAGCAGTGTTAGTATGTTGACAAAGTGATGAACGTTGACACCCATAAAAATACCTGTAGTACCAAAGTTAGTGAATCACTGCTTCACATCTCTTCCACTCTAGTGCACAACATTCATGTGAGCAACAGGGTTCACTTTATAAAATTTTAAGCAAATGCATAGAGGGTGATAACTTTACTGAGCACCAATGGTCAGGATGTTGAGGCAACTGTTCTCTGTTCCCACTTGATTTTTCCAACCAAGCTTTGACACTGTCTTTTGATCTTCGCTGTTACAGTGAGGGCTCCTGCAGGCCTGAGGAATAGTTCCTCATCTTCTGTCTTTAATTGTCTCATGTTTTTCTCCATTGATAAACATAGACATGCCTGCTGACTATACACAGCAGGCCTGGTAATTGGTTTACTAATTCAGATGCACTGACATATAGTGATACATTTCTGTTTGCACGACATCCAGACAGATTGAGCCATACTTAGCAACACACACAGTTCATAATTTTCTTACTGCGTCTTTCTCACCGACTGTCAGTGACAAAAATCACTGCTTTATGAACACAACCACATGCAGCTGATGCTATTTTCAAAACAGTTTACTCAAAGCATGGTGTCGCATGCAGTGGCCACACAAGAGCACACTAGTCTGGCAACAGTCTCTTGCCAAAATTAAGCAGCATAATGACTCAGATAACCAAAGAGAACCCATTGCATTCACATTTAAGATCTTTAATCTCTCAGCCTCCTCCATGACAGCATCATTGATACCAACAGTGGCATGTTCCGAGCCCCACTTCCTGCAGTGAATATTCACCTTTTTCATTCTATTGACATTGATGTCCTGACTCAAGGCCACAATGCTCTCTATCTCCTCCCTGGAGAACAGTAATCTCATTCTCAAAGCCTCATTACCTCAGTTGGTTGCAACCTATGCAAAATATTCTACAAGTTTTCTGCATTCTCCTGCCATCTTTTTGCAGCTGGAAATGACTATGTTTGCTCTGTTTTCCAGTGCTGATGAAGGGTATCAGAGAACAAATGTTAACAGTTAACCTTTCCTCAGATGCAGCATGTATTGTTGACACTTTTCAGTAATCCTGTTTCTACATTAGGCATTTAATTTAGTGCTCATTCAAATTTTGTGCATTTTACATTGGATTTCAACATCAGATTACAGGAAAATAAGCTTTCCTCATCTAGATCAGGCTTCTGCATCTGTGTTCTTTCTCAACTATTTTTTAAGAGTTAGTGTTTATTCACATTTGAATCATAAAGATTCAAGACTCATGATTGTTTAATGTTATTTCCACTACACAAGTGTAAAGAAGAACAAATAATTATTACTCTAGATCTGATATAGCACAAATTAAACACAGCAAGATAAAGAATATCATAAAAAGCACAATAAATATAAATACACAGGTGAAATTATTTACATAAATTGATTGTATGTCCATCAAGTGACATGAGGCACAAGAGTGACTGTACGTGAGGTGACTGACAGGAAATGATAAAGTAGTGGTGGTGGGAGGTGTGGAAGCTCTGGTGAGTGGGTGGAGGTGTTGACAAGCCTTGCTTCATGGGGAAAGTAAAGGTTTTTGAGTCTGGTCCTGGCATGGATGTTAAGTTGTCTTCACCCTGATGCGAAGAGGATGAGCAGTCCATGAGCAGGGTGTGAGGGATCACTTTTACCTCAATGGCTACAACATGTTTTTGAGATAACATGAAAAGATTTTGAGACTGGTAAAATACTAATAACTAATATAGTAGAATATTGGGCAATTATTGACTTATGTTGAGAAGACCATAAGACATAGGAGCAGAATTAGGCCATCTGGCCTATCAAGTCTGCTCCGCCATTCAATCATGGCTGATCTTTTTTTCTTGTCCTCCTCAACCCCAGTTCCTGGCCTTCCGCCCATAACCTTTGTCCAATGAAAAACCTATCAATTGTTGCCTTCAATAGAACCAAAAAACTTGGGCTCCACAGCTGCATGTGTCAACAAATTCCACAAATTCACCACCCTTTGGCTAAAGAAATTTCTCTGCATCTCTGTTTTGAAAGAGTGTCCCTCTATCTTGAGGCTGTGTCCTCTTGTCCCAGACTATCCCACCATGGGAAATATCCTTTCCACATCCACTCTGTCTAGGCCTTTCAACATTCGAAAGGTTTAAATGAGATTCCCCCCCCCCCCCATCCTTCTGAATTCCAGTGAGTACAGACCCAGGGCCATCAAAATTTCCTCATATGATAACCCCTTCATTCCTGTAATCATCCTTGTCAACCTTCTCTGGACCCTCTCTAATGCCAGCACATCTTTCCTAAGATGAGGGGCCCAAAACTGTTCACAATACTCAAGGAGAGGCCTCACCAGTGCCTTATAAAGCTTCAGCAGCACATCCTTGTTCTTGTATTCTAGACCTCTTGAAAAGAATAATAACATGGTATATGCCTTCCTCCCCATTGACTCTACCTGCAAGCTAACCTTTAGGGTGTTCTGCACAAAGACTCCCAAGCCCCTGTGCATCTCAGATTCCTGGGTTTTCTCCTCATTTAGAAAATAGTCTGCACATTTATTTCTACTACCAATGTGCATGACCATACATTTTCCAACATTGTATTTCATTTGCCACTTTCTTGCCCATTCTCTTGATCTGTCTAAGTCCTTCTGAATCCTACCTGTTTCCTCAACACTACCTGCCCCTCTACCAATTTTTGTATCCTCTGCAAACTTGGCAACAAATCCATCTATTCCATCATGTAAATCATTTATATACAGCATGAAAATAAGTGGTCCCAACACCAGTCCCTGTGGAACACCACTAGTCACTGGCAGCCAACCAGAAAAGGATTCCTTTATTCCCACTCACTGCCTTCTACCAATCAACCGATGTTCTAATCATGTTAGTAACATTCCTGTAATACCATGGGCTCTTAACTTGGTAAGCACCCTCATGTGTGGCACCTTGTCAAGGGCCTTCTGAAAGTACAAATATACAACAGCCATAGCATCCCCTTTATCTATCCAACTTGTAATCTCCTCAAAGACTTCCAACAGGTTCATCAGGCAGGATTTTCCCTGAAGGAAACCATTGCCGACTTTGTATTATCTATTCCTGTGTCACAAAGTACTCCATCACCTCATCCTTAACAATTGAATCCAACATCTTCCCATCCACTGAGGTCCAGCTAACTAACTGGTCAATAATTTCCTTTCTGCTGCCTTCCTCCTTAAAGAGTGGAGTGACATTTACAACTTACCAGTCCCCTGGCACCATGCCAGAGTCTAATGACTTTTGAAAGATCATTTATAATGGCACTACAATCTCTAATGCTACCTCTTTCAGAATTCTAGGATGCAGTTACTCTGGTCCGGGTGACTTAAGCACCTTTAGGTCTTTCAGCTTTTTGATCACCTTTTCTCTTGTAACAGTAACTGCACCCACTTCTCTACCTTCACACACGACAACATCAGGCACACTGCTAGTGTCTTCCACAGTGAAGACTGATGCAAAATACTCATTTATTTCAGCAGCCATCTCCTGGTCCCCCGTTATTATTTTTCCTGCCTCATTTTCTAGCAGTCCTATATCCGCTCTTTTTTATTCTTAACATAACATTTTACTATCCAATTTGATATTATTTGTTAGCTTGCTTTCATATTTCTCTTCAGTTTCACCAATGAGAGGGAACTTGATGATGGTGAGGACAACGTGAGTGAGGTTGATGTTCTAGAGCATGTTGATATTAAGGGAGAGGAGGTGTTGGAGTTGTTAAAATACCTTAGGATGGATAAATTCCCGGGGCCTGTCAGAATATTCCCCAGGCTGCTCCATGAGGCAAGGGAAGAGATTACTGGGCCTCTGGCTAGGATCTTTATGTCCTCATTGTCCACAAGAATGGTACCAGAGGATTGAAGGGAGGCAAATATTGTGCCCTTGTTCATAAGAGGTAATAGGGATAGTCCAGGTAATTATAGACCAGTGAGTCTTACATCTGTAGTGGGAAAGCTGTTGGAAAAGATTCTTAGAGATAGGATCTATGGGCATTTAGAGAATCATGGTCTGATCAGGAATAGTCAGCATGGCTTTGTGAAGGGCAGATCGTGTCTAACAAGCCTGATAGAGTTCTTTGAGGAGGTGACCAGGGATATAGATGAGGGTAGTATAGTGGATGTGATCTACATGGATTTTAGTAAAGCATTTGACAAGGTTCCACACTGTAGGCTAATTCAGAAAGTCAGAAGGCATGGGATCCAGGGAAATTTGGCCAGGTGGATTCAGAATTAGCTAGCCTGCAGAAAGCAGAGGGTTGTGGTGCAGGGAATACATTCGGATTGGAGGGCTATGACGAGTGGTGTCCCACAAGGATCAGATCTGGGACCTCTACTTTTTGTGATTTTTATTAAGAACCTGGAATTGGGCTAGAAGGGTGGGGTGGCAAGTTTGCAGATGACACAAAGGTTGGTGATGTGGATAGTGTAGAGGATTGTCGAAGATTGCAAAGAGACATTGATAGGATGCAGAAGTGCGCAGAGAAGTGGCAGATGGAGTTCAACCCAGAGAAGTGTGAGGTTGTACACTTTGGAAGGACAAACTCCAAGGCAGAGTACAAAATAAATGGCAGGATACTTAGTAGAGTGGAGGAGCAGAGGGATTTGGGAGTACATCTCCACAGATCCCTGTAAGTTGCCTCACAGGTAGATAGGGTAGTTAAGAAAGCTTATGGGATGTTAGCTTTCATCAGTCGAGGGATAGAGCTTAAGAGTCAAGAGGTAATGATGCAGCTCTATAAAACTCTGGTTAGGTCACAGTTGGAGTACTGTGTCCAGTTCTGGTCGCCTCACTATATTAGGAAGCATGTGGAAGCATTGAAAAGGGTTCAGAGGAGATTTACCAGGGTGCTGCCTGGTTTAGAGAGTATGCATTATGATCAGAGATTAAGAGAGCTAGGGCCTTACTCTTTGGAGAGAAGGAGAATGAGAGGAGACATGATAGAGGTATACAAGATATTAAGCAGAATATATAGAGTGGACAGCCAGTGCTTCTTCCCCAGGGCACCACTGCTCAACACAAGAGGGCATGGCTTTAAGGTAAGGTGTGGGAAGTTCAAAAGGGATATTAGAGGAAGGATTTTTAATCAGAGAGTGGTTGGTGCATGGAATGCATTGCCTGAGTCAGTGGTGGAGGCAGATACACTAGTGAAATTTAAGAGACTACTAGACAGGTATATGGAGGAATTTAAGGTGGGGGGTGTTACATGAGAGGGTGGGTTTAAGGGTCAGCACAACATTGTGGGCTGAAGGGCCTGTACTGTGCTGTACTATTCTATGTTTTATGTCTACAAGTAGAGCCACACCACCCGGTCTGCCTACCTTCCTATCCCTCTGATGTAACATATAACTTAGAACATTCAGCTCCCAACTACAACCATCCTTCAGCCACGATTCAGTGATGGCTACACATCATACCTGGTAATCTGCAATACTACAACAAGGTCATCCACTTTATACTATGTGCATTTAGATACATCACCTTGAGTACCGTGTTTGCTATCCTTTCTGATTCTCAATCCCTAATGTTTTGATACTCAGCCTGTTGGCTGCAACTAAGTCCCATCACCTGCCTGCCCTTCCTGACAGTCTGACTGCATGCTTATCTTTACTTTTTTTACCATCCGTCCTTTCCCACCTGCAAAATTAGTTTGAACCCCACCCCCCCCCCCCCCCAACAGCTCTTACAAACCTGCCTACAAGAGTATTAGTCCCCCTTGGGTTCAGGTCACTTTTGAACTGGACTCCAGAAGAGATCCCAATGATCCAATAACCTGAAGTCCTGCTCCATGCACCAGCTTCTCAGCAACATATTTATCTGCCAGATTGTCCTGTTCTACCCTCACTGGCATGTGGCACAGGCAACAGTCCAGAAATTACTACCCAGGAGGTCCTGCTTCTCAGCTTTCTACCTAGCTCTCTAAATTCTCTTTTCAGGACCTCTTTGCTTTTCCTTCCTATGTCATTGGAATCAATATGTACCAAGACATTTGACTGCTCTCCAAAATATTGTGGATTCGATTCGAGACATCCCTGACCCTGGCATCTGGGAGGCAACATACCATCCGGGTGTCTCATTCACGTCTATGCAATATCCTGTCTGTCCCCTTCACCACTGAGTCCTCTATCACTACCGCTCTCTTCTTCTGCCTTTTTCCCTGTAACCCCGTCGCTGTGGCATTCTAACATGGGTCATCCCCCACGTAAGTACCTTATATTTGAGGGAAATGGCCGCAGGTGTGCTCTGCTCTCACTGTCTATTTCCATTTTTCCTGAGAATCACCAAGCTACTCGCCTCCTGCAACTGTGGAATGACTACTTCCCTGTAGTTTTGATCAATTATCTCTTCGGTCTCCCGTAGAAGCCGAAGGTCATCCAGTTGCTGTTCCAGATCCCTATCACGGTCTTCAAGGAGCTGCAGCCGGATGCACTTCACGCAGATGTAGTTCCCCGGGAGACTCTGGGTCTCCCAGTTCTCCAACATCTGGCACGAAGAACACACCAAAGCATTTAATTGGTACAATAAGTGAGATAAAAAAACAAAAAGGAAACATTAACAGATGCTTAAAAAGCCTGAGCCAAAACCTGCTGTTTCTACTTTACACTGACCTACTCCTGCCAGTGGCCATTCCGCTTTTCCCTTCTGTACTTCTATGTAGTTCCTAGAGTTCTGTTGATACTGCTGACAGGCGTACATGTGAGAACCATGTGCTGGTCAGAGTAAACAATGTCCTGAGTGCATTGGAACATGGAATATATCAGAATCCTGGAGCACTGCACACAGGCAAATGAATTTCCCTGAGATAAACTGTGAGTGATCAGGACATCCCTGTTAAGGGACCCTGTCCCATTATTGAAAAATTAATACCATTTCTATCTTTCATTCTCTCACTCAGGTGAATAATGCCCAAAATAATTCCCTTGTGGATGTTGTAAAGGACGAAGAAACACCTGTTCAACATCAAGAAGTGAATCGGGGAGATTCTGTGGTGTTTACAGGAAGAAATCCTGAGACCCCTCAAGGTACGTTGGAAGCTGCAGGCACAAAGCATCAGCATGGCTGGTGGGCTCGAGCACCAGCTGCAAGAAACATGACTGACCACGTGGGAATATTCATAAACTCTTCTGATGTGTTTAATTCATTCTGTCCTTTAGATCACGCACAGCAAGGTTCAACAGGACAAGAGGTAAGGAAACAGGAAATATTGAACATGAAGAAGAGCTCTTCTACATTTTCTTAAATAAATGCTGGAAGTCCCTGCTGTAATCAATTCTTCCTCCCACAGTCACAAAGTCCATCCAGGCTGGATCAATTCAGCAAAGCAGAGTAAATTTAAACCACTTACGCATGAGTAATTTACAGAAGCCAATTAAGCTGACTGCCAGCATATACTTGGAACGTAGGAGTAAACCAGAGTGCCCAGTGATTCCCATGCGGAGTGTATGCAAATTCCATGCAATAGCACGAGAGGTCTTAATCAGTGATCAGTGTCACCGGAGCTGTGACTTTTGGTAATTGGGGCAGTTTGGGAACAATATTAATTTGACCATTTCAGCGACTGTACCAATTAGCGGACATTTCATGAAAATTGTTAAAAAGGAATCGAAAAGGCAACCTACGATTTAACAAATCGTAGCAAATGATGTATTTTAATGAAACAGAGATTAGCCATCAATAATATTGCAATGCTACAAAACTGTATTGGTCCTTAATAGTTTTCAACACAGAAATTGATCCAGTGTACGTGTTCTTTTGATTGACTGTAAGTGACCAAAATCAGCGACGTTTCCTCACTTAGATAATGGATGGCATTCACACACTGCCTTAAACAAATGCATTCTTCAAATCTTCGGTTTCATTACAATGTGAAAAATGATTGGCAATACCTTCAAATTCTGTGCAGTTCTTGACTTTCTGAAGAAGTGAAATTATGTCATTCTCACTCCCAGCCATTTCTGGAATCTCCAGGCCTGAATACTTGAAACATCAGTGAGCAAAACCTTTCATTATTGACTTGCTCCTTATTTCCTGCCAACTGTCAGTGACAAAAATTGGTGTTTTTTCAACAAAAGTGCACGTAACAGACACTATTTTAAAAACTGTTTGCACTAAGCATGGTATAGTGTCTCTCACTCGACACTTGGGCCATATCTGAAACTGGTGACAGTATCTGGGCCAGGTGCATGTCAGATGCTGTGGTATCTATTGTAAAGTGGTTCTGTGAATGTCTAATGCTGCAGGAATGGTGGGTTGGAGATGTGCCATTACCGGTCATTCAAAGTGCTTCATGATTACTGGTGACTGTGCCACTATTTAGTTCTGCAGGTGTAGATTTCTTTGGTTCAGGGATGATGGTGGCTGATTTGAAGCATGTGGGGGCAGCAGACTGGATGAGTGATGAGTTGAAGATACTCATGAGGTGTCAGTGAGCTGGAGTGTACAGTCCCTGAGTATTCAGCATGGAATATTGTTTGGGCCAGCCATCTTCCGGAGTTTGACTCTGCAGGGGCCTTCTCACATCTGTTGCTGTTACAGACAGTGGCTGCTCACCTGGAAGAGTATTACCTTCCATGGCCGATGATGTGACTCCTGCCTCAAAGCATGCAATAAAGTTGCTGGAGTGTCAGGGAGGGAGCCATCACTGGTGAAGTCAGCGCAGTTTTTCCTTGTGTAGTCAGTAATGCCATTCGTGATCAGCAACATATGCCAGGGTTTGGTACAGGACAGGTGTTCCTGAACGTTTTGTGCGAAGGCTCTCATTGCCCACTTGATGCCAACGATGAGGTTTCTCCTGGCGGCCCTGAGAATTGTTCGATCTCTAAATAAATCAGTGTTGCAGTCAACACCGATCTACGCAGCATCTGTTATGGTCACATAACTACCTGTAAGGCCACAACATATTTTTGAGATGAGATGAGAAAATTTCCAGGCTAACTAAACAACAACCAACGAATGTAGTAATATTGGGCATTTATGGCCTTATTTAAAGAAGTATGTGTTGGTCAATGTACTGAGTGCATTGGAAAATGGAATATATCAGAATCCTGGAGCACTGCACACAGGCAAATGAACATCCCTGAGATAAACTGCGAGTGAGCAGGACATCCCTGTTCAGCGACTCGGTCCCATTATTGAAAAACTAATATTCCACTTTCTTTCTTTCATGCTCTCACACAGGTGAATAATGCCCAGAATGATTCCCTTGATGATGTTGTGAAGGACGAAGAAACACCTGTTCAACATCAGGAAGTGAATCGGGGAGATACTGTGGTGTTTACAGGAAGAAATTCTGAGACCCTTCAAGGTACGTTGGAAGCTGCAGGCACAAAGCATCAGTATGGCGGGTGGGCTCGAGCACGTGCTGCAAGAAACATGACTGACAATGTGGGATTTTAGTTAAAGAATATTCATAAACTCTTCTGACGTGTTTAATTCATTCTGTCTTTTAGATCACTCACAGCAAGTTGCCACAGGACAAGAGGTGAGGAAACAGCAACTATTTAACATGAAGACGTGCTCTTCTACTTTTTCTTTAATATATGCTGAAAGTCTTTGCTATAATCGATTCTTTCTCCCACAGTCACCAAGTCTCAAAAGTCCATAAAGGCTGGATCAATTTAGAAAATCAGAGTAATTTTATGTCACTTACACATGGGACATTTACAGAAGCCAATTAAGCTGACTGCCAGCATATCCTTGGAACGTAGGAGTAAACCAGAGTGCCCAGTGATTCCCATGTGGAGTGTATGCAAATTCCATGCAATAGCACGAAAGGTCTTAATCAGTGATCAGTGTCACTGGAACTGTGACTTTTGGTAATTGGGACAGTTTGGGAACTATATATATTTGCCCATTTGAGTTGCTGTCCCAATCAGAGGACATTTCATGAAAATCGTTAAAAAGGAATCGAAAAGACAAACTACAATTTAAAATAGTAACAAATTATGTAATTTAATGAAACAGAGAATAGCCGTCAATACTATGGCAAAGCTACAAAACTGTATTGGTCGCTAATAGTTTTCAACACAAAAATTTACCCAGTGTATGTGTTCTTTTGATTGACTGTAAGTGACCAAAATCAGCGACGTTTCCTCACATAGATGATGGATGGCCTTCACACACTGCTTTTAACAATTGCATTCTCCAAATCTTCGGTTTCATTACAATATGCAAAATGATTGTCAATACCTTCAAATTCTGTGCAGTTCTTGACTTTCTGAAGAAGCGAATTTATTTCATTATCACTCCCAGCCATTTCTGGAATCTCCAGGCCTGAATGCTTGAAACATCAGTGAGCAAAACCTTTCATTATTGACTTGCTCCTTATTTCCTGCCAACTGTCAGTGACAAAAATTGGTGTTTTTTCAACAAAAGTGCATGTAACAGACACTATTTTAAAAACTGTTTGCACTAAGCATGGTATAGTGTCTCTCACTCGACACGGGCCATATCTGAAACTGGTGACAGTATCTGGGCCAGGTGCATGACAGATGCTGTGGTATCTATTTAAAGTGGTTCTGTGAATGTCTAATGTTGCAGGAATGGTGGGTTGGAGATGTGCCATTGCCGGTCATTCAAAGTGCTTCATGATTACTGGTGACTGTGCCAGTATTTAGTTCTGCAGGTGTAGATTTCTTTGGTTCAGGGATGATGGTGGCTGATTTGAAGCATGTGGGGGTAGCAGACTGGATGAGTGTTGAGTTGAAGATACTCATGAGGTGTCAGTGAGCTGGAGTGTACAGTCCCTGAGTATTCAGCATGGAATATCATTTGGGCCAGCCATCTTCCGGAGTTTGACTCTGCAGGGGCCTTCTCACATCTGTTGCTGTTACAGACAGTGGCTGCTCACCTGGAAGAGTATTACCTTCCATGGCCGATGATGTGACTCCTGCCTCAAAGCGTGCAATAAAGTTGCTGGAGTGTCAGGGAGGGAGCCATCACTGGTGAAGTCAGCGCAGTTTTTCCTTGTGTAGTCAGTAATGCCCTTCGTGATCAGCAACATATGCCAGGGTTTGGTACAGGACAGGTGTTCCTGAACATTTTGTGCGAAGGCTCTCATTGCCCACTTGATGCCTACGATGAGGTTTCTCCTGGCGGCCCTGAGAATTGTTCGATCTCTAAATAAATCAGTGTTGCAGTCAACACCGATCTACGCAGCATCCGTTATGGTCATATAACAACCTGAAAGGCTACAACATATTTTTGAGATGAGATGAGAAAATTTCCAGGCTATCTAAAACAACAACCAACGAATGTAGTAATATTGGGCATTTATTGCCTTATTTAAAGAAGTATGTGTTGGTCAATGTACTGAGTGCATTGGAAAATGGAATATATCAGAATCCTGGAGCACTGCACACAAGCAAATGAACATCCCTGAGATAAACTGCGAGTGAGCAGGACATCCCTGTTCAGGGACTCGGTCACATTATTGAAAAATTAATATCCCACTTTCTTTCTTTCATGCTCTCACACAGGTGAATAATGCCCAGAATGATTCCCTTGATGATGTTGTGAAGGACGAAGAAACACCTGTTCAACATCAGGATGTGAATCGGGGAGATACTGTGGTGTTTACAGGAAGAAATTCTGAGACCCCTCAAGGTACGTTGGAAGCTGCAGGCACATAGCATCAGCATGGCGGGTGGGCTCGAGCACGTGCTGCAAGAAACATGACTGACCACGTGGGATTTTAGTTAAAGAATATTCATAAACTCTTCTGACGTGTTTAATTCATTCTGTCTTTTAGATCACTCACAGCAAGTTGCCACAGGACAAGAGGTGAGGAAACAGCAACTATTTAACATGAAGACGTGCTCTTCTACTTTTTCTTTAATATACGCTGAAAGTCTTTGCTATAATCGATTCTTTCTCCCACAGTCACCAAGTCTCAAAAGTCCATAAAGGCTGGATCAATTTAGAAAATCAGAGTAATTTTATGTCACTTACACATGGGTCATTTACAGAAGCCAATTAAGCTGACTGCCAGCATATCCTTGGAACATAGGAGTAAACCAGAGTGCCCAGTGATTCCCATGTGGAGTGTATGCAAATTCCATGCAATAGCACGAAAGGTCTTAATCAGTGATCAGTGTCACTGGAACTGTGACTTTTGGTAATTGGGACAGTTTGTGAACTATATATATTTGCCATTTGAGTGGCGGTCCCAATCAGTGGACATTTCATGAAAATCGTTAAAAAGGAATCGAAAAGACAAACTACGATTTAAAATAATAACAAATTATGTAATTTAATGAAACAGAGAATAGCCATCAATGCTATGGCAAAGCTACAAAACTGTATTGGTCCCCAACAGTTTTCAACACAAAAATTTATCCAGTGTATGTGTTCTTTTGATTGACTGTAAGTGACCAAAATCAGCGACGTTTCCTCACGTAGATGATGAATGGCCTTCACACACTGCTTTTAACAATTGCATTCTCCAAATCTTCGGTTTCATTACAATATGCAAAATGATTGTCAATACCTTCAAATTCTGTGCAGTTCTTGACTTTCTGAAGAAGCGAATTTATTTCATTCTCACTCCCAGCCATTTCTGGAATCTCCAGGCCTGAATATTTGAAACATCAGTGAGCAAAACCTTTCATTATTGACTTGCTCCTTATTTCCTGCCAACTGTCAGTGACAAAAATTGGTGTTTTTTCAACAAAAGTGCACGTAACAGACACTATTTTAAAAACTGTTTGCACTAAGCATGGTATAGTGTCTCTCACTCGACACTTGGGCCATATCTGAAACTGAAGACAGTACCTGGGCCAGGTGCATGACAGATGCTGTGGTATCTATTGTAAAGAGGTTCTGTGAATGTCTAATGCTGCAGGAATGGTGGGTTGGAGATGTGCCATTACCGGTCATTCAAAGTGCTTCATGATTACTGGTGACTGTGCCAGTATTTAGTTCTGCAGGTGTAGATTTCTTTGGTTCAGGGATGATGGTGGCTGATTTGAAGCATGTGGGGGCAGCAGACTGGATGAGTGATGAGTTGAAGAATCTCATGAGGTGTCAGTGAGCTGGAGTGTACAGTCCCTGAGTATTCAGCATGGAATATTGTTTGGGCAGCCATCTTACAGAGTTTGACTCTGCAGGGTCCTTCTCACATCTGTTGCTGTTACAGACAGTGGCTGCTCACCTGGAAGAGTATTATCTTCCATGGCCGATGATGTGACTCCTGCCTCAAAGCGTGCAATAAAGTTGCTGGAGTGTCAGGGAGGGAGCCATCACTGGTGAAGTCAGTGCAGTTTTTCCTTGTGTAGTCAGTAATGCCCTTCGTGATCAGCAACATATGCCAGGGTTTGGTACAGGACAGGTGTTCCTGAACGTTTTGTGCGAAGGCTCTCATTGCCCACTTGATGCCAACGATGAGGTTTCTCCTGGCGGCCCTGAGAATTGTTCGATCTCTAAATAAATCAGTGTTGCAGTCAACACCGATCTACGCAGCATCTGTTATGGTCACATAACAACCTGAAAGGCTACAACATATTTTTGAGATGAGATGAGAAAATTTCCAGGCTATCTAAAGAACAACCAACGAATGTAGTAATATTGGGCATTTATGGCCTTATTTAAAGAAGTATGTGTTGGTCAATGTACTGAGTGCATTGGAAAATGGAATATATCAGAATCCTGGAGCACTGCACACAGGCAAATGAACATCCCTGAGATAAACTGTGAGTGAGCAGGACATCCCTGTTCAGGGACTCGGTCACATTATTGAAAAACTAATATTCCACTTTCTTTCTTTCATGCTCTCACACAGGTGAATAATGCCCAGAATGATTCCCTTGATGATGTTGTGAAGGACGAAGAAACACCTGTTCAACATCAGGAAGTGAATCGGGGAGATACTGTGGTGTTTACAGGAAGAAATTCTGAGACCCTTCAAGGTACGTTGGAAGCTGCAGGCACAAAGCATCAGTATGGCGGGTGGGCTCGAGCACGTGCTGCAAGAAACATGACTGACCACGTGGGATTTTAGTTAAAGAATATTCATAAACTCTTCTGACGTGTTTAATTCATTCTGTCTTTTAGATCACTCACAGCAAGTTGCCACAGGACAAGAGGTGAGGAAACAGCAACTATTTAACATGAAGACGTGCTCTTCTACTTTTTCTTTAATATACGCTGAAAGTCTTTGCTATAATCGATTCTTTCTCCCACAGTCACCAAGTCTCAAAAGTCCATAAAGGCTGGATCAATTTAGAAAATCAGAGTAATTTTATGTCACTTACACATGGGACATTTACAGAAGCCAATTAAGCTGACTGCCAGCATATCCTTGGAACGTAGGAGTAAACCAGAGTGCCCAGTGATTCCCATGTGGAGTGTATGCAAATTCCATGCAATAGCACGAAAGGTCTTAATCAGTGATCAGTGTCACTGGAACTGTGACTTTTGGTAATTGGGACAGTTTGGGAACTATATATATTTGCCCATTTGAGTTGCTGTCCCAATCAGAGGACATTTCATGAAAATCGTTAAAAAGGAATCGAAAAGACAAACTACAATTTAAAATAGTAACAAATTATGTAATTTAATGAAACAGAGAATAGCCGTCAATACTATGGCAAAGCTACAAAACTGTATTGGTCGCTAATAGTTTTCAACACAAAAATTTACCCAGTGTATGTGTTCTTTTGATTGACTGTAAGTGACCAAAATCAGCGACGTTTCCTCACATAGATGATGGATGGCCTTCACACACTGCTTTTAACAATTGCATTCTCCAAATCTTCGGTTTCATTACAATATGCAAAATGATTGTCAATACCTTCAAATTCTGTGCAGTTCTTGACTTTCTGAAGAAGCGAATTTATTTCATTATCACTCCCAGCCATTTCTGGAATCTCCAGGCCTGAATGCTTGAAACATCAGTGAGCAAAACCTTTCATTATTGACTTGCTCCTTATTTCCTGCCAACTGTCAGTGACAAAAATTGGTGTTTTTTCAACAAAAGTGCATGTAACAGACACTATTTTAAAAACTGTTTGCACTAAGCATGGTATAGTGTCTCTCACTCGACACGGGCCATATCTGAAACTGGTGACAGTATCTGGGCCAGGTGCATGACAGATGCTGTGGTATCTATTTAAAGTGGTTCTGTGAATGTCTAATGTTGCAGGAATGGTGGGTTGGAGATGTGCCATTGCCGGTCATTCAAAGTGCTTCATGATTACTGGTGACTGTGCCAGTATTTAGTTCTGCAGGTGTAGATTTCTTTGGTTCAGGGATGATGGTGGCTGATTTGAAGCATGTGGGGGTAGCAGACTGGATGAGTGTTGAGTTGAAGATACTCATGAGGTGTCAGTGAGCTGGAGTGTACAGTCCCTGAGTATTCAGCATGGAATATTGTTTGGGCAGCCATCTTACGGAGTTTGACTCTGCAGGGTCCTTCTCACATCTGTTGCTGTTACAGACAGTGGCTGCTCACCTGGAAGAGTATTACCTTCCATGGCCGATGATGTGACTCCTGCCTCAAAGCGTGCAATAAAGTTGCTGGAGTGTCAGGGAGGGAGCCATCACTGGTGAAGTCAGCGCAGTTTTTCCTTGTGTAGTCAGTAATGCCCTTCGTGATCAGCAACATATGCCAGGGTTTGGTACAGGACAGGTGTTCCTGAACATTTTGTGCGAAGGCTCTCATTGCCCACTTGATGCCTACGATGAGGTTTCTCCTGGCGGCCCTGAGAATTGTTCGATCTCTAAATAAATCAGTGTTGCAGTCAACACCGATCTACGCAGCATCCGTTATGGTCATATAACAACCTGAAAGGCTACAACATATTTTTGAGATGAGATGAGAAAATTTCCAGGCTATCTAAAACAACAACCAACGAATGTAGTAATATTGGGCATTTATTGCCTTATTTAAAGAAGTATGTGTTGGTCAATGTACTGAGTGCATTGGAAAATGGAATATATCAGAATCCTGGAGCACTGCACACAAGCAAATGAACATCCCTGAGATAAACTGCGAGTGAGCAGGACATCCCTGTTCAGGGACTCGGTCACATTATTGAAAAATTAATATCCCACTTTCTTTCTTTCATGCTCTCACACAGGTGAATAATGCCCAGAATGATTCCCTTGATGATGTTGTGAAGGACGAAGAAACACCTGTTCAACATCAGGATGTGAATCGGGGAGATACTGTGGTGTTTACAGGAAGAAATTCTGAGACCCCTCAAGGTACGTTGGAAGCTGCAGGCACATAGCATCAGCATGGCGGGTGGGCTCGAGCACGTGCTGCAAGAAACATGACTGACCACGTGGGATTTTAGTTAAAGAATATTCATAAACTCTTCTGACGTGTTTAATTCATTCTGTCTTTTAGATCACTCACAGCAAGTTGCCACAGGACAAGAGGTGAGGAAACAGCAACTATTTAACATGAAGACGTGCTCTTCTACTTTTTCTTTAATATACGCTGAAAGTCTTTGCTATAATCGATTCTTTCTCCCACAGTCACCAAGTCTCAAAAGTCCATAAAGGCTGGATCAATTTAGAAAATCAGAGTAATTTTATGTCACTTACACATGGGTCATTTACAGAAGCCAATTAAGCTGACTGCCAGCATATCCTTGGAACATAGGAGTAAACCAGAGTGCCCAGTGATTCCCATGTGGAGTGTATGCAAATTCCATGCAATAGCACAAAAGGTCTTAATCAGTGATCAGTGTCACTGGAACTGTGACTTTTGGTAATTGGGACAGTTTGTGAACTATATATATTTGCCATTTGAGTGGCGGTCCCAATCAGTGGACATTTCATGAAAATCGTTAAAAAGGAATCGAAAAGACAAACTACGATTTAAAATAATAACAAATTATGTAATTTAATGAAACAGAGAATAGCCATCAATGCTATGGCAAAGCTACAAAACTGTATTGGTCCCCAACAGTTTTCAACACAAAAATTTATCCAGTGTATGTGTTCTTTTGATTGACTGTAAGTGACCAAAATCAGCGACGTTTCCTCACGTAGATGATGAATGGCCTTCACACACTGCTTTTAACAATTGCATTCTCCAAATCTTCGGTTTCATTACAATATGCAAAATGATTGTCAATACCTTCAAATTCTGTGCAGTTCTTGACTTTCTGAAGAAGCGAATTTATTTCATTCTCACTCCCAGCCATTTCTGGAATCTCCAGGCCTGAATATTTGAAACATCAGTGAGCAAAACCTTTCATTATTGACTTGCTCCTTATTTCCTGCCAACTGTCAGTGACAAAAATTGGTGTTTTTTCAACAAAAGTGCACGTAACAGACACTATTTTAAAAACTGTTTGCACTAAGCATGGTATAGTGTCTCTCACTCGACACTTGGGCCATATCTGAAACTGGAGACAGTACCTGGGCCAGGTGCATGACAGATGCTGTGGTATCTATTGTAAAGAGGTTCTGTGAATGTCTAATGCTGCAGGAATGGTGGGTTGGAGATGTGCCATTACCGGTCATTCAAAGTGCTTCATGATTACTGGTGACTGTGCCAGTATTTAGTTCTGCAGGTGTAGATTTCTTTGGTTCAGGGATGATGGTGGCTGATTTGAAGCATGTGGGGGCAGCAGACTGGATGAGTGATGAGTTGAAGAATCTCATGAGGTGTCAGTGAGCTGGAGTGTACAGTCCCTGAGTATTCAGCATGGAATATTGTTTGGGCAGCCATCTTACAGAGTTTGACTCTGCAGGGTCCTTCTCACATCTGTTGCTGTTACAGACAGTGGCTGCTCACCTGGAAGAGTATTATCTTCCATGGCCGATGATGTGACTCCTGCCTCAAAGCGTGCAATAAAGTTGCTGGAGTGTCAGGGAGGGAGCCATCACTGGTGAAGTCAGTGCAGTTTTTCCTTGTGTAGTCAGTAATGCCCTTCGTGATCAGCAACATATGCCAGGGTTTGGTACAGGACAGGTGTTCCTGAACGTTTTGTGCGAAGGCTCTCATTGCCCACTTGATGCCAACGATGAGGTTTCTCCTGGCGGCCCTGAGAATTGTTCGATCTCTAAATAAATCAGTGTTGCAGTCAACACCGATCTACGCAGCATCTGTTATGGTCACATAACAACCTGAAAGGCTACAACATATTTTTGAGATGAGATGAGAAAATTTCCAGGCTATCTAAAGAACAACCAACGAATGTAGTAATATTGGGCATTTATGGCCTTATTTAAAGAAGTATGTGTTGGTCAATGTACTGAGTGCATTGGAAAATGGAATATATCAGAATCCTGGAGCACTGCACACAGGCAAATGAACATCCCTGAGATAAACTGCGAGTGAGCAGGACATCCCTGTTCAGGGACTCGGTCACATTATTGAAAAATTAATATCCCACTTTCTTCCTTTCATGCTCTCACACAGGTGAATAATGCCCAGAATGATTCCCTTGATGATGTTGTGAAGGACGAAGAAACACCTGTTCAACATCAGGATGTGAATCGGGGAGATACTGTGGTGTTTACAGGAAGAAATTCTGAGACCCTTCAAGGTACGTTGGAAGCTGCAGGCACAAAGCATCAGCATGGCGGGTGGGCTCGAGCACGTGCTGCAAGAAACATGACTGACCACGTGGGATTTTAGTTAAAGAATATTCATAAACTCTTCTGACGTGTTTAATTCATTCTGTCTTTTAGATCACTCACAGCAAGTTGCCACAGGACAAGAGGTGAGGAAACAGCAACTATTTAACATGAAGACGTGCTCTTCTACTTTTTCTTTAATATACGCTGAAAGTCTTTGCTATAATCGATTCTTTCTCCCACAGTCACCAAGTCTCAAAAGTCCATAAAGGCTGGATCAATTTAGAAAATCAGAGTAATTTTATGTCACTTACACATGGGTCATTTACAGAAGCCAATTAAGCTGACTGCCAGCATATCCTTGGAACATAGGAGTAAACCAGAGTGCCCAGTGATTCCCATGTGGAGTGTATGCAAATTCCATGCAATAGCACGAAAGGTCTTAATCAGTGATCAGTGTCACTGGAACTGTGACTTTTGGTAATTGGGACAGTTTGTGAACTATATATATTTGCCATTTGAGTGGCGGTCCCAATCAGTGGACATTTCATGAAAATCGTTAAAAAGGAATCGAAAAGACAAACTACGATTTAAAATAATAACAAATTATGTAATTTAATGAAACAGAGAATAGCCATCAATGCTATGGCAAAGCTACAAAACTGTATTGGTCCCCAACAGTTTTCAACACAAAAATTTATCCAGTGTATGTGTTCTTTTGATTGACTGTAAGTGACCAAAATCAGCGACGTTTCCTCACGTAGATGATGAATGGCCTTCACACACTGCTTTTAACAATTGCATTCTCCAAATCTTCGGTTTCATTACAATATGCAAAATGATTGTCAATACCTTCAAATTCTGTGCAGTTCTTGACTTTCTGAAGAAGCGAATTTATTTCATTCTCACTCCCAGCCATTTCTGGAATCTCCAGGCCTGAATACTTGAAACATCAGTGAGCAAAACCTTTCATTATTGACTTGCTCCTTATTTCCTGCCAACTGTCAGTGACAAAAATTGGTGTTTTTTCAACAAAAGTGCACGTAACAGACACTATTTTAAAAACTGTTTGCACTAAGCATGGTATAGTGTCTCTCACTCGACACGGGCCATATCTGAAACTGGTGACAGTATCTGGGCCAGGTGCATGACAGATGCTGTGGTATCTATTGTAAAGAGGTTCTGTGAATGTCTAATGCTGCAGGAATGGTGGGTTGGAGATGTGCCATTACCGGTCATTCAAAGTGCTTCATGATTACTGGTGACTGTGCCAGTATTTAGTTCTGCAGGTGTAGATTTCTTTGGTTCAGGGATGATGGTGGCTGATTTGAAGCATGTGGGGGCAGCAGACTGGATGAGTGATGAGTTGAAGAATCTCATGAGGTGTCAGTGAGCTGGAGTGTACAGTCCCTGAGTATTCAGCATGGAATATTGTTTGGGCAGCCATCTTACAGAGTTTGACTCTGCAGGGTCCTTCTCACATCTGTTGCTGTTACAGACAGTGGCTGCTCACCTGGAAGAGTATTATCTTCTATGGCCGATGATGTGACTCCTGCCTCAAAGCGTGCAATAAAGTTGCTGGAGTGTCAGGGAGGGAGCCATCACTGGTGAAGTCAGTGCAGTTTTTCCTTGTGTAGTCAGTAATGCCCTTCGTGATCAGCAACATATGCCAGGGTTTGGTACAGGACAGGTGTTCCTGAACGTTTTGTGCGAAGGCTCTCATTGCCCACTTGATGCCAACGATGAGGTTTCTCCTGGCGGCCCTGAGAATTGTTCGATCTCTAAATAAATCAGTGTTGCAGTCAACACCGATCTACGCAGCATCTGTTATGGTCACATAACAACCTGAAAGGCTACAACATATTTTTGAGATGAGATGAGAAAATTTCCAGGCTATCTAAAGAACAACCAACGAATGTAGTAATATTGGGCATTTATGGCCTTATTTAAAGAAGTATGTGTTGGTCAATGTACTGAGTGCATTGGAAAATGGAATATATCAGAATCCTGGAGCACTGCACACAGGCAAATGAACATCCCTGAGATAAACTGCGAGTGAGCAGGACATCCCTGTTCAGGGACTCGGTCACATTATTGAAAAATTAATATCCCACTTTCTTCCTTTCATGCTCTCACACAGGTGAATAATGCCCAGAATGATTCCCTTGATGATGTTGTGAAGGACGAAGAAACACCTGTTCAACATCAGGATGTGAATCGGGGAGATACTGTGGTGTTTACAGGAAGAAATTCTGAGACCCTTCAAGGTACGTTGGAAGCTGCAGGCACAAAGCATCAGCATGGCGGGTGGGCTCGAGCACGTGCTGCAAGAAACATGACTGACCACGTGGGATTTTAGTTAAAGAATATTCATAAACTCTTCTGACGTGTTTAATTCATTCTGTCTTTTAGATCACTCACAGCAAGTTGCCACAGGACAAGAGGTGAGGAAACAGCAACTATTTAACATGAAGACGTGCTCTTCTACTTTTTCTTTAATATACGCTGAAAGTCTTTGCTATAATCGATTCTTTCTCCCACAGTCACCAAGTCTCAAAAGTCCATAAAGGCTGGATCAATTTAGAAAATCAGAGTAATTTTATGTCACTTACACATGGGTCATTTACAGAAGCCAATTAAGCTGACTGCCAGCATATCCTTGGAACATAGGAGTAAACCAGAGTGCCCAGTGATTCCCATGTGGAGTGTATGCAAATTCCATGCAATAGCACGAAAGGTCTTAATCAGTGATCAGTGTCACTGGAACTGTGACTTTTGGTAATTGGGACAGTTTGTGAACTATATATATTTGCCATTTGAGTGGCGGTCCCAATCAGTGGACATTTCATGAAAATCGTTAAAAAGGAATCGAAAAGACAAACTACGATTTAAAATAATAACAAATTATGTAATTTAATGAAACAGAGAATAGCCATCAATGCTATGGCAAAGCTACAAAACTGTATTGGTCCCCAACAGTTTTCAACACAAAAATTTATCCAGTGTATGTGTTCTTTTGATTGACTGTAAGTGACCAAAATCAGCGACGTTTCCTCACGTAGATGATGAATGGCCTTCACACACTGCTTTTAACAATTGCATTCTCCAAATCTTCGGTTTCATTACAATATGCAAAATGATTGTCAATACCTTCAAATTCTGTGCAGTTCTTGACTTTCTGAAGAAGCGAATTTATTTCATTCTCACTCCCAGCCATTTCTGGAATCTCCAGGCCTGAATACTTGAAACATCAGTGAGCAAAACCTTTCATTATTGACTTGCTCCTTATTTCCTGCCAACTGTCAGTGACAAAAATTGGTGTTTTTTCAACAAAAGTGCACGTAACAGACACTATTTTAAAAACTGTTTGCACTAAGCATGGTATAGTGTCTCTCACTCGACACGGGCCATATCTGAAACTGGTGACAGTATCTGGGCCAGGTGCATGACAGATGCTGTGGTATCTATTGTAAAGAGGTTCTGTGAATGTCTAATGTTGCAGGAATGGAGGTTTGGAGATGTGCCATTGCCGGTCATTCAAAGTGCTTCATGATTACTGGTGACTGTGCCAGTATTTAGTTCTGCAGGTGTAGATTTCTTTGGTTCAGGGATGATGGTGGCTGATTTGAAGCATGTGGGGGCAGCAGACTGGATGAGTGATGAGTTGAAGAATCTCATGAGGTGTCAGTGAGCTGGAGTGTACAGTCCCTGAGTATTCAGCATGGAATATTGTTTGGGCAGCCATCTTACAGAGTTTGACTCTGCAGGGTCCTTCTCACATCTGTTGCTGTTACAGACAGTGGCTGCTCACCTGGAAGAGTATTACCTTCCATGGCCGATGATGTGACTCCTGCCTCAAAGCGTGCAATAAAGTTGCTGGAGTGTCAGGGAGGGAGCCATCACTGGTGAAGTCAGCGCAGTTTTTCCTTGTGTAGTCCGTAATGCCCTTCGTGATCAGCAACATATGCCAGGGTTTGGTACAGGACAGGTGTTCCTGAACGTTTTGTGCGAAGGCTCTCATTGCCCACTTGATGCGTATGATGAGGTTTCTCCTGGCGGCCCTGAGAATTGTTCGATCTCTAAATAAATCAGTGTTGCAGTCAACACCGATCTACGCAGCATCTGTTATGGTCACATAACAACCTGAAAGGCTACAACATATTTTTGAGATGAGATGAGAAAATTTCCAGGCTATCTAAACAACAACCAACGAATGTAGTAATATTGGGCATTTATGGCCTTATTTAAAGAAGTATGTGTTGGTCAATGTACTGAGTGCATTGGAAAATGGAATATATCAGAATCCTGGAGCACTGCACACAGGCAAATGAACATCCCTGAGATAAACTGCGAGTGAGCAGGACATCCCTGTTCAGCGACTCGGTCCCATTATTGAAAAACTAATATTCCACTTTCTTTCTTTCATGCTCTCACACAGGTGAATAATGCCCAGAATGATTCCCTTGATGATGTTGTGAAGGACGAAGAAACACCTGTTCAACATCAGGAAGTGAATCGGGGAGATACTGTGGTGTTTACAGGAAGAAATTCTGAGACCCTTCAAGGTACGTTGGAAGCTGCAGGCACAAAGCATCAGTATGGCGGGTGGGCTCGAGCACGTGCTGCAAGAAACATGACTGACCACGTGGGATTTTAGTTAAAGAATATTCATAAACTCTTCTGACGTGTTTAATTCATTCTGTCTTTTAGATCACTCACAGCAAGTTGCCACAGGACAAGAGGTGAGGAAACAGCAACTATTTAACATGAAGACGTGCTCTTCTACTTTTTCTTTAATATATGCTGAAAGTCTTTGCTATAATCGATTCTTTCTCCCACAGTCACCAAGTCTCAAAAGTCCATAAAGGCTGGATCAATTTAGAAAATCAGAGTAATTTTATGTCACTTACACATGGGACATTTACAGAAGCCAATTAAGCTGACTGCCAGCATATCCTTGGAACGTAGGAGTAAACCAGAGTGCCCAGTGATTCCCATGTGGAGTGTATGCAAATTCCATGCAATAGCACGAAAGGTCTTAATCAGTGATCAGTGTCACTGGAACTGTGACTTTTGGTAATTGGGACAGTTTGGGAACTATATATATTTGCCCATTTGAGTTGCTGTCCCAATCAGAGGACATTTCATGAAAATCGTTAAAAAGGAATCGAAAAGACAAACTACAATTTAAAATAGTAACAAATTATGTAATTTAATGAAACAGAGAATAGCCGTCAATACTATGGCAAAGCTACAAAACTGTATTGGTCGCTAATAGTTTTCAACACAAAAATTTACCCAGTGTATGTGTTCTTTTGATTGACTGTAAGTGACCAAAATCAGCGACGTTTCCTCACATAGATGATGGATGGCCTTCACACACTGCTTTTAACAATTGCATTCTCCAAATCTTCGGTTTCATTACAATATGCAAAATGATTGTCAATACCTTCAAATTCTGTGCAGTTCTTGACTTTCTGAAGAAGCGAATTTATTTCATTATCACTCCCAGCCATTTCTGGAATCTCCAGGCCTGAATGCTTGAAACATCAGTGAGCAAAACCTTTCATTATTGACTTGCTCCTTATTTCCTGCCAACTGTCAGTGACAAAAATTGGTGTTTTTTCAACAAAAGTGCACGTAACAGACACTATTTTAAAAACTGTTTGCACTAAGCATGGTATAGTGTCTCTCACTCGACACGGGCCATATCTGAAACTGGTGACAGTATCTGGGCCAGGTGCATGACAGATGCTGTGGTATCTATTTAAAGTGGTTCTGTGAATGTCTAATGTTGCAGGAATGGTGGGTTGGAGATGTGCCATTGCCGGTCATTCAAAGTGCTTCATGATTACTGGTGACTGTGCCAGTATTTAGTTCTGCAGGTGTAGATTTCTTTGGTTCAGGGATGATGGTGGCTGATTTGAAGCATGTGGGGGTAGCAGACTGGATGAGTGTTGAGTTGAAGATACTCATGAGGTGTCAGTGAGCTGGAGTGTACAGTCCCTGAGTATTCAGCATGGAATATCATTTGGGCCAGCCATCTTCCGGAGTTTGACTCTGCAGGGGCCTTCTCACATCTGTTGCTGTTACAGACAGTGGCTGCTCACCTGGAAGAGTATTACCTTCCATGGCCGATGATGTGACTCCTGCCTCAAAGCGTGCAATAAAGTTGCTGGAGTGTCAGGGAGGGAGCCATCACTGGTGAAGTCAGCGCAGTTTTTCCTTGTGTAGTCAGTAATGCCCTTCGTGATCAGCAACATATGCCAGGGTTTGGTACAGGACAGGTGTTCCTGAACATTTTGTGCGAAGGCTCTCATTGCCCACTTGATGCCTACGATGAGGTTTCTCCTGGCGGCCCTGAGAATTGTTCGATCTCTAAATAAATCAGTGTTGCAGTCAACACCGATCTACGCAGCATCCGTTATGGTCATATAACAACCTGAAAGGCTACAACATATTTTTGAGATGAGATGAGAAAATTTCCAGGCTATCTAAAACAACAACCAACGAATGTAGTAATATTGGGCATTTATTGCCTTATTTAAAGAAGTATGTGTTGGTCAATGTACTAAGTGCATTGGAAAATGGAATATATCAGAATCCTGGAGCACTGCAGAAAGGCAAATGAACATCCCTGAGATAAACTCTGAGTGAGCAGGACATCCCTGTTCAGGGACTCGGTCACATTATTGAAAAATTAATATCCCACTTTCTTTCTTTCATGCTCTCACACAGGTGAATAATGCCCAGAATGATTCCCTTGTTGATGTTGTGAAGGACGAAGTAACACCTGTTCAACATCAAGAAGTGAATCAGGAAGATTCTGAGGTGTTTACAGGAAAAAATCCTGAGACCCCTCAAGGTACGTTGGAAGCTGCAGGCACAAAGCATCAGCATGGCTGGTGGGCTCGAGCACCTGCTGCAAGAAACATGACTGACCACGTGGGAATATTCATAAACTCTTCTGATGTGTTCAATTCATTCTCTCCTTTAGATCACTCACATCCAGTTTCCACAGGACAACAGGTAAGGAAGCAGCAAATATTAAGCATGAGCAAGGGCTCTTCCATCTTTTTTTTTATTAAACCACTCACCATTCTTGCTGCAATTGATCTTTTCTCCCACAGTCACCAAGTCACTGAAATGCATCCAGGCTGTGTCCATTTAACATCTTTGTGTAATTTTACTCTTGATATTCACCCTGCACTCTTTCACCTTTAACAGCCCTGTGAAATGATATAGTCCTTCTCACTCAGTTCACAGCTCTGAGGAATATTACCCTCTCCCCTCCTTGCTTCTGAAAAACTTTTGGGATGTGTTCTCACAATAAGTCTCCGTCAGTTGAAGAACAAGTGAGGGAAATCAGTTAGCATTTCAAATGTCTATAAAGTTCTTGTACACACACAGTAAACCTGACCACACCCCCCTCCCCCACAGTATTGAATCTCCCAAAAGCCACTTCCACCACAGGGTAATTTACAGAAGCCAATTAAGCTGGTCAGCATGTCCTTGGGATGTGGGAGCAAACCAGAGTGCCCACAGTAATCCCATGCAGAGTGTTTGCAAATTTGATGCAGACAGCATGAGTGGTCATAATCAGTGGCCAGAGTCATGTCAAGTCAATTCACTTTTATTGTCATTTCGACCATAACTGCTGGTACAGTATATAGTAAAAATGAGACAATGTTTTTTCAGGACCATGGTGTTACATGACACAGTACAAAAACTAGACTGAACTACGTAAAAAACAACAACACAGAGAAAGCTGCACTAGACGGCAGACATACACAGGGCTACATAAAGTGCACAAAAACAGAGCAGGCATTACAATAAATAATAAACAGGACAGTAGGGCAAGGTGTCAGTCCAGGCTTCGGGTATTGAGGAGTCTGATAGCTTGGGGTAAGAAACTGTTACATAGACTGGCTGTGAGAGCCCGAATGCTTCGGAGCCTTTTCCCAGACAGCAGGAGGGAGAAGAGATTGTATGAGGGGTGCATGGGGTCCTTCATAATGCTGTTTGCTTTGTGGATGCAGCGTGTGGTGTAAATGTCTGTAATAGCTGGAAGAGAGACCCCGATGATCTTCTCATCTGACCTCACTATCCATTGCAGGGTCTTGCGATCTGAGATGGTGCAATTTCTGAACCAGGCAGTGATGCAGCTGTTCAGGATGCTCTCAATACAACCCCTGTAGAAGGTGATGAGGATAGGGGGTGGGAGATGGACTTTCCTCAGCCTTCGCAGAAAATAGAGACGCTGCTGGGCTTTCTTTGCTATGGAGCTGGTGTTGAGGGATCAGGTGAGATTCTTCGCCAGGTGAACACCAAGAAATTTGGTGCTCTTTACATTCTCTACTGAGGAGCCGTTGATGTTCAGTGGGGAGTGGTCGCTCTGTGCCCTCCTGAAGTCAACAACCATCTCTTTTGTTTTGTTCACATTCAGAGACAGGTTGTTGGCTGTGTACCAGCCCATTAGCCACTGCACCTCCTCTCTGTAAGCTGACTCGTCGTTCTTGCTGATGAGACCCACCACAGTTGTGTCATCGGCGAACTTGGTGATATGGTTCGAGCTGTGTGTTGCAGCACAGTCGTGGGTCAGCAGAATGAACAGCAGTAGACTGAGCACACAGCCCTGGGGAGCCCCCGTGCTCAGTGTGATGGTGTTGGAGATGCTACTCCCAATCCGGACTGACTGAGGTCTCCCAGTCAAGAAGTCTAGGATCCAGTTGCAGAGGGAGGTGTTCAGGCACAGTAGGCTCAGCTTTCCAATCAGTTTCTGAGGGATGATTGTGTTGAATGCTGAACTGAAGTCAATGAACAGCATCCGAACGTATGTGTCTTTTTTGTCCGGGTGGGTTACGGCCAGGTGGAGGGTGGTGGCATTGGCGTCATCTGTTGTGCGGTTGGGACGGTACACAAACTGCGGGGGTCCAGTGAGGGGGGCAGCAGGGTCTTGATATACCTCATGACGAGCCTCTCGAAACACTTCATGATGATGGATGTGAGTGCAACGGGACGGTAGTCATTTAGGCAGGACACTGAAGACTTCTTCGGCACGGGGACGATGGTGGCGGCCTTGAAGCACGTTGGAATGGTGGCGCTGCTCAGGGAGATGTTGAAGATGTCAGTGAGAACATCTGCTAGCTGGTCTGCACATCCTCTGAGCACTCTACCAGGGATGTTGTCTGGTCTAGCAGCCTTCCGTGGGTTGACCCTGCACAGGGTTCTTCTCACGTTGGCCACGGTGAGACACAACACCTGGTCATTTGTAGGAGGGGTGGACTTCCTCGCCACCACGTCATTTTCTGCCTTAAACCGGGCGTAGAAGTTATTCAGCGGATCTGGGAGGGAGGCATCACCTGCACAGTCAGGTGATGTTGTTGTCCTGTAATTGTTGATGTCCTGGATGCCCTTCCACATGCGCCTCGTGTCGCCACTGTCCTGGAAGTGGCTGTGGATTAGCTGAGCGTGTGCACACTTTGCCCCTCTGATGCCTCAGGACAGTTTGGCCCTTGCTGTTGTTAGAGCTACTTTATCGCCTGATCTGAAGGCGGAGTCGCGGGACCTCAGCAGCGCACGCACCTCTGCGATCATCCATGGCTTCTGGTTAGTGCGTATAGTGATGGTCTTGGACAGAGTAACATCATCAAAGCACTTGCTGATGTAGTAGCTGGTCACTGATACTGTGTACTCCTCTAAGTTGGTAGAGTCGCCATTGGTTACAGCCTCCCTGAACATGTGCCAGTCAGTGTTCTCAAAGCAGTCTTGAAGAGCAGAGGTGGCTCCTGCTGGCCAGGTTTTCAGCTGCTTCTGAACTGGTCTGGAGCGCCTGACGAGCGGTCTGTATGCTGGGATTAGCATTACAGAGATGTGGTCTGAGTATCCGAGGTGGGGGCGGGGCTCCACCCGGTACGCATCGGGGATGTTTGTGTAAACCAGGTCCAATGCGTTCTCCTCCCTTGTTGCAAAGTCCACATACTGATGGAATTTGGGGAGCACTGACTTAAGGTTCACGTGGTTAAAATCACCGGTGACAATAAACAGACCATCAGGATGTGCGTTCTGCAGTTCGCTAATAGCCCCGTACAGTTCACAGAGCGCCTCTTTAGCATTAGTGCTAGGGGAAATGTAGACACCGAATATAAGGACAGAGGTGAATTCCCGTGGCAAATAAAATGGTCTGCGTCGAACTGCCACAAACTCCACTAACGATGAGCAGTGTCTGGAAACCAGCACAGAGTTCTGGAGCTGGAGCTGGAGTCACTGGAGCTTTGATTCGGTTCATTGGGACACATCAGGACCAGTGTATTTTGGCCCATTTAATGGTTGGCATAATCAGCTGAAATTCCATGGCAATAGTTAGAACAAGTATCAGGAAGATAAACGATTATTTAAAGCAGTTACAAATTATGTGTTTAAATGAAACACAGAACAAATTATCAATTCTACTCCAGTATTATAAAACTTTATTCATTCCTAATAGTTATCAACAGAGGAATTCATCCAGTGTACGAGTTCTTTTGATTTAGTGTACAGCAATGGGCTCAGGGCATTGTCTTGTGTGGCACTTGTGTTGAGAATAATTGGAGCGTTGTGCATCCTGACCATCTGAGGTCTGTTGGTTAGGAAGTCCCACACCCTGCTTCCCAGTGATCTTTATAGACCAATGAGTAGGAGTTTGTTCACCAACGTCAGTGAGCCCATAGTGTTGAGTGCTGAACTGGAATCCGGAAACCACATTCTGACATATGTGTCCTTGTTTTCTCGGTGTGTCAGGACCGGGGGCATGACAGATGCTCTGGCATCGGTTGTGGAGTGATTCTGTTAATGAGCATCATGGTGAATGTCTAATAGAGCAGAAGTGGAGTTTTGATATGTGCCAATACCAGCTGTTCAAAGCACTTCATGACTACTGGCATCAGTGCCACCGGTCAGTAGTTGGTTAGTTCTGAGGTGGAGAGTACTTTGGTACGGATGATGGTGGCGGATTTGAAGCTCGTGGGGTCAGCAGCCTGGAGGAGTGAATCGTTGAAGATATCCATGAAGGTGGCAGTGAGGTGGTGTGCACACTCTCTGAGTACTCGGCCTGGAATGTTGTCTCGCCCTGGCATCTAACGTGGTTTCCCTCTACAGACTCCTACTCCCACCTGTTGCTGTTACAGACACTGGCTGCTCTCCTGGAAAGTGGGCAGCTTTCGTGGCTGGAATTGGATTGCACTCCAGGACATTCCTGTTCCGGGACTCTGTCCCATTATTGAAAATTTAATATCCCACTTTCTTTCTTTCATGCTCTCACACAGGTGAATAATGCCCAGAATGATTGGCATGTGGATGATGTGAAAGATGAAGAAACAGCGGATCAACATCAGGAAGTGAATCGGGAAGATTCTGTGGTGTTTACAGGAAGAAACCCTGAGACCCCTCAAGGTACGTTGGAAGCTGCAGGCACAAAGCATCAGCATGGCTGGTGGGCTCAAGCACCTGCTGCAAGAAACATGACTGACCACGTGGGAATATTCATAAACTCTTCTGATGTGTTCTATTCATTCTCTCCTTTAGATCACTCACAGCAAGTTTCAACTGGACAAGAGGTAAGGAAACAGAAAATATTGAACATGAACAAGTCCTCTTCTACCTTGTCTCTAATGAACCATTCAAAGTTCTTCCTATAATTGATCCTTTCTCCCACAGTCACCAAGTCACTGAAATCCATCCAGGCCGGATCAATTCAACAAATTTGAGTAATTTGAAGCTACTTACCCACCAATGTCACTGGGGCTGTGAGGCAGCTGCACTGCTGCCGTCTCACTGCTCTTTCTCTTTGAGATTTCTTTTGGTTCTGAAACCAGGCGTTTGTGATTGCCAGTCTGAACAAACAAGGATTTGTTTTAGCTGTTTTCAGAGCATTATATCTTTATTATTTTCACTTAAGAAGAAATATTTTCAGGCTAAGACAATTACATAGTCTTGTACATGGATAAAGGTAAAGGTAAAAATTCATGTTGAACTCTGAGTCAAGAGTTGTGGAAATCTTGTGTAAATGACATCATCTGTAAGAAAATTTTACATTCTTTCAAGTATTCTTCAGCAAAAATCCTAAAACAAAGTACCACAAATCTGAAATAAATATTGAAAAAACTGAAAATACTGAATAGGTTAGGAAACAGCTATGTTAAGAGAAACTGGGTTAATATTTCAGGTCAATCAAACACCTTGATCTGAAACATAGAAAACCTACAGCACAATACAGGCCCTTCGGCCCATAGTGCTGTGCCAAACATACTTACTTTAGAAATTACTTAGGGTTACCCATAGCCCTCTATTTTTATAAGCTCCATGTACCTATCTAGGAATCTCTTAAAAGACCCTGTCGTATCTACCTCCACCACCGTCACCAGCAGCCCATTCCACGCACTCACCACTCTCTGTGTAAAAACAACTTACACCTGACATCTCCTCTGTATCTACTTCCAAGCACCTTAAAACTGTGCCCTCTCAGGGCACAGACTCTGAGACATTCACTCTTTCTCTTTCTTCAGATGCTGCCTGACCTGCTGAGTACTCACAACATTTTCTGTATTCAATTTAATCTTTTAGCAGAAATTTGGCCAGTACTTCTAAGAAAACTAGCCCATTTTCCAATTGGTCATCCTTGTATCGTGGTAAAGAAGTCACGTCCCTGACAGGAAAATGTTGAAATTGTCTTGTCTGCTTGATAGCATCAAATTTAACTCAGTTTGCTCAATTTATCAGAGGTGTAAATGTAAATGACTGGCCAGTGCAAAGAAAAGTAAAATTAACAATATCTTTCTGTTGCATTTCTCTGCTTTAGGAGAAAAAGTATGAATTGTTTGCAATATGGCACCACAGAGGAAGCTATGGAAGTGGCCACTATTATGCTGAAATCAAATCAGACTCTGGTGACTGGTACAATTTTAATGATGAAAATGTTGAACAGGTAAAAATTAAGAACAGAATGAAAAGTTGTCTAAAGCAGCATTATACCTCACACAAAAGAATCTGATTATGTTGTTGGAGGTTAATCATCCCATTCATAAAGTACAAGATCACTGTAGGAGCTGAGTTGGAAATTTATTTACTTAGCTCTCGATAATTCCATGCCAGATTGTTTTGGAGATCAAATGTAAACATTTATAGTATTATAGGATTAACTTTAAACACATCAGACTGATCATGTGAGCTACCAGACAGTGGTTTTTTTTTATTCATTTGTAGAATGACATTGTCATTGCCCCTGAGAGAGTGCTGAGTCACCTGCTTCGTCTCTGCACTCTGAGTGTACCTGTTTCTCAATGCTGTGAGGTGGAGGGTTCCCAGAATTAGACCCAGAAATAATGTAAAAATCATTATATAGATCAACGTTGAGAGAGTGAGCAACTTGCAGGGAAAATATAAAAAAACAGTCATTTTTATGTCTTTCCCTCTAATAAAGAATGTATAGGATTGAGAAAAGTTCTCAGATAAGCTTCCTCAGAACTGAGACAGAACATTATTTCACTGAATTTATTGTTGATGATCATTACATTTATTGTGTTAGTGCTTTTAGTTTTGAACTCATGTCATATACCTTCGTGACAGATAGTAAAATGTTGATGTTTTTTTTTCATGTTGCCTATGAATATTTATTCATCCTGGCATTTCATTAAGAAAATGGATATCAATCTAAGGTAATGATCAAATTTATTCAATGCATAATCTATTGTGCAAGAGATTTTATATAATTTTTTTATTGAAGTTCATCATCAAAAAAACATTTCCATTAGATGTATTTCAGACATTGTACATATATATCATATAATCATATATATCACAAATCTCCACAAAGTATTTATCTGAGGTATACACTTACAGAAAAGAGTGGAAAGAAAAAACAAGCAAAAGGAAAGAACTATGTACAAGTAGGGAGTGATCTTTTTTTTACAACAGATTCATTGATTTGTGAGAATAAAATCAGGCCTATGAGACATTATGTAGTTAAACCATTTTTCCCAGTATGAATCAAATTGTTCCAGCTTATGGTTAACAGATGTTGTTATCATCTCCATTATGTAAATGTCCATTGTAATTTCCATCCATGTATTTAAAGTTGGGCTCTCCTGTGATAACCATTTCCTAGTAAGAGTCTTTTTACCAGCCACCAACAGTATATTCATTAAATATTTATCTCTTTTCAACCATTCTTGAGGTTTATTTCCAAAATATATGGTCTTACTCTCAAAGGGTATTTCACATTTAAAGATGTCTTGTAGGGTATTGTGTATCCCCCTCCAATAGTTTTTGATAACAGGGCAGTCCCAAAAAATATGATAATGATTTGCATTTTGATTTCCACAATTTCTCCAGCAAACAGGGAGGTTACGATCATAATGGGATTTCTGAGAGGGTGTAATAAAATATCTTATCAAGTTTTTTCATCCAAACTCCCTCCATTTCTGTGAACTGGTACACTTCCATTGATACCTCCTTATTGTTGTCCATTCTTCCTCAGATATAATTATCCCTCCTTCCTTCTCCCATTTTGTTTTAATGTATGAAGTCGAATGTGTTTTAAGATTTGACAACCTCTTATACATGCTTGAAATGATTCTACCACCATTATCTGAATTATATGCTTTTCTAAATAGCTGTTTCAAGCACGTACTTGCCTTGGTTACATTTTTAAGTGTCTTATTAACATATTGTCACATCTGTAAATACCGATAAAAATCTTGTTTTTCTATTAAGTGTTTCTCTTTAAGCATTTCAAAACTGAACAGTGTTTCTTCTTTCATTATGTTGCAAAGAACTGTTATTCCTTTAGCTGTCCAGTCCTTAAATCTAGCAACCAAATTATTTGGTGTAAAATCCGAGTCATATGCACACCATTTAAGAATTGCAATATCTCCCTCTAGATTATATTCTTTTATAGCAGTTTTCCATATTTTAAAAGTCAATTTCACCCATGGGTTATCAATAGTATTTATGTACCTTTGCAGGTTGTTATCAGCCAAAATTGCTTGTATAGGGATGGGAAGTACCCGCTCCTCAATGTTTTTCCATTGAGCGTCACATGATGGGTTGCACCAACATATCACAGCTCTCAACTGTGCTGCAAAATAATAATCTCTAAGAGAAGGTTAGCCCCATCCCCCCTTTTCCCTTGCTAATTGCAAAGTTTTGAGACTCCCTGGTCTACAATTTCCTGGGCTATCTCTACTCCCTTTCTTGAATAAAGGAACAACATCCGCAACCATCCAGTCCTCTGGAACCTCTCTCCACCCCCATTGATGATGTAAATATCATTGCCAGAGGACCACAAAGGTAGTCATCTCGGGATTACTGCCTTTGCCACATGACAGTGAGTATAGGAATAGAGTGAGGTGGTGGATAAATGTGTGGCTGAGGGATTGGAGCAGGGGGCAGGGATTCAGATTTCTGGATCATTGGGATCTCTTTTGGGGCAGGTGTGACTTGTACAAAAAGGACAGGTTGCACTTGAATCTCAGGGGGACCAATATCCTGGTCGGGAGATTTAATCTAAAATTGTTGGAAGGTGGGAACTGAACTGAAGAGACTGGGGAAGAGGCAGTTGGCTCACAAATAGAAAAAGCTTGGAGACAGTGTGTGAGGGAGGATAGGCAAGTGATAAAGCAGGGACGTGCTCATTCCCCTCCATAGATGCTGCCTGACCTATTGTGCAAGAGATTTTAAAGTTAACAAACATTATTACATTATTTTGAAAGACACTACATTTGAAAGTCATCACAGTATAGTATTGTCCATTAGATATATTCAAAAGGTGATCATTTGTTTAGTGCAGTAGAAATTTTAAAAAGTATTTAAATTGATCTACAACTGGGAAATTAAAGAAGTTGATAGGAACAATGTACATATTGATCCATACTGGTAGAAGACATTATTTATGCTCTCATCTCATTTTAAACCTAATTTATTTAATATTTTCCAGTTCCAAAACTGCTTACGTGCTTATGTACAGACCGATTAATACAAACCCCAAAGCAGGTATGATGATTTGTAGCATTCACTGGTAATTATTTTGTCATTGATTTGCATACTAACATGCAATGGATTTATAAATTTTGTGAATTATAGTATTGTAACATCAATTTGTTTTCTTGCTTTTTCATGTATTTTGATGAACCCTGAGTCTTCCACCTCTGGATATACATAAAAACTGCTAACCTTTTCTTTTTTAATTGGTAAGAACAGTATACAAAATACTGGAGGACTTCAGCAGGTCAGGCAGCATCTATGGAGGGGAATGAGCAGTCAACAATTTGGGCCAAGACTGTATATTCCCCTCCATAGATGGTATCTAACCGGCTGAATTCCACCAACATTTTGGGTGTTCCTCTGGATTTCCAGCATCTGCAGAATCTCTCATATTAATTAGACAATGCTTGTTTCCCTCATTCTCTTTTACTACTTATGTGGAAACATAATAAGGTGATATTATCCTTACTTTGTACAGTAATGCTACTTTTCATTTTATTGGTGCATCATATTTGTGATGCTGGTGACAAACTAATTTTAGTGTTGTCCAAAATCAAGAAGCAGATAATAGAATTTTCCTAGTTCATTCGACTTGTGATTTATAATATAGAATATGAAATAAATTTTGGGCATCTTGATGTTTTCAAGCATTGAGGTGCTGATTTTCCCCAGGTCCTTTGATGCTAATGAATTCCACAGATTCACCACTCTCTGGCTAAAGAAATTCCCACTCAGATCCAGTCTAAAAGGATACCCCTCTATTCTGAGGCTGTGTCCTCTGAACTTAGACTCTCCCACCAGAGGAAACATCCTCTCCACATCTACTCTATCAAGGCCTTTCACCATTGTATAGGTTTCAATGTCATCCCTCATTCTTCTGAATTCCAGAGAATACAGGCCCAAAGCCATCAAACACTCGTCATATAACAAGCCATTCAATCCTGTAATTATTTTTGTGAACCTCTTTTGAACCCTCTCCACTTTCAGCACATCCTTTTTAATCTAAGTGGCCCAAACCTGCTCATAATACTCCAAGCGATGCCTCACCAGTGCTTTATAAAGTCTCATCATTACACCTTTGCTTTCATATTCTTGTCCACATGAAATGAATGCTGACATTGCATTTGCCTTCCTCACCACAGACTCAACCTGCAAATTAATCTTTCGGGAATCCTGCACAAGGACTCCAAAGTCCCTTTGCACCTCGGTTTTTAGTGTTTACTCTCCATTTAGAAAATAGTCAACCCTTTCATTTCTTCTATCAAAGTGCATGACATACACTTCCTGACATTGTAGTCCATCTGCCATTTCTTTGTCCATTCTCCTAATCTGTCCAAGTTCTTCTGTAGCCTCTCTACATTCTCATAACTACCTGCTCCTCCATTTATTTTCATATCGTCTGCAAACTTTGCAACAAATCCATCAATTCCATCATCTGAATCATTGACATATAATGTAAACAGAAATGGTCCCAACACAGACCCCTGAGGAACACCACTAGCCACCAGTAGCCAGCCAGAAAAGTCTCCCTTCATTCCCACTCTTCGCCCCCTACCAATCAGCCACTGCTTTATCCATGCCAGAATCTTTCCTGTAATACCATGGGTTCATAGCTTGTTAAGCAGCCTCATATGACAACTTGTCAAGGGCCTCCTGAAAATCTAAGTACACAACATCAGTGTGGTTACCTGAAGTAGGAAAATTTAACTCTCGTATCATTGTTCTAGACTCCATTATCTGCTCATCACCTAAGCAGAATATGAGATGATGTTCTTCCAATTTGACATTCTTTCTCTCTCTGATGATGGAGGAGGCTGAGGACAGACAGAATAGTGTGAGAGTTGGAAGAAGAATTAAAATTATAAGCAAATAGAAGCTGAAGATGGCTCTTGCAGTCTCCTAGTCTATGCCTGGTTTCTCCAAAGTAGAGAAGGCCACACTGCCTGCAGTAGACAGGCTGGAAAAGGTGTAGTCAAAGTGATTTCCGGTAAGGTGGCAGCATGTTCAAATGGAGAGGCCTACTGGGGCCAACCAACAATGCACTGTTCTTTTTAAAATGTGTATCTTTGTGAATGTAAGACCACACTGCACTCCAAGGACAATGCAGGCCCACTACATCAGTGAGTGATTTGTTCGTTTTTCAGAGCTGCCGGCCGGAGTGTCAAAGAAACCAGTGGACGAATCAGAAAAGGGAAAGCCAGTGCTCAGCCTCATGATGGAGAAGCCAGTGCTCAGATGGGTGATGAGGATGCCGGGCTGGGTGATGAAGAAACTGAAGCTCGGCTGGGTGATGAGGATGCCGGGCTGGGTGATGAAGAAACTGAAGCTCGGCTGGGTGATGAGGATGCTGGGCTGGGTGATGAAGAAACTGAAGCTCGGCTGGGTGATGAGGATGCTGGGCTGGGTGATGAAGAAACTGAAGCTCAGCTGGGTGATGAAGAAACTGAAACTCGGCTGGGTGATGAAGAAACTGAAGCTCGGCTGGGTGATGCCGGTGGAAGGGGAAGCAAACACCCCTCCAGTGGAAGGGGAAGCTGGCTCCCCTCCGGTGGAAGGGGAAGATGGCAGGCACTCGACCAGGCAAACGTTCTGAGAAGCTGACCCGGGTGCAGACCATGTTGCCACCTGCTACTCAAAGCATTGAAGTAGGTGTGCAAAAGTAATGTGCAGCGTAACCATGGGTGACTGTCCTGGACAGTTCCCTTGCAATCACAAGTCCCTGTTGGACATTGATAGTGTGAGATGCCACAGGCCTGTTTCCCTTGTTGGTGGTGAGAGACGCAACCAGGGAGCAGCAGAACCACGATTGTAGTGAGGACAAGACCTCAAGTGGGCTTGCCTACTGCTGCAGGCCGAGTGAGGCGGTGCAGCGTGGAGTCTGTGCTCAGGTGGGAGCCAGTCTCTCCTGTCAGTGCTGCCCTCCAGTGTTCGACCAGCGGAATGACAAACTGGATTGCCGGGAGCTGTAACATCAATTTGAATGTCGCTCAGGGACTTGGACTATACATGTGTTTTCTTGCATAACGATGTGCGTGTTTTTTTTATCTCTCTGGTTATTTTGAATGTATGCCCTGCACCTGCACCCCACAAGCTGTCTCATTCAACTGTATCCATGTGTGGTCTGAATGATAATTAAACTTGATTTGATTTGATTTGAGGTGAATCTCTTGCTCACCGGAAAGGGCTGTTTGGGCCCTGGTGTGTTGGTGAGGGAGGAGAAGGTAAAGAAAAATATTACACCTCTTCCAGTTAAAGGGAAACATGCCACTGGACTCAGAAGAGTGGCTGGGAAGAGATGGGATAGGTAGATGAGCGAGTCATAAAGAGCAGGAACTTGCGATCCCTTTCAATAACCACATAAGTGAAAGTGTAGAAAGTGAGCTCACAGGAACACATGCAGACATTTTGGCCCCTGTGGTGGGGTAGGGGGGAAATCATTGCCTTGCTGTTGCTTGTGTGTGGGAGGAGGAAGGTGGGGGGCAGTTTGGGGTTCTAACTTTTAACTGCATTCATTCTTTGGGGCACTTTCTGTGTTCATGTGTGTTTGTGAAGAAAAAGAATTGCTGGATGAATATTGTATACATTTCTCTGACATTAGATGTACCTATTGAACCCTGTATGTTAAGACAAGTGTTTATTGCTCCAAAATGCAGTTGGAAAGATTAAAAAAATGTGCAAGGCTCTTTAAAAGTGTAGCAGATGAAGGCACAATGTGTAGTAGATGGGCACAATGTGGAGTGATTATAATCACTAGTGAAGATTAGCAGAGGGACATGTTTATTGAGATCAATGTATCACACGCATTATGATTTGTTAAAAATGCAATGGGTTACTGCTTTTCCTAATACTCATCTCCATTTGGATCAATATTTAATTATCCAGTCCTGTAGATCAACTTGAACGCGAGTGAATTTTGGCCGGTAAGATGGCAGCAAGTGAAAAAGACACAAGTGCGTCATCTGCATTCAGATAATCACCCCATATCACCGATATCCTGGAGAGCAGAATTAGATCATCGCAATGGCCATTATTTCACCAATGGGGAAGGCCCTGGTGGGTCTGGTAACAGAGAGGAATTTTAAAATTGAGTGCTCGTTGTTCATGAACCAATGCACATCAGTGAGCAGAGGGGTGTCACTGAACCTGAACAATGTGAGTTATGACTGCTGCATCAGGATCGTCCGGCAGATACAGGAATACCCTGGCTATAAGATTCCTGATAAGTCACTGAAAGGGATAGATAGAAACATAGAAAACCTACAGCACAATACAGGCCCTTCAGACCACAAAGTTTTGCTGAACATGTCCTTACCTTAGAACAACCCAGGCTTACCCATAGCCCTCTATTTTTCTAAGCTCCACGTACCTAAACAGGAGTCTCTAAAAGGACCCTATTATTTCCACCTCCACCACCACTGCCGGCAGCCCATTCTACGCACTGACCACTCTCTGCATAAAAAATTACCCCTGACATCTCCTCTGTACCTATTTCCAAGTATCATAAAACTATGCCCTCTTGTGCTAGCAATTTCAGCCCTGGGGAAAAGCCTCTGACTATCCACATGATCAATGCCTCTCATTATCTTGTACACCTCTATCGGGTCACCTCTCATCCTCTGTCACTCCAAGTTCACTCAACCTATTCTCATAAGCCATGCTCCCCCAATCCAGGCAACATGCTTGTAAATCTCCTCTGCACACTTTCTATGCTTTCCACATCCTTTCTGTAGTGAGGCTACCAGAATTGAGCACAAGCACAATACTCCAAGTGTGGTCTGACCAAGGTGCTATATAGCTGCAACATTACTGCTCAACTCTTAAACTCAATTCCACAGTTGATGAAGGCCAATGCACCGTATGCCTTCTTAACCACAGAGCCAACCTGCACAGCGGCTTTGAGCATCCTATGGACTCGGACCCCAAGATCCCTCGAATCATCCACTCTGCCAGGAGTCTTACCATTAATGCTATATTCTGCCATCATATTTGACCTACCGAAATGAACCACCTCACACTTATCTGGGTTGAACTCCATCTGCCATTTCTCAGCCCAGTTTTGCATCCTATCAATGTCTTGCTGTAACCTCTGACAGCCCTCCACACTATCCACAACAACCCCAACCTTTGTGTCATCAACAGACTTACTAACCCATCTTATCACTTCCTCATCCAGGTCATTTATAAAAGTCATGAAGAGTAAGGGTGCCAGAACAGATCCCTGAGGCACTCCACTGGTTACCGATCTCCACGCAGAATACAATCCGTCTACAACCACTCTTTGCCTTCTGTGGGCAAGCCAGTTCTGGATCCACAGAGCAATGTCCCTTTGGATCCCATGCTTTCTTATTATCTCAATAAGCCTTGTATGTGGTTCCTTATCAAATGCCTTGCTGAAATCCATATACACTACATCTACTACTCTTCCTTCATCAAAGTATTTAGTCACATCCGCAAAAAATTCAATCAGGCTCGTAAGGCATGACCTGCCCTTGACAAAGCCATGCTAACTATTCCTAATCATATGGTACCTCTCCAAATGTTCATAAATCCTGCCTCTCAGGATCTTCTCCATCAACTTACCAACCACTGAAGTAAGACTCTTCAGTCTATAATTTCCTGGGCTATCTCTACTCCCTTTCTTGAATAAGGAAACAACATTCACAACCCTCCAACCCTCCAGAACCTTTATCATCCCCATTGATGATGCAAAGATCATTGCTAGATGCTCAGCAATCTCCTCCCTCACCTCCCACAGTAGTCTGGGGTACATCTCATCTGGTCCTGGTGACTTATCCAACTTAATGCTTTGCAAAAGCTCCAGCACATCCTCTTTCTTAATATCTACATGCTCAAGCTTTCCAGTCTGCTGCAGGTCATCACTACAATCGTCAAGACCCTTTTCCATAGTGAATACTGAAGTAAAGTATTCATTAAGCACCTCAGCTATTTCCTTCGGTTCCATACACACTTTCCCACTGCCATACTTGATTGGTCCTATTCTTTCACATCTTATCCCCTTGCTCTTCACATACTTGTAGAATGCCTTGGGGTTTTCCTTAATCCTACCCGCCAAGGCCCTCTCATGGTCCCTTCTGGCTCTCCTAATTTCCTTCTTAAGCTCCTTCCTATTAGCCTTATAATCTTCTAGATTTCTAACATTACCTAGCTCTCTGAACTTTTTGTAAGCTTTTCTTCTTGACAAGATTTATTACAGCCTTTGTTTACCACAGTTCCTGTACCCTACCATAGTTTCCCTGTCTCATTGGAACATACCTATGCAGAACTCCACACAAATATCCCCTGAGCAGTTGCTACATTTGTTCTGTACTTTTCCCTGAGAACATCTGTTCCCAATTTAAGCTTCAAATTTCCTACCTGACAGCTTCATAGTTCCCCTTACTCCAATTAAGCGCTTTTCTAACTTGTCTGTTCCTATCGCTCTCCAATGCTATTGTAAGGGAGATAGAATTATGATCACTATATCCAAAATGCTCTCCTACTGAGAGATCTGACACCTGATCTGGTTCATTTTCCAATACCAAATGAAGAACAGTCTCTCCCCTTGTAGGCTTATCTACATATTGTGTCAAGAAACCTTCCAAATACTGGCATGGAAACTGAAAAAATAAATAGCAGAAAATACAATTCATAGAATTAGGACCCAAGAATGAAAATGATAAAAAATAATCTAAGTGAAATTCAAGAAGCTGTTGAAGTGTTTTACAAAACTCTATATTCCAAAGTTCCAGGGGGGAGCATAACCCAAATTGACACCTTCTTGAATTCTCTAGAGTTACCCACTTTAAGCAAAGAACAAAATAGAACGATGACTGCTGACATAACCGAAGTTGAATTAAAAGCTGCGATTAGTAGGCTTAAATTAAGCAAGTCACCAGGATTGGATGGGTATACGACAGAGTGGTACAAAGAATTTAAAAATGAGTTAATTCCTGTTTTACTCCCCACACTGAACTGGGCTCTAAAAAAAGGCACAAATGCCACCCAGTTGGAAGGAAGCGATAATCTCAGCTATACTGAAAGAAGGCAAGGATAAAATGGAATGCTGGTCATTTAGACCAATATCCTTTCTTAATGTAGATTATAGATTAGTTACCTCCATCATGGCCAAACGATTAGAGGAGTTTCTACCCATACTGACACGTAACGATCAGACAGGTTTTATACGACAATGCCAGATGCAAGAGAATATATGAAGGACAGTTCACATTATGGATCATATACAAAAAAATAAAATTGAAGCAATAGTGATAAGCGTGAATGCTGAAAAAGCATTTGATTCGGTTAATTGGAATTTTCTTTACGGAGTTTTACATAGATTTGGTTTCCAAGACACAATTATTAAAACTATACAGACACTATATGACAATCCTACTGCTAGGATTAAAATCAATGGATATTTATCAAATAGTCTTACCCTAGAAAGGGGAACGAGACAGGGTTGTGCATGGTCACCACTACTCTTCGCATTATATCTGGAACCATTAGCTCAATACATCAGACAAAATGAAGATATCAGGGGAATTACTATTAAAGGGACAGAGCGTAAATTGGCTTGTTATGTGGATGACATTTTGATCTATCTAGGGCAACCAATATACTCTTTACGTAAATTGATGCAATCCTTTGAACAATATGGTCAATTATCAGGATACAAGTTCAACATAGATAAAACCCAATTACTTTCGTATTACTATAGCCCACCAAGAGAAATTGAAAGTAGATACCCCTGGGCATGGCACACAGAGTCTTTCAAATATTTGGGCATCATAATGCCAAAAGATTTGGCAAAATTATCAGAATGTAATTATCAGCCTTTATATAAAAACATTAAGGAAGATGGCAAGATGGAACATGATTCCTTTTTTCAGTCTCAGTTCAAGGATTGAGTCTATTAAAATGAATATACTGCCTAGGCTGTTATATCTCTTTCAGACCCTACCAACAGAGATTAATCAAAATTAATTCAATGAATGGTACAAGATGTTATCAAGGTATATTTGGGAGGGTAAAAGGCCTAGAGTTCATCTCAAAACTTTGAAATTAGAAAAGGAAAAGGGGGGATGTGCCTTCCTTCTCTTAGAGGTTATTATTTTGCAGCACAGTTGAGGGCTGTGATATGTTGGTGCAACCCATCATGTGATGCTCAATGGAAAAACATTGAGGAGCGGGTACTTCCCATCCCTATACAAGCAATTTTGGCTGATAACAACCTGCAAAGGTACATAAATACTATTGATAACCCATGGGTGAAATTGACTCTTAAAATATGGAAAACTACTATAAAAGAATATAATCTGGAGGGAGATATTGCTATTCTTAAATGGTGTGCATATGACTTGGATTTTACACCAAAAAAATTGGATGCTAGATTTAAGGACTGGACAGCTAAAGGAATAACAGTTCTTTGCAACATAATGAAAGAAGGAACACTGTTCAGTTTTGAAATGCTTAAAGAGAAACACTTAATAGAAAAACAAGATTTCTATCGGTATTTACAGATGCGACAATATGTTAATAAGATACTTAAAAATGTAACCAAGGAAAACACGTGCTTGATAGAGCTATTTAGAAAAGCATATAATTCAGATAATGGTAGTAGAATCATTTCAAGCATGTATAAGGGGTTGTCAAATCTTAAAACACATTCGACTTCATACATTAAAACAAAATGGGAGAAGGAAGGAGGGATAATTATATCTCAGGAAGAATGGACAACAATATGGAGGTATCAATGGAAGTGTACCAGTTCACAGAAATGGAGGGAGTTTGGATGGAAAATCTTGATAAGGTATTTTATTACACCCTCTCAGAAATCCCATTATGATCATAACCTCCCTGTTTGCTGGAGAAATTGTGGAAATCAAAATGCAAATCATTATCATATTTTTTGGGACTGCCCTGTTATCAAAAACTACTGGAGGGAGATACACAATGCCCTACAAGACACCCTTAAATGTGAAATACCCTTAGAGAGTAAGACCATATATTTTGGATATATACCTCAAGAATGGTTGAAAAGAGATAAATATTTAATGAATATATTGTTGGTGGCTGGTAAAAAGACTCTTACTAGGAAATGGTCATCACAGGAGAGCCCAACTTTAAATACATGGATGGAAATTACAATGGACATTTACAAAATGGAGAAGATAACAGCATCTGTTAACCATAAGCTGGAACAATTTGATTCATACTGGGAAAAATGGTTTAACTACATAATGCCTCATAGGCCTGATCTTATTCTCACAAATCAATGAATATGTTGTAAAAAAAAATCACTCCCTACTTGTACATAGTTCTTTCCTTTTGCTTGTTTTTTCTTCCCACTCTTTTCTATAAGTGTATACCTCAGATAAATACTTTGTGGAGATTTATGATATATATGATTATATGATATATATGTACAATGTCAGAAATACATCTTATGGAAATGTTTGATTGATGATGAACTTCAATACAAAAATTTAAAAAAAAGAAACCTTCCTGAACACACCTAACAAACTGCACCCCATCTAAACCCCTTGCTCTAGGGAAATGTCAATTGATATTTGGGAAATTAAAATCTCCCATCATGACAACTCTATTATTATTACACCTTTTCAGGATCTGTTTCCCTATCTGTTGCTCGATATCCCTGTTACTATTGGGCGGCCTATAAAAAACATCCAGTAAAGTTATTGACACCTTCCTGTACCTAACCTTTTCCTTCCCGTTCATAAGTGTTCCTAACTTCCCCTACCTGAAGTCCACAATAAATTTTGTGGTCTTTCTGACATTAACATAGAAACATAGAAAACCTACAGCACAATATAAGCACTTCAGCCCACAATGCTGTGCTGAACATGTACTTGCTTTAGAAACTACCAAGGGTTACCCATGGCCCTCTATTTTTCTAAGCTTCATGTGCCTATCCTGGTGTCTCTTAAAATACCCTATTGTACCCACCTCCACCAAAACTGCTGGCAGTCCATTCCACACACTCACACTCTCAGAATAACAAACTTACCCCTGACATCCCCATCCGAGAACCTTAAAACTGTGCCCTCTCATGTTAGTCATTTCAGCTGGGAAAAAGCCTCTGACTATCCACACGATCAATACCCCTCATCATCTTATGTACCTCTATCAGGTCACCTCTCATCCTCCGTCACTCCAAGGAAGGATGGCCAAGTTCATTCAACCTGTTCTCATAAGGCATGCTCCCCAATCCAAGCAACATACTTGTAAATCTCCACTGTACCCTTTCTATAGTTTCTACATCCTTCCTGTAGTGAGGCGACCAGGACTGAGCACAGTACTCGAAGTGGGGTCTGATTGTTCTGTTACGGCACTCAACCAGCCTGTAACATGCTCTATCTCATTTCTGTAACCTCCTTTTTGCTGTCTGAGATTCTGCCAACAGTAGTTGAGTCATCAGTGAACTTATAGATGATGATTGAGCTGTGTTTAGCCACACAGTTTTCAGAATAGAGCAGTGGGCAAAGCACACTTTCTTGAGATGCAACTGCGTTCATTGTCTCTTTGCAAGACCAATGATGTGGAGAAACAGGGTTCAGTTACTGACTCTCTGGAGAATTCATGGCCTATAAATACTTCACTATTTGTATTATTGACTGATGTGAGAATTGTATAACTGCCTTATAAAAGTGGGATAAAGATCCGTGTTTTTCAGGAGTATGGCATAAGACATTGAATTAATATGGTGAAGAGGTGTATAATTTTTCATCAGGAAGAAACAAAAGTGATCAAAGGTGATAAAGGTATAGTGATAGATACTCTTCAATTGATTGTGTTTCCTTCCTCATCTTCCTCAGCACTTTTCAGTGACAGAACATTTCACTGTGCAAAGGTGGTGTGGTTAACCGTGAGAAATGTCAGACACTCTGTGTCCATTGTGTGTGCTTGAGATGGAAATTTAAGCTGACTGAAGAGGAGGAGGCCATAAGGGTGGGTCACTCTCTGGAAGGTCAGTGCATGAATAGTCATATCCAGAGGCTCTGGCAGATCAGTGAATTAATTGTAATGATGGTCCAGTTGATCCATGCTGACCGAGATGTCCATTCATGCTAAACCAATTTGCAAGTATTTGGCCAATGTCCTTCTAAAGCTTTCCTATCCATGTACTTGTCCCGCCATCTTTTCATGCCTGTTATTGTAGATTGCACAACCACTTGGCTTCACATCTTACCCAGGATTATAAAAACATTCAAAAATGATTTACAGTATGTCCTAGACCATGGGAGAATGGGTGATCAACTGAAGATCGAGCAAACAGTTGAAGGGACATTTAAGGAGATAGGCTGTAAAGAATGACAGGTGATTATTTAGAAATGATGCAATTTTTTGCTATGTATTTGCAGAAATCCCTTCAGTACATCAAGTCTGCACCAGCCACCCATTTACACAAATCTCATTTTATTTTATTCATTTGTTGAATAACTCCCTTATTGAATGCCTGGAAAACAATTATTCCATTATGTATCACTGGTAAATTTCTGGTTTAAGGGCATCCTGGCCAGGCTCCTTTAGCACATCCTCCCTTCATTCCTTCCACCACTTTCTGCCTCATCTTGCTGATGCCCAGCAGGAAGCTTCTGGGGCTAATGGTAATCCATCAGTCAGTCTGGGGATGTTATACTGATCTCACTTTTTGCTTAATTCCCAAATCTGCTTGCTTATGGTTGCAAATCTCTATAAATACCATAAGAACTCAGAATTGCCATGGTAGGAAGATCTGTTGTAGGGAAGAATGTACTGTTCTTTCTGCTCCCATTGGTCCACAGTCATCCTTACATATGTAATGGCTTCTTTGTAATGTTTCACTGCTAATGCTAATGTAAGGGGTTCTCTGCAATGTTCACTGCTAATGTAACAGTCTCTATAGCAGCAATGTTTGGGCTATGGCTAGGAGATAACGGGGTTTGGTATGCAGGGGTTAGCCAATGAGGAAACGTTGTTTTTTCTTGTGCGTCTGGGAGCTGGGTTTTCGTGGTCTTTCGTCATGGAGAGGTGAAGAGGGAAGACACGTGTGGAGAGAGGTGGTAGACCACCGGACGAAGTGGACTGGGATCAGAGGTTCAGAAGGTCGGCGACGTTCAGAGGAGATCGATAGTGGAAGAATGACTACTGAGTGAGTTTGAACTGGGGCTTTGACTTTGACTTGGGCCCAGTTTTGTTTTGTTTATTTTCATTACTAACCCTATATTCAGATTAAGATTCATAAAGTCTAGCATTTAATTGCAGATGGTGTACTGTGTGATATTTTGTGTTGTGGGTTTGTAACTGGGGGTACATTACACAGCATCCACACAGACATGATTACCCAGTCTGGTGGGGCCGAAGGCTGATTCCCCTAGACAAACGTGAGCCAGAGGGTTACACTTAGATGAACAAAGTTGATATTGACAAGACAAGCACCAGCTCAACATTGGAGAGGTTTAATGCTACCAGTAGTTTTTTTCTTCGTACTTCCTGAAGATATAATTTATTTGACAATCAGCACCAGATTTTATGTTATTCATTACTGGTGATCTGGGTGACAATGGCAAGACCAGTACTTATTGCCCATTTCTAACTGAGTGACTTGCGAGGTCATTTCAGAAGGCATTGAAGAGCCCACCACACCAGATGGTTCTGGAATTATCTGTGAGCCTGAATGACCTTCCTACAAAAGGCTTCAGTAAACCAAATGGGTTTTTAGTGACCATCTGGAAGCTTCTGTTACCAAAATTTATAAAATCTGAAACTGAATTTAAATTCTGCAGTTTAAATTTAAAGTTAAATACTGCAATGGGATTTGAACTCAGCTCTCTAGATTATGAGACCAGGTCTCTGGTAACTTAACTTCTGTGCCACCCTATAAATTTGACACTGATGTATAATTGGAACTCCAAGCAAATTTACACATATCCTCTATTGAGATTATAGTGTTTGATACATTTTTTTAGTTTGTGGAATTGCCTGCCTGCAGCATCCATCATCAGGAACCCCCACCACCCACAACTTACTCCCTTCTCACTGCTGCCATCAGAAAGTTACGAGAACGTAAGGACTCACACAACCAGGTTCAGAAACAGTTTTTACCCTTCAGACATCATCTCTTGAAGCAGAGAGTATAACTTCACTCAACTTCACTTGCCCATCACTGAACTGTTGCCACATTCATTTCAATTCTGGAATTCTGGAGTATTCCCAGTTGTGAATGTAGAATTCCAGGGGAAGGGCCTTTATTTTGGAAAATGTATTAAAATGAGGTATAACCATTAGCTTCCAAAATTGTGCTTGATTACCTAGAATACAATTCAGAAGGATTATGGGTTGAAGGGGATGAGGTTCTTTGTACTGCTAACACTAGATCCTCCGTGCATGTCGGTGCATAACTTTAGTTGAAACACTAACCTAATTTGAAAATTATTTCAACTATTGCAAAATGCACATGGATCAATGAAGAACTTGAAAGAAAATCACAACCTGCGGAAAGAACTGGCAAAATGCAACCCAATATGCTTGTGTGTAGCCAGCACATGGTGAAAGAGGTACTAATTAAATTACCATTATTGCTTCTGCAATCGTTTTCCAGCATCAGCCATTTGGCCATTTAGTGCCAACACACACAACTTCCCTTATGTCAGTTTTACAGCTCAGTATATCTGGATGATCTGGATGACGGGGTGGTAAATTGGATTAGTAAGTATGCAGATGATACTAAGGTAGGTGGCATTGTGGATAATGAAGTAGGTTTTCAAAGCTTGCAGAGAGATTTAGGCCAGTCAGCAGAGTGGGCTGAGCAATGGCAGATGGAGTTTAATGCTGATAAGTGTGAGGTGCTACATTTTGGTAGGAATAATTCAAATAGGACATACTTGGTATATGGTAGGGCATTGAAAAATGCAGTAGAACAGAGTGACCTAGGAATAATGGTGCACAGTTCCCTGAAGGTGGAATCTCATGTGGATAGGGTGGTGAAGAAAGCTTTTGGTATGCTGGCCTTTATAAATCAGAGCATTGAGTATAGGTGTTGGGATGTAATGTTAAAATTGTACAAGGCTTTGGTAAGGCCAAATTTGGAGTATTGTGTATAGTTCTGGTCACCAAATTATAGGAAAGATGTCAACAAAATAGAGAGAGTACAGAGAAGATTTACTAGAATGTTACCTGGGTTTCAGCACCTAAGTTAAAGGGAAAGGTTGAACAAGTTAGGTCTTTATTCTTTGGAACGTAGAAGGTTGAGGGGGTCTTGATAGAGGTATTTAAAATTATGAGGAGGATAGATAGAGTTGACGTGGATAGGCTTTTTCCATTGAGAGTAGGGGAGATTCAAACAAGAGGACATGAGTTGAGAGTTAGGGGGCAAAAGTTTAAGGGTAACACGAGGGGGAACTTCTTTACTCAGAAAGTGGTAGTTGTGTGGAATGAGCTTCCAGTAGAAGTGAGAGAGGCAGGTTCGGTATTGTCATTTAAAATAAAATTGGATAGATATATGGACAGGAAAGGAATGGAGGGTTATGGGCTGAGTGTGGGGCAGTGGGACTAGGTGAGAGTAAGTGTTCGGTATGGACTAGAAGGGCCAAAATGGCCTGTTTCTGTTCTGTAATTGTTATATGGTTATAATGGGCTATCGAGCTAATTCGATCCAGGTTAGAATTTCTCCATTGAAAAGAATTATGGAATCATTGAAATATATTACATAGAATCACTTCCTTCTGCTCATCATAACCATATTGGCCAAAATACAGGAGCTCTGTGGACCAGTCGTACTTTCCAGTTCTTGGCCAATAACCTTGTCGTAATATACTGTATTTCATTTCCAATCTATTATCTTATTCTGCTCCAAAGTCCATTATATTTTTATTTTTTGAGCCCAGCGTGCAGTCTTTTTTCTCCCCATACCCATAAACAGTGCAGCCAGTCTTGGTATTTTCTCCAAACTTCTGAATTATGCTTCTTACATGTTTTGTCCAAGTCTTCGATATTTATCAAGAAAAGCAATGGATCCAAATGATGATCAGCACTGATGTACTGTTTATATCCAAAACACCACTTCAACATGTATCAATCTGTCAAACACCTTGTAAAAATCTACCACATTGTATTTACTCATGTTATGTGTTACCCCTTTGATAAAAAAGGAATTATTTTAATATGTTTTTCCCTTTACAAATTCACAATGATGATTTTACCAGTGTCTTCTGAAAAATCATTGAACTCAGAACTTTTTCCCAATGATGTGGCCACCACAAATATCAATTTGATACATATTTTCATTCTAAATTGGCCCTGTACCTACAGAACAAATGTTGTTTCCCTAAGTTCTCCATTACTTTTAGAATTTAGTTAGTCAATCATAACTGCAAATCAATAAGCTGTCATAAATTATCAATTCCCAATTGCCCCCCAATAGGGCCACCCCCACCCTGAGCTGCTGACCATTTTCAACATATTCTGTCTTTGCTTCAGTCTTGAATAAAAGTATTGAACTTATGGCCATCGCAATTACATCCCTTCCTCCAGTAATCCCCTTTTCGCAATTGTCTGAGTTGCATTACCCATTTCAAACAAAAGTTCATCACCAACTTTTAAGTTCTAAACTTTTCAAAAATCTGGATGTTTATTTTTCCTGAAACACAGAGTCCTCCAGCATAGAAATGGCACCTTTGGCTAACTGGCCTGTGTTACTCAAGATTCACACCTAAATGAGTTCTATTTACCTTTGTGTGGCCCATATCCCTCTAAAAGTTTCCTACCAAAGTACCTTTATTTTTCTATATAAAAATGCTACAAATAGATTGGACATAATATAATCCTCAATCCTACTTGGAAATGCATTGTTTAACCACGTTTGAAGTTATGTGTTCAGATAATCTGTGGCTCCTTGATTTTTCAATCCAATAAAATGTTTACCTGTAATAACAACAGGAAGTAAATGGAAAAGTTGTTTAATATCCAAATAACATCAATTCTGTTTCAAGTTATTCCTTATAATAATCCTCATAATGTAAGAAAGAATAGCAAAAAACTTTATGACAAACAGGGAAATGACAAAGCAGTCTTGGGAAAAAGAAGATATTTAAAATATATATATACATTTGTAATGTTGATTGATTGGGATAAATCGCAGATTAGGCCTAGCCGACTCTTCGAACTGCGCGGCCCAGCAACCCCCAAATTAACCCTAACCCAATCAGGGTTACAGTAACCAGTTAACCGACTGGTGTGTGAGATTGGAGATGTTCCACCAGCAACTGAAGTAGACCAGAAAATATGATTTTAAGCAGTAGTTTGGAAATAGAAAGATGGCACATTATTGAAAATTATTCAGAGAATATCAAGAGCCAGGAATGCAAAGGTTGAATAAGTGACTACCAGGTTAAAACAGTGGAAGGAGCAGTTCGAAGTTCAGTGTTACACGAATACAGAAACTCTTGAAGAGCATGGAAGACTAGGGCAGAGGGAAATCATTTGAGAGCTTTCGAAATAACGCTCTACACCTACAACATGAATGAGGTATAACTACTGATTGCGTTCTTTTAACTTCTTCGACCACCAGTGCCTGAACGCTGAACCATGAGTTGTGGCATGCCATTCAACTTAGAATAGATTTTGCACCCCCACCCCACTCAACCCCCTCACAACTTCACAATGAGCCGTTGCTTTCATAACCTGACTTGGTTTGTTGCCCATCATTTTCTTGCATTCTGTGAAACATTGCACACAAACTGCTGGAGGAACTCAGCAAGCCAGGCAGCATCTATGGAAAAGAGTACATTCAACATTTCAGTCCGAGATCCTTCAGGGGTCTCTTCATGAAGGGTCATGAGCCAAAATGTCTACTGTAATTGGAATCTTTTCTGGGGCAGAGGTAATCTGTACAAGAGGGCCAGGTTGCAAGCAAACTGGAGGGTAACAAATATCCTAGCCGGGAGTTTCACTGGTGCTACCTGGGAGGTTTGAAACTATTTTAGCCAGATGTGGGAAGCAGAGCACCAGGTCAGAAAGTGGAGGGATGGCAAGGTAGGTAGATGTCAGGTCAAGTAAAATCCCTGACCTGGAGCAAAGTAATAGATAAGATGGGATGGATAGTGTGAAAATGAGCGTATTTTAATGCTAGGTGTATTATGGGTAAAGGGGATGAACGTTTAGCATGGATCAGTACATGGAACTGTGGTATTGTGGCCATCACAGAGACTTAGTTGAGTGAGAGATAGGAATGCATGCTTAATATCCCAGGGTTTCAATGTTTTAGGAAAGATAGAGAGGGATATAAAAGAGGAGGGGGAGTTGCACGACTAATCATGGACAGTATCATAGCTGAACTCAGAGGGGACATAATGGGGGGCTCGTATAAGTGGGTAGAATTTTAAAAAAGGAAGTGTGCAATCATGCTGACTGGATTGTACAACAAACCCGCAATAGTCACCAGGATATTGCAGAATATATGCAGGAAGGATGTCGAGCCTCAGAGAAGAGTGCAGAAAACATTTACTCAGGATGTTGCCTGGATTAGAGGGCATGTACTTTAACAAGTGGTTGGAAAAACCTGAGTTGCTTTCTCTGGCACGGCAGAGAATGAAGTGAGATCTGACAGAGATATCCAAGATTGTGAGAGGCATAGATGGAGTAGACAGGCAGTATTTTTCTTCCCAGGGTTGAAATGTCTAATACCAGAGGTACAATAGACAATAGACAATAGGTGCAGAAGTAGACCATTCGGCCCTTCGAGCCTGCACCGCCATTTTGAGATCATGGCTGATCAACTACTATCAATACCCAGTCCCTGCCTTGTCCCCATATCCCTTGATTCCCCTATCCATAAGATACCTATCTAGCTCCTTCTTGTAAGCATCCAGAGAATTGGCCTCCACTACTTTCCGAGGCAGTGCATTCCAGACCCCCACAACTCTCTGGGAGAAGAAGTTTTTCCTTAACTCTGTCCTAAATGACCTACCCCTTATTCTCAAACCATGCCCTCTGGTACTGGACTCTCCCAGCATCTGGAACATATTTCCTGCCTCTATCTTGTCCAATCCCTTAATAATCTTATATGTTTCAATCAGATCCCCTCTCAATCTCCTTAATTCCAGTGTGTACAAGCCCAGTCTCTCAAACCTCTCTGCGTAAGACAGTCCAGACGTCCCAGGAATTAACCTTGTGAATCTACACTGCACTTCCTCTACAGCCAGGATGTCCTTCCTTAACCGTGGAGACCAAAACTGTACACAATACTCCAGGTGTGGTCTCACCAGGGCTCTGTACAAATGCAAGAGGATTTCCTTGCTCTTGTACTCAATTCCCTTTGTAATAAAGGCCAACATTCCATTAGCCCTCTTCACTGCCTGCTGCACTTGTTCATTCACCTTCAGTGACTGATGAACAAGGTACAGGTGACATGGGGCAAATTCAAAGCTGATGTGAGGCACATTTTTTTTTAAATCATAGAGAGTGGTGGGTGTCTGGAATGTGCTGCCCTGTGTGGTGGTAGAGGCAGAAACATTAGAGATTTCTGAGAGACATTTAGAAAGGCACATGAATGTGAGGAAAGTGGAAGGATATGGACATTGTGCAGGCAGGAGACAATAGTTTAGTTAGCCATTTGACTAATTACTAATTTAATTGGTTCAGCACACCATTGTCAGCTGAAGAGCCTGGTAGAGGGTGACTGTTCTGGAAAGGTGAACAGATAGATAGATAATGCAAAAGTGGAATTACTAAGTACAGTTCATAGATTCATGGACCATCCATAAATCATTGGTGGAGGGGAAAAAACTGTCCTAAAACATTGAGTATGGGTCTTCAGGCTCCTGTACCTCCATGATGCTAGTAATGAGAAGATGGAATGTCTGAGATGGTGAGGGTCCTTAACGATGGATGCCTCTTTCTTTAGACATTGCCTTTTGAAGATATCCTCGATGGTGGGAGGGCTGAGCCTGTGATGTATCTGGATGAGTTTACAGCTCTCTGCACCTTTTCCAATGATACACATTGGAACCTCCATACCAGCAGGTGATCAGACCATAAGACACAGGAGCAGAATTAGGTTATTTGGCCCATTGACTCTGCTCCACCAGCTTCTCAGCCACACATTTATCTGCCAAGTCATCCTGTCTCTACCCTCACTGGCACACGGCACATGTAGCAATCCAGAAATTACTACCCCGGAGGTCCTGCTTCCCAGCTTCCTGCCTAGCTCCCTAAATTCCCTCTTCAGGATGTGTTTGCCTTCCCTTCCTATGTCATCGGTACCAAAACCTACCAAGACATCTGGCTGCTCTCCAACCCCCCCACCCCGCCCAAAGGCTGTGGATGCAATCCACGACATCACTGACCCTGGCCCCTGGGAGGGAACATAACATCCGATGCACCGCACATCTCCATTCAGTTCCTCTGACTTTTGAGTTCCCTGTCACTACCACTTCTCTCTTCTCCCTCTTTCCCTTCTGTATCACAGACTTATGCTCAGTGCCAGTAACCTGGTCTCTGCACCGTTCCCCTGGGAGATAATCCCCCACAACAGTATCCAAAACAGTATGCTTACTATTGATGGGAATGGCCACAGGGGTGCTCTGCACTAACTGCCTGTTCACTTTTCCATTCCTTCTCCTGACAGTTGCCCAGCTAACCACCTCTTGCAACTTTGAGATGATTTCTGCCCTGTAACTCTGATCGATGACCTCCTCACTCTCCTGTACAAGCCAATGGTCATCCAGCTGCTGCACCAGATCTCAAGCATGCCCAGGAATTTGAAGCTGCTCACATTTTCCACCGCTGACCCGTCAATGAGGATCAGAATGTGATTTCCAGATTCCCCATCCTGAAGTTCATAATCACTGCTTTGATCTGATACTGTGCAAAGTTATCACTGAGGCACCACTCAGCCAACTCAACTATCTCACTCCTGTATACCTCCTCATCACCATCTTCCAGATAACCACCACTCTACGTGAAAAATCTATTCATCAGTTTGTCTTTAATTTTCTTTTCTCTCTCTATAGAACTTGAGTATCAGACCTCCCTACCATTGTAAAACAATTCTGCTTACCTATCCTATCTGTGCTCCTCATAATTTTATAAACCTCTGCAAGATCAGACTCTCCACCTCCCAAGTTCATATGGGAATTAACCCACACTCTACTTTTTCTCATTATAACGAAGCCCTCCATTTCAGGCAACAATTGATGAAGACACACAAGACCGCAGATGCTGCAATCTGGAGTAACGAATAGTCTGATCAGCAGCTCGAGCAGCATTGGTGGGAGGAAAGGAATTGTCAACATTTTGGGTGGAAACACTGCACCCAGATCCTAAACATCTGGTGAATCTCTTCTGCACTCTCTCTGTGGCTACCACATTCTTCCTGTAATGTAGCAACCAGAACTGTACAGAATATTGAAGTAGAGTCTCTCCAAAGTTTTGTACATTTGTGAAGGGACATCACAATAATTACACTCAGTGCCTCAGCTTGTAAAGGCCATGATTCAAGATTGAAGTTCATTATCACACGTACATCAACACATGCAGTGAAATGTGTTATTTGCATTAACAACCAACACACCCGAGTGTGTGCTGGGGCAGCACCCAGGTGTTGCCACACATTCTGGTGCCAACATAGAATGCCCACAAAGCTTGGCAGAACAACACAGGACACAACAACAACAGCCAAACCCTCCCTCCCATTCACACACACACACACACACAATCCTCTAACCCCAAGATAGTCTGTCTTCATCAGCATTCAGCCTCCAGCAGACCCAGGTTCAGACCCGGACATGCAGACACTGGGTCGTCATCTACCCCAGTGGACTCGCATCAATTCGCATATCCGGGCTCCTCAACCTCCGGAACTCTGATTGAACCCTCAGGCCTTGATCCTTGTTGTTGATCGCAGAACCCACCAATCACCAAACACCAGGCTTCAATCTCTGAGCTCACTGATGGCAGAAGCCTGAATACTAGGCCTCAAACTCTGGTCTCACCTATTCATGATGCCAGGGGGTCATCATTCTTCCTGTCTGCATGGAATTCCAACTCTTGAACCTGCTGACATCTCGCTGACCCGGGGTCACATTTTGCTGCCAGCTCATGTCCCTTTGCCAGTATATCAAAAAAAGTAAAACAGTGTCTCTTCCACCTCAGGCAATTGAAGAAGTTCAGCAATAGCCCCCAACTCCCCAAGACCATCTGCAGTGGCATCATTGAGGGGATCCTGACTGGCTATATCACCTCCTGGTACAGGAACTGCACCAACCTTGATTGCCGGGCACTGCAGAGAGTGGTAGGGACAGCATAGCGTATCTGTGGATGTGAACTCCTGCCACTCAGGACATTTACAGCAGCAGCTATGTAACAAAGGATTGAAAGATTATCGGGGACACCAGTCACCCCAACCATAAAGTGTTTCAGCTGCTTCCGCTTGGCAAATGGTACCACAGCATTAAAGCCAGGACCAACAGTCTATAGGACAGCTTCTTTCTAACCTTTTGAAATACTACTGTTAGACAGGTTATTATATTACTATGACTACCAAAGCATATTTGGAAGCTATTATGGGCTCAATTTAAAAGCTTACTGAGGAGTTTCAGCAGTTCAGAAAAGAAATCTGCACTGAAATTAAAGAAATAGATATGAAACTATAAGATACTCATGCAATTCTAACTGAGCATGATAAGAAGATAAAGGAACATGAAGATGTTATTACTATACTGGACAAGAAAGTGGATGATTTGCAAAAGCTATATGAAAAAACAATACAAGTTCAATGAAATAATGAGACAGGAGATTATTGATTTGGAAAGCAGAAGTAGGAGGAACAACTTACAAATCTTGGGACTTAAAGAATAAATGGAAAGAGATAATCCTAAAGAATTCATTGCAAACCTTTTGATGGAATTATTCCCCGATATTATAAAGTCTCTGCCTTTGATTGATTGTGCCCATAGGTCACCTATCTGTGGATCAACTTCAAAATCAAAACCAAGATCAGTCATTATATGTTTCCATGAATTTCAGATAAAGGATCGGCTGATTCGTACTGCCCATGGAAATGGTATGGTTGACTACCAAGATCAAAAGATTTGTATTGTTGAAGATTTTTCATCAGTAGTTATGGAAGAATGTGTTAAGTTAAAAAAAAGTTATGGCGGAGCTATACAGCCAAAATTTTAATCTCTCTCTTCGTTCTCCGGCTCAACTGGGAATTAAAATGGAAGATGGATCATTTAAATGGTCTTATACAAAGGAACAGGTGCAAGAATATTTAGCCTAAAAAAATCATTGTATACATATATTGAATAGATTCAAGATCTTGCAAAAACAGAAAAACTATATATTAGAAAATGACTGTAGAATTTTACAGTATGAATAATTGCTATTTCTGTTTGATAAACCTGTCTAAGCTTGTTTTTCACTGTACATTTTTTAGCCTTGGTTGGAACAGTAAATAACCTTGAATTCTTCGGAGCAGTTCCAACAGGCTTTCTAAGGGAATGGATTTAGGGGAGGTAGATAACGGCTTTTCTTTGACCCTGTTTCTCTCTTTGGGAGGAGGGAGGAGGTGGGAAGTTCTTTTTTTCTTGAAGCTGATTTGGGAATCTAGTCAATTCTGTTGCTTAGCTAATATGTCTCAAGGTTTATTATTTGGGTTTACTATACATCTTTCTGATTGCTACTTTAACCTTTCTTATAAATAGTTTTAAAATGAATCAAATTATTAATTTACTTAGGTTTAATGTGATAGGGCTAAATCACCACGTGAAAAGAAATAAGATTTTTGCCTATTTTTAAAAACTTAAAGTACCAATTGTTTTTCTTCAAGAAACCCATGTACTTAAGTGTGACAATTCTTGCCTTTTTAATTGATGGAGAGAGTCTCATTTCCATTCATTGTTCCAGGCCAGAGTGAGAGGATTTTTGATCCTTATAGATAATAAAGTTCTCTTTGTTCAACATAAAGTAATTTCTGATACTAATGGGCGTTTGGTTATAGTATCAGGGAAACTAAATAACAGACTAATGATGTTTGCCAATGTATATGCTCCGAATATAGATGACCCTGGTTTCTTTGAGCTAAGTCGGTACTCATTGGTGATGGGTGGAGACCTCAATTGTTGCTTAGATCCAGTTTTAGATTGTTCATCTTTCAAACCAATGATACCAAATAAATCAGCTGTGTTTATTAAATCTTTTTAATGAAATGTGGTATTGTTGCTGCTTGGTGTTTTTTTCATTAGTAGACAAGGAATATTTGTTTTTCTCTCATGTCCATCATACATATTCCAGGATTGATTATTTTTTATTGATAGCCAAATTATTCCATCAGTTTTTTTCCTGTGAATATAAAGAGATTGCTGTCTCAGATCACGCACCTGTGTTCCTATCTTTAAATCTTCCTGGTCCTCTTCAAACAAATAGGTTTTGATGATTTAATCTAACCTTGTTTTCTGATAAAGATTTTTTAAAAGTTTATAGAGAGACAAATTACTTTTTTTTTGAAGAGAATACGTTAGAGGAGACTTCTAGTCTTATCAGATGGGATGCCTTTAAGCTGTATATTAGAGGACAAATAATTTCTTATACTGCAAATATTAAGAAAAAAAGCTAATAAAGAGAGAAGTGATTCAGCTAATCAGCTGAAACGGTTAGACTAAGAGTATGCCTTGGCTCCAAAACCTGCCTTATATAAAAGACGTGTTGAAGCTAAAACTAAAAATGATCTCCTTCTAACTTATCCAATTGAAACTCAACTCCTAAAAGATAAAAGTCAATTTTATATTCATGGAGATAAAACAGGTAAATTATTGGCTGATCACATTAAAACCTTTATAGCTCAACAGCAGATTAAAGAAATATGCAAAGCTAATGGTGATAGGACAACTGATTATTTAGAATTAAATGATACTTTTAGAGAATTTTATTCTAAACTCTATAGTTCTGAATCTCCTAAGGACAACACTGTAATGAACAATTTTGTTAGACTAACTAAAGATTCCTTCAATTTCTGCCAACAATAGAAAGTTGCTGGAACAACCTATTTTTTTAGGAAATTGTTGAGGTTGTGCTCTCATTATGTTCAAGGAAAGCTTTGGGTCCAGATGGGTTTTCTGGAGAGTTTTACAAGACCTTTTCCTCACTGCTTATGCCTCATTTATTTTCAGGGTTTTTTTCGGATTCATTTAAGTTGGGCAGACTTCCTCAATCTCAAAGGCTTCCACTTCACTTATTCTTAAAAAGAATAAGGATCCAGTTGAATGTTCTTCTTATAGAACAATTTCTTTACTTAATGTTGATACTAAGATCCTATCTAAAGTTTTGGCCAATAGGATTGAAAATATTTTACCATCTATCATTTCTGATAACCAAACTGGATTTATCAAAAATCAATATTCTCACTTTAATATTTGTCAGTTATTAAATGTTATTTATTCTCCCTCTAACATGACATCAGAATGTGTGGTATCCCTGGATGCTGAGAAAACTTTTGACAGAGTTGAATGGAATTATTTATTAAAAACTTTTAAAAAATTCAATTTTGGACCTGTTTTCATTCAATGGATTCAAATTATTTATCTCCTTCCGCTAGGGTTATCACTAATTTTCATAATTCTAAACCATTTAAGCTTCAACGTGGCACTAGACAATGCTGTCCATTGAGCTCATTGCTTTTTGATCTGGCCATAGAACCCTTAGCCATTTCCTTTCGATGATTTAATGATATCACTGGTATTTTAAGGTGAGACACTCTTCACAAAGTCTCGCCATGTACTGATGATCTGCTGCTATTTACTTCTAATGTTGAGACTTCATTACCCTATGCACTTTCTTTACTCTCCTTTTTTAACTAGTTCTCAGGTTATAAATTAAACTTACATAAAAGTGAACTTTTTCCTTTGAATAATTTGATACCAACCAATTCTAACCTTCCTTTTAAAATTGTAAGAAACCAGTTTACCTACTTAGGTGTAACAATCACTAAAAACTATAAGTGTCTATTTAAATAAAAATTCCTTGCCCTATTGAATTACGTAAAAAGGATACTATCAAATTGGTTGCCTCTTTTGTTATTGCTGTTTGGCCAAATTAATTCTACCAAATGAATATATTATCAAAATTTATATATCTTTTCAGGCATTGCCTGTTTTTATTTCCTAAATCTTTTTTTGATTCTCTTGACTGTATTATATCTTCTTATATATGGAAGAATAAGCATTCCAGATTAAATAAAATTCATCTTCAGAAAGATAAAAAGAATGGAGGATTAGCCTTACCAAACTTTAGATTTTATTATTGGGCAGTTAATGTAAGAAATCTTACATTTTGTTTATATTACATAAATCATAAGTATTGCCTGATGTGGGTCTTTTTAGAAGCTAATTCTGTTAATAAATTTTCTATTATTTCTCTTCTTTGATCCTTACTCCCTGTGTCTCTGAGTATGTTACCTGATAATCTGGTAGTATGAGAATTTGAGTACAATTCCAAACATACTTTGGCTTATTGAGATTTTCTTTTTTAAGTCCCATTTTTTCAAATTATTTTTTAAACCATCTATGATTGATGTGGCTTTTAAAGAATGGGATAGATTGGGTATTAAATGATTTCAGGACCTATTTGTAGAGGGAAGTCTCTTTTCATTTGAACAACTGTCAACTAAATATAGTTTATCCAAAACTCATTTTTTTCAATACCTACAAATAAGAGATTTTTTACGGTCTCAAATAAGTACATTTCCTAAAACTCCTGATAAGAATCTACAGCATGTAATTTTTAATTTAAAACCTTTTTTATAATGGATCTATATCTAATACTTATAATATGCTGTTGGGAATGAGAAGTATTCCTTTAGATAAAATTAAAAATCGTTGGGAACAAGATTTACAGACTTCAATTTCTGAGGAAACTTGGAATCAAATTTTAAAATTGGTTAACACTTCATGGCTATGTGCTCATCACTCTCTCCTGCAATTCAAAATGGGGCATAGAGCCAATACGACCAAGGACAAGTTGGCTCGTTTTTATTTAGATATATCTTCATATTGTGATAAATGTAATAATGGAGAAGCTTCACTCATTCATATGTTTTAGACATGTCCAAGTCTTGGAAAATATTGGAAAGAAGTATTCAGAATATTCTTGATACTTTAAAAAGTAAACTTTAAGCCTAATCCTTTGACCGCTTTATTTGGTATTGTTGGAGGAAAGGATATTATTTTGGAGTCATCTGACTTGCACATTTTGGCTTTTTTTTCTCTTATTGCCAGAAGAACACTCTTGCTTAAATGGAAAGATGCGACTCCTCCTACTCACGCCCAATGGTTATGTAATGTGATGTCATCTTTAAATTTAGAGAAGATTCAATGTACTTGTACTCTGTATTCTTATATGTAAATTAATAAAAATATTGGAAAGAGAAGAGTTTTAAATTCACATGTTTGCACATTGCAACAGAGTTTTCTAATGTATCTGAATATATTCTCCTGAATGCATTCTGAAACCCTGACACCTACTTACCCATTATCTGCAGCAGCTGCGGAATCCTTCCCTTTGTGCTTCAGGTACAGATAACTTGAAAATTGTTTGTTATTGCCACATGTACCAGAATACAGTGAAATGCTTTGTTTCACATGCCATCCAGACAGATAATTGTAAACATCAGTACATTGAGGTGATACAAAAAGGGGAAAAACAAACTGCAGAATGTAGTTTTACAGCTACAGAAAGAGTGTAGATAGGCAGACAAGGAGCAAGGACAACAATGACCATGTAGACTAAAAGATCAGAAGTTCATCTTGACGTAGGGTCAAGACGTTGGGAATCCAGCTCCCTCGTAAAAAGTAATGAAATAGGGTTTAATTGAAGAAGAGTTAACAAATAACTACTAGAAACTATTTATAAGCAACTCAGGATTATCTTTTGATATGGCTCCTAAACTGAGACAGAAGAAAGCTACTACTTCGAAGACTGCGCAAATCGGCGGAGAAAAAGGCCTAACCGTCTCAGTGAAGCCTTGGACTCAAGTTGGATCTCCTCCCGGCGAAGTGCATGGCACTTCTGATGATGCGGGACCGGAAGTTGCAGCAATGTGGGCGGTCTCCAAAAAGAAATGGCAAGAACAACGCATGCGCAAAAGTATGCATGAACAGAGATTAACAAAACTACAAATCCCAACTATGGTTGGAAGTGAATCGGAAGTGGTATCAGACTCTTTGGGAAATTCAGAGGAAGAAGAAGAGGAAAAGAAGGAAGAGATTAAAGGAGACATAAAAGATATTCTGATATATATTATGAATGAATTAAAAGCTATAAGAAGGATGCAGAATAAATTCGATAATGTGGTGGAAAAACAAAAGAAGATGAATAATAATGTTAAAGAGATGGAAGTAAAAGTGGAAGAAAACACTGGAAGAATAGATAAGATAGAAGACAATAATCTTGCCTGGACAATAGAAAGAAAATGAATGTTGGAAAAAATAGATGCGCTTGAAAACTCTAGTAGATGAAATAATATCAAAATTGTTGGTCTTATGGAAGGTACAGAGGGAGAAAACCCAATAAAATTTTTTCAAGAATGGATTCCGAAAATGTTAGAAATGAAAAAAGGAAGCCAAGTAATTGAAATTGAAAGAGCACACAGAGCTTTAAGACCAAGACCTCAACAAGATCAAAATCCAAGATCAATTTTAATAAAATGTTTAAGGTACCAAGATAAAGAAATGATCTTGAAGGCAGCTATTCAAGGTGCTAAAAAGAGAAATGGGCCATTGATAATAGGAGGGAAAAGATTTTTTTTTTATCCAGACATAAGTTACGATCTTCTGAAGAGGCAGAAGGAATTGAATCCAGTGAAAAAATCTTTATGGGAAAAGGGCTATAAATTTTTATTGAGCTATCCAGCAAAATTGATAATTTTCCTGGATAACGAAGAAAGAAGATTTTTCGTTGATTATTGGAAAGAGGAGGAATTTGTACAAGAATTACCTGATGTCCACGAAGAAGTAAAGAATTATAGAAATGAAATGGACTAATGATGAAGACTGAAACAAGGTTGGACTTGATGGACATTTATAAAAAAAAGTTGAGTATTAACTGGGAGTAGAGACATTAATTATATATTTTTTTCTTCACTAATATATTTTTGGTTTTTTTTGCGGGGGAGCTGGAAGAACTCCTGATCAATGGCTACGTGTTTCACATATACAATCATGGCGATTGCCATGACCCGTAAAATGGGGGGGGGGAGGTAATGCTGTGTTCTTTTTATTCACAACATTAGTGGGGGGGTACTTTGTTTTTTTTTCTTATATATTAGTTATCTTTCTTCTATTTTTCTTCTTTTTTGCCTGGATGGTTGGGGAGAAACTCATAGCAACATGGAGAATTTTAAAGAGTTCCCAAGGTATTATGAATGATTAATTTACTTAATTTTTTAAGTTTTAATGTTAATGGAATTAATGGGCCTGTGAAAAGAAAAAGAGTTTTAACATATATTAAGAAAATGAAAGGAATGAAATATTTTTGAAAATTTGGCTCCCATACCTACAAAAGATAGGATTAAATACATAGGTCCTTTGAAGATTAAATTATAAAGTAATTGGGGAAAGTAAAAATAAATATTAAAATTATTTTGAACTCCATGGAACATGTGGGGATCCTCTGATATCCAGGCAATCTTTCTCTTTTTTTTCTTTCTTTAGATAAGAGTTAAGGGGGGGAGGGTTAAGGGGAGGGGGGAGGGTTAATATTATTTTTCTTACTATTTATCATCACATTTATTCTTTGTAATTTTCTAAAATTTAATAAATAAATAATTTTAAAAGAAGTTCAGCTTTATTATAGAAGATGTAGCACAGGGCGCAAAATATCCAGTAAACATGATCAACTTCTTCATATTACCTATTTTCTTTGACCATTGTTGCCCACCCAGGATTGTTTACAGGATATTTTATTTGCTTTGCCCCCTTTTCCTCCATATTCTATCTTGCCCCTTTATCAATGGCCCGTCACCTAATTCACTGTGGATGCAGTGACAGAACCACTTTCAGCACTACGCTGGGGAACTGACACTCAGATCTGAAACAAAATGAAATTTGGAGTAGAATCTGAGGCTTCAATCCCTTCAGTCCAGGAAGTTAGGATCCAAAATAATTCCATTGGCCCTATCTTGTCAAATCACCAGTTGCCGGACACATTGGGCACAATACTCACTGACTAAAAGGAAAGATTTTGCACAAAAAAAAATCAAAGTTGATGCAATAAAATTGAATTAGGAAAATGGTTCAATGGTTTCATTTAATATCAGAGAATACATACAGTATACAACCTGAAAAACAGAAGAGAACCCCAAAGAATGAGTGATAGTAAAACGTCAGAACCCAAAGCTCCCTCTCCCCCTCCCATGCACAAACAGCAGCAGAGCATTCCCCCCCCCCACTTATTTCAGCAGGAAGCCTCAGCACCCACCACCCACCAAACAAGCAATTGCAAAGCCCCAAAGAGAGACCATGATCTGCTATCCAACAAAAACTAATCTTTCCCCAGACAATCCGACATAGCACAGGCTCATTCGGTCCATAACAAGGGGCAGAGAAGTGTCACCACCTCTCTGAAAATGTGCCAACTGATGAAAATAAACACGAAAATATTCTAATTCTGACATAAAGCCACGTAACTAAATAAGGGTTTGCACGAGAAAAAAAAAATAGAATATTCCGCATGAACAATCTCTCTGATTTCTTCGGCTGTTCGTTTGCTTCCACAGATGCTGCCTGATTCGCTGAATTCCTCTATCCACTCTACACACCGTTTCCCGTATCGCTCCGGATTCAGCCTTCTGCGCTCTCTTTTCTCTCTTCTACACGAAGTGTTCAATTGAACCCAATTTCTCATCACAAACGTCAACGTATACCAAGCAACACACAAAATGCTGGAGTTACTCAGCGTCTATGGAAATGAGCATACAGTCTCCGTTTCGGGCACAGAACGTATACCAAATGTACTTTTGAAAGCACTAGCTTATATACACACTTTAAAGCCACGATTGCGTGTAATGTCTCTGAATCATATCACCTGAGACATGAACACAGATGACTAAAGTTGAATCCTTCTTCAGAGTGCATCTTTATTCTAGTGCTCCTCCAAGTAGTCGTAATAAGATGAGTATCGTGGATTTCTCCCTGATCTTGTAATAGGAGAATGATTTCTCGTTTTCCAGTTGCTTGTCGCTGAAAATGAGGCGCAAATCATCCACACTCTCGACACCTTAGACAGAAATTGAGAAAAGAACGAACCATAAGTAACCTTAAATCTATTGTATGCATTGTAATTAATCAAACAGGTTTTTAAAACGTCAAATTCAAAAAGAACACATTTTCAAGTCCAGAATTGTCTCGAGAAAACTGAATTCAAAGTAAGCTTTGAAACAACTATTTAAATATCGGTAAAACGTAACAATTCTGCCTCAATCGGCGAAGCTACGTACGCATTGTCAACTTCCTGACAGGCCAGACTATCTAACCAATTTTCATCTCAGAAACCCATATGAAATGTTATTCAAGTACCTAATAAAGATGGCAGTTTGGTTTTCAGCAATATTTTAAAGGTAATGATCTTCATCGCATTAAATTCAGCTTCGGACTCCGATATATCAACCATAATTCTTTCGCCTTTCAAACCAATAACGCACACTTGATAGATCTTTCCCATTTTGGTTTCTGCAACTTCTATTGCTGCTGTATCAACCGTGAAGGTCAATTAAAATGAACTAGATTTAGTTTCACTTGCGTTACGTAACTCGGGCTGAAGGGTTGGGCTGTTCGATGTTTTGTAAACCGACTGGGGGAACGAAGTTAGCAAGTCAATGTCAGAAGAGGGCATAATGTCGGGATATCTCTGGGCACAAAACAGGGCAAACTTTCTTGCGGGCCGTATTTTTAACAAAACAACAAGAAGTGTCCAAGTAAAATGTTAAACACGAGGAAAAGCGGAGATGTTACCGACGCAAACAATAGTTCGGAGAAGCATCGCACCAGGAAGGAAGTTAAAGGAATAAACCGCTGAGGGAGTGGTCGGAGGGTTTACATTTCACTGCACTTGTTTGGCGTAACCTGCAATCATAGTTCCTGATCTACACAAACTCCCCTGTTGTGAAGGTACATTGGATGTGAACGGGTGCAGAGAACATGTCCAATGATTCCAACGACAACAGATTGAAATTTGTTAAGCGACCGGACGAGATCACAGGTAAAATATGCATCACACCACGAGTAAAATAAGGACAGACCACCCCGCCCGCCAATGTCGAGTTTCGGTGGGCAAGCTCACTCTAGTGTCTTGTACACTAGTTGTTCCCACCCCGGATTTAAGGTGCCGTTTGGAGCTGAAAGTCTACGTGTGTAAAATCCGGATCCAGACCCCGGCGCAGCGGCCGCTGAATGGCTAATGATCTTTGGCTGATCGACGACCCAGGGTAGAAATAGATTTTTGGCTAAGCCCAGACCTGGTTAGCTAGAGTTGGATAGTGGGAGGTCGGTGTATGTTGAGAGCTTTTAATTATACTTCAAAGTGTTCTTGATATTTTTGAACTAGTTTTGGTTTGCCACGCAATCAAATCGTTACCTCAATTGATAGTAAACTTTCAACCACTTGGTTGTTGAGAACCTATTGAACTTTGCCCTAAAATATTCAAAGATTTTGACGCTACAGCACTACGCTTCTGTGAAAAGAATTCCAAAGATTTAGGCAACCCTTATTTTTAAATAGCGTCCCCCACGCCCACACCAGTTCTCGAATCTCCCACAAGAGAATCCCCTCGACATCATGTCAAGATCTTTCAGGATTTTTAAAATACTTAAATAAAGTCCCTCTCACATGCTTCTCTAAACTCAGTACATACACACCATAGTTTCTTCATAGTCTCTTTCTGCTAGATCCGGGAATTAGTTCAGTGTACATTCCCAGAGCTGCTTCCAATGCATTTTAAGACTTCTGAGTTTTTCTCCCCTTCTGAATCAGAATCAGTTTATGAACATTGTCTTATGTGAAGTGAAAATTGATATTTTCCCAAACCATGTTGTTCATGAACTTGAAGACACCACAGTAGCGTAGCGGTGAGTGCGAGTTATTACAGCTCGGGGGGTCGAAGTTCATTTCGGGGTCCGCCTGTAAGGAGTTTGGACGTTCTCGCCATGACCGTGTGGTAGCCTATCGGCTAGTAGCCTAAATGGTCATTGTAAGTTGTTCAGCTTGGTGTTTGGCTGGTGTTAAATAGGTGGGTTGCTGGCCGACACAGTTTGTTGGGCCGGAGGTGTCTCTTCCTTGCTATATCTCTCACTAATGAAAGACATTATGGCAATACAGTCTGCTCAATCTGTTCAGTTTGTTTTTTTATAAAACCTTAGCATTGTGTAATTTTTGCTTCTATTCCAAGGTTCAAAAGTTCAAATAAATCCTTCAAAAGCAAGTAATCTAAATGTTCTTTGCTATCGTTTCATGGCATGTGGCTACAAATTGTTTGGTTTCATTATAGTTTTCATCTGTCTGATTAAATCATTCCATTGAAAATAGACCATATTCATTCATTGAAACAAAATTGCCTTTTACCTTTAACCCATAAATAGTTTATATACACCGTCAATTATTAGGCTGACTATTGTTTACAATTATAATCATTTCTAATTTGTGTGTTTTATTTTTGTTACTTGTACTTGTAGTTCTGTGGATTAGCAATCAAACATTGTCGATTTATGTTGAGTTACTCTTTCCTCTATGGTATCCTGATGTGCTACATCTTGTGTTCTTTGTCTCTGAATATAAAATGGAAAGCCGGTTGGGTTTGAGATGTCAGTTATGGTTTGTCACAAAGTTCAAAAGTCTGTCCCTTTGGGTAGGGTGTGGCTTCCTATCTATATGCCTCAGCCCAGGAAAGGCCCAGTCGCATATCCTACATCACAGTCCTATGTCTGAAACAGGACTTGCCAGGAAAGTCTGCTATGTTTGATGGGAATTCAGCTATGTTGCCAAAATTTCAGTGTTCTACAAATATCACTTTCTTAGAACAGCTCTGACATTCCAACCTCATGTCCCAACTATCAATTGGCAATGGCCTGTGCCAGTGATGCAGATATGACCTGCTGGGTTTTGGCACACTGATTGGCAAGAGGACACAAACCAATTGAGACCCTGGAAGGAAAGAGGGTCCCTAGATTATTATCAGGGGAGTTGAGTTTGGGTAAGGAATGGGGGGGGGGGGGGGGTTGAGATACAGGGAACAATACTGTGTTTTCTTTGCCTAATTTTGTCAGAAATAATGTGACGTGCCAGTCACTATTAATAATTTGAAAGGATTTTCAAATCATAATCAAATGGTTCTTGCTTCTAATGTTTTCAGAAATATAAACACTAAATTTAAGGTGACAATATTACTTTGCCTTTGTTCAAAACCCTTGGCTACTTTAGGAAGAACACAGAACTTAGTAGATGTTTGCAACATCCTGCCATGGAGGTGATAGAATCAGATATCAGCAGCATTGAAGAAGAATTTAAACAGACACATGAACTGGAAGAGTTTGAGAACACAGACCCTATGCAAGCAGATGGGATTAATTTAACTTGACTTCATGGTTGGTGCAGACATGATGTACCTATGAGCCTTTTCCTGTTATGTACTTTTTTATGTTCTATAACAGAAAACAACCCAGAGCTCCTTCAAATCACCCCAGGATACACTCCAGTTAAAATGAAAATATATGTTTCGTAACCATTGGAAAATCTGTTCATTTCTTCACTCACATTTCTGGTAGTTTCTGTACCAATCAGATCAAATTTCTTGAACCATTTTATTTTGTTTTATCTAAGCAAGTACTTTTAATGAAAGCACTGTTCAAGAATTTGTTGCTTGTGTATACTTAAATTCTTAAACAAATTCTGTAATAATTCCAACAAAATGTTCTATTGCAGGAGATGATGACCCGAATGTTTACAGAGTGGAAATGTCCTGTGGACACGCTGTGGATCCCATTTCACTCACGGAATGGTGTCAGATCCGTATAAGCGAGGTGGATATCACAAACAATCCTTTCTGTTATATCTCATGCTCAATCCACTTTATAAATGGGAATATTTTTCAATTTCTATTCCAGGGTCATTTCAAATTCCACTGCCCTGCAGTAATAGATGACACAAATGAAGGATGTGGAAAGGAATGGTCCTACAAGGAGGTGTGCAGACACGCATTGCTCTCTGTTGAGGAACGACAGGATTTTGAAGAGAAGCTTGCCACTCTCGCCGCTTCAAGTTACTGTGAATACAAACAGGTAAAGTAGGACTGGCATCTAACTAACTGCTAATAAATAGGGGCCATTACTAGATTTGTGAAAGTTGTGAAGCTTGGGATGGTGTGAGACTCTGAAGAAATGAAATAGTATTGAGGGAGGTTGACAGGGAATGTTTTAAAAAGGAGCCACCATTTAACAGAAATTTCAACATAATAAGCCAGGGTTCTCCCAAGGGTTTCCCAGAGACTATAACAATGAACAGGTTAACTGTCCATTTTTCTGCAAACGAGAACAGAGAGATTATCTGATCAAAATGTTTAAAATTATAAGGAGATTCGAAACGATCAATGTAGAAAAGAAATTTTCACTTGTGGAAGAATACAATTTTAGATAATAAAGAACTTTCATGAAGAGATTCCATTGTGAATTCAGTAGAGACAAGAGAAAAATACATAGTAACTGAGAACAATTGCAAAGAAGGTGAGGAAGGTGGATGAGTGCATAAAGATACACTGAGGGGCTGACATGAAATAAACGGACAAGCTTTACATGTGGAGATGAAAAAACAATCAGTGTTTTGGGTGAGACCTGCCTTCAGGATTGGTAAGGAAGGGAGAAGACATCAGAATAAAAATGTTGAAGAAGGGGAAGGAGGACTAGCTAGAAGGTGATAGATGAACTGAGATGGCCGGGAAAGGTAAAGGGCTAGAGAAGGAGGACTTTCCCATCAATCCCGCAGAGAAAGTGGATATTGTTGTATTGTGGCAAACTGACCCCCCACTCTAGACCATCAAAAAATTGTCTCCTACTTCATCACTAACCTCATAAACTCTAGAGAACTCCTATCCATACCAGTGAACTCATCATTCACTTACACTGCTCTGCTTATTTCTAGCTCCTACCCAAAATCCACAAACCTGAGCCCCACTCATCTCATTTTTGCCATGGGCATCGATACCCTCTATCCCCCATCAAGAAGGCCTTAAATCTTTCTTCAAAAACAGATCGAAGCAGTTCCCCTCCACTGCCACCATCCTGGCAGAACTGTCCTCATCCTCAGCAATTTCTCATTTGGCTCCTCCCAATCTCTCCAAACTCAAGGGTTAGCTATTGGTCCCAGTTATGCCTGCCTTTACAATGGTTATGTAGAATGTTCCCCTACTCTTCCTGCAATACTTTGATGACTGCATTGGTGCTCCTTGTACACCCTTGATGAGCTTGTCAATTTCATCAATTTTGCCTCCAACTTCCAACCGCCCTTCAATATACTTGGTCCATTTCTGACACCTCTCTGCTTTCTCAATCTTTCTTTCTCCATCCCTGGATACAAAGCATCTCCCCACAACTTTTATAAACCTACCGATTTCCACAGCATTCTTGACCATAACTCTCTCACCCCGTCTCCTGTAGAAATGCTGTTTTGTTTTCTCAGTTCCTTCATTTCCACTGTATTTGTTCCAGGATGAGGCTTTCCTTTCCAGGGCATCAGAAATGTCCTCCTTCTTCAAAGAACTGGGTTTCCGTTCCTCCACCATTGATGCTGCCCTCACCTGCATCTCTTCCATTTCCAGACACCCACTTCTGAACAGGGGTAGAATTCCTCTTGGCCTCACCTGTTATTCTCCACAATTTCCACTAACTTCAATATTACCTCAACACATCTTTACCCCCACCCCCACTCTTTGCTTTCTATGGGGCTTGCTCCCTCTATGAGTTTTGTGTCCATTCATCCCTCCCCTCTGATCGCCCTCCTGGCACGTGACAAAAATGTGACACACCCTCCTCCTCATTCACCTACTCCCTTACCTCCATTTAGGGCCCCAAGCAGTCCCACTAGGTGAGTTAACACTTCACCTGCGAATCTATTGGGGTCATCTATTCGACTCAATGATCCCAATGTGGCATGCTCTATATTCGTAAGACCTGTTGGAAATTGGGGGACAACTTTGTTGTGCATCTCTGCTATACTGCCAAAAGCAGAATTTTCCTTTGGCAAAGCACTTTAATTCCTATCCCTATTCCTGTTCAGACATGTTGGTCGATAGCCTCCTCTTTTGTCATCATGAAGCTGCACTCAGGGTGGAGGAGTAACAACTCATGTTCTGTCTGGGTAGCCTCCAACCTGATGGCTATGCATTCTGCATTGATTTCTCCGTCTGGTAAATCTTTTCCCTCACCTTTCCCCGTTAGACCATAAGAATTTGCCTTTTCATCCCATTAAGTCTGTTCAGCCATTCGATCATTGCTGATCCTGGATCCCACTCAACCCCATACATCTGCCTTCTTACCACATCCTTTGATCCTCTGACCATTCAGGAAATTATCAAATTCTGCCCTAAATATACACATGGACTTGGCCTCCACTGCAGTGTGTGGCAGAGCATCCCACAGATTTACTATTCTGTGGCTGAGAAAAATCCTCCTTACCTTTGTTCTAAAGGGTCGACCCACAATTTTGAGGCTGTGCCCTCTAGTTCTGGACACCCCCACCAGAGGAAAATCCTCTCCACATCCACCCTATCTAGTCCTTTCAACATTCATTGGGTTTCAATGAGATCCCCCCCCCACATTCTTCTAAATTCCAGTGATTACTGCCCAAAACTGCCAAACTGCCCCTCTTCTTCTTTTCCCCACTCCAATCTCTGACCTCCCCTCACCTGCCTATCACTTCCTCCTGGTGCCCAGTCCTACTTCCCTTTCTCTCATGGTCCACTCTCCTCTCCCATCTGACCCCTTCTTCTACAGCCCTTTACCTTTGTCACCCACCTGGCTTCACCTATCACCTTCTAGCTAGTCCTCCTTCCCCTACCCCACCTTTTTATTCTGGCATCATCCCCTTCTTTTCCAGTCCTGAAGAGTCTCAACCAAAATGTCAACTGTTTATTCCTATCCATAGATGTAGCCTGACATGCTGGCTTCCTCCAGCATTTTGTGTATGTTGCTCTGGAATTCCAGCATCCACAGAATCTATTGTATTTAAGCTTTTTATGTGGAGCACACACACCGAAGTATTGGCTCACTTCCAAACTGTTAATTCTGCAACATTATTTTCACCAATAGCTCTGCACAGATTTGTCAGCATTTTTTTATTGGTGCTCATGAATGTGCATGTCCCAGACTGTCAGTTATGTTCTAACAATGAATTCTGCATGAATGCTCTCAGAAGGAGCTTGTGGAATTCACAGTATGAGGATTAGAAAAATAGTTCTCTGACCTTGCATCAGGTTAGAGAAGATACAGGACCCATGAACTTTTCAGTGGAAATTGTTGGTAGAATGAAGGTATTATGTACCTTCAACTATTTGCATGTTACCCTCACTGCCAGTGGCACAGGCAGCAATCTGCAGATTACTACCTTAGAGATCCTGCTTTTCAGTTTTCTACTTAGCTCCCTAAATTCTCTCTTCAGGTCCTCCTCCCTTTTCCTATCTATCTTATTGGTGCCAATCTGTATCATGATGGCTTACCCTGCCCCTTCAGAATGCCATGGACTCAATCTGAAATGGTTCTGACCCTGGCACCATCTTGGGCAACTTACCATTTGGGTGTCTCTACCATGTTCACAGAATCTTGTGTCTACGCATCTAAATATGGAATCCCCTATCAATACCTCAGTCCTCTTCTCCTCCATTCTCTTCTGAGCCACGGCTTCCGACTCTCCTTACTTTACACCATCCTTATATTATATTGTGAAGATCAGCAAAGATGATGAATCAAAAACTTTGGGCCAAACTCAAGCAAATGAGCATCACTTTCTGGTGGGGGGTGGGGGGTGGGGGGGGTTGGGATGCTACTACACTGGATTGAAAGAAACTGCATAAAGTTGTGAACTTAGCTTCACCATGAGCACTAGCCTCTGTAGCGTGCAGGACATCTTAAAGGAACGATGCCTTAAAAAGGTGGCATTCATCATGAAGGACTTTCATCACACAGAACATGCCCCCATCTCATTGCTTCCATCAGGGAGATACAGGAGCTTGAGGGCACACACTCAGTGATTCAGAATCAGCTTCATCCCCTCTGCCATCAGATCTCTGAATGGACATTGGACCCATGAACTCTCCCTCACTACTTTTTATTTTCATTTTTATACTTCTTACTTAATTTAACTATTACATATATATTTACTGTAATTCATGGTTTTCTCTCTGTTCATATTTATTGCATTTACTGCTGCTGCAAGGACTACAAATTCCAGAACACATGCCAGTGATATTCACCCTGTTTCTGATTCTGAAATTAGATCAGTTTAGATGGATGGCTCGGTTTGCACGGAGCAGATGGACCAAAGGGCCAGCTCACGTGCTGTTTGAATCTATAACTCTATGACTCAAAGTTGTGATTCTGCTGTAAATCAATGTAAGGGGAAACACAGTGATTGTGGTATAAACCCATATGACCAAGGAATTAATCATCAGATGAATATCACTCCAGAAATCTCTCAATGTATTTAGTACTTAGCCAGCTGCTTAGGTATAACATTTCTGGGGGGGGGGGGGGGGGGGGGGGAGGGCAGGGATCTAGATATTGTTACTGCGATAATGATTTCATGTTGAAATTACAGCAAACTTTAAATTGTGTGGAACATTAAAAATAATCAATACCGGAGATGCCATAACTTTAATTTTGAAGAACCACATTTACAAGCTAAGATTACATTATTATATACAGTGTATTATCAGAGGTGTATGCCCTTAATTACTAATTTCACCATCTGTCTTTGTTTAGTGTCCTAGGTGTGGGACTTACGTGGAACGGAAAGATGAGATGAACGTATCAGTGATTTGTTCAATCTGCACGGCCAACGATGGAATCCCTTTTGAATTTTGTTGGCAATGTATGAAGAAGTGGAAAGGCCCAGCTCCACGATCTGATAAATGTGATAATGAAGGATGCATTAATATCCAGCTGGAAACCTTGAAGAACTGTGACACAAAAACTTTACCTTACAGCAATATTCAAAATTGTCCAAAAATCCGTGCTTGTCCCACTTGTGGTTTGCTTATAGAACATAAAGATAAGTGCAAATATGTCGTGTGCGTCAGATGCCATCTGGAATTTTGCTTTGCCTGCCTTAATACAAAGGCAATTTGCAGTAAATCTTCTAAGTATTCTCGTTATTGTGCTATACCTGTAGCCCCAAGGCAAACAAGTATTCCAGTGTGGAATCGTACTGAAGATCAGACCTCCAATCCCACTTCAGATTCTGATTCATATGGCAGTCCAAATCCCACTCTAAATTATATTCTAAATCCTGTTCAAAATCCCATTCAAAATCCTGTTCAGAATCCAACTTTAAATTCTAATAGCCATCCCAAGGACAAAAGTTGTACACTTCTATGACTAAAAAATCCCGATCAGAGATTGCTGAAGGTACAAAAAATGCAGAACAGTCAGTTAAGCATTGTTACAGCGTATTATGTAATTTGCTTGACCCTTTGTTCTCGTGATGGATTGTTTCATTCATTGTTCCCATGGTGATGTGATCTGAGAATCCATAAGTAGAATAAATAATTGTCATTTCATCTTCCCTAAAACATCCAGCCCAGGTTTAAAGTGGATTAATGCATTATGTGTAAATATAGGTTAATTTCATGATAATCATGTCTCCTCATTTTTCTGCAACATTCTGTGTACAATGTGAAGAAAGCATAATTGATTGCCTTAGTATTTAATCTGTTATTCTGCAAGTACTTCCCAGACATAGAATTAGCTGACTTTCTTGTTTTATTGTTTAAATGTATTAACATGTGAACTGCATCAATATACAAATTTCCAGAAATAGGCTGATTTCCTTTGTATTTACTGTATCTTCTGCAAGTACATAGAACATAGAAATCTACAGCACATTACAAGCCCTTTGGCCCACAATGTTGTGCCAACCATGTAAACCTACTCGAGAAACTGCCTAGAATTTCCCTAATGCATAACCCTCTATTTTCCTGAGCAGCATGCACCTTGCTAAGAGCCTCTTAAAAGATGCTATTGTGTCGGCTACTACCACCATTGCCAGCAGTGCACTCCAGACACCCACCACTCTCTGTGTGAACAACTTACCTCTGACATGTTCCTTGTACCTACTTCCAAGCACCTTAAAACTACGCCCCCTCATGTTAGACTGTTCAGCCCTGGGAAAAAGCCTTTGGGTATCCACAAGATCAATGCCTCTGATCATCTTATTAGGTCACCTCTCATCCTCCAGCACTTCAAGGAGAAAACTCCAAGTTAACTGAACCTGTTTTTGTAAGGCATGCTCTCTAATCCAGGCAAAATCCTTGCAAATCTCCTCTGCACTCTCTGTATACTATCCACATCCTTCCTGTAGTGAGATGACCGGAACAGAACTCAATACTGCAAATGGGGTCTAACTAAGATCTTATATAGCTTTAACATCACGTCACAGCACTTTAGCTCAACCCCACAGCTGATGAAGGCCATCACACCGTTTAATTTAAAAGTATTAACATGTGAAGTTCATCAATATTCAAATATCCAAAAATAGGCTGGTGCATTAAGTAGCATGTCATCTTGAGTTGAAATATTATGAACATATATTCAAGTATTTTATGATATTTTATAAAATAAAATTTATGTTTGGCAGAATTGTGCAAAAAGCTATTTGACATGAGTATATTTAAATGAATAAATGGAAACAGAAACAAAAATAAAATGTTCAAATCACAAAATGCAGCCCAAACCTTCTGACATATTACTCACTCACATCCATCAGATATTTACTCCATAATAAAGTACTTGCAATGAGTCTTTATAATTTAAATTATTCACTATTCAGAAAAATGTTGGTTACTCACTGAGAAACACACCATCACAGGAGACAGAGAGCTTATCCTTCAGTGGTGTATACAGTCTTCAGGCATAGGTTGAAGACGTGAAGGGAAAAATCTAACAAACACTTGAAGAGCAACTTCTTCATGCAGAAGGAGGTGAGTGTATGAAACCAGTTGCCAGAGAAATTACTTGATGAATGAGTTGGGTGAAAGGGCCTGTTCCTATGCTGAATTACTCTATCAGTCCATGATTGTTGCCCTTCACAGTGGTTTAAAAATGTACTGTTTGCATTTAAGTATGCTTCACTTATGTTTAGTAATTCTACACACTAAAATCATCCTACTATAATACAACTAACAGATAATAAGGGTACCAGAAGATAGTTTATAGTTATAACATTACTAAAGCCCATATCACTGCTAAGATATATCTAACAGCTGTTTCTAATATTTACATCATTTTAATCAGTGGTGAACCTAATGTTAACTTCCCACCTATATAGTTGTATGGTTAACATTTGTAATGACAGCATTCCCACTTCCTTCTGCTGTACTGCTCACATCAACTTCCTTTCATCTGTCTCTGCAGTCATTGCAGCAGAATTTTTTTCATACTATCTGACATGTACACCAGCAGTGTTCTGAAGAGGTTTGAAGGTTGGCTGTTCATTCTCAAGATTTATGTGTAAACTCTCTGAGAAAATTTGGATGAGGTGCATTGCCAATTTTTGTACTTGACTTCTTCACAGCTTGCTCTTGTTGTAGCTTCATTGGGTAGGGTGATATCTATTGCACAGATGTCAGAATGAATGGGGGACCCCAGGGAGACAGGAAACCAGAGCTTGACAAACCCAGACATGGCCTTATATACTGCAATTGTGGTAAGCTGTCTTTACTCCTGTACTCATATCTTTTCTCAATAAATCCCAATTTTTATCTTCCTAATTACTAGTTTCACCTGGTTTTGATTTACTTCAGTATGAGAACCCCTGGGATCCTTTGAAGATCAACATTATTCAATCTCTCAACATTTCAAAATCATTCTACTTTTCTGTATTGTGCCACATTCCTGTGCCCTCAGTCAGTTTGTCTTTATCCCACTGAAACCCCTTTTCATCCTCCTTCAGATTCTTCATGCAACCCAGTTATGTCTTGTCAGCAAACCAAGAAATACAACATTTGATCCTCTCCATCAAAATGTTGTGTCATTCCTGAATCGTTGAATGCCAAGTGCTGATCCCTGCTGTAACCGATCAGACACAGCCTGATGACCTGAGTGCGACATTCATTCCTGCTCTTAGGTTTCTGTCCAATTACCAGTTCCCAATTCATTTCAGAGTATTACACCTCACTCCAACCATCTTGACAAGGTCATCTATGGGACTTATTGAAAGCTTCCAAATAGTCAAAACATGATGCCTGCTGGATCCCCATTATCTATTCTCTCTTCACTGGGTGCTTGGTGAGGCTCTCCCTCACTGCCCACTCTTTGTCATATCTGCTGCTCTCTAACTCACCGACCTCTGGAGAATTATACAGTCGACGTTTCGGGTTGAAAACTTTCGGTAGGACTGCTCACCTCTCTTCTACCAGCTTGTCCTTGCCCCATCTTGTGGACACTCTGACCTGGATTCCTGTCCCAAATACTTCATTAACTGCCCCTGACCTCTAATACACCATCTCTGTCCCTACACTCTAACCTGTCCCCTAACTCCATGTACTGTCCCTAAAACCATCCCTTCTAACCTAAACAAGTAAGTCTAAGCCTAAACCTCGATGGTCCACATGTCCTCTCACAACATTGTGGCACAGTAAACACATTACTGCATTCTCATTGGCTGAGCAGCCGTTTCATTAATCATGTGTCATCTTAATTACTGCATTCTCATAGGCTCAGCCCTTCCACCAGCATTCTCATTCACCTGGCCACAAGAACAACCTCTCACTCACTGTCAACAAGAGTAAGAAGCTGATTATTGACTCCCGGAGGAGGAAAGCAGAAGTCCATGAACCAGTTCTCATTGGGGGATCGGAGGTGGAGAGAGTTAGAAACTTTAACATAGTGTTATAATTTCAGAAAATGTGACCTGGGACCAGCACAAAAGTGTAATTACAAAGAAAGCATGACAGCACCTCTACTTCCTTAGAGGTTTGCAAAGATTCAGGATGACATTGTAAACTTTGACAAACTTCTATAGATGTGTGATGGAGAGTATATTGAGTGGCTGCCTCACAGCCTGGTATGAAAACACCAGACCCTTGAATGGAAAATCATACAATAAGTCGTGAATAAGGACCAGTCCATCCAAGTAAAGATCTCCTCAGCTTTGAGCACATCTACATAGAGCACTGTTGCAGAAAAGCAGCATCCATCAAGGACCCCCCATCATCCAGGCCGCACACTCTTCTCACTACTGCCATAAGAAAGAAGATGCAGAGGTCAGGACACACAACACCGAGTTCAGGAACAGTTATTACTCCTCAACGCTCAGGCTCTTGAACCCCTGTGGATAACTTCACTCATCTTCACTTGCCCATCACTGAACCATTCCTACAATCTATGGACTCACTTCAAAGGACTCTTCACCTCATCTTCTCAATATTTATTTCTCTTTTATTTATTAATATAATTTATTTTTGTTTCACAAATGCACTTAGAACTAATTCCCCAGTTGAATCATTTGATGTTGAACTGAATATTTCATCAAGCCCAAATCCTCACCATATAAATAGTACAAGTCAGAATTTATTTATCCCTCCAGGAATATTTACTTCTGAATACTAACTGACCCTATCAATTCAAAGGGGATCTAAATAATTCAGTTACCTGCCTAACCATTCTGGTTAAAACACAAGTAACCCATTATATTGTGTATGTTAATCAAAATGGCTTCTTTGTTTATTAAAAGTAAAACTGCTTCTTTGTTATGTTAACTGGTGAGCGAGTGCTTTTCTTGCAGAGCACTCTCGAAGCTTCTCAAAGTTTGTTTGGGTTTAAGTTGCTGATAACGGAGATTGTATTCATTTGTTAACCAATTGGGTTGTATGTTATTTTCTCTTGTGGGTCGGGAAGCTGGGATTGTGCAGTCTTTTTGGGGAGTCGGGAAGAAGATGGCGAGGAAGGTGGATGGGTGTGGCACTGCTGGTCGATTACTGAGGGTGGTCCCAGGTGCGGGGTTCTGGAGGTCAGAAGAGAGTGAAGAGGGGTCGGAGGATTCGATGGTTCAGCTCCAACGATGTGCCCAAAACTCTGATAAGTTTTGGTGTCTTTTCTTTATTTTCTTTTCCTTCAAATATACTGTATTGTTATTAATCACTTAGTTCTAGTAAGGTTTATAAAGTGTATTCTGTAAACGTAACTGGTGTGCTCTTGATATTGTGTGTGCAAGTTTGTATTAGTGTGTATTTCACAGCATCTACGTATACGGGAGGCACGGTTTGGTGGGTGAACGAATTTTCCCCTGTACATACACCAGCTGATTGCTTTAGCGTTACATTTGTGAGGTGCTCATCTCCAGAACTGAATTTTCAGTGGCTGTGTGAATTGCGCATGTCCGGAGTGTGGAGATGGATAGAGATAAGATTGTAAACTCGTGCAATTTGGAGGATGTACCGGTGCATTTTGTGTGTGTGGTAAGTGGGGTGGGTTTCCGCATTTCAGATGGTGCGTTAGTGCGGGGGTTGAGTTTGGTCAAAGGTATGGGGCCGACAGAACTGGTAGCATGGAGGCGCGTAAAGAGATGGAGGGAAGCTGGGTGTTGGTTCGTACGAGTGCTGACGTCAGGACATTGGAACTGCCAGCGATGGTCAGCGTCCGGGGTGGTGGGGCCGTGGGGTCTCCACACCCTCTTGGAGGACGAAGGTGAACAAACACCAGAGGAGGAGCTAGAGCTGACCCTAGGGGAGGTGCCAGTAACCAGTAAAGTGGGGCTGGAGTGGGAAGGCTTGGCCAGGCCCCGGCCCCCAGATAGAGCAGAAGCCTCCAAGCTGGCAGCCGCCCTTAACTCCCCGGTGGGAGTGGCTGAGAGGCCATGGCTGAAGCTGGGGGTTTTCTCAGGAGCCACGCCTACTCCGGACAGGGAGGTGGACTATGAAACCAGGATCGAACATAAATCCCTGTTGTTAGAGGAGTGGCCAGGCTCGGATGAGGAGAAGAGACAGCGATTGGAGGGAAGTTTGAGGGGCGTGGCGGCCAAAGTAGTCCGGGAGTTGAAAGTTGACAAACCCATGGTTTCATTGGAGGTGTATTTAGAAGATTTGGAGGGAGCGTTTGGGTTGTCAGGGGATCCCTGGCTGCTTTTAGCAGAGTTTCAACAAATGGAGCAAGAGAGAGGGGAAAAGCTCTCAACATACATATTTCGGCCTGAGAGAATGCTTACAGGGTTGTGGCGCCGTGGGGCGCGGGGTAGTGAAGGTGCACGACATGGCTAGAGTGAGGATGAGTCAGATACTCAGTGGCTCTCTGGAGGAGGACAAGGTGGCGTGGAGTCTCTGACAGTCTTATAAAAAGGGCCCCCCTCCATCATTCGGGCTGATTAGAGATGTGCGGGAGGAAGAAAGCGCGTTGGGCCGGAAAAAGGGATCGGGCCATCGGGAGTTATCCTCCGCGGTACAGGAAGTCATGGCCAGGTGGAGGATCAAGAAACCCAAGGGGTCCCAGTGGAGTAGGGACCCCCCTGTTTGAGGAGAAGGACAGGGAGAGTACCCCGTCCGGGGGCCGACCAGCGCAGTGGGCTGGGAGTGGCAGGCGTCCCGGGAGAGGAGGGACGGCGGGTAGCCTGTGCTTTAACTGAGGGAAAGAGGGGCATTTCTGGCAGGACTGTGAGCAGCCAAGGGTGTGCTACAGCGGTGGGGAGGAGGGACACTTTCGGTGGGATTGTGAGAGACAAGGCATCCCATGGAGGGCAAGCCCCCAGGCGACTAAGAAGGGAGAGCTGTCAGGAAACTTAGGAGAGACTCAGTGAGGGAACGGACTGGAGCCTCAGGAGGAACACATTCCCAGAAATCAGCCAGGGGACCACTGAGAGCCCAAGCCTTTATTCCGGAGGGGCTGGTGGGACCCCGTCCCAGTGTGTGCCTATGGATAGAGGGAGTTTACACAAAAGCCGTTCTCGACACAGGATCACAGGTTACCTTATTGTACCGGTCGTTCTACAACAAATACCTAAAGCACTTGCCAGTAACCCCATTTGACACACTGGAGATTTGGGGTGTGAGCGAGGGGGATTATCCGTACGATGGGTACCTGCCAGTGAGATTGGAATTCTCGGAGGGCGATGTGGGAGTGTCTGAAGCTATTGAGATGTTGGTGTTGGTTTGTCCGGACCCGGTGGAAACAGGTGGCACTGCCCTTCTGGTGGGGACTAACTCCCCCCCTTGTGCGACGGCTCCTGGGAGCCTGTAAGGAGATGGCGGGGGAGAACTTTCTGGAGACCTTCTCGAAAACCCAGTATTTTGGGTGGTGTTCAAAGATGGGGGTGACCCCCAATGGCTGGATCTGGAGTGCAAATGAGGGATGTGGTGGTGTACGCAGGCAAGGCCTAAGGTGATACGACCAGGGAGGTGGCACTTGTGATGGGGACCCCCAGATTCCCCGGAGTGCCGGCAGGTAGAGCCCTGTTAGTAGATGCCCCGGAAGATCTCAAGGGGGAGACACGATGGGGGTGCTGGTGAGGCCCGAAGTGCAGAGGCCAGCAGTGGTACATGCGAGGCGGATAGCCGTGACTGTCAGGAATACGATGGAGAGAGAAATCACCTTTAAGAGAGGGATGCCGCTGGCGCATTTGTTCCCGGTGACGGTAATGTCTAGCGCACCAGTGAGGGCCACTAAAGGGGAAGGATTGGAAAACTGAGGAAAGCTGACCGCTGAGGCTTTTAACTTTGGGGACTCTCCTGTGCCGCCGGGTTGGAAACGCAGGCTAATGGAGAAGATGTTGAAGCTGGAAGATGTTTTTTCCCTTTGCGAGTTTGATGTGGGTTGCTCCAAGAGCACTCGCCATACCATCCGAGTGACTGAGGACACCCCGTTCAGAGAGAGGTCACGGCGACTGGCCCCTGCAGATGTGGAAGACACGCGGCAGCACTTGTGCAAGTTGAAGGAAACTGGAGTGATCACTGAGTCCAGAAGCCCCTATGCGTCCCCAATAGTAGTGGTCCAGAAGAAAAACGGAAGGGTACGCATGTGTGTGGACTATAGGATTTTGAACCGGTGCACTGTCCCTGACCAGTATACTGTCCCGAGGGCTGAAGATGCGCTGGCCTGCCTGAGTGGAGCGAAGTGGTTCAGTGTGCTGGACTTGAGGGGTGGATATTACCAGATCCCGATGAGTTAGGGCGATAAAGAGAAGATGGTCTTTATCTGCCCACTGGGGTTCTTCCAGTTCGAACGAATGCCCCAAGGCATATCAGGGGCCGCAGCCACCTTCCAGAGGCTCACGGAGAGAGCTGCGAGGGCTATGAATCTGCTCGAGGTGCTGGTGTATCTGGACAATCTGATAATGTTTGGATCTACTTTGGAGGACGAAGGTGTTAAGCCGGCTTAAGAATGAAGGGTTGAAATTTTCCCTAGACAAATGCCAGTTCTGTAAGTCATCCGTCGTCTATGTTGGCCACATCATTTCACAAGAGGGAGTGGCTACGGATCCGACTAAGATACATGCCATGACCACCTGGCCGAGACCCCAGAAGGTGAGCACCCTACACTCGTTTTTGGGGTTCTGTGGGTATTATCGGCGATTCGTGAAAGGAAATGCTAAAATGTGTCACCTGTTGACTCAGCTATTGTGTGGCTATCCACCTGTGGGGAAGAAAAGGAAGGAGGACCAAGGGCAAGAAGCAGGAGGATACTTGAACCCGGTGGAGCCTTGTGGATGAAGATGGGGTGATCAATGTGAGGAGCCGTTCCAACCTCTGAAAAAGGCGCTGACCCAGGCCCCGGAGCTGGCTTTTGCCGATCCCCAGAAGCTGTATGTACTGTACACTGATGCCAGCCGAGAGGGTCTAGGGGCTATCCTGCACCAGGAGCAGGGCAACGCATTGAGACCGGTGGCATTTGTCAGCCGAAGCTTGTCGCCATCTGAGAAAAACTATCCCACTCACAAGTTGGAATTCCTGGCGTTGAAATGGGGGGTGCTGGACAAGTTGAGCGTTTACCTACACGGAACCAAGTTTGAGGTGAGAACGGATAACAATCCTCTCACTTATATCCTGACTTCGGCGAAACTGGATGCCACAGGACATCGGTGGTTGGCAGCGTTGTCGGTATATGATTTCAGCCTGAAGTACCGCCCAGGAAGCAAGCATGTCAATGCGGATGCTCTGTCACGTCGGGAGCCTGGGGAATGGGAGAGCATTCCTGCCCCTGGAGTGACAACCATGTGTCAGTTTGTTATCACCATGAAGGCCAAGGGAAGGGGGAGGCTGGAGCGAGCAGTGGACCCCTTGGGGGCTTTTGATGGTGCCCTGCCCCAAGTTTACTGTGACCTGACTGCACTGAAAACTAAACAGTTGCCGGAACTAAGTCTGGGGGAAGTGGCAGCTGCCCAGCGAAGTGACCCGACATTGGCACTGTTTGGAGCGTGGTGGAGAAGGGGGATGTGGCGTGGGCCAAGAGAGTGAAACACACTTCAGTGCCTCTGTTATTGAAGGAATGGCCTCGGTTAAAGTTAAAGAACCAAGTCTTGTACCGGGTCACGGTTTCTCCGGACCACCCCCGGCATTGGCAGCTGGTTCTGTCAGCCTGATAGAGATAACCACATGGTGTGTTCCCTCCCAGGTGCCAGGGTACAAGATGTCTCGAATCGGGAGCAGAGTATTCTGAAGGGAAAGGGTGAACAGCCAGAAGTCTTGGTACATGTTGGTACCAATGACATAGGTAGAAAAAGAGAGGAGGTCCTGAAAAAGCAAATCAGGAAGTTGGGTAGGAAGCTGAAAAGCAGGACCTCCAGGGTAGTAATCTCACGATTTCTGCCTGTGCCACGTGTTAATGAGTGCAAAAATAGCATGATCAGGCATATTGTTGAGTGGCTGAGAGACTGGTGTTAGGGGCAGGGCTTTTGGTTCTTGGATCACGGGGGCATCTTCTGGGGGATGTAAGACCTGTACAAAAAGGACGGATTACACCTGAACTCAAAGGGGTCCAATATGCTAGCAAGCAGGTTTAATAGAGCTGTTAGGGAGGGTGTTAGCTAATTTGGCAGGGGGATGAGAAATGGAGTGATAGGGCTGAGGAAGGGAAAAACAGAAATAAATCAAAGATTGCGTGCAACAGAGATGATAGAAAGGATATAAGATGAGGCATAATCACAGCCAGTGGGATGAGTTACAGGGCAATAGAGACATGGTGCAGTTAAAACAGAAAGTAACTAATACTGGACGGATATTGTTGTATTTGAATACATGCAGCATAAGAAATAAAATGGACGATCTAGAACTTCAGCTACAGATTGCCAAGTATGACGTTGTGGCCATCTCTGAAACTTGACTAAAGAATGGCTGCAATTGGGAGCTGAATGTCCAAGGATATACGGTGTATCAGAAAGATAGGTTAGTAAGTAGAGGGGGTGGTGTGGCCCTGTGTATAAGAAATAATATTAAATCATTAGAAAGGGATGACATGGGATTGGAAGGTGTAGAGTCTCTATGAGTTGAGTAAAGAAATGGCAAGGGTAAAAGGACCCTAATGGTAGTTGTATACAGGCCTCCAAACAGCAGCCGGGATGTGGATTACAAATTACAGCAGGAGTTAGAAAAGGTGTGTCAGAAGGGCAATGTCATGATAATCATTGGGAATTTTATCATGAAAGTGGATTGGGAAAACCATGCCAGTACTGGACATCAGGAGAAAGAATTTGTAGAATGTCTAAGGGATTGGCTTTTAGACAGCTTGTTGTTGAGCCCATTAAGGGAACAGCTGTGCTGGAATTGGTGCTGTGCAATGATCCGGAGGTTTATGAGAACTCAAGGTTAAGGAACCCTTAGGGAACAGTGATCACAATACGTTCAAGTTCACTTTGAAATTTGAGGAGAAACTAAATTCCAATATGTTGGTATTCCGGTGGAATTAAGGAAATTACAATGGCATTAGAGGGGAATTGACTGGAAAAGGACACCGGCAGGAAGGACAGCAGAACAGTAATGGCTGGAGTTCCTGCGCAAAATGAGGGAAGTGCAGGACAGATATATTCCAAATAAGAAGACATTTTCAAAAGAGAAGAAGGACACTACCGTGGCTGACAAGTAAAGTCAGAGCCAAAGCAAAAGCAAAAGAGAGAGCATACAAGGAAGCCAGAGCGAGTGGGAAGATAGAGGATTGGGGAACTTTTAGAAACTTGCAGAAGGAAACTAAGAAGGTCATTCAGAAGGAAAAGATGAATTATGAGAGGAAGCTGGCAACTAATATCAAAGAAGACACTAAAAGCTTTTTTAGTATATAAAGGGTAAAAGAGAATTGAGGGTAGATATAGGACCAATACAAAATGACACTGGGGTTATTGTAATGAGAGATGCAGAGATGGCAGAGGAACTGAATATGTATTTTGCATCAGTCTTCACTGTTGAAGACACCTGCAGTATATCGGACATTCAATAGTGTCAGGGAAATGAAGTATGCACAGTGAAAATTATGACTGAGAAGATGCTCAGGAAGCTTAATGGTCTGAGGGTGGATAAATCTCCTGGACCTGATGGAATGCACCCTTGAGCTCTGAAGGAAGTAGCTGGAGAGATTGCGGAGGCATTAACAATGATCTTTCAAGAATCAATAGATTCTGGCATTGTACCAGGTGACTGGAAAATTGCAAATGTTAGTCCACTGTCTAAGAAGGGTGGGAGGCAGTAGAAAGGAAACTATACACCTGTTAGCCTGACATCAGCAGTTGGGAAGCTGTTGGAATCGATTGTTAGGGATGAGATTACAGAGTATCTGGAGGCACATGACAGGATAGACCAAAGGCAGTATGGTTTCCTGAAAGGAAAATCTTGCCTGACTAATCTACTGCAATTTTTTGAGGAAATTACAAGCAGGGTAGACAAAGTAGATGCAGTAGATATGGGGTACTTGGATTTTCAGAAGGCCTTTCACAAGGTGCCGCACGTGAGGCTTATTTGCAAGATTAGAGCCCCTGGAATTACAGGGGAGTTACTAGCATGGGTGGAACATTGGCTGATCGGCAGAAAACAGTGAGTGGGAATAAAGGGATCCTGTTCTCGCTAACTGCCAGTTACCAGTAGAGTTCCACAGGGGTCAGTGTTGGGACTGCTGCTTTTTACGCTACCGGTCAATGATTTGGACTATGGGATTAATGGATTTGTGGCTAAATTTGCCAATGATACAAAGGTAGGAGGAGGAGTGGGTAGTGTTGAGGAAACAGAGAGCCTGCAGAGACACTTAGACAGTTTATGGGAATGGGCAAAGAAGTGGCAAATGTAATACAATGTTGGAAAGTGTATGGTCATGCACTTTGATGGAAGAAATAAACTGGCAGACTATTATTTAGGTGGGGAGAGAATTCAAAATGCAGAGATGCAAAGGGACTTGGGAGTCCTTGTGCAGGATATCCTAACCTCCAGGTTGAGTTGGTTGTGAAGAAGGTGAATGCAATGTTGGCATTCATTTCTACAGGTATAGAATATAAGAGCAGGGATATGATGTTGAGGCTCTTTAAGGCACTTGTGAGACCAAACTTGAAGTATTGTGTGCAGTTTGGGGCTCCTTATTTTAGAAAGGATATACTGACATTGAAGAGGGCTCAGAGAAGATGCACAAGAATGATTCCAGGCATGAAAGGGTTAATGTATGAGGAGCATCTGGCAGCTCATGGGCTGTATTCCCTGGAGTTCAGGAGAATGAGAAGGGATCTCATTGAAACATTATGAATGGTAAAAGGTCTGAACAGATTAGATATGGCAAAGTTATTTCCCATGGTAGAGGAGTCTAGGAGAATAGGATTGAAGGACATCCATTTAGAACAGAGATGTGGAGAAATTACTTTACTCAGAAGGTGGTAAATCTGTGGAATTTGTTCCCACCAGCAGCTGTGGAGGCCAAGTCATTTGGTGCATTTAAGGCAGAGATAGATAGGTTCTTGATTAGCCAGGGCATCATGGGGTATGGGGAGAAAGAGGGGAGTGAGATGACTGGAAGAATTGGATCAGCCCATGATTTAATTGTGGAGCAGACTTGAAGGGCTGAATGGCCTACTTCTGCTCCTATATCTTGTGGTCTTGTGTTCTTATGGCATAGTTTAGAAAGCTGTTGAAGGAAAAGATAGTGTGGTCAAATTGTTGCTGTCATTCCTTTCTACACCTTGTGGCACGTTGGGTGGTATTTTTACTGCTTCTGTAACATTTGACTGTTTTTGTTTACGAGGCAATGTTGCTAGCTGAACGCTCAACCTAGCTCAGGTGGAAAGTGTTGAAAGAGCTGGCCGGATCTGATCTCAGGACCATTCACCTTGAAGTCCAGTGCTGATACAACTACACCATTGGCCCAGCGATGCAACAGTTAAGTTTGTTGCCTCATAACTGAAGGGACCTGGCTTTGATCCTGACGTCAGGTTACTGTGTGGGTGGATGCTCATCCTGTGAACACATTGCACCATCTGATTGCTCCAATTTGTCCTCACATTCCAATGGATAATTTCACATTCTGATAGGTTAATTGGAAAATAGAACATAGAATGGTACAGCAGAAGAACAGGCCCTTTGGCCCACAATGCTGTGCTAAACTAATTCCATTAGTAATAAAACGTCCTACAAAACTAGTGCTTCCTGCCAACACAATGTCCATGATCTTCCATTTCCTGCACATTCATGTGTCTCTCTGACAGGCTGTTGAACACACCTATTGTGTTTGCCTCCACCACCACCCTCGACAGCATATTCCAGGCCTCTACTGATCTTGTACTGCATGTGTCCTTTGAAATTAGCCCCTCTCACCTTAAATGCATGCCCTCTGCTATTAAACATTTCAACCCTGGGAAAGTAACTGACTGTCTATTCTGCCTACGTCCCTCATAATATTATCAGCATCTGTCAGGTTTCCCCTCGGCATCCATCGCTCCAGAGAAAAGAGTCCAAGTTTGTCCAGCCTCTCCTGAGAGCACATGCTCTCTGATCCAGGCAGAATCATGGTAAATCCCTTCTGTACCCTTTCCGAAGTTTTGACATCCTTCCTATGATGGGGCACTCAGGACTGAATGAAATATGTCGTTCAGATGTGGAGTTTTATAAAACTGCAGCATCACATCTTGACACTTGAACTCAGTTCCTGAACTAATGAAGGCAAGATGCCATAGTCCTTCTTTACCACCCTATCAACATGCATCCCCATTTTCAGGGATTTACGGACTTGAACTGAGATCCATCTGTAAATCAACACTGTGGAGCATCTTGCGATTAACAGTCTACTGTCCCTTTACATTCAATCTGCCGAAGTGCAACCCTTCACATTTGGCTGGGTTATACTCTGTCTGTCATTTCTCTGCCCATATCTGCAACTGATCTATATGCTGCTGTATCTGTAGGTAGTCTTCTACATTGTTTACAACACCAACATTCATATCATCTTACTAACCCACCCATCTATATCTCAATGCAGGTAGTTTATTGATATGATGTCACAAACAGCAGAGGTCCAAGTACAGATCACTGTGGAACTCAACTAGTCACAGACATCCAGCTGGAATAAGGCCCTTCAATCACCATCCTCTGTCCTCTCCAGGCCATCAAATTCTACATCCAATCAGCAATTAACCATGGATGTCATGCATCTTCATCTCAAGACTTGGGAGTTCTTGTGCATGATTTCCTAATTTAATTTGGAGATTGAGTCAGTGATGAGGGAAGCAAATGCAATGTTAGCATCCATTTCAAGAGGATTAGAGTATAAATGCATGGATGTAATGTTGAGGCTCGACAAAGCACTGGCTTTGTTGGAGTATTGTGAGCGATTTTGGGCTCCTTATCTTAGTAAGTTAGTGCCGGCATTGAAGAGATTTTAAAGGAAGTTCACGAAAATGCTTCTGGGATTAAAAGGTTTGTCATATGAGGAATACGCGATGGTCTTCAGCTTCTGCTCACTGGAATTCTAAACATTAAGGGATGTCCTCACTGAAACCCCTGAAATGTTTAAGGGCATCGATACAGTGGATGTGGAAAGGATGCTTCCAATTGTGAGGGAGTCTAAGACCAGAGAACACAGCCTCAGAATTGAGAGGTTGACAGATTTTTGATTAGTCTGGGCATGGATTCGTCTTGATCATCCATAATGAAATGGTGGAGCAGACTTAATGGGTCAAGTGTCAAATTCTGCTCCCTAGATTTTATGGTCTTATGATCTTCCGTCTGAGTCCAATGATGCATATGGCAAAAGTGAATAATAAGGGTCTATTCCGCACTTTATCTCTAAGTAAATTAGTAAGTGTGGTCTAGGGACCACTGTGTCATAATGCACAAGACCAAAAGATCATGAAATGGCTCAATATATTCTGATTAAATTAACCCGAGCCTGTGTACTGTACATTATAAATGATCATCTGCCAATGGAAATCACAAGTTTTGTGAACAGACTAGCATCTGCTGAATTTTATTGTAAAGGTAGAAATTCTAATTTTGAAAGCCTTTTGACAATTTTTAATCTGGTTTTCTCAATATAGAGATTGCAGAAGGTCCAATTTGACAGATTTTGGCAACCAATAATGCAGTTACTGATGGTTAATAGGGTGACAGATTCATACAGCACAGACACACATCCTTCAGCCCACAAAGTCAATGTCAACAAGGACCGAATTACACTGTAACACAGTGAAAATGTTGGAGGAACACAGGAGATCAGGCTGCATCTATGGAAATAAATCAAAAGTCAACGTTTCTGGCCGAGACCGTTCATCAGGACTGGAAAGGGAGGGAGAAGAAGCCAGAGTAAGAAGGCATGAGGGATGGGGCAGTGGAAGGGGTACAAGCTAGAAAGTGATGGGGGAAGCCAGTTGGGTGTAGAAGGGGGGTGAAGTGAGAAGCTGTGAGGTGATAGGGGAGAAAGGTAAAGTGTTGGAGAATAAGGAATTTGTTAGTAAAGGATAAGTGCCAGGCTGGAGATTTGTAGGGAGGGATGAATCCAAGGGAATCACAGAGAGTGGGTGGAGATAGAGGTGAAGTTGTGTCTGGTGTATGGTCCTGTGTTTGTGTTCGGCGTATGGAAGCTGTGGAGAATGATGTGCTGGAGGTAGAGTCTCATAGGCTGGTAGGAGAGGGCCTCTGCCCCCGTTAAGGTGACGGGAAGGTAGGGTGAGTGCAGATGTTCAGGAAATGGAGAAGATGTGGGTGTTTATTTCTCCCGCACTGGTAATTTTGCCATTCCCCCTTCCCTCCTCTTCTATTCATGACTCCAGCCTCTCTCCTCCTTCTTCTCCTCACACTCTCCTGGTGCCCCTCCTCTTTCTTATTTTCCCATAATTCCCTCCCCTCTCCTATCACTTTCCTTCTTCTCCAGTCCTTACTTTTAACACATCATCTTCCAGCTTCTTACTTCATCCATTCTTCCCCCCTCACACACCCACCTGGCTTCACCTATCACCCTCTCACTTGTTTTCCTTCCCCTCTCCCTACCTTCTTATTCTGGCTTCTTCACCCACACTTCCCCATCCTGATGAAGGGCCTCAGCCCAAAACATCAACTGTTTATTCATTTCCATTGATGCTGCCTAACCTGAGTTTCTCCAGCACTGACTGTGTGTTTCTCTGGATGTTCAGCATCTGCAGAATCTCATGTGTTCCCAATTATACTAATCCCTTTTATCCGCGTTTGGTTGACAGACTTCAACAATTCAAGTGCTTGTTTTTAACATTCAGTCAATCTGATCTCCAGCAATCAGGTGGATCAATCCTTTGATTTATTTTTTGTTTGGGAAGAGAAGAATGCCTCTCCCCCACACCCACTGTGGCAAAGACATTGGCAAAAATACCTGGCTCTCAAACCAAGGACAAGGAAGTGTTTGAATAGATTGGCAGTGGAGGACCTCAGGAAAATAGGAGTGAATGTATAATGCAAAGCACAGAATGACACCAAGTTTGACAAACAAAGAGCTAGTAAGAGGATGAGAAAACAGAGCTGAGAAGTCACTGAGGAGAGAACTGAGTTGTTAACGAAAATTGATAAGCGACATCCGGGAGGAAATGCTTAATATTGAGACATTTTAAAGTAAACAACTTGAATGTTCGGGGGAAGGGGATTTCCTCTCTCTAAATGTGCTTACAGTAAATAAAAAGAGAACCTTTACCAGGCTTCGAAAACCACAATCAGACCACCACTGTTCTGATGGGATCGGCCAAGCATACACATTTCATTGCATTTGTTTGGCACATCTACATTTGGATGTTGTGCAGGTTCTGCTGAAATTTTTTGACATATTGGTTAAGACTCAGGAACTAGAAACGGAATCAGCCAGAAACCACCATGACCGCAATGACAGTACACGGAAGTTTGTACAAAGAAGCAGAGTGATAAGGTTATAGAAATGTACAGCACAGAAACAGGCCCTTTGGCCCATTTAGTCTGTGCTGGACCATTTAAGCAGCCTTGTCCCATTGAACTGCACTGGAACTACTGCCCTCCATACCCATACCATCTATATACCTATCCAAACTTCTCTTAAACATTAAAATCAAACTCACATGCACAACTTGCACTGCCAGTTCGTTCCACACTCTCAAGACCCTCAGAATGAAGAGTTCCCTCATCATCCCCTGAGACTTTCCACCTTTCAACATTAACTGATAACCTGTAGTTGTAGTCCCACCCAACCTCAGTGGATGAAGCTGGGTTGCGTTTACCCTATCTATTCCCCTCATAATTTTGTTTAACTATCAAATCTCCCCTTAGTCCTAACCTATTTAATCTTTCCTTATAATTCAGGTCCTCCAGTCCCAGCAACATCTTTATAAACTTCCTCTGTACTATTTTAACCTTATTTACATGTTTGCTGTAGGTAGGTGTCAGTACCTCCAGTTGAACTTTGTCTTTTGGTGTGTCTTTCCCCTAGCTGTCAGTCTGTGGTTTTGTATTGCCACGTGCTCCTGTCCCCGCTCCTGCTCTACTCCGGCTCCTGTCCCCGCTCCTGCTCTACTCCGGCCCCTGTATCACTGAGTACTTCGCCTCTCATCTGTTTCTCATTATTACCTGTTTTACTGCCACTTCTGTCTCATTGAGCTCCACATATTGTCTGCCTCTCTGTTTATTGCTCAGTGTAATTTAGTCCTGTGTTTTCACCTGTTTGTTGCTAGATTGTGCCAGTGAATTTTCCTGAGCCATGTCAGCATTTGTATCTGTACTCTGTCTGTTTGAATATTGACTTTGCCTGTTTTTGGATTTCTGTGGATATTTTGATCTCTGCTTGAATGTTGATGCCAATCTTGTTTGCACCTTGGGACTTGTTACTCAATTAATATCACTGTGTGCACAGTACTGGGTCTGTGATTGGATCCCTGCTCCAGCGTCCTGACAGTACAATCTGGCCAGAAATTGGCAGACTCCAACCATCTGAGAGCTGCCCTGGAACAACAGGGAGGCACCAAAACAATCTGAACTCTGTGTTCAGGGCAGTGGAGTCACTTTCTGCCAATGTAGCTGATCTTGTGGCCCAGACCAAGGATGCAATCTTCATGGCATTATCCACACTAAGTCCATTGTCTGCACAAGATGACTGCACTGATTTTGTTCATTTGCAGTCAGTCGGGGGTGTGTGTTGGCGTACACTGGATAAATTCCTCCAACCTTAATCACTGGGAATGAATACAGTTTTATATTACTGTGCTGGTACAGGTGGCTTGTCTTTTTTATACCATTTTCACTGTTTCTATGAGGCTTTTGCTGTTTGTGGCAGCTACTAATTCAGCCAAAGTGTACTGGTTTTGATATCCCAGTTTATCAGAATCCACTGTAGTTCCAGATCAAAATAATACATCTATAGTTGGGTCTAATTATTTAGACACTTGACATCAGAAAATTTTATTTCAGTGTTATTTTCTATTTCAACCTCATTTTATTCAGAGTCAAATTTATTATCTTATGACAGCTATACAAAGCAGATCAACAGCGCAAAAGAGGAAATAGTAAGGGCGTGCTCATGGACTGGTCAGAAATCTGACAACAGAGGAGAACAGCACAGTTCGTGATGGCTGACCCACCCATGCCCAGTGATTTAGATAAGGTGTCAAAGGCTTCGTATTCAGATGTTCATAAACAATTAAGTAACCACCAACACCACTAACTACTGGGTGATAGGCCTTTCATCCCTCTATAAGTGGTACTGCGTGCCCAGACTGTGACTGTGGTGCTCAGTGTGAGTACCTGCCAATGTTAGCACAACCCTCCCCACCACTGAAACATCCACATGAGATGCTGCCTCAAGAAGGAGTCATCGATCATCAAGAACCCCACCATGTGGAACATGCACTTTTCCAGCCGCTACCATTGCGAAGGGGTCGCAGAGCTCGGTCTCACAACACCGACTTCAAGGCACAATTGAGTAACTACAACCATCTGATTTGTTAAATAAATTGCACAACCCTAGCCCTATCTCAACAACAGTACATGATGGAACATTTGTACCACCATGCACTTTAAAGCTCAAAGTTCAAAATAAATTTATTGTTATAAGTATTGAGATTCTTTTTCTTGCAGGTATTCACAGTAGAATGAAGAAATACAATAGAATTGAGGAAAAACTGCATAAACAACCATTGTGCAAAAGATGAACTGCAAATACAAAAAAAACCCTACTAAATAAATAATACTGAGAACATAGGTTCTAGGGTCCTTGAAAGTGAGTCCACAGGTGTGTTCAGTGAACAGTTCAGTGTTGCTGTGAGTGAAGTTATCCACCCTGGTTCAGAACCCTGATGGTTGAGGGTAATAACTGTCCCTGAGCCTGGTAGCCTGGGACCTAAGGCTACTTCACCTCCTTCCTGATGGTAGCAGTGGAAAGTCTATGCCTCTGATTGTTACTTACTTTGACTGATGCCTTGTTTTGCTCTATTTTTCTTAACTGTCTTGTATAACTTACAGTACTGTATAAAAAAACTTAGCCATTCATACAGAGCAGGGTGTTTCTTCAAATTACTGCTTGAAATTTCCAATTTACATTAAGAACTGAAGACAGTTTCTTGCTTGAATTATTATCTGCTATGTTAACTCATTCAGAATACTCCTAATGGAAAGGCATCAAGCTTGTTGCAATCAGTTGTTTTGATATATTTTTTATATAATCATTTAATTAATTATGCAACACTAAAATTGTAGTTTCACTTGTGTCAGTAAAAAGAAACCATAATTTGGATTTTTAACAAACTCATCTATTTTTCACAGTATGGTGATTTTTCCCCCACCTACTGGTAGAAGGCAATATACCAGTTCCATATATGTTTTCATTTTTAATTGGCTAAGTGTTAGCACGTTACACATGTGACATTGTTGTTTTAATTGTGTTGTCTACTAACTAGATTATTTCCATCTGACAAATTTCTGTTATCTGGTATAAATATGATACAGTTTTCAGAGGAGCCACCTTCTTCATCTCCTTTATATTGTATCCATTGAATCTCTTTGCTTCTCAGATCCTCACTCAGTTTCAAATGCTCTGTATTCCTTTGATTAAATTTAAAAATAAATGCTCATGATGAATCAATGAACTAAAGTTTCTCTCTCACTCCTGAACTACTAAAGGAACCAAGGGATTGAAAATTACAGAGATCTGACAAGTCCATCAAGGACTGAACCTCATCACTATTTACAAAACTGTGCACTTCAGATACGTACACAAGATGCCAAAGATTTTTGCAGAGTATTATATATTTCATGGTTTGACTTAATCTACATGCCTTCACCTGTAGCTCATGTAATAATGCAAATGACAATAAACTAACCTTGATTTTACTTGACCCCTTTCTGATTAGAGGGGGAGGGGAGGAACCATGGGCAGGGTTCAGCTCCTGCAAGTGTATCTGTGCCAAGCTGTATGGGTCCTAATGCCCTTCCCTTGGACAACATTGGTGCATGGAGAGGGGAGACTTGCTTGGACAACTGCCGGTCTTCCATGAAAAAAAAACTTTGCCCAGGCTTGCGCCCTGGAAACTTTCCAAGGTGCAAATCCATGGTCTATCGAGACTAACTGAGGCCTACTATACTACCTGTGGGCTGGGTCCCAGGGAGAGAATGTGAGTGTGAGAATGTATATGAAAAGGAATTCCAAATTGTGGATGATTGAATGCCTAAATGTAGTGTGAGCCCCTGAGCCGGACACCCTGAGGGTCTCCTGTGGAGTGCATATTTGTGCATTAAGTACTGAGGACTGGATGGAAACTGTGGGGTGGTCTGTGTTCAATGAAATGCAGAAACAGTTGAAAAAGTTCTGCAGGGAAAGTGAGAGAGAGGGGTGGGGTTGGGCAGGAGTAGTCAAGGATAATAGTGTCTATCTGAGTGTTTGAAAAGCAACATCTGGTACCAGAGTCGAAGGGTGAATGAGATGATGATTAAATGTACCCTGAACTAATGTTTCCCTAGCACTGTCCATTGTCTTTAGACAGAGTGTCACAGAAAAGACAGCAATGATGTTAATAAATACATAGAATGCATATGTACTGTATTTCACAAATATTGTAGATTAACCCTCTTAATAAATGTTATTGTAAATGGGTTGAAACTTAGGTTAAGGGAAATGAATACTGTTGCTTGTGTGGGATGAGAAAAGGGAAGTAGAAATGTGAATATTTTGCAACATAGACAGAACTAGTTAAACCATCAGAGGGTTAAAACTGCTGAGGAAGATGGGGACAAAATTCTGCACATACTTTTTAGAAATTTGCAACCACTGATGACTTGAATGTTATTTTACCTCATACTACTGGTTTATATTTAACTAAAATAGCAGTAGCCAAATTTTGGCCTGTTATTACTGCTTGCAGCCTTAGGTAATTGTATACATTATATGTTTTGAATAGTCTGTGCATCTGTTTTCTGTCTAAGGACTCTAGTTAGGGGACAGTGAAAGACAATCTGTAGCTTAAGCAGTGATACTTCCTCAGTTAGAACCAGTCTAACCCGACAGGCACTATATGTAATTCCCTAACCAGTAAGGAAAGGTAAAGAATTCTGGTGCAGGCTGTACAGTGCTAAAACAGGTGACCATCCAATGGGAGATAGTGACTGTCAGCAGAATTTGTACACGGGATTCCTTTGGGGATGAATGTAATAACACTGAACGGCACGTACTGGGTGTGTAGTTCCTGTGCTCCCCACCGGCTGGTCAGGCTGCTGCCTCCTGCGGTATGTTGTGTTGTGTATTTATCACATTGACTACCTGGCTGAACAGCCAGCTTCTGGGGCAGGGAGACAAAAGGGAGCTATCACAGAGGCAAAAAGACAAACCAGCCCAGGATAATTTGTCTAGTTAGTTTTTCTTTAGTGTTGAGCTTCGATATGATGTGGTGGCATAATGATGTATGCCATTCATGTACTTTTACAGAAACTCATGATGAATTATGTAAACAAACAAAGAATGCAAACAATGTATTTACAATATTACTCAAACATTACTGAAATATAAATACACAACACTCCTCCCTTCTTAGCTATAAACTCCAACTCAATGTAGAATGCACCTCAACTCAAATATGTAACATAATGTTCTTCAGTCATTGAATTATGTATATATACATTGTCTACTATATAATACAACTGCTATATAGATGTTCACAACATTGTGCATTTTAAATTGTCTCATTCAGACCCAAATGGTGGATGGATCTCCAATCAAGTTGTAGTTGTTTCAGCCAGTCACAACCCCATAATGCTGACCCTCCTGTTTTTACCACGCACAAACACAATGCAGCTTGTTGGTTGTTGTATTTCATTGTTTCGAATTTCATTCTCACAGGAATCATCATTTCTCAGTGGAAGTCTTAGCTGGGCATCTGCAGGTTTCAGTTCAGTATCTTTGAAATGCCACTCCAATTCATTTTGTGGAATGACTGAAACAGAGTCCAAATGCTTTACCCCGGTGAATGGAGTCAAAAGCTTTGCAAAAATCGATGAAAGTAAGCACGGCTGGTAGGTTGCTCTTCTTGACTTCCTCAGTGATACTGCGGAGAGCAAGTATTTGCATTACTGGTGTGCGCCTCTGCCAAAAATGATTCTGATTGAATCCTAGCTCAGGGTCAATAGTGGTGCGAATCCTGTTCAAGATCATCCGATTGTATAGCTTTGCTAAGGTACAGGTCAAGTTATCTGTCTTTGTGAGGGATTCAGACTTAGGAACAGGAATAATGTTTGAGAGTGACCACTGTTTCGGTTTTTCACCTTTCATCAGTGCCATATTACATATGTCCAGCAAGATGTCATCCAGGTCGCATCTGGTCCATTTGGTGGTATCCCATCTGGTCCAGTGCTCCTGCCCTGTTTGAGTACATATTTGGCCTTCTTCAGTTCCTCAATGGTGAGTGGGCCATCATCGATGTTGACTTGTTTAGTATCATGGGTATGTCCTCTTCTTCCTCCGTGATCATTGGAGGGTTTCGCAGCAGGTTCTTGAAGTGGGTAAATCATGTCTGGACACAGTCGTCTGCTGTTTTACCACTTATTTGACCTGAAATTGAGGTTAACCATAACACTTAAAAATAGGAATTTACTTTAGTTTCCTCACTAACTAAGGGTAATTAAAAAGCAAATATTCATCTGTAAACCTTTTAGTAAAGAATAAGCTGCTAGACATCCAAAGCAATATACAAAATTCTGGAGGAATTCAACAGGCCAGGTAGCATTTATTGAAAAGAGTAAAGAGTTGATGGTTTGGGCCAAGACCCTTCGTCAGCCCTGCAACATTTCATGGAGAGTTGCTGCATCATTTTGTGTGTGTAGGCACTGACATGCCTTCATCGTGATTACATCAATATGTTGATTCCAGAATAGATCCTTTGAGATGTTGATACCTTTGAAACTGCTCACCTTTTCCACTGCTGAGCCCTGAATGAACACTGATGAGTATTCTTCAACTTTTTCCTGAAGTCCACATTTAATGCTTGTTGTTAACACAAAGTACACTGCAGATGCTGTGGTCAAATCAAGACGTATGAGTTCATCCAGCTTTTTTGAACATCTTAATGCCTGTTGTTGTCTTGCTGATCGTTGTTATGACATTACTCAACCAGCTCAGAATTCTAGATGAGATAGTAAACTGGATTAGACACTGGCTTTGCAGGAGAGCCAGAGAGTGGTCGTAGATGGCTGCTTCTCCGACTTGAGGCCTGTGACTTGTGGTGAGCTGCAAGGATCGGTGCTGGGTCCATTGTTGTTTGTCATCAATATCAATGATCTAGATGATAATGTGGTAAACTGGATCAACAAATATGCAGATGACACCGAGATTGTGGGTGTAGTGGGCAGTGAGGAAGATGATCAGAGCTTGCAGCTGAATCTACACCAGCTGGAAAATTGGATTGAAAACTGCAGATGGAATTTAATGATGACAAGTGCAAGGTGTTGCACTTCAGTGGGATCAACCAGGGAAGGTCTAACACAGTGAACAATAGGGCACTGAGGAGTGCTGTAGAACAAAGGGATCTGGGAATCGGGGTCCATAATTCATTAAAAGTGGTGTCACAGATCGACTGGGTCATAAAGAAAGCTTTTGGCATGTTCAAAGTATTGAGTAAAGGAGGATAGCAGGGACGCCTGCTACTTCCTTCGGCATTTTGTGTACATTATTGAGTACAGGAGATGGGATGTTTTGTTAAAATCATATAAGATGTTGACAATGCCTAATTTGGAATATTGTACGCAACACACACAAAATGCTGGAGGAACTCAGCAGGCCAGACAGCATCTAGGAAAAGAGTACAGTCGACATTTTGGGCCGAAACCCTTCAGCAGGACTGGAGAAAAAACAGATGAGGTGTAGATTTAAAAGGTGGCAGGAGGGTAGAGAGAAACACCCGCTGATAGGTGAGACCTGGAGAGGGAGGGATGAAGTAAAGAGCTGGAAAGTTGATTGGCAAAAGAGACAGAAGATCATGGAAGAAAGAAAAATGGGGGACAAGCACCAGAGAGAGACAATGGGTGGAAAGGAAATAAGGTGAGAGAGGCAAAAAGGGGATGGGAAATGGAGAAGGGGGGTTTGGGGTCATTACCAGAATTTTCAGAAATTGATGCTCATGCCATCAGGTTGGAGGCTACCCAAACGGAATATAAGGGGTTGTTCCTTTATCCTAAGTGTGGCCTTATCCCAACAGTGGAGGAAGCCATGGATGGACATATCGGAATGAGAATGGGAAGTGGAATTAAAATGGGTGGCCACTGGTAGAACCCTCCTATTCTGGCAGACAGAGCGTAGATGCTTGGCGAAGCAATGTCCCAATCTACATCGGGTCTCACTGATATTCAGGAGGCCACACCTGTATATGACCCCAACAGACTCACAGATGAAGTGTTGCCTCATGTGGAAGGACTGTTTGGGGCCCTAAACAGTAGTAAGGGAGGAGGAGTAGGGGCAGGTGTAGCACATGTTCCGCCTGCAAGGGTAAGTGCCAGGAGGGAGATCAGTGGGGAGGGACAAATGGACAAGTAAATTGAATAGAAAGCGATCCCTGTAGAAAGCAGAATGTGAGGCGGGGAGGGAAAGATGTGATGGGTGGTGGGATTGCATTGGAAGTGAAAGAAGGTTCAGAGAATTATTTGCTAGATGTTGATGCTGGTGGAGTGGTGGGTGACGACAAGAGCAACCCTATCTCTGGTAAAGTGGCGGGAGGACGGGGTAAGGGTAGAAGTGCGTGAAATGGAAGAGAAGCAGTTGAAGGCAGCGTTGATGGTGGAGAAAGGAAGCCCCTTCCTTTGAAAAAGGAGGGCGTCTTCGTTCTATAATGAAAAGCCTCATTCTGAGCGCAGATGCGGCAGAGATGGACGACTTGAGAAAGGGAATGGCATTTTTACAAGTAGCAGAGTGGGATGAGGTGTAGTCTAGGTAGTTGTGAGAGTCCATGGCTTTGTAATAGACATCAGTGGATAAGCTGTCTCTGGGGATAGAGACAGTAAGATCGAGAAAGGAAAGGGGACTGTTGGAGATGGACCTGGTGAATTTGAGGGCAAAGTGGGTGAAGTCGACAAGTTCAGCATGGGTGCAGGAAGCAGCACCAATGCAGCTGTCAATGTAGCATAGGGGAAGTGTGGGATGGTCACCAGTGTAGGCTTGGAACATAGACTGATAGACTGTTCCACATAACTGATAAACAGGCAGGCATAACTGGGACCCATGCTAGTGCCCACGGCTACCCCTTTTGTTTGAAGGAAGTGGGAGGAGCCAAAGGAGAAATTATTTAAACTGAGAACACATTCTGCTAGGCAGACGAGAGTTGTGATGGAGGGGAACTGGTTAGGTCTAACCTATTCCAGCATCTGCAGATTTTCTCTTGTCTGTGATTGGAGTATTGTGTGCAGTTTTGGTCACCTTCATACAGGAAAGATGTGTATAATGTTAAAATCGTACAGAGGAAATTTATAAGGATGTTGCCAGTTCTGGAGGACTTGAGTAATAAGGAAAGATTGAATAGGTCAGGACTTTGTTCTTTGGAATGTAGGAGACAGAGGGGAGATTTGATAGAGTTATACAAAATTATGTGCAGTGTAGATAGGGTAAATGTAACCAGGCTTCTTCCAATGAGGTTGGGTGGGACTTCAACTAGAGGTCATGTGTTAACGGTGAAAGGTGAAAGTTTCAGGGGAACATGAGGGGAAACTTCACTCAGAGGGTCTTGAGAGGGTGGAACGAACTGACTGTGCAAGTGGTGCATGCGAGCTTCATTTCAACATTTAAAACAAGTTTGGATAGGTACATAGATGATCTGGGTATGGAGGGCTGTGTTTTCAGTGCAGGTCAATGGGACAAGACATCTTAAATGGCTTGGCACAGACTAGATGGGCCAAAGGGCCTTTTTCTGTGCTGTCATTTTCTGTGACTCTATGACTCTATTTCTTTCTACAAATTTCAGTGTACTGTCATTGAGGTCATGATGGGTTTTGGCTGGTTCCATTTCTAGTTCCTGAGTCTCAACTAATATGTCGAAAGATTTCAGCAGATCCTTCACAACATTCAAGTGTAGGCTGTGCCAAACAAATGCAATGAAATATGAACGTTTGACCAATGCCATCAGAAAAGAAATGGTCCGATTATGTTTTTCTAAGTATGGTAAAGGTTAAATTTCGAATTGCTGTAAGCACACTCAGAAAGAGGAAATCCAGTCTCCCCAACCAATCAAGTTGTTTACTTTAAAGTGCCTCAATGTTAAGCCTCCTGGAAATGCCTTAGCAATTTAACTTAGTGAATCCACCCCAGTGACTACTCAGCTCCGCCTCAGCTCTGTCTCAGCTCAATTTGTTTTCCCATTTTCTATCAATTTTGCTTATCAATCTTTGTTCGTCGACCTTAGTTTCATTCTGTGCTTTGCATAATGAACTCACTCTTGTTTTCCCGGGGCCCTCCACTGCTAATCTATGCAAACACTTCCTTATTCTTGGTTTGAGAGCCAAGTATCTTTGCCAATCTCTTTGCCACAGTGAGAGGGGAGGAAGTACATTCTCCTCTTCCCCAAACAAAAATAAATCAAAGGATTGATCCACCTGACTGCTGGAGATCTGATTGTTTGAATGTTAAGAAATAGATCAGCACTGGGATTACTGAAGTTTGTCAACCAAACGCTGATAAAAGGGATTAGTATAGTAGGGAACACATGAGATTCTGCAGATGCTGAACATCCGGAGAAACACACAGTCAATGCTGGAAAAACTCAGGTCAGGCAGCATCAATGGAAATGAATAAACAGTTGATGTTTTGGGCTGAGGCCCTTCATCAGGTTGGGGAAGTGTGGGTGAAGAAACCAGAATAAGAAGGTAGGGAGAGGGGAAGAAGAACAAGTGAGAGGGTGATAGGTGAAGCCAGGTGGGTGGGGGGGGGGATGGGATATGGATGAAATAAGAAGCCGGGAGGTAATAAGCATGAAAAATAAAGGACTGGAGAAGAAGGAATGTAATAGGAGAGGAGTGGGAACCATTGGAAAATCAGAAGGAGGATGGACACCAGGAGAATGTTCGGAGAAGATGGAAGAGGGAGGCTGGAGTCGTGAATTGAAGAAGAGGGAAAGGGGAATGGCAAAATTACCAGTGCGGGAGAAATCACCCACATCTCCTCCATTTCCTGAGCATCTGCCCTCACCCCACCTTCCCGTCACCTTAACAGGGGCAGAGGCCCTCTTGCCCTCTCCTACCAGCCGATGAGACTCCTCCTCCAGCACATCATTCTCCATGGCTTCCATACACCAGACACAAACACAGGACCATACACCAAACACAACTTTGCCTCTACCTCCACCCACTCTCTGTGATTCCCTTGGTTTTGTCCCTCCCTACAAATCTCCAGCCTGGCACTTATCCTCTCCTAACAAATTCCTTTTTCTCCAACCCTTTACCTTTCTCACTTATCACCTCACAGCTTCTCACTTCACCCCCCTTCTCCACCCAACTGGCTTCCCCCATCACTTTCTAGCTTGTACCCCTTCCACTGCCCCACCCCTCAGGCCTTCTTACTCTGGCTTCTTCTCCCTCCCTTTCCAGTCCTGATGAACCATCTCGGCCAGAAACGTTGACTTTTTATTTATTTCCATTGATGCAGCCTGATCTGCTGTGTTCCTCCAGCATTTTCACTGTGTTACAGTGTAATTCGGTCCTTGTTGACATTGACTTTGTGGGCTGAAGGATGTGTGTCTGTGCTGTATGAATCTGTCACCCAATTAACCATCAGTAACTGCATTATTGGTTGCCAACATTTATCAAATTGGACTTTCTGCAATCTCTATATTGAGAAAGCCAGATTAAAAATTGACAAAAGGCTTTCAAAATTAGAACCTCTATCTTTACAATAAAATTCAGCAGATGCTAGTCTGTTCACAAAACTTGTGATTTCCGTAGGCAGATGTCCATTTATAATGTACATTACACAGGTTCTGACTAATTTAATTGGAGTACATTGAGCCATTTCTTCATCTTTTGGCCTTGTGTATTATGATACAGTGGACCCCAGACCACACTTACTGATGTATTTAGAGATAAAGTGTGGAATAGACACTTTCGGTCCATCGAGCTGTGGTGCCCATCAACCACCAACCACCCCAATTAAACCCTAATTGGGACAATTTTTTACAAGATCCAATTAACCTACCCGGTATGTCTTTGCTACCTGGCCCAGTAAGCCTGCTCCACCATTTCAGCATGGATTATCCACTTTCCTTCTCCCTGCATCCCGTCAGGCCCTGAGTAATCAAGAATCTATCAACCTCTGTCTTAAGTATACTCAGTGACTTGACCTTCACACCTGTGGCAATTAATTTCACAGATTCACCTCTCTCTGATTAAAGAAATTCCTTCTCATCTCCATTGTAAATGATACCTCTCTATTCTGAGGCTGTGTCCTCTAGTCTTAGACTCTCTCACCATTGGAAACATCCTCTCCAAATCCAATGTATCGAGACCTTTAAACACGTGAGAGGTTTCAACAAGGAACCCTTCATTGGTCTGAATTGCAGTGAGCAGAAGGCCAGTGCCATCAAACACTCCTCATTTGACAAACCTTTTAATTCCAGAATCATTTTCGTGAACTTCCTTGAAATCTTTCCAATGTCCGCACATCCTTTCTTAGATACGGAATCCAAAATTGCTCACAATACCCCAAGTGAGGCCTCACCAGTGCTTTATAAAGCCTTAACATTACATCCTTGCTTTTATATTCTATACTCTCAAAATGGATACTAACATTGCATTTGCCTCCTTCATTACCAACTCAATCTGCAAATTAACCTTTAGGGAATCCTGCACGAATGCTCCCAATTCCCAAGACATCCATGGTTATTTGGCTGTTTGAATGCAGAATTTTCTTGCCTGAAGAGGACAGAGGGTGGTGATTGAAGGGCCTTATTCCGGCTGGATGTCTGTGACTAGTTGAGTTCCACAGTGATCTGTACTTGAACCTTGGCTGTTTGTGACATCATATCAATAAACTACCTGCATTGAGATATAGATGGGTGGGTTAGTAAGATGATATGAATGTTGGTGTTGTAAACAACATAGAAGACTACCTACAGATACAGCATCATATAAATCAATTGCAGATATGGGCAGGGAAATGACAGACAGAGTATAACCCAGCCAAATGTGAAGGGTTGCACTTTGGCAGATTGAATGTAAAGGGACAGTAAATTGTTAATCACAAGATGCTTCACAGTATTGATTTACAGATGGATCTCGGGGTTCAAGTTCGTAAATCCCTGAAAATGGGGATGCATGTTGATAGGGTGGTAAAGAAGTCCTATGGCAGCTTGCCTTCATTAGTTCAAGAACTGAGTTCAAGAAGCAAGAAGTTATGCTGCAGTTTTATAAAACTCCACATCTGAACGACATATTTCATTCAGTCCTGAATGCCCCATTATAGGAAGGAAGTCAATATTTTGAAAAGGGTACAGAGGAGATTTATCAGGATGCTGCCTAGATTAGAGAGCATGTGCTCTCAGGAGAGGTTGGACAAACTTGGACTCTTTTCTCTGGGGCAATGGATGCCGAGGGGAAATCTGACAGATGCTCATAATATTATGAGGGACGTAGGCAGAATAGACAGTCAGTAACTTTCCCAGGGTTGAAATGTTTAATAACAGAGGGCATGCATTTAAGGTGAGAGGGGCTAATTTTAAAGCACATGTACAGTACAAGACTGGTGGATGCCTGGAATGCACTGTCGAGGGTGGTGGTGGAGGCAAACACAATAGGTGTGTTCAACAGCCTGTTAGAGAGACACATGAATGTGCAGGAAATGGAAGAACATGGACATTATGTCAGCAGAAAACACTAGTTTTGTTGGACATTTTATTACTAATGGAATTAGTTTAGCACAGCATTGTGGGCCGAAGGCCGTGTTCTTCTGTTGTACCATTCTATGTTCTATTTTCCAATTAACCTATCAGAATGTGAAATTATCCATTGGAATGTGAGGACAAATTGGAGCAATCAGATGGTGCAATGTGTTCACAGGATGAGCATCCACCCACACAGTAACCTGACGTCAGGATCAAAGCCAGGTCCCTTCAGTTATGAGGCAACAAACTTAACTGTTGCATCGCTGGGCCAATGGTGTAGTTGCATCAGCACTGGACTTCAAGGTGAATGGTCCCGAGTTCAATTCCGGCCAGCTCTTTCAACGCTTTCCACCTGAGCTGGGTTGAGTGTTCAGCTCGCAACTTGGCCTCGTAAAAAAAAAGTCAGATGCTACAGAAACAGCAAAAATACCACCCAATGCACCACAATGTGTAGAAAGGAACGACAACAACAATTTGGCAGCAATATCTTTTTCTTCAGCTGCTTTCTAAACTATGCTAAAAGACTATTAGACATTAAGATATAGGAGCAGAAGTAGGCCATTCGGCCCATCGAGTCTTCTCCACTATTCTGTCATGTGCTGATCCAGTTCTGCCAGTCATCCCTGCTTTCTCTCCACACCCTTTGATGCCCTGGCTGATCAAGAACCTAGCTATCTCTGCCTTAAATGCACCCAATGACTTGGCCTCTGCAGCAGCACATGGCCTTCAAATTCCACAGATTTACCACCCTCTGACTAAAGTAATTCCTTCACATCTCTGTTCTAAATGGATGTCCTTCAATCCTGAAGTTGTGCCTTCTTGTTCTATACTGCCCTACCATGGGAAATAACATTGCCATATCTAACCTGTTCAGGCCTTTTAACATTCAGAATGTTTCAAAGAGATCCCCCCTCATTCTCCTGATCTCCAGAGAATACAGCCCAAGAGATGCCAGACATTCCTCATACAGTAAACCTTTCATGCCTGGAATCATTCTCGTGAATCTTCTCTGAACCCTCACCGATGTCAGTATATCCTTTCTAAAATAAGGAACCTAAAACTGCACAGAATACTCCAAGCAACACAAACAAAATGCTCTTGGAACACAGCAGGCCAGGCAGCATCTATAAAGAGAAGCACTGTCGACGTTTCAGTCCGAGACCCTTCATTAGAACAATACTCCAAGTTTGGTCTTATGTGTGCCTTCAAGAGCCTCAACATCATATCTCAACTCTAATATTCTATACCTCCAGAAATGAGTGCCTACATTGCATTTGCCTTCTTCACCACTGACTCAGACTGGCGGTTAACCTTTAGGATATCGTGCACAAAGACTCCCAAATCCCTTTGCATCTCTACATTCTGAATCCTCTCCCCATCTAAATAATAGTCAGCCTGTTTATTTCTTCCACCAATGTGCATGACCACACATTTTCCAACATTGTATTTAATTTGCCACTTCTTTGTCCATTCCCATAAACTACCTAAGTCTCTCTGCAGGCTCTCCGTTTCCTCAACACTATCCACTCTTCCACCTATCATTATATTGTCGACAATTTTAGCCACAAATCCATTGATCCCATAGTCCAAATAATTGAAATACTCTCTAAAAAGCAGCAGTATCAACACCTACCCCTGTTGATAACCGGCACTGGTAACCGGCAGCCAGCTAGAATAGGATCCCTTTTTTCCCACTCTGTTTTTTGCCAATCAGCCAATGCTCAATCCATGCTTCTAACACGCCTGTAATTCCATGTGCTCTTATCTTGCGAAGCAGCCTCATGTGCGGCACCTTGTCAAAGGCCTATTGAAAATCCAAGTAACCCACATCTACTGCATCACCTTTGTCTACCCCGCTTGTAATTTCCTCAAAAAATTGCATTAGGTTATTCAGGCAGTATTTTCCTTTCAGGAAACCATACTGCTTTTGGTCTATCCTGTCATGTGCCTCCAGGTGTTCCATAATCTCATCCCTAACAATGGATTCCAACAACTTCCCAACCATTAATGTCAGGCTAACAGGTGTATATTTCCCTTTCTGTTACCTCCCACCTTTCTTAGATAGTGGAGTAACACTTGCAATTTTCCAGTCATCTGGTACAATGCCAGAATCTATTGATTCTTGAAAGATCATTGTTATTGCCTCTGCAATCTCTCCAGCTACTTCCTTCAGAGCCCAAGGGTGCATTCCATCAGGTCCAGGTGATTTATCCAGCCTCAGACCATTAAGCTTCCTGAGAACCTTCTCGGTTGTAATTTTCACTGCCAATCACAGACAATCTCATCCCGGCTGCTGTTTGGAGGCCTGTACGTATACAACTGCTATTAGGGTCCTTTTACTCTTGCCATTTCTTAACTCAACCCATAGAGACTTTACACCTTCTGATCCTATGTCAACACATTCTAATGATTTAATATTATTTCTTATACACAGGGCCTCACCACCCCTCTGCCTACTAACCTATCTTTCCGATACACCATATGTCTTTGGACACTCAACTCCCAATGGCAGCCATCCTTTAATTCAGAGATGGCCACAACGTCATTCTTGCCAATCTGTAGCTGAATTTCTAGATCGTCCATTTTATTTCTTACGCTGTATGCATTCAAATACAACATCTTCAGTACAGTATTAGTTACTTTGTTTTAACTGCACTATGCCTCTATTGCCCTGTAACTCATTCCACAAGCTGTGATTGTGCCTCATCTCCTGACTGACCTTTCTATCATCTCTGTTGCACGCTGTCTTTGATTTATTTCTGTTTTCCCCTTCCTTGGCCCTATCACTCCAGTTCCCATCCCACTGCCAAATTAGTTTAAAATCTCCCTAACAGATCTATTAAACCCGCTTGCTGGGATATTCCACCCCTTTGGGTTCAGGTGTAACCCATCCTTTTTGTACAGGTCGTACCTCCCCCAGAAGATGCCCCAATGATCCAGGAACCAGTAGCCCTGCCCCAACACCAGTCTCTCAGCCACACATTAATATGCCTGATCATGTAATTATTGCACTTGTTAGCACATGGCACAGGCAGCAATCCCGAGATTACTACCCCGGAGGTCCTGCTTTTTAGCTTCCTACCCAACTCCCTGAATTGTCTCTTTAGGACCTCCTCCCTTTTTCTACCTATGTCATTGGTAGCAAAGTGTTCCATGAGTTCTGGCTGTTCACCCTCTCCCTTCAGAATACTCTGCTCCTGATCCGAGACATCCTGTACCCCGGTACCTGGGAGGGAACACACCATGCATGTATCTCTATCAGGCTGACAGAACCTTCTGTCTGTTCCTCTAACTACGGAATCCCCTATAACTACCGCATTCCTCATCTTCTTCTCTCCTTTCTGCACCATGGAACCAGGCTCAGTGCCAGAGAATGATCACGGTGGTCATCATCTGTCAGGTCACCCCCCTCAACAGCATCCAAAATGAGGTAACGATTACTGAGGGGGATGGCCACAGGGTTGCTCTCTACTATCTGAGCCCTTCCCATCCCTTCCCTGACAGTCACACACTTACCTAACTCCTGCAGCCTCGCACAGCTCGTTCCCAGCTGCTCTGCCAGATTAGATATTGCAAACATCATTAATGACAGGAGAGTGACAGTGTTCAAAGGATGCTCTCAGAAATGTGAGAATACATTGTAGGAGTCAGCAGGGAAAGGAGTTCTGTTCACAGGAGTTCAACAGTAACATCACTGTGTTTTCGAGCGGAATGCAGGGAGTGTCATTTTCAAGATTCATATGTGTTTCTCCCTGCAATATTTCACTTTATTGTACAAGGGTGCAAGATAATTGAACAATCCCACCTCTACCATTCCTGAGTTTCCAAACCCAGTGTCACAATGGAAACCAGTTGAGCCTTTCGCTCTCATCACGTCATTGTAACACAGCCAATAAACAGGGCTTTTACTAAATATGGTGCTTGCCACCTGGCTATTTTCCCCAAGGTTTATTATTGTTACATGTACCAAGATACAGTCAATAGCTGGTCTTCAATCTTGATCAAATCATTGTACAGTGCTTTGCGGTAGAACAAGGGAAAAGTCTTTTTTTTTATGAATTGTTAAGAGGAGTTGTGGTATTAGCTCAATACTATACTATACATGATTTTGACAGTGTATATTCCTTTCTTTGTACTTTTATTGAAATATTTATTTGATATAACTTCTCCTCTGATTTGTATTTATTCTTATATTTTATTTTTAAATCAATAAAAATGAAAAAAAAACTGAGTATTTTAAAGCTGCTGATTCTCTCCACCTCTCCACCCAATGAGACCTGGTACATGGACTTCTGCTTTCCTCCTCCAGGAGTCAATAATCAGCTTCTTACTCTTGTTGACAGTGAGTAAGAGGTTGTTCTTGTGGCCTGGTGAATGAAGATGCTGGTGGAAGGGCTGAGCCTATGAGAATGCAGTAAGTAAGATGACACATGATTAATGAAATGGCGGCTCAGCCAATGAGAATGAAGTAATGTGTTTACTGTGCCGCAATGTTGTGAGAGGACATGTGGACCATCGAGGTTTAGGCTTAGACTTACTTGTTTAGGTTAGAAGGGATGGTTTTGGGGACAGCACATGGAGTTAGGGGACAGGTTAGAGTTTAGGGACAGGGATGGTGTATTAGAGGTGCGGGCAGTTGTTGAAGTATTTGGGACAGGAGTCCAAGTAAGAGTGTTCACGGTTGAAGGCCAGTGATCTCCAAGGACAGACGTTGAGTTGGCAAACTCTGAGGATGAAGACATACAATCCCCATGGGTCATGATCAAGTTCGATATGTCCACTCATGTCAGTCAGTCCCAGCATCAGATGACACCTCCGTCCCCAGGTCAGCAGGTTCTGGTGTCAGTAGCCCTGTAAGTCCAGAGTTCTAGTCTCATGATCATTGAGTCCTGGGATCAATACTGAAAGATGAGTCCTGAAGGTTGAAAACAGAAGTTGGTGAGTCCCGCATTTGAGGTACCTGGTTCTACAGGTCTGGAAGTCAGAGACCTGAATATCTGTGAATCCTGACTGGGGACTGGAGGATGGAGACTGAGAGATGGCCTGTCTTGTGTTAGAGTCCTGTCTGTATGTGTGAGTCCTGACTGGGGACTGGAGGATGGAGACTGAGAGATGGCCTGCTTGTATTAGAGTCCTGTCTGTGTGTGTGAGTCCTGACTGGGGACTGGAGGATGGAGACCGAGAGATGGCCTGTCTTGTGTTAGTGTCCTGTCTGTATGTGTGAGTCCTGACTGGGGCCTGGAGGATGGAGACCGAGAGATGGCCTGTCTTGTGTTAGTGTCCTGTCTGTATGTGTGAGTCCTGACTGGGGACTGGAGGATGGAGACTGAGAGATGGCCTGTCTTGTGTTAGAGTCCTGTCTGTATGTGTGAGTCCTGACTGGGGCCTGGAGGATGGAGACCGAGAGATGGCCTGTCTTGTGTTAGAGTCCTGTCTGTGTGTGTGAGTCCTGACTGGGGACTGGAGAATGGAGACTGAGAGATGGCCTGTCTTGTGTTAGTGTCCTGTCTGTATGTGTGAGTCCTGACTGGGGACTGGAGGATGGAGACTGAGAGATGGCCTGTCTTGTGTTAGAGTCCTGTCTGTATGTGTGAGTCCTGACTGGGGTCTGGAGGATGGAGACCGAGAGATGGCCTGTCTTGTGTTAGAGTCGTGTCTGTGTGTGTGAGTCCTGACTGGGGACTGGAGGATGGAGACCGAGAGATGGCCTGTCTTGTGTTAGAGTCCTGTCTGTGTGTGAGGGTTTTGGGGGTGGGAAGGAGAAAGGGGCTTGTTCTGATGTTGTTTTGTTTTGTTGCTGTTGTGTTATTACTGGTGTTGTTCTGCTGAACATTGAGGGCACGCTATGTTAGCATTGGTTGCAACCACTGCCAGTCATAATGACAGATGTGGGTTCTATTGTAGCATTTAAGAGAAGTTTGGATAGGTGTGGTATGTATGGCTATGGCCTGGGACATTGTTTCGAGGCAGTGCCGATGGAAAAGTTAAAGTTAACAAGTGATCACCAGTATGACTCTTGCAAGGTTAGTGTTCAAGGCAAGATAGCAGGAATGGGACAGTGCTCAAAGGATGCTCTCAGAAATGTGAGAATTCATTATAGGAGTCAGCAGGGAGAAGGGTTCTGTTCACAGGAGTTCAACTGTAACATCACTGTGTTTTTGAGCAGAATGCAGGGAGTGTCAGTTTCATGATTCATATGTGTTTCTCCTTGCAATATTTCACGTTATTGCACAAGGGGGCAAGATAAATGAACAATCCCATCTCTCCCATTCCTGAGTTCACAGACCCAGTATCACCATGGAAACCAGTTGTGCCTTTCACTCTCATCATGTCATTGTCAACCAGCCAACGAATAGGGCCTTTACTAAATATGGAGATGCCAAGGTGTGCCCATTCAGGTAGAAGTCAAGCCGTGACATCACAAGGCCACTGAGACACCAGTGGGACACATCACAGTGTAGCTTCTTCAGAAGTTTCAAATTCTGGTAACTTGGAGACCAGAGGCAGATGCATTGTTCACTGCTCTGGAGACTGGTGTAGAGAAAATCCTCTAAAACGCCTTGTTCTGGGCTTCAGATTTCCTTGAGTCTCAGATGGCGATGATGAGATTTGCCTGGGTCCCAAGTGACGAATTTTGTCCTGGATCTTCCTGCTCATCAGCGTTTTCAAGGGTGTGGCGCTGATCGGATCAGTATTTAGTGACAGATTCAGCGCATTGGGTCTGTCAGTTCATTCTGCCACAAGGGCCTTGGATGCAGAGGATCAGAGACCCTGTTGATTTCAATGCCACAAGCAAGATTTTCGGTTCATTCCATGTAATGGGTTACTTGTATTTTGGCCAGAATGGTTAGGCAGGTAACTGTGAATAGTTTAGATCCCCTCTGAATTGATAGGCTCAGTTAATATTCAGAAGTAAATATTCCTCGAGGGATAAATAAATTCTGACTTGTACTATTTATATCGTGAGGATTTGGGCTTGATGAAATATTCAGTTCACCATCAAATATTTCAAATGGGGAATTGGTTCTAACTGCATTTGTGCAGGGAAAATAAATTATATTAATAAATAAAAGAGAAATAAATATTGAGGTGAAGAGTCCTTTGAAGTGAGTCCATTGATTGTAGGAACAGTTCTGTGACAGACAAGTGAAGATGAGTGAAGTTATCCACACGGGTTTAAGAGCCTGAGGGTTGAGGAGTAATAACTCTTCCTCAACTCAGCGTTGTGTGTCCTGACTCCTGCACCTTCATTCTGCTGGTACAAGTGAGAAGAGTATGTGGCCTGGATTGTGGGGGTCCTTGATGGATGTTGCTTTCCTGCAACAGCACTCTATGTAGATGCGCTCAAAGCTGAGGAGATCTTTACTTAGATGGACTGGTCCTTATCCACTACTTATTGCATGATTTTCCATTCAAGGGCTTGGAGTTCCCATCTCAGGCTGTGAGGCAGCCAGTCAATATACTCTCCATCACACATCTACAGAAGTTTGTCAAAGTTTACAATGTCACCCTGAATCTTTGCAAATTTCTAAGGAAGTAGAGGTGCTGTCATGCTTTCTTTGTAATTACACTTTTATGCTGGTCCCAGGACAAATTTTCTGAAATTGTAACACTGAATGATTTTGCAGCTAACGGGATTTTCTTTAGCTTCTTTATTAGGAGCACCCCTTCCTTTTTCGTTCTCCAGGATAGGTAGACAAGTTCTCAACCCTATCGTTAAACATACTTCAAAAATCTGGTTTCAGTTTCATAGATTTTTTGAATTAAATAATTTTTTATTCTCTAGTAATTATTATTCTAATTTATTTTTAAGCCATCAACTCTGGATAAGGCTTTTTAAATATGGAAAACTAAGGGAATAAAAACTTCTTTAGATTTGTTCTTACAGGATTGTTTAATGTCTTTTTTGCAGTTAATGGGTAAATATGATATCTCTAACACACATTTTTTTAGATAATTACAAGTTAAGAATTTTTTACATGATTTTTTACCGTATTATCCCTTGGCCTATTCTTCAAATTTTGCTTATGCTATTTTTCAGCTTAAACCATTTCAAAAATGATTAATAGCTATAATTTATAAACAGTTAATGAATGCTTGCATGTCGCCTAATGATAAGGTTCAACGCACTTGGGAAATAGAACTTCAACATTCATTTTCAGATGATCAATGGAGTAAAATTTATTATCTAGTTAATAATTCATTAATAATTCATCCATCTGTGCACGCTATTCCTTAATTCAGTTTAAAATATTACATAGTATGTCTAAAGATAAATTGGCGCATATATTTCCTAATATAAGCCCTATTTGTGACAGATGTAACGTAGAGGTGGCTACTCTAACTCATGTGTTTTGGTCCTGTGTAAGCTTAAATAATTTTTGGAGGGATGTGTTTAGAATACTATCTAAAGTTATAGATGTGGATGTTCAACCCAATTCACTTACAGCAATTTTTGGGATTATTCCAGAGGAAGTAGGTAGAGTTTCTGCTTTCACTCAACATGTGATAGCCTTTTCAACTTTACTGGCTGGGAGAGCTATCTTGTTATACTGGAAAGAATCTAATCTGCCTACTGTTTTTTTTTTATTGGCTCTCCTCCATTATGTCATGTCTAAGCTTGGAGAAAATTAGAAGCTGGACGTTTGATACATCTTTTAAAGTGGAGCAGGTCTGGTGACACTTTATTCAATATTTTCATATGATTTAATTTATTTTTATTTATTTATTTTTCTTCATTCTCTTTGTGGAAAATCCTTATCCGTGAAGGTTCGGAGGTGACTAGTAGGATGTTTTTTCTCTTTCTTTTTTCTTCTAATTTTATCCTCAAATGGACAGCCCAATTGTTCTTTTCTTTTTCTTTTTTTTTCCAATTTAATTTAGTGGGGTGATTTTTTCCCTTTATATAAATAAAATTTTCCAATCTTTTTTTTTACGATTTGTTAAGAGGAGTTGTGGTTTTTTGATTATACTGTATATATAACAATGTAACAGTATACCTATTTGATTTTGACAATATATACTTTATTGCTGTTTATATGTCTTTTGTATTATCTGTTTGCTAAACTTCTCCTCTGATATGTATTTTTTTACTAGAAATCAATAAAAAGATTGAAAAATGAAAGTGAAATGAAATGATTTTGCAGTGAATAGAGTAAGACACATTTTTACCACAGCTCCACTTTTTTATATCTCACATTCCACTGATAGATTCGTTTTAAGTTTGAAGATTCATTATTTCTGTTGAAGGATTTTTGACTTAACCACAATGGCAGGAAGTCGATCTGGTATTGAATTGAGAAGCGGCATGACTTTTCCCTAAATGGAAAAACAGAACAAATAAAGAAGTCGGAGGAACCTGTTACTTTAGCAGTAATATTCTCTTCAATACAAGATATGAAATCTGAATTTGGATCGCTTAACACTAAGATCGAGAAACTGATAGATGCTAACGGGAAGCTTGAAAAATCCATCTTTACTGTTCAAGGATCGCTGAAGAATTTGGACTTTCAATTTCAGACGCTGAAACGAATTGAGAGGGAACAGAAACTATTCAGGCAAACTATCAATGAACAAGAACTGAAGGTGTCATCTATGGAAAAGAAAATGAATGAAGTTACCTTGGAATTATCAAGAACGAAGAAAAAAATGATTGACTTAGACAGCAGAGTGCGCCAGAGGAATTTACGTATACTGGGTTTACCTGAAAATACTGAAACTGGTGATCTGTTAAAGCTCTTCTCTGATATGCTGTATTCACTATTTAGTGAGATTCTTGGAGTGAACCCTGTGCTCGATCGAGCGCGTAGAATTCTGAGATTTTGGCATTCGTCTGAACTACGTCCACAACCACTCATACTTATTATACAACCAAAGAAGCCATACTCCGAGAGGCTAGAAAAATAAGAAAACTAATCTACAATTCAACTGAAATTGGTATAATGGAATATTTTGCTCCTGAGGTTTTTGGCGAAAGAAGGAAAGACTGGGAAGTGATGATTGAATAGTATGAAAGAAATTGCGGTCCATCGTTCTACCATCCCGTTCATCTGATAATTTTTCATCCTGACTCTCAGCCACAATGGATTCATTCCCCAGCTGATGGGTAGGAGTTTATTAAAAATTTTAAAGTTATGCCGATTGTAGCCTGAACAGGTAATTTTGAGCTGGGAAATAGTCATAGATACTTTGAGGAAAGTCTATTCTATGCTTTATGGATGTCTGTACAGGACTTGGTTGACTTAATTCTTTTCTTTATTTGTTAATAATTAGTATATATTCGTAGTTGCTTTGAAGAAAAACCTGATTTACATTTTATGGATGTCCACACAGGACCTGGTCTGATTTAATTTTTTTTCTTGCTTGTTTTAACATTAATATTGCTCTATTAATATATATATAGATACATTTTTTTCACCTTTTTGTATAATTTGTAAGTTCTCTTAAAAAAACTTCAGTCATAATATACTATTTGCTTAAATTTATTCTTTTCTGAATACATGATTCATATGCTTTAGATGAATTTAATATGGCCGTCACTAGTTACCTTTTAACTATTGTTAGACATAACATTACAGTATTTGAAATTTGTTCATCTAATTTATTATGTCTGGAATCGGTGGGGTAAGCATAGTACTTTGTTAATATAGCTGCAAAATGGAGGATGGAGTTAAGGGTTATTAAGTTTAGCTTGTGGCCTGCCTACTGGGTCGCTAATTTTCAGGATTTGGAGGGTGGGGATATTAGATTAGTTCTTTTTTCTCAATTGGGCAGTTCTAAGAGTTTACATTTTTTATTAATTATGACGTCACTTCCGGTCAAGTCAGTGCTGTTTTTTCTTCTGGATCCAATGTGCGCTTGTGCAATAACTTTCTTTTAAAACTTTAAATTAAATCTTAAACATGGATGTTAATAAAATCAACATAATTTCATGGAATTTGAGCAACATGAATCGTCCTATTAAGTGTAAAAAGATGTTTAAGAAATTAAAAACACTTCATGTGGATATTATTTTTGCACAAGTGTCTCATGTACGGAGACAGAATAAAGATCTTTTTAATTTTGGAAGGGTTCTTTATCAACAAATAAAGTTAGAGGGGTATCTATTTTTGTTAATCCTAAAATCCCTTTTGTACATTTTAAATACTGTTACTGATTCGATTGGAAGATATTTAATTGTACTGGTTTATTATGCGGTCAAAAGGTAGCTTTGGTGTGTGTTTACACACCTAATTCAGACAGTCCTGAATTTTTAAGAAGCTTTTTTGCTGAGCTACCGAATCTAAATGAATATAAGTTGATCATGGGCGGTGACTTTAACTGTTGCCTTAATCTGGCAATTGACAGGTCATCAACCAATCCATTGTTTCCTAATAAAGCGGTGACCTGTATTAGTTCTTTTCTTTTAGAACATGGCCTGGTAAATATCTGGAGATATAAACACCCTAATGACAAAGATTTTTCTTTTTTTCTCACAATTTCATCATAAATATTCAAGAATTTATTATTTTTTCCCAGATACACGGTTGTTATATTCCATTGCCGAGTGTGCGTATGACGTCATTGCGCTGTCGGATCTGAGGCCATCTGATAATTTTTTGAAAATGTCAAAGTGGAGATTGAATCCCATATTGTTACAGGATCCAGCTTTTATTAGTTTTATCAAGGAGCAAATTTCTATATTTTTTGAACTTAATACAACTGAAGGTATGTCAAATTTGGTTATATGGGATACGATGAAATCCTTTCTCAGGGGACAAATAATTTCGTATTCAGCAGGTTTTAGATGGAAAACCAAAGGGGAACTTCTAGTGATTACTAATAAAATTAGAGAGATAGATAAAGTGTACGCAGTAAGACCTAGTGAAGATCTATATAAGGAAAGGGTTGAACTCCAAACACAATATGATCTGCTTTTGACTTTCCCCATTGAGCAGAAATTTTTTAAATCTAAAAGTCAAATATATATATATAGTGATAAATCAGGTAAACTGCGGGCTGGTCAGTTAAAGGCAAATATGGTCAGAAGACAGATTTTAAAAATATGTAGATCAGATAGAACTGAAATATTAGATCCTTATGAAATTAATAAGATATTTATGGATTTATATTCTAATCTTTATAAATCTGAATTTCCTGATAATAATATTATCATGAATAGATTTTTGCAAAAAGTAAATATACCTAAAATTTCTATTCAAGATATTAATACACTAGATGCACCTATTAAACAAGAGGAAATAGGCAAGGCTATATCCTCTATACAATTAGGGAAATCTCTGAGACCATATGGATATACAGTGGAATTTTATAAGACCTTTAATGAAATGCTTACATCACATCTTTGTCTAACTTTCACTGATTCTATATCCTCTGGGAATCTTCCGAAAACTTTTTATGAGGCATCAGTTTCATTGATTCCTAAAAAAGGAAAAGATCTATCTGAATGTGCCCCCTATAGATCAATTTCTGTATTGAATGTGGATTTTAAAATTCTCTCTAAGATTTTAGCCAATAGACCTGAGATTTTTTGCCTACTGTTATCTCAAATGATCAAACTGGATTTATTAAAAATAGGTATTCAATTTTTAATGTCCAAAGATTGTTAAATGTTATTTATTCACCCTCAGTCAAAGAATCTGAATGTGTTGTTTCTCTCGATGCAGAGAAAGCTTTTGATAGGGTGGAATGGCCCTATTTGCTTCAGGTTTTGGAGAGGTTTAATTTTGGTCCGGGATTTATTTCCTGGATCAAACTGATTTATCAAGCCTCGATGGCTGCGGTTATAACTAACAATCAGAAATCTTCTTGTTTTAGATTATATAGAGGAACTCGTCAGGGTTGTCCTCTTAGCCCTTTATTATTTAATTTGGTTTTAGAACCACTTGCTATTGCTCTTAGGGATTCTAACTCTGTTCAGTGTATTAAGAGAAGGGATAAGTTACAAAAGGTTTCGTTATATGCACATGATTTATTAGTTTACATTTCACACCCTAGAAAATCTATTCCCTCTGCGATATACATATTTACTGAATTTAGTATTTTCTCTGGATATAAATAAAATTTACATAAAAGTGAGTTATTTCCTATTATTAATTATTCTGATTACTATGATCAAATACCTTTTAATATTGCTAAAAATTGTTTTACCTATCTTGGTATTAAAATTACTAAAAATTTTAAAGATTTATGTAAGTATAATTTTCTTCCTCTAATTGAATATACAAAACAAAAGCTTTCAAATGGTCGCCTATAACGATGTTGTTAATTGGTCGGATAAATGTTATAAAAATGATAATTTTACCGAAATTTCTGTATACATTTCAAGCTGTTCCATCCTTTGTCCCGAAAACGTTATTTGATAGAATAGATACTATGATCCTGTCATGTATCTGGAATAATAAGAGTTCTAGACTGAGTAAACCTTTATTGCAAAAATTGAAAAAAGATGGAGGATTGGCCTTACCAAACTTTAGATTTTATTATAGGGCAATTAATATTTGTTATATTTATTTTTGGATTTATGGTATAGATAATCAGGATTGTCCTTCATGGTTGGACTTGGAGGAGAGCTCGGTAAGGGGGTTTTCTTTGGCTTCCTTACTGGGAGCTCCTCTTCCTTTTTTGTTTTCTAGGATTGGTAGAGAAGATTTTAGTCCCATTGTTAGACATACAGTAAAAATTTGGTTTCAGTTTTGTAGATCTTTTGACTTAAATAACTTTGTTCTCTCTAGTAATATCCACCTTAGCTATTTTTTTAAACCATCAATTCTGGATAAGGCCTTTTGAACATGGAAAACTAAGAGAATAAAAACTTTTTTAGATTGGTTTTTAGAGAATTGTTTAATGTCTTTTTCTCAGCTAGTTGATAAATATGATATATCTAATGCACAATTTTTTGATAATACAAGTTAGGAATTTTCTATGGGATTTGTTACCGAGTTATCCATTTGCTTATTTTCCCAATATGATAGAAGTTATTTTTCAGCTTAAACCATTTCAAAAAAGATTGATAGCCATTATATATATAAACGGCTCATGAATTTACGAATGATGTCTAATGATAAGGTTAAACGTGCTTTTTCACCCAGAGGGTGGTGGATATGTGGAATGCTCTGCCCCAGAAGGCAGTGGAGGCCATGTCTCTGGATGCTTTCAAGAGGGGGTGAGATAGAGCTCTTATAGATAGTGGGGTCAAGGGACATGGGGAGAGGGCAGGAATGGGGTACTGATTGTGTATGATCAGCCATGATCACAGTGAATGGCGGTGCTGGCTAGAAGGGCCGAATGGCCTACTGCTGCACCTACTGTCTATTGTCTATTGAATTGGAACTTCAAGAGTCATTTCCAGATGATCAATGGAATAAAATTTATTATTTAGTTAACAATTCATCAATCTGTGCACATCACTCCTTGATTCACTTCAAAGTAGTGCACAGGGCGCATGTGTCAAAAGATAAACCAGAGCATATTTTTTCTAATATAAATCCTAACTGTGATAGATGTAATGCTGAGATAGCTACCTTAACTCATATGTTTTAGTCTTGTATAAAGTTAAATAATTTTTGGAGAGATGTTTTTAGAACGTTATCCAAAGTCATAGGTCTGTACTTAAAACCTAATTCACTTACGGCAATCTTTCGGATCACTCCGAAGGAAGCAGGAAATGTTCCTGCTTCTGCTCAACGTATTATAGCTTTTCAACTTTATTGGCTAGGACAGCTATTTGTTGTATTGGAAAGATTCTAATCCACCTACTGTATTTTTTGGCTCTCCTCCATTATGTCATTTAAGCTTGGAGAAAATTAGAAGTCGGACATTTAATACATCTTTTAAATTTGAGCAAAACTGGCGACCTTTCATTCAATATCTTCATATCATTTAAATTCTCTTTTTTTTTGCTTTTTTAGGTAAATTTTTTCTTCTTCTCCGTGATGTTTCAGATTTCACCAGAAGGTTTTTGTTTTCCTTTTTTTTTTGTAATTATATCTTCAAATGGACTGCCCAGTCTTCTTTTTTGTTTCAGGTTAGTTTAGTGAGATTATTTTTTCCTTCTCAACAATAGAAACTTTGATTCTTTTTTTATGAATTGTTAAGAGGAGTTGTGGTATTAGCTCAATACTATACTATACATGATTTTGACAGTGTATATTCCTTTCTTTGTACTTTTATTGAAATATTTATTTGATATAACTTCTCCTCTGATTTGTATTTATTCTTATATTTTATTTTTAAATCAATAAAAAATATTGAAAATGAAAAAAAGAACTGACTATGTTAAAGCTGCTGACTCTCTCCACCTCTCCACCCAATGAGAACTGGTTCATGGACTTCTGCTTTCCTCCTCCAGGAGTCAATAATCAGCTTCTTACTCTTGTTGACAGTGAGTAAGAGGTTGTTCTTGTGGCCTGGTGAATGAGGATGCTGGTGGAAGGGCTGAGCCTATGAGAATGCAGTAAGTAAGATGACACATGATTAATGAAACGGCGGCTCAGCCAATGAGAATGAAGTAATGTGTTTACTGTGCTGCAATGTTGTGAGAGGACATGTGGACCATCGAGGTTTAGGCTTAGACTTACTGGTTTAGGTTAGAAGTGATGGTTTGGGGACAGCACATGGAGTTAGGGGACAGGTTAGAGTTTAGGGACAGAGATGGTGTATTAGAGGTGGGGGCAGATGTTGAAGTATTTGGGACAGAAGTAAGAGTGTCCACGGTTGAAGGCCAGTGATCTCCAAGGACAGACGTTGAGTTGGCAGGCTCTGAGGATGAAGACATGCAATCCTCATGGGTCTTGTTCAAGTTCGATATGTCCACACATGTCAGTCAGTCCCAGCATCAGATGACACACTCGTCCCCAGGTCAGCAGGTTCTGGTGTCAGTAGCCCTGTAAGTCCAGAGTTCTAGTCTCATGATCATTGAGTCCTGGGATCAATACTGAAAGATGAGTCCTGAAGGTTGAAAACAGAAGTTGGCGAGTCCTGCAGTTGAGGTACCTGTTTCTACAGGTCTGGAAGTCAGAGACCTGAATATCTGTGAGTCCTGACTGGGGCCTGGAGGATGGAGACTGAGAGATGGCCTGCTTGTGTTAGAGTCCTGTCTGTGTGTGGGAGTCCTGACTGGAGACTGGAGGATGGAGACTGAGAGATGGCCTGTCTTGCGTTAGAGTCCTGTCTGTGTGTGTGAGTCCGGACTGGGGACTGGAGGATGGAGACTGAGAGATGGCCTGCTTGTGTTAGAGTCCTGTCTGTGTGTGGGAGTCCTGACTGGAGACTGGAGGATGGAGACTGAGAGATGGCCTGTCTTGCGTTAGAGTCCTGTCTGTGTGTGTGAGTCCTGACTGGGGACTGGAGGATGGAGACCGAGAGATGGCCTGTCTTATGTTAGAGTCCTGTCTGTGTGTGGGAGTTTGGACTGGGGACTGGAGGATGGAGACCGAGAGATGGCCTGTCTTGTGTTAGAGTCCTGTCTATGTATGTGAGTCCGGACTGGGGACTGGAGGATGGAGACCGAGAGATGGCCTGTCTTGTGTTAGAGTCCTGTCTGTGTGTGTGAGTCCTGACCGGGGACTGGAGGATGGAGACCGAGAGATGGCCTGTCTTGTGTTAGAGTCCTGTCTGTGTGTGTGAGTCCGGACTGGGGACTGGAGGATGGAGACCGAGAGATGGCCTGTCTTGTGTTAGAGTCCTGTCTGTGTGTGTGAGTCTGGACCGGGCACTGGAGGATGGAGACTGAGAGTTGGCCTGTCTTGTGTTAGAGTCCTGTCTGTGTGTGTGAGTCTGGACCGGGGACTGGAGGATGGAGACCGAGAGATGGCCTGTCTTGTGTTAGAGTCCTGTCTGTGTGTGAGGGTTTTGGGGGTGGGAAGGAGAAAGGGGCTTGTTCTGATGTTGTTTTGTTTTGTTGCTGTTGTGTTATTACTGGAGTTGTTCTGCTGAACATTGAGGGCACGCTATGTTAGCATTCGTTGCAACCACTGCCCGTCATAATGACTGATGTGGGTTCTATTGTAGCATTTAAGAGAAGTTTGGATAGGTGTGGTATGTATGGTTATGGCCTGGAACACTGTTTCGAGGCAGTGCCGATGGAAAAGTCAAAGTTAACAATTGATCACCAGTATTACTTTTGCAAGGTTAGTGGAACAGTGGGAGTGTTCAAGGCAAGATAACAGGAGTGGAACAGTGTTCAAAAGATGCTCTCAGAAGTGTGAGAATACATTATAGGAGTCAGCTGGGAGAGGGGTGGTGTTCACAGGAGTTCAACAGTAACATCACTGTGTTTTTGAGCAGAATGCAGGGAGTGTCATTTTCATGATTCATATGTGTTTCTCCTTGCAATATTTCACTTTATTGAACAAGGGGGCAAGATAATTGAACAATCCCACCTCTCCCATTCCTGAGTTCACAGACCCAGTGTCACCATGGAAACCAGTTATGCCTCATTGTAACCCAGCCAATGAACAGGACCTTTACTAAATATGGAGATACTGAGGAGTGCCCACTCAGGTAGAAGTCAAACTTTGACATCACAAGGCTACTGTGACACCAGTGGGTTACATCACAATGTAGCATCTTGAAAAGTCTGGTCACTTGGAGACCAGAGGCAGATGCACTGTTCGCTGCTGTGGAGACTGGTGTAGACACAATGCTCTAAAATGCCTTTACTTTACTTTTTTGTCAGCAAACAATTGATACTAGAGCATACAATCATCACAGCAATATTTGATTCTGCTATTCTCACTCCCTGGAGTAAAAATCAAAGTAAATATAATAAAAATTTAAATTATAAATCATAATTCGAGAATAGAAAATGGAAAGTAAAATATTGCAAGTCAGGTCCAGATATTTGGAAGGTACGGCCTTGTTCTGGGCTTCAGATTTCCTTGAGTCTCAGATGGTGATGATGAGATTTGCCTGGGTCCCAATTGACAAATTTGGTCCTGGATCTTCCTGCTCACCAGCATTTTCAAGGGATTGGCACTGATCGGATCAGGACCCGGAAAATTCAAACCTGCAACCTAACAGCATCACAGTGAGCAGAAAGGTCTCCTCTTGGACTCCACAATTGTTCTTTCCTGTGGGATTTCGGTGTGGCCTCTGCTTGAAGGACTCGTTTGAAAACACAACCTGGAACATATTCAGGGAGGCGGCTACCTATGACCAACACATTAACATCATTGAGTATGTGGGATCTGTAACTGGCAATATAAAGAATTGTACTGAGGCTGCCAACATTATTAAACATATCTCTGTGAGGGCAAATCAGAAGCTATGATTGACAGTAGAGGTTTGGGCACTGCTGAGACATCAAGATACCGCTTTCAGCTCAGGACAGTAAGAACTGTGTTTTTCACACCATCAGGAATGCAAAACATGATTATTCACAGAGGATATATGGCCATTTCTGTAACATCAGAGACACAAGGTGTATGTGACTGGGCATTCGGACTATAGTGGACTTCAAGACCACCCTGAGCTCAAAACTCTGATGGGCTGAATGTCTTTTATCTCCCTACCACCACTCTGGTTGTGCTCTGTATGAAGCACCAGTATTGTTACACTGTTTACCTTTTAACTTGTGTCATAAGTGCACCTTATTATTTGTTAGTCTATTTGGTTCTCTCAATGGTTCTCTCAAGTGATGCTGTGTCTTAGCTTGGAGAAAATTAGAAGTTGAACCTTTGAACCTTTATTTGATTTTGAGAAGAGATGGGGTTCATTTGCTAGTTACTATCATTTTAGTTAACTGATAGATTTCCTCCCCGATATAAGTGTTAATTTTTTTGCTTGATATATCTTTCTTTCTTGTTGGTAGTTTGATGTTTATTTTTAGAAGCTTTCTGTATGACGCATGGCCCCAGGGTTGTACCCCCAATGGGTTTTTTTTTTCTCACTTTTCTTGCTTAGTAGGAGTTTTTTTTTCATTCACAAAAATTTTCAATCTTTAAGCTAATTTCTTTTTTTTTGAGGCATTGTAAGTGTTGTTACTTTGATGTAACTGTGTTATTTTCAAATAATAATAATAATAAAAAGATTTGAAAGAAAGAAGATAAATGCACCTTATTACTTGTTAGTCTATTTGTGGTAATATTACTTTTTGTGTTGTGTTTGAGTTCATGGTGTGGAGGAACATTATTTCGTTTGGTAACATGCACGTACAGTATATGATTGAAATTAAAATTAATTTGAACTTGAACATTAGCTTGTACTCTTCCTGAACTGCATTTCCACATCAGAAATCTAACACTAGAAAGGATGGAGCCAGCAGACTGTTGAAGGGAGCATATTCTCATGTTGCTACAATGTGGGTTGGTTTGTCCCCAAGCGTGATCCTTTACTGGTGGACATCCTGGCATGTGATGTTATGGTCTCTGACTATTCACACCCAGCAAGAGTAATCCAGAATCCTTGTGATGCCCCTTCCTCGTGGGGAATGTGTCCATGGGTCTCCTGTGTTACAGCATCTGAATGAGCCGGAGTCCCAGGAGCCCAGCCTTCTCCCGCCTCAGTGCTCTCAAAAGCCAAACTTAGAGTTAACTTAGCCAAGAGTGAATTTGGACATGCTACTGTGACCTATCTTGGTTATGTTGTAACACAGGGCAGGTTGGCTCCTGTTCAGGCAAAAGTTCAGGCAATTTCTGCGATTCCCATTCCAACCAGTAGGAAGGCTCTTAGAAGATTCTTGGGAATGGTTTGATATTATCGCAGGTTCTGTGCGAACTTTGCTGATATTCAGGTGATGGAGGTATGTGTTGGGGAGCACTTTGGGTCCAGTGATCACAATACCATTAGTTTCAATATCATTATGGAAAGGATAGGTTGAGATTTTTGATTGGAGAAAGGCTAGCTTTGAAGTGATGCAAAAGGATTTAGAAGGAGTGGATTGGGACAATTTGTTTTACGGGAAGGATGTAATAGAAAAATGGTGGTCATTTAAAGGTGAAATTTTGAGGATACAGAATCTTTACATTCCTGTTAGGTTGAAAGAAAAGGTTAAAAGTTTGAGAGAGCCATGGTTTTCAAGAGATATTGGAAACTTGGTTAGGAAAAAGAGAGATAACTACAATAAATATAGGCAGCATGGAGTAAAGGAGGTGCTTGAGGAATATAAAGTATGTAAGAAGAATCTTAAGAAAGAAATTAGAAAAGCTAAAAGAAGATATGAGGTTGCTTTGGCAAGTAAGGTGAAAATAAATCCAAAGGGTTTCTACAGTTATATTAATAGCAAAACGATAGTGAGGGATAAAATTGGTCCCTTAGAGAATCAGAGTGGACAGCTATGTGTGGAGCTGAAAGAGATGGGGGAGATTTTGAACAATTTCTTTTCTTCGGTATTCACTAAGGAGAAGGATATTGAATTGTGTAAGGTAAGGGAAATAAGTAGGGAAGTTATGGAAACTATGACAATTAAAGAAGAGGAAGTAATGGTGCTTTTAAGGAATATAAAAGTGGATAAATCTCTGGGTCCTGACAGGATATCCCCTAAGACCTTAAGATAGGTTAGTGTAGAAATAGCAGGGGCTCTGACAGAAATATTTCAAATGTCATTAGAAGCGAGGATGGTGCCAGAGGATTGGCATATTGCTCATGTGGTTCCATTGTTTAAAAATGGTTCTAATACCAATAGAGATTAATCAAAATCAATTCAATGAATGGAACAAGATGCTATCAAGGTATATTTGGCAGGGTAAAAGGCCTAGAGTTCATCTCAAAACTTTCCAATTAGCAAAGGAAAAGGGAGGATGGGGCTTACCTTCTCTTAGAGATTATTATTTTGCAGCACAGTTGAGAGCTGTGATATGTTGGTGCAACCCATCATATGACGCTCAATGGAAAAACATTGAGAAGCAGGTACTTCCCATTCCCATACAAGCAATTTTGGCTGATAACAACCTGCAAAGGTACATAAATACTATTGATAACCCATGGGTGAAATTGACTCTTAAAATATGGAAAACTACTATAAAAGAATATAATCTAGAGGGAGATATTGCAATTCTCAAATGGTGTGCATATGACTCGGATTTTACACCAAATAAATTGGATGCTAGATTTAAGGACTGGACAGCTAAAGGAATAACAGTTCTTTGCAACATAATGAAAGAAGGAACTCTGTTCAGTTTTGAAATGCTGAAAGAGAAACACTTATTAGAAAAACAAGATTTTTATTGGTATTTACAGATGCGACAATATGTTAATAAGACGCTTTAAAATGTAACCAAGGCAAATACATGCTTGATAGGGCTCTTTAGAAAAGCGTATAATTTAGATAATGGTAGTGGAATCATTTCAAGCATGTATAAGGGGTTGTCACATCTTAAAACACATTCGACTTCATACATTAAAACAAAATGGGAGAAGGAAGGAGGGATAATTATATTTGAGGAAGAATGGACAACAATATGGAGATATCAATTGAAGTGTACCAATTCACAGAAATGGAGGGAGTTTGGATGGAAAAAACTTAAGATATTTTATTACACCCTCTCAGAAATCCCATTATGGTGGTAACCTTCCTGTTTGCTGGAGAAATTGTGGAAATCAAGATGCAAATCATTATCATATTTTTTGGGACTGCCCTGTTATCAAAATCTATTGGAGGGGATACCCAATGCCCTTCAAGACACCTTTAAATGTGAAATACCCTTGTAGAGTAAGACCATATATTTTGGATATATACCTCAAGAATGGTTGAAAAGAGATAAATATTTAATGAATATACTGTTGGTGGCTGGTAAAAAGACTCTTACTAGGAAATGGTTATCACAGGAGAGCCCAACTTTAAATACATGGATGGAAATTACAATGGACATTTACAAAATGGAGAAGATAACAGCATCTGTTAATCATAAGCTGGAACAATTTGATTCATACTGGGAAAAAATGGTTTAACTGCATAATGCCTCATAGGCCTGATTTTATTCTCACAAATCAATGAATCTGTTGTAAAAAAGATCACTCCCTACTTGTACATAGTTCTTTCCTTTTGCTTGTTTTTTCTTTCCACTCTTTTCTATATGTATACCCCAGATAAATACTTTGGGGAGAATTTTTAATATATATGACTATATGATATATATGTACAATGTCTGAAATTCATCTTATGGAAATGTTTGTTTGATGAACTTCAATAAAAATAAAATTACAAAAATAAAAATAAAAAGGGTTCTAAGAGTAAACCTAGCAACTATAAGCCTGTCAGTTTGACATCAGTGGTGGGTAAATTAATGGAAATTATTCTTAAAGATGGTATATATAATTATCCGGATAGACAGGGTATGATTAGGAACAGTCAACATGGATTTGTGCATGGAAGGTCATGTTTGACAAATCTTATGGAATTTTTTGAAGAGGTTATGAGGAAAGTTGACGAGGGTAAAGCAGTGGATGTTGTCTATATGGACTTCAGTAAGGCCTTTGACAAGGTTCCGCATGTAAGGTTAGTTAGGAAGGTTCAATCGTTAGGTATTAATATTGAAGTAGTAAAATGGATTCAACAGTGGCTGGATCAGAGATGCCAGTGAATAGTGGTGGATAACTGTTTGTCAGGTTGGAGGCCAGTGACTAGTGGTGTGCCTCAGGGATCTGTGCTGGGTCCAATGTTGTTTGTCATATACATTAATGATCAGGATGATGGGGTGGTAAATTGGATTAGTAAGTATGCAGATGATACTAAGATAGGCAGAGTTGTGGATAATGAAGTGGGTTTTCAAAGTTTGCAGAGAGATTTAGGCCAATTAGAAGAGTGGGCTGAACGATGGCAGATGGAGTTTAATGCTGATAAGTGTGAGGTGCTACATTTTGATAGGAATAATCCAAATAAGACATACATGGTAAATGGTAGGGCATTGAAGAATGCAGTAAAACAAAGTGATCTAGGAATAATGGTGCATAGTTCCCTGAAGGTGGAATCTCATGTGGATAGGGTGGTGAAGAAAGCTTTTGGTATGTTGGCCTTTATAAATCAGAGCATTGAGTAGAGGAGTTGGGATGGAAAGTTAAAATTGTACAAGGCATCGGTAAGGCCGAATTTGGAGTATTGTGTACAGTTCTGGTCACCGAATTATAGGAAAGATGTCAACAAAATAGAGAGAGTACAGAGAAGATTTACTAGAATGTTACCTGGGTTTCAGCACCTAGGTTACAAGGAAAGATTGAACAAGTTAGGTCTTTATTCTTTGGAGCATAGAAGGTTGAGGGGGGAGTTGATAGAGGTATTTAAAATTATGAGGGGGACAGATAGAGTTGACGTGGATAGGCTTTTTCCATTGAGAGTAGGGGAGATTCAAAGAAGAGGACATGAGTTGAGAGTTAGGGGGCAAAAGT